>NC_141697.1:263455501-264655501 GCF_964263255.1 Lissotriton vulgaris
GGGAACCATTTCTTCCAGAACACAAAGGAAAGGCTCTCGGGAAACGAAGTTGCCTCACTGTGTTTGACTTCTAGACATTCTGCTGAAGATCCGTAAACCTGAATCACCGAGGCTGCCAACCTTCTGGTGCATGTGCCAAGGGCAGTCTCTAGGACACTCACAATCAAACCGGGCCTGTGCCAACTTGTATTTCTTCATTAGATTTCCTTTGTAAAGGTATATCAATAAGTAAAGGAATCTGTGAGGTACTCAGCCTTGTTATCTCCAAGTCTGTTATCAAGTTCTGTGGTTATGCTGAATGAGCAGCTACGTGCATCATTTTCATATGCAATCTCTTTCTTAATGTCATAACTACACTTTCACAATTGCCTTATTAACCTTCTTGCTTTCTCAAATATTCTTGAAAATGCAACATTTTGCCCACTCTTATTTTCAATATGTTCTCAGGGGGAGATATACTCCCCCCCCCCACCCCCCCCCCCGATTCCGAACCCCAAAACCATTCCCTATAATTACAGTCTGGCTCACTGGCTGCTCTTGCTCGCCGCAGGTCACCCTTCTCAAACTTTTACACCTCACTACTTTCAAATGTCACCTGCCGCCACTGCCCCTTACCCTGACTAGGAAAAAGGGTCGCTACTTGGACAAAGGTGCAAGCCATTACCAACTAGAGACCCCCATTTCTAACAATAGGCGAGAGAAGATTAGGTGTTTGGTTGCAGAGATATGGTTTCAGATCTGTGCGGAAAGAGTTGACAATTTACAGAAGTATAATAGAGAGCAGGCAGGCAGACAGGCATGCAGCTTAGAGTAAGCTAAACTTAGAGTAATATATGTTGAAGATGCAAGGTATGGAGACAGTGATTCGGTGGACACAGAACCAGAGAGAACAGTTGCTAGTTTTAAGTCAAGGTAAATTCTTCATGCATAGTTTTAGGAATACAGGGGAGGCCTCTTGAGAGAATGCAATCAGAGGATGTAAAATTGTAAAAAGAAGTTATGCTGTTTGCATATTTGTATTTATTTATTTATTTATTTTGGCGTTTTATATAGCGCTGGCTAGACCCAGAGGTGTCAGAGCGCTTTACATAAGAGAGAACATGGATGGTACATAGGTTACAAACAATAGATAACATCATTGTCCAACACTAAAGGTGCAGCTGAGTGAGGGAAAGATCAGTTACATTTAGCAAAACGGAGAGGGGGCTCCGGAATAAGGCAGACGGTAGTAGGAAGGAGATCCCAAAGGGATCCCGCAGTGTGGAGTGGAAGCATACATCCCTGTGGACTGAGGGTAGTGACAAACTCTTACCCAGTGACCTCTGCTGCAAACGCGAAGGAAGACCAAACCCAAGTCTGCGGTCTCCCAGAAGAAATAAAAGTGCCAAAAGAGAACCCCATTGTCCCATCGGCTTGCACCAAGCTTTGCACAGTCACTGGTACGACCAGGGATGGGGATCTAGCATCTATGAATTCTGGGTTTGTACTTGTGCTTGAGCTGGAGGAAGAACACAGTCTGCAAGATCTGTCAAGGCTAAAGCACTGCATCTCCAAAATAGCCTCTCCGACTAGTGCTGGCTCCGCTTACTTCGTGCTGGCACAGTAGATGTTGCCTGCACATCACCCAGCAGGGCGGACGGCAAGCTCCCAGCTCCTGGCACTTTTTGGGCTGTGCGATGCAGGTCATGTACATTATCAGTGCCTCCGCAAAGACGGCAGGCACTGTATGCATTGCAAAACAACAAGTAAAACAACGACAAAGTACTGTGCAAACCAGGGAGAACCCATGAAAGGGGAGAGAAGAGACCGCCACCAACGGGGAGAGAATATTATGGTGGACTGGCTCACAACCCAGTCAGCATTCCCCAGAGAGTCTCGAGATACCAAACCCCTGCAATTGACTGATCAGCTACTACTGCCCAAAGAGTACCCTAAGAGCGCTTCCCACTGGTGCAGCTTAGGCTTAGTTATTGACTTGTAATAGTTGTCTTAAGTTCTGAGATTCTTACCCCCATCATTTCCTGAGGAGGCCCTGGACTGCCTGACTTTGCTACCCAGACTGTCGTGCTAAGGGTGTGTACTTTAGAACCAGGGATTACACATTGAGCTGTAGCATTTGCATAGCACCTAGTGCCCATGTGGGGCACCCAAGCGTCTATCTACCCAGACTGCTTTGTGTTAATTTATGTACACAAGTCTCTACACGGCAGCACGTAAATTGAAACTTGTATATTATGTGTTATTCTATGTTGCAGAGGTGTATGACACTGAACAGTCTGTACCTGGAGGTTATTTGTTGAATGGGTCTTGTAGGAAAGTTTCACATGCAGGGCCTATGAACTGGGATAAAGGTAAAGTGCTGTTTGTTGTTCTAGAGGGGGCGTTTATCGCACAGGTCTGCAAAGCAGCCGGGCAGGCTTAGGAGTTGTGGTATGCATAGTAAGCACATGCACTCGGTGAATGGAGGGGACGGGTGCATGCGAGTGCTGCGGGCTCTCCGTCGTCTCACCGTGGGCGCTGTGCCATCTGTGATCAGCTCAGGTTTAATGTAGACGCCTGTTCGGAGTGCCCCTTACCGAGAACGGTATTTCTTTCTTAGCTCAAGTGCCTGGGGCTTCCTCCGCCGTGGCGCGGTGCCACGTGAAGTCCACAGGACATGGATCAGAGGTAACAGCGGATATGCCCGCGCCTGACCCCGGGCACAGTTGACGGGGCTTTTCGACGGCCGAATGTTCAAAAGCGCGCGAGGAAGCACCGTCACGCGCCGCAGACGGCTGACCCGCGGCGGTCACTTGTTCGGTGTGACGTTCGCTGAGAGCGGACAAAGAACTTCCTAAAAAGAAGGGAGCAGCAGCGTGCCCAAGGGAACAGACACCCTGCGGGTGCCTTCTGAAAACGGGCACTCCTTCAACTCCACAGAATGAAACTTTCGCTCAAAAATCAAGCCCAGTGACTTGTAAAGCATAATTTCTCCCAGGGGTGCGCGTGCGAGCTTGTGTTCACAGACCCAGGGAACACATTGGAGAAGCTGCGAAACGCAGTGTATTCAATGTTCGACATTATGTATGGAGGAGCTCAGATTAACAATGCAGAGCTTATAATGGCATTACACGTCACTGATGCACCTGACGTTAGGAAAAAAGTCTCCTGGTAAAAAGCGTGCAAGAGGGACCTTCGTCTTCCACGCACTCGTTTGTGGAACTGTTCATGGACAGATGCGAAATACAGCGCATTGCTCCGGACTCCCCCTCTCCCCCCGTCCCCCAACACATTTTTCTTTCATCCCCTTACTCGCACCCCAGGTGTTGGAATGAGCGAGATCCAGCTCGATCACATATCCGCCAGCAATTTTTGAGCCTGATCCGAGATCCTCCTGGGCCAGTGAAATATGCTCCATTTGTCCCTGGTGTTTAAAGGGCTTTGGAGATTTTCTGTAGAAGTTCAGACTGTGGGCATGTATCCAGAGACTGGGAAAAGGCAAAATACTGTGAAATGTGTCCTCCTAACCATACTTAGGGGTCTATTAGGATGGTGGGCGGACTTTCGTCTGCCCACCACCCTAGTGGTGCTGGGACCGGCCGCCAGTGGTGTGGCGGTCCTGCACCGGCAATTAAGTTGCCACCGCCACAGTGGCAGTAGCATCCCCCATCCACAACATTGTGGCGGGCGGTGCTTACCACGTTGTGCATGCAAATGCAGGGGGGTACCCACATGTGCACTCCCCACCCCCTCAAAACCCTGGAGGCCCGCAACTGGCTCCCACATTCAGGGACTGCATGCCTTTCCAGGGCGGCTTGGAAAGGCACATCACCGCCTGATTTGTAATATGGATGGCAGTCAGGCGCGCAACACCCATTGGCCTCAAAGGGCTTCAGCCCCCCCTCGTGTGTGGCAGCCCGGGATGAGACATTGAAGGACTGGGTTCTTTAAGACCCAGCGGTGCCAGGGCACAACACCTGAAACCTTCGTGGGTAACCTGCTCCGGCGTACGAATCACAGAGACACGGGACACTTCCTTCGGCGTCAAAGATTCAAGGTTTATTTGCTGCAGGGAACACAGATATCACGACAAGTACAACTCGTGCAACTTGGGGAGACTGCTTCAAATTGGTTCTGTGGATCGCTCCTTTTATACAGTTTTTACCCATAGGACAACATGGTACACAAAGGTTTACAACCCGGTTCCCACCATTATCCCCCAGAGGGGTCGCTTTGGTCACTTTGATACACATAAGGTCCGGAACATAAGTGCGGAAACATTTGGCGGTTCCCAACTGTAAAAACCCATCTTCCCAACATTAGTGCATTCCAATCGGCAGTAAAACAGATCGAAAATAGGAACAAAGACAGGTGCAGAGGAAGACGGAGACAGTGGGGAGATCGGAAAGGGTGTAAAGGGGGAGGTATCGGGAAACACGAGATACAGGCATCAAAGGGACGTGCCTAATGAGATGCACGGCTGAGACAATAAACCGGCACGGCGAGATGAGCCTCGAGCGGGGCCATCTGCCTTACAGTATCGCCCCCCTCGTCATAAAGACACTTACAAAGGACATGTGTCTTCCGCAAATATCTTGGGAGTCCCAGGGTCGCGAAGCGGACAGCGTCCGTTCGCTGGCTACTTGAGGGCAAGAGACAAAATGGATGCCGTATCTAAGATGGAACCCGTGGGTACAGATGAAAAACCCACATAACAAACGAACGGTTTAAATTAGCCCAGCGAAACTGCGCACACTTACTAAACTCGTCATTTGCGGTTCATAGATACCAGACTCGACCATATTCGTGCGAGTCGAAAACACCACTTACAATTATCACGGAACCTCAGACGCTCCTTTTGCCCTCATGTAGGCAAGCACTAGTCGGAATCATATTCGATATTCATCAGACCATCGAGATGTTGCTGTAGCATAGCTCTGTCCAACCGAGTCCCCTTGGTAACAGGTGGCTGTCTCATACACGTTGTAGCACAGAGGCCACATAAGGCAGGACCACACTGCACACAAAGGCAACACGTGAACAGGAACACCACAACGACTCCGATGATCATCAGAATCTTCCAACCCCAAGTCGACATCAGGCCCCAAAACCATCCAAGTAGCGTCCAATCCCCTACATCCACGTGTATGGATTCGGAGATCTTATGCAACCTCGAGATGGCTTGATAGACAGTTGGAGCGTTATCTGGAATGAAAATGCAGCAGCTCGAATGGATCACCTTACATACCCCACCTCGATCTGCTAAGATGACATCTAAAACCATACGGTTTTGTAACGTCATAAGTCTATCCGCCTGAAGTTCTGTGGTGATATTACCAAGGGCACTGGCAGTAATATTAGCTGTCGATTCTACCACTCTAGTCAACTGTCTCAGGTTCCTACTATTAACCATAGGTCCCCAAAACGGGAGGAAACCCTTGAAAAAGTCTCCTGCCTCTTGACCGGCAGTATCCTCTTCGCTAATTACGCCTCGCACAACTCTAGTCTTATGATAATCGGCATCTACAGTGAACGTCGGAGGCAACAGATTTGCAATGAAGCATGAGCCCATGAAGTCAGCGGGCAGCCATGCGTATGCACGATCATAACAGATAAAGTATGTACCCTTGGCAGCCAGAAACACATGGGACGAGAACATCGGCAGAATGTAATTTTCAGTGCAAGCACTCGCTCCAAGTCGGGCTTGCGATCTTCGGCCACGACCCATAAGACAAAGATTACCAGTGTGGGGTACGACACATATTGGAGGCGAGCTTTTAAGCTGCTTTTCACTGGTGAACACACTATATTCACCTCTACTTAGGACCCTATAGGCTTGTACCTCTTCTTCAGGAATAAGCGAGGGATCGTAGATATCACTATCTAAATCCTCTATTGCTATCGACAAAGGTTTTTGATACGAGGTAGGACCAGAGTAGGGAGAACGTGGTTCTCGAATGGAAACCCAGTGCGCTTCGAAACATTGTCTGAAATGCTCGAGCAGACCCTTGGGAACTATACGGTAGCACCAGATATGGAATTCCCTTATCCGTAGTATGTGGCATCAACCCACACACCCAACAATTAGTAGTGTTAACCACTAGCTGATGCTGATGAAGGAGCTGAATAAAGGAATTGTTGCGGAATTCTACACGTCTAGCCTGTTCGTGTTCGGGTAACATATGAAAGGAATGAGGAGAAACAGTGGAGGTAAGTTTAGGATCAGGAGTAGGAGTAGGTGTAGCAGAAGGTAAGAAGTAAGACATCGTGTAACACACCCCACCCGCCAATAATGCAGAAACAGTCAAAAACAATACAAATAGTTGGAATATAAAACATTTGGTACGACTGAGTTGCTGCAGCTTGAATCTATGAGCCTGAGCTCCTTCCAAATCATTCAGCTTCGAGAATGCCATTCCCTACGACCGTCCGCAACGTTTCTTGACGCACTTCGTTCTGTGTAGCAAAGTCAATCCCTAGGAGTTCCCAGGAACCGACGGCCTTTAACCTAGCGTCAAGACCTACTATCCAGAAGGAAGTACGCGCGCGGCCCTACGGCCTTTAATGCACAATATATATGTATGCAAAAACAATGTCTCTCAGCTGTGGAAGCAAAAAGTGTAAGGAATGAAGCTCAATGAATATATACAAAAATAATTACAGTGGTACGAATGTTCAAAACTGATCACGGAAAACGGGATAATGCAGTTGTCAATACAGCAAAGCAGGATCTTTTATTAGTCTTTAGTGCTAGATCGCAAAAAGTATCGAGTTTTCCCAGGACGTGTTTGTTCGTCAAACAAAGGATCCGTTGAAGGGACAGCGTCCTGTTGATCAGCTGAATGTTTTGGTCTTGAGTCTTTTGCCGACAATTGTTCAACAGTGTCTCTCTGCTGCACTGAGGATTCTCCGACAGGTTGTGCGTCGCTAAAAGGTACAAACGCCGGCAATCCTTCGGTTTCAGTTGATGCAATGCCTTTCCTCACCCACGAGTCTGCTGGCAACGGGATGGGGACTTTCTTGGTGTGGGTGGCGTGCACCCAATTCTTCCGCCCCTCAAGACGAACTGCAGTTCTCGTGGCAAGGAGGACTTGATAGGGTCCAGTAAACCTCGGGTCCAAGTTGTTCTTGCGCGAAAAGTTCCGCGTCACCACCCAATCTCCGGGCTGGAGCTGGTGGCCTGGACCCTCCGTCTGCGTCGGCAAAGCTTCGTGAACCTGTTGGTGAATTAACCTCAGTTTAGCAGTCAAGTCATGTAGATAATCGATCAACATTGGGTACTCAAGATCACAGAAAATGCCTGGCCTAGGAACCCCCCACACATTCGCAGGACGACCGAACACTATTTCGTAGGGACTAAGCCCTACTCGGGAGTGTACAGTCGCCCTAGTTGACAGTAATGCTAAAGGTAAAGCGTCAGTCCACGAAAGACCAGTCGTAGCCTGAATCTTCGCTAGCTTTAGTTTAAGGGTGCCGTTATACCCCTCAACCAAACCAGCTGACTGGGGATGATTGGCGCTGTGGAATTTCTGATTAATTCCAAGGCCCTTACACACACTCTTCATCACACTACCCACAAACTCACTTCCGTTATCTGACCACACGACTCTAGGCATTCCATACCGAGGAAAATATTCCTTCAGCAGGATTTTCGCAGTAGACAAAGCAGTATTGTCTTTGAGAGGATAGGCCTCGATCCATCGGGAGAATGCGCAAACCACAACTAAAACGTATTTTAGGTTATTGCATCGCTCCATGTGGATGAAGTCCAATTGAATCACCTCAAAAGGACATGAAGGGGGAGCAAAACTGCCAGGAGGAGTTGGGGTTCCTTTTCCAGGATTGTACATCATGCACACCATACAATTCTTCACCAGACGTTCAGCACATTTCGTAATACCATCATTCTTCCATACAGGGGACAGCAATTTGCAAATACCTTTCGCGCTAATATGTGCTAACCCATGCGCCATAGTCACAACGGCCAGCACATACGCATCCGGTAACATCCATCTTTTCTGATCAGACAAATCAATCCAACAACCATTCGCATCCAACTTTCCCGTACTTTCTTTCCACTTCGTCTTTTCAGTGTCGGTGGCTTCATTCTGAATTGCTTTCACACTCTCGATAGTGTCCTCACACATGCTCGATTCTGTAGGCCACCTAACCGAACTCGTCACATACATTCGAGTGCTAAGGTTCCGGGCAGTCTCCTTAGCAGTCTCATCCGCAAACGCATTACCACGACCAATATCATCCGTCACCTTACGATGCGCACTACATTTAACAATCGCAACTTGCTTAGGAAATGTCAGTGCATCCAAGAGATCATTCACAAGCTGGCCATGCTGAATCTTCGTACCATGCGACGTCAAGAAACCTCTCTCTCTCCACAATCGTCCAAAACTATGTGCGAGGCCAAACGCATATTGGCTGTCGGTAAACACATTCACACGTTTCCCTTTTGCTAATACACACGCTCTAGTAAGAGCAATCAGCTCTGCAGCTTGGGCAGAATTCTGATTTAATCTTGCAGTCTCAACAACAGTATTCAACGTTACAACAGCATAAGCAGTAGTCACATCGCCATTCGGCAACTTAAAGCATGACCCATCCACATACAGCGTACCATCCGGATCTTCCAATGGGGTGTTTTTAAGGTCCACTCGACCTTTTGTTTCTTCTTCGGTCCTCAAGTAACAATCATGTTCTGCTACTTCATTTGACTCTGTGCTAATTGGTAACAAAGTTGCCGGGTTCAGAACATTACAACGTTTTATTTGAATGTGGCTTGCCAACAGCGTCAACTCGTACCCAGACAACCTCGCACTCGTCAAGTGCTGAGTTTTCGTCCGATTCAAAAGGGTATCGACTGCATGCGGAACCATCACCGTAAGCATATTATCCATGACCAATCCTGCTGATTGTCGGATGGAGACCGCGGCTGCCGCTGTTGCTCTCAAACAACTCGGCAATGCTCTAGCTACCGGGTCCAAGGTCGAGGAAAAATATGCACATGGACGTTGCTTACCACCAAAAGGTTGCGTTAAGACACTCAACGCACAACCTTCTCTCTCATGAACATATAATGTAAACGGCTTGCTGTAGTCGGGGGTACCCAACACAGGAGCCGAACATAATGAGTCACGCAGTTCAGAAAAACTTTTCTGACATTCTTCCGTCCATGGTAAAGGAGTCGAAACATCCTTGCACGTAAGAGCCACTAATGGTTTCGCTAGCAACGAAAAATTCGGGATCCATTGCCTGCAGTACGACGTGATACCTAGAAAGGCACGCACATCTCTTTGGGTTGTTGGTACAGCCATTCGCGCAATCGCTGCAATTCTCTCCGGGGTCAACCGCCTTCCCTCCTTTGACAATAAGTGACCTAGATAGGTTACTTCTTGACAACAATATTGGAGTTTAGAAGGGGACACCTTATGATTTAACTCACAGAGATGTTGCAGCAACGATACCGTGGCAATTTTGCAAATGTCCTGAGTATCAGCAGCCACCAATAAGTCGTCGACGTATTGGATCAAAGCCGCACCAGCCGGCAACCTAAACGCATCCAGTTGACCCTTCAAGGCTTGACTGTAAATCGATGGACTTTCACAGTAGCCCTGAGGAGCGCGTTTGAACCGGAAGCTGCGTCCACCAAGAGAGAAACCGAAAATGTCTCTGCTCTCCTCGGCAATCGGGATGCTGAAAAACGCATTTTTCAAGTCAATCACCGAAAACCACGATGCAGAAGCTGGAATCAGAGTCAGTAGCGCCGTGATGTCAGGCACAACAGGGAATTGAGGAACCACAATTTTATTCACCTCCCGTAAATCGATAACAAAACGATAAACAGGTGGTTTCGAAGGATCAGTACGTTTAAGAATGGGCAGTACAGGGCTGTTGCACACGTTTCCCCTAGTCTCTTCAATGACATCTTTCTCGATCAGATCATAAATGATCGCTAACAGTGCTCGTTCACCATCAAGGGAGATACGATATTGGGGAATACGTGGCAATCGCACATTAGATTTCAACTGAACAACATATGGTGAGATATCAAGTAGGCCCACATCATTTGGACCCGTTGCCCACAAAGACGCAGGAAGAGAACTCAATTCCGGTGGGAGCTTATCGAGGGACAAGTACATGGGAGAGACAACCCTCTCTCCTAACGTAAGCTTCACACCCGCAGGAGAACAATACAAAGTCGCATACAAACGTTTAAGCAAATCCAGGCCCAAAAGATTTTCGCCACAACCCGTGGTTGGAATCAACGGAGCTTCTAGCTCACGTGGCCCAATTTTAAGGGGCAAAGGGCGCGAAACTGGATTGCTAACGGGGGCGCCAGAGAATCCAACGGAAACATTTGTTAAGCCAGACAAAGGTGCGCCAGGGAGTTTCGAATGCTTAATGGAACTTTTCGCTGCACCAGTGTCCAACAGAAAAGGCTCAACGACGCCCGATGTAGCAACTGCGACGTAAGGCCCTCTCTGATCAACCGGAACTGATACCACTCCCTCTCCTTGTCTTTGGCTGTCCTAGTAATTACTGTCGTCAGTTCCCTGATCGACGTAATAATCGTCTACATTGTACTGCGCAGATCGTCCTTGCGACGATCCACGTTGATCAAAACAATTATCGGAACTCGATGAGTTATCTGAACGATCGTTCTGAGCACCGCGACCTCTACTACGTGGTGCCTGCTGCGAACCACCCCGACCTCCTCTAGACGAGTTACCACTATTACGTTCATTTAGAACAGGACAATAGAATTTTATGTGACCCTCTTGTCTACAATAAGCACATTGATTGTACCCTAACGAGGATCTTTGGGAAGAGGAGTCATTACGAGTTTGGGACCGGTTCGATTGCGGCTGCGATCTATTTTGTTGCGAATTATTCTGATTCGAACGTGGAGGATACGCTTGCTGAAGCAGCACTTTAGTTTTTAGCTCTTTGGTCTTTTTATCAGCACGGTCGCTCTCTTCTTTCTCTCTGTTCTCATAATATTGTGCCGTAGCCAATATCTGAGCTGAAGTAGAAACGGCCCATGCACTTTCTGAATTCCTCAATTTATTGCTCAAATCGGGCAGTAAGTTCGAAACAAATTTATCCACGAACAACCTCTGACCACCCTCAGTGCTCATATCCTGACCACTATGATCAATGAATGCCTCCTCAAACCTCGTAAAGAAGTCGGAGACACTCTCGTCCTTTTTCTGTTTACAAGCTGACAATTTATCCCAGTTCACCTTCATAGCTGGCATAAGAGTTTTCATTAATGTTATAATTCTTTGAGGAAGATCAACAATCAGCTGGTCGGGTTTAGCAGCAGCCGTTTGTCCGGCATCTGCCGCTACAATGGCAGCCCAAGCACCACCTAATTCATTTGGATGGTTTTCATGGCGAATTTTAGCCCATACCGGCTGCGGTACGACATTGCCAAACAACATGTCGATATCGGCAAGATTCATTATCGTAGCATCTACGAGCTGCGATAATTCTTTGTAATACCCTGTAGGATTTTTGCGTGGATCAGGCAAAGATTGCTTCACCTGTAACACTTCCGATCTTTTCCATGGGAGATGTATCCATACTCTCTGGAAGAAAGGCAAAATCGGAGGGTTAGCTGCAGGATTACCTGGCATCCAAACTGGCGGAACTTCACGCATAGGGAATTGACCAGACTCATCTGATTGTCTTTCGACATCCTCAACAAACAAGGCTTGAGGTATAGGAGTGGGACGAAAAGATAATAACCGTTCAACAGCACGTCGAACATTGGTGTCCACTATCAGTCCAGTCGAGAACTGAAGCTGTAAATCAGACAACGCGGTCAGCACCTCATCAGGTGCGTCGGCCGATATCTGATCGCGAAGGACCTTGCACATTTCCTCGAACACAAATCTCTGGGTTGGTATATTGAACTGGCAAAATGTGTCGAGTACAACACGTGGTGGATTTCTAAGGGGGTGCGTCATCCAACCCATCGCCATATTATATAGCGAAGCACGTTCCCTATTACCAGGAAGCTGACTACGTCTCTGAGGACCATCTGAACCAGCGGACCCAAGAACAGGTCCGAGCGAATGAAAGAAACTAGCCGCAAGAGGAGAATTGCGACTACGAGTAGAGGGAGAAGTATAGGACACAGGACTAACAAGTGAAGGAGTAGAAACAGAAACAACAGCAGGGGTTAACAGAGCAGGAGCAGTAGCGGAAACAGGAGTATGTGGAAGCGGAGGAGCGGTAGGAATGGCAACAGACGAAGGAGCAGGGATAGTCGGAAGAACGGCTGCAGGTTGAGGAACAGGCGGAAGAAGAATAGGTGCAGGAACAGGTACAGGGGGAATCACAGGGGCTGTGGTACCCTGTACATACGGAGGTGGCGACTTCATAAGATAGGACATTAAAGGATCCTCAACTGACTCTTCCTTCTTTTCCGACTCCGTAGGCAAAGCAGGATAGCACTTATCTATAGTCATACGCTGTAATCTGTCAAACACTTCCTTTTCCTTAACCTCCTTATCATGCTGAAACTGCTCTGCTTTCTTTACAATGGTACCAGCACTATCTCTCTGATTTCGCTTAGTCTGTCTGATTTCTTTCTGCCGGGCTTCTTTACGCCACAACCGAAAGGCATCAAACATGGCCGGCCTTGACTTTTTCGCGAACAATTTAACCTCTAGATTATCTAAGATCGGGGCCTCGAAGCTACCATGTGGTGGCCAGCGAAGGTCACCATCTTTCTTCGTATATTTGACCCAGTATTCATTAAAAGTAATCGGGCCTAGCCCATGTTTGCTGTACAGTTCATAAGTGGGAGTTCCAACCGGAGGTATCGGACACGAGTCCTCCAGTCGGGAATCCGTACCACAAGGTCTGAAACAACTAAACAAAGTACTGCGACCAGGCATCTTGCACACTAGCCGAGTTTCACAAACTTCAAGGGTTACGGGATTTACCAAGTCCCAGCAAAGAACAAAAACCCTCGGTTTTTGGCGGCTGCAGTCGTCAAATAATACAACAAAGTACGCTAGCAAAGTGTCACCGACAAAAACACTTACACAGCGTCAACAACAAAAACACTCGCTAAAGTGTCAACAACCAAGAACTCTGGGAGCGACCCACAAATACTTAACTCAAAGATCGATGGCGTCACCAGGAAGGCCCGTCAATCGTCTCGCTATACCAAGGTCTACGCCAGGCGCCAAAACAGGTCTACAGTCAGGGCAGCAGTCCGTCGCAGCCGTCAGGAGGCGGGAATCTTCGCGGGAAAAGTCTTCGGGCCACTTATTTCGACAACAGGATCGATGAAGCGGAGTGCACCTTCCCTCGGAGATTTCACACGAAGTTCCTCACGATCGTCGGGCTTGGACCGGTACCACTGATGCAGCCCCACGTTGGGCGCCAACTGAAGGACTGGGTTCTTTAAGACCCAGCGGTGCCAGGGCACAACACCTGAAACCTTCGTGGGTAACCTGCTCCGGCGTACGAATCACAGAGACACGGGACACTTCCTTCGGCGTCAAAGATTCAAGGTTTATTTGCTGCAGGGAACACAGATATCACGACAAGTACAACTCGTGCAACTTGGGGAGACTGCTTCAAATTGGTTCTGTGGATCGCTCCTTTTATACAGTTTTTACCCATAGGACAACATGGTACACAAAGGTTTACAACCCGGTTCCCACCATTATCCCCCAGAGGCAGACCCCCCAGGATATAGCGGCATGGATTAGCAAATTTAGCGGCACAAAAATGGAAATTTAGCGGCACAAATATGGAAATTTAGCGGCAATGTTGCGGCATTTTATGTGGCCATTTTTCCTACAACAAACACAGATATCTTCGTTTTTTTAGTTATTTAACAACATGAAGCTATGTATATTTGGTTTCTTTACAATGTAGACACTTTGGGGCAGATTTACAAGCCCCTTGCGCTGCTTTTACGCCGCCGTTGCGTCACTTTTGTGACGCAGCGGCGGCGCAAAAGATGCACCATGGTGCGGGGTATTTACTACGTGACGCATCTCCCAGATGCGTCACGTTGCAAAGCCCTGCGCCAGAAGAGGCGTACCATTGCAGGTCAGTTTGTGTCTTGCAATAGCCTTAGAGCTTGGTGCCACTGTACCTGCTGCACTAATGATGGCTATACCTATCGCCCCTTTTATTAGTAAGCACGTTAAATAGTACAGTGTATTTTGAACACGACCTGATATCCCACCGGATGCCCGTTCGACAGACCTAACCACTAGAGAAAGAGCAGTCAAAACCGCCAAGTGGTCACTTGTTAAACAGTAGCGAACTGCATGTTGGTACTTGTAGTTTCATTGCAAAATGTCAGCCTGCAAATCGTCTCCGATTTAAAAGCGGGGACTGGTTGAAGTTGACACCCATGACATGGGGCCACTTGACGCCCGTGTTAAATTTCTCGCCTCTAGGATTTTTCCCATGGCTCACTCCCAGGGGGAAATGGTCTGCAATAGGTGAGCTCAACCCTCTGACTTCATCCCTTGTCCAGCGCGCCTCTGCAGATACCCCGTCCCGTGTGCGCCTCAGCTCTCTCGGCTGAGTGGTTCTGTCTGTTTATCTTGAGGGACAGACATCTCTGCACAGCGCTCCGTCTCCAAGCCAGCGAATAGGGTGACCAACTGGCATTGGTGCAAATTCAGGACGGTGAGTGTAAAAATTCAGGACAAAGGGTCAAAATTCAGGACACAAATTCAGGACAGGAGCTCAAAATTCAGGACAAAACTTCAGGACAATAGGTACATTTTACAGACACATCAGAGGTCGCGCAATAGTATATAAGTAAGCCCAGCCATTTCCAAACATATTCAACCGTTTGCAAACCTATCCATCATGTATCCTTCCATCTATCATTTCACTCATCCATCCCTTCATCCATCCCCTCATCCATCCTTTCACTCATCCATTATCCATCCACCCTTTCACCCTATCCATCTGTACACTTATCCATCCACTCTTCATCCCATCCATCCATTCACTCATCCATTCAGCCATTTACCCTTTCACCAATCCAGCCATCCTTTCACTTACTAATCCTTCCACCATCCACTATTTTAGTCATCCATCCATCCTCCCTTTCTCTCTCCATCGACCCTTTCACTTAGCCATCCTCCCTTCCATCCATCCTTTCACCCACCCATCATCCATCCATCCATCCATCTGTCCTTCCCCTCATCATCCATCAATCCCCTCATCACCCATCCATCCTTTTCCCTCATCACCCATCCATCCATCCTTTTCCCTCATCATCCATCCATCCATCTACCCACCCACTCTTCATCCATCCATCCTTCCCCTCATCCATCCATCCACCCTTCCCCTCATCATCCATCCTTTCACCCACCCCCTCATCAACCATCCATCCATCCCCTCATCATCCATCCATCCTTTCACCCACCCATCCATCCATCCTTCCCCTCATCATCCATCCATCCATCCTTCCCCTCATCATCCATCCATCCTTTCACCCGCCCCCTCATCATCCATCCATTCCCTCATCATCCATCCATCCACCCATCATCCATCCATCCACCCTTCCCCTCTATCCATCCCCTCATCCATCCATCCTTCCTCTCATCCATCCTTCCCCTCATCCATCCATCCTTCCCCTCATCCATCCTTCCTTTCATCCATCATCCATCCTTCTCCTCATCCATCCATCCTTCCCCTCCATCCATCCATCCTTCCCCTCATCCATCCATCCTTCCCCTCCATCCATCCATCCATCTCCTCATCCATCATCCTTCCCCTCATCCATCTTTCCCCTCATCCATCATCCAGCTACGCTTCCACCCATACATCCAGCTATTTACATTTTCTCTCCATCCTTCCCCTCTCATCAATCCATCCATCCTCTCTCATTATCCATTTATTCAATCTTTCATTCATCCATTCACCCTTTCACTAATTCATCCAGCCATTCACCCATCCCTTCACTTACTTACTCGCCTACCTTTCCATATTAATTTTGAGCTGAGCCCTTTTGAGAAGAGGCCCATCAAGAACTTCACCCTCGCTGCAGGGGCCGTTCCAGGACTGGGACAGAAGCCACCCAGGGCGGAGACAGGATCCACCACAGGGGGGGACAAGAGCCATCACAGGTGTAGGTGGACTGGAGCCACAACATGGGGGGACAGGAGCCATCACAGGCGGGGGGTGGACTGGAGCCACCACATGGGGGGACAGGAGCCATCACTGAGGGGAGGGCAGGAGCCATCACAGGAGAGGGAACAGGATCCACCAGGGTGGGCACAGGGGTGGGCATGCAGTATTCTAGTATCATCTTGGGCTCCTAGCCCCCTCCTGCACAAGACAACCAGAAGACAGGCTCTCTGTCCAAAATGCCATCCCCCACTGTGATGTACAGTACTTACAGGAGATACTCTAAGAGAACTGATTGAACTGATTGTCCTCCATACTCTGTTAATCAGTGTGGGTGCGATTGTGCCATTTCTGTATTTTCTTAAATTATAGACTGCATGTTTGAAGAACCGAGGTTTGCTTACAATTTAGTGACAGTAATTACGCTCTGTGAAGAGAACCACGTGCTGCCTCGGTGTAATCAGGGGTGTAATCTGGCCGAGTCTCGGATGTTTGGGGCCCTGGGTAGAAATGGAATGTGTGAGCCCCCCTCTAAATAGCAGAGTCATGACACATTCAGGACTGTTTGCATGTGAATAGATGTCGCAGCTCCTGAACGTGCAGCCCCTCCCTCTCAGTCACCTTCGAAGCACCTCTTAACAGGTCATCAAGGGCTGGAGGTGTGAGGTTTGCCATCCCGCTGTGCCTCTCCATTGCTGCTGAGTATCTGAGGAGCTTTGGTGCAGCATCGGAGACAGAGGCACAGGCGATAGCCACATAAAGCAGACCCCCCAGGATATAGCGAAAAATGCCGCGATTTCTACAAAAATGCCGATTTCGCGGGCATTTTTGTAAAAATCGCGGCATTTTTTAAAAAGTGCCGATTTCGCGGCAAATCGCGAAATCGCGAAATCGCGATATCCTGGAGGGTCTGCAGAGGGGTCGCTTTGGTCACTTTGATACACATAAGGTCCGGAACATAAGTGCGGAAACATTTGGCGGTTCCCAACTGTAAAAACCCATCTTCCCAACATTAGTGCATTCCAATCGGCAGTAAAACAGATCGAAAATAGGAACAAAGACAGGTGCAGAGGAAGACGGAGACAGTGGGGAGATCGGAAAGGGTGTAAAGGGGGAGGTATCGCGAAACACGAGATACAGGCATCAAAGGGACGTGCCTAATGAGATGCACGGCTGAGACAATAAACCGGCACGGCGAGATGAGCCTCGAGCGGGGCCATCTGCCTTACAGTATCGTCCCCCTCGTCATAAAGACACTTACAAAGGACATGTGTCTTCCGCAAATATCTTGGGAGTCCCAGGGTCGCGAAGCGGACAGCGTCCGTTCGCTGGCTACTTGAGGGCAAGAGACAAAATGGATGCCGTATCTAAGATGGAACCCGTGGGTACAGATGAAAAACCCACATAACAAACGAACGGTTTAAATTAGCCCAGCGAAACTGCGCACACTTACTAAACTCGTCATTTGCGGTTCATAGATACCAGACTCGACCATATTCGTGCGAGTCGAAAACACCACTTACAATTATCACGGAACCTCAACATTTCCCGGGCTCGTCACAGCCGCACCGAGCACTCCACAGGTCTTTAAAAGACCATGTGCATGTTAATGGGGCTTTGTTGTTTCACCCCTTCTAAGAGCCCCTGCAGCTCGACTCTGCCGAATGCCTAAAGAATTAGCCCCCCCCCCCCCGAAATTTTTTCTTGGCCCCCCGAAATTTGACTCAAGTTGCGCCTCTGATGGCAGTGTCTTGCAGACACCGCCACCATATTCAGCACCTTTTCCGCTCAGTTGACTCATCTACAGGCGGAGAACCGACAGACGGTCTTTCCGTCTGACGGGGTCCCACCCCCGCCATCGTAGTGTGGCGGGGGGGGGGGAATGGGAGTAGGGTGGTAGATATTGGTGGGCGGATCGCCACTGCCTTGCTGGCGGTGACGATCCGCCCGCTATTATAATAGACCCCTTAGTGTCTCAGGTATTCACAACCAGGTGCATCTAAGTAACCTCTGTCCGATCATCCACGTGCCAGACAGCTCTCAAGAGTTCCAGTCTATCCAGCAGTAGCTCACCTAATCCACGTGTTTTTTACTTTGCATTCTGGGACTTGTAACCTTGTTTATTTCATTATAAATGACTACAGTCCCAGAGTGCCAAGAAAACGCCTGAAATGGGTAAACTACTCCCCATTGGACCTTGGAGTTCTGCAAACCACAGCTGCTTACATTTCTAACCAAGCAGAGTATCTAACCAAGCAGAGTAGGAACTGTGCGTGGAAGGTCTCTGTCCCTACCATATTCCCCACAGCTTAATTTTCTCTTTTCCGAGTTTTATTTGCGCCCCTCAGCCCTAACTGAGCTGCTCTTTCACGCTCATTTGATTCTCTGTAGCGTCCCACTCTTTCCTTTCACCCAGCCTTTCTTTCCAGCCTATTTCTTTAGCCTATCTCCACCTTGCAATCCTCTCTAGTCAAGTCTGACATCCCTCGTCAGTGCCCATATCTCTCTCAATTGCCTCCGCTTCTTTCCTCTTCTTTACCCCAACATTTCTATCACTTCAGCCTTCAGTTGCTATTTTCCGAGCTGTCCGTTGCCCCAACTCAATGTTGTCATCATCCAAAGAGCAAAAATATTGACCATTACTTCATGTTTTCAAATTCTTAAAATCTCTGAAACTGGCACTGGAATTTTTTTTATTTGAAACCAGAATTGCCATGCTTATCAGCGTGGCAATTCTCTTTGCTCGTATAATCATTTTGGGGTGGCACAGAAAACCTCAAAGAATTTTCATTGTTTTTGTGTGTATTTGCTAAATTAATTGTACTTTTGAAGGGTTGGAAAAATATAGATTTTAATGGCATATCCCGGCCTCCCCACTCCCCCATTCCCCCCCCCCACCAAATTCATTATTGCTTTGACTTTGCAAGACCGGCTGTCCGGGTGAAATACTGTTCCTCCTTTAGCTCCAACTGAGCTCCTACTTTCCATTTTCACAAGCTATCTTGTCGCTCATTCAGTCTAGCTCTTCTTTACTCTACAGGGGCGGCTCCTCCGTCCGAGCAGAGGAGCGTTGCCCCACTAAAGAAAGCCCCAGGCCAGAGCTAAAAAATGAAATGGAAATAAAGTTTATTTATTACCATTTTATTTTTCAGCAATCAACCCGTTCATAACGGAGTGCCAGGAAGGGGCGTGGCCAGTGCTGCCGAGTGGCGGCAAGGAGCTGTGGGCTTAAGCAAAATGCGCATGTCCCTTTGGCCGGCTGTCTTGCGATGGCCAGCCAGACAAGCGTATTTAAAAATTCTCGAACCTAGCTGTCTTAGATAGCTGGGTTACAGATAGCCCAGGCCTCCAGTGCTCTTGAGAGCTCTGAGTGAGGCCGCTCCCTCCAATCCTGGTGCTGCTCTCATGCTGGTGAGAGTAGCACCAGGATTGATTAGGGGCATTTGCTGGCTCCCGCGATCGGGCCTGCTAGAAGACCGAAGGAGGACGTCATGTCATTGAGTAAGGTAAGTCTGTTTTATTTTTATTTTTTTGTCACCCGTCCTCCTGCCCTCGGTACATGCCAGCTGCCACTGTCCTATCATGTCCCACTTCTTCAAGCATACCTGTCAACAGACAGGTATGAGGTAGAGGAGGTCACCCTCTTTTTTTAAAGATATTCACCCGGAGCAAAATAAACATGCCTCCATTGATTTTAGTGTGGTCTCACTCTTTGCAAACCTGCAGCACCCTTCTAAAATCATTTATTCTCCACTTGCTTTAACCCCTTGGCTGTTGGGGTTATGCCCCCGTTGTGTCCTGGGGGCGGTGGGGGGCACGCGCAACCCCCCCCCCCCCCAGTGCTCATGACGAGCTTAGCTAGTCACAGCCACACCCGTTTAATGGAACGCTCCGCACAGCAGGGGAATTAGCCCAGCGTGCGAGCGTTCCAACGGGCATGACGAGCTCAGCTCGCCATGAGCATGGGAGGTGTTAATGGGATCACCTTCTGAATATCAGTCTTGACCCTCAAACTAGATGTTGTGGATTGACGGGTATGCTCAAGGCTGAGCTCTCCTTTCCTCAGCACCTCCCTCTCTCGGTACCGGGCATCATACAGGGTGGATAATGAATGTTGCAAGATATTAGGTGATTAGTTGAGGGGGATAGGTCCATCATCATTGTCATGGAGGACCCTCAAAGTCACTAAATTAACCTGAGCTCACCCCACTGGTAGCTATGGCAGAGAGCACACAGGCTTTACTCCGAGGTAAAGTGTGAAGTATTTATACAGTATTAAAACAATAATTAAGTCAAAATGCCAAACGATAAAAATCCCAAAACCGATTAGAAAAATGGAGTAACATTTAATAAACAAAATGACACCAAAATAACAACAATCCAATAAGGGGAACCAGAGGCATAATTTAGAAAAAAGTTTTGAGTAGAAATATCGCAAAGAGGCTAAATTCCCATAATGCTCAGTGGTTGAGGTAGAACAGGACTGAAGCACTATTTGATGATGACCGTGTCAGAAAGTGGATTTGATACACTAACCTGCTTCATCTTGGTTAAAAATGTTACCTTCTGAGTTCTGACTTCATTCCTTTAAATCTCAAACCATCACAGGAGTGCATGTCTAAAACCCTGAAGGACCTTAGTCGAGGCACTTAGGGAGTGGTAAGGACAACAGGAGAGTCCAGTCCAGGTCCTGTTGACACTAGTCACCTGGGCAGTTGCAAGAGAAGGCCTCTTGCAACTTGTAGCTTGTTGTGCTTTAAAAAAAAAGCTTTAAAAGAATGACGGCCTTATGACGCTTCTAGTCCACTTCCTTTGTCCTGCGTACAAGAGAGACTGGGTCCAGTACTCCAGGGCTCTTCTCAGGTTGGATTCAACCGGTTTAGTCCTCCTGTGATCTTCCTCCGGTCCAGGACTATTCTGACGTGGGTGCCTGGAGGTGCCACATTTATACCTGGCACAAACTAGTGGGTGTTAATGACCCCTGGGACTTACTAAGCAATGGGGAAAATGTTTCTGGCATTAACCCTACTCACTTTGGGCATTTCCAAGATGGCCGAAGTCTACAGCCACACTAAACTTGAGCTCTGAGGGCTTGTAGTATTTGTGGGGAGTGTACTATGGTAATCTCCAAACGCTAAAATCCAGTTTGGGCAGTCTCTGTACCCCCAACAAACTCTGAGACCGAAGTCTGGTAACCAGCAACCAGACAGTGGACTTACACACAGTGTTTTGGCGTTCTGTTTTCCTCCTTTGAAGTGCACCCCAAATGTTCTATTTAAACCCAGGAAAGCTGTCAAACAGGTTGTGGCACTGCCTAGCCTAAAAAGATATTTGGGATGGTGGTGGGGAAGTATTACAAATCACTGGGTGAGAATCCCAAACTCTGAATCTCTCGCTCTAAAAAGTGGGTAATAAAACACTACCCAAGCCAGTTCTCGCACCCAGCCGTTTAAGTAATATAAGGGACTCACATTGTATTGACCGCAGTTAAACCCCATTTTCCACTCTGGAGCATAGTCCCTCAAAAAAGGCTCCTACAATTCTAGTTATGTGAACACGTGGCTCTTGCTCTCAAGTGACACCTTGATGTCCATAGGGTTGTCTTCATGTCCGTAAGGTTGTCTTCATTAAATAGTGTGTAATTTTCTCTTGAACTGCGTGAGCGGTTCACACCTCTGCTGAGGGAACCAGTAGTAGTTTGGAAACAGTATAATCTTCGAGCTCTTTGTATTAGTTTACTTCTCAGAGGCCAATTTCGAAACCATCCCTGCGACGATCATAGCCCCAGTGGGTACTCCACTCTTCTGTGGGCTCCTGTGGGTAGTCTGTGATTTGTAAGGGCGCTTCCAAGGTACAAATCTCTTCATCCAAGAAACGCTGAATTGAATCTTGTAGTGATGTCCCATCTGCCAGTGGTAGAACTGGCGGAGTAGAAACCCTTGTTTACAGCATGGTCATGCCCCAAAGCATGAAGTTCATGGCGGGGACAAAATATTTAGTGGTGGCCCACAAGCAAGAAACATGACCCATTCCGAGGGAGCTGTGGGGTTGCAGATTCTCTGTTTTGGTACTCCTACCTCTTCCTCCTCAGGCTCTTCGATCAACACAAGATTTTCGCGAAGAACGCCAGCCCAGGTCCAGGAAATGCATTCCCATGTGTGGTATTAGGGCACGGATCCTTTGGGATCTGTCAACAAATTAAAGGCACTTCCCCAGGAGAGGTGTCCAAACTTTCGGTTCCAATAAGTTCCATCATTGTTTGAGTACAGTTTTTGTGAGAGACTTTGGAAGGCCTAACTCTAATGTTAGCACAGTAACGCTTCCTGTGAGGCCTGTGGTCATGTGTTTCCTACGAGTTGCCGCCACAAGCCAACACTGCTGTGAGTTTGATCAGTGTATGTGTGCCATAAGCTAATCCTGCCCGAGTGTGGTGAGTCACTCGCACTGCTTATTGGTGATCTTAGCTCACCATAGATGCCACCTGATGTTTTCCCATGAACAGCGCTTTGGCAACTCGGCCCTACCTTGCTTCTGGATTGTGCCCATTTTTGTGATGTTAAGGTGATACGTTGTTAAAAAACAAAGAAATAAGAAAAGTACTATTGTTCCTGTCGTTAGCAAACTATCTTGACTCCGCCGTTTCCAATCATTTTTGGAGCATCTATAAACACTGAAATAGGACTACGTGGTTACTTTAAATAACAAAAGACGATTCCGGCTACTAAACAAAAGCACCTCTAATTATGGAATCAACAAACTCTTCAGGAGTTTTCACACAGGGTCTCCACTTATTGACTGGGAAGAATGGATAGGCATATTTGAGAACTATTAGTAAGAACTTGATGGGCAGGATTATTATTTTTTTTAAAACTTTTTATTAACCTTGCTCACAGGTACATAACAAACATAGCAGTGTACATTTAGCAGGAGATAGTCAGCAGTCTCTGATTCATACAGTGGGCAGGTCAAAACATTCCCAGAGACCACCCCTCGCTTCATACCCCACCGCCTTCCCCCCCAGATCCTCTGTATTTTCGCCAGGGGCCCCAGACCTTCCTACACTTCTTCACACACCTCCTTGCCTTGTAAATAGTCTCCCCCACCCTTTGGGCAGAGGAGACGCCTCCATTGGTCCCATCGTGGAGCCTCCCACGCCCCTCACCCCTGGGCAATATTCCTTTTTGCCACCCCAGCTGCCAGGGCCAACCAGATCTCTTTGTATCCTGTCCAAGCAGTCGGACCTTTAATCATTAATAAAAGCCACCTTGGCTCCACTGAAACTGGCGGCCCTACAACTATCTATTTTGGAAAAGGGGGGTGGTGATGGACAGAGTTTCTGAATGATGCAGAATACTCCTACCCAGTCAAGAGATCAGGGCTTAATCCATCACCGTTTTTTTAGCTCACTGCACCATCCCAGCTCAGAACCTGGCTACATGCAAATTAGTCTGTCCCTGTCCCAGTGCATCATGGGAACAGGGCAAACCAAACTAACAAGCCAATTCTTATACTGGGAAGGAAACACGCTTCCGGGGACCGGTTTCTGGCATTACAGCCGTCGTCGGGTGCGGCTTGCTTGAATCCTGATGGTGCAATGAGCAAGGGACTCACGTCTGAGTATACCCTCCCACACTTAGTGTGGACAAAATCGATTTTGGAAAAGGGGGGTGGTGATGGACAGAGTTTCTGAATGATGCAGAATACTCCTACCCAGTCAAGAGATCAGGGCTTAATCCATCACCGTTTTTTAGCTCACTGCACCATCCCAGCTCAGAACCTGGCTACATGCAAATTAGTCTGTCCCTGTCCCAGTGCATCATGGGAACAGGGCAAACCAAACTACCAAGCCAATTCTTATACTGGGAAGGAAACACGCTTCCGGGGACCGGTTTCTGGCATTACAGCCGTCGTCGGTGCGGCTTGCTTGAATCCTGATGGTGCAATGAGCAAGGGACTCACGTCTGAGTATACCCTCCCACACTTAGTGTGGACAAAATCGATTTTGGAAAAGGGGGGTGGTGATGGACAGTTTCTGAGTGATGCAGAATACTCCTACCCAGTCAAGAGATCCGGGCTTAATCCATCACCGTTTTTTAGCTCACTGCACCATCCCAGCTCAGAACCTGGCTACATGCAAATTAGTCTGTCCCTGTCCCAGTGCATCATGGGAACAGGGCAAACTAAACTACCAAGCCAATTCTTATACTGGGAAGGAAACAAGCTTCCGGGGACCGGTTTCTGGCATTACAGCCGTCGTCGGCCCGGCTTGCTTGAATCCTGATGGTGCAATGAGCAAGGGACTCACGTCTGAGTATACCCTCCCACACTTAGTGTGAACAAAATCGATTTTGGAAAAGGGGGGTGGTGATGGACAGAGTTTCTGAATGATGCAGAATACTCCTACCCAGTCAAGAGAGTAGTAGACCCGATGCACGATCTTGAACTGGACCAGACGAAACCTGATCTGTATCGCTATCTCCCGCGGACTCTGCAGGGCGTCCTGCCAGTCATCATCCTCCAGGGTGCCAATGTCCCCCTCCCACCCCGCCCGCAGTGATACCAGGGGATCGGGCATGTTATTGATCAGTTTACGATAGATAGTGGCCGTGGGCTTTTCTAGGATAGGATCTAGTAAGAGCCTGTCCTCCAAGGGCGAGTATTCTGGTACTGAAGTCCCCACCGGTATATGAGAGCGTAGAGCATGTTTAATGTGTAAGTAGTGGTATTCAAAGGACCTAGGGGCCTTCCGCCTCCAAACGTCCCCAAGGTATTCAATACCAATCAATCTCCAGCCCCTAAAGCCAGTGAGCTTTCTCACCTCCAGCAACTGATCGCCACACCAAAGCGGGGTCCTGCCAGTTATGGCATTAGCCCAACCCAGGAACCTGTTAGCCTCCCTCCAACATTGCAATACTACCTCTGTATGCGAGGGCAAGCCCCTCCGGAGCTTCTTTGAGTACCGAAGAGGCTCACACCCACCCTCCTGCGTGACGTGCCTATCCACCATAAAGGCCGGTTTCAAATCCGCCGCATAGACCCAATCGTTGACAACCTGGAGCTGAGACGCCCAATAATACAGCCTAACATCCGGCAGGGCCAGCCCTCCATCATACACCCCCTAGTCCGCTTAGGCAACGCGATCCTCTAGCTGCCCCCGTCCCAGAGCAACGTCCTCACAGCCTGGGATATGCGCCGGAACACCCTATCTGGGACCGGAAGGGCGAGTTTTGTAGGATGTACAGGAGGCGCAGTAGTGCCAACATCTTAAATAACGCGGCGCGCCCCATCAGGGTGAGGGGCAAGGCCCTCCAATGTGCAACGTCAGACGCCAATCTCACCAGAAGCGGCTCTAGATTCCTGGCGAAGAATTCCGCCCCATCCCTCGTAACATAGACTCCGAGGTATTTAAAACCCTCGGTGACAACCACGGCCGGACACCTCAACGGGACACGTGGAGGGGCCCCCGAGAGGGGGTAAATCAATTACAATTGATCCTATAGATAGAGTAGCTGCCAAATAGTTCAGAAAGGTGAAGCGCCTGCGTCATGGAATGGTAGGGTCTAGCCATGTATAGGACAATATCATCGGTATATAACGATACACGCTCTTCCCAGCTATTCGTAAGTGATAAGCCCCAGACCGACCGTTCTCTCCTGATCCAGTTGGCAAGAGGCTCCAGTGCCAGGGCGAACAGGAGAGGGGACAGCGGGCACCCCTGCCTCGTACCAGGCCGCAGGGGGAACACCTGGGACAGCACATCATTGACCCGCACCCTTGCCACTGGCCTTTCATACAGCAGGCGCACCCAACCATAGAAGACTGGCCCAAACCCCAAACGCCGCAGGACCGTAAATAGATAAGGCCATTCAATTCTGTCAAAGGCCATTGAGGCGTCCAGCGCCATCAATGCCGTTTGGGTATCCTCTTCATCCTCCGTCATGTACATTACACCATACAAACTGAGTAGATTGTGCTGTGTACTTCTGTGGGGCATAAAGCCCGACTGGTCGACATGTACCAGATCCGGCAGGACTGTGAGTAGTCGCATCGCCAAGACTTTAGCCAGCACCTTGGCCTCCACATTTATGAGCGATATCGGGCGGTAGGAAGAGCAACAGTCCGCCAGCTTCCCCAGCTTGTGGATGACCACGATCGTGGCCTCCCGCTGGTCCGGTGACAGCACCCCTGCCTGCTGTGCCTCAAGGAACATGCGCCTCATGGGTTCAGTCACTATGCTGGCCTGCCGCTTGTAAATTTCCACAGGGAGCCCGTTTGGCCCCTGTGCCTTCCCAGCTTTAAGCGCATTAAGGGCCTCACCTACTTCCAGAACTGTGAAGTCTGCCTCCAGGCCGGTAGACTGCTCCTCCGAGAGCGTTGGGAGAGCGAAGTCTCGCAGGAACTCAGCGCAATCAGATTCTGACCTGGTGCACACCGGGGTGTACACCGCCTCATAGTATGAGGCAAATGCCTCCGCTATGTCCACTCCCGCCGATACCACGGTTCCTGCCTCACCTCGTATCTCCGCAACCCAGGAGCGATCCCTGTCCCGGCGTTCCAGCCAAGCTAGCAACTTCATACTCTTGTTCCCCTCATCGTATATCCGGTGCTGCACCGCGAGAGAATACGCCCGCACCTCGCCCTCCGCCAGTGATCGGAGTTCTCACTGTTTAAGGGCCAACTCGTGACCTTGCACCGCCGATGGGGTCCCCCCAGCCCCTCTCTCCAACTCCTCCACCTTCCTCTCCAACTGCCTCATTTGGAGCACCTCTTCCTTTTTTTCGCGCCAATCAACGCCTGGGCCTTACCCCGCAGGACGGTCTTGAATGCTTCCCAAATGATCATCTGGGAATCAACCGAGCCCTGGTTTTCCTCAAAGTAGAACTGGCAGCCCTCCTGCAGCTTGTCCACTATAGAGTCGTCTTTTAGGCGCCACATGTCGATCCGCGTATAGGCCGCACTTGTCGTAGCGACCCCCTTGAGAATGACCCCCACCGGCGAGTGGTCTGATATCCCCCTAGCCATGATACATGAGTCCATAAAGTCACCCCATCTGATCCGCCCTGGCAAAAAAATGGTCTATTCTGGAGAAGGATCCATGCCGCGCCGAGTAAAAAGTGTACTGCCTTTGCGTGGGGTGATGTGCCCGCCAAATGTCCATGAGGCCCAGTGCTGAGGTAAAACCACTCAAACCTGCCTCGCCCCTGTGGCCCTGTCCCTCCCCTGAGTGGTCCAGATCTGAGTGCATCACCACGTTAGTGTCGCCCCCTAGTATCAAGGTACCCCCCGGAAGCTACGCCAGATGAGATCCCAGTTTTGTGTAGGAAGAAGCATGTAGCAGGAGATCAACAGCAGTGCCCGACCCTCCCATGTGGCCGCCAAAGTCGCCAAACATCCCAATGCCTCCTCCCATTTACCTATGACAATCAGTGCGAAGGCCGTGCAGACTAAGATTCCCACCCCCCTAGAGCCTGACGAAAACCCAGAGTGAGCCAATAGCTTGTACCCGAACCGGTCCAGTGCTTTACAAGTATTCCCTCTCAGGTGTTTCTCCTGTAGGAGAACTATGTCTGGGCCGTGGCCTTTCAAATACTGCAGGATTAGTGTGCGCCTTATTTTATTGCCCAGCGATTCACATTCCACGACCAAAGTCTCAGATTTAAATGATCACCCATTAAAGAACAGTACACAAACATGCGCCGGACCCTCGCCAGACTCCTGTTGAAGCCCAAGGACCACCCACCGTAGCTGCCTCACACACGTACCTGGAGCAAAACAAAAACATACCCCTCAACACTCCCCCTCCCCCCCCAACCATACCTCCCACCCTGCCTCCCTGCTAAGTGGGTCCCCAACCACCCACAATCGTAATACGCAGAGTGCCTGTCGCCCCATAACCCCACAACAACTAGATCAGGGAACACGAGGCTACAGCCGCCGAAGAAGTCAGAGTGTAGAAACGGAGTACCCACCCCTCTGGAAAATTCTGCAAGACAACCCCCCCCATGTCACCCCCAACTGTAAGCCCTGCGCCGGAGTCTCTGAAGGACAGTCATGTGGTTCAGCAATAGTTCTAGGCCATCAGCCTTGCAGCCCCCCACGGGACTGCAGCCCCGAGCCCCCGGACGTCGGGATGGGCACGATTTTTGTCTGTCTTGGAAGGCCATTCTTTTTAGCACCCTTGAGGAGGAGCAGCATGTTTTCAAGTATTTATCTGTTGATCTGGATCAGGGTGGTCAACAATTCACTGATTTTTACAAAGAAAGGATTGGAAAATAGATTTGACAATGATAATAGTGAGGTTAAGAGCAGATTTAAATTGTATACGCAACTGCAAAAATTAGGCAAATCAGTGGATGATTTTGTTTTTAGGCTCAGGGAATTGTCGATCAAATGTCAGTTTGTTGAAATGACTGATGAGCTGATACATTATCAGTTAATTGTACAAAATAGAAGCAAGAACAGGGAAAAAAGG
The DNA here is from genome assembly GCF_964263255.1 of Lissotriton vulgaris. Lineage (NCBI taxonomy): Eukaryota > Metazoa > Chordata > Amphibia > Caudata > Salamandridae > Lissotriton > Lissotriton vulgaris. Next base: position 263,484,093 of record NC_141697.1, read on the forward strand.
TTTTGGGCAGCTGAAATCCCTCTTTAAAGGATGCCATTGAAATACCTAAAGTAGTTGAGCAGTCAGAATTCTGCATGAAGGAGATGCCAGAAAGAGACAACCGGATTGGGGAAGTTACTTTCATAGAGCAAGATGGAGCAGAAGTTTTGGCAGCAACAAGCCGAAGGCCCGCCAAAGGCAAGCCCTTCTGCGCCCTGGCGGCCCAGGGGCCATGATCCATGCCCAAATCCTCGAATACTCCTCTGGGGAACTTAGGACTCTTGCCCAGCCGGCGCTCCCTCTCAACCCCTCTATCCGCAAGTGCCTTAGCCTTATTGGTATCTCTCAGGCACGGAGATCCCTTGCAGAATTACCGCCACCCATCCCCCACACCTCTAGGGCATTTGGCCCTGCCCAAATCAAACCTACAGCAGTACGCATATTCTATCTTAATACCCGCTCCCTAGTCAATCACCAGATGGACATTTTCCTGCTTCTAATGTCGGAAAAATCAGACATCTTCCTGGTCACGGAAACTTGGCTAAATCCAGACTCCACCCCTGATATGCTAGCAGCACTACCACAGGACTATTACATTTTACATGTGAACCGACCTCCAGGAAAAACTGGTGGCGGACTAGCCGCGATTATCCAGAAGTACCAAAACTTCACTACTATTACCCCTTTAAGCCTCCCCGCTGTGGATAATATGGTCATTAAACTAGATTCCAGTTCTGGACCACTCATCTGTGTCCTTGTCTATAGGCCCCCACAGCACATGCCCTTATTTCGTCTCTTGCTGAGTGAACAGATAGCTAACCTCGCTACGAATTATGCTAATATACTGCTAATAGGCGATCTGAATTACTGGTGCAATGACGCACATGGTGGGACTAACTCTGCCTAATTATCTGATCTACTAACCAATCTCAATTTTACTCATCACATATCCTCAGTTACCCATATTAAAGGGCACACACTGGACCAAGTCTGGACCACAAATCTAACAGTATCCGTGCCCACGATCTTGGCATGTATATGGTTGGATCACCACCTAATAAAATTCACAGCAATGACAGTAATGATCCCCTTCAATAGTAAGACAGCCACGTCCGAGGGAGGCATGATAAGGAAATGGAGTGCCCTGACCAAACAGGAATTCCAGGACTCCTTGGCTAGCTCAGCTCCCGCTCTCAATCCTGATATCAATATCACAGAAGAAAACATCTCAGCCTGGCTACTAGGGGCCAGCAACTCACATGCTCCGCTTAGAAAACTAAACCGCGCTCGCCTATCCGACGCACAGAAAGGGATCTCTAATGAGCTAAAAAAACAAAAGTTAGCTCTCCGCCAAAAAGAAAGATGATGGAGGTTAAACTCCTCCCTCGAAGAGAATCTCCTCTACTTGAAGGCGCGGAAAGAATATAACAATTTCATTACTGCAGCCAAAGCTGCCCACTTCTCTGCTAGAATCCTGAATTCCCACAACAGGGCGAAGGAAATTTTCTCTATAGTCAATGATCTATGCAATGCAGAGAGAATACTACCTAAACCGACACCCACCCACCCAAGATTTATGCAATTCATTGAACAACTACTTCGTGGAAAAATCTCAAACAGTAAAGCTAGCATCCCTACACCCAGCCCTATTGAGACCCCCACCACCACGATAACGAATTCGTCCACCCTAGATCACTTCCCTGCCATTAGCACTATTTTAAAAGACACCCTCTCCGCCCTGCCGCACACCATAATGCCCTTTCTGGATGAGTCCCTCTCACAGGGCAAGGTCCCTAACGCATTTAAGGATGCCTTAGTGGCTGGACTGTTCCCATGAGGCACAGGGTCAGACTGACTTGCATATAGCCATGTCTGAACTGGGGTGGCAGAGTGGGCTAAAGAACGGTGATGGATTAAACCCAGATCTTTTGACTGGGTGTGAGTGTTTGATTGATTCAGATGCTCCGTCCATCACCACTCCCTTTTGTACCGCTTTTGGCCGCCATAAGTGTGGCAGGGTATGCTCAGACGTGAGTCCCTTGCTCACTTTGCCACTGGATTCAAGCAAGCCGGGCTGAAGACGGCTGGAATGCCAGAAACCGGTCCTCAGAAGCTTGTTTCCGGTCCAGGAAAGACATGGCTTGGCAGTTTGGGCTGGACTGTTCCCATGAGGCACAGGGTCAGACTGATTTGCATATAGCCATGTCTGAACTGGGGTGGCAGAGTGGGCTAAAGAACAGTGATGGATTAAACCCAGATCTTTTGACTGGGTGTGAGTGTTTGATTGATTCAGATGCTCCGTCCATCACCACCCCCTTTTGTACCAACTCAATTTACTTCGGCATGCCACTGTCCTTAATCAAACAACTCCAGATGGTCCAGAACCAAACAGCAAGACTGATCCACCAGCAACCAAGATGGCAACTTGTCAGACCTTTACTTCAAAAACTCCACTGGCTCCCCATTTCCCAATGCGCGGCCACAAGACGGGTTGCTTAATTTTCAAGTCTCTATACGGCTGGAGCCCTAAATTTATTAATTGCCTATTATCTAAGTACACTCCTTCCCCGCAACCTGCGCTCAGCCCACCATCCGCTATTAACCACCCCTGCCTTAAAGTTAAAACGCCAGGGAGGACACAGGTTTGCTTCCTTAGCCCCCAAATTGTGGAATTCCTTTCCACTGGAGATCCGGTCATGCAACAATCTTCTGAGCTCCAGGAAAATGCTCAAGACATGGCTGATTGTGCAGGCCCATGAGTAACTTCGTCCTGTGGTCCGACGCACTCTAGAGTTAGCGCCATGAAACCGCCTGGTGTACGTACGCTGTAGAAATTCTTTATAACATAACATCATGTCTCTATCAAAACTGCAGTTTCTCACAAACTGTGTAATGAAGTTTGTTCTAGGTGTGGGAGTAACTTTCACAACTAGTTTAAAGCATGTTTCACTGTGAGAAAAGGCTGCAGGAAATGTGGTCACAAAGGTCACGTGGCGCTAATGTGTAAAGTTAATCGCAAAACTAAAGTTGCTGTGATACGCGAAGAGTGTAAAGGGGATGTGACTATGATGTTGAAAAGGACGATAAAATCTTATATGTTGATGACATAATGGAAAATACTGAAAGGCTTATTAGGCCGAAAACGGATTTCAGAATCAAAGGTAGAATTGTTAGCTCATGGTAGATTTAGGCTCACTTTATATTATAATGACTAAAAATATGTTTGTGCAGAAGTGGCCAAATGTTTGTTTGCTACCAATAGATATAAATCCTGCTAGGTATCAAGGAGTAACAATTTATATTATTGGTACATGTTTACTAAGATTGAGTTTCAAGACATGTCGCAGAAAGTGAACCTCTAATTTTGGGGTGTCAGCACCAGTATGATATCCACATAATTAATAAACAATGGGCTCAAAACCAGATTATGGTAGCAGATGACATTTCGGTGGACGAAATCATTGACAGTGTCAAATTCTTTTTTGCTGACAGATTGGGAGAATTGAAGGAGTACATCTGTAATATTGTACTGAAATCTGATGCAGTCCCAGTCCAACATAAATTAAGAAGGGTACCCATTGTTTAATTGAGTGAGGTTAAAAAAATGCTTTGTGATATGGTGAGTGAGGCAGTCATTGAGCCGATAGAGACCTCTGCTTGGATTTTCCCAGTTGTAATTACAAAGAAATCGGATGGTAGCCTGAGGTTTTGTGTCGATCTGCACAGTGTCAATAGGAATATCATGTTTGACAACTATCCTTTGCCAAATACAAATGAATTAGTCTTGTTACTTAAAGGTGGACAGTTTTTAAATTTTATTTTTAGCAAACTTGACTTTAAAAGTGCTTATCTTCAGATCAAATTGCAATAAGTTTCAAAGTGTCTTACAGCCTTTACAACAATGGAAGTCATTTTTCAGTTCACTAGAATGCCATTTAGGCAATATTAGGCTGCAAGTGTTTTTCTCAGAGAATCCTGGCTGAAGTGTTCGGGGGGTATAAACAACATTATATTTTTTCAGTATGACAAGCTGGTGTTCAGGGAATCTATTAAGTCATAATCTCACTCTCAAGCAAGTGTTGGATAGGTTTGCTGAGGCTGGCATGACTATCAATAAAGAAAAATGCTAATTCCTGTTGTAAGAAGGGGAGTATCTTGGATATACTCTATCTAAAGAAGAGATGAGACCAAAAAAAGATTTGCTGAAGGCCATTAAGGAAGCTCCTGCTCTATGTAATAAAGATCAGCGTAGATCCTTTATGGGCCTTAAAGAATACTACTCTTAAGTTTATAAAAAAAATTGCAGACAAGACTGAGGACTTGCAGGAAGTCTTGAGGAAAGGGTATAACTTTTTATGGAAAAAGTCAACTGCTTTCTTTTGATATTAAGGATGAAATGTGCACTGCTGAAGTGTTAGCTCCATTTGACACTGGGCTCAAACCATTCTTACACGCCGGTGCTATAGGAGTCAGTGCAATGTCATCCCAGGTTCATGCCAGTGGCGAGAGGGCAGCGCAGCATTTGATTCAAGGTCACTCACTCGAAGTAAGAGGAATTATTCAGTGATTGAGATGGAGACCTTGGCTGCAGTGTGGGGAATGGAGTATTTCCGTACATATGTTTGGGGAATTCAATTAACGCTTCGCACAGACCACAAGCTTTTGGTTAAGATACTTTTACCAGGGAGTGCAAGGAAGAAGCCTGCAAGATTGGTGCTTTTACCATCTCACCTTCAGGAGTATTGTTACTCTATTGAAAATAACATTCAAGCTGATTGCTTGTCATGTTTGCCGTTAGATTGGCAAACAGTGCATAAGATTAATGTTGAAATGGGGAAAAAGAAGGTTCTGTGGTTAGTGTTGAAGATATGTTTGATTGCACTCAGGGTGCTGTCAAAGGAAGAGTGATGTGAAGGAATGGTGGATGATGCCAATATGAGGGAAGCTCTTTTGATTAAGAATGGAATAAAGAGGTAGAGTTTGGGGAGTGTGCAGGTTCAACCGTATGTAAAAATTGTGGATGAGGTGTTGATGAGTGGAGACTTTGTGGTAATGAGAGGAGACAAGTTTGTGCCCCCAGTGAGCCTTCGGTGACATTTTTTATCTGGCCCGTGAGGGTCATTTGGGGACAGACTTTGACAAAAAAAAAGGTGTTCAGGGAATTGTTTATGGCCAGGGTTGGATGGATGGATGGATGGTGATGTTGAGGTATGGGTTAAGCGATGTGGTGATTGCAAAGAAGGTGAGAAAAGGTTAAGAGTTACTAGACAAGTATGTGGAGGACTGATTACTGGTTCTGGAATGGTGGGGCACAGTTTATGCCTGAATTTTAAAGGTGTGTTTGGAAGTTTAGGGGAAGCTTAAGTTTGCATTGGTGGTAGCTGATGTCCACTCGGTGTCTCGTGGTAAACTTTCTTAGACAAATTAACACAAAAGCCAATATAAATACTGTGGAGGAAATTTTCAGGGACGAGGGATAGCTCTGTAAGTTGGTTACAGATAATGGTACTCAATTGGTTTAGAAGTAAATTAGAATTTTTGGGGGATTATGTTGTAACAAACCCTCCCGCACTAGTTTATGTAATCCACAACCAAAGGCATTGTGGAGAGAGCTAAATAGCATAGTGAAAGGGTCTATTCACCTGGCAGTGGTCAATAGGAAAGATGTCTGGTCGGCTGTCATGGATCTGGTATGGGCCTAGTGTTCAACTAAGAATGGAGGTACTGGAGAAGCCCCCTTTGACCTGATGCAAGAAAGAAACGCTGGCACAAAGATTTTACCAGCATGGATTAACTCTTTATTGAGCAATGAGCATGAAGATCAATCTCTCAGTGGGGGCGGGGGTAGGTAACATTTGTGTATGATGATATGTGAAGGGGAGTTTGTGCTGGGGGGGAAGGGGGTTTGAAAAACGTTTGTGAGGCTTTCAAGGTCAAAGAGTACATCGATATTTTGCAGTGTTGGAGAATGGTGAACAGTGGAATTGAGGAAGAGTGGCAGGTATGATAAGACAAGTTGTGAAGGTGGGAGAAGAGGATGGCTGTGGTAGCTTCATGTTAATGGAAGATGATGAGTTCTTGGGTAGATGTAGTGGAAAGGTCCCCAGGGCGGTTAATGGAGGACGATGAGGTCTTGGGTAGGTGTAGTAGAGAGGTCTCCAGAGCGGTTGGGTGGTAGCCGTGAGGAATAGTTGGAGATAGTCCCTGTGAGGGAAGGACAAGACCAAAGGTCGACATATGGATTTTGCAGGACTCCTGAATATTTGAGAGAGTACGTCAAATGCTTTTCTATTTCATTTTGTATTATTACTTCTTTATTCTTATATTTTGTTTTGTGTTTTATTGGTCTATAAGTGGGGAAGATGTTATATTTTGAGCTCGAGTTGGTTCATTCTAGCTTGAGTTTTATTTATGTCATACGGAATGGTGTTTGATTATGTCTTGCGTGCCACACAAGTCAATTGTTTGAAGGGCTGGTGGGGGAGGACTGCATTGAGGCCGTTTTCTTTCGAAACATTTAAGTGTTCATACTACAGATTTCGAAGTTGTTACTTACAAGATAGAACTGTTTGTATCCGTTAAGCAATAGAGTGGTGGGATGATAGCTTCACAAGGAGGAATCCAGAGACACGCTGGCAAGAGAACTCTGCTCTTAAGTACGTTTAGCCATGGATCCACTCATGACTTTATCCTCTATCTCGAAGTAGCAGAACTGATTCCCCACCACCTACAACCCAACATTCACCACATTCTCTGTATTAAACACGTCATTCCACCTCCTCCCAGGCACCTCACATACTAACCCAAGTACTCCAAGACACTACATCCAAGCATTAGCCACAAAGATACAGTGAGCAATAATTGGTGAGCAGTACAAAATGACTTTCAAAATCACCTAAGCTGATATAGGCTCACAAATAAATGTGATGGATCCTTTTACGTCTAAACACACGTCTTGTAAATCCTCTCCTGCTGCCCCATCTGGCTCGTGTGGATTCCCTTACACTTACTTAACCACGATGCCCTTCAGTCATCAAACCTTAGCAAAAAAAATGCGTTTTCCTCATAGTTCTGTGAGAAGAAGTTTCATAAGCTGCAGGGATCCACAACATTCCTTCCTCCTAGCGTTCCCACACTTGTCCCGATTTAAAATGCTACCACTCTTACGGGGTGGGGTGAAAGACTGTAGGCGTCTTCTGGGGTGGGAGCATGGCCTGAGGCCAGGGTAGGCAGCCCCGTCCCTTTTGTTTATATTCCCTTGTGTCTATTAGGCTTTCCACCCCTCCGATGAGGCAGATTGCAGGCAAACCCTCCATCTGCCCCCAAAGGGTTGGGGGCGGCTTGAAACCCCATTCACTTTAACTTTTACAGAAGTGACATCAGCATGAAATGCGCACAGATTATCTCTACAAAAAACAAAAGCCTTGGGCTGCTTAGGAAGCTCTTCCCAAGCATCCCAAACTGAAATGAAGGAAGCAAAAAAAACCAATTCCTCTGGTTTCGGTGCCACAGGGATTCCCCGCCCATGGCAGTTTGACTTGACCTCAACGTCCATAGCGCCTGGCTTGGAGCAGTCTTGACTGTCTATCTCTTCAGTAGCGTCCAATAAGTTAAATGATTTCATCCATTACAACTCTGGGTCAGAGTCCGCAACATCCTTGAGCTTTGCCCCGATGAGTTGTTGTTCCATCACAATGTCAAATCCCCATTCCTCTACTGTGCTTTTTTCCTTATCTCAGGCCTCCTGACTCATTGGCAGCTTCCTCTCACAGCTATGGGCTTGGCATCCATGAAAGGGATGCTCCACGTAAACATGCTCTAGCCACTTCCTGGAATGAACCTCGCCTTTCTAGAGAAACATTGTGCTTTTTATCCAGAAGGTCTAGTGTAGGAAGTTTTACAGGAGTCCCGAGGCAATTTTGGATTACTGGGTGTCATCCAATACCTTTACCTCTGTTGCTGTGGGACTTAACCCTACAATTTGAGCTTAAAATGAACATGTTATGTACATGTGTAAAGTGCATTATCACCCACGAGGTTATCCTGGTGCTGAAGTACACCCCCTTACCATGACAGTCTGGGTACTAAGGTCAAACAGTCCAGGGCCTCCTCAGGAAATGATGGGGGTAAGAATCTCAGAACTTAAGACAACTATTACAAGTCAATAACTAAGCCTAAGCTGCACCAGTGGGATGCGCTCTTAGGGTACTCTTTGGGCAGTAGTAGCTGATCAGTCATTTGCAGGGGTTTGGTATCTCGAGACTCTCTGGGGAATGCTGACTGGGTTGTGACCCAGTCCACCATAATATTCTCTCCCCGTTGGTGGCGGTCTCTTCTCCACCCTTTCATGGGTTCTCCCTGGTTTGCGCAGTACTTTGTCGTTGTTTTACTTGTTGTTTTGCAATGCATACAGTGCCTGCCGTCTTTGCGGAGGCACTGATAATGCACATGACCCTGCATCGCACAACCCAAAAAGTGCCAGGAGCTGGGAGCTTGCCGTCCGCCCTGCTGGGTGATGTGCAGGCAACATCTGCTGTGCCAGCACAAGGTAAGCAGAGCCAGCACTAGTCGGAGAGGCTATTTTGGAGATGCAGTGCTTTAGCCTTGACAGATCTTGCAGACTGTGTTCTTCCTCCAGCTCAAGCACAAACCCAGAATTCATAGATGCTAGGTCCCCATCCCTGGTCGTACCAGTGACTGTGCAAAGCTTGGTGCAAGCCGATGGGACAATGGGGTTCTCTTTTGGCACTCTTATTTCTTCTGGGAGACCGCAGACTTGGGTTTGGTCTTCCTTCGCGTTTGCAACAGAGGGCACTGGATAAGAGTTTGTCACTACCCTCAGTCCACAGGGATGTATGCTTCCACTCCACACTGCGGGATCCCTTTGGGATCTCCTTCCTACTACCGTCTGCCTTATTCCGGAGCCCCCTCTCACTTTTGCTAAAAGTAACTGTGATATTTCCCTTACTCAGCTGCACTTTTAGTGTTGGACAATGATGTTATCGTTTGTAACCTATGTACCATCCATGTTCTCTCTTATGTAAAGCGCTCTGATACCTCCGGGTCTAGCCAGCGCTATATAAAACTCCAAAAGCCCCCAAAAATAAAATCAATTGAGCGTCACCTTTGTAGAGTGATACAGATGCTTCCCCGATACACTAGTGGTCGTCTTCCTCGTTTAAGGGCACCTGTGAAGCAGGTCAGCTCTTTCCCTCCTAGTAAGGTCCAAGCAGCCTCTCATTGTAATTTTAGTTGAGGAACCTGGGTTTCTGGTTCCGATTCTGGCAAGGGAGGGTTGGCACTGAGCACAAAGCGGTTCACTGGTGCGGAGATCAGAGTCCTAGTAGTGACATTGTGGATGGAAATGTCTGTCTCATCTTTATAAAAGGATTGCATATGATAGTTGAGTATCCCAACATTGAGCTCTGAAACCAGTTTTGCTTATTCTGCTCAGATTGGTCACGGTAAGATCACTGCCATAAAGTGCTAGCAGAAAGGTGGGGTGGATCTAGCAGTCTCTTGTCAAGAGAGACCCAAAACGAGGATACAAGAACAAACAACTCTATCCCGCTTTGGTACCCGTTAGCCTGTTGTGGGAGGTGGGGGTGGAGGGGAGGGGGGGTGGGGGTAGCCCTACCAGAAAACAATGACAAAGAAAACAGGGGGTAAACTTCCTTGCTTCAGTGGGTCCTCTGTCACTTCTCCTTCACTCTTAAAACTTTGACACACCACAAAAGATCCCTGTATTGTTTTGGGAGAGCTCTGCCTTGCACGTTTGCTGTCTGGTCTCTTCTTAGCCCTCCATCTTAGTTAGCAGTCGGATGTAACAGTTACAGAATGCTTTCCAGTGTGGCTTTGGACATATGTATCATTCAAACTCCATACAGCTTCCTTGCACATGCAAACTCACAACATCCATGTCCCACATAGATGGACGAAGGGCCTCGTTGTGGGAGACTGTCAGATGCTGGTTGGTGACTTTTTGCGGGCAAGGACAAGAAAAAAGACTGTATTGTCAGTATAAATGGTATCTCTGCCAGCACTCCGTCTTCTATTGCCCGGCATTCTGATAATGCACATACATGATTGTCGTGTGTGTTGGAGTTGAGAGGAAAAACGCTACAGCGTGCCATCATGAACCTGAGGAAGGGATGTGCACACTCTCCAGATCCATACTAGTGACCTTTCTCTAAACCAATACCTTGTACATGAGTTTCTTGGAACCTGCAGAGCCAGCAGATCCATTGTATGCAGCAGCTATCGCTTCCACCCCATCCTCAACAATAAGCCCTATTGAACCAACTTTCATAGTTCTCCTTCTGCACCATCCTGTAACAGCCATGTTTCTCTAAGTGGAGAGGTGTGGTGCAGCGTCCAGGGCAACTGACTTGAGAGCACAGGGCTCACGGTTCGATCCCCGGCCGAAGCTCAGCTCAGCACCATGTGACTCTGGGCAATAGCTCACTTAATTTCCACAACGGCCCCCAGCTCCTTGAGACTGGTAAGGGTGGATAGTTTGCTCTTTACATATGCAGATTTATTATAAGTGCAACTAAAGCGCTCACACCATCTTATCTAATGCAAATTTAGAGAGCGCGTATCTACCTATAGACCCTCAATGTTGGCACCATTACTCCATGTCTACAGCTAGCGCTCTGACCCTATCCTCTGCTGGCCGTGCTTCCACTGCAAACCATCCCTCAACCTGCATTCATACTCCAACTCTTGAAGACCTCTTGTGTTCTCAAGTCTGCACCAGTTACTGAATATGCTTGATTACTTTCATGTTCTCTCACTTAATGTATTGTTAAAAGTTGCATATGCTCTTTAAGGCAGATCAGTAAGGAATGAGTACATCTCATGTACCTTGCGCTCCTGTCCCACCCCTGCAATGCATTTGCTTGGCAGTTTTGCTTGGCAGTTTTTAAAACTGAAAAAAAACCACAGGAACCTGTGTTATGGGGTGCACTATCCACTAGCTCACTATTACGTGATGCACTGTTTTCTTAATTTTCATATATATTTTCAATACAAACGTAGCAAAAAATGTTTTCAAATTAGTTATTCACCAAAAATTAAACACATGAATACTATTCATAACATTGCACAGTCATTGTAATCAGACTAAAGACTGAACAGAAACCAAAAAATGTCGTAAGACGATGTTTGAGTTTTCCTTCTTCAAAAACCGTTTTTATTCTTCCTTTTCCATCATCCAATGTGTCTGTTTGAAATCTTCAAACAACTCTCCACAAATCAACATATGAAGACATATCCCAATGCATTTCGGTATGCCCCTTCGTCAGGGGAATATTCTACAAATAACATGAAATTCTATCACATATAAGGCAGATTCATAAGTTTTTTCACAATTACTGATCAAAAAATACATTATAAGTTATTAGATCTATTTTAACAGAAACCAGAGAATTACCATCTAGGTTGTCATGTATCGTGTGAAATCAATTATCATGCTCACAAAAGTTCACCAGTGACCTTAAAAGAATAGATGATACTCGAAACGCCCCAAAATAAACTGCACCATGTGATCTCAGTGTCCAAAACAATGTACCACAAAACAAACCGTGTCTTTATCCTAGTGTTCAAAACATGCCTCATAATTATTAACACTCATACCTTCACTAACAACAATCGAGCAGGTAAGCGTTTTGCCGCAAATAATATAATCCATGCCTTTGTTCTGCAAAAAATGACGTAGTCCACAAATTACCAGATTTGCTAAAACTTTACTCGATTAGTCATATGTCCGTGGCACCAATACTCACTCATTTATCTGTATGATGCTGTAGATTTTCTTAACTTTAATTAGGTTATGTCTCTTTCCTTTATCTGAAAAGTAACAATAATATCGCCGTGTAAAGCTTACCTGCTCGATTGTTGTTAGTAAAGGTAGGAGTGTTAATAATTATGAGGCATGTTTTGAACACTAGGATAAAGACACGGTTTGTTTTGTGGTAAATTGTTTTGGACACTGAGATCACATGGTGCAGTTTATTTTTGGGCGTTTCTAGTATCATCTATGCTTTTAAGGTCACTGGTGAACTTTTGTGAGCATGATAATTGATTCCACACGATACATGACAACCTAGATGGTAATTCTCTGGTTTCTGTTAAAATAGATCTAATAACTTATAATGTATTTTTTGATCAGTAATTGTGAAAAAACTTATGAATCTGCCTTATATGTGATAGAATTTCATGTTGTTTGTAGAATATTCCCCTGACGAAGGTGCATACCGAAATGCATTGGGATATGTCTTCATATGTTGATTTGTGGAGAGTTGTTTGAAGATTTCAAACAGACACATTGGATGATGGAAAAGGAAGAATAAAAACGGTTTTTGAAGAAGGAAAACTCGAACATCGTCTTACGACATTTTTTGGTTTCTGTTCAGTCTTTAGTCTGATTACAATGACTGTGCAATGTTATAAATAGTATTCATGTGTTTAATTTTTGGTGACTAACTAATTTGAAAACATTTTTTGCTACGTTTGTATTGAAAATATATATGAAAATTAAGAAAACAGTGCATCACGTAATAGTGAGCTAGTGGATAGTGCACCCCATAACACAGGTTCCTGTGGTTTTTTTCATTTATACTAACTTGACTGGGGTTAGTCAAGATATGGGTTTGCACCGGATATAATTGCAAAACATTCAGTTTAAAGTGATAAAGAAGGAGTGCAAATTATTATTATTGTGTATACTTAGATTACCAGTTTTTAAAACTGCCAGGAAAGGGAGTGGTGTAAACATTACCACTGTATTTATGCATAAAGTAAAGTATAATTCTGGGCACTCCAGTGAGGGTAAGGAAATATAAAAATCCTTTGAATAAGCAGGGAATTGGGCATCGACCTAGTGGCATGAGCAAGTTCTCCGTCCTACTACATACAATATATAGTTACAACACCAGAACCTGTTAGTCACCTTACCTTGAGGGATTATACTTGCTTCCTCCTGCACTATGAGGCACTCTGCTCCTAAGAACGTGGCCGCCTTTCATCTATAAAGGCTGACCCAGAGCAGAGACCATGCATCTTAGTATTAGATCTGTTGTCTGGCATCATCTTTGTAAGGCCTTGTATAAGTCTGGTCTCTTGGTGATAACATTTTGCGTGATGGCAGAATGCTTGCATCTGGGCGTGAGGTCCTGATTTAGGCACAGGCTCTGACGCTGGCACAAGCCATGAGCACTGAGCCATTGTCTGGGGGCACAAACGTTCCTACTGGGAATGAGGCTTGTGCTGGAGCTTACAATCTCTCCATGAGTATTGGGCACAACAGATGTGTCCAGCCACTGAACTCGGTATTTGAAGGCTGACTTTGCTAAGAAGCCCTTCAACTTCTCTCAAGGTTTGTTTTGGGTAAACAGCCAAGTATGGGGACTCCTGCTCCTGAGCACAAGGCATGCATTAGGGCACAAAACGTGTACCTTAACAAGTGACAGAACCTTAGCATTAGGTCTGCACTTTGGCTTGGCTCTTGCGTAGATGCCCGCTCACGATGCCTTCCCCTGTGGACAAGTGGGTTTGCACTGGGGCTTGAGGATTGCTCATGGACTTGCATTCTGCTCTGCCTGGGATGCATATGCGGTGGGCCTGTATGTGAGGCCTAAGCCCTGCTCAATATCATGAGACGGAAACCCGCACACAGGGCTTTGGTGCAGCGGCTTTATGTGGACATGAGATCTGGGCATCTGGGCAGTGTCTGAGCACGGGATATTTACACAGTTTCCTCTACATTTACACAGTTGCCTCTGGCTTTACTGTAAGATAGCATCCTAGTCAGATTTTTATGCAGCACATTCTCATGCTCAAAAGCCCTGTCCAGTTTCTCTTTTTTGAGATGTAAAATCTCTACATATGCTTATAGCACTGACATAATGACCACATTCCTGAAACCATCTCCAGCATAGTGCTCAATACTTGCACACTTGAAAATTGTAAACCAGTTTTTTGGGGAGATTATTCCTTAAAATAAAAATGGTACTTTATCATTGCAGCAGAGAAACATTGCGAAGTAGAATTGGCTGTATGAATAGCGTGTTAAAATTGTTGAAGAGGTGGTGCCGGATCTGTGCACAGTTTAGTAAGGTTTACTATTTAAGTGGTGGAGTGTGGCTCACTGATTAGAGCGGCAGACCCTGATGCAGAGGTCTGGCCCGGGACCAGGGTTCAATTCCCGACGCGGCAGGGTCCTGAACCCAAAAATGTCCACGGACTCGATAATTCTCGCCTCGGTGCCTACTCTAATCATGGGGTCCCACGCTGCAACTCTGGGCAATAGCTTGCTTAATCTCCACTACGGCGGCCCACCCGCTGCGGGATGCCTGGCTTTCACCTTGGGGATGCCCAGTAGGGGTTATCTCACAGGGAAAAAGCCAGGACGGGTTCCCAAGGCAAACGCCTTGATGCCTTCGGGTGATACGTGCGCTATATAAGTCGCAATACATTCTTTGGTTTTTCATTATTTTCTTCTTTTTTTCGTATGATTCTCATTAGTACATGGCTGCATTTATATTGAAACTTATTCGTGTGTAGGCCTCGGGGCCACTGTTGTACCAAATACAAAACTTAATAAAAGTTGTTATTAGAAAAAATTGTTGAAGAGTTTTGAGAGCTAAAGTTGAACTTTACTGTTGCCCATTGGACCTGTTGAAGTCTTGATTTGGGTGTCACAAAATGTGACTGGTGATCTCCTGAAGAGTGGCCGAAGGAAGCACAGCTTGGAATGAATGAACATTGAGAGGTTGTTAATAGAAAATCTTAGGTGTCCTGTAGCAGAACGGACCATGCTTGGGGTCTTGAGCATATGAATTAATTATTCATCTCATCTTCATGGTACATGGGGTTGCACGGTGTTGAGTATTAAAAGTCTGTGCCTGCCATCTACTCTCTCCATTAACTGCACCTTTCTCACCTTCTCTTGTTCCAGGTTTGAACACTGGAGCCTTCTACTCACTGTCCACATTGCTGAACCGCATGGTTATCGCCCATTACCCGGTATGTAATTTATTTGAAAGTGTACTAACCTTATATACTTGTGTTGCACTATTCACACCCAGGGATGTGCATTTGTTCGCCTGTAGTCCCTATGCACTCGTCCATAGGGCAGATTAGGAGACTTAAACCTCCTCTTTTGTGTCTAGCCATCAGTTTCCGGGGCATTGGGGTGTTGTGGGTTTGGGGATTGTGGTATTGCATCTTAGTCTTATACCAATGACTGCAGAAAAGGGGAACGAGGACACAAGTCTCCATTTTCCAAAGCTGATTGGGCTGCTTACTAAAGGATTTGAAGTGTAACGAATGAGTAAAGTATGCATTGTTGTTTCTACTCTTGGGACTGCAGACGCGTAAAGCAGTTCATGGTAGATGGCCAATGCACCAACAAATGTTTTGTGTGTGGTGGTGAGGCGGTCAAGGGGGGTGGAGGGGTGTCTGTAGGGGCCTGTCCCTACCCTGTAGATTTCCCATGGATTAGTTGTGCAGAATGTAACAAAACAAACAAACATTTGCAATGCAATAGGTCTCACATTAGGAAAGTTTGAGCTATTGGTATTGTAAATAACAATTTTTGCATTTATGTGTTGGTTTTAAAAATAGCGAAATTAATAGCTTTGTCATTTACAATGCCAATAGCAAATGTGACACCTATAGCATTTGTAATGCAATATGTGTTGTATTTACGTGACTTAGATGTATTGATTTTACAAATAACAATGGCTTTTAATATTTTTTAATAATGAATACTTAAATAAAAGTTAATGTAATGTATAACTGCAATAGCTTAAACATTTGTAAATAACTTTTGTAAAGATTTTCATTGTATTTTATTGTGACGAAAATCCAAGAACAGAAGTGAAATATTAACATCTTTTTGTGACATTTGTAATAAAGCTTGAAATATTGAGAGAACATATTTGAACCAGTTGAATTATTGCACATATTGATGTTGTGGTGGCGCCGAGTGATGTTGTGGTGATGGGATGGATCGAGGGAGGGCGATGGGATGGATCGAGGGAGGGCGATGAGATGGATCGAGGGAGGGCGATAGATGATAGAGGGAGGGCGATAGATGATAGAGGGAGGGCGATAGATGATAGAGGGAGGGCGATAGATGATAGAGGGAGGGAGATAGATGATAGAGGGAGGGAGATAGATAGACAGACAGATAGTGTGAGGGCAATAGATACAGAGTGAGGGCGATAGAATGAGACTAAGCGATAAAGAAGAAAATGCAATGACACGGTGAATGAAGGAGAGAGGGGAGCATGTAAACTGGTCTAAAGGGACGTTAGTAAGAGAGACAGAATAGAAGTGAGTGGAAGGCAGAATGTTGAGAGGAGGAGAGAAAATAGAGAAACATGAGGTGTTAGTGGGAGAAGAAGGGAGGGGACAGCAAGGCAGAAAGAAGGACAGAGGTATAAAAATGGAGCACGAGGAGGCTGGAGAGAAATTGTAAAAGGGAATAAAAAGATATACAAGCATTTGCAATGCAATAGGTCTCGCATTAGGAAAGTGTGAGCTATTGGTATTGTAACTGACAAATTTTGTATTTATGTGTTGGTTTTGAAAATAGCAAAATTAATAGCTTTGTCATTTACAATGCCAATAGTTTTAACTTTTGCAAATGTGACACCTATAGCATTTGTAATGCAATATGCGTTTCCAAAACCAAGCAATAAAAATCTGCGCGTTTCAGGTTAAGTTGCACACGACTTTATGTGACGTTAGATGACCCACAATACAGAATGCCAAAATCGTTCGGACATTATTTTTTTTATTTCAGTTCAGTTTAAAATGTGGCTGCCGTCTTTCCCCCTCTTAGGGGAATCTGACACTTCAAATGGTAAAAGGCACACAAGGGTACTTTGCTACTTTCAGTGGATGTATTGGATAGAGTGCTCCAAAAACAGTAAATATCATCTTTCCATTTGGATTTTTTTTGTATGTTGTATTGTGGGGCACTCGACAACAAAAACAGAGGGGTGGATGAAAGGCCTCGAATTCCTGAAGACGAAAAGAGATTTAATTGCATCTCCTGGCGAGTACATTTAGAATGAGGAAGATACTGTTAGGATAGATTAGTGTTCTTACGTAACAAAATTACGGCTTTAAAATAAATATGAGTGATAAGCCAATTTGAATACCTTTGTAGGCCACTAAAGAATATATCAAAATGACATTTAAAATAAAGCCAGTGAAAATTTCAAGGAATGAGAATAATTTAAACTTGCAGTGACCTCCGCCCAGATTGTCAGCAGCATGTAGGACCACTTTTAGTAGAGCCACGAAGGACTGTAGATATATATAACTAAAACAAGTGAGAGTTCACAAGATGCCAAAATGGAGCTTAACACGGTGGATATACTCAATGAAGTACACTTGAGGATTTATTTATCAATAATTGTAAAGCTGTGGGGAAAGACTTTCAGACAGCTGAAGGACATTCTTGAAAGGGAAGGTGCAAGGCTCCAGAGGAAAGTAAGAGCTGCCATTTCCAGAGTGCATTCATGTAAATTAGTTGGTTACCACTCAAACCCCCCCCTCCCATGTGTCACATGCACATCTCATGAGTCTGAGTGCCTTCAGTAAGTTAGTCAGCTGCTTCTGAGACCGACCAGCACCCCGTGTGTCACATGCGTTTCCCTCGGTAGTCCCAAGCCTCGCTGCCTGACATGTATGGCTCGCCCAGTCCCTTCCTGGTTGCATCAGCCGCACTCTGCTGAAGTTCAGACACACGCTACGCGTAGCCCAGCAGCGAAACCCGAATATGCCCTCGCACTACATCCCCAACAATGCCTTGAGAGAATGCGAAAAACTGCATGATGGGAAACCGGGTCCGCACAAAAGAAGGTAAATGAAACCCGCATCCTGGCGGGTTCTAGACCGGTCTCCAAAGCAAAACAAAGCCGCGGCGCACAGCGGCCTCCTACTGTGAGGCACGAGACACCCGACCACACTCTGCCGCTTACTTCTTGCTGAGCTTGTCTGCGTCCCCGGGATGTGCTTCCACTGCGTCAGCCATGTCTGCCACTGAGACAAGGAGCAGAATGTAATACATCCGGGTACCGGAGGCGGGGAGGCGGCTCGAGCGTTTCCGGGTCAGCAGAGGCAGCTGCTACAGGCAAGGGGTGCGCTGGGGACGTGGCGTCCGCTTCCACTCGGTTTCGGCGCATGGCTGTTGGGTGCCGGTTGAATTATGCAACCCAGGCCAGGCGATGCGGTGGAGATACGGGGAGTCACGACAAAAGAGCCAGGTGAGTGGGGGGTGGCTGCGTGCATGTGTGTGTGTGCGCGCGTGTGTGTGTATATATATATGCAGTGTGTGTCTGTGTGCGCATGCGTGAGTGAGGCTGTGAATCTGAGGCAGGGGATGTGCACGGCGCCGTGCGCGCCCACGAGGAGAAATCGGCGCTCTTGCCCATCTCCTGTCTCAGATTCCCAGGGAACTGAAAACAATAGTTGTCGAGCTAGATGCGCATGCTACGCATGCGCAACTCTAGCTCGACCTAAAAAGGAACCTTTGTGGATCCAAGCAGAACAGCTTTATTGTACCTCCACCCTTCACTACTAACAGCAATGTATCCAAAGCAACCATACAGCCCGAGTTAAACTTCTTGCCGACCGATTTGTGTATTTGGTTAACTGCCCTGACCATAGTTATATAACACGCAGTATATAGCTACTTAACTTATCCACACAGCTGGGGCTCTGAAGTGCCGCCAATGTAGCATATCGCTCCAGTTGCTCAAAAACAGTAAACTAAATTAATGGGGCCCTGCTTTCCTCAGGCAAATGCTGACCGCCTTCCTCGAGGCAAATGGCTCCCTCGACCCATCCCAGTCCGGATTCCGCGCCAACCACAGCACTGAGACCGCCCTCATCGCAGCCACCGATGACATCAGGACCCTGCTCGACAACGGGGAAACAGCCGCCCTCATCCTCCTTGACCTCTCAGCCGCCTTCGACGCCATCTGCCACCGCACCCTAAGATCTCGCCTCCACAACACAGGGATCCAAGGAAGCCCTGGACTGGATCACATCATTCCTCTCCGGCAGAATCCAGAGAGTCCGCCTCCCTCCCTTCCACTCTGTGTCCACCGAGATCATCTGTGGCGTACCCCAAGGCTCCTCGCTCAGCCCAACTCTCTTCAATGTCTACATGAGCCCCCTCGCTGCCATCGTCCGCGCACACAACCTCAACATAAACTCCTACGCCGACGACACCCAGCTGATCCTCTCCCTCACCAAAGACCCAGCCACCGCCAAGACCAACCTCCAGGAAGGAATGAGGGATGTCGCAAACTGGATGAAGCTCAGCCGCCTGAAACTGAACTCTGACAAAACGGAAGTCCTCATCCTGGGACCATCCCCATCCGCCTGGAACAACTCCTGGTGGCGCACCGACACCCACGGACCATGCACGCAACCTGGGATTCATCTTGGACTCCACGCTCACACTGTCCAAACAAGTCAACGCCATCTCATCCTCATGCTTCAACACCCTTCGCATGCTCCGAAAGATATTCAGATGGATCCCCACCGAAACAAGAAGAACCATCACCCAAGCCACATATCCGCCCACCTGAGAGACCTGCACTGACTTCCAGTCAGCAAGAGAATTACGTTCAGGCTCCTCACCCACGCACACAAGGCTCTCCACGACATAGGCCCCGACTACCTCCGACTGACCCGGGACCACCTCACCTTCAGGAGACACCTCAAGACCTGGCTGCTCGAGCACTAGCCTACCCCCACCCCCCCGCCCACCCCCCAAGCCTTGAGACCCTCACGAGTGAGTAGCGCGCTTTAAAAATGCTATGATCGATCGATCGATCGATTGATTGATTGATTCCTCCTCCTCCTCCACTACCACTCCTGGGACTGGTTACCAGATGGCTCATTGACTTTTGACAGCTTGGTTTCCTTCTTGGGTGTTAGTTTTGGTTCAATTCCATTGAGAAAGGATACCTAATACACTGACAACAATGATTTGTAAAAGAAAATGGCACAACTGGAACCATTATATCCCAGTAACATGGAATCATCTAGTAATCCTATTTCTGAGGGCTCCCAAACTTAAAGCCACACCTTTGTGGTGCCACTCTCAACCTGCTGAGCCCAAAAAGTCACCATCATAAATGGTGTTCTGTTCTCTGCATCACCTTTCCTTTGGGCTCCCACGAGTATACAACATATTTGCTCTCCTGCTGCTGTCATCCGAACCTGCCTTTTTGGCTTGAGTAAAAAAAAATACCACCTGTTCTGCCACGGTGCTCCACTAAACCTCTGGGTTCCTTCATGCCTACAAAGGCACACACTGTGTTGCTGAAATCTTCCAGGGAATTGTCAACCAAACTCTTGTCCGCAGCTTCTCAGACAATTAGGTAATATTAACAGATGATTAAAGTATGTAATAAAGAAGTAAAATGAAAACATTTAAAACATTAAGTAAATGTGTAAGGATGTACAATTGGAGGCTGAAAATTAAGTTTGACGACTCAGATTGATTTGTGAGAGCAGTGCAGATGCATCAAGCAGAATATCGTATGGACAATGAGTGGCCTCAGTTGAGTTTAGAAAAGCACCAAACTTCCCATTAAAATGATCTGTGAGCAGCGGCGTAAATAGCTTGGTGCAGGCTGCTCACCCCTTGTACTGTGGTGGGCACTGTACCTGGAGACTGTCCTGTGGGCAGAGCAACCTTGCTGACAGAAGCCAAGACCAGGAATACACATCCTAACTCTGCAAAGTAGGTATAAAGATGGAATCTCCTGCCCACATTGTGTTTAAAAAATAAATACATCTTTATTATCATTTCATCAAATTCACGATGTTGTGGTCCCTTCTACCAGGGGGTGGGTACTTTGCAGAGTACTCAGGGGCTATTATGCAACCAATGGTTGGTGTTGCACTGACAGCTGACTACCCACTCAAGTGCAGGGGTGAGCTACGATCTGCAGTTCACTGCCGGGAGAGGGTGCACAAGAAAAGCTTCAGTTCCTGCCGCGACCCATCAAGCCACGTACTGTTTGGCCTCAGAGAAGGCTGCTGCATGCCGCCTGGAGGCTTTCTTCTGCTTCTGAAATCCCACTGCCACCGGAGGGCCGAACGCGGACCTGTTTCGACAAACTTGGTGAATGACTGGACAAGCCTCAGCCTGAGAGGTTGAGTGCTAATACAAACCAGCATAACCACAAGCTACACCCATAGACCTACCTCAAACTCTGAACCTGGAAAAGAGGGACTTACTATAGACATGTAGGTGCCTAGACGGCTGAGTTTTCTAGTGCGCCAAGGTTCGCACCCATGAACCGGGTATTCGTGCATTATTAAGTAGGAGGTAGAATTCTATGTTTTCTGTGCAATAATGTTCTTGTGTTTTCTAAAAATGAAAGCATATCTTGCAATGCTGAGGGATGGTATTGAATATCGAAACTGGAATTCCCAAACTAACCTCCCTGAGAAGCCTGTGACTGCTCGTCCTTGCTATTACTGGGAGTCAAATGCATAATGGGGTTGCTTGACTCAGTTTGCATTGCCATAGTAGGGCAGGCCCCTGGACTGCAGTGGTAAAAGGCCTCCACAGTTGTGGGCTAGTAGCCCTTGTCCGCCTCATAGCCTTCTACATGGCGTCTGACAAATTCCCTGGAGCATGAACACAATGTACTTCCACTGCTCACTTTTCAGGCACTACTTTATTTTTTATTTTTTGTTTAACCACTGGCAGTGCGTGTGTTTTCCAGATGTCTTTCTCATGTACTTTGCCACCCCTCATTTTTCCTCCCTCATTGCTCTCCCACCCACCCTCAGTTGTGAGTTTGCTTCAACAGCTCCTCCCGTCTTTGTGTTTTCCAAAGCCTACCTTCCAACAAGCCCTGTGTTGTCCATGTGCTTGTCCCAACACCTCCCACCCGTCCTCTGTTGTCATTGTCTCTTGGCATTCCCTAGCCCCTTTTGCTGACCCCTCCAACTGCATCCTCCTCTCCCTGATGGGGTGTTGAAGAGCATTTTTGGCGAGTAGCACGCTACTCTGGAACCCATACTGTGTTGGTGGTGAATTAGTATAGTGAAATATGAAAGTAATTTTAGTGGTGGATATGTTAGTCTGTTATTTGGATTGAAAAGGATAGTGGAGGGATAGAAGAGGAAAGGATGTCAAATGTTTTGCTTGTTTTGGAGCTTATAGCAGTTGGAGGAGACTTGTGATAAGTGAAAGGAAGGTGGAGGGGAACAAGTCGGAGGGAGGGTTTAGAAAGGCTTGTTTTGGGGGATTGTTATAGTAACGAGCATTTTCAATGCAATCGGTTTCGCCGTTGGGACCTTATAAGTATTTAGCGATGCAGCACATTATCACTTATTACGGTTTATTAAAATGTATCTTAGGAGTTGGCACATGGACGTTATCCTCATACCATATTTAATTGGGTGGGAATACATCTTTCATTGTATCGCCTATGGGGTGGGGCTGTGGAAGAAGGCCTAGCACTTAAACTCAGATGTTGGCCAAACTACTCATACAGAGTACTGCATGCCTCGCAGAGCAGCGCATGTGCGCTGACTCTAGGCTCGACCTAAAAACAAAAGGAGGTTTCTAAAGTTTGTAAACGTTCTTACAAGGATGAGAGCAATCGTTCTGGAGGTGTCAGGCCTAGAGACCACAGTCTAGCCCAGACAGAATTTAAAACGCAATACCATGGTTGGGGGTTCTCTTTAATAATCAGAATTGATGTCCATCTGAATGAACACCTTTTGCAACATTATGATATTCAAAGACTGGGGGGAAAACATATTGCTCTAATTTATACCTTGCAGTTTGCATGCAGCTCTTAGATGACAGTTAATAGCTCACTGATCTATGTTAGGATTTTAACTTATAAACTGCAAGTAACTAAAGGATCTTTGCAGCAGACACATTAACCCTCTGCGCTACCTTTCCATGAGTCAAAATGTCCACTAGAAAAAACTCCAATCTCTCTTGGAAGAACATTAATCACTGGAGTTATCGTGACATTTCTATTGTTTCCAAAAATTGCTGGAGGCACCAGGTGCTGTTAAAACCATAATATACATGCAAACACAATGCCCCCAACCTAAACCAGCATCCGGTTTGGTCACACTGGTCGCACTGCCCTAGAGCCTGCCCTAGAGCCTGCCCTTCTGAAGGGTCCTGTGACCTCAGTGACACTCACTGTTACTCTAGGGTGTGCTGCTTCATAGGCCTGTCTACAAGACTGGAGGTGAACTTCAGTATGGATTGTGGTGGAGAGGCCTTCAAGGTTAATCCACACTTGCCACTGCTATGGTCTACCTGCTGGTGCTAAGACACCAGGGCTTCTAAGGTTTTGAGGGGCCTTCTAAGGTCTAGCATGGACTCAAGAGAGGTATGGAGAACTGGTCATGAAGGCTGAACCTGGTTCCCCGGTTCCAAACTCGGGAGCACTGACCATAGTGCCACATCCTCCCCCACTAAATACCATACTGCCCCAGTGAAAGAAACTTGCGCTGCCTTCAACTACAATCCAATTGTGCCCCTCTATAAACACCTGGTTGTGACTCCATTCAATTTACATACTAGACGAGAGCAATATGCTGCCTATCAATCTTTTTTTTTTTTTTGGTCTTGCCTATTCCGCCCGTAGGGATTGAATAGGCGAGATTATAGTAAGCAGTCCGAAAAGTCTACCTAGCTGCGGATTGCGTACAGTTCATGTGGACCAGGCACGTGCACATCGCCAGCCATATCCCACACCATGCCTCGGCATCAGACTTCAAAGGAAGCCGCTCGCACACCACCATTTGTCTGAGCCTCGCCATCAGACTTCAAAGGAATCCGCTCCTAATCCGATCCCACGCCCCCCCATCCTCCTTCAGCCTCACCCCTAGGTCCAAACCTCCACCCTCTGCCCCTCCCCCTAACCAGCTCCCCCCCAGTCTTACCACCCGCCCCATGCCCCATTCTTCCATCACCGCTGCAGTCCATAGGCATCTGCCTCGCGCTCGCTCCATTTCCAGAAACCCTTCCCTCCAGCTCTGCTTTTCTACATTCTTGCCACCCTACCACCTAGGCCGGACATCTATCGCTGTCTTCTCCCCCTCTCCCCCAACACTTAAACCAAACCGCTCCCCATGGCACTCTCTCCCCCTTCTCTAACCACAGGCTACGAGACCTAACCAAATGGGCTGCCCAAATGCACAAAACGTAACATAGCGGAACATACCATATCATAACGTAACGTAGTGCACCGCAACATAGCATACCAAACACAGCATAGCGTGACGACACAGCACACCACAACACAACAAAGCACAGCATAGCGTAGCGTAACATAAAACCTAACTTTTAGAACGTCTGAGTTGTCCATCCTTCAATTCCTACTTATTCTCCTTCAAATTCAACCCTTTCTCACCCTCCTATGCTGCCCGTTGCCAGGCGGCGCATCTTTCAAATCTCCCCCACCCCACAACTGATTATCGGGTTTGGAATCTGCGGTGTATGAAAACCTCAGTTGTCTCTTCTTCACGCCCCTCCTTGTGGCTCCGGGGACGAGGGGTCCTAGACGCTGAGAGATTAGACAGCCCCCCCCAAAACGCCCCCGGCACCTCCATAAACACAATTATGCTACCTTTTGTTTCTCGGGCGCTGCCTCAGCACAGGTGCCAATCTGACAACAGGGTACCTCTTCCAGCAGGTGTGGGGGTTGCTAGTCTACCCCCCAGGCCAAGTGCCTTTTAAACTGACGCAGCCCTCACCGAGAGATCCGCATCCTGCAGACGGAGATTGCTGTGCCTTGCTGCGCACCCAGCAAACACGAATCTCCGGTTTCTCCTCCCCTTCACTTCAACCCCCTCCCCCCTCCTTGGTGCCCCTTAGTTGTTCGCTGTCTCCCTCGCCAGAGCACCCTTTTCTCTCTCGCTTTACCGCCGACTCTGTGGTTGCGTTCTTTCTATACCCTTTTAATATTCTGCTTGCATTATTTCCCATTTTTCAATTCATCGCCATTCCCTTCTTTTCTTTTTCCCTCTCTAACCGTGTCTCCGCTTTCTCTTCCGTTGCCCTTCCTTTTTCACTCCATCTCGTGCTCAGCATTCTGTTCTTTCTCTCCTTCCGTAACTTTCCCTCGCATCACCCTTTCTCTACTTCTCTCAATTCACGTCTTTCACGTTCTGCTTTCTCTTCCTTTCACCGTTATCGTCCGTCTTTCTCTCCTCCCCTTTATCTTCATATTACTTTCCCTCACACTCGTCCCATTCTTTGCATTCTATTGACTCTACCTTATATTAAAGTTAGTCCCCACTTTGCCATGTCTTAGCCCCTCTCATCCCTTTCACTCTTCACTCGCCAGTTTCACCTATTATTTTTTACCCGTCTCTTCCCTTCGCTTTCGACTTTCTTTCCCTCTCTTTTGCCTTTTCCCTTTTTATGAATTTCCCTATTCTCTTCATATCATCATTTCCTGTCCTGTCTTCGTCTCTCTTCATTTTATCCCTATATCATTATCCTGCACTTTTTTCCACTTTCACATTTCTCTATCACATTTGACTGAATTTAACCACTTCTTTCCTTTTCGACATCCGTCTTTCACACTTCCTTGTTCTTTTCCATTCACTTTTCCTTTAGTCTCCTTTCCTATTTTGTAATTTATTCCTCTCACTCTTCCTCTGTCTCCCCCTTCACATCTCTAACTTCGCTGTACTTTCTGACATTCTCTTGCAGCACATTTCCTCCTTGTCTCATTTTGAGACCTTTTCGCCTCACTTCCCTTTTCAGCTCCTACTTATCCCCCTATCTCTTCCTTCTGCTCTTGGTGTCTTGTCTTCCGCGCTACATTCTCCGGTTACCCCTCTGTGACTCACTTCTCTTCCCTTCCCTTATATTTTCGTATTTTATCTGCCCTTCTCATTTTCTTATTTCTCGTGACCTCGCATCTACCCTTCCTGTCATTTATCATTTTGTTCCGCTTTCTTTCTCTTTAGGTCTCGCTGAAATAATGCGCATGCGTTCTCAGCGAGTTGTAAAAGGGCATTCAAAAATGCTGCCAAGCAGGCGGATTGCCTACAGTGCATGTGTGAGGGCGCATGCACATCGAACGGCAGCCTGTGAGCCTCTCTCCACACTCACACTTCAAAGGAATTCTCACACTTCAAAGGAATTCGCTCCTCCGCCCCCCGCGCATTGCCAAGAGCTTGTTGTTTACACACAACACCCCCATCTGCTTTTGATCCGGAATAAACGTAAAATCTGTAGTGTGAGTGAACAGGCCACTGATCTGTTTACACTTTGTTGCAAGCACATACTTTAAGACGTTTTCAATGTATGGTAATGTGAAGATATATTCTCGCATTTTCTTGGTGAATTACGTAAGTGTAATGAATAAGTCATCTTGGATAAAGGACCTCCTTAACTCTCTCTACAGCTCTCTCTACACCTCTCTCTCTACCCCCTCTCTCTACCCCCCTCTCTCTACCCCCCTCTCTACACTCCCATCTCTACACCCCCTCTCTACACCCCTCTCTCTCTACACCCCTCTCTCTACACCCCTCTCTCTACACCCCCTCTACACACCCCCTCTACACCCCCCTCTCTACACCCCCCTCTCTACACCCCCCTCTCTACACCCCCCTCTCTACACCCCCCTCTCTACACCCCCCTCTCTCTACACCCCTCTCTCTACACCCCTCTCTACACCCCTCTCTCTACACCCCTCTCTCTACACCCCTCTCTCTACACCCCTCTCTCTACACCCCTCTCTCTACACCCCTCTCTCTACACCCCCCTCTCTACACCCCCCTCTCTACACCCCCCTCTCTACACCCCCCTCTCTACACCCCCCTCTCTACACCCCCCTCTCTACACCCCCCTCTCTCTACCCCCCTCTCTCTACACCCCTCTCTCTACACCCCTCTCTCTACACCCCTCTCTCTACACCCCTCTCTCTACACCCCTCTCTCTACACCCCTCTCTCTGCACCCCTCTCTCTACACCCCTCTCTCTACACCCCTCTCTCTACACCCCTCTCTCTACACCCCCCTCTCTACACCCCCCTCTCTACACCCCCCTCTCTACACCCCCCTCTCTACACCCCCCTCTCTACACCCCCTCTCTACACCCCCTCTCTACACCCTCTCTACACCCCTCTCTACACCCCTCTCTACACCCCTCTCTACACCCCTCTCTACACCCCTCTCTACACCCCTCTCTACACCCCTCTCTACACCCCTCTCTCCACACCCCTCTCTCCACACCCCTCTCTCCACACCCCTCTCTCCACACCCCTCTCTCCACACCCCCCTCTCCACCCCCCCCTCCACCCCCTCTCTCCACCCCCTCTCTACACCCCCCTCTCTACACCCCCTCTCTACACCCCCCTCTCTACACCCCCCTCTCTACACCCCCCTCTCTACACCCCCCTCTCTACACCCCCCTCTCTACACCCCCCTCTCTACACCCCCCTCTCTACACCCCTCTCTACACCCCTCTCTACACCCCTCTCTACACCCCTCTCTACACCCCTCTCTCTACACCCCTCTCTCTACACCCCTCTCTCTACACCCCTCTCTCTACACCCCTCTCTCTACAGACCCCCTCTCTACAGACCCCCTCTCTACAGACCCCCTCTCTCTCTCTACACCTCCTCTCTCTCTACACCCCCACACCCTCCTCTCCACACCCCCTCTCCACACACCCCTCTATACCCCCTCTCTACACCCCCCTCTCTACACCCCCCTCTCTACACCCCCCTCTCTACACCCCTCTCTACACCCCCCTCTCTACACCCCTCTCTACACCCCTCTCTACACCCCTCTCTACACCCCTCTCTACACCCCTCTCTACACCCCTCTCTCTACACCCCTCTCTCTACACCCCTCTCTCTACAGACCCCCTCTCTACAGACCCCCTCTCTCTCTCTACACCTCCTCTCTCTCTACACCCCCACACCCTCCTCTCCACACCCCCTCTCCACACACCCCTCTATACCCCCTCTCTACACCCCCCTCTCTACACCCCCCTCTCTACACCCCCCTCTCTACACCCCCCTCTCTACACCCCCTCTCTACACCCCCCTCTCTACACCCCCTCTCTCCACCCCCCTCTCTACACCCCCTCTCTCCACCCCCCTCTCTCCACACCCCCTCTCTACACCCCCCTCTCTACACCCCCCTCTCTACACCCCCCTCTCTACACCCCCCTCTCTACACCCCCCTCTCTACACCCCCTCTCTACACCCCCTCTCTACACCCCCTCTCTACACCCCCCTCTCTACACCCCCTCTACACCCCCTCTCTACACCCCCCTCTCTACACCCCCCTCTCCACACCCCCCTCTCCACACCCCCCTCTCCACACCCCCCTCTCCACACCCCCCTCTCCACACCCCCCTCTCCACACCCCCCTCTCTACACCCCTCTCAACACACCCCCTCTTTCTACACCCCCTCTTTCTACACCCCCTCTTTCTACACCCCCTCTTTCTACACCCCCTCTCTCTACACCCCCTCTCTCTACACCCCCTCTCTCTACACCCCCTCTCTCTACACCCCCTCTCTCTACACCCCCTCTCTCTACACCCCCTCTCTACACCCCCTCTCTACACCCCCTCTCTCTACACCCCTCTCTCTACACCCCTCTTTCTCTACACCCCTCTCTCTACCTCTCTATACCTCCATTTATCTATTGCCCTCACTCTGTCCATCTATCGCCCTCACTCTGTCTGTCTATTACACTCACCCTATCGCCATCACTCTATCTATCGCCCTCACTTGATCTATCGCCCTCAATCTATCTATCACTCTCACTCTATCGCCCTCCCTCACTCGATCTATCGCCCTCCCTCACTCGATCTATCGCCCTCCCTCTAGCTATCTATCGCCCTCCCTCTAGCTATCTATCGCCCTCCCTCTATCTATCGCCCTCCCTCTATCTATCGCCCTCCCTCTATCTATCGCCCTCCCTCTATCTATAGCCCTCCCTCTATCTATCGCCCTCCCTCTAACTATCTATCGCCCTCACTCTATCTATCGCATCACCACAGCATCACTCAGCACCACCACAACATCACTATGCACTACCACAGCATCACTGAACGCTACAGCATCACTCAGCGCCACCCCAGCATCAATCTGTGCAACCATTCAACAACAACTGGTTCAAATATGTTCTCTCAATGTTTCAAGCTTTATTACAAATGTCACAAAAATATGTTAATATTTCACTTCTGTTATTGGATTTTCGTCACAATAAAATACACTGAACAAAATCTTCACAAAAGTCATTTACAAAAGTTTAAGCTATTGCCATTATAAATTACAATAACTTTCATTTATGTATTAATTATTTAAAAAAATTACAAGCCATTGTTATTTGTAATATCAATACATCTAAGTCACTTAAATACAACACATATTGCAGTACAAATGCTATTGGTGTCACATTTGCGAAAGTTAGAACTATTGGCATTGTCAACGACAAAGCTATTAATTTCGCTATTTTCAAAACCAACACATTAATAAAAAAAAATTCATTTACAATACCAATAGCTCAAACTTTCCTAATGCGAGACCTATTGCATTGCAAATGTTTTTTAGAGTACCAACATCTTGGAAAAAGCAAACACTCAAGGGAATGCAAGATTAAATAAAGCATGTGAAATATAAGCAGGAACAACATGGCTACCATAACACTTTTATACTCACTATTTAGAAATCAGTGTATGCATTTCCTTGAAAAGTTAAGGACATGACTACAGGGCCCGGAAGGGACCCATTTTAATATCTATTGGTTTATATCCTTCCAAAATGTAAGCAGTAAGGTTTACAAAGACCACATCTGTGAACACAGAGCTACGGTACACATTTTGTTTACCAATCGACCCATAAATCTGGCATTGGTGTACTTCCCCACCCGGGGAAAACAATGCTGTTCAAAGAAAGACAAGGAAACAAAAGTAACCCTTCACCGGCAAACTCCAGTAAAGTGACACTAATGTGTTTGGGTGTGAATAAAATCAATCTGGCCACTTTGCAACCACTCTTTCTTGCTTTTTTTTCACATTTTCAACCTTTTATTACAGAGGCTGCATTGTGGAAAAGAAAAATGTCAGAAAAAGATGACTGGAGTGTTTTTATTTTTTGGATCCATGTCACATGGGAACAAATAAAAAAAGGAGGAAAGAGAGGGTGAAAACCGTTTCTTGGTCTCACCGTTTTCAGTAAGTGAGGTGGAGCTAGTCATAAAGAGAGGGAAGAAGAGGAAGAAAGAGAAGGGGGGGAAGCTGCCAGCGGCAGAGCAGAAGTGGACACTGTCCTTGTGTTCTCTGGGCAAGAAGGAAAAGAGTCCATTTCCTTCTCTGCCTGCCCCACCCATCCCCGAACGGCCACGAACGCCTAGACTTCTATGCTGGCCATGGCAATTTCTGCCAGCCTAGGACGAATGTTTAAAATAAAAAAGTGGGAGAACGGAATCTACTGAATAAAAGAAGTAGGGGCACACCATGCCCTGCCGATCCTGCTCACCTAGACCACTGCTTTAGTGGTGATTAATTTTTTTTCTTTTTTTCGGAGAATCTTATTGGTATTCATTTTACGAACCTAGGAAGCATGAAATGTGGAATCAGGCCAGAGCGTGTGCTCTATTAGATCTATCACACACATCTTTAGGTGGCACTCTTCCTACCGAAATTTCTTAGTTTGAGACGAGACAGCCAAATTACACAGCGTTTATCATTTCCGCTCTCACTCGGTGTGCTCACAAATCGTTAATAGGGCTATAAAAGACTTATCAATGTATTGTCTTTTGGCATGGGCACGATATTGGAAACTCGAAGTGCTTCAACAGACACGGGAACAGTCTCTTTATGGGGCATAAAGAGCTGCAGATACATTTGAATCAGTGGCTCCACATCTGCAGTACTGAAAATTGTTTCTAAGAGTTGTATGAGACCTTAATGGCTCATAGGTAGAAGAGGGCTACAGATGTTTCAGTTAGACCCGGGAATAAATATGGTTGCCTGGAGAGACCGAATTACAGGAACGGCGGCTGGGCCCTTCATAACAGGAGATGGGAGCGGCTCCGTGCTGGAAGTGACACAGAAGGCCTGGAAGCTAGCATTACGTGACCAAGTGAGCGCTCTCAAGTGGAAAGAGCGCCATTTGAGGTCTGACTTACCTTATGGTAGAGGGTCTGGCACTGCCCACTCTGTGACTATTTCCCCTCATGTTCTCCCACTGCAATGCCTAACCCAATTAAGCACAAAGCGGCATCCACCAACTCAGCTGGAACGGCTCGGTCAGTATTTATGTGCTGCAGAGGCACATGTAAACGCCACAACCAATAAGCACTTCAGACTTTTATGCAGTGCACTAGGATTGGCTGAAGTGCTGATAATGCTCCAATCCTTGGTCCTTTGAAACATTACTATCCATCCCATCACGTGACGACATCCAAAATGGGTTCAGCCATTTATTTAATCAATTTTTTATAGCACGAACTACACCCAAAGGTGTCAGAAATGTTATCAAATTCTGAGGGGCATGGATGTTTCTGAGGGCCGGAGCTGCAGAGGAGCTTGTGCTTGGATGCCCGCAGTTCTGCTGGAGGATGTTTTTCCTTCAGTAAACAAGTGCATAGCAACTCCAAACGTGAGCGCTAGTATTCAGTCTAAAAACACAACTCAAAAAAGAGTGCGCTGGGAGTATCAAATGGCCTGAAGCGACATGACCCAAGAAAGGGGGCCTGTCGCCATGGGCGTGACAAAACAAACCTAAAGGAGGGACAAATGGCACCATTCACCAAACAAAAGAAAAGCATTTGGAAAAGCACAGGGAGGAACCAATTAAAATTGGTGAGCATGGCCACACTACTCATACCTAATACTGCATGCCTCGCAGAGCAGTGCAAGCGCGCTGACGCCAGGCTCGACCTAAAAAGGCATATGAGATGATGCTACGAGGGGTGGAGTAGGGAAGAGTCTCGAAAGGGTTATTTTGGGGCTCATAGTATTGGTTTTGGATGAATGAGAGAGTGGAGGTAGTGGATATATTGATAGAGGTATAGGATAAGAAATAGGGTAGTGCATTGGAAAGAGTAGTAGAAAGAGGTTTGAGATGAGTCAGAGTTGAGGTAGAGGATATATTGAGAGCAGTAAAGGGTGAAAAATAGGGTGCGCATTGGACATGCTGAATCAGAAGAAAAGTAATAAGTAAAAGTAATAAACCTATAGATCCAAAAGTAATAAATATATAGATCCAGAAGTACATGGACGGTATATAGATGCATAAAAGAAGGTAGTGTATGTAGATTAAAGAAGCATTAAATAAACTCTGGCTTTCAAGTGTTGTAATACTTTAAATTAATTTTATTTATTTATATATATATATATTTTTGTAGCGCAATAGTGAAGCAATTGTAGATAAATAGTTATTATAAAAAGATTTACTTATTTATGCAGTCACTTAAATACATGTTAAAAACATAGAATAATGTAACTATCAGTACTATGTGCATTTGTAAAGTAGAAGTAATGAATATATATAATACCAATTAACATAATTATTCTACACGTTTATCCAAAGCATTACACATCTATAGGTACATATCTATAGTACAAATAAATGCTTACATAAAGAGAGAAATGCTGTATATTTCAATTGTTTGCGTATGGTGGTTATGTGAGGAAGAGCCAGTAGTTTTCTGAAGATATAGTGGTTCATCATCATCAATAAATCTTTATTCGGTATATAAAATTAACATAAAAGAATGCAGTTCCATAATAATAAACTCAGTTACTTAGATAACACTAATCAAATCAAATCAAATCAAGCTTTATTCGGGTGTATGAGAAACAACCTTAAAAGCACAATACAAATCATGTACAAAGACATTTTTCAGTGGGGTTCTTCTTCATTAAAAAAGCCAACTAATAAAAACAAGGGTAGACAAACTACAAAAGTTAAAATTTCATGGTGTACATTAAATAATTTTGGTTAAATATTAAGTACGGTTTCACCCGGAGACAAGCTATATAAAAGGAATAAAAAAGTAGAGGTTAAAAGTTTCTAAAAGTTTTTCCGTGTGAAGAAATTACAATACTCAGTTAGTATGGAGGTAAGCTGCACGTGCTCAGTGTAAAGTAAGAGGACCCTCAGGCCCCAACTAAAAGTTGGTAGCCAGTTGTCTTCATTGGGTCCTTGTAGTAGAAAAAAGATCAGAGTTGGTGATAGAAAGTGAATAAAAAGGAATGTGGACTACTCCCCAAACTGAAACATTCTTTTTAATAAGAGGGTAGTTCTAACTCCATTAAAACCAGTGACAAAAATGCGGACTAATAAGTGGTTGTGTTAGTTTGAACCATAAAGTCCTATTAATAAAGAGAAATGGTCAACATGTTTCTGCTAATAAGCCAAAGATCAGCTTAGCATTCGTCAGGACCAAAAGAAGGGTTCTCACTCCATGGTTGGTGCACACTAAGGCGTCCAAACCTATGGTGTGGAAAGGAAAACTGTTACAACCTTATCTGTAAGAGTTTATGCAGGTGTTTTCTCCTGTAGCCTCTCCAAACTGTGAGAGACAAGGAAATCTGTAATATAGAAATCAAACAGACATATATAGTTTATAAACCCTCGTTATGGAGGTTTAAACACGTTATATTTATAAATACTTCGAGACACGTGTATTCATGCTGTAGCTTCCCCCAACATTTAGGCACGTTCAGAGAAGCCCATTTCTTGATGGGCTTCTCTGAACGTGCCTAAATGTTGGGGGAAGCTACAGCATGAATACACGTGTCTCGAAGTGTTTATAAATATAACGTGTTTTAACCTCCATAACGAGGGTTTATAAACTATATATGTCTGTTTGATTTCTGTATTACAGATTTCCCTGTCTCTCACCTGCATAAACTCTTACAGATAAGGTTGTAACAGTTTTCCTTTCCACACCATAGGTTTGGACGCCTTAGTGTGCACCAACCATGGAGTGAGAACCCTTCTTTTGGTCCTGACGAATGCTAAGCTGATCTTTGGCTTATTAGCAGAAACATGTTGACCATTTCTCTTTATTAATAGGACTTTATGGTTCAAACTAACACAACCACTTATTAGTCCGCATTTTTGTCACTGGTTTTAATGGAGTTAGAACTACCCTCTTATTAAAAAGAATGTTTCAGTTTGGGGAGTAGTCCACACTCCTTTTAATTCACTTTCTATCACCAACTCTGATCTTTTTTCTAGTACAAGGACCCAATGAAGACAACTGGCTACCAACTTTTAGTTGGGGCCTGAGGGTCCTCTTACTTTACACTGAGGACGTGCAGCTTACCTCCATACTAACTGGGAATTTGTTCTGGTGGTAGTAACTATATTACGCCTTGAACCTCTTTTGCCTTTTACTTTTTGCCTTTTTTTCTAGTTATGCTGTCACTCTTATGTTGATTGATATATATTATTGCTAAGGGGGTACAAGAGTGGCTTTTTGACCCTTTCTCTCTTGTTGATTGCATTTAGAAATTACAATACTGACAGTCATTAAAAGAAGCTAGTAGAGGCGGGTGTACAATCCTAGTTCAACCCAGATTTTGCCTGTGTTTGATGACTAGCTTCAGGAAAGTCGCTACCCTTCTAGCAAAGAGTTCGACGTCTAGGAATTGGAGAGCAAAGTAAGCCGGGTGGCACATACGCAGGCCCATGATCTTGAAGATTGGCAGAAGCCAATGGTACCTCAGTTCCTGATAGAATTTACAGAAGAGTGTGATCTGAATTGTTGATTGGGGTGAGCTGTCATCGCAAGGACAAGCTTGAAGAGGTTTTTTCCAGATGTTAATGTGAGGAAAGGTAACCAGATGGTGAAAGCTGTCTAGTCTGAACCTGGTTAGTAAGAATCTCTCATAGCCCGTGAGGTTGAATGTTAGATAGGGCTGGACCTTAGGTGTAGTTTGGATCTGGAGTGAGTGCTGGGTCGTAACTTTCGAGACCTCACTAACAAGTCGGAGGGATTCTAGATGTGCCAGACAGATCTTTTTAAACTTCTTGCGGGGGATTACAGCTATTGTGGTGGGAGATTGAAAGTATTGGGTCATGCCTACGTCGCTAAAGAATTTTCTGATATAAGCAATCCAGTTGATCTTTTGTGACCTATCGAGGGAGATGCAATCCTCTATAATTTCCCTGCAGAGGGTCGTCTCACATGCTGACCAAATGCGATGCCACAGGAGAAGGGGTTGAATCTGGATCAGGTCTGATAAATAGGGAATGCCCAATTCCAAGTGGCAAGCATATGGGGATGTACCCTGCGGTACTGCCAGAAGGAAGCGTAGGAAGATGTTTTCCACCTTTTGCACCTCATCAATTTTGGTATGCCCCCAAACACCTGCCCCGTAGAGTGCACTTGATGTGCACTTGGCTCTGTAAATTTCCAGTAGTTCTACAGTAGGGCGCCTGCCCAGTTTATTCGCGAACTTAACCAATGCAGCAGTTGTCCTAATAAAGGAGAGTTTCCTGGATTCTATGGCGGGCTTGCACGAGCATTTCTGATCAAATATTATTCCCAGATAAGGATACGTGGGAGTGTTCTCAATCTTTTCTGAATCTACGAACACTGGCTTGATGTTTTGAATCCTCGATCCTGCAGCCATGACAAAGGTTTTCTTGATATTAATCTTTAGGTCGAGGCTAGCCATGTGTGTGCTGTACCTAATAAGAGCATGCTGTAGTTCCATGGGAGTGCGAGCCAGAATTACTGCGTCGTCCGCATAGAGTAAGACCGGGATTGGGCGATTTTTATTTTTTTATTTTTATTTTAGGGAGGCCCCGGCTACCCGTCAACATTGCCTTTTCCAGGCCATTTGTGTACAAGTTGAATAAAAACGGGGCCAGGACACAGCCCTGCCTTACCCCACGGTCCACTCTGAACGACTTTGTTAGTTCTCCCTCCGTGCCGTATCTAACTTTGGCAGTTGCATCTGAGTATAGTTCGCGGAGAAACATTAAAATAGGAGACTCTATACCCATATCTGCCATGATTGACCAGAGCTCATTGTGGTTGACGCAGTCAAAAGCTGCGGAGAGGTCAACATATGCCATATAAAGGGCCCCTCCTTTGGCATAGACGTATTTCCCTATTAATAGGGATAGGTTAAGTGCTTGCTCAGTAGTTCCTAACCCCTTGCGGAACCCAAATTGCAGGTCGGAAAGAACTTTGTTTTCTGAGGCCCACGATTGGAGGCGGTGTAAGATGACACATCCAGCCACTTTCCCTAGTAAATCCAGGAGGGAGATTGGGCGAGAACAGGATGGAGATTGACGATCTCCCTTCTTGAAAATAGGTAGTAGGATTGACTGGGACCAGGAATCTATGAGCCCTAAATCGCAAGTTGCCTGCAGGACCCTTGTTATAATGGGGGAACATAGGTCCAAATTGGACTTAAAAAGATCAATTGGGGCCCCGTCGGGGCCTGGGGCCTTAACATTTTTACTAGCCTTAAGGGCGAATTCCACCTCCTCGTGGAGTATGTAAATAGGCAGCGGGAAGTGAGTCTGACCCATCCCAGGTGGGGTAGGTTGGTTTGCAGTTGATGAAGAGCTGAATATCCGCTCGAAATGCTCGACCCACGCGTGCTCGTCAATCGCTACGTCCATACTGGGCTTATCTATAGTGTCTGTTAAAAAGGGAGACTTCACCACCTTCCAAAAAACGGCACTGTCCCGCATGGTGCAGGATTTATGAGGTTGCGTCCAGAGTTCTTGTTTAAGGATCTTTTTCCTGGACTTTAGGGCCTGATTATAGGTCCTTCTAAGAACTGCGATATCCTTGGGGTTTCTGTTTTTGCTATTTAAAGCTACTTTTAGGTTCTGGTATGCTTTAGTGCATGAGCTATCAAACCACCCCTTAGTTCTAGATTTCCCTGCTTTCACTTTGACAAAGAGGATTTCCTTGATTGCTGTCAGTAACGTTAAAAAGTTTACCAGTATTCCCTCGCTGGTGGTCTCAGGGTCTAAACAATTTTCGAATTCCTGCCTACAATTAGTGACCAAGGTTGTTATAATGGCCTGCGAGTCCACTTTTTCCCATTTCAGTGAATAACCGTTGGTTCTGTCCATTGAAAGATTGTTCTGGGCTAAAAGGGTTTCAATATTAGGCCTCTGATAGCCCTTGTGGACTTTTAGGGTAATACTGTTTGGGTAGTGGTCGCTAGTGGCAATGTCATGCGTTTTGCAGTGTAAGAGGGCTGTTCCTACTGTCCCGGACATGAATATAAAATCTATAGTACTTAGCCGACCTCTACCATTATACGTAGGGGCGACAGGGACTGGGGGATTTACCAGGTCGTTGACCAAAGTAAGATCTAAACCTCCCAAAATGTCATTAAAAGTATGCCCAACTGGAGAGTGGGAGAAGTGAGTCACCGGGTAATTGTTTTCATCCGTGAACCCACAGAGTAAATTGTCACTGTTTTTACAGAGGGTCTGATTGAAGTCTCCACCCCAAATAATAATCAGCTCTTTACGTGCTTTGGCAGCTAAATTGTGAAGACAACAATCTAACTCTTTAATTGTTTTTATTAGGTCATCCACATGTAAGTTATTATATAAATTTACAACTACCAAGGCTGTATCTTTACTTTGATGAAGGATAAGTATTTGATAATTTGGTTCCAGTTTAACTGGATCAATACTTAAAAGTTGGAGTGTATTGGATACATAAGTAATCAGTCCACCCTTTGCCCTGCCCGAGGTAGATGGTAATGCTGGGGAGAAAAAAGTTCTGTACCCTGGAGTGTGAAGCTCCGTCGTTGCCCATGTTTCCTGAAGGCTTACGACGCTATAATTGTGGATAAAATCCAGCCAGGAACTATTTCCAACCTTCAGGCGGAGACCCGCAATATTCCAAAACAGGATGCCCAGGGTAGGGTCAGGATGGGATGCTACAAGGTTAGGAACAGCATCTGTATCGTCCAAGCGATTACAAAGCTGTAAAAGATTGGGTACAGCTTCTATGTTATGTTATGTTATGTTATGTTCATTTATTAGTGGAGAAGTGTGGCTCAATGGTTAGAGCGGCAGACCTTGATGCAGAGCGCTGGCCAGGGACCAGGGTTCGATTCCCGCCTCGGCGGGATCGGGCTTAAATTCCTCTGACCGGATATTCTCGCCTCAGTGCCGAATCTAAGCATGGGCCCCACACTGCAACTCTGGGCAATAGCTTGCTTAGTCTCCACAACGGCCCCCGATACACAAGGGATGCCTGGTTTCACCATGGGATGCCCAGGAGTGGACACCTCAAAAGGAAAAGCCAGGAGGGGTTCCCTTGTGGTAGGAGTACAAGCGCCGGGATGCTTACGGGTTACTGTTCGCGCTATACAAATACAACACATTTACATTTACATTTATTACGCGCACAGCTGCTCCAGCAAAGGAGCATCCTGGCGCCCGACAAGGTACCAACATAACACAGCTTAAAAAGAGCAAACAAGGAAAAGAACGGATTTAAGGGAACAGAAAGGTCTTAACAGCTCTACGAAATGAGAGCAGATCACCAAGGGCACGTATCTCTACAGGAAGGGAATTCCACAAGACCGCGGCACGTACTCGAAATGAGCGGCCGCCAGCGCGGCTACGCTTAAACCGGGGGACTACTGCAAGTTCAAGGTCCGATGACCGTAGGGAGCGGACCGGAGCGTAGGGAGACAAAAGATTCAAAAGAATCTGGGCAGGAGAGCCCTTGAGGATCTTGTGAGACACACAGAGTACTTTAAATTGGATCCTCTGCTTAATCGGCAACCAATGAAGGGAACACAAGGTGTTAGCAGCAGAACAAAACCTGGGTAGCCCCACAACTGCTCTGGCGGCCGCATTTTGCACGTGTTGAAGACGGGTGATTTCGGCCTGATTCAACCCTACCAAAAGGGAACTGGCATAGTCGAGCCGAGAGATCACCGTCGCCTGCAACACAAGCTGCCTGGTCGATGCATCAAAAAATTTTAACACAGGTCTTAGGCCGCGCAAGATGCCAAAGCAGCACGCCGCAGTGCGCTTTGTGTGGCAAACAAAGCTGAGGGTAAGATCTAGCCACACCCCGAGATTTTTTATCTCCGAGACCGGAGTCGGGGTGGGACCTAATTCTGAAGGCCACCACATATCGCCCCAGAGTTCCGCTTGCTTGCCGAAGATCATAATTTCCGTCTTTTTTGCGTTCAACTGGAGACAGTTGGAAGTCATCCAGCTGGCGACCGCCCGAAGTCCATTCTGGAATCTTGGGGCATCCACACCTGAGTCCCCGCTGAGCGTGACCGCCAGCTGAGTGTCGTCAGCATATGACACCATAGTCATACCCCACCGCTTGACGACTTCAGCCAGCGGTCTCACGTAAAGATTGAATAACGTGGGGCTCAGCGAGGATCCCTGAGGGACCCCAAGATCCAGAGGATAGAATTTGGACTGATGGGGCGGGACAGCCACGCAAAAGGATCGGTCCGCAAGAAAGGAGCGGAACCACTGTAGCGCAAGGCCAACGACGCCAGCTTCCTCCAGGCGCTGCAGAAGAATCTTGTGCGAAACGGTGTCAAAGACGGCGCTAAGATCTAATAAAACAAGCGCCACCGTTTGACCCACATCAAGCACGGAGCGCAGGTGTTCCACCATGAAGAGGAGGGCTGTCTCCGTGCTGTGCCCAGCTCGAAATCCATTCTGTGTAACGTCTAAGATGTTGGCCCGTGAAAGATGGTCTGAGAGGGCAATATTTACATGCGCCTCCGCTACTTTTGCCGGCCAGGGGAGGAGTGATATCGGGCGGTAATTCTCAGGTTTACTGGCGTCCAGTGACGGCTTCTTCAGAATAGGCATAACCACTGCCTGTTTCCACTTTGCAGGGACCAAACCAGACGCCATCAAGGTATTGATCAAGGAACAGACCGGCAACAGGTCGAGAGATGCCAGGTCTCTAAACAAAGCTGGCCTTAAAGGATCTGCCGGAGACCCGGGCTTAACCTGCTGAGCCAATTTCTTAAAGCTTTCAGGTGTTAGGCTGGGAAGAGAATGTAATACATCCTGCACTGGAAGGTTACAAGGTCCTCCGACAGAGGGCATAACAATAGGAAAGGCTCTGTAGATGGCTTGGACTTTTTCAAGAAAAAAGGCCGCCAAGGTTTCACAGTGTGAAGTGGAACAGTATTCGTTCGCCGGAACCTTTTTTGCCACCAGGTCTTTAAGAGCCTTAAAAATAGTTTTTGATGGATTGGTGCTGTTGCGGAATTCAAGGGCATAGAATGCCGCGCGAGCTCTGCAGACAGCGCAATGATAGGATTTGACGGTAGCCAGATACAAGACTTTTTTATTGCTATCGTAGGCTTTCCGCCATTCTCTCTCAGCGCGTCTACACGTGCTTTTGAGTGCACGCAGAGATCCATCATACCAAGGACTAGGGTCCCTTGGTCCGCGTTTGCTCAGAGCCATCGGGATAAGGGAATCAAGAGCCCTGGTGACCCATTCGCAGAAACGGTCATAACCTGTTTCCACAGTGTCTAAGGAGCCCGGCGGGTCCACAGACAAAAGACGATGGAAATCCTCAAGTTTGAGTTTATTCCAGTGACCTCTGGGGACAACTCGAACCGTAGGTTTAAGAGGCGGCTCATCCAGTGGACACTAGATCCGTATCAGAAAATGATCTGTCCAGGCTAGGGGAGAAGGGGTAAAGACACTTGCCTCTGCAAGATTCGTAAAAAAGGGGTCCAAGGTATGTCCACCTACATGGGTGGGAAACGTGACCAATTGAGACAGTTGGAAGGCCTCAAGATCAGCCACAAAGCTACTCACGGCAGGCGCGGTCAGGTTGTCAAAATGGAGATTCAAGTCCCCGAGGATAGAAAAGTTAGCACACCCTACGGCCAGCGTGCTGATAGCGTCTGGGAAGGCCTCCCTGAATGCCACGTCGCTGCCTGGGGGGTGGTAAATCAGTATGCCCGAAAAGGAAAAATGGGGGGTGATGGAGATCTTAAACGAGGCACTTTCACAGCCTGCAATTTTTTGCCCTCACCAATTACAGGGGTAACAGGATTTGACAGCAAGCGCTATTCCCCCACCTCTAGAGGAACGATTAAGTGTATAAATCGAATACTCAGAGGGGAAGGCCAGGTTAAGAATAGCCGTGTCAGACTCCTGTAGCCAGGTCTCAGTTAAACAAAAAACATCAGGTGACTCCTTTCCAATCAGGTCAGAGATGTCTTGATAATATTTCACCAACGACCTAACGTTCAGGTTCCAGACACTAAGATCGTGCCGGGAGCATTTAGGTCCAGAAGCGGAATCCTCACCGGTACAAGCAGAGAGGGCGGGGGCATCCAACGACCACCTACCACAGGCACACAGGTGAGGGCCACACATCGGACTCACCCGAGGCACATCGCAACTCAGGATACGCTGCCTAATGGCCAGTAGAGTGTCCCTGGAGTAACGAAACATCGCAACCACCACAAAACCAAGAGCAGGAGTCCTGCCCTGCCCAACGCGGCCGAACGCGGAAGGGCGCAGACGGGCAGGACTCTGGCACGACTCAAGGCTAAGCGAAGGCGATACCGCTGCGCTTGGCGGGGAGCATTAAATAGGTGTACCTCCCTAGCTCCTGCGCACTAGAGCGCTCGCAGGTGAAGGCGCCTGAACACACAACCACTCCGCTCCAAGATGGCGGCTGAAAACAAACCCCACCCCAGGAACCGGACCCGCTCAAGCAGCGGTGCAAGACCGATTAGAGTGCAAGTGAAGGGGCAGATTAAAATCAGGGAATAAAAACCCAAAAGCAAAGCAAATACAAAATAGGTTTTTTAAAATAGCAAATTCAGCAAATAAAGCGCGAAGCGCTACCTTATAGTTGTAGCACCACTATGCAGTAAGTTAGGTAAGAATGAGGAACTATCAAGTGCACCCGCCACTGTACTTAGGGTCGGAGGGCTGGAAACAAGTCAGTCTACCTGGTCCAAGTCCGAAAGCTTATCAAAATAATTAAAAGTTGGTACATAGTATCTAACCCCCCCCTCCATCTAGATGGGCTCTATTTGCAGTGCCCCAATGCTGGTTAAATAATTGTATTGGGCGCAGGCGAGGGCAGAAAAAGCTCCGGTCCTTAACAAGGATATTACTCTCAATAGACTGCAGGGGCCAGCTGGAGATGTGTTCTACGACCCGCCTATCCCCAAAGTTTAGAATAATACAGTCCCCCGGTATTTCCTTTCTTCTGTGACCCAGCCAGCTTATCCTCCTAGCGAATAGTATTTGCCCCGAAATGCCTGGGGGCAGGGGCCTGTTCTTGTTGAGCCAATAGGCCGCTTTGTTTCGTAGCTCGGGGAAAGATTCTAATCTTTCTTTGGGAAGTTCCGGGGCACCTACTAACACCACCGTATACGGTAGCAATTGCGGGGGCAAATCTATGCGTGAGATGGACCTACTTGGCTTTTTGGGGGGGGAGAGATCCTTTGTTGTATTAGGGGTCACTCCTACCTGCCCCTCCACAATGATACCCTGACCTAAGGGTGCCTCTGCTCTTCTCAAATCTTTTGGTTCCGCTATTCTTAAAGTTGTTGGTGTTGGTCTGACCACTGGATCCACAGCAGTCCTCGCACTTTTTGTTGACGATCTGTGGGCAGGCAAGGGTTGGGGCCTGTTGTTTGGGGGAGTGTTCCGATTATCGGGGCAGGGTTGCTTCGTTGCTGACTTTAGTTGTGCTACTCTGGGTGGCTGCCCTGAGGTTAACTGGCCTACTACCATTACTTTCTCCAGGTTATCTAGTTTATCTCCAATGCGTTTTACCCTTTCAAGGAAGGGAGCCATTAGAGATTTCATTAGTATCTCTATCTTGCTAAATAACCCCTCAGTATGTAATGGTTGGAATAGAGGGCTGACTAAAGTGTCCTTACTTGTGTTTTGGGGACCACTATTGTTAATTAAAACAGGTGTGAGATCTGGAACAGTCTTTTCTGTTGTTAAGGCCCTTGGTGTGTTTGATTTACTGGCTGTCTCTTTCTGTTTGTTTCCGTTTCTGAGCTCCCACTTTCCCCTTAACGATTGTGGACGAATGTTCTAAGTTACAATTATTTGCCTTGAACTTAGCTTTTTGACCTCTAGTTGTAACCCTCGGGATAATTGCCTCACGTTTGGTGGGGTGGCAGGGATCGAAATTAGATTTGTTGGAAGACCGCCAATCTCAAAAGAAGTGAGATCCTCTGACTGCGGTAAGGGATCTGTTTGTGACTCAGCACAAAGAGTGGGGGTCAAAGATAAACTGCTTAAGGGGGAGGGGACTCTGATGGTGTGTTACCTCTACTACGAACGCTGTTATGGGTATTAGCAGCGTAGTGTATGCCTGGGAGAGATACAAAAGATGGAGCCAAAAGTGAGTCCTGTGAATTAATGGTGGTCGCCGATGTGTTGGTTGGTAAAAAGGGTGGAAGTGATCCAACGGGGAGAGAAAGGCGTCTCTCTGTATGCTCAATGGCGTTAGCCACCACCACAATGGTTTTCTGGAGCATGCGATCGATCGCCGTCAGGCTAGGTAGTGCAGGCTTGGGGGGGGGCATTGCTTTTTTGAAGGCATTGTTAGGAAGTTAATTTTCCCCTATTAGTATATGTTCAAGAGGGAATGATGAAGGAGTGACAAAAAGCAAGTATCCGGTGATAGGGATAGTAGCACTAGGGTGTTACACTATAACATGTGAATTACACTATAAACATGTGAGACCAGAGTCTACTAGCCTACTGATAATCCGGCGAGGGATAGTTCTTAATTCTGGTAAGTGATGTCCAAGGAAAGTCCTTCAGCAGGACCAAGGGTGGGGCCCAGCCCGGCCTCCTTCGGCCACTAACGGCCACAAACGGTCCCGCTCTTCTCCCGGGATGCTCCCGCGCCGCTGGGATGTTGTGACAGTTAAATCCTGTCTGGGGCTGTGGGCGTGGCGATGGTCCGGGCCAGGTGGTCTAGGCCAGAGGGAGTCCTGGGACTTGCAGTCCCCCACAGGAAAGCGGTCGTAGTTCAACAAGCGCCACTCTCAATCAGGGCTCTATGTGGCAGCGCTTTCAGCAGGTGGGTCCGTGGAAAGAGGGAAACAACACCAGTGCAGGGAAATGCCTCGTAGAGAATGATAAGACTCCTATGCACGCCGCAGTCACCTCAAGCGCAGCGGCACCCGCGTTAGAGGGTGCGGCAAGCTGTTTTCAAGGCGCCTGAGGCTGTGGACGTGGCCAGGTGGACTAGGCCAGAGGGAGTTCTGGGACTTGCAGTCCCCCACAGGAAAGCGGTCGTAGTTCAACAAGCGCCACTCTCAATCAGGGCTCTATGTGGCAGCGCTTTCAGCAGGTGGGCCCGTGGAAGGAGGGAAACCACACCAGTGCAGGGAAATGCCTCGTAGAGAATGATAAGACTCCTATGCACTCCACAGTCACCTCAAGCGCAGCGGCACTAAGATCAGACAGTACAGTTACTTATAAAATCAGAAGCACATAAAACAATCAGGTCTTGTTTTCCTTGATGCCCAGACAGCCTCTAAAAAGGATAAAACAGTGAAAGCCACCCGCACCCTGGGTAGCATCTGTAAATACATTAAGGCAGGCCTAAATTGTTTAAAATGCAATGACTTCAACGAAGGGATTAAAAAACACTTCCTCAGCCAACTGACGTAAGAGCAGAACATTATAAAATGGAGCAAATCCTGCAGAAACACATTGTCGCAGCTGCAGGGTGCTCTTCCCTCAGGCCGAGTCCACCTAAGTGGGGAAGCCAAAAGATGATTCAATTGATTAAACCTAAACCTTCCAGTAAAAACCTGTCATGCTTTGAGCGAACCGAGCCCAGGTTTGGCTCCAACCCCTGTACAAGGTGGTTATCCGTGGATCTTATAAAGAGTTACATAGTTTGGCTGCTGGAACAGAATGATATGCCTCCGATAGTTTTTTTCTTGTATCTTGGGATTTTGAGGTTAGGTGCCAC
Source organism: Lissotriton vulgaris (assembly GCF_964263255.1). NCBI lineage: Eukaryota > Metazoa > Chordata > Amphibia > Caudata > Salamandridae > Lissotriton > Lissotriton vulgaris. Next base: position 263,529,059 of record NC_141697.1, read on the forward strand.
TCTAAAGAAGTAGTTCCTTTGTTGAATGTGTTTGGTGATTTTATTCCTGTTGAAGAGCGGTCCCATTCCATGTATCGCTTTGTGGGTAATACAAAGCAGCTTGAACGTGGATCTAGTGGCAAACGGTAACCAATGCAGGGATTTCAAGGCAGGGGACATGTGGTCTTGCGGTTTTATATGTAAGAGTAGTCTGGCAGCCGAGTTCTGAATCCGTTGTAATTTTTCATGGTTGTTAAAGCTGAACTGTGGTAGAGGCTATTGGCGTAATCAAATTTGGACAACACAAGGGAGATGGTAGCCTGGACCTTGTATGGAAATCCCAAATGGGGGAAGATTCGTCGCTGTGTTTTTATAGTAAAAAACCTTGATCTTGCTAGTTTGTCCACTTGGGCATTCATCAATAGCTTGGATTCCATGGTTATTCCAAGGTTTCTTAATTCCTTCGATATTTTAGGCCGTGTTCCCAGATCATCAGGCCATGTGGCAAGCGGGTCATAATGTTTTCAATAGCCACACTTGAGTATTTCTGTTTTGGAAGCTTTCAATTTGAGATGGCTCCACGTCATCACGGCTCTGAGACAACTGAAAATTGGAGAGTTTCCAGTGTCTTTGGGGTGTTCCAATTGAAGTAGTATTTGCATGTCATCTGCATTGATATAGCACATGAGGTGAAATTGATTGATCAGTGCCGATAATGACTTCATGTAGATGTTGAAAAGCATGGGTGAGATGAGCTCAGTAGGGACTCTGGCAGTATGTCGAAGTCAAGCATGTTTGTGCAGGATATGCTGCCCCATTCCAAGCTGTGACAAGGTTACACCATAGTTGCCAAACTCTTAGATGGTACTGAGGTCATTGTATTGCCAAGTGCTCACCAGATCGCTGGCTAAAGCTTATGTACCCTAGGCATTCAAGGAGTTTGCCCTGCTACGACAATGAGAACAGAGATGTACGTAGTCACCGAGTAAACAGAACCACTCATAATCAGGGTGTACTCGGATGAAGTCATGCCAGGATCCCTGTCTGCATGCTGCTTTCACCTTTGAGAAGTCAAACTGAAACACCTAATGCAGTGAAGTTTCACATAAGATTGTCTTCTGGTTCATCAACCTCCAGTCCTTGATGCAACTTTTGCAGATTCACCGAAGGATGCAGTTGCAAAACTGCTTACCATGCTGTCCAATGTAAGTGTTCATGAAGATCCCCACAGTCTATCAGTCGAAGGAACCTCCCCCATCTCACGTGTTGGTAGTATTTCCCAGAGGATCTAAACGTAACCTTAGTGAATGATCTCACAGATATTAGGAGAGACATTATTAACTTAAATGTTGCTAACTCCTGTTACTTGGGCAGGTCGTCATAGGGTTGTTTTCAAAAGAGCAGCCAGTAAGTAGAGCAAAAGACTGATGACCACAAAGCCGTAGGAGAACACAAGACATAGAAAGTTGATGCACACATTAAAAATTTCATTAAGCAATGCAGTGGGTCTGTTCCAGATCTCCAATAATAATATTAGATGTTCTGGACCTTCTGACACCCATAGCTAAATGGCTTACAGCTGAATTGGCAAGAGTACAAAACAAAGCAAGTCCGGAATTGTCGTCAGGACTACAGGCCTTAAGTCAAGAAAATCTGAGACCACAAGACACCTATTTCCATTTCTAAAAAATATTATTAAGCTAGGATTGCATTAGACTCGCCTCTGCCAGAAGATGGACATAAATGAACTTATTGAGAGACCGGTAACTGTATTAGACTTTTAACCGGGAAGAATGATCAATACTCCTTAGCAGAAAAGTGGCGTGTGCAATACATAGCTAGCATTAGTACTGAAGCAAATAGTGGCAGATCAGTGTGCTAGTCGGTCATTCACTGCCAAAGTGAGAGCTAGCAGTGGAGATTAAACTAATAGACCATTGACACCTACTTGTTAAAAAAAAAAAACTCTCACTCTTGATCACTAACCCTAGGAAATGCCACCCAATCTGGCATTTGCTCTTTCCCTTCTCAACCACTAGAGTAAACCATTATTTTGAAAGTTTTAAGTATTGTGAACAGGGTCTATTATCAAACTGGTCTCAAATTCCTCTCTGATCGTTTTGTTCACTACCGCCCACCAAGAACGTTTGAGAATGAGATCTGCCTGTAAATATCTTCTAGCTATCCTGAAGTTCAGGTTACAAACTTTGGGAGGCAGATCTGTGCCTGGTCTCTTGGCAAATGGAATGGAGCAATCTTCTGCTCCCTTCAAAGAAACTTCCAAACTTGCTACTTTCAGGAAAGCTTCTGATAACTTGGCTTTTCACTCAATCTTAAGTGTTTACTTTCTGGAGCGACCAGATTCTTTCTTTTGTTTATGTTGTGAACGCCGAGGGGCCTCTTGAGGTGGTTGTTGCACTTGGTAAATGCCAACTTCATTCAGTAAGCTGTAACAAATCACCATCAGAAGTTTCTGGAGCAAAGTTTCACATTTGAGTCCTTTCAGGCTGGTTTCCTACAGGAAGGTGGATACAATCGGTGATGATAGCCACAGTAGGTGCTCTTGGGCTGCTGGTGGGCAATCACGTTGTCTGGACTTTGAGCTTATGTAGGTGTATTAGTGGGCTTTGACATTGTCACTTAAAAGATCCTTCTACAAAGCTTTCATCAAATCAATGCCACTGATTCACCCATACCTGGATTGAATATTTTCAGTGAGATCTTTCAGTGACCTCTGCAGTGCTGCCATTCACAGCCCCCTTAAAGGAGTTATACGTGGTATTCCACAGGGCTCCTGGCTCCCACCTTTGTTTGCTGTATTTTGTCACTGATGGCTTCCTTTGTGTGTTAGATGTGTACGTATGTTGTTGACATGCAGACATTACGGCTCCTCGGTCACAGTGTGTGGGGCAGGGTCCCTCCACACGAGAGAAGAGGCAGGAGGAGACAGTTTTCAGCAGATTGCTCTGCTGGACTACTATTACTCAGACTAATGGACAGACTAATGGACAGACTAATGGACAGTGGTTTCAGCAGAGCAGCACGGGTCCTTTGCATTAGCATCTTCAATACCTTCAGTTCTACCCCATAGATATGGTGTAATAAATAGGCAAGAATATAATATGTTTAGCACACTAGTATGATTTTTGTAAAAAAGACTATGACACTTAAGGGTTGGTGATATATCAAAGGTAGGATTAAAAGTGTACGAAATTTGGTCTAAAAGGCATAATCGAAGATGTGTCTCCTGAAGGCCCTTCCTCCTATGAGGTATCGCAGGACACCAATGAAGTTGACGGCATTGAGATGACCACTGATTTAGACATTTGGAGCTCTTAGAATCTGTAGTTCTAAGTCAAATGCACCTGCTTTGGGTGAGAAAGTTCAATCTCTGAGTATAACTGTGGGCAATGATTGTCTGATGTCTGCTTCTGGATACAGTAGGAACAATGGAAACTTACTGGGCGGATGTGTTAATGCATCGATTTAATGATTTTCATTATGTTACAGCACATTGGATTCAATGGATGACATGTAGTTATTGTATTACAATATGTATTTTTCATGTTGTCATCTAATATTGTAAAGCATAATGATCAAATGATTCACTGCATTGTGGATTGGAGCATTAATTTATGTGAACAAAGTGATTTGATGTTATTATAACTCCTTAACATTCGGTATAGGCAGTTGGGTGGTTGGGCATTATTTAAGCAGCAGGAAATAATTTATACGGTGAGGTTTGGTCCTGTATTTCCAAGGCAGGTTGTAAGCAGAATATCTGGATCATCTGAAAAGTACTTGCAGGCAATATTTTCTTCTTCAATGCAATGAATACTGCTACTAGCCCGGTGGGTGGGGATATTGAATACTGATGCATTACTGAAGATGCCCGTGGAGGAGAAATAGGACTAGAATTGAGAAACGTTTCCTTCCTCCCCATAAAGGCTTTTGCTTTTTCAATTCTTTGGGCCTATTCATGTGTATGGCATATTACAAGGCCCTAGCCTGCGAAGCGAGCCTCAAGGGTACAAAACCTAAAAATGGGATGAGAGCCCAGCTATACACCTTGTGGTCATTTAGTCCCCTTTCCCAAAGGGGTGGCCCTTGGAGTGCGGAAAGTTGCCTACAATAATTCAAGGTGCCCCACGGCTTGGGCAAACGCCAGAAAACCACTTCCAGCCACCGGTCAACAGCTTTCAAAATGGCCTATGGTTTGCTGCAAAATAAGCTTAAAAACTCACAACTTGACCCCAGACTGCAGCAGGACGTGGGAGAAACATGACCCACCCACACCTGAAGCTGGCAAGATTCTGGGGGGGTATGTCTCAGGTTCCACAGGTAACTTCCAGGTGGGGAGTCAAATAGGGAGACAGCGGTAACAGCAGTTAGCCTCCTCACATGGTTATTGGTAAGGTTACAAGAACGACCAGATGGAAGTTTGTCCTCTACCTTTGAGCTTTGGGATGCGAAGCGGTAGGGCCACCGGTTGGAGACCAAAAATTTGGCTGTGGACTGACCACGGAGGAGACACTGCATTTGCCTCTCAAAGCATGGCGAGATCCAGCAGAGGGGCTGTTGCAAAGGTAGTAAGTTAAGTCCAAAAAAAAGTACAAAGTCTCTCTGCAAAAAGCAAATCAAAGTAGAAAAGACATCAAAGGTGATCATTCTTCTAAATACCTGCTTCGCTTATGGTTTGTTGCATGATGACAACCCACCTATGAGTGGTCAAACTAAAGAATAATAAACTGTGGCCTTTTCTAACTCCAGCTGAGCGTCTTCGCCAAGTTGCTTAAGATAGAACGGAAGAGTGACTTAAGTGTCTTTGTAAGTTTAAATGGGGAGATGCAGTAAATGTTAAGGAGCAAACTCTGCGAGGATTTGATGTTGAGGCCACAGCACTTGACCGCATGCACTCTGTATCGTCACAAGTGTAAATTCTGTTTCCACCTTTAAAGTCTGGTTCATTGAGGCTACGCAAATCCGGGGCCATTGCATTTTCTCCTGTAATTATGCCACACTTCTCACATATTCTGTAAAGTACTGCTTACTTTCTAAATTTAGTCAAAAGGCAGTTTCTCGCTCAACTTCCCCTCTCACTGCTGCGTCCTTACCGCCTGAGGTGGAAGAACAATGCATGTTTGCTTCCTCCATGTGCACATTGTTTTTGGTGTAGGTGCCAAGATGCGAGAATAGGAACCCCATGTACCCAGGCAGTTTTCGCCAAGACTTTCAAACAGCGCGCACAGTTAACCGATTGATCACTACTAAGCCCTTGGTACTGGATCAAAGCCAGGGAGGTCTTCTGAGGTGTACAAAGCTAGTCCATAAACATCACGTATTCAAAGCTTTGCAGAGAAAGAGGCAGCATCCATGCATGTAAGTTTTCATGTATCCTCTCATCTGCCAAGAGCTGGGGTAGCCATGGTATGTGTGTACCTATCCTCACTAGCACCGCCTGCTGTGTTCAGAATCAACTGTGTGCGTGTGTGCTTCCTGCTATGCTACTGTTCACGACAGCATCTCATGCTGGAAGGGGCAGAAAGCTGCACCCTCCTGTGGGAGAGGCTGGTGGCAGGAGAGGTGAGCTCTTTTAGGAGTGTTTTCTTCAGCACAATGTGCCCCATGTGCTGAAACGATAGAAAAATCAATGGTTGATGGGTAAGACTAAAGAGCCTTGGGATGGGTCAAGGCGGAAATAGCCACAAAATCGCATGGGCAGGCTGGTGGTCCAGAAGAGGGGATATACACTAAATGGGGTGGTTACCTTGAGCACCTAGAATCTATAACAAATGAAAGGTCACTATGTACTCAGGCTTGAAGGTGGCCAGCCCCTGGTACCTTAGATCCAGATCATATGAGATGTGCGAAGGGTGACCTCTCTTAAATGTACAAATTATATGTTTGATGTCTGTTATGCCAACTATGATGTTTAGATCTGTTAGCGTCCTTCCAACTCAAATGATGGTGACTCTGTACCGCTGCCCAGATGTCCATGCAATTGACTGAATACTGTAGTGCGACCGTCCGAAGCAATGAAATTAAATTGGATTTATTGAGCACACTAAACCAAAGGGTATCAAGGCACTGAGCCAAGTGTGAAACGGGTGGCCATTGGAGGAAGTGGGGGCAAAAAAAACCTACAGAAAACAAGAGAACTAAAGTCAAAGTGTAGATGAAAGAGCCTACCCTGAAAGCTAACTGCTGCTGCAAGATGAGAACAACCAAGTTTTAAGATGTTTTCCAAAAGAAGAAAGGAATTGATTTTTGTAATGTTATTAGGGAGGGTGTTCCAGTCTTGGCAACAGAAAAGGATCGACCGCCCCAACTGGCCTTTCGAATTCTCGGAACAATCACCTTCTACTGGATGCTGATCTCAGATGTCTACTAGGCATGTACCACCCAGGGACGCAACTAGACACGAACTAGAGGGGCGGGGGTAGATAGGGCAGGAGTGGGAGGGGGGCTAAGACACCCAGCCAGGGCCGGCTTGGACGACAGTCTTTTTAGTGCTCTCCTCCCCCATATCCTCCTTCTCCATGCATTCCCTCACTACCACTCTCCAGCAGTGCAGCTCATCTCTCCATAGCCTCTCTCTGAAGTAAATTTCATTTTTTTATAGTGGTACTCATAATTCACTCCCATGGAGTTCTCTGATCTGCATGGTGCACATTCTTTGCAGCAGGTACATTAACCCTCCATACTACTGTACGGTGAGCTAGAACTGCAACTAAACAAAAATTCTGATTTCTCACAAGTAGGAAAATGAATCACCAGAGTTATCTTGATATTTTTATTGTTGCCTGAAAACTACCTGATGGACTGGGAAGTTCATATGCTTTTAAACCAAACATTATTTTTAAACACAGCGCCCCCCCACCAAAGTAAACACCTGGTGCGGCTGCACCAGTCACACCGCCCTAAAGCCAGTCCTGCTCCCAGCAATGGGGCAGGACAAGTGTTTCCAGAAATGGGGTGAGAGCTAACCTCATACCCATTATATGAGGAAAAAGATCTATGTAAGTGGTGGGGTGTGATACTTCCCCCAAATTAAAGCAAGCAAAACAAGATAACAGATTTTTTGTAGATGATTTAAGGGAGAGAAGACTTCTCCCCAGAGAATTTTAAAAAACATTTGGGATCAAGTTTGCTAAAATGCCGCAGACACTTATGGCTGCTCAGTACAGAATGAGTACTAAGCCTTATTAAATCAGTAAAATCAGGATTTCCCTTGGACCCTTGTCCACCTAAAATCATACATCAGGTACCGAAAATTATCAGTGTCTACCTGGCAGAATTATCAATGAGATAATTAACTCGGGACATTTTCCTGCAGAACGGAAGAAAGCTTCCATTCTTCCCCTTCTAAAAAAAATCCAACCTCAGTGTGCAAGCGCCCAGCAGTTCTAGGCCTATATCTGTTCCCTTTAGCAGCCAGAATTTTAGAAAAAGCACTGAATCTGGAACTTGCTACTCTCATTGATGCCAAAAAGCTTCTAGACACCCCGCAATTTGGATTTAGAGTTGCTCATGGTACTGGATCTGCTCCGATTGTCGATGCCAAAGAGTTGAGATCCACATTGTAGAGTGGGGGGGGGTGGGGCAAGACCGCCCTAATCCTGTTGGATCTCAGCGACATTCGATAAGGTCAGTCTTAACTTACTGATTGACCGGCATTTTAATGTTGCCATCAAGGGTTCAGCTCTTAATCTTCTTAAATCTTTTTTGTCAGATAGGGAACAATTTGTAGCCATGAGTTGATTCAGTTCTGATGTGTTCTATCTGCCATGTGGGTTCTCTCGTGGCTCCTCCGTGAACCCAACTCTTTTCAATCTGTATGTTACCCCACTGGCCAGGCTCATTAAATCCTTTGGTTATACAGTCGTCTCATACAGTTAGTGGTATCTGTTTTCAGCAATGCAGAGGAGACCGCGACTAGATTTAACAACTGCATGAGACAGACAATTGGATGAAAACCAATTGTGTTGAACTGAACTCTGGGAAAACTGAGTTCCTTCTCCCACGTAACAACACCTCTTTTTGGACACCTAGTTGGCCACAAGAGTTGGGCTCACTGCCCAGTCCTGTGAAAAAAGTTAGAAATCTGTGGATTAGTTTCAACAATAGACTGACCTTCGGAGATCAGGTCAATTATGTAGCCTCCTCAGTTATCTTTACTTTGAAAATCAACAGGAAGGTGTGTTGCTTCATTCCAATGGACCATCAGAAAACTCGAGTAACTGCACTTGCCCTATCCAAATTGGACTATTGTAAAGCTCTCTTCCTGAAGGCTCAACAAAGATTTCTTCATAAACTGCAAATACTTCAGAAAGCCTCGGCATGTCTTCTTCTGGGAATTCCCAAAGACCAATTGGCTTTTCCGGCTTTGGTCAAATTGGCACACTGTTTTGCCTTCAAGGCCTTACACAGTTCTGGCCCTGAATATTTGAGAAACAAATGTACCTGGTACCTCCACCTAGAAAGCTCAGATCCTCCATGGCCAAATATGTGATCGTCCCCAAGTTCAAATGAGTCTCCTGGGGAGGCAGAAGCTTTATCTTGGGAACTGCCAAGCAGTGGAACTCTCTCCCGATGCAGTTGAAAGAAAGTGCAAATAGCCTTTCTTTCAGGAAGTGCCTTAAAACCTGGCTTTTCAGTAATCAAAGCTCTTAAGTTTATCCTGGACAGATGCACTGCCAAGATGCCGCCTAACATTCAAGCTCTCTACAAATTTATAAATCAAATCATTCATGAAATATTCCAGTATTTTTTATTGTGCACCAGGGAAGCCTGGCCTTCCTCGGGGTAGAACTAATATTTTTTAAATGTCTTAAGTCCGACATTATGTCCACTATACCAAGGTCATATTTTTTTCATGGGTGAGCCCCTTATGCCAAGGAGTGCATTCAATGTGACAGTGCAGGAAATTTACCATGGATGCTTCAGCCACAGCCATGAGTACCTCTAAAATTTCCCTCCGGTATGCAAGGGTCAGCATTTTGTCATTGACCCCCCCCCCCCCCCCGGTAAAATGAGTACAGAAAATCTTATGACCACAACTACCTTATATATCGGTTCCAACATTTTTCTATGGATCCACCCCATATGATAAGAATTACGTGCAACATGTCGGGGCCTTCGGCCAAGTGTGATGGAGCGTGCTCTGTGTCCCTGCCGCTGGGTATTACTGGGCTACCTGCCTTTTTAGTTAGACAGTTTGAGACTCCACTTCCAATGATGCTGTCTTAATAAAACATGTCAGGGCCTGCAGTTTTATTTACAACAAGGGGTGGTGAAGGACAGAGTCTCTGAATTAAGCAGAAAGCTCTCACCCAGTCAAGAGATCAGGGCTAGATCCAACACCGTTTTTTAGCTCACTGCACCATCCCAGTTTCAGAACCCGGCTGTATGCAAATTAGTCTGTTCCTGTCCCAGTGCATGATGGGAACAGGGCAAACCAAACTACAAAAGCCAATTCTTACACTGGGAAGGAAACAAGCTCCCGGGGACCGGTTTCTGGCATTACAGCCGTCTTCGGCCCGGTTTGCTTGAATCCTGATGGTGCAATGAGCAAGGGTCTCACATCTGAGAATACCCTTCCACGCTTAGGGTGGACAAAAATATTTACAACAAGGGGTGGTGAAGGACAGAGTCTCTGAATTAAGCAGAAAGCTCTCACCCAGTCAAGAGATCAGGGCTAGATCCAACACCGTTTTTTAGCTCACTGCACCATCCCAGTTTCAGAACCCGGCTGTATGCAAATTAGTCTGTTCCTGTCCCAGTGCATGATGGGAACAGGGCAAACCAAACTACAAAAGCCAATTCTTACACTGGGAAGGAAACAAGCTCCCGGGGACCGGTTTCTGGCATTACAGCCGTCTTCGGCCCGGTTTGCTTGAATCCTGATGGTGCAATGAGCAAGGGTCTCACATCTGAGAATACCCTTCCACGCTTAGGGTGGACAAAAATATTTACAACAAGGGGTGGTGAAGGACAGAGTCTCTGAATTAAGCAGAAAGCTCTCACCCAGTCAAGAGATCAGGGCTAGATCCAACACCGTTTTTTAGCTCACTGCACCATCCCAGTTTCAGAACCCGGCTGTATGCAAATTAGTCTGTTCCTGTCCCAGTGCATGATGGGAACAGGGCAAACCAAACTACAAAAGCCAATTCTTACACTGGGAAGGAAACAAGCTCCCGGGGACCGGTTTCTGGCATTACAGCCGTCTTCGGCCCGGTTTGCTTGAATCCTGATGGTGCAATGAGCAAGGGTCTCACATCTGAGAATACCCTTCCACGCTTAGGGTGGACAAAAATATTTACAACAAGGGGTGGTGAAGGACAGAGTCTCTGAATTAAGCAGAAAGCTCTCACCCAGTCAAGAGATCAGGGCTAGATCCAACACCGTTTTTTAGCTCACTGCACCATCCCAGTTTCAGAACCCGGCTGTATGCAAATTAGTCTGTTCCTGTCCCAGTGCATGATGGGAACAGGGCAAACCAAACTACAAAAGCCAATTCTTACACTGGGAAGGAAACAAGCTCCCGGGGACCGGTTTCTGGCATTACAGCCGTCTTCGGCCCGGTTTGCTTGAATCCTGATGGTGCAATGAGCAAGGGTCTCACATCTGAGAATACCCTTCCACGCTTAGGGTGGACAAAAATATTTACAACAAGGGGTGGTGAAGGACAGAGTCTCTGAATTAAGCAGAAAGCTCTCACCCAGTCAAGAGATCAGGGCTAGATCCAACACCGTTTTTTAGCTCACTGCACCATCCCAGTTTCAGAACCCGGCTGTATGCAAATTAGTCTGTTCCTGTCCCAGTGCATGATGGGAACAGGGCAAACCAAACTACAAAAGCCAATTCTTACACTGGGAAGGAAACAAGCTCCCGGGGACCGGTTTCTGGCATTACAGCCGTCTTCGGCCCGGTTTGCTTGAATCCTGATGGTGCAATGAGCAAGGGTCTCACATCTGAGAATACCCTTCCACGCTTAGGGTGGACAAAAATATTTACAACAAGGGGTGGTGAAGGACAGAGTCTCTGAATTAAGCAGAAAGCTCTCACCCAGTCAAGAGATCAGGGCTAGATCCAACACCGTTTTTTAGCTCACTGCACCATCCCAGTTTCAGAACCCGGCTGTATGCAAATTAGTCTGTTCCTGTCCCAGTGCATGATGGGAACAGGGCAAACCAAACTACAAAAGCCAATTCTTACACTGGGAAGGAAACAAGCTCCCGGGGACCGGTTTCTGGCATTACAGCCGTCTTCGGCCCGGTTTGCTTGAATCCTGATGGTGCAATGAGCGAGGGTCTCACATCTGAGAATACCCTTCCACGCTTAGGGTGGACAAAAATATTTACAACAAGGGGTGGTGAAGGACAGAGTCTCTGAATTAAGCAGAAAGCTCTCACCCAGTCAAGAGATCAGGGCTAGATCCAACACCGTTTTTTAGCTCACTGCACCATCCCAGTTTCAGAACCCGGCTGTATGCAAATTAGTCTGTTCCTGTCCCAGTGCATGATGGGAACAGGGCAAACCAAACTACAAAAGCCAATTCTTACACTGGGAAGGAAACAAGCTCCCGGGGACCGGTTTCTGGCATTACAGCCGTCTTCGGCCCGGTTTGCTTGAATCCTGATGGTGCAATGAGCAAGGGTCTCACATCTGAGAATACCCTTCCACGCTTAGGGTGGACAAAAATATTTACAACAAGGGGTGGTGAAGGACAGAGTCTCTGAATTAAGCAGAAAGCTCTCACCCAGTCAAGAGATCAGGGCTAGATCCAACACCGTTTTTTAGCTCACTGCACCATCCCAGTTTCAGAACCCGGCTGTATGCAAATTAGTCTGTTCCTGTCCCAGTGCATGATGGGAACAGGGCAAACCAAACTACAAAAGCCAATTCTTACACTGGGAAGGAAACAAGCTCCCGGGGACCGGTTTCTGGCATTCTGAAATGCCAGAAACCGGTCCCCGGTAGCTTGTCTCCTTTCTGGTGAAGAATTGGCTTGGTAGTTTAGTCTGCCCTGTTCCCATGATGCACTGGGCCAGGGACAGACTGATTTGCATATAGCCAGGTTCTGAGCTGGGATGGGGCAGTGAGATAAATAATGGTGATGGATCAAGCCCTGATCTTTGGACTGGGTAAGAGTGGTCTGTTTAACTCAGACACTCTGTTCATCACCACCCCCTTTTTGTAAATCGTTTTTGGCCACTATAGGTGTGGCAGGGTATGCTCAGACATGAGTCCCTTTCTCACTGCTCCATCAGGATTCAAGCAAGCCGGGCCGAAGAAGGCTGAAATGCCAGAAACCGGTCCCCGGTAGCTTGTCTCCTTTCTGGTGAAGAATTGGCTTGGTAGTTTAGTCTGCCCTGTTCCCATGATGCACTGGGCCAGGGACAGACTGATTTGCATATAGCCAGGTTCTGAGCTGGGATGGGGCAGTGAGATAAATAATGGTGATGGATCAAGCCCTGATCTTTGGACTGGGTATGAGTGGTCTGTTTAACTCAGACACTCTGTTCATCACCACCCCCTTTTTGTAAATCGTTTAGGGCCTGCAGTTTGCCATAGGTAACAACTACCATCCATATTCTATCAGTGCCCTTGTCCACAAGGAAATAATAACCTCCAGTATGCCAGACCAGCAGCACACTTGCACACATACACTGACATACACATTCTCTCAAACACACATTCTCACTATATCTCTTGCACTCATTCACTCACACACACTACCACTCACACTTTCATTGGTCAATCTGCTTTTATTGTGTTAGAAAAGCTTGCCCTCCTGCTTCTGTTATACCTGCCTTGCAGTTAAGCTTAAAAAAACATATTCTCTATACACTATTCATAACTAATAACATATTGCCTCTTCAATGTTTGTTACAAGTATGATGTGAATAAAAAGTACACTTCCCTAAAATAGATGTACGGGCTTATTTTTGGTTTTACGTGTCGCTCAAGCAGTTACAGTATTAGAAATGAACTAATCCATGTCTTAAGATGTAATACTATAGCATCCAACTGATGTAATGAAATGCTTGACTTCTTCAGCAACCATGGATTTTATCTAGTAATACTTTACATTTTTGGGTTCTTAAGACTCATTTTACAATGTAAAAAACTACAAGTCCCGGTATAAAGTATTGTGGTAAATGGAAGGCCAGGAAGGGCTACAGGTGTCTCCCAATCCACAATCTATCACCATACCCCAGAGCCTCAGCCCTATTCTCCCTCCTCGCACCATCCCCCATTCTCATTCCACTCTCCCCTCTTGCACCAGCCCCGTTGTTGCAGATGGATTTTAGTAGACATCTATTACTACAAAAAGAGCAAGAATTCCATGGGTGGCTTTATAGAAATGTGTATATTCATGAGAGTTGTGTATTTTGTGTATGTGCAGAGAAAGAGGTATGCTCATGTAAGTGCTGGGTGATAGTGAATAGTGTGAGTGTAGGGTGAAAAATGTGCCTGTGTGTGTAGGGTGAGCAACATGAATTTTTACCTCTTGTTGCCCAAAGTGCCCGGCGAGTGTATTTTTACCACTACCTGCTTATTATGCTTGGCTACTGTATTTTTTCTCTATGCTGCACTGTCTACACACCTATTGTATTATTAACCTTGCTACACAGTCTTCCTGGCTAGTGTGTTTTTACCTCCTGCTGCACATTCTGCCTGGCTAATGTATATGTATAATTTGCAGTGCATTCTTCCTGGTTATTGTATATTGCCATTTGCTGCCTATTCCGCCTGGCTAGTGTAATTGTACCCCTTGCTGGACATCCTGCCTGGTTAGTGCATAGCTTCCATTTTCTGAACATTCAGCCTGGTTAGTGTAGGTTTACCTCCTGATGCACATCCTGTCTATCTAGTGTATATCTATAATTTGCTGCACATTCTGCTTGGCTAGTGTAATTATACCTCTTGCTGCACAGTCTGTCTCGCTAGTGTATTTTTACTTCCTGCTGCACATTCTGCCTGGCTAGTGTATTTTTACTTTCCGCTGCACATTCTGCCTGGCTAGTGTATATCTACCTTGTGCTGCACGTTCTTCCTGGCTAGTATATATTTGACAATTGCTGTATACATGGCCTACGTATTTTCTTGCCTATGTTCCCTGGTTGTGCTCGCTTTTCTTGCCTCTCTTCCCTGGTTGTGATCGTTTTTTCTTGCCTCTCTACCCTGGTTGTGATCGTTTTTTCTTGCCTCTCTTCCCTGGTTGTGATCGTTTTTTCTTGCCTCTGCCCCCTGGTTGTGCTTGCTTTTCTTGCCTCTGTTCACTGGTTGTGCTCGCTTTTCTTGCCTCAGTTCCCTGGGGCGTTACTGGGCAGAGGTGGCCGTGTGATGAGGGGCAGTGGGTGCCAAGGGCACGGACGCCAGCTCATCGGCTGACCAGTGTCTCTGTGTGGCTCTGTGTGTCTGTGGCTCTGTGTGTGTGTGTGTGTGTGTGTGTGTGGCTCTGTGTGTGTGTGGCTCTGTGTGTGTGTGTGGCTCTGTGTGTGTGTGTGTGTGGCTCTGTGTGTGTGTGTGTGTGGCTCTGTGTGTGTGTGTGTGGCTCTGTGTGTGTGTGTGTGGCTCTGTGTGTGTGTGTGGCTCTGTGTGTGGCTCTGTGTGTGTGTGTGTGGCTCTGTGTGTGTGGCTCTGTGTGTGTGTGTGTGTGGCTCTGTGTGTGTGTGTGTGTGGCTCTGTGTGTGTGTGTGGCTCTGTGTGTGTGGCTCTGTGTGTGTGTGTGGCTCTGTGTGTGTGTTGCTGTGTGTGTGTGTGTGGGGGGGGCTCTGTGTGTGGGGGGCTCTGTCTGCTAATACACTCTACTACTCTCTAATGCTCACCTATTGCCATTGTAAATGACAATACCATTTATTTATGTTTACAATAAAAAACAAAAAATGAAAAGAATGCCATTTGCCAATAGCTCTAACTTTATCAAAGACGAGACCATTGCATTGTAAATGCTTGTTATTTTGCTGGCAGCTAATGTTCACTTTTAACAGTACCTCCTCCAAGTGAAATCCCAGCTCCCCTCCCCCCCACCTCCCTCCTTCACCACCACCACCACCACCACCACCCAGAAACTCACCCCATAATAAGTTAATAAATGCCAGACCAGGCAGGACTCTGCTCACCAGAAGGTTTTGCAGAGAGGGTGGATTGCACCAGCTTAGAAGCCACCACAATATCCTCAGAGCCCCCTCTCTATTTTGGCAACCGGTACGAGGCTGGAAAATCTACATTTCACACTCAGCCCGTATCCAGAATTATGTATTGTGACTTTTTTGCCAGTTTCCCTTTAAATAAACCATTTTAAGTGGAACTCCTCGAAACCCCCCCAGAGACTCGGCAAACAGCTTAAGCCTTGAAACCCTCTGATTTTGTCCGCCTGCTCTGTTCTCATATAAATGATGTATGTCATCATCAGATTCCATCTTTACTAACTGAATTGATTCGATGGGTAAAAATGAATCTGTGTCAATCATCCAAACAGAAATCCATACTAATATAATAAAGAGAGAGACCAAACCTTTGAGGCGGGTAAGCTCCGGAACAACAGCGCCAACCGGAGCACCGCATGTAGCATTGGAAAGGTGAGGCAAAGCAGATAGACATAGGCTATATACCGGTGCAACATATACGTTGGAGGGGACAAAGCACGTTGTGTGACAAAGTAGTCCGTTGGAAGTAGCACCGGCTCTGAGGTGGTCGTGTGCGTACGTTTGGAGCGTGTGAATAGCGTTCTATCGCGGCAGCTGAGTACGCTGTCGGGTGACGTTTGGAGCGTGTGAACAGCGTTCAATCGCGGCGGCTGAGTACTCCGTCGGGTGACGTAGACGCGGCGCGTGGCGTCTCAGTGCATCACGCTGTGTTGTGGATGCAGAGCCCGGGCACGATGTGTACGGCAGGACGGCAAGAGGCACATATCGCTGGGGCAGACTGTGAGGCCAGAACTTCAGAGCAGGTACACACGGGTCAGCGCCTGCACATATCGCTGGGGCGCATTCTGATTGCACACATGTCTGTCATACCCGGACAACGTCGGGACAGGCCGCTAGTTTTGTATAAAGGTAATTCGATTTAATTTGCACATAATTGCAGTGCACTAGTTCTGAAAATAACTCCTGGTTCGAGGAATATACACAGTATGAAGATTACTAACCATCGAACTGACTTTTCCAGATTTCTAAACCGGGAGAAAATGTATATGACAACACAGAATGTTTAGCTCTTCTGTTCCTCTAGTGGAAATGTTGTGCTCGTTTTGTGTATTTTTTTTATTACATTTTTTACTTTTATTCTTCACTTATCCAAATTTATATGACGATGCAGAATATATTTAGCTCCTCTGTTCCTCTAGTGGAAATGTTGTGCTCATTATGTGTATCTTTTTTTTTTTTTGTATTCACTTGTTCGGGTGTCAGCATGCTCATCTTTACACATAGATGCTGTTTCCAGCATGTGTCCCAATGAGCCGGATTTATGTGGATATCTTGAAAAGGGTATACAACCGTTCACTCAGTCGCACTGAAATAATATATTGTGGATAACTAAACTTCTAGAGGTTGAGAAGTATATTTAAAAATTCCATCTGCTGTATGAAAACCTGAAGCATGCAAATGGGCGATTTTGATTCCCCCCGCAGGTGAGTTTGGATTGCAGGAGGTGACATGTCTAGAAGTAGGGTTCAAGTGCCAGATGTGGAGTACTCTCATTGCACTCGTGCGTCTGCGCTATTCACTGGTTTCACGGCTCCTGTTGTTATTTCCCCACAGGGCGAGGAGGTGAATGCCGGCAGGATCGGTCTGACAATCACTGTGTCTGGGATGGTTGGTGCTCTGCTCTGTGGATTCTGGCTGGATAAATCCAAAACGTACAAGTAAGTGACAAACTATTGCTCTTCGTTCACCAATCCTGGATTTTCCTTACTGGTTCAGCTCCAGTAATACTCAACTCCCCAGGGTTCCTTCCAGCACCCAAGCCCCTGTTGCTCGAGAACACCACATTTCATACCGGCACCGACCACAGAAAGTTAAAGTGGTTGCACCTGTGTGCCATTGGTAAAGGCAAGAGAAACTTGCTAAAATCATCATGCCATTCCCTGCTCAACACCTTTTAGGACATTGTCCAGCAATGCGAGCTGCCTACTCCGAAGTACAGCATGTGTTCTTATCTCCAGCCACTGAATTTAATTGCATGTAAACCTAGACACAGCAGAATACTTATGGCCAATTTGTAGAGTAAAGCAAAAAAAGAAATAAACGTCCAATGTACTCTGGGTTGCACCAAGCTCCACCTGGCTAATCTGCAGGATTATATGTTCACCCTACTATAGTAGTGGTCTTTGGTGCCTGGAGATCAAATGGAACGTGAGCTTCCACTGCCTTTCCTTTGCCATAAGGCCAGTGCTGTTTGTTTTGAGCCACAGACACTTTCAGACCCTAAGCTTCTCTTTTTATGGATTACAGGAAATTAGACACTCTTGTTAGGCATACCCAAGCTCATGTGGGTGCCTTTCAAGGCCACTCTCCGTGCTGCTGCAAGGTTAATATCTAGAACCGGAAATTTAACTTTATCACGGTGATCCTGCTCTCTCTAAAATAGTTGCTGATTGAAGCCAGGAGGATATGAAAGCTGATGAGGATTGAAAATAAAGTACTTTCCCCTGTGACTTCCAAATATCCTGACAAGAAGCTATCTACCTTCATAGGGAACTTTCTTACTTTGGAGCTCAGAAACGACCCTTCTTTAAAGCCTTATCTTCAAGAAGAAAAAAGTACACTTAAATGAGCTTGCTCAAGATCTGCACTCAAAGTATGGAACTCCACCTCCCTCCCTGCAAACATGCAATTAGATGCAACCCCTCAGCGAACCATTCAAAAACGAGCAGAAAGATCTCCTATTGCAATATTACTATTAACTGATTGTATTGACAAAGATGAAGTGTATCTACCCAAAGTAGTCAAGTCAAGTCAAGTAGAAATTTATATAGCGCACTATATACCCAGAGGGTCTCAAGGCGCTTGAGGAAGGGGGAGAATTACTTATCGAATATCCAGGTTTTAAGCTGTTTTCTGAAGGCTAGGTGGTTTTGAGTAAGGCGGAGGTGGATGGGAAGGGAGTTCCAGGTTTTTGCCGCTAAGTAGGAGAAGGATCTTCCCCCCATGGTGGTTTTGTGGATGCGCGGAACAGCGGCGAGGGCTTGGTTGGACGAACGCAGCTGGCGGGTGGGGGTGTAGAAGGATAGTCGAGTGTTGAGGCATTCGGGTCCAAGTTCGTAGAGGGCTTTGTGTGCGTGAGTGAGGAGACGGAACGTTATCCTCTTATTGACGGGGAGCCAGTGAAGGTCTTTCAGGTGACGGGAAATGTGGTCTTTGCGAGGGATGTCTAGTATGAGTCTGGCTGAAGCGTTTTGGATGCGTTGGAGTTTTTTCTGAAGTTTTGCGGTGGTACCGGCGTACAGGGTGTTTCTGTAGTCCATTCGGCTTGTGATCAGTGCGTGGGTGACCGTTTTTCTAGTTTCGGTGGGGATCCAGCGAAATGTTTTTTGGAGCATGCGTAGGATGTTGAAGCATGATGATGAAACGGCGTTGACTTGTCTGGTCATCGAGAGTGAGGAGTCCAGGATGACGCCCAAGTTCCGTGCGTGGTCCGTCGGGATGGGTGCTTTTCCTAGGGCCGCTGGCCACCAAGAGTCGTCCCAGGCGGAAGGGGAGGTACCTAAGATGAGGACTTCCGTTTTGTCCGAGTTCAGTTTAAGACGGCTGTGCTTCATCCATTCGGCTACTTCTTTCATCCCTTCGTGTAGGTTGGTTTTGGTGGTGTTTGGGTCTTTGGTGAGTGAGAGGATCAGTTGAGTGTCATCAGCGTAGGAGATGATGTTGAGGTTGTGTTGTCGTGCGATGGTTGCGAGGGGGCTCATGTATACGTTGAAGAGGGTAGGGCTGAGAGAAGATCCTTGTGGCACGCCGCAGATGACTTCGGTGGCCTCTGACTTAAAAGGTGGGAGGCGGACTCTGAGTTCTTCCGGCAAGGAACGAGGTGATCCAGTCCTGAGCTTTTCCTTGAATTCCGATGTTGTTGAGGCGTTGTATAAGGGTGCTATGACAGACTGTGTCGAAGGCTGCAGAGAGGTCAAGGAGGATGAGGGCGACTGTTTCTCCGTTGTCCAGTAGAGTTCGAATGTCGTCTGTTGCTGCGATGAGGGCGGTTTCAGTGCTGTGTTTGGCTCGGAAGCCGGACTGTGAGGAGTCGAGGGATTTGTTGGTTTCGAGGAAGGCGGCGAGCTGATTGTTGACGGCTTTCTCAATGACTTTGGCCGGGAATGGGAGGAGCGAGATGGGGCGGTAGTTTTTGAGTTCGGTGGGGTCTGCTGTGGGTTTTTTTCTGAAGGGCGCTGAGTTCGGCGTGTTTCCAGCTTTCCGGGAAGGTGGCGGAGTTGAGGGAGCAGTTGATGACGTCTCGGAGGTGGGGTGCGATGATCGAGTCTGCTTTGTTGAAGATGTGGTGGGGACATGGGTCTGTTGGGGATCCTGAGTGGATGGAGTTCATCAGGCGAATGGTGTCATCAGTGGTGATTGGGTTCCAATCATAAAGGATGTTCGATGGGGGTTTAGGTTCGGAGGTGGGCTGGGTGGGTTGGTCTCCGGGTTGGTTGTCGAAGCGGTTATGGATGTCGGCGATTTTGTCGTGGAAGAATGAAGCTAGTGATTCGCAAAGGACTTGAGAGGGAGTGATGTCGTTGGTGCTGGCGGTGGGGTTGGTAAACTCTTTGACAATGTTGAATAGTTCCTTGCTGTTGTGGGCGTTGTTGTCTAGTCGGTCTTTGAATGCTGATTTCTTGGTTGTCCGGATAAGTTGGTGGTGTTTACGGGTGGCGTTTTTGAAGGCGTCTTTGGTGATAGTGTTTGGGTCTTTTTTCCAGGCTTTCTCAAGGGAACGACAGAGTTTCTTGGATTTCTTAAGGTCATCGTTGAACCAGGGGGCGTTTTTGCTGCCTAGCTTGATTTTATGTTTTTTCAAGGGTGCTAGGTTGTCGGCGCTGTGGGTTAGCCATTGTGTGAGGTTGATGGCTGCTTGGTTAGGGTTCGACGAATAGTCAGGGGAATAGTCAGTCAGTAAAGAAAAATGTTCAGAGTCCTTTATTATCTCTTTACGGTTTCCTTTTTAGGTTTTGCCTAGGCAATGCGTACGAAGTACGCATGTGCTAGGAAAAAACCTAATGAGAATAGTATATGGGGCTTGGAATCCGCCCCGTCCTCTATTGGCTAGCTCCATAAATGGAGGCTAGCCATTGGAAGACACGTTTGTCCGTCAATGCAGGACCAGATTCGGGGGCGTTCCCGAGAATTTTTGGCTTTTGGCGACGTCAGCCGAAAGCCTGTTCTCGGGAACACCCCCGAATCTGGGCCGGCATTTACGGCACCCGGAAGAAGTCCAGGTGAGTGCTTAGGAGTTACCGAGGCCGAGATCGTTCTCCTTAGCCCCCGCTTTTGTGGCCTAAAAACTCCTGGCTGTGGGCGCCCCTGCCGTGAGGTAACCCTGCTGTGTTCCACCGCCGTGGCCCGGGGCCTGAGGCTGCCCTAGAAATCGCCGCCCGCATCTCCAGAGCCACGGAGACCAAACCGAAGGGGCAGCTAGCTGATTGGTGGCTGGCACGCAGGAGCCGTGCTCTGATAGGCTGCTGGCACGAGTGAGCCGCGCTCCGATTGATCAAGGAGCTCTGACGTCATCGGGGGCTCGCCTCAGGGCCGCGCTGGGATTGGCCCATCGCTCGCAGAGGCCATGTGAAGCCGTCCGTGAGAGCATGAGGGGGCTGTGGTGTGATAAACAGTCCCTGCTGTCTAAGATAAGGGGCAGGGGTGGGGCTGAGGCTGCATTTCGACCCGTGACCCAATGTGGGGGTAACTGGCTGGCATCTGTGACCGTAGTTTGTGTTTCCTCCCGACCCCTCCCCAGGGGCGGCTCTAGGGTCATGGTGGCCCTGGGCAGGGAGCGTAGGTAGGGGGCCCCGGAAGAGGGGGTCCGGGTGGGGCAGAGCGCGGAGGCCAGTAAAGAGGGGGGGGGGGTCAGGGTGTTTAGAAGTGGAACTGAGCCGGAGGCCGCCAAATCCCTGCCAGGGGCCGCCACACAAATATGTATCCATCCTCAGAGGATAAATATATTAAGGATATATATTGATGTGGTGGCCCCTGGGGTTTGGTGGCCCTGTGCAGGTGCACAGCTTGCACATGCCTAAGGCCGGCCCTGCCCTCCCGTTGTCCGTATTCCCTTTGTGCCTGCCCCCCTCCTGCCGTAGCTTGTGTGTCCTTCTTCCCTCTCGTTTTTGTGTCCTTCTGCCCTCTGTCTGCCTCGTGTTTTCTGTCAATCGGCTGTACCCCCTCTCTGACTGCCAGGTTTATGTGGCCGCCTTCAAATCTCAAGGAAAACTGGGGGGTTGATCACTGTTCAGCGAGGTCCCAGCGCGACTCGTCTGTTCGGGCGCCTGCCCACCACTTTGTGGGCTAAAAGACCTCTCCCTGCTTTGGGCTGACCCCACAGGGTACACCTGGCCAGCATTTCATTTGATCCCAATGTGCCATGAAGCCTCGTCCCTTCTTCCACAGGAGCTAAGGTTCCCACCGCTCCTGCAGCTTCGTCGCGCCTGCACGCTGGCCCTTTATGTGGTGTGTGATTGTAAATGTATTCATATAGCGCTTAAGGGCCTTGACGAGGCACTGATGCGCTATTCATCGGCTTGAAGTCATTCAGATCTCTGAGTTCAACCTTTGGGGCGCTGGCAGGTGGGAGCCCTTTACACCCACACTTTAGGGACTGACTGCAGCAGTAGATTCAGTTTAAAACCCTTGTCTTTACTCATCGGTGACCTACAGAGAGGTCCCTCCGCGCCTTTTAGAAACGAATTCTGCAGACCACTTTCGCGTGTTTGTGTCCTTGGCACGAGCTGGTTTTAGTCTTTAGAAATTCCTTCCGACTGTTTCAGAAGCCGATGGAGTTAATTCACTTCTTTTCGGCGGCGGAACCAACCCTATAGATTCCCCTTTAATGGCTCAACTGGAATCCCCTTTAGTATCACAAATCTTTTAAAAAGTTATTTTTTTAACACAGTAAGTCAATGTCGAATTAAGGGGTTCAGGCGCCTGGACTCGCTTGTGATTTGTAAATAGCGCTTATGTTTTTGCCGCCTTTTTAGGTCTCGCCTGTCGATGCGCATGCGCATCGAGCAAGGCGAGAGTATTGCGACTTATCTACTCTTTATCCACACTGCAAGGAATCGTGGCGATTCCTTGCAGTGCCCGTGACTTTTAAGCTCAATGCGCATGCGCATTGAGCTTAAAAGCGCGTGCACGTCCGTCTTTGTTTGCCCGCTCCGCCCCCTCCCCTTCCCGCCGTGTCGCATTTCTCCTCCCCCTCCCCTCTCTTCCCTCCAGCTTGTTTGTTTATTTGACCCGCTCCGCCCCCTCCCCTTCCCGCCGTGTCGCATTTCTCCTCCCCCCTCCCCTCTCTTCCCTCCGGCTTCTTTTTTGTTTATTTTACCCGCCGTGTCTCCGATCCTTTCGCTTGAGGAGAAAATATCAGTTATCGAAACCTTACTCTCCATTCATTGCCTAATGCAAGTCCTCAGAAATCTCAAAGTCTACACTGCAACTCTGTATCTGTGATCCCCTCAACAAAAGAGGTAGGTAGTCAAATGGCGTCCGAGCACACATTTAGCTTCAAACCGTCTCCTTTCCATCGTTTGAAGTACTCACAGGTCAGTGCCACTTACAACTTCCAAAACTGCCTCCCTCATCCGACATACAGTCCCCAGGCCAGATAAAGATTTCACTGACCAGGTCACGAAATCCATCTCCCCTACTGACTTCTTCCAATCCGCTCCAACATCCCAGGGCATTTCAATTTCTCCACAACTCGTCCCAGAAATGTATTGGAGACTCTCCTTTTAACACTCGGAGCTTAGACAACTTATTTAAATAGAAACCCATCCCAAAAAAGTCAATCTCTAAGACCCAGTCATCCCTCCAAACCCAGTCTCTAAATTTGCCTCCCACAACTTCCCTGTTGCTCCCACACATTGCTCTTTCTTCAAACACACTGTAAGCTTGCTCTTCCACCCCCCCCCCCCGTCTGCCCGAGGCGCGTGAAATACGACCGCCTGGCATCCAAGGTTATTAAAAGGAGCGTTTTCTTTAATTACAGGAAAACAGGGCGCGATCCGCCTTCCTCGCCTCTTTCCTACGCGCAATCTCTCTTTTGCTTGTAGTCAAGGTATGGGGAAATATGTCCTTTCGATATACAATTAATAAAATATATCGCCTGCATCGTCATTCATGGTATATTTCGCAATATCAGCAAGGGAAACTGCACATGCAAAATATGCCATTCCATTTGTTTCACGAAAAGATCACACGATATATATCTGATAAAATGCATATTTTTATATTAGCAGGCCGTTTTAGTTCGAAAATATTTCCTATAGGTGGATGTATTATATTCTCTAGGTTCTGCTTTTTTTCTAAATAAAATAAAGTACAAGAAAGAAACGCGAGGGTCTGCCATGGTTCTTCAGGGAGGCTGCGGTGGGAGCAGGGTATGGATTGATACAATGCAGCACACCTATCCAGTCTGAGCTGGCTGCAAGGCTCTCTAGGGGTGCCTGCGGGGCTGCCCAATATGAATGCGGGGGCTGCAGCACTACACCTACAGAGACATGTACGCAGACGCACGCCCTCACTCACCCTCAACTCCTCACTCTCACTCACCCTCACTCTCACTCACCCTCACTCTCACTCACCCTCACCCACACTCACCCTCCCTCACCCTCACTCACCCTCAACCCCTCACCCTCACCCTCAAACCTTCACCCTCAACCCCTCACTCACCCTCACTCTCACTCACCCTCACTCAGCCTCAACTACTCCCCCTCACCCTCACTCACCCTCAACCCCTCACCCTAACTCACCCTCACCCTCACTCACCCTCAACACCTCACTCACCCTCACCCACCCTCAACACCTCACCCTCAACCTCAACCACTCACCCTCACTCACCCTCACCCACCCTCACTCACCCTCACCCTCACCCTCACTCTCACTCACCCTCAACCCCTCACCCTCACTCACCCACCCTCACCCTCACTCACCCTCACACAGTGCAATAGGTCTCAGACCATTTCAGTTAGAGCTTTTAGAAATGTTTATGGCTTTTTTTATTTGTAATTCTTTAGCATTGGCTACAGGAAACAAAAATGCTAAACATTTACAAAAAAAACCCATAAACAATTCTAAAAACACTAACTCTAATGGTGCGAGACCTATTGCATTTCCAATGCTTGTTGACATTTAGGTCTGTTTGCTTTCAGTTCATTTGGATCTGTTTATCCATGTTCATCTGTGTGCACTGTGAAAAATGAACGACGCTCTCGTATTTGCCTGCTAAATGTGCACTCACTTGTGTCTGCGAACGGTGCTGGTATTGTAAGCATCACAGCTAAAACAAGAAGGCACTCACTCCCCTGAAAACATTAGCATTGTAGTCAAACACATCCGCACTTCAGAAATAGGTATATCCGTTGTGACCCCTTCCTTTCCAATCGGGCAGCGCTGGCACCATGTGAGCTTGGGGCTCGGAGCCACACCATGGTGGACCTGGGCGGCTGCCCCAGGAGACACCTCTGCAAGCCCCTGCCGCCCCCGCCCTGCTCTGCTGGGCCCTGCTGCTGCTCTGCGCCCCGGAGAGCTCCGCGCTGGCAGACTTCTCAGGTAAGACCCTCTCTGCTTCCCAGCCTGTCCTCTCCCAGCCTGCCGTCACCCAGCCTGCCCTCTCCCAGCCTGCCCTCTCGCAGCCTGTCCTCTCGCAGCCTGTCCTCTCGCAGCCTGTCCTCTCGCAGCCTGTCCTCTCGCAGCCTGTCCTCTCGCAGCCTACCCACTCCCAGCCTGCCCTCTCCCAGCCTGCCCTCTCCCAGCCTGCCCTCTCCCAGCCTGCCCTCTCCCAGCCTGCCCTCTCGCAGCCTGTCCTCTCGCAGCCTGTCCTCTCGCAGCCTGTCCTCTCGCAGCCTGTCCTCTTGCAGCCTGTCCTCTTGCAGCCTGTCCTCTTGCAGCCTGCCCTCTCCCAGCCTGCCCTCTCCCAGCCTGCCCTCTCCCAGCCTGCCCTCTCGCAGCCTGCCCTCTCGCAGCCTGCCCTCTCGCAGCCTGCCCTCTCGCAGCCTGTCCTCTCGCAGCCTGCCCTCTCGCAGCCTGTCCTCTCGCAGCCTGTCCTCTCGCAGCCTGTCCTCTCGCAGCCTGCCCTCTCGCAGCCTGTCCTCTCGCAGCCTGTCCTCTCGCAGCCTGTCCTCTCGCAGCCTGTCCTCTCGCAGCCTGCCCTCTCCCGGCCTGCCCACTCCCAGCCTGCCCACTCCCAGCCTGCCCTCTCCCAGCCTGCCCTCTCGCAGCCTGCCCTCTCGCAGCCTGTCCTCTCGCAGCCTGTCCTCTCGCAGCCTGTCCTCTCGCAGCCTGTCCTCTCGCAGCCTGTCCTCTCGCAGCCTGCCCTCTCCCAGCCTGCCCTCTCCCAGCCTGCCCTCTCCCAGCCTGCCCTCTCGCAGCCTGCCCTCTCGCAGCCTGCCCTCTCCCAGCCTGCCCTCTCCCAGCCTGCCCTCTCCCAGCCTGCCCTCTCCCAGCCTGCCCTCTCCCAGCCTGCCCTCTCGCAGCCTGCCCTCTCGCAGCCTGTCCTCTCGCAGCCTGTCCTCTCGCAGCCTGTCCTCTCGCAGCCTGTCCTCTCGCAGCCTGTCCTCTCCCAGCCTGTCCTCTCCCAGCCTGCCCTCTCCCAGCCTGCCCTCTCGCAGCCTGTCCTCTCGCAGCCTGTCCTCTCGCAGCCTGTCCTCTCGCAGCCTGTCCTCTCGCAGCCTGTCCTCTCGCAGCCTGCCCTCTCGCAGCCTGCCCTCTCGCAGCCTGCCCTCTCGCAGCCTGCCCTCTCGCAGCCTGCCCTCTCGCAGCCTGCCCTCTCGCAGCCTGCCCTCTCGCAGCCTGCCCTCTCGCAGCCTGCCCTCTCGCAGCCTGCCCTCTCGCAGCCTGCCTTCTCGCAGCCTGTCCTCTCGCAGCCTGCCCTCTCGCAGCCTGCCCTCTCGCAGCCTGCCCTCTCGCAGCCTGCCCTCTCGCAGCCTGCCCTCTCGCAGCCTGCTCTCTCGCAGCCTGTCCTCTCGCAGCCTGCCCTCTCGCAGCCTGTCCTCTCGCAGCCTGTCCTCTCGCAGCCTGTCCTCTCCCGGCCTGCCCACTCCCAGCCTGCCCTCTCCCAGCCTGTCCCAGCCTGCCCTCTCGCAGCCTGCCCTCTCGCAGCCTGCCCTCTCGCAGCCTGCCTTCTCGCAGCCTGTCCTCTCGCAGCCTGCCCTCTCGCAGCCTGCCCTCTCGCAGCCTGCCCTCTCGCAGCCTGCCCTCTCGCAGCCTGCCCTCTCGCAGCCTGCTCTCTCGCAGCCTGTCCTCTCGCAGCCTGCCCTCTCGCAGCCTGTCCTCTCGCAGCCTGTCCTCTCGCAGCCTGTCCTCTCGCAGCCTGTCCTCTCCCGGCCTGCCCACTCCCAGCCTGCCCTCTCCCAGCCTGTCCCAGCCTGCCCTCTCGCAGCCTGCCCTCTCGCAGCCTGCCCTCTCGCAGCCTGCCCTCTCCCAGCCTGTCCTCTCGCAGCCTGCCCTCTCCCAGCCTGCCCTCTCCCAGCCTGCCCTCTCCCAGCCTGTCTACTCGCAGCCTGTCCACTCCCAGCCTGTCCTCTCGCAGCCTGTCCTCACAGCCTGTCCTCTCGCAGCCTGTCCTCTCGCAGCCTGTCCTCTCGCAGCCTGTCCTCTCGCAGCCTGTCCTCTCGCAGCCTGTCTTCTCGCGGCCTGTCCTCTCCTCTCGCGGCCTGCCCTCTCGCAGCCTGCCCTCTCCCAGCCTGCCCTCTCCCAGCCTGCCCTCTCCCAGCCTATCCCTCCCTGCCCTTTCCCAGCCTGTCCTCTTCCAGCCTGTCCCCTCCATGACCTTTACCAGCCTGTCCTCTCCCAGCTTGTCCACTTCCAGCCTGCCCTCTCCCAACCTGCCCTCTCCCAGCCTGTCCCCTCCCTGCCCTCTCCCAGCCTGTCCCCTCCCTGCCCTCTCCCAGCCTGTCCTCTCCCTGCCAGTTGTCGTGTCCTGGTGGCAGCAGGCAGCAGGCAAGAGCGTGCACTGCGTCCCCGAAGTAACAGCCCTAAAGCAAGCAAGAAGTACGCCCCCCCCTCCCACCAATCCCTGTTAGGTAGTGGAAACTGTCCAAACTGGGGTGCAGACAGCCCCTCTCACCTTTCGGCCTGGTACCACTGCACCAGCCGCACTACTTCCCTACTGACCGTTCTCCACTTCAGCCCCGTCTAAATTACAATTCCTGCTTGTGACCCTTTTGCCTGCTTGTGCTTGTTTTCGTGACCCTGTTGCCTGCTTGTGCCTCCGTGTGCCCCTGTTGCCTGCTTGTGCCTCCGTGTGCCCCTGTTGCCTGCTTGTGCCTCTGTGTGCCCCTGTTGCCTGCTTGTGCCTCCGTGTGCCCCTGTTGCCTGCTTGTGCCTCCGTGTGCCCCTGTTGCCTGCTTGTGCCTCCGTGTGCCCCTGTTGCCTGCTTGTGCCTCCGTGTGCCCCTGTCGCCTGCTTGTGCCTCAGTTTTCGTGCCCCTGTCGCCTGCTTGTGCCTCAGTTTTCGTGCCCCTGTCGCCTGCTTGTGCCTGTTTTCGTGCCCCTGTTGCCTGCTTGTGCCTCCGTGTGCCCCTGTTGCCTGCTTGTGCCTCCGTGTGCCCCTGTTGCCTGCTTGTGCCTCCGTGTGCCCCTGTTGCCTGCTTGTGCCTCCGTTTTCGTGCCCCTGTTGCCTGCTTGTGCCTCCGTGTGCCCCTGTTGCCTGCTTGTGCCTCCGTGTGCCCCTGTTGCCTGCTTGTGCCTCCGTGTGCCCCTGTTGCCTGCTTGTGCTGTGTGGGTGTGTGGGGGGCTCTGTGTGGCTGTGTGTGTGGGGGGCTCTGTGTGGCTGTGTGTGTGGGGAGCTTTGTGTGGCTGTGTGTGTGGGGGGCTCTGTGTGGCTGTGTGTGTGGGGGGCTCTGTGTGGGTGTGTGTGTGGGGGGGGCTCTGTGTGTGTTTGTGTGTGTCATTTGCGAGAGATAAAGCTAGTGGCATTGTAAATGACAATGCCATTTATTTATGTTAAAAAAAAACAAATAAAAATAATGTCAAGAGCAATGCCAATAGCTCTAACTTTAACAAAGGCAAAACCATTGCATTGTAAATGCTTGTTATTATTTGTTGATGACCAGTTCCTTATTCCAGCGTGAACTTAGTCCAACATTTGGTTGCACGTGTGCTATGATGATATTCTGTGAGCAGCCGAAACACGTTTTGCCCCCTTGTGGCTTGGCAGCCCAGGCCTTTCTCAAGGCTGCAAAGATACACATAATGCGGATGTAATAAGACTTTGCTTTGTGACCTGGAAAATAGGTGTGTCCTCCACTAAACGTGAGGTATAGAAGTTTGTGATCAGATAGAGCTGAGTCAAGTGATAGGTTCAGAGAGAGTTGGGGGGCACGTTTTCATCAGGGGCTGGTGCGCATTCCTTTCGCTCTAGATTCAGGTGGGATGCGGCATATGGCTAAGTCATTACGATAATCATGTGGTGCTTGGTACTGGGATGCACTATTTTTGTTGAGTTAGCTGATTCCTATGTAATTAAAGTAAGTTGTTCTATAGTGAAAAGTGAGATAAAGTAAGGCTGGTGAAGGTAAAGTGAAGGGGTATAGGGTATCAGAAAGACCCATTACCGACTGAGACATCGTTCAATAAATGCATTAAAACGGTTGCAATACCTCTTGCAATCAACTAAATGTTTCAATGGAAAGTTCTATTTCTTTTCAAACTTGAAGTAATGTAGTTTTTGTACAATTCTGTTAAAGCAGCTTTCATTGTAAGTTTTTACTATATCATTAACGTTTCAAGCAGATAGACTAAAGGGGTATGTTACAAATATAAATTTTGCTATATATATAATGCTTATATTGTATATGCATTCACATAAATCATGTTTACTTATCAACCGTGGAGAGGCTTGGGGACAACATTATTTGCTTTTGTAGTTAGTCTTGGGGCACTTATGCTTATTCTGGATTTATCTTAGTTATGACAAAAGTGTAAAATGTAAATGGGACTCTTCGGCTTCAGAGATGTGTGAAGCTCTGTGTGCCGTGGGCCCCGATAATTATTCTCCTAGAGTAATCAACCTTAGGCAAGACATATGCTGTTAATTGAAACCGGGGATGTGGCAGAGTTGCAGTTCGGATGTATGTGAATACATATACAATATGCGCGTTTATGTACAGCACATTTTTATTTGGAACATACCCCCCCCCCCCCCCCACGGCCATCCATTTTCAGGTTAAAACATCGGCAACCTCCATTTTCAGCCTGGATTGAACGCAGCGTCTGCAAAGAGGCAGTGTATTGACTCGGGCATCCACCTCGGTTCTATGGATGCAGATTCAGTCATTTGACATGTTTTCAGACAGGCGTTCTGCAGTGGCCCGAGAGTGTTGCTGATTTAACTCGAACCGTCTACTGTTTTATTTTTTTTTATCTCCCATCACGTTTACACAAGCACTTTTCTTGCACATAAATAATAGAGCATCTATTGTATATAAGATATGTCATACAATTTGAATTGTCTTTGCATTCTGTTGTGTCTTTTATGATGTGTGATCTCGTATTTTTCTCTTCCCCAAATGGACCCCTTTTCCCCATGATTGGAGGAATTGACCACTTTTACAGGATCAAGATACATTAATTGATTTCGTATACTCTGACTTTTCAGTCAGGTCTATTTTGTCTGTATTGGATTGTACCCAGGTCCTTCAGCTTTTTAGGTTACCCCGTTATTATTTTGTAATGGTTAATACATCTTTACGGCTGTGTTCCACAGAGATGTATGTGCTTTATCACTCTTTCCTTATATGATCCTGTTGTATAACTCTGTAAAGCACTCTTGCCTGCTTTAGTCTGGTACCCTGTACAAATAAATAATTTGAATGTTCATTCCTTGAGATATGTGAATGAATCAATCTCTGACTGACTGAAAAACATTGGACCATTCAGGAAAATACAAAGATGTAAATGTAATGTAAATGTAAATGTCATGGTACTTATAGAGCGCACTGTCACCAGACGGTCACCTTGCGGTGTCGCCTATTCGGCTTCCTGGCGCTGATAGTCATAACTCTGTGGAAGCCCTCCTGGCTTTCCCTGTGAAGTGTCCACTCCTGGGCACCCCCAGGGTGAGGCCAGGCATCCTTAGCGCTGTTGGGGCTGGTGTGGAGGCTAAGCAAGCTATTGCCCAGAGCTGTGAGATGTAAATTCTCGGCGCGCGTTTCAGCACCATTGGTGCCTTCATCAGGAGGGCCACAAGTAGTGTATCATTGTAGAGATGGTAGGGCTAGTCTATATGTTTGAAGGTACGAGGGAAGTTTAAAGCAGGATACCAGGTACTGCTCGGAAATGGGAATGTTCGCAGTGTGAAGGGAAGGTCAATAAATAGACAACTACAGGGACCAAGGTAGTAGTTAAAATATAGGTCATCTATTGTTGGGGGCTCCACTGCGGGCGGGAAGGAATCTCCTACGGCCAAAAGAGGATTTGGTTAAATTATTTTCATTCTTTACTGCTCGATATCGGGCATGAAGACCAGCTTTGAGCTGTATGGAGATCCGAGGTTAATGCTACTAGTCTCTGTCAGTGTTGCTAAAAAGTGTATGTACGTTGCCTCAATAACAGAACGTCATGTTAGGGAATGATAGGTAGACAGGTAGAGGCAGTCTAGTTCGGCAGCCGGGAGTCTGGTTGGACGGTTTATTGGACCCCCACATACAATGAGTGATGGTGCTGCGAGTCGTGTCAGTCTGTGGAGTTCCGGTTTGTTGGCAGGGTATGCTCAGACGTGAGTCCCTTGCTCACTTTGCCACTGGATTCAAGCAAGCCGGGCTGAAGACGGCTGGAATGCCAGAAACCGGTCCTAGGAAGCTTGTTTCCGGTCCAGGGAAGGCATGGCTTGGCAGTTAGGGCTGGACTGTTCCCATGAGGCACAGGGTCAGACTGATTTGCAAATGGCCATGTCTGAACTGGGGTGGCAGAGTGGGCTTAAGAACGGTGATGGATTCAACCCAGATCTGTTGACTGGGTGTGAGTGTTTGATTGGTTCAGATGCTCCGTCCATCACCACCCCCTTTTGTACCGCTAGGCTCAATGACTCATCATGATTTCTATGTTTAAGCAAAATCAGTGAGTACCAATACACGTAAAGGTATTCTGTTCAAGAAACCCCATGGAGGCCTTCAGAAAGAAAGTTCAAGTGGTAATCTGTTCATTGGCCGAAACTCGTGTCTGCTGCAAAGGGACTGTCAATACAACGTCAAAATGTAACAGTCGGAAAGTCATGTAATTACTGTGCCCAATCTGGAGTTGATATGTCAAGAAATGCACTAGAAGTCGAATGCTATGCGAAACTAAGGGCCCGTGCGCCTGCTGAGCTGTTATTTTAGTTGTTTCTGCAGATCTGTGTGAAGAGCCGCCCCCTTTACTAAATCATTTACTGCTTCTGAAACCCAACAGGTTTATAACTACACTAGAGGTTATATTGGCGAGTTAATTTACTTCTGCTGAGTTCCAGTTCCATTTTTAAATCATTTACAGCCTCGCGACACGTCTTGCCTGGCCTTCGGTTGTTGTCTCCCACGGTCTGCTCCCAGCTATCTAAACTCGACCCTTGCCCCTTCCTCACGCTTTCACATGTAAAGCGCTGACCGTGCACCAGCTGCAGCCTCCACGCGGCCCTCAGTGGGCCTCCGCCCCTTGACCTCGCACACGCTCGTGAGCGTCTCGTGCACACTCGTGAGCGTCTCGTGCCAATGGCAACATAGCTTTCCTGAGAAGCCTTTGCATCATGCGCTGCAGGGTATTGTGGCCTATGCTGTTTCGTTTTATTATTAAGTCTATTCAAACGCATCCTTCGGCCTCTACGAATGGTATGCGCTCTGGGCGTGTCTTAAATGTTCCAAAAATCTATTTGGCAAGCCGAATAAAACAGACGAAACACCTAGCCGATTGGGTAGGGGGGCGCGTCGGGGATTTCGGGGAGGCGAAAGGTGGGTGCCACGTTTAAAAGTGCACGTGGGTTTGTGAATGTCTAAGTGGAACAAATCCTTCCCAAGAGGCATGTCCTATATAAATACGGTCGTGGCCTAGAACATGACCCCTAAAACCCTGCACTTATGTGACATGACCAGTATTTGGGGGCACCTCTGTTTGTTTTGTTGTTAGGCAATATATGCGGCCTAAAACAAGCCAGTCTTGTTGCATTGCCAACCCTTCTTACAAATATCAGATCGGTGAATCACAGCAGAAATTTTGTTGTGAACAATTACAATTGTAACAGTTATATTTTCTGGAAATATAAGACTAAGACACTGTCTGTGGAATGTTAGTGGTCTTCAGAGTGTCTTAGTCACTTCTGTTCTCACCTTCACATCACTTTCGTCTGCAGTATCTCACTGTTTAGCTGCTAAGACCCATTTTCTTCCTCATCTTTCTGAAATCCTCCATCTGCAGATCTCCTACCTTCCCCCAATTCCAGCTGGCACATATGAAACCATCGCTGTGTGCGCTCTGCAGAGAGGCCAAGGTTCGGATGTGCATGTAATCTGCACACTTTTATGACTCACTGACTGGCACTGAGAAACTCGCACTGCCTTCAAGTCAATTTCAAAGCTCTCAAGTGCTCCCTCTCATAAACACTCCCCTCCCCACCCCTCGCCCTACCAACCTTGAATTCACTGGAGGTGACTCAGTCCAAAGTATGAACCATATAAGAGTCCTTTATATGGTGCATGAAAATAACTACAGAAAACAAGGATTGCATGGTTGATATGGCATATCGTAAGGGTTTTACAGTCATAAAATGCTATGTAACTGTTACCACGGATTTTTTACAACGCATACCATTACAGCGCATACTATTACAACGCATGTCATTTTACAACGGATACCTTTACAACGCAAAACACTACAACGCAGGTACTCTTACAACGCATACCATTACAACGTAAGTATAATTACAGGTAAGTTTATTTTTTTTAATAAACATTTATTAGTGGTATTTTGTTAAGGGGTACAGGGGTATTTTTATGTTTTAGGGTTGGGTTTGGGTTTTGGGTTACAGGGGTATTTTTAGGTTTTAGGGTTGGGTTTGGGTTTTGGGGTACAGGGGTATTTTTAGGTTTTAGGGCTGGGTTTGGGTTTTGGGGTACAGGGGTATTTTTAGGTTTTAGGGTTGGGTTTGGGTTTTGGGGTACAGGGGTATTTTTAGGTTTTAGGGCTGGGTTTGGGTTTTGGGGTACAGGGGTATTTTTAGGTTTTAGGGCTGGGTTTGGGTTTTGGGGTACAGGGGTATTTTTAGGGTTGGGTTTGGGTTTTGGGGTACAGGGGTATTTTTAGGTTTTAGGGCTGGGTTTGGGTTTTGGGGTACAGGGGTATTTTTAGGTTTTAGGGTTGCGTTTGGGTTTTGGGGTACAGGGGTATTTTTAGGTTTTAGGGCTGGTTTTGGGGTACAGGGGTATTTTTAGGTTTTAGGGTTGGGTTTGGGTTTTGGGGTACAGGGGTATTTTTAGGTTTTAGGGTTGGGTTTGGGTTTTGGGGTACAGGGGTATTTTTAGGTTTTAGGGCTGGGTTTGGGTTTTGGGGTACAGGGGTATTTTTAGGTTTTAGGGTTGGGTTTGGGTTTTGGGGTACAGGGGTATTTTTAGGTTTTAGGGTTGGGTTCTGGTTTTGGGGTACAGGGGTATTTTTAGGTTTTAGGGCTGGGTTTGGGTTTTGGGGTACAGGGGTATTTTTAGGTTTTAGGGTTGGGTTTGGGTTTTGGGGTACAGGGGTATTTTTAGGTTTTAGGGTTGGGTTTGGGTTTTGGGGTACAGGGCTATTTTTAGGTTTTAGGGCTGGGTTTGGGTTTTGGGGTACATGGGTATTTTTAGGTTTTAGGGTTGGGTTTGGGTTTTGGGGTAGAGGGGTATTTTTAACATATATTTTCAAAAAAATAAAAATTATATTACAAATAATTATTTACATTATATTTTAAAATTATATTTTAATATTATATACTTACCTATACTTACGTTGTAATGGTATGCGTTGTAATAGTACCTGCGTTGTAGTGTTTTGCGTTGTAATGGTATCCGTTGTAAAATGACTTGCGTTGTAAAAAATCCGTTGTAATGGTATGCGTGCTAAAAGTGCGCGTTGTAACATCATATATCCTCATAAAATCGATCAGTGTTTTAGTCAGGAAAGTCAAAGACCTGAATATTGATCACAAAAAGAACCCGTTTTAAAGTCGCTTTTTAGTTACCCGGCCAGGCCCGTCCCCTTGAAAGTCCTGCTTGCGGCTCAGGTATGTGTACTTGTGCACAGTGCTTGTTTTCCTGGTCAGAGGGAGCCTGGTATGGCGGTTCAGGCCAGACTGTTCTTATTTGCAGGAGAGCTAAGGCTAATTTATAAACGTGTCTCCTTCCTGTATGAGGTGACCAGGGCCCGTATTATAGGCAGGGCACAATATCCCTGTTTATGTAACGGCACGCCTTTAAACAGGTGCGCGGGACGGATACACTCCGGGACAATGCCCCTATTATGATCGCCCTGCCCTTAGGGCAGCCGCAAAATTGTGCTGCCCTCTGGACAGCGTATTTAGCTGTTTCAAAGCTGCTCTGTTTCTCTGTGTGGACCGCACCCCACCTGCTCTTTTAACCCCTTCACTGCGGCGGCTATTCCGCAGCAGTGCTAAGGGGGCGGGGCGGAAATGCGGCGGGCGCATGCTGGTGACGGAACCGTTCCGTCACCAGCGTCGGTTGCGCTGTGCTTATGACGGAGCGGTTCCGTCATGGCCCCGTCCGCTCAATTCGCGGACGGGGCGGAATTCGCGCCGCGCAGGAGCGTCGGGCGGGCCATGACGGAACCGCTCCGTCATCAGCACAGCGCCACCGCAGCTGATGATGGAGCGGTTCCGTCATCAGCATGCAACGGGCTAAGAATGGTCAGAGACCCCCCCTGCCCACAAGTGCAATAAGTGACAGCACCCGCCTGCAGAAGGATACTGGGGAGGGGGTCAACAGGACCCCCTTGCCCTGCACTAGAGGGCTGACCTCTGTGGTCGTACTTACAGTGGGCCACCTTTTTATGGCGTACTGTTTCTCCTCCTATGTCCATAATATGGCGTGGGCGCAAAGTGAGTCCCTCACTTGCATGGAGCTGCACACCCTTGCAAATCAGGGCGCACACACTCAAGATAGCATTGGGGCTTAGTGTGCACCAGTGCGATCAGTATTACAGTAGTGCCCACACAAGTATCTGATACCGTTTCTGTAATACCATTGTATTTGTTTGCTTCCTTGGTAATGTCTCCTGGATGGTTGAAGATGGTTTTCTCGAAAAATCAGAGTGACTTGTTATTGGGTGAAAGTTGGGGATCAAAGCCATCAAGGCTCCCGTCATGGAGCCTAGTTTACCCTTGTTGCTTGTTGTTCGGAAATCACAGGTGGTGGTTTGAAGTAGCTGTGCCAAATAATAACTTTAAATGTTAAGAGGAAAACACTGTCATTTTCATTGAAACAGACACAGGCAAATTCAGCTGGAAGCCCCAGGACCCGAGTACCACCCAGTGAATGGATTTATTAGGGGTGGGACACCACACATGC
The DNA here is from genome assembly GCF_964263255.1 of Lissotriton vulgaris. Lineage (NCBI taxonomy): Eukaryota > Metazoa > Chordata > Amphibia > Caudata > Salamandridae > Lissotriton > Lissotriton vulgaris. The sequence continues at coordinate 263,564,762 of NC_141697.1, forward strand.
CACTAAGAAGATAGCTATCCCACCTCCTGCCTGTGTAATTGTACTGCTCTCTCGACTGCTGTCAAGCTTGACCTAAATCCTGATATTAATACATTTTTTTCTTTTTTGATAACCGAATATAATTTTAGGAAAGATTGTATGTTCTATGGTAAGAAATGCCCTCTCGGAGGCTTATTGCTGCCTATCCCATTCATGTTGTTAATGCACTACATTTCCAAGTTTGGCCTTTTATTTGCTAGCCTAATGCAGTCTGGGAGTTGTAGTCCTGGTGTGCTTTTGTTGTCCCAATTGAACTAACACACAAGATTGCACGGATTTGTAATAGTTAAGTGCAGGTCTGAAAACATGGTGTCCTCTTGATCGCGACTGGAGAGACAACCCTAGTGATGTCTGAGCTCATGAACTGGAGTCTGAGACTCTGGTGCAATGGATGCTTCAGAGTGCATTTGTGTTTGTGTAGGTGTCCTTTCATCTTATGGATTAATGCTATACTGTCAGACACTGTGCTCTCCCACGCTTTCCCACTTTCGCGCACACTCCCCATGCAAGAGCCGTTCTATCAGAACCATACCTGCCATGTAACCCCCATGCTTCGCCTGTACCGCCAAGGTCACTGCATGCTGTGCTATAGGAGATCATGGAGAGTGTTTGTAGAGCATGCAGAGTGATAGTACTCGGAAACAATGGAGAGGACAGGAAGAGCATGGCATATGCAGTCATGCAGCCCATGCTGTACCTGAAGTTTCATTCTGCCCCGATCACTCCCTGCAGGTCACATGCACGCCTGTGCTCATTCCTGATCAGCTCCACCTGCCTTCCTACAGCCTTGATGATTTTTATGGTTTGGCTTGACAGTGCAGCTATCATCAGACGATTATATGAGACTCACCAGGAGAAGGACTTTGGCTCTGTCCACGTGTTGAAGGCCAGGAGTATATATATTTTGATTGAGCAGAAGTTGTGTACTTCCACAAAAAAATGCATATCCTCCACTACGGCAGTGAATGTTTTGTTTGACAGATGCATGCGTTTTCCTCCCTAAAATGGCGGGAACTAAAATTCCATCTATGCAATATGCGGATGATACGATATTGATCGACCAAACCCCGGTCGGGCTGCAGCAGCTTCTGACCGCATTGGCACAATATTGTGAAGTAAACAAATTGAAAATAAATTCGGAAAAAACAAAGGCGATGATCATAACCAGACAAATAGGCTCATAGTATGTCAACGGAAAACCCATTGAGATAGCCACTGCATACAAGTATCTGGGAGTATGGATCGCCCATAAAGGAAGGCAGACCTCTCATATCACGGCAATGCAAAAAGTGACACAAACGTTAGAGGGGCCTTCTGCAGGGTAAGGAAATCCATGAGCACACCGGACCAAACTCCCCTAATTCGAGTATGGGGGCAACATTTTTACCGTCAGTGGCCCATGGCGCAATAGCCTTTAAAGACAAAATGTCGACATGGCTGGATCGACCTCAGTCAGCGTGGTTCTGCAGAGTATTCTTCCTACCATCTTCAACCTCCCATGCGCAAATCTGTATGAAATGTATTTTGGCATCTCAAAAGTGGCTATTAAAAGCTAGGTTTATAGCCTACTGCCTGAAAGCCAAATAAGCCCGGGACAACACACTAAAGAAGTCCATTTGGTCAATGATAAGCCAAATGGGGTCAAATTGGCATGAATTGTTAACACACTGAAATATGCTCCGCCCCCATACGTACTACTGCAGCAGCTAAACTATTAACCAAACAAGCAACGTTAATGTCAGCCGACAGCGACGCACTAGCCCTGAAAAATCTGAATCATGGTAGTTGGGCGTCAAAAATTCATAACAGCGGAGGCCTCCCACACCACTTAACATACTACCTGCCCTCTACCGTAAAACCAATAATGAAGCGCCAGCTAATGAGTACGGTTTGGTCAAGTTCCACTACAGGCATTTAAGTATGGCCGAGAGTACAAGGAAGTTTCAGCCCCCCAGTGCCGACTGTGCGGGGGAGATGAGGAAATACTAGTCCATATTCTGTGTATTTGTGGGAAACTGCGCCCATTGAGAACTTACTGGCTTTGTCCTATCAGGTGCATTTTGAACATTCGGACATGCCAAGAAGCCCTGGTAGAGTGCTTGAAAGGCGACTCAGTGCAATTAGCTGCACGCTTTATAAAATGTGACAGCTGTAAAAGCCACGTTGGACTTGGAGAGCTCTACAGAACTATAATGAACAAAGCTGTGTCTATGGATCCACTCCCCTCTTTAAAGTTGGTTCATTGATGCACTCATTAGGTCTCTGTAATATCCGGTCTGCCGAAGGCAGACCGGAAGTCCGGGAATTAATGTTTCTTAGTGGGACTATTAGTCCCGCCTCAGTTTATGCCTCTCTCCCATTGGCTGGCTTCCTAAACGGAGGCCAGCCATTGGAGGAGAGAGACGTCACTCCGATTTAGCCCCGTCTTTCTCGGATTTGGGGGCGTCATTTTTGCTGTTCTTTAGACAGTGACGTCATCCGTCACTCAGAACAGCAAAACCACGCCCCCAAATCCGAAATTCTTCGGGCTTTCCCTATTTTCTTATTAGTAAGTGCGATTTTTGCAGTTATGTCCAGGATGTTACTGTTTATGTGCCCGGCGTTATTTTTCCACGCTTAAAGGGATTTAGGCTTTATTGAAAATGGGGAGGGAGGGAGGGGGAATGGACGCGGACATCATTTAGAGGGTTTTGAACGGCATCCAGTAAGTTCTTGCACCGATTCCTCGAAGATTATGTGGTACTTAACTCCTGTTTCTTGTGTGTATGAGCGAGCACTTTCAGACTTATTTACCATGTTTCACCCCGTGGAGTTCTGTATCTCTGCCTATTGAAGGAGGAAACTGCATTTCCCAGGTGTGTGTGCAAAGAGCTGCCGACCTCCTGTCTTGGGCTGTGAAATACCTGTCCCGTGGGGTGCCTTGATCGTCCTACCAACGCCAGAGGAGGCTGCCATGGCCTCGGCACCCCACGTGGGGGGCGGCCACATCGCTTCTTGGCAGAGTGTGAGTGCGAGTGCAGAGGAGTGAGTGCAGAGGAGTGAGTGCAGAGGAGTGAGTGCAGAGGAGTGAGTGCAGAGGAGTGAGTGCAGAGGAGTGAGTGCAGAGGAGTGAGTGCAGAGGAGTGAGTGCAGAGGAGTGAGTGCAGAGGAGTGAGTGCAGAGGAGTGAGTGCAGAGGAGTGAGTGCAGAGGAGTGAGTGCAGAGGAGTGAGTGCAGAGGAGTGAGTGCAGAGGAGTGAGTGCAGAGGAGTGAGTGCAGAGGAGTGAGTGCAGAGGAGTGAGTGCAGAGGAGTGAGTGCAGAGGAGTGAGTGCAGAGGAGTGAGTGCAGAGGAGTGAGTGCAGAGGAGTGAGTGCAGAGCGCAGACTAGTGAGCGCAGTGCGCAGACTAGTGAGCGCAGTGCGCAGAGTAGTGAGTGCAGAGAGTAGCGGTGAGTGCAGAGAGTAGCGGTGAGTGCAGAGAGGTGCAGCGAGTGCAGAGAGGTGCAGCGAGTGCAGAGCAGAGTGGTGAGTGCAGCGAGTGCAGAGCAGAGTGGTGAGTGCAGCGAGTGCAGAGCAGAGTGGTGAGTGCAGCGAGTGCAGAGCAGCGAGTGCAGAGCAGCGAGTGCAGAGCAGCGAGTGCAGAGTGGTGAGTGCAGAGCAGAGTGGTGAGTGCAGAGCAGAGTGGTGAGTGCAGAGCAGCGAGTGCAGAGCAGAGTGGTGAGTGCAGAGCAGCGAGTGCAGAGCAGAGTGGTGAGTGCAGAGCAGCGAGTGCAGAGCAGAGTGGTGAGTGCAGAGCAGAGTGGTGAGTGCAGAGCAGCGAGTGCAGAGCAGAGTGGTGAGTGCAGAGCAGCGAGTGCAGTGTGCAGAGTGGTGAGTGCAGAGCAGCGAGTGCAGTGTGCAGAGTGGTGAGTGCAGAGCAGCGAGTGCAGTGTGCAGAGTGGTGAGTGCAGAGCAGCGAGTGCAGTGTGCAGAGTGGTGAGTGCAGAGCAGCGAGTGCAGTGTGCCGAGTGGTGAGGGCAGTGCAGAGCAGTGAGGGCAGGTGCAGAGTGCTGTGTATTGGCAATGTAAATGACAATGGCATTTATTTATGATTTAAAGAAAAAAAAAGAAATGTCATGAGCAATGCCAATAGCTCTACCTTTAATGATGCCGAGACCATTGCATTGTAAATGCTTGTTTTTAATTTGAGAATAACAGAACCATAAAATTGGCTCATGCTTTTACATAATGTTGGCAACCATGCTCTTTATATTTGATTTTAACTTAACATGATTGGAATGACTTTAGGTAATTGTGCGATAAAAATGATCTTATCTTATCTTTGTTTATTTATACAGCTGCCTGAGCTTGAAGTTCAGGGGCACACTTATGATAACTAGAAAATGTGTGTTGCTTTTTCCTGACAGGACAGAAAGCAGAAGGCAGTCATTAACCTACATGGAGTTTTAGATCTGGCTTGAAGTGCAAGTGTCAACTGACCTTTTAACCTACACCAGCAGTATTTTACAGTTTTTCGCTTCTACACAAATGCATATCGATTCCTGTGCTATTTACTTGGATTGCTTCACTTTATCAGACACCATTCCATTAAAGCCAGACCTACTGGCTTTGCTAATGCTTCTTACTTGTTCTTGTGGAGATGTATCCTTTTGGAGAAAAGATGTATTGTGGCTGGCAGTCGTGGCATGAGTTTGCAGGTGATTGACAAATGGGGCCACAGGCAATGTAGCACACCAAATGCAAAATCTGTCCTCCGCCACCTTTTACATCCCGCTGTTCCTCTTTTTCAGTTTGCCGCCTTTGACCTTCTATGAACATGGACCCTCTTTGGCCTCCCCCTTGCTTGGCTCCTTATGGTCTGAAGCGAAGCGGAGTTGCCCTATGAAGCATTCATGCTATTGTTACACCCTTGTTTACTTTCGTAGTGGACAGGGCCGGACTGGGAAACGAAAGCGGCCCTGGCAAACTGCTCTTCCCCCCCTCCCACCTCGCTCCCCCCACAGGGGGCCAAAACCAGCCCCCACCTTGGCAGCCCACTGGGGAAACGCCCGCTACGGCCAGTCTTGCCCTGGTAGTGGATAGTTCAACAGACCCTACTTTGTATGGGGGAATGTTAGGAAGGAGACAGTCCATCTCTGTAGACCTTGATGGCAGCCAGCGACATGGGTATGAGGAAACTGGCCTCTATCTTGCATATAGGCTGGAATCCAGTTATCCTAAGGCCTCCTATGAGCATGAGCTTAATGGAGGTGTGGCTTCAGCTTCTTCACCAAGATGGCTGTCCACTCACGGCTAAGGCATGATGTGCATAATATTCCAGTATGCATCTACCATCTTCAATTTAGTTATAAACATGGTGCAATTTTCAATAACGCAAAGGTGTGGTGAATCATCTACATCTTGCTGACAAATCATTCTCGATCATGTATTGTTCTCGTGTCAAGCCTTCTAATAATATTGTATGAAATGTAGTCTTCCTTCCTTTCTTGCCCTCCTATGCAGTGAGACTATATTGAGGTACTAATGGTGCCGATGCTTCACTCAGAGTGGGCCTAGCACTCCCAGTGGGATCGGATGCGGTATTGTAAACCTGGTAAGACCTATCGACCCTCTATTTACTATGAGCACTTAAATATTTTAGGTTTCACCTACAGCGCTCATGCGCTGTCAGCAAAGGCTATTGTTAATTTAATAAAAAAGCTTTAAAATGCCCCATAGTTACTGTTACTTACCATTGGTTGGCTCCCACATTGGTCTCATTTCTCGTCGGTCAGGGCCTCCTGCTGTTCCCCTTTCTCTTCAGTTCTTCCGTCATCCGTCGTCAGTGGAGCTTCGGCCAAGTACAATTTCCTGTGTCCGCGACCAGTGTCCTTCCATTGGCTGCTGCTTGGTACAGGTACTTTAAAAAAAAAAAAAATCTAGCACTCCTTACGACTGCATGTGTTTCCAGGCCCTCTCTACGCTCCCCACCCCCTGACACATTCTTGTTGTTTGCCCTGTCCTTCCCACCCCTCCCCCTTAGTTGTAGCCATCTCTCGGACAAACTTGTGTCCTTTTCCAACCCCAGCCTCGGACCAACAATCATTTGCAATGCAATAGGTCTCGTATTTGCAAGAGTTTGAGCTCTTGGCATTGCAAATGATAATGCCTTTTATTTATGTGTTGGTTTTTAAAACACAAATAAAAGGCATTATCATTTACAATGCCAATAGCTTAAACTCTTGCTAATGCTAGACCTATTGCATTGCAAATGCTTGTTAACTGTTGCAGGGAGGGTGGGTGTGTAGAATCAGATGGGCTGATGGTGAAGATGCAGAGGAATGCTACGAAAGTAATAAGACAGGGTTGTCGTGTTGGTGGTTTTTTAAACAGTTGCTTGTGTGATCGGATTAGTAAGTAACTACCACTGATATCATTATTCGTCATAATAGGACATGCCTTACTGCTATGAAGATATTCGAGAAGGTTCGCAAAGCACCAAAAGTGGAAAGTAATTTAGAGACTGAAGTTACATGTACAGATGCAGTCGTAGACAGACAACCACCATAAAGACTTCTGGAAAAAAATGGGAACTGGGGGAGGGGGTTGGGGGAGGGGTCATTGAAGTTCTCAAGTTTTACATGCGGGTAGCTCAGCCAGTCTTTTTGGGGTTCTGGTACCTGAAGTCTCATTTATGCCATTACTAATTCACTACTATCAGAAACACCTTGATTGAACAAGCTACTTGTGTGAAACTGGGAAACCTGGGACGCTTGTCAACCTTTATTTAAGTGAGCCAGTCCCGACCTGCCACTCTGACTTCGGTGGCACTTATCCGTCAGCACCCATTCATTGCCCCTGCACCCCGTCCACCCCGGTTTGCAGAAGCCGCAGTCATAAACAGAGAAGTTGCCAACACACAAACAAGAGCTATTGAAGTAGCGGGTCGGCCAGAGCTTGCGGACATCGATACCATTGTGCTGGTACTGGGGTCCGTGGGGTCGGGAATCTATTTTCAGTGGTGCACAGCGCCCCCGGCCTACTGAGGCCCCACAGCTGTCCATCGGGTCCGGAGTCAGTGACGGGAAGAGACTAGGACAGCAGTGACTGCTCCGAAGAGCTTCCGGGGTCACACGCTGGAGAGGGAACTGGGTCCATCCAACCGGAAGCAGCAGCAGGAATACTAGAGCTGGCAGCCCAGCCATCACAAAGCGCCAAGAGTTTGGAGTCAGCACTACAGAGGTGGAGAAGATAACAAGACCCTGTAATCCCACCCTGCTCGCAGAGAGCCGTTGCGAGAAAATAAATAAATAAACAAGCGCGGCCGAGGCGAAACGCGCTGAAAGTAAAAGCACACTGCATTAGTGGGGAGAAACGCTCCCTTTTGCCCCGTGTGGCAAAATAAATAAACAAGCGCAGCAGAGGCGGACCGCGCAGAAAATAAAAATAACAGTGCTTGCACACTTACGAAGGAGACAGTGTCAGGCCACAAGTAAAATATCCAGTCGGGATGGGCTGTCCCAAAAGGAGACAAGGCGGTAACAAGGAGGGACTAAGAAGCCTCCTTTTCAATCAGAAGCCAGCGCTTAGCAGGGAGGATGACGCCAGCCAATAAATATTGGCGGGGCTTCAAATCCCCTTCTGAAAGCGTTCCGAGGACAATAAGCCTCGTAGAGCGAGGAGCGCATATGCGCTCCAGTGCTAGGTCTGCAAGACCTAAAAAGTGTATGACAACCAGCTGTCCGCACCATAGCGCTTTGTTTTTATTTATTGTAGGCTATCTCTAAAAACAATTAAGAAAGCGACACAGCTCGCGCAGAGCTATATTTGGCTTTCTTAATGTGTTTTTTTAAGGTGTTGTACAACAGCGTGGGCTGCTGTGCAGCATGGCTTAACCTAAATAAAGTATAAGAAAGCGCTATGGCGTGGTCAACGCTTGCCCCGCCATAGCGCTTTGTTTTGATCTACTTTGAGCCATGTTTCACAGCAACACGCTCTGCTGTGCAACATCTTTAAAACATGGATAACGCCAACATGTCTCAAATAGGGAATCCTATTGGCTTTGCCAGTGCTTGTTTCATTTGCATTGTATTGTATTTTGATTCATGTACCACTTCACACCTCCGATGTGGCATTGAAAAGCATGAGCTGACGGGATAGCACGCTTGCCTTGGTGAGGGCTTGCTTGGTAGCGAGATGAAACTTTCGTGTGGCCACTACTGTACTGTTGTGAGTGGGCTAGGGTGACCAACCGTCCGTAAATTTCACGGACAGTCCGTAAATTGGACCTCACGTCCGTTGTCCGTGAGGATCCCTTTTACGGGCGCCTTTTGTCCGTAATTCTGGGCCCTGCAGGGAACAGAGCTGTTCCCTGCCAGAGGCCTCAACTCCCTAATGGGGCCGCCACAACCTCCTCCTCGGAGCACAAGAGAGGCCCCACCCGCCCATTGTCATTCTGTCTGCGGGCTGATTGCCACATCCAGAATGACAACGGGCCAGTTTGGGCTGCAAAGCATGTGGTGGCCGGCCTCCTACAACCTCTGTCCACGGCAGGCTGACTACCTGAGGGGGGTGGGGGTGGAGTTGTTTATTTGTTTCTTGGCGTTTGCAGAAGCATTTTGTTTTCACGCAGGAGGCCTATCGGGCTGCCAGCTAGTTTGGGACGATTAGAGAGGCACATCGGAGAGTTAGTTTGGATTGTGTTGTAGGCAGGAGCTCTCAACTTCAATGTTATTCTACACAGAAGACAATGTAACTAGATGAGGCTTGCAGTGACATGACTGAATTTAATTGAAAATGGGTTAGTGAACTATTTAGCAGTTTTGAGTGGGAGGAGTTTGGATTGGGTGTTGACCAATAGAATGCCCCCTTAATTATCTAAATGCACATGTTGCTGAATAAACGTGTAATCATTATAGGCATCTGTCAGAGTAAAGCTTTGTTTGTCCAGTCTCTAAAAGGGGAGTCGGGGGCTTTCTGGTGCACTGTGTGCATGGTTGCACGTGCCAAAGGATACGTTTATTTAATTCCACTGGGGTCAAAGGCTATTAGGGTGACAGTATTGCCATTTTAGAACGGATGCATTTCCAATATTAAAGGAAGCCATGATTGCTGATTTTTTATTTGATGAACCTAACAACCATTAACAAAGCCAATAGTTCTGGCTTGTTGCAGGTGTAACGTTACTTGTTGTGTTATTTGGATACAATGACAGAAGACGCAAAATACCAGTTAGGCGGTACACTATACTAAGCACAGATTTTTACCTTAGGTGTTTAAAGCTGCACCCTTAATTACATCAAACATCCACTTTGAAGAAACCCCCCAGTTTTTTCATCCCACTTAAAGCCCTGGAAACAACACTATGTCACAGTCACCTCATGACCTGACGCTGTGCATCATGCATGACTCATGACTCAGATTGCCTATGTGCAAGGGCATAGTGAACCCTTCCCCACCCCACCCCTTGCTTTAGGAACTAGAGCAAGGGTGATGTTCTTGCTGGGCCTCTTCTGCCTGCAATTCTGCAGACAAAGGCTCAGCTCATAATTAAAATGAAAAAGTGGGTGAGTAAGCGAAGAGATGGGTGGATGGCTGGATAGATTAGTGAAAGGGTGAATGGATGAATGTGAGGGTGAATGGATGGATAATGAGAGAAAGGATGGATGGATGGACGAGTGAGTCAGTGGAAGGATGGATAAGACTAAATGTAAAAAGATAGATGCTTGGGTGGAAAGGTAGAAGGATGGGTAAAAGGGTGGGTGGATGAGTGAAAGGCTGGAGGTAAGAGTTAAAGGGTGGTTGATGGGCGAGTGAATGGTCGGATGTATGTGTAAAATTATGGATGGATTGATGAATTGATAAGTGAAAGGGTGAATGGATGGACCCATGAGTGAAAGGTTGGGTGTAAGGATGGATGAGTGAGTGAAAGGGAGGGTAAATTGACAAAAGGATGGATAGATGAGTGAAGGAGTGAAAGGGTGGATGGATGACTGATAGGATCAATGGATGGATTCATGAGTGGATGAGTAGATGGATGGGTGGAAGGAAGGATGGCTAAGTGCAAGGGTCGGTGGAGAGAGAAAGGGAGGATGGATGGATGACGAGGGTGAACGGGTGGAAGTATGAGTGACTGTGGATGGATGAGTAAGTGAAAGGATGGCTGGATGGGTGAAAGGCTGGATGGATGAGTGAATGGATGGATGTATGGGTGGAAGAGTGGATGGATGAGTGTACCGATAGATAGGGTGAAAGGGTGGATGGATAGATAATGAATGGATGAGTGAAATGATGGATGGATGAGTGAAATTAAATGAAATGAGTTTGCAAATGGTTGCATATGTTTGGCTATGGATGGGTTGAATTATATACTATTGCGTGAACTCCTCTGATGTGTCTGTAAAACTTACCTGTTGTCCCAAAGTTTTGTCCTGAATTTTGACCTCCTGTCCTGAATTTTTGTCCTGAATTTCGACCCTTTGTCCTGAATTTTTACACTCGCTGTCCTGAATTTGGACCCATGCCAGTTGGTCACCCTAGTGAGTCCCCGCCCAAAGCGGTTCTCTTGTTTGGTCTCGGGGCTTCGGGCTGGAAGAGGCGCGAGAGACAGAGCGCGAGCACTTTTACATTCATTTATTGTACCGCCTTATTGGACAGGCCTCTTTAGAATCCGCTGGGGGTGACGGGCAGCACAAGGCACAGACGGGGTACTGCCAATCACGGCGGATGTTCAAAGTTCTCCACCCACCTGGAACAAGTAGAGAAGTTGTTTATTTCCATAGCCGGCCACTCCTCGTGCCCCCTGGGCGGATGGACCCAGGCTTAGAAGTCATATTTATGGAGCAGCTTGCGGCCGCCGCGGGGACCAGTTGGGTATCTGTAGGCGCGGAGGCGCCGGGCTTGGAGATTTTGAGTGTGACGAGTATCTCCCGCCAAGCGCAGGCGTCTGCAGTTTGCTTGGTTTTAGTTTATGGCGGGAGGGCGGCACTTGTGAGCGAATTACTTTCAAATGTGTCAGCTTAATTCACACGGCACAATAAAATGTCTGTCAGTTCTGGCATCAGAACGTGAACCTTTTTGCCACACTTGGCGGGAGACCCGGGCTGCTTTCTGTGGAGAACACGTGCGGGTTCAGATGCCAGGGCACAGACGGGCGAAACAAATGCATAATTCATTGAGAGGACAAGCACGCCAATAAAAGAGAGACAGCTCGGCACGCATTCTTGTGGCCCGAAGCAGAAACGAGAAAGGAGGAAACGAAGGCAGAGAGTGGTCAATGTGGAACAGAGGGCAGAAACCGAAAAACACAAAACGGAACTAAAGGACATCATGGGACAGAGAAGAAACAGCTTGACACAGGACAGGAAGCAGAAACCGTACAACGCAGCGCAGGGCAAAGAACAGAAGGGGAACACGAGAGACACCAGAAACCGAAGAGCACTGTACAGAGCAGAAGCTAAATTTTTCATTCTGATGTATACACCTTCTCGCAGATTCCTCACCTTAAGAATGTCCTTACACTGGTCCTGAAATCTTTCTTCTCCAGCAGGAACTGTTAAGTATCACTATAGGGGTCCAACCCTTAACACTGCGAGACATAACACCATCATATAACAGGTGCTAATCTGTGTCCTCACAACAGATCCTATTTTTCCATGCCTTGTTGATTCGGTCCAGAGATCTGATTGGCGCCTTACTGAAGACCATGTCTCATCTTTGACAGTACCTAGGTCCAGTGTCCCAGCCGAAGGCTTCCGAATTCAAGTACTGTTGCAAATGCCGGAAGCAGATGTCTTTTTCAGATCAACACAATTTCTGCTTGTGGTGCTCTGGCTCCTGTCACGGCTCTTTGTATGTAGCATATGCTCCCTGGTGTGCCTGAAGGCCACCCCGGAGTGGTAGGCATGCAGGAACACACCAAAGTGTTCCCTTACCTGTAAGACCCCAGGTGGAGAATGTTCTCCCAAGAGATCTTCCCAGAAGAAGCCCCAAAAGCGCCATCGGAAGGGAACGTCAACTTCTGCCTTAAGGAAATTGCCTGTTCCTGGGACCTTTTGGAGTCATATCACCCATGTCCCTCGGTGGGATCTTCCTTATCATTGGCATGGATTCTGAAACTGCAGAAGACTCGGCCTGAATGTCCTGCTCCATCTGATGAGGTAGAGTCCTTGTGCAAGCCATGATGGGTACCTTTAGGACATTTTCAGTACCTCTGAGTGACTCCTCAAGAGCATACCTGCACCTTTTTTATTGGAGGCTCCAACTTTGACACGTCCTGAATCCAGGCTTCCATTAGCTCCAGCCTTGGCATCTTAAAAAAAAGATCATGGTTTCATCGATTTGTTTTGTGCGGTCCTCTAGGCCCCGCATCAGAGTTGACCACAGACTCAGAGTCTCTATCAGCACCATCATCTAAGATGGCTAAAATATTCTGGGTTTAAAAAGAGATCAGAGCTTGACTTGATGAACAGTCTGTTCCGATGGCCTAATCATTTACCTGGATGGAAGGAGTTTTTTTTGTCTCGAACTCAAAAGCCACAACTATTCCTGATACAGAAGGTCACACAGAAGATGGGTCTAAAACCGAAAATCTGCTACCTGCTTACTCCAATGCTGGCCCTTATCTTGTCCTATAAAATATCAGTGTCCTAGATACTTCTGAAAAAGGACAGCTCTAATCCCTTCAGGACCCCAACAGAGGTAGTGTCCTCATTTATCACCATGGTGCATTAAGGTGCAGAAACAATGGAACTGACTTTCCCTCCAAGAAGCTAAAGTCTGACAATTTTAGGGACGTTTTGCAAACTCCTTCAGTTGCAGAGCCCTTGCTCACATTTAACACGGCTCAGCTGGAACCGGTCTTGGCTAAAAGCTCTGCTGGCCACAGACAAATAGCCAGATTCCACAGGCCAATTTTTGGTGACTCAAAATTCTCATATTTACATCTGTCACCAGAGCGCCTGGTAGTTCAGGCTTTATCTTCCAAACTCAAACCAAATGGTTTCTGTGCACAGTGAGACTCTTCCACGACTTAGGCTTTAACATTAATGCTTGAAAGTCCCACCTCACTCAAATTTATAGGTTACCATCCATAGGTGTGGGGCTGGACACGCCCATAATGAAGACCCCGCCTCCTCCACCCAGGATCATGGATATTCAGGAGATGAGTCTGAGATTTGTGATTCAAATGCATATCTCACTCCTACAGGTCTGCTTGACCGCATTACCTTGTGAATTCTTTTTGACACGGCGGATGAGAGACCTCCAGCAGTGCCTGTGGTGGCAGCACCCCAACGCCAAGTGCACCTTTAGATTCAGGTGCAGATATTTCAGTTAGTCTACTTCCATATGCTCTGCAAGATCTTAAAGTGTATACCTTGGAACACCGTCACGCAAACCTTTATCACAAGCAGATTAGACTACAGCAACATAATCTATGCTGAAATCCCCACCCGTCTCCTCCACCGATTCCAACTCATCCAGAACACCATAACAGGACTTATCCTTAGCCTCCCTTGATGCTCCCATATCATTAGGGAGAATATCAAGTGGGTGGTACTGGATGAATGTATGTTGACCTAGATGGATATTAGCCTTCGACATTGATCAGGCTGACCACACTGGGTAACTGTTAGTGGTACAAGGGATCGATATCCTTGGTCCTGAAGAGCAGCTTAGGGGTAGGCTTCGAAACATGTACACCCGCGAGATAACTGACCATTATAGCACTTTTTCCTCCATTTCCCCACTTTTATTAATACCAGCTACAGGAAGTATTAAAATTTAGTTTTCCACCCAGCCAGATATTTTTTAACTCACTCATTCCCTGACCCTTCCACTCTCACATCAAACACATCTAATCACTTTACAAAAAAGTGCTCCCACATCTCCGTAGGTCGTAGCACGCCCCTTCATGCAGCGGGGCGGGAAGAACCCGATGTTGAAGCGTGCCACCAAGGGATCTTTTGGTGGGTGAGGTTATTGTAGAACACATGTTGTCTCTCCTATGTAAGAAACCAAGTATTTCTCCAAGGTTTAATCACTTTTTGTAAGGATAGCATGTTTTTTTGGAATTAAGAGTGGACTTGCTTTTGTTTTTTCATAACTTGTAGAGGAGGCTGAGTCCACGACCTATTGCACCTCTGCACTCCCTCCTTCTTTGTTTTTTGGCACCCATATCACACCACATCTGAGAGCTCCACTGGCTCCCCATACACAAACGTTGCCAATTCAAACTCCTCACACATGCATACAAGGCACTGTACTGCATTACACCTACATACCTTGGGAGACGATTTGTCTCTAGAAGTAGGTTCAGCGACAAATGATCTTCCCAGTAGTGGCCCATCTGGCTGGCATCCTCACCATGAAAGCAGATGCTTTCTAGTCACATCTCATTGGGAGGATCATTAGTATGAACGATACCCAGAAGTGATCTTCCCCAGTTTGGTGTGTCCATCTGTGGATCTTTTTGCCACAGCCTAGAGCAGTAAATTCCCTCAGTTTTGAGCCATACACTTCCACCAGAAGGGTTACCTGGGGATGCCTCCAAATTCCGCTGGTCTCAAGGCTTGCTATTGTCATTTCCATTGTTTCCACGTCTGCTGAAAGTGCTACATAAGGAAGTACAGGAGGGTCAGGGCAAGCGGATTCTGATCACCCCATACTAGGCAAGGAAGATGTGGTATGTCAGTTTGTTGGGACTCCGCATTTGGCCAACTCTTTCTCTTGGGCACATTGTGGACCTTCTCTTGTAGCGCGGTTGTCAGGTCCTCTATCCCAATCCCCTAATGCTGTGGCTGCACATTTGGAGATTGAGCGGTCCATGATAGAGTCCTTTTGCCTCTATGATGATGATGCAGGCACCATTTTGGCTGCCAGAAAACTTGGTACAAAATGTATTTATGCATGCCCTTAGGACAACTTTATACAGTGGTGTGCATCAAGCTGAATCCACTGGAGCACAAGGAGAAAGAGCAAAACTCATACACGACCGACAATGTGTATACACTAATACGGGACATGCAGTGGGCAAGTACAGGCAACAGAGGACAGAGTCAGAACACTGTGAGTGGTGACCGCAGCAAGTCAACATGTAAAAGAGCAGAATGTAACTGCAAGAATGAGTGAGAACCAGTTGAAAAGGTCAAAGATAAGCCTGTGAAAATTCGATGTAATAAGCATTTGACATTATGTCCTGGAACCCAATGTATTTTACTTTTTTCAATTTTAGCCCAGGCGTCTATTTACATATCCAAAATGAAAATACATTCTACAGTATTAAATATGCCATGCCACATAGTTTTCAGCATCATTATAGGTCATAAACCACATGCAGTGGTCCTTGCCAGGGAATTCTGTCTTGGGTAGCAAGTCCCTACCCTGTTTAGCCGAGAGTTATATTTATTTCTCAAGCTTCTATTACCTATTCATAGGAGAGTGTATACAAACGCATGGATTATATAGCAACAAAAAAGCAGGTATATTTAGAGGGAATCATCACATCTGTGAGCACCAGCATGTGATCAATGCAACTGGGATTTTTTTTTGGTTTAAGCTTCATCATTTTATGTTTTGCCTAGGCAGCACTTGTGCTGTCTTTGAGATATGCTGTATTCAGAATATGCGCACAAAGCTCTGCCCACTTTCGGTGTATCTTTTTAATTGGCTCCTGTCTTTTGTGAATGGTGGCTTTTTATTGATCATAGGCTTACTAGTCCCTCCTTAGTACAGCATTGTCTCTTCTTGTAATCTCTCAAGAGGGCAGCTGTTACATGTGTTGTTACTCCCTACAGCCTCGGAGCACTATTGCACTATTTTTACAGGACGCACCACGCTTGGTCCTAAGCAAAGCTCGCAGTGGTTATTTTACTCATTAGCACATCTCACATTTATATTAGACCTTCTATAAATTTCCCTTCATCAGCCCCACACAGTGTACAACTTAATCCGGAATTAATATAATAATTATTTTGTCACATTTCAAAGCCACTAATTGTATATATGGACATAGCTATTTGAATGTACTCGTGGTCCTGTCTTGCATGCAATGCATTATGGATAGGGTGGATTTACCATATCTGCTGCTGGGTGCAGTACCATATGTGGCAAAAAGAGGTCCAGTGGGACTTCTTCTGGCCACATATGGTACTGCATCCTGCAACATGGCTAGGTAAAAAAAAATGGCATTTATGCCAATAACTCCACCTCCAACAAATGCAAGACCAATTGCATTTCCAATGCAATAGGTCTTGCATTTGTTAAAGTTGGAGCTGTCGGTGTTGAAAATGACGACAATGTTTTTTACTTTTGCCTTTTTTATTCCAAGGGTAATACTGCTATGCAAATATAATAACTTTACTGCAAACAAAAAAAAAGTAAAAAATATTGTCCTATTCAACGGCAACAGCTCTAACTTTAACAAATGCGAGACCTATTGCATTGCAAATGCTTGTTACTACATACTGTGCTACAAAAAAGCTCAAGAATGTAAGCAAAAAGTAGCAGTAAAATGGTAATTATAACAGTTTAGGATTCCATTGTGATAAATCTTGGTCAATGGGCTCATACAAGACCTGGTGACAGAGGGTGCGGTGCGCATTATTGAGAGAAAAAATATTCACTACAGTCTTGCAGAGTAGGTAGCTCAAAGAGCACAACAGAGATAGAAACATACTCCACCCTGTTGTCTGTCTGCCATGGAAGGCATGACCCAGGCACTGCCCACTCCCTTGCTATGTGTGATGCACTCTGACATAGACATACAGACACGCTCAAACCTCGTCCCACAATTCCATGTCTTCGTGTACTACGTAGGCGCAACCCCAAGGGTAAGGTGCTATCCTACCATCCAGGCCACGCTTTGTAGAGAGATTTCCTCAGAGAGGCCTAAAGTCCGATTTCTCACACAATTTGCCTGGGGATTTATGCCGCATTGTCCCTGTTCACTTAGCATAGAAGTCTACAATGAATTACAAATGTTCTCAAAAAGGGGGCTAGGTCTCTTTCCATCCAGAATAGAATGGAGAAAGACCTTCAAGGTGTAAGATATCTGCACTTCCTTATTGCTTGGTTTCGAGATGTGAAAATGACTGCAAAACATCTGGCCTCTTATTGGTGCACTTCTAGCCAGCACATGCCTTAGAAATATGGATTTCTAGACAGCGCCTAAAACCAAAACCTACTATGCAGTTGTCAGTTGCGTTTTTTGAATCAGACACAGACATTTTCAGCTTAAAAAGCGAAGGTTCTCTCTTTTTGAGTATAGTGAGATAATAGCTCGCATTTTACATAGCTCTTCAAACCACTAATATTTGCTTGTTTCTAACGCTGTAAATAACCAGTCTTTCCGTGATCTCCATTGGTGGTAGTAAGTCTATAGATCCCTGAAGGATGTAGTGTTGAACTGGTTAACGTTAAAGTGCTAAATGCTGTCCAGTTCCAGTTGTTTTGTGAGATTCTCAGACTTTAAACCATGGCCCAGATCACCTAAATGTCAACACTGCAGTTTGCGTACCAACATCCCATGTAAGACATGGATATCATTCGAGCACAGCAGGGTGAGCCAAGAGCCTTCCTACCACGACAAGGTTCTAGATCCGGTTCAGCTTTCGTTTTGGCAGCTCGGTATCTGGGATTCTTATCTGAGTGAAACAGAAGACACTTTGACATGAGGCCTAGAAAGAAGATAAATCCATGTTAATACAAATGATTGCAAACAATTCGCTATTAAGTTTATAACAACACTTATTAAGTCTTAGACATGTTCACACCAATCCGCTCAAATCTTATTTATTTTATAGAGCGGTCAAGATCCTAAGCAAGGGTGCCAGAGGCGTAACATACTGGATAAACAGGAGGAGATGTGGCCTCCTGGCTAGAGTTGCCAACTTGGAAAAGGTTCGAATCCGGACTTCGAATCAACATCCCATGATTCTAGGCAAATTGCTGTATCTCTTTGTGCCTAAAAAAGGTCACAAATATGGAACATAATCTTGTTCTGTTGTAAAGTGTTCTAATACCCTTACGCCAGGTTAGTGCTATAAAAACCGCAAAAAAATGTTTTTCTATAGAAAGTACATAGTGATATAGCACGTGATGTATATTTCAGGTGATAGAAGAGTTCCAGGTCTGTATACAGCCGGTAATTAGAATCCTCCAGAAATTCTAGTCAAAGTAGAAGATAGTTATATAGGCTACAGAAAATTGAACTTTCAAAGGTAAATTGATAAAAATTTGTAAGGAGCGATGGATGTGTGGATTTATCATTGCGTTCAGTAACCAGGTAGACTTTTGATGTCCTTCTTTTGAACAGCCTTGTCTACAGCAAATATTATATAAAGGACATAAACATGTTTGGAGCATTCCTGGAGAGGGCTTATTTTGAGCTAGAAACACCACAACTGGATCCACATATGTTGAGATAGGTCTGGCGCTTGTAAGGGGCAGCCTGCTGCTTGAAGATGATGGGGCTGTAGGTCCTTCTTATAATCCTTCGCTCCCAACAACCAAAGGTTTTTAAATTTCCTTATTAGCTTGCAATGTTATTTGTCCAGCAGTTGGTCGGTTTCTGGGCACTGCTTAGTCCCATTCACATGTTTTCACCAAGCAGCTTAAATCTTTAATCCTAATGTGAAGAATGGAACAACATTCTTTCCTGTTAGTGGGAACAGAGAGGATTAACTCTGGACAAGTTGGAAACGCTGAGACCCTGGGGTGCCTAGCTTGCATTCTGCCTGTGTACTCACGTGGATAGATTTGGCTGCTTGTTGCATATTCTGGGACAGCTTATGTTTTGCTTGGCCAGACTTTCAGCAAGCCACCTTTCTAATCGCATCACAGGGCTGCGTGTGATGGCCCATACTGAAGCTACTGTGTATGATGCCCCATACTGAAGCTACTGTGTGTGGAGAAGTGTGGCTCACTGGTTAGAGCAGGCAGACCCTGAAGCAGAGGTCAGACCCGGGACCAGGGTTCAATTCCCGACGCAGCAGGGTGTTGAGCTCAAATGTCCACGGACTCGATAATTCTCGCTTCGGTGCCTGACCTAATCATGGGTTCACACTCTGCAACTCTGGGCATTAAGCTTGCTTAATCTCCACAACGGCCCCCCTGCGACGGGATGCCTGGCTTTCACCTTGGGGATGCCCTGTAGGGGCTATCTCACAGGGAAAAGCCAGGACGGGTTCCCAAGGCAAGCGCGGAGATACCCCTTCGGGGGTTGATTCTGGCGCTATATAAGAATATAATAATAATAATAATAATAATAATATGATGCCCCATACTGAAGGTACTGTATATGATGCCTCATACTGAAGGTACTGTGCATGATGCCCCATACTGAAGCTACTGTGTATGATGCCCCATACTGAAGGTACTGTATATGATGCCCCATACTGAAGGTACTGTATATGATGCACCATACTGAAGGTACTGTGTATGATGCCCCATACTGAAGGTACTGTATATGATGCACCATACTGAAGGTACTGTGTATGATGCCCCATACTGAAGGTACTGTATATGATGCCCCATACTGAAGGTACTGTATATGATGCCCCACACGGAAGGTACTGTATATGATGCCTCATACTGAAGGTACTGTGCATGATGCCCCATACTGAAGCTACTGTGTATGATGCCCCATACTGAAGGTACTGTATATGATGCCCCATACTGAAGCTACTGTATATGATGCCCCACACGGAAGGTACTGTATATGATGCCTCATACTGAAGGTACTGTGCATGATGCCCCATACTGAAGGTACTGTATATGATGCCCCATACTGAAGGTACTGTATATGATGCACCATACTGAAGGTACTGTGTATGATGCCCCATACTGAAGGTACTGTATATGATGCCCCACACGGAAGGTACTGTATATGATGCCTCATACTGAAGGTACTGTGCATGATGCCCCATACTGAAGCTACTGTATATGATGCCCCATACTGAAGGTACTGTGCATGATGCCCCATACTGAAGCTACTGTGTATGATGCCCCATACTGAAGGTACTGTGTATGATGCCCCATACTGAAGCTACTGTATATGATGCCTCATACTGAAGGTACTGTGCATGATGCCCCATACTGAAGCTACTGTGTATGATGCCCCATACTGAAGGTACTGTGCATGATGCCCCATACTGAAGCTACTGTGTATGATGCCCCATACTGAAGGTACTGTGTATGATGCCCCATACTGAAGGTACTGTATATGATGCCCCATACTGAAGGTACTGTATATGATGCACCATACTGAAGGTACTGTGTATGATGCCCCATACTGAAGGTACTGTGTATGATGCCCCATACTGAAGCTACTGTGTATGATGCCCCATACTGAAGCTACTGTGTATGATGCCCCATACTGAAGGTACTGTATATGATGCCTCATACTGAAGGTACTGTGCATGATGCCCCATACTGAAGCTACTGTGTATGATGCCCCATACTGAAGGTACTGTGTATGATGCCCCATACTGAAGGTACTGTATATGATGCCCCATACTGAAGGTACTGTATATGATGCACCATACTGAAGGTACTGTGTATGATGCCCCATACTGAAGGTACTGTATATGATGCCCCATACTGAAGGTACTGTATATGATGCCCCATACTGAAGCTACTGTGTATGATGCCCCATACTGAAGGTACTGTATATGATGCCCCATACTGAAGGTACTGTATATGATGCCCCATACTGAAGCTACTGTGTATGATGCCCCATACTGAAGCTACTGTGTATGATGGCCCATACTGAAGGTACTGTATATGATGCCCCACACTGAAGGTACTGTATATGATGCCCCATACTGAAGGTACTGTATATGATGCCCCATACTGAAGGTACTGTATATGATGCCCCACACTGAAGCTACTGTATATGATGCCCCATACTGAAGGTACTGTATATGATGCCCCATACTGAAGGTACTGTATACTACGCCCCATACTGAAGGTACTGTATATGATGCCCCATACTGAAGGTACTGTATATGATGCCCCTGACTGAAGCTACTGTGAATGATGCCCCATACTGAAGGTACTGTATACTATGCCCCATACTGAAGGTACTGTATGTGATGCCCCACACTGAAGTTACTGTGAATAATGCCCCATACTGAAGGTACTGTATATGATGCCCCATACTGAAGGTACTGTATATGATGCCCCATACTGAAGGTACTGTATACTATGCCCCATACTGAAGGTACTGTATACTACGCCCCATACTGAAGGTACTGTATATGATGTCCCATACTGAAGGTACTGTATATGATGCCCCATACTGAAGGTACTGTATGTGATGCCCCACACTGAAGCTACTGTGTATGACGCCCCACAGTGAAGGTACTGTATATGACGCCCCATACTGAAGGTACTGTATACTACGCCCCATACTGAAGGTACTGTATACTACGCCCCATACTGAAGGTACTGTATATGGTGCCCCATACTGAAGGTACTGTATATGGTGCCCCATACTGAAGGTACTGTATATGATGCCCCATACTGAAGGTACTGTATACTACGCCCCATACTGAAGGTACTGTATACTACGCCCCATACTGAAGGTACTGTATACTACGCCCCATACTGAAGGTACTGTATATGATGCCCCATACTGAAGGTACTGTATATGATGCCCCATACTGAAGGTACTGTATGTGATGCCCCACACTGAAGCTACTGTGAATAATGCCCCATACTGAAGGTACTGTATATGATGCCCCATACTGAAGGTACTGTATACTACGCCCCATACTGAAGGTACTGTATACTACGCCCCATACTGAAGGTACTGTATATGATGCCCCATACTGAAGGTACTGTATATGATGCCCCATACTGAAGGTACTGTATATGATGCCCCATACTGAAGGTACTGTATACTACGCCCCATACTGAAGGTACTGTATATGATGCCCCATACTGAAGGTACTGTATATGATGCCCCATACTGAAGGTACTGTATAGGAAGCCCCATACTGAAGGTACTGTATGTGATGCCCCACACTGAAGCTACTGTGAATACTGCCCCATACTGAAGGTACTGTATATTACGCCCCATACTGAAGGTACTGTATATGATGCCCCATACTGAAGGTACTGTATATGATGCCCCACACTGAAGCTACTGTGAATAATGCCCCATACTGAAGGTACTGTATATGATGCCCCACACGGAAGCTACTGTGTATGACGCCCCACACTGAAGCTACTGCGTATGACGCCCCACACTGAAGGTACTGCATATGATGCCCCACACGGAAGCTACTGCATATGACGCCCCACACTGAAGCTGCTGCGTATGCCGCCCCACACTGAAGCTACTGCATCTGATGCCCCGCACTGAAGCTACTGCGTATGACGCCCCACAGTGGAGCTACTGCGCATGACGCCCCACACTGAAGCTACTGCGTCTGATGCCCCACACTGAAGCTACTGCGCATGACGCCCCACACTGAAGCTACTGCGTCTGATGCCCCACACTGAAGCTACTGGGTATGACGCCCCACACTGAAGCTACTGCGTATGACGCCCCACACTGAAGCTACTGCGTATGACGCCCCACACTGAAGCTACTGCGCATGACGCCCCACACTGAAGCTACTGCGCATGACGCCCCACACTGGAGCTACTGCGCATGACACCCCACACTGGAGCTACTGCGTATGACGCCCCACACTGGAGCTACTGCGTATGACGCCCCACACTGGAGCTACTGCGTATGACGCCCCACACTGGAGCTACTGCGTATGACGCCCCACACTGAAGATACTGCGCATGACGCCCCACACTGAAGCTACTGCGCATGATGCCCCACAGTGAAGCTACTGCGCATGACGCCCCACAGTGAAGCTACTGCGCATGACGCCCCACAGTGAAGCTACTGCGCATGACGCCCCACAGTGAAGCTACTGCGCATGACGCCCCACAGTGAAGCTACTGCGCATGACGCCCCACAGTGAAGCTACTGCGCATGACGCCCCACAGTGAAGCTACTGCGCATGACGCCCCACACTGAAGCTACTGCGCATGACGCCCCACACGCCCCACACTGAAGCTACTGCGCATGACGCCCCACACTGAAGCTACTGCGCATGACGCCCCACACTGAAGCTACTGCGCATGACGCCCCACACTGAAGCTACTGCGCATGACGCCCCACACTGAAGCTACTGCGCATGACGCCCCACACTGAAGCTACTGCGCATGACGCCCCACACTGAAGCTACTGCGCATGACGCCCCACACTGAAGCTACTGCGCATGACGCCCCACACTGAAGCTACTGCGCATGACGCCCCACACTGAAGCTACTGCACATGACGCCCCACAGTGAAGCTACTGCGTATGACGCCCCACACTGAAGCTACTGCGTATGATGCCCCACACTGAAGCTTCTGCCTATGACGCCCCACACTGACGCTACTGCGCATGACGCCCCACACTGAAGCTACTGCGCATGACGCCCCACACTGAAGCTACTGCGCATGACGCCCCACAGTGAAGCTACTGCGCATGACGCCCCACAGTGAAGCTACTGCGCATGACGCCCCACAGTGAAGCTACTGCGCATGACGCCCCACAGTGGAGCTACTGCGCATGACGCCCCACAGTGGAGCTACTGCGCATGACGCTTCACAGTGGAGCTACTGCGCATGACGCCCCACAGTGGAGCTACTGCGCATGACGCCCCACAGTGGAGCTACTGCGCATGACGCCCCACAGTGGAGCTACTGCGCATGACGCCCCACAGTGGAGCTACTGCGTATGACGCCCCACAGTGGAGCTACTGCGTATGACGCCCCACAGTGGAGCTACTGCGTATGACGCCCCACAGTGGAGCTACTGCGTATGACGCCCCACAGTGGAGCTGCTGCGTATGACGCCCCACAGTGGAGCTGCTGCCTATGACGCCCCACAGTGGAGCTGCTGCCTATGACGCCCCACAGTGGAGCTGCTGCCTATGACGCCCCACACTGAAGCTACTGCGTATGACGCCCCACACTGAAGCTACTGCGTATGACGCCCCACACTGAAGCTACTGCGTATGACGCCCCACACTGAAGCTACTGCGTATGACGCCCCACACTGAAGCTACTGCGTATGACGCCCCACACTGAAGGTACTGCGTATGACCCCCACACGGAAGCTACTGCGTATGACGCCCCACACTGAAGCTACTGCGTATGACGCCCCACACTGAAGCTACTGCGTCTGATGCCCCGCACTGAAGCTACTGCGTATGACGCCCCACACTGAAGCCGCCCCACACTGAAGCTACTGCGTATGACGCCCCACACTGAAGCTACTGCGTATGACGCCCCATACTGAAGCTACTGCGTATGACGCCCCACACTGAAGCTACTGCGTATGACGCCCCACACTGAAGCTACTGCGTATGACGCCCCACACTGAAGCTACTGCGTATGACGCCCCACACTGAAGCTACTGTGTCTGATGCCCCGCACTGAAGCTACTGCGTATGACGCCCCACACTGAAGCCGCCCCACACTGAAGCCGCCCCACACTGAAGCTACTGCGTATGACGCCCCACACTGAAGCTACTGCGTATGACGCCCCACACTGAAGCTACTGCGTATGACGCCCCACACTGAAGCTACTGCGTATGACGCCCCACACTGAAGCTACTGCGTATGACGCCCCACACTGAAGCTACTGCGTATGACGCCCCACACTGAAGCTACTGCGTATGACTCCCCACACTGAAGCTACTGCGTATGACGCCCCACACTGAAGCTACTGCGCATGACGCCCCACACTGGAGCTACTGCGCATGACGCCCCACACTGGAGCTACTGCGCATGACGCCCCACACTGGAGCTACTGCGCATGACGCCCCACACTGGAGCTACTGCGCATGACGCCCCACACTGGAGCTACTGCGCATGACGCCCCACACTGGAGCTACTGCGCATGACGCCCCACACTGGAGCTACTGCGCATGACGCCCCACACTGGAGCTACTGCGCATGACGCCCCACACTGGAGCTACTGCGCATGACGCCCCACACTGGAGCTACTGCGCATGACGCCCCACACTGGAGCTACTGCGCATGACGCCCCACACTGGAGCTACTGCGTATGACGCCCCACACTGAAGTTACTGCGTATGACGCCCCACACTGAAGTTACTGCGTATGACGCCCTACACTCAAATGACTCTCTGATGACACATACTCAAATGACTCTCTGATGACACCTACTCAAACGACTCTCTGATGACACCTACTCAAACGACTCTCTGATGACACCTACTCAAACGACTCTCTGATGACACCTACTCAAACGACCGTCTGATGATACGTACTCAAATTAATGCGTCTGATGATACGAACTCAAATTACTGTGTATTCAAATTACTGTCTTTGACATACTCCAATTACTGCTTCTTATGACACATACTCAAATTACTGCATACGATGACACATACTTATGTCCTCTGCCTCCATACAAGACTTTTTAAAAACCTATTTTTCTGTTGCTTAAAAAAGGTGGAGAGTTTAAGGGAAAGGGAGTATTTTAGGACCGCGGCCGGAAGTAGTAAAAGGAGTTTAGGTGGTTATTCAGAGTTCAGGGTTGGGTAGTGGTAAAGGGAAGTTAGGGATTTGTTGTAATATTCACGGGTGAGTGGTACAGAAAGATAGGGAACCTTTAGGGTTCAGGGGTGGGTACTTGTAAAAGGAGACTGGTTTTTTTTAGGGTTCAGGGATGAATAGTGATAAAGGAGGAAGGTAATGGTTTTGGTTTAGGGGTGGTTGGCTGTAAAGCGTGATAAGGGTTTTTTGGGTGTTGAGTGTTGAGTAGCGATCAAAGGAGGTAAGTGGTTTTTAGGGTTCAGGGACTGCTTGAGGTAAATTGAAGTTAGAAGGTTTTAGGGTTGAGGGAATGTATTGGTAGAGAGAGGAAAGAGGTTAAAAAAATACACCAAAGAATAAGGATCAAACTGATTAAGTTTTTGATGCACAAGGAGTTACCTTTTCCCCCATGTCCATCTCTGTGTAATTCTCACCATCGAAAATGTCTATTTTTCTAGACATCTACTGCTTATTGAAGACCTTGAGTAACTGTGGCATATCGCGTTAAACCTCTGCAGAAATTAAACCACTGTCATTGAGACTTGTTCTCTTGTACTCAAAAGTAGAATATAAGTAAAAATCTCTTATGAGTCCAAATTAGTGCTGTAGACCGAAGCAGATAATCCTCTATTGATCTTGTATTAAGAGGGTGATATTGGAATAGCCTAGTGGCCTGCCCAGCCAAGGTAGAATCAGAGAAGGGCTTTGATAGCCAAGCGTTATAAGGCGCAATATTTTTTATTTTTTATTTTTTTGGTGCAAAACATTTATTCAGTACTTGTCAGGATTACACAGCGTCACGCCCCTACAACCCGGAGGCTGGCCGCTATCCATTCATATATAGAAGACAACTGTTAGCATATATTTAACAATGCGAATATACGCCCACAAACCAACAACATCCAAGTGACAAGTGCAGCATCCACATAGCTAAATCAAAGTGTTCCGCATTTTTTGATATTTTTAGTCAACAGTAACATGTGCAATAACATGGTGATCTCAGGGGGGGGGGGCCTGCAGGCCAAGTGCTGGAGCAGACACACTAGTCCGCGCTAGATGCGCAGTAGGCATTGTTCTGAGTCCACAGCTGCAGTGACAGTGTGTCTTAACATCCAAAGTAGCAAGCCGGGAGCCGTCAGGGCTGCATCCCGGGAGCATGAGCAATCCACAGACAATGTAAACCAATGGGGGGGGGGGGGGGGGGGGAATACAAGAACAGGCCTCTCTCCAGACCGCATAAGGTCAGCTCAGGCCCTCAACCTCCGGCCCTCAACTCAGAAACCAGGGACCCACACTGTAACGTCTTATTATCGTAACCTCAATCATCGCCATCCTCTGGGGGGTCAGTTATTAAATAACATTGCAAAGGGGCCCAAATGTCAGTAGGCCTAGAAGTGGGTGGCAGCAGCTCGGAATAAGTGTGCAATTGTTCTTGGCAGTACACCATGTCACTCATCCAATCCTTAAACTTGGGTGCCCTTCCTCTCCCCCATCTACAGGCCACCCTGCGCTTAGCCAGGAGCATAGCTAGTGCCACATATTTGCGGTGAGCTGCCTGGAGAGGCTCAACATACCCCAGTAGAGCCACCAAAGGGGACGGGTCCACTGTCATGTGTATCATTTTGGACAGTGCCTGAAACACCTGATTCCAATAGCGGTTTACCTCCTCACACCCCCATGCAAGGTGAAGAAAGTCAGCCCCAGGAGCCTTACACCTGTCACATGAGTCTGTAGGTCTAAGCTGAAACCTGTGTAGGCGCACCGGTGTGTGGTATAGTCTGTGGAGGAATTTATAGTGTATTATCCTATAACGGCTGTTAGATGAAATGCGCTCGGTCTGCTGCAAGCAGAACTCCCATTGTTTGTCCGTAAGAGTCATGGCTAGATCTTGATCCCATTTGCCCCTGCCGGTAGAGTAGTGTAAGTCATGTTGGCACGAACAGATCTATAAAGTGTGGACACCAGTTTAATGGGATTGTCGTGGGGCAGCAGGGTCTGTAGGGGAAGAAGCACTGGGGGCTCGTGTGGGAAGTCCGGTGTAATGACCTGCAGTCCGTGCCGGAGCCTGATATAGTAGAATAGCTCCAGGGGCGTCGGTTGTATACCCTCATAAAGCTGGTCTTTGGACCGAAATGTGCCATTACGGTACAGGTTCCCCCAAGTGGTTACATGAATTTTTTTCAGCAATTTTTGAAAGCCAGCCTCTTGTAGGAGTGGGAGCTGTGGGTGGTATGTCAGTGGCAGCAACGGAGCATAGAGGAATTGTAGATCGAGCCTCAAAGTGATGGAGTTCCACGCCGTCACAGTACTAGCCACCGTGTTAGGTGTTTTATCTCTGCCCTCAATCCGGGAGAAAAACGCACCTTCAATGGGGATCGGATGGGCCAACCAGTGCTCAGCCGCCAGTTGAGGCATGTATCTCTGCTGACGCACCCAGAAGTACGCATAATGGGCCTGAGCAGTCCGGTAATAAAGTTCGAAATCCGGAATACCGAAGCCACCTTGTGAGTACAGTCGAACCAGTATGTCCCATTTGAGCCTGGGCGCCTTTCCACCCCACACCAGCCGGAGCATCTCCGAGCGTAGCAGCTGAAAAAAAATAGGGTCCGGGATGAAACGGTATGTTCAGGAAGAGATATAACAGCTGAGGGAGGATTACCATTTTAACTAGTGAGGCTCTTCCGGCCATGGAGAGAGGGAGTGTGATCCACCTGGAGATATTGTCGCCTATCTTATCCATCACAGTGCCGTAATTGGCACGCATCAGCGCCTCTCTATCTTTCTCCACATGAATGCCCAGGTATTTAAAATCACCCTCACACCAAGCAAGAGGGAATTCCAGCGGGAATTGACGTGTCGAGGCAGTTCGGGGGAAGATACATGACTTGTTCCAGTTAATTTGGACTCCTGAAAGGGCGCCAAATCGTATAAACTCCCTGAGGATTGGATGTAGGTTGTCGCCTGGGTGTCGAACGTACAGAGTGATATCATCAGCATACATAGAGACAAGAATCTGTCTCTGAAAACAGCGCAATGCACTATTTTTTATTTTTATTTATTTATTAGCGATTTGTAAAGCGCCTGGTGACCCAAGGGCATCCCCGCGCTGTAAGGAGTTGATATCCAAAGAGGGAGAGGAAGGGGGGGTAGGGATGTTTATTTCGGGAATAGATGTGTCTTCAGTTTTTTGCGAAATATCAAGTAACTGGGTTCCAGTCTGAGGGTACGTGGGAGGGATTTCCATCCAGTGGCCGCTTGGAGAGAGAAACGTCGTCCTCCTGTGCGTGTCCTTTTGAATTTGGGGATGTTGGCTAAGTGCTCATTCTCTGATCGTAGGGATCTGGTTGCTTTGTAGGGGGTGACTAAGCTGCTGAGGATCGCAGGGCCAGTTCCGTTGATCAGTTTGTGTGTCGTGCACATGGCTTTGAATTCCCCCCTTTGGCGCACAGGGAGCCAGTGCAAGGCCTTGAGGGCTGGTTTGGCTGACGCTCTGGAGGGAAGGTTCATGAGCAGACGTGCTGCAGCATTCTGTGTCCATTGCAGTCTCGTCCTCACGATGATGCTGACGCAGTTTGGCAGCCAGGGGCTCCGTGGCGATAGCGAGCAGGAGCGGGGAAAGGGGGCAGCCCTGCCTAGTCCCCCGAGAAATCGGGAACTCCGGAGACAGTTTCCCATTAATGAGGACCCTGGCCGTTGGATGCGTGTACAATAATCGAATCCAGGAGAGAAATATAGGCGGAAAGCCCATGCGCTCGAGCACCCTGAACACATAGTCCCACTCAAGCGAGTCAAACTCCTTGGTGGCGTCTAAAAAAGTGGCTGCCATCGGGAGGTCCTCGTGGACTGAATCGTAGACCGAAAAAAAGGTACGGAGGTTGTGAGACGTTGTCCTTCCAGGGACAAATCCGGCCTGATCAGGCAATATCAGACCAGGCAACAGAAGGCTGATGCGCGTTGCAATTAATTTGGCAAGGATTTTCACGTCGCAGTTTAATAAGGATAAAGGTCTATAGGAGTCGCAGCTGTTAGCGGGTTTACCGGGCTTGAGCAGGGACGTAATAAGGGCAGTTCTCATGGAGGCAGGGAGGTGGCTCACCTCCAGCGCGTCCTCATATACTTCCCTTAGCATTGGCGCCATGAAGTCAATAAATGTCTTATAAAACTCAATAGTATTGCCATCCAACCCGGTGGCCTTACCCGATTTCATATGCATGATGGCCTCCCTGACTTCATCCAGTTCAAACGGGGCGCCTAAAAAGGCTCTCTGTGCGTCGCTCAGCCACCCCAAGGACACATCCGCTAGATAGTCGTCCAGAGTAAGTTCACTGGTTCTGGTAGAGGAGTACAACGTGCCATAGTGTCGCACAAACTCATTTAGGATTTGCGTGGTGTCCCTGAGTACTAGCCCTTCAGCGATCTCAAGTTCCAGTATGACGGTTGGCGAGTGCATGAGTCTGACCGTTGTTGCTAGAGCCTTCCCAGGTCTCTCACCCTCCCCATATCTTCTAGCCACCCAATACTTGTTTCTAAATTTAACTTCCCGAGCTGCCTCCTCGGAATACTCCGACAGCCTCTCCCTTATGAGAGCAAGGGTCGAGTTATCCGGGTTCGCCCTGAGGCTTTCTTCAGCACTCCGTAGGTCAGACTCCAGAGTGCGCAACCTATTCAGTATGCTCTTAAGTACCCCCGAGCCCTTCGAGATACAGAGACCCCAGAGCGTGGCCTTAAAGGCGTCCCAAATAGTCTCGACGACCTGGACAGAATCCTTGTTACGCTTGAAGAAGTCCAAACATTCCACCCGGAGTTCCTCCTGGAACTCCGAGTCCAACAACATAGAGGGTTGCATACGCCACGCCGCAGCTGGGGGGCCCAGTTCAGAGCCTCGTAACGCAATAATGACAGGGGAGTGGTCTGAGTATGTCCTGGGGAGGTGTGAAGCGTGAACTAGTGTTGCATAAAGTTGCGAGGTAAGGAGGAAATAATCAAGCCGTGCCCATGACTTAGCCTGTGCCGTGAAGTGTGTACCCTCCTCCCTTGGCCCGCAGTGGAAACGCCAGGCATCTATAAGGTTATTGCTGTCTATAGTTGCCCTAAGGACCTCGCGTCCGTTCGTGTAATGGTGGGGGGCGGGGTGTGACCTATCCAGGGGGGGGGGTGCAAGGTAGTATTGAAATCTCCCCATATGAGGTGTTGCGGCCCTGTCTCTACTATCGCAGCCCATAAGTCAGTGAAGTACTGTGGGTCATCAATGTTAGGCCCATAGCAGCACGCAAGCGTCACTGTCAGGCGTCCCAACCTCCCCCCATAGCAAGCAATATCTCCCCTGAGGGTCAGCCCTGGAGCCGGCCGGCCGAAAAGGCGTATTTCTCTTAATCAGAATCGCCGTGCCTCGCGCATATGAGGAGTAATTAGCAAAGATTGAGTGTGAAGCCCATCTACGTCCAAAGGCGCCAGGTCTATGGGGCGCAATATGCGTTTCCTGTAGGAAAGCAATGTGAATTTTGTGGCGATCAAGGTAACTCAGCACTTGCCTCCATTTCCTATGATCCCCCAGCCCCCTCACATTCCAAGTAATGACATTTAATCGTTTCCCAGGTCTTAGCAGCACTTTATTCTTTCATAATGTGTTTACTTTCCGAGTTTGGAGAGAAAGGGATAAAGGTTGTTGCAGATTGGAGGGTACATGCTGATGAGACGTGGGGGTTGGTAAAAGAAAGAGGGGCATGTTGGTGTGAGAGGCAGCACATACCGATGAGACAGGGAGGTAGCATGCATTCGAGGGGTGGGGGGTCGGGGGCAGTCCAGGCTCCTGTAACCTCTGCTTCCCCTTATCGCTGCATTACCCAAGCGAAGCCTCGCCTCCTCCGCCAGCTTCACGACCAGCCGGTCGCAGCGCTTCACAGCACTTTATTATTTGCCAATGTTTTTACTTTCTGAGCACAGCCGGTCGCGGGGATTCACAGCACTTTATTATTTAATAATGTTTTTAATGTCCGAGCACGGCCAGTTGCAGCGCCTTACGGCACTTTACAGAAATAATGTTTTTACTTTCTGAGCACGGCTGGTCGCGGGGCTTCACAGCACTTTAATCTTCGATGATGTGTTGTTACTTTCCGAGATTTAGGGTCGGCCGTTCTAGCCGTTAAACCACGTCTAGGGGCCCTGCGCTGCAGGGGCCCGCGTTGCCTCCCATCCCCGATGACTTCAAGCTGTGAAAATCGAAGTATGGAGATGAGGGGAGAAAGGTCGTGCAGATTGGAGGGTACATGCTGATGAGACTTGGGGGTTGGTTGCCGAAAGAAAGAGGGGCATGTTGGTGTGAGAGGCAGCACATACCGATGCGACAGGGAGGTAGGGTGCATTCGAGGGGTGGCGGTCGGCGGCAGTCCAGGCTCTTGTAACTTCTGCTGCCCCTTATCCGTGCATTACCCAAGCCCAGCCTCGCCTCCTCCGCCAGCTTCACGGCCGGCCGGTCGCAGCGCTTCACAGCACTTTATTATTTGATAATGTTTTTACTTAGAGGAGTCGAGCGAAATGCTGTGCATGGGCGGCCTGCTGTGCCACTTCTTTTCAATCTCCTAGTACTTGGGCCGGCTCCTCAGGCGTTGCATGCTCCGGGCCCCAGCTGCACGAAAAACCTCTTGTGTGCCTGCGCAAGTAGCTGCTCTTCCTCACACTTTTCAGGTTACTGCTGCTGCACTTTAACTCCAGGGAGCACGTCAGGCCACACTGCAGGGGTCTTCAATGGTGCACCCGTGTATGCCCCCGACTGAGGCTAACCAGGGCACTTTGGCCACACCACTGCAGCGGTTCGTATTCCTTGAAAGCATTTGCCTCGAGGTAAAAAATGTTTTGATATTTTTTGATATTTATGAGTTTTTATAAAGCGCGAACTTTCACTCCGGAAGGAGCATCTTGGCGCTATGCATGCATGAAGTAGATAGGTGATGGATGATACGTGGTGAGGGTCTGGAACTAAATGGCTGCCAGTACAGAGGTGTCAGGTTGTTGATACACCCATGTCTTGAGTAGTTTTCTGAAAATACTCTCCTTTTCGATTAGTCTAAGGTTGACGGGTAAGTTGTTCCATGCCCTTGCTGCCAGAACGGTAAAGGTTTTCCCACCCTTAGTTTTGTACTTGAACCTGGGAATCATTATGAGATTAGTCCCAGAGGATCTCAAACATCGTGTGGGGTTGTAACAAGTGAAGCGATTTGCAAGGTAATGGGGCCCTGTGCCTTTCATGGATTTGAAGACGGTAAGTAGGAGTTTAAAAAGAATTCTTTTATGGAGCGGCAACCAATGTAGGGAATTTAATGCAGCTGAGGCTGATGATCTTCTAGGAAGTTTCAGGACCAATCTGGCGGCTGCGTGTTGTATACTCTGAAGCAGGGCTTTAAGTGGGATCAAAAAACTGGGGGGTCTCTCAAAGGGGCGTGGCCACTAATTAGGGGCGTGGCTTTTAAACACTTGCGCTAGAAATCTTTGTTTAGTATAGAGTGCCGCCCAACTTGTATTTTGCTGTTTGTCATTGCATCCAGATATGTGATACAATAAGTAACCTCATACCTACAACAAGTAAGGACTATTGGCTTTGTCAATGGTTATTAGTTGCATAAGATAAATAAGCTGCAACTATATCTTGTTACATATAATATTGAAAAAGCTTCCAATTAAAGCCCTGGTGACCCTACCACAATGTTGTTGCTCTTGCGTTTCGGAAAGAGAAGGGAAATCCAGAGAGAAAATGACTCTCTCTAAAGGATTTCCCTTCCCCCACAAAGCTCACCTGGCATGACGTCATGCCGTAACTTCTCCATTAGTGAGAAGTGTGCAGTGTGAGCAGCACACATCAATGTGCTTGTTGTCTCGAAACGGGTGTCTATCTGGCTGTTTTGTGCCCTGGCACTTTTTTCTGGACTGCAGTGACAGTAAACTGCTGTCTCTGCAGTCTGGAAAAAAACGGACCGCCTGTGCCAGGGCTCAAAACAGAGCCCGATAGAGACCCGTTTCGAGGCCTCTTTTAAAAAACTCCCGGTGCTCAGACCCCTTGAGACCCGGCCCACTTAAAGCCCTGCTCTGAAGCTTCCTCAGGGTGGACTTTTTCACTCCAGCCATTAACCCATTGCAGTAATCAAGTCGGGAGAGTATTAAGGCTACCGCGACTGATTTTCTAGCTGCAATGGGGAGGAAGTCAAAGAATTTCTTTAAGGATTTGATAAGTCCGAAGCAGCGTCCAGCAGTGATCCTGACGTGATCGTCAAAGGAAAGGGAAGAATCGAATTGCACGCCCAGGTTCCGTGCGGAAGATACTGCACTGGGTGGGGCCTCTGATCCTAGGGGCCACCAGTCCTTCGGGCAGAAAGATAGATTTTTACCTAGAGGTATGATTTCAGTCTTTGCGCTGTTACACCTCAAGTGGTTTTTATTCAACCATTGAAATACATCGGAAAGACAAGTCCGGAAACGCAAGTCTGCGTCCGAGCACTTTTTATCAATGGTGACGACAAGTTGTGTGTCGTCAGCATATGACGTGACAAGGATCCCATGAGATTCTATCACAGCGAGGAGGGGGGCCATATAGATGTTAAAAAAAAAAAGGGGGCTTAATATGGACCCTTGGGGAACTCCTGATGTGATAGGTTTTTCGCTGGATAGATAGGGACCCAGAGACACAGTCTGGGACCTGTTGGACAGGAAAGATTTGACCCATGACAAGACTGTATCTGTCACGCCAATATCTCGCATTCTATTAATCAGAATAGTATGAGAGATAGTGTCGAAAGCTGCTGTTAAATCGAGCAGGATGAGGACGGCTTGCCTTCCTTCATCCTGCAAGAACTTGATGGAATCAGACAGTTCTATCAAGGCTGTTTCGGTGGAATGACCGGGGCGGAACCCTGACTGTTGGGGATGCAGGATGTTATGAGTCTTGTCGTGATCTTACTAAGGACAGGCAGTAATGAAATGGGGCGCATGTTTGTAAGATCGGTAGGAGATTTGTTCTGTTCTTCATCAGGGGCTTCACAATAGCCTTCTTCCAATCGTTAGGTACTATCCCGTGCTCGAGGGATTCATTGATGATTGAATTAATAAAAGGATTGACTGCCTCGGTTAGGTGATGGAGAATGCCAGGAGGGCAAGAATCAGTGGGAGCTCCTGATTAGCATGCCAAAATTGCCTTGCCTGTTTGTTGGAGGGAAACCGGTTTAAAACTGCAAAGCGGGGGATAGTTATCCATGACCTCATGAGAGTTGGTTAGAGGAGGAAAGTCTTTTTGGATGTTAACGATTTTATCCACAAAAAAGTCTGCTATTTGATTGCACAGGGTTTCAGACGGTGGAATTTCGGGCATGAGAGCTTTGGGGTGGGTGAAAGACTTGACTATTGTGAAGACAGTTTTTTGTTTTTGGTGGGCTTCATTTATGGCCTTGGTAAAGTATTCCTTTTTTGCCGCTTTTATGTTGGAATGATATAGCTTCCTCTGTTGGACGTACAGTGCTCTTGCAGTCTCATCATAAGTTTTTCGCCTTTAGGGTCGGAATGATCTGAAACAATTTGATTCATCCAGGCGTGGAAATTGCGAGAGTCCATTACAGCGTCGCCGGTTGGTTTTGGGGCCTTAGCCAAGATTTGAGAGTCCAATTTGATACGTTCCGTCACCTTCTTCCAGTTAACTGTAAAGGACGGATGGGGGCGAATCATTCTGGGAAGGGCGGAGGCTAATATCTCAATATCAAATGGAATAAAGCAATGATCCGTCCAAATTTGAGGGATTGGAGAGGATGTGGTCAGTCATGTGATTAGAGCAGATGCCATCCAGAGTGTGGCCCGCACGGTGCGTAGGAGCAGTGACAAGTTGGGATAGACCAAAGGTATTTAAGGAATGTTGAAAAGAAATAGTGTGGGGGTCGACACAGGATTCCAAATGTATATTCAAGTCCCCTAATAGAGTGAAGCTAGGATAGTGTAACATAAGTGCTCCGAGGACATCGTCTAAGGAGTCCAGAAAGGGAGTGGCATTGCCAGAGGGGCGATATATAAGTCCTCCCGAGAAGGAGGTGGAGGCATTAATTTGAATCCAAAAGCCTATGCCCTCGCTGTCTTTAAGATGGCCAAGATCAAATGTATGGCAAGGGAAGGTATTCTTAATAGCGAATGCTACCCCACCGCCTCGCCCAAGAGGTCTGTCCCGCCTAAAGATAGTGAAATCTGAAGGAAGGGCCGTAGCCAGATCAGGATTGGATGAATCATTAAGCCAGGTTTCAGTGACAAAGAGAGCATCCAAGTCATGGCCTAAAATTAAATCATGTATGTCTTGGCTGTGACAGGATTGGGACCTAGCGTTGATAAGGCCACCCTTAAAGTAAGTGGAATTATATTTTGTTGGGGGAGGCGAGTCGAGTGCTTCAAGGATTGTCGCAGAAGGTGTCCATTTGCAGTATGTACATGAGAAGGGGCTCGAAAGAGGATCAATTGGGAGGCAATCCTTACAGTGGTTGTCTGTTTTACAACGTAGTGCGAGTAGTTGGTTACTGTCATACCTGATGACTGAGGGTCCTTGGGCAGCATGCCCTGCGCCCGGCGCGGTCCTAGCGCGGACGGGCGCAGACGGGCTTGGCTTAGGCGCGGCTTCGGCGCGCGTCCGGCGCGCCCGCTGGCCAGCCCGCTGCGCCGTCTGGCCGGCCTGCACATAATATAGGGAGAGAAAGAGGGCGGGAGGAAGGCGCGACTAGAGCGCTCTCCCCGCCTCACTAAAGATGGCGCCCACCGCCGCCGAGATCGACTAGAAAGCGGCTGGGCCGAGTGAGGAAGATCACAGGAGTGTCAGTGTGTCAGTGTGCCTCAAATAGTTAATTCCCCTTATTTCTTAGAGAAACCCCCCAGTAAAACGGAACAGTATGTAAAAAAACGATCAAGGTTAAAAGCGCTCTAAAATAAAAGCACCAGATAAAAGCACCTCACAAAATTTACATCACGTTGTCAGAACATGCAGCTCGCAGCCCCAGTTACCCTCGACCAGGGAGAGCTTCTGAAGGCTAAATTGCAAACGTGAAGCACTCTTCAAAATTTCACCACGCAGCACGCTGTTTATTTGCAGTCTGCACCCATTATTGTGTTCCACTGTGCTTGTGCAAATTATCAAAGCAGTGCTTTCTTTTAGCTACATTTCGATTTTGAAACACAACGGGCACTTTATTTTCATGCCACATTTACGGGTGCTTTTTGTTGTACATGTTTTGTGTTTAGCGAACTATTCATTTATTTATAGCCTGTAAGATTTATTGCTCAATGTTTCTCATTTTTGTACTAGAATGAGGGGGAAATGACTTAATTGGCGTTAGTTCAACCCCAATGCGCAGCGGCAGGGCTGTTTCAGCTGCTTCCCTACTGCTGCTCATTCCTCCTTATCTGTGCTTTTATGGCTGTCTCGCCAGTGTGCATCTCTGCTCCATGCACTTTCACCACGTAACGGACCTGACATGCTGTCCTGCTCCTCTGTATTCTTTCTGCCGTGCCACACTTTTCACACACAACAGCTATTTTCTCACATGAGCACCTGCCGAGCGGTGCTTCTTTACTGTTGGGTTGCTTCTTTCCTTAAATGAGCTCCCTGCCGAGATTCATTGCTGCCTCTGCTACTCTACCCTCCTTCAGTGGGCCATTAAACTTCACATGTAACGTTACCAGGGCCGTGTCATAAACCCAGCACACTAGCAGATCAACACTTTGTATTTAGATTACTGTGCACTTTGTATGTCAGGGTTCTAATCCTATTTCAAGAAACCTAGTTTGCATTTTTAAACATTTGAAATGTTGTTGAAGATTTATTCATTAAATCTGCATTTGTCACCTAAATTATGTTTAAAAAGTAAGTCATGGGCAGGGGATGGTTTAAAGTTCTGCATTCAAATTGTAATATAATAGCATCTCCAGGATCTTTGTTTATTTTTGGGAAATGTGGCGGTTTCTGTCAGGTAACTTTGCATCCAACAACTTACTAAGGCTAAAACAGGCTCTGCAAACACATATAATATTGACAGTCCTCCTGCAGCTGTTTTTACTGTTATTCATAACAGATAATAACATTCATTCAATATAGCCTTTGCACATACGTGCACATTCATGTTTGCCACCTAATTACACTCTACTAAATACCAGATAAATATATCCCACATACAACTACTATGCCACATAGCAACCATCCATACAAATACACTCTACGCCATGCCACATAATTCCCATCAGCATAATTTAACTCAAAATACCACACAATTCCACGCCCCACAATTCAGCTCCACACATTTCCATTCTGCACTACATAATTCAACAACAAACCACATCATTCAAATCAACACACTTACACAAAAAATGCATCCAATCCACACCTCAAAATTTAACGTCACACAATTCAATAGCTCACCACATAATTAAATTCCACTACATACCATGGCACAAGACAACATACCAATACACATATTTACACTCAATTTCACTCAGCACCACCACTTCACCACTCAGCACCACCACTTCACCACTCAGCACCACCACTCAGCACCACCACAGCACCACTCAGCGCCACCACAGCACCACTCAGCACCAACACAGAACCACTCAGCGCAACCCCAGCATCACTCAGCACTACCCCAGCATCACTCAGCACCACCCCAGCATCACCCAGCACCACCCCAGCATCACTCAGCGCCACCCCAGCATCACTCAGCGCCACCCCAGCATCACTCAGCGCCACCCCAGCATCACTCAGCACCACCACATTATCACTCAGCACCACCACATTATCACTCGGCACCACCACAGCACCACCACAGCACCGCTCAGCACCACCACAGCACCACCACATTATCACTCAGCACCACCACAGCACCACTCCGCACCACCACAGCACCACTCAGCACCACCACTCAGCACCACCACAGCACCACTCAGCACCACCACAGCACCACTCAGCACCACCACAGCACTACTAAGCATTTCCACAGCATCACTCAGCACCACCACAGCACCACTCAGCATCACCACAGCATCACTCAGCGCAACCCCA
Organism: Lissotriton vulgaris; assembly: GCF_964263255.1. Lineage (NCBI taxonomy): Eukaryota > Metazoa > Chordata > Amphibia > Caudata > Salamandridae > Lissotriton > Lissotriton vulgaris. The sequence goes on from NC_141697.1 coordinate 263,603,437, forward strand.
GGTTATAGGTGTCACATTTGCGAAAGTTATAACTATTGGCATTGTAAATAACAAAGCTATTAATTTAGCTATTTTCAAAACCAACACATAAATAAAAGAATTTTCATTTGCAAGACCAATAGCTCAAACTTTCCTAATGCGAGACCTATTGCTTTGCAAATGCTTGTTCTAGTTCTAGCTGTGTTCACAGCGATTGGAGTTTAACAGTATGCTTACAAATCATAAAGTCTCTAATGTTTAGCTTAAACATCTACTAGACTATTGTAAACAGCTCAACAGACCCTTTGTTTATTTCAAATAGATCATTTATAGCTGACTGCATCTCGTTTCTGAATAACAGTATCTCCAAGGGCCCCAGGGTAAGCGCCACACATGCTATTGTTGCTGGGGTTCAGGGATCTCCAACTTTAAAATAAGTGGGGAGTTGTCTGACAGTGTTCAGGTAAATATTCAACGTCAATAATTACTGCAATGTCTCAACTGAGGTGATCCAGAAATCTATTTGTGAGTGCATGTTGTGTACAAGTATACTTTATCACCGCCCCTCTTCTCCCTCCATGCTTCTCTTAAACCAATCAAGTCTAACTTATGTCTTGATGGACTTGCAGACACAGGATGATTAACTCTTTGTAGACTATTGCTATCCAGTGAAGGTTGCGTAGTAAATTGAAATCATTACCCATAGAACATTCTGTGCACTGTGCTGTCTGTAGAGTGCTATGTGTTTCTAAAAAAAAAAAAGTGCTTGTCTTTATCAAATGGACAGGGATGTCCTGAAGTGTCCCTATCGCATACAAAAGCCTACCCTGGGGGTCAGTATACATTTAGGGTAGTTTAAAGCATATGGACCTCTTCACCAATACAGCCACATTGCTAGAGAATGTGCGGAAGGAGGCAACATTTCTGTCCTGACTTCCAACTAGAGGCGAAGGAGCTGGAGGTCCTGCCTCCAAAATGGGTTTCCTGTAACATCACGGCCTCAGCAGCATGTCTTTCCAGGAATGTCAGGATTGTTCATCTCTTTATTATTATGTTTGAGCTTGTAAAGCGCACTGTTACCTGGAGGTTTCCTGGCGCTGTGTAACGCTGGGGAACCCGTCCTGGCTTTCCCTGTGGAATGGTCCCTGCTGGGAGTCCCCAAGGTGGAGCCAAGCATCCCCGGCGTTGGAGGGGCCGTTGTGGAGATTAGGCAAGCTGATGCCCAGAGTTGCCGAGTGGGACCCCTGATTAGAGTAGACACCGAAGCGAGAATTATCGAGTCCGCTGACCAAAGTCCACGACCCTGCCGCGTCGGGAATTGAACCCTGGTCCCGGCCGACTTCTGCTCCCGGGTCTGCCGCCTCTAACCAGTGAGCCACAAGACTCCACTCTTTAGGTTGCCCAAGCCCCCAATATTCCATGCCACTAGTTTAAGGTCTCTCCTTTCCTCATCTTCACTACTTTTCTGAAGATGCAATGTCACCCAAGACCCTCCACTTCTTGTGGCACACTTGTAATGCTTCTGACTCAATATTAATCACATTACATCTTCTGCTTATATACCCCAACTTGTATTCACCCATCCGCATTGATCACCATAGCTGTCAGTGCAGTAATCCCACAACTTGGTAAGAACCTGAAAAATCATATCTATGAATTCCAGCCTAGGGGAAGATAATCACCGTCCATTCCCATACTCCTTTGTGTGATTAGTCCAGCAAAAGCAAGCCGCAGCCGTCATAAATTAATTAGTTTAATGGATCAGATCGTATCAGGGAGCCTATAAATCAATCAACAGTTATATATAAACCAACAGAACTAGCATTATTAATGTAACAAGACATGAGGCATACACATCCTCATTATTCAAATAATGTCAAGATGAATTCAACGATAGCGCAACAGCAAAGAGTTGGAAAAGGATACCATCTCCAGCGTATCAAGTGAAGTGTAAGTGTCTTCTAGAATGTTCAAGCCTGGTCGGTGCCAGAGTCTGGTTGTTCAGTCTTTTTCTTTCGTGATGGCAGATTTTGCAAACGTCATTGCCTCTTTAAGAGTGGGTCAGATATATGCACGGTCTTTGTACTATACGCTAAGCTGTGCCATGAACAGCATTGTGTACTTGATGACTTGAGCTCTCAGCAGTTTTTCACTACTGTGTATGCTCTTTTGGCTTCTTGCTCCGCTGCTGTGAAGAAAAACCCTGACACTGCAAAGGGCTTTTCTCTCTGGCCCCTTGAGTGTTGTGCTGCAATCCTGGTAATTGAGTAAATGAGCAACTATCGGCTGGAGGTCCGGCAACACTGGTCTAGGTCCCAGTGATCTGTGCGCTCTGTCAACAACCAGTAGATCAGAGAAGGTGGTTCGCGCAGCAGCTTGGCAAGTAGTGTTTCATAAAAGGTCACTGGTTTGTCGAAGTCAGTCGATTCTGGGAGCCTAACTATGCAAACATTTTTCCTCTGTGATCCGGTATCCATGTCCTAATTCTTTGCAGCAAACTTTGCCAAGTCTCTGTTCATTTGCGCAATAATACTCTTTAGTTCAGGGTCCGTCTCCTGGACTCAAATTCTCTGCTCAGATTCATTGATGCGGTCACTGTGTTTATCCAATCGGTCCTTTAACAGGTCAGTGTTCCTGTGAGGTGGTCTTTTTTAGAATCTATAGTGTAAACTGGACTTCATATCAATGAGGATTTCTTTAATGTCCACGTCAACTGGTTTATCTGGAGCTCCACTACCCTGGTACCTGTGCAGGGAGAGGGGGTCTAGAATGTGTCCCCACAGCTCTTTTCTGCTGAAGGGAGAGCTTGTCCTGTCTGGCATTAGTTTTGCCCATTGTGCAAGAGTTAGTAATATTGTTGACCACAAATGTTTCATAGTTAATTGCACCATTAGAGGAGAGGGCCCCACTCCTCTCTGGGCTCACAGATACCTGTAGGATTGTCCGATTTCTCCAGTCCCTCTGCATTCTCTAGCCACTACAAGAAGGACCCATGTTCCTATTTTTGCTCCCTGGTCATAGGACAGAGCTATGTTGCTGGTGGGGTTGGGAGTCAATTAGCACGACAGTAACCATCAGGATATTTCTCAATTTCGCCATAAATATTTGTCCTTATCACTGAGAAGTTCTCCTGATGGTGGTTATTTCAGTAAAGTTTCAGGTCCTAAGTAGCATCAGGCAATCCGCCCATACAGATGTCAAGATACTGATACCTTGGAGTCATACACCCACAACTGATCTGAAGGGCAATGCCACACACCCCGGTAGGCCAGCCAAGGCGAGCAGTGTCAGAGGAGAAGGAAGCCTCCCCAAGCTCAGGTGGATTCCTCCGATGTCAACTGGTCCCTGCTGCGCCACAGCCCTTCAGCTACATCCTTCATACTCCTCTGCTGCCCTTCCTTTCTATTTGCAGACAGGGTACCTAAGCACCACAGCCTTCGTGAGCTCTTCACAAGTCCAGTCTGCCGCCCGCCTTCTGGGCTTTAGACGGTTGATGAGTCAACAGGAGAGTTACTTTTGTCTTAGCACTGACTGAACCATTGTACCACTGCTCCTCTCCCATCGGTCAGAGTCAGCATGGCATTCATGCAGCTGGATGGAGGAGAATTTCAGAGCAGGGTAGAGAGAGCTTTGCTGCTAGGCGGTCATCTTGGATGGTTGACTAGCCGCGTCCTAATGTATTTTCCATTTATTTACACTCCCGTTTTTCCTTTCTTGAATCAAGTGCTGTGCAGTTTTAGATGATTTATCTTGTGCTTTAAGGTGCAGTTTAGTACGTTGTTTGCTGTTTGAATGAGCAGACAGACACCCTTATAGTTTTGTTACTGTGAACAAGGACCAGGACGTAATTTTATATTCTCCACATTTTACTGTCTATTTCAAAGAAGTACTTTTATATGGTTTTAAGTTTGTTATTGTGGTTAGCGTACAGCACTTGTACACCTGAATAGCTTTCAAGGTACACGGGTTAGAAGCATAATAGTCCGGAACTGGGAATTATAAGGCTGCCTCAAAACAGCAGGTCTTAAAGGATTTAAGACAGAAGGGCAATTTAGAGTGGGACAAGGATAGAGAACCGTCTGCCACTCTTACATGTTTTTTTTGCATTTGGTAATTTTTAGAAACAAAAGAGAGAAGGAGCTGAGGGATATAGGGGGCATATAACATTTAATAATTTTCTGGAAGAAAGATGTGCATGTATTCAACATTTCTATAGCGCAAACCTAGTCAAAAGGCAGCAATGAGTTATACAGGGCCAAAGAACAGCTTACCTGATAAAAAAAGCATAGTCCTGTAAGACCCCAAAAAAGGCATTAACGTAGTCCAGGCATTAAGCCTATAATAGCTGCAGTTACTTGCCGCTTGCCACCGTATTGAAGAACAATGTAATTTTTCTTAGACAAGATTGTAAGTGCAAGCAGCCACAACCGCCAATTAAAAGTGAACTGATTTAACTGGGAGAGGGCAAGAACCCTTCTCAGTGGACCACTAAGTGTTTGTCAAGGAGTCTTTCTGAAAGACTACTACAAGAGCCTTGGTTTTGCCACTTTGCTTTAAGCCTGTAGGTACCCAGCCACTCACAGATGTTCCTTAAAAGCTTTTATATCTTAGGAAAAGTGGTGAGACAGGCTGTCATTTGATTCAGGAACTGCATAACCTGTCAATTGGTTCTTGACATCACCCTAGACTGCTCGCACCCCCCACCCCTACGCTCCCCGGCTCCCAAACAAATGGAGAAATTTCGGGATTGGACCTCGCACTGGGCCATCACAGATGCATGGCGACTTCATCATCCACACACCCGCATTTACTCATTCCATTCCATCCCCCATAATTTTCGGGTGCGCCTGGATAGGTTCCTCTGCTCCACGCCAATCCTCCCCAAAATTCTGTCCACGGATTATATGGGCAGGATCGTCTCAGACCATGATGCCCATATACTACGGCTGAACTGGTGCCCCCCACACCCACCGGTCCCCACCTGGCGACTGCCCCGTGAATGCCTAACCGACCAGGTCTTTAAACATGCTCAAAAACAAAGCATACAAGACTTCTTCACCCACAATGCAGGCACAGCCTCCTCGGTATTGGTGGAATGGACGCATTCAAAGTGGTGGCCCGTGGAGAATGCATTAAACAAATCACGGGGTTAGACGGACACTAGAGCAGGCACTCACCAAAGCAGAACAACACCTCGCCACGACCACTAAACGAGATGACTCCACTGAGGAACAAGTTGCGCTCACAGCCAAGACGGCTTATCAAACCGCCTGTGCTGACCTTTGTAAATACAATTTCAGAACTTATGCCACCCGGATGCATAAAGAAAGGCATAAATCAGGCACGATGCTTGCCTGGTTAGCGCGGCAGGACACCGACATTAAACCAATTACCGAAATTATCAACCCTGATGGCACCCTGGTGCGTTCCCAGGACGAGATCCTGTTAGCGTTCCGACACTATTACGAGGCGCTCTATAGCACTCCGATCCCACCCTCGCAATCCTCAATAGATAATTTCCTTGATCCCCTAACGCTACCTACAATCACGGCAGTGGACAGGCTTGCACTAGACACGACGATAATGTCCGCCGAAGTCACCCAAGCGACACATGCCCTATCTCGTAACAAGGCACCAGGCCTAGACGGACTCCCACTAGAGTATTACACTACCTTTTCTCCCCTACTAGTCCCGCGGATGACACTAATGTTTGAGTCTGCCCTTGAACAGGGAATCCTCCGTAAATCCCTTAGGGAATCTGTAATTGTAACTTTTCTGAAACCGCATCGGGACCCACAACTTATGGCATCATATCGTCCCATTACTCTTTTATCCACCGACTGTAAAATTCTACGGAAAATATTGGCCGATAGATATGTACAAATAATAAGCCCCCTGGTCCACCTGGATCAATGCGGGTTCGTCCCGGGCAGAAATACATACCAAAACATCCGCCGCATCTTCCACGTGCAAGATCAGGTGAAGGACACGCACCCACGTTCAGCTGTCTCATTCTTGATCTTGAGAAAGCTTTTGACACCATCACATGGCAATATCTATTCTCCGTCTTACACTGACTCAACATCGGCCCGTTCTTCTAGCGTACACACGTCTATTATATACAGCACTTACCACACGAGTCCGGTTAGGGAAACATATCTCCAAGGCCTTCGAGGTCCGGAAGGGCCTGAGGCAAGGCTGCCCCCTCTCACCCCTCCTCTTCGCCCTCGAGGTCGAGCTATAAGATTGCATCAGGAAGGCATGAACTGGGGCATTCCACTTGCGGATGTCACTCATAGCGTCTCCATGTATGCCGACGACCTTTTAATATACGTGAGGGACATCACAGATGACCTGACTCCTATAAGGACGACGCTCACGGAATTCGCGGACGCCTCCCGGGCTCAGAGTAAACTGGGACAAATCCACGGTCTACCCATTGCATCCGAACTTACCGCCTCACGACGTATGGATGGGGACTCAGAGAGTGTCCTGGAGCACGGAGGCCCCCTGGTACCTCGGGATCCGTCTTTACCATTCCCCGGCCGATATTTTCGAGGGCAACCATTGCAGAGCACTTGCTAGCCTTAGGTCAGCGATCGGATTCTGGAACAGAGTCCCGCTAGCCCCAATTGGCCGAGTCGCGTTGGCAAAAATGATAATGCTCCCTCTGCTCTTATATCACTTTACGAATCTGCCAGTGGTCCCACCCAAAACCTTCTTTCGCGACCTTAACTCCCTCCTTGGCACGCTCATTTGGGGATCGGGCAGACACAGAATAGCACTGAAGACACTACAATTATCTACCACTCAGGGAGGCCTAGGAGCCCCATCCTTTGAATCCTACTTTTTGGCAGCACAACTTCAATGGTTGTCTTACCGGACGGCGGGTCGACATGCGGATGAGACGCACACCCCGATGGGCCGGGTCCCATTCGGAACTCACCCGTCTCCTCCTACCGGGCACCAAACCGCGGCATACATACCCCTTTGACGATTGCGCGCCAATGCATGTTACGAGTACACCGCATGCCGCCCGGAACGCCCCCATACTCTCCATTACTCCCACTGGTTGGTTGGCCCAGACTCGAAACCTACTATCCGGCTAACATGCTAACGGCATGGGCAGTGTGTGGGATCACAGACATGGAGTCCCTCTTCGAAGATGGGCAGATTAAACCATTCCAGCGCCTTATGGACGAATACGATCTCCCTCTGGGTCAGTTCCTACGGCATCACCAACTTCTCGAATGCTTCAGTCCCCACCACAACCTTCAGGCCGGGGAACCGAACACGCACCCGGTCATACACACAATCTTGCACATGGGGGTTGGGTGACATTTAGTCACATGGCTATACAAGGCGCTCCGCGAACTCACACACGCACCCCTAACAACCTTACGTGCCACCTGGGAGGACGAAATAGGACGCCCACTACATGAGACGGAATGGACTAGAGCCCTTGAATCTCCCAAAAAGGTGTCTAGGAACACCCGATTTAAAAATATACAATTTTACATCCTCCACAGGGTGTATCTGACACCGGCGCGCTTGAATAAATTCTTCCCCAACACTCAATTCCTTTGCCCCAGATGCCACTCCCCAGAGGCCGACTTTCATCACATGTTCTGGAGCTGCCTCACTCTTCGATCCTTATGGCAAACGGTCCATGATACTCTGAGAGACGTCAAGGGACTTATAACCCTGGACACGTGGGAAGCTAGTGCGCTAGGCATATTCCGGATTCAGAAGCATCTTAAGGCACACCAGCGTTTCATCTCACTAACGTTATTACTCACAAAAAGGAGTATAGCCATGCACTGGCGATCCCCACGGGCCCCTCTCTGGCGGCATGGGTGGGAGCCGTATGTAAATGGGCAGCGGCGGAAGAGGACGCGTTACGAGAAGAAGTCCAGGGAATCCGGAAACACCCCATCTCCATGGAATGGGCCATGCTATTACACCGTTTCAAACAATCAACAAGTAGTGAGGAGCCGGACGCCAGTCCATCCAACCCCACCACCTCCCACCCACCTACGCAGGCACGACTGCGGACCTTGAACCCCCCCTGACGGCGCACCAGCGATGCAGACGGATATACCCCATACCCCACATCCTACCATATTAGATGATTGAACCCCGTCAGTGATCCAATTTAAGCCCCTTCTCACATAACAGTGGTACACTACTACGCAACCCAGCGAGATGTACAACACCCAATCCCGTATCACAATCCCCCGCACCTGCGCTCTACGCATCCATGCTCCTCTCCCCGGTTTGTGCCCCAGTTTTGAATAATACTGTTGCATGGCGCCTACAGAACCGCTCCACATATCACCAATATCATAGTGGACTTATATGAGTGCAGTATATTGTTATCGCTTATATGTCTAGATACATGATTTGTACTGTTCAAATAACGAAATGCCAATAAAAACACGTTTAAAAAAAAACTGTCAATTGGTTCTTCTTTGAGTTAAGACTATTATGCACAATGCAAAAATGAATATTCAGTCCTTACATAGCCAGCACAAATATCCCAGTTGCATAAATTTAGCATTACACCCTCCCCAAAACCAGCTGAATCATCTGGCTTCACAGCTTCTCAGTTTTGCAGTCCTAAGCTCTGCCAAGACTGAAATAATAAAGGTTTAATGAATCTTTTGTTCATTGGACACAGCCACAAGAACTTCAGGCATTCCCTGGAGGGTGTTTTTCAAAAGTGTCATAGGATCTTTTGTAGAAGGATGCCGTCTTGAAAATTGCAAATATAAAAAAAAATACCCTATTATTGTGCAAGAGGTTTGGATTGCATCCCGGTGAGCCTGCTTACCTTCTCTTTTAATGTTTTTAAAATTAATGTTTAATTAAACAAAGCAAACAGTATATGTCAGAATAATATGAGTCTGATTTATACTTTGATCCTTTGATTTGATAAACGGCAATTGTCCGTCAAACCTCCTACGTCATTAACCAAGGTTTTCACTGTGTGATAGGATGTGGAGTTTGAGTAGAGTTTAATGACTCTTGAGAGTCTTGTCCTATAGTGTTTCAACAGAGTTCCTAAGTGAAGCGGCAAGAAGGACGCAACTTCCCTCACTCCCATGAAGTTTCAACATGAATCTTTCGATTCAAGACTTAATCAAACAGATTTTTGGCAGGGACTCCTACACTACGCCAGGGGCTTGTCTTTTAGGCCTCACACCATGCCCTGAACAAGAGAAACCAGGCACTAAATTTGCCGACCTGCTATTGATACCAGCAAAGCACCATCACCATACATTAAACAGCCGCCACCACCAGCCTACATATACATAATTGGGGGGCAGCTGACAAACGATTCACCGCTAATAAAGGCGCGGCTTTACACAGAAATGAGGTACGCGGGCTCTGGAAATTTCCAATTGCTACCGAACGGGATGACCTGTGCGTGGCTTTAGCGGAGCCAAGATGGGACGTTTTAATGCCTCTTGACAAGCCTGTAACTCCTTCCGCAGCCACCACTACAAATCCTTCCCCTTGATTGGACATGCCAGTGCACCCAAACACCCAGACACGAAATCCACGAAAACATAACCAGACCCCCATTACACTACCACCCTCTGTTAACTGGCTACTCTTATTTTTGACACCTAATTCTTCTTTGACCACTAACTACTGCTCAAAAGTTACTCACTAATTTCCTCACAAGAATTTCCATTACAACCGCACCTCTCCCTATCTATTAGCCATTGGCGAATTGTTTTTCTGTTATTGTTAGGATTAGATACCTGGCTAGTAGACATATCACTTTATGTGTGATAATCACTGTATTATAAAGAACTTGTATATAACTGTCCAGAAGCTATCTGTTTCTGCACTAACAACCCATTGACTTTCATTTTTCAAGTTAACTATGTATAAACTTTGGCCAACTAACTCTATTTGTAATCTTCATCCTTTAATTTTTTTGGATCCACATATTTTTATCGATCAAAACACTTTCCAAGAATGCCATCAGAATAGTATCGCTAAGTGTTATGTACTGCTTTACAAATGCAAAAACCTAATAAAATGTTTCAACATGAATCTGCAAGGTCATTATTACAATTTTTTTAATCTTTTTTTTTTAAGTTTTACTATTAAAACACCCTTGACCTGAAAGCTGTGTCTCACGATGCAGGAGGTGGATTTGATGACTTAATTGCCATGTGTCACTTAAGGTCAGGGTTTGAATCGGATCACTATAGATCAGTTTAGAGACTATATTAGGTGGTGGTTAACATACTTTCTGTAAAGTAATCCTTTTGTTGTTGAAATAGCTACGATCAGCTTAAAGATGTGTATTTTGAAGAGAGTGTTGACTCTACAACAGTAAGAGTGCAATATCATGACACAAGTCCATTGCGCCTGCTTATTCTTTAGTGAATTAATTATTGGCGTCTTTTTTGGTTGCTAGCAAATCATCTTAACATTTGAAACTTTACCTAAAACTTTAGAAAATCTTTGCCCATGCTGGTCCTAAATGGTATGAGTGACTAGAAGGCGTCACAGCAACAGAAGAAAATGCAGCCCTTCTTTTACCACCATAAATCTCCATCAAAATCCTTGGTGGGAAGTAACTTTGCCAAGCGTCTTGTTGCACTGTGAAATAACCAAGTGAAAAATGTCTGTGATTCAAATATTTAAGCAGTGTTTTTTAAACCGGATCCCCAATTGACGAATACATTGTATGAAGACCTAGTTGTCCTGTGTTCGAGTCTTTGGATAGATCATGGAAGGAGGCTAACGCACTTTTCTTCTTTTTCTTTAGGATGACAACGCTGCTGGTCTACCTCATGTCCCTGGTAGGGATGATTGTTTACACGTCCACCTTGGACCTCGGGCACCTCTGGATAGTATTCGTTACTGCTGGATCTCTGGGGTAAGTAGCCGCTTCTGAAAGTCATCAGATGATAGGTTCGAGAAGAAGAGAATCGTGAATGGCAGAGGAGTAATAAGGTCTAGGAATAAGAAGTCATTGGTGGGGGCTGCAAACATTTGTATTTTTGTGAGAAGATTGTGCTTTTACAGAGAAAAACGTGCCACTTCTTTTGTGTAATTTGTGGGTTTTTTCTCCCGGGAGTGCATACTTCGCATAATAAGTAACGAGTGATTCTGGGAAAAGAATGGTTAGGGACTAAAACATCTTGGGGCAAAGACATATTGTGTGGGGTGTGTTACTGCTACAACGCATCTTTTACAACGTAATGCTGTTACAACGCAGCTATTACATCGCAAATACCATTACAATGCATGCCATTACAACGCATGGCATTACATAGCAGATGCTATTACAACGCATACCATTACATCGTAAGTATTGGTAAGTATTTAATTTTTTTTATTTTATTTAATATTTTATAATTGATTTAATTATTATTAATTATAAAAAAATATTTATTTCGTTTTTAAATATTATAAATTAAATATATTAATTTAAGTATTTTTTAAAATAAGTATGAGTATAGGAGTATATGTTTTGGGGTACTGATGTATATGTTTTGGGGTGTTTGGGTATTTTTAGGTTTTAGGGCAGTGTTTGGGTTTTGGGGTACAGGGGTGTTTTTAGGTTTTAGGGCAGTGTTTGGGTTTTGGGGTACAGGGGTGTTTTTAGGTTTTAGGGCAGTGTTTGGGTTTTGGGGTACAGGGGTGTTTTTAGGTTTTAGGGTAGGGTTTGGGTTTTGGGGTACAGGGGTGTTTTTAGGTTTTAGGGCAGGGTTTGGGTTTTGGGGTACAGGGGTGTTTTTAGGTTTTAGGGCAGGGTTTGGGTTTTGGGGTACAGGGGTGTTTTTAGGTTTTAGGGCAGGGTTTGGGTTTTGGGGTACAGGGGTGTTTTTAGGTTTTAGGGCAGGGTTTGGGTTTTGGGGTACAGGGGTGTTTTTAGGTTTTAGGGCAGTGTTTGGGTTTTGGGGTACAGGGGTGTTTTTAGGTTTTAGGGCAGTGTTTGGGTTTTGGGGTATAGGGGTGTTTTTAGGTTTTAGGGCAGTGTTTGGGTTTTGGGGTACAGGGGTGTTTTTAGGTTTTAGGGCAGGGTTTGGGTTTTGGGGTACAGGGGTGTTTTTAGGTTTTAGGGCAGGGTTTGGGTTTTGGGGTACAGGGGTGTTTTTAGGTTTTAGGGCAGGGTTTGGGTTTTGGGGTACAGGGGTGTTTTTAGGTTTTAGGGCTGGGTTTGTTTTTGGGGGTACAGGGGTATTACGACTTTATATAAATTAAATTAATTAAATTAATTTTATTTAATTTAATTACATTAATAACTATATTTACAATTATTAATTTAATTGTATTAATAAACGATTATAATTAAATTATATTATTTAAAAATGTTTAATTAAATTCTTTTAATTATATTAAATATAATTATATTATGTATTATTTATAATTTAATTAAATTATAATTATCTTTATTGTAATTAATTACATTATATTATTTACTATTTATAAATTTTTTATATTTCATTAATTATATTATTTTAAATATATTAAATTAATATCAATTTTAATATTAATTAAATTACTATAATTAAATTAATTACTGTTTTAAAAATGTTATATTATTTTTATTATTTTAAATTAATTTAATTTACTTTATTACATTTTTTTTAAAAAAGATATACTTACCTATACTTACGATGTAATGCCATGCGTTGTAAAAGTATCTGCTATGTAATGCCATGCGTTGTAATGGCATGCATTGTAATGGTTTTTGCGTTGTAAAAATCGCGTTGTAACGGAACGCGTTGTAATAGATCGCGTTGTACTGACACCAATCCATTGTGTGGGCAAGCATTTTGTGAACTCGAGTAATGTGATGTATTTTGGAACTTCGTATAATTTAAATATGCTAATTTAGTCAATGTAATTTAGATATTACCTATCCCTAGTAATTAATAATAATCTGAGTCAGGATAAAATTATGAAAACTGTGTATCATATTTACTGATTCAGCCCTTTTTATTTTGTACCTGAAAACATAATCGTGGCACACGGCTAAGGAATGCATTTGTTAAAACTTACATTTTCAATATAGTAGGGCATACAAATTGATAACATTTTTTTTAACAGAGTTTTATATAGTGCGAACTTGATCCGAAGGTATCGCGAGTCAGAGGGCTTTACATGAGCACCAGTAGCGTTCCATGCAGCCACATTAATTTTCTTTTTTCAGGCATGGGGAGATTAAGTGATTTGCCTAGAATCACAGGACTTTGCGCGTCCTTGCCGAGTCTCGAACCCGGTTCCCCAGATATGAGGTCGACCCCTCTAGCCGTTAGGCCAACTCCTCTCGTTCATTGTATTGCAACAAAGTATTCTATAGAATTATTAAAATCATCTTGAATTTCTTTTCATAAAGAAAGTTAATCGAGGAGAAAATAGCCCCTCTGCATTGTGGAACAACATGAGTACCACTGTCCTACTGTCTTCTGTTGTAGGATTGTTCTGGTGTATTGCGATGTTCGATCATTCTAATATTTTAAATAAGTAGCTACCTTTTAATGTAACAAATTCGACTGTATTTTTTAGTTGGGTTGGTGTACCCTGCTGGCAATACATTTTTGAATTCATGCTTGGCCTAGAATTGACACCCCAGGCAGGGTTTCCTCCATAAATAAGCCTGAGCAAAATTAAAACCAGAGGTACATGGCAAAAAGTAACTGAAAGAATATACGAATATACAGAAATAGGGCACTGTTCAGTTTCAAGGTCTGTGAGTTTATTTTTCAAGGTTTTTGTTTTTTACCCCAGATTCCTGATTTGATCTCGTTCTGCGTTTACTTCTCCCCAACAGGTTGTAAATAGTGATAGCCGAAAATTGTTTCCACTAAGTTTTTGATTTTCCCATATTGACAGTGGACTGGCATCAGCTTCTCTCTTTTCAATGTCTTGGTTGTGAAGGATCCACATGGAGCTTGTATTTCCTGCCTTTGCAAACTTCATTCAGTGGTTTTGTATTTTCTGCACTCACATGTGGTTGATGATTCCAATCATTGTTTAAGAAAAACTGGCATCACAATTGGCCGGTCACTTCTTTTCAGAATGCGGGCTTTCGTTTCTAGGGAACATTGATTTGGTACAGACGTTAAGAGTCGAATCATGATCTCCTACTCCAATACCCTACATACCCTGCTTAAGAGGTTGTGAGTTCCTCTTGTACAGAAATTTGAGAGTCTCAAAATTTGGAAACCTGTGGTATAGGGTTTCATGTTAAGACCTGATAAGATTGTGATTGCGCCTTTTGAACCTTATTCCTGCATTTGTACCGAATCAGACTGGATCATAATTTTGCACACCACCGACCAAGCTTAGGTTTCAGCCATCTCTCCTCATTCAGAAATTGAGCCTGGCTCACTTTCAAGATACAGTACCAGTGAATCCGTATGGATTAATCTAGGACCTGGTATAGCTGCAGAGGTTTCTCTACAATCACTAACTCTTATTTTTTTCCCATTCATAAATAAACAAAAAAAGTGTAGCAAAAAAGAAGGGAAAACGCGTGAAGGCCTACGCATCATTCTTCTGTATCTTCACAGTAGCTGCCTCTGCCAGTACAAGAGTTAGCAATAATTGGTCCATCTTACTTGTTAGGTACTTCCTTATTTTGGATTGAACAGTGTACCAGTCTCCGATGTCACGGATCATTTTCACTCCTATGATTTGGTGAACACTGCAGCCAGAGCAGTTACTGGTTCATTGTGCATGAGGAGGCATACCGGGCTCAGTAAATTGGCATTTCATTCTAACATACATCATATGGCTTTGTACTTGCTTTTTAATGGTGAAATCTTTTTTCTGAGGTAGACTTCTAACCACAGACTGCTTACCTTTTGAATATTCTTCCAGGCATTAGACTGGATTATGAATGTTTCCAGCAGTACCTATGCGTGCCAGTAGTGGCGCTGTGCGGCTCCACACTGACACTGTTCTGCTCCGGAAATGAAATGTGTATCCTTTATACGCACCACTCCTGCGTGCTGACATCGGTTCCTTTCTTTCTGCACCACCAGACACAGATCTGGAGGGAAATTAGCCAACTCTGCAATAAGAGGGCTAGTATGATGAGCTCCTAGAGGCTAGTGACGTTGAAACCTCTCCCGATCCTGGCTTCTCACACCCCAAGGTCCAACCATTGAAGGGAGTGCTTCTTTTTCCGTGGTCATGCGGAGTGCGGCCAATGCTCTCATCTTCCAGCTCTGCACCTTAAAGATCAAAGCCAATGTCTTGACTGAAATTCTCCGGCTGGGGCAACAAACTACTGAGCCCTCCTACCTTTGATGAGGCACTCACTTACACTGTCCTAAGAACCTGGCCACACCGTACTCTGGTTACCCAAAAACATCACCAGATTGCAAGACGCAGCCAAATTGCCCTAGGCAGCCCTGCATTTTTGTCTTGACACCCCTGTCCTGAGAGCTTAGTAGTGCAGGCGTCTACTAGTCAACAAATCCACATGCTTTTTCGAGTACTCCCGCCAACAGGGAGTCCAAAAGAGTTGAGATCTTTGGGAAGAAGGTATTTTCTTCCTCCAGTCTGGCCCTCAGGTCTGTAAACGCCATTTGCCTGCTGGCCCCCTATCATCATGCTCTTTGGGATTCAGTAGCTCAAGTCCTCTCAAAAGTCCCGGATGGCCTTCGATCTGTTTTGACCCAAGCTATTTAGAGCAGTTTTGACATGGTTAAATTGAAAATTCGTCGTGATTTCAAACGCTTTTGAGCGAGGAGAGCTCCTGAATCCATATGGGTATGCTGGCTGGTAAACATCTTTTACAACAACAGCATTAACCCACATGTTACAATGCAGGGCTTTACACCACAAACCATTACAACGCGTTTCCCATTACAGCGCCCCAGTGGAGTTAGAATAGTAAATTGTGTTTTAATGGACTAAGCATTGTAATGGATTTTGTAAAGCCCTGCATTGTAAAAGGTTTTGCGGAGTAAAAAATGCGGGGTAATGCCACGCGTTCTAAAGTGTCATATTCATCCTGGCAGGTTTGTGAAATAGAGCTTTAAAACACGATCTTACTCTTCATTGGAGCTCATTACAAGGACCTTAGTCACTGAAAATCGTGATTTCTGAAAGAGCGGTTTCTGACACTCCACTTTTGTTTTAATGCAACCTGGTCATTTCTTTCAGCCCTGAGTTGCTCAGATCACTATGGCAACTGACTGACCCTTGGTACAGTCTATGAGCTGATCGAGAGGATTTGAATACCCTGGGACTGTGATACCCCAAGAAATGCCACTCCATATAAAGCATATGGGTTTGAAAGCAATTGCTGGTGTCCTAAAAGACAACCCATCAGCAGCAGGATATTTACTTGAGTAGGCAAGGAGAGGCATGATCTCAATCTCTGTGCCAACTGGGTTTTCAGCTGTGGGCCCTGGTAATTCATATTTTTTCCTACTGCCCTCCATCTGCAGGAGAAAAGGAACACCCAGTTGGAAAGTCTGAGCAGGTTGTGCCATGTTCCGCATGAATATTAGCTGAAATGTTTATACCCTGCGAGTGGGAATTTCTTCAGATAATTCTTTTCACAATGGTGCACCACTCTGGTGGTCACAGTTTGCCTCCTACCTGAACCTCTTCTCCATTTCCCTCCACTTACCTACTTGAGCTAATTTCTCTCTTTATTTCTACCAAACTCTCTCTTTTACAAGACTTTGTAGAATCTCGTGATTTCTACCAATTTACAGATGCTTCTCGTGTCCGGCTCAACTCTCGAACATCAACTTACTTTTGCTTCCTCAGCAGTGGTGGCTGGGAATATTTGAAAATGGTAGGGCGTAAAAGTTGGGGGATGAGTGTTACATAGTGAGCCCGTCTAACACCAGGCGAGGTGGGATCGGGGGATAAGTTCTCCCTCCCCCCTTGAAAAAAAGTTTGGAAAGAAAAAGTAGTGACAAATGGTGCATTTTAAAGCAAATGTGGGAAGAATTGTGCATATGTATTCTTGAAATACTTAAACGCATTAAAAACTGCCCCATTAGGTCTGGCAGGTCAGTTTTTACAGTTGATTTTCCTGATATTTCCAGAAAAACTGCCTGCAGCAAGCTCAAATGCATGAACTCTCCCATATTTTTGCAAAATACTGCCTTGATTTGAAAACGTTTCTCCCCCTGCTTTTGTGTTTTTTATCTATTTAATTCAGTAATGGGCCCACTTTTATTCTGGTACCCAGGCCTATTTTCTATCCAGGTCTGACCATACCTGCTGCAATTCTCCTTGGGGAGCTGAGGAAGAGAGATGCAGCCATGACCATCAGCCATCATGATCCAGGCTCTGAATTCTGTGACTTTTTTTGAGATTGTTAATTTCTTGAAGTGACCATCGGTCAAAATAGGATTTGATGCAAAAAGAACAAGGGTCCTTCTGTGCTCACAGCACTCCTTTCAGCAGAAAGGCAACATCCGGGGCAGAGGATGTAGGGACCGCTTTTTTTATGGGCACTTTGTCAGAGGAAATTAATTTGTTCTGACCTGTACAAACTGTATTTTATGTTTGCATCAGGCAGCCTTGGATCGTTGTTAATGTACCAACGCAAACACTTATTTCCTGAAACAAACCATGACGGTTACTCGTTATGGGCAATAAAATGCAAAAATACTGCCCTCTTTATTGACTTTAATTGCCTACGACCAGCAGCCGTCATTTGCAGCAAAATGAGTCTGCTCTTCCCAACCGAAGGCCACACACCAGATGACTTATGTTGGACCATACTAGCAGCCAATCCCAATGTGAACCAGAAACATGTACCTCAATACATGAATATGTAACAGTTTTGAAATGCTGACACTTGTTTAACAAAAAGACGTTTTTTTTTTAAAAAAGGAAGGAAGTGGTCAGCAGATTACTTAAAAACTGCTGTAAGCAGGGCTAGTGGCTGCCGGAAAGCCAGTCTCCCAGAAGGGAACAACAATGGATATTTCGCCTTTCTTCCAATACCATTGGCCTCAACGATGATATAAATATTGCTTTAAAAAAATGGATTCTCTAATTGACACATGAGAGTATAGTTCTATGATAACATTATTCAAACATACTTTTATGGCCACTCAAATTAAGTACACAACATATCAATTTCTTAACAGTACCCACTTGTAAGTGCTAGATAGCTTCCTTGGACAACCAACAAGATGGCCATTACGGTTCCCCATAGAAGGAAATATGTTCCCTCTCTTAAATGTAACGGATATAATGATCCAAGACGAGTTCCTGGTGAATTGGGTATACCAATGAGCACGTCTGTGATGATAGCACCCTCCTTTAACTTTTTGAGTGATACTTTGCACTGGCTAGTCTTTCATTTTATCTAATATAAACACCCCCAGACAACACTGCCAAATACCGTGATAAATGCCATTCCAATGGAAAGGTAAGCTATGCCCGCATATACATATCCTCCAATCAGTATGTTCGTTTTGGTGGAGGCAACATGCTTCACTTACTTAGTTGTAATACTCGATGATTTCACTAATTGCTGGTTTATCTCACACAGCAAATGTTTTCTTGAGTTCTTTTTAATCGTGAACTGGATTTTCTTTTTTTGGGCCACTCCAAACGCAAGGTATTTCCAGTGGGTATCTAACTGTAACGACTGTAGATTGTAGCTTAGTTTGACAGCTGCAAAAATGTGGATGTTCTAATTTGCATATTCTGTTTAGTTCCCTGAAATTGTAACACATTTTCAGACTTACACTTTTCCAATTTCAGGTTTTTCATGACTGGTTACCTCCCGCTGGGATTTGAATTTGCAGCCGAATTGACATATCCTGAATCCGAAGGAACCTCATCCGGCCTCCTTAATGTGTCTGCTCAGGTAACCTTAATTTCCTCGCCGTTGGACTCATACCACGGGCCCAATGTGTACCTCTGTCCCATTTGCATCCTTTTTGCAGGCATATCACATGCCCCACCTTCCCAGGCATCTTC
Organism: Lissotriton vulgaris; assembly: GCF_964263255.1. Lineage (NCBI taxonomy): Eukaryota > Metazoa > Chordata > Amphibia > Caudata > Salamandridae > Lissotriton > Lissotriton vulgaris. Next base: position 263,622,364 of record NC_141697.1, read on the forward strand.
TACCGGACCCTGTTCCTCATTGCCAGACCTCATTGGGGGACCACAGAGCAAAAATGGTCAACTCCCCAACTGTGGTGGTTGAGGTCATTTGCCACTGGTATTGTGTGGTCCATCCTACTGCGGCTCTGCAAATGGGCTGAGTTCTACACTTTCTGCACTTAATTGTCACCATAGGAAGGGGTGAGAAGTCCACAGCATCTTAAGGAATGTAGTTTGGGGACAAGAGCTCAGAACTCCACAATCAACCATCAGACACAATAACTTAATTTCCAACCCAGTGCTTGGTTTATTTTTATAGAAAGTATTTGTTATTGCAATGCAGAACTAAACACTACACAATTCAATTTTCGAAAACAGCGCATTACTCTATAACAATTTGTGCCCCCATCCCCTTTCTCCACCCAATGCTCTGTACGTGCCTGGGTAACCATGTTTATTAAAGTTCCCCAGCAGACTTTGCACAATTAGGCCTAGGTGTAGATACTCTCGAGTCAGCTTGTTACAGTTTCCCTGTCCAGACCACAGGCGGAGAACCGTGCTGCTTGCTTGTTGATTCTTTCCCAGTCCAGAAGGAATATAGGAACAGCCTGCGACTTCAGTGTGCTCAGCCTGAATTCTGCACTGCTGGCTTTGATGTACAGCTCCCATCATCTTCGGCAATTGAAGGCGGCTGATTCTACAGTCATGCATTTGCAATGCTCCAATGGGCTGATATGACCCCAGGTATGTGCTCCTGACAGTTGCAACCTTTTTAGACAGTGCAGCTCACCCTATGTAGTGTTGCAGCTTTCCATGCCAGAGGCAGCAAAGCCAAATCATGGCATACAGTCAAAAGGGGGCATGGGTCTATTTGAATTGTACTTGGGTGCGTTCTTGACTGAAAATGAGGCCCACTTGCAGCGTGGGTCACCTCTGGCTTACTCGCTCATGCAGTGTATTTCCCTAGGTGTTCTCTATGCCAGGAATACTCTAATCCTCTCCTCCTGGACCTTCTCTTCTCCTGCAGGACCAGGCAGACTCTGGCTTTTTCTCCGAAGGCACAGGTTTCTAGGCACTCAAGTCCCTCTGCTTCTCCAACAGAAACTTCAGGCTTCAGGTGATGTCCCCAGAATTCTGGGAGACTGGCTTTACGGCAGCCACTAGCCCTGCTTACAGCAGTTTTTAAGTAATCAGCTGACCACTTCCTTCCTTTTTCTTTTTAAAAAAACATCTTTTTATTAAACAAGTGTCAGCATTTCAAAACTGTTACATATTCATATATTGAGGTACATGTTTCCCCGGTGGACCACTTCCTTCCTTGAGCCTGGAGAACTTGGACCTGTAACACAGTAGGGTGGTTTAAGTCCCTCTCGTGTACACATTGGTAGACGGGTGTGAATCTTAAGTGTCAAACTCCAGAACTGGGTTGGGGAGGTTCTCTTTCAAGTATCCTTCTCAGGCTGCTCTCTACAGACAGCCGATGTGTGACATGATCCTTCTTTCAGCACGTGGCATTCGGGCTGTCGCAAAGCAGGAACACTCATAACACACCCACAGTGAAGTGTGAGGTTTCTGTATGTGACTATTACCAGCCTTCCCGAAGCAGTAATCTGGGACAGAGAAAGTGGCAGTGCTGCCCATCACCCCTGCCTACCATAAACCAAATGGCAGTGCTCAGGAAGAACCAGTCAGCAGCCCCTTGCTAGCAAAGATTTCACTGAATATCTAAAGATAGCCTTGTCTCCTTCCTCCTCACTGCAGTGTGTGAACTTCCACCCTCCAGCCACAGTCCATACACTTCTGTTGCCTGGGGAGGCCGTCCTCATCCTCTGTCTTGTGCCATGCCAAAACTGGGGCATCCAAAATGGATCCCATTTATTGGTTACCTCTTACCCTATATTTAGATAATCCGCCAAAAAGAGGTATACTCCACTTTCTTCTGATAATTTTAAGCCTCCTTGAACAGTTGTACTTCTGCTTGTAGTTACATGCTTTAGATTTCACTAATGTAGTTTTTTCTCTATTCATGTTTTTATCATACTTTTATTTCATCTCTTATCCAGATAATTGTGCATTTACTGTACTTTGTTGCCAACAAACATTACGCTTATTTCTGTTTCATTTTTAGGATTGCATTAACATGGTTTTACTCCCCTCCCTCCCTTCCCTTCCCCCCCTTAAAAAATTCAAAATGCTTTGATTTTTTCCTTGTGCCTTCGGCAGATTGTTTTATCTTTTTTACAAAGTTTTTGCATCTCTCATTCTGTTCTGCTGATGTCACCTTATTGTATTGACAATTTATTATTTCAATAAAGCTTTCAAACAGAAAAAAACCCAAAATGGATCCCATTGGTTTCAGTATTAAAGCTTGCACAAACCTTGAGTCCAACAACCACACGTACATTATACACATACTATACATGCACTGTACATGCATAAAGGATGTCAGTGCAAGGCCCTGGGTTTCACAGGACAGTGGAACCTAAAATTAGAGGTGTCAGTGGGCCTCACTGGAGAAGTGTGGCTCACTGGTTAGAGCAGGCAGACCCTGAAGCAGAGGTCAGACCCGGGACCAGGGTTCAATTCCCGACGCGGCAGGGTCTTGAGCTCAAATGTCCACGGACTCGATAATTCTCGCTTCGGTGCCTGACCTAATCATGGGTTCACACTCTGCAACTCTGGGCATTAAGCTTGCTTAATCTCCACAACGGCCCCCCGCGGCGGGATGCCTGGCTTTCACCTTGGTTCACCTTGGGGATGCCCTATAGGGGCTATCATACAGGGAAAAGCCAGGACGGGTTCCCAAGGCAAGCGCTTAGAGACCCCTGGGTGAAAAGCGCTATATAAATCCAATATACAATACAATATACCATACAATTCACTCTCACTGATACGGAAAAAAAGATCTGGCCATACTAGGATTCACAAACCATTGGATGCTGTCACAACTGGTTGTATGGGCTCATCCTAGGACAGGCACAGTAGTCCTCTTTCTACTACGAGGGTATATTCAGTGCACCCCTCTAGGCCTTATAACAGATTCTGGACCTCGTATTACTCAGGGACCGGTCTAGGCCTCTACACACATGCTAAATTAGCTTGAAACCATGGTCAAAATAAGTCAACTGTATTGCTTTGAACCGTATTATGAGTATGATGGGGTGAGGGGTTGTATATAATGTTTGTTTAGATGAACATGCAGCTGGGCATTCGAGGAGGGGTTACATTCTAATTCACTGTGAAGAGGACATTCCAGTAATTACTCTCATGCATATAGTAACTTGCATAATTGCACAGATACTAGCATGACCAATTGTGATGTTGGTTGATTAACTTTTGAGATTAGTGTTCTTATCAGGGACATCCCTTGATTTGTTTTTTAGTTGGACAGTTAAGATGATTTGTGATGGGGGTGATAATAAAGAATTATGTCCTTGGCCCTCCCCCACCCTTTTCTCCATATTTGAGATAGCCTGAACCTCAGTTAATGGTACCAAAACAAAGCTTGCACAGTAAGGGAAGGGGGTTTTATCTCTTATTTGCCAGAGACTCTCACAGATCTTGAGGCAATTGGAAGTGGTCTGTGGCGTAAAGTAGTTAACATCATCTTAAAGAAATAGCAGATTTAACAATTAGCAGAGCTACCCTGTCAAACCTCCGCAATCCAGTTCCTTCTCTGCCAAACTTACCTATGCAGTTTCTGGAGTGTTGCTACCATGCCACATGTCTGGGCCACACTGCTCATGTCTGGCTGCAGACTGCAACATCCTCCATTAGGCTTATGCCCTGGCCTGTCCAGGTGCCACTGTGCTGTAAGTAAGTGTGCTGCCAGGGACAGCGGCTGAGCACTGCTGCTGGGGGCTCACCTTCACGAGTCTCACTTCCTCCTTTTCTACTCACTTCCTCCTTTTCTACTCCCCTCTTCCCGCACTTGTCTCCTTCCCTCGCATGTCTCACCCATTCTCCTCCCTCACATTGCGAAAGCACGTAACATTTTCTCAGCATGTCTTATCACCTTATCTTCCTTCCACGTGGCACACTTAACTCGCCATCAGCAGAGCTCATACAGTCGCTCCCTTCCACGTCACTGTCCTTACACTGAATGTCTCCTATATAGACTGCATTACTTTCTCCAACGGATGTTACACATAAAGAACACCTTTTTCTCACTACTGTATATGTTTGTTTTATTGCACACCTTACGTGTTCCGTTCACCTTGCTCTCATTTTACTTCCTCAGCAAGTCACATTAATCTTATGGCATACATTATTCTCTGCTGCATGTATCTCATGTGCTCCCTTTTCCTCCCTTCCACCTTCTCATTCTCCTGTTCTGCATTTCGTCTTTCGTGATGAGTTGGCCGTTAATAGTGGCTCAAGGTAAGATAAAGGAAGGCTTCTCACAAAACACAAACACGCATTTCCAGTGCAATAGGGCTCGCCTTTATTCGGGTTTGAGCTATTGGCATTGTAAATGACAATGCCTTTTATTTATGTTTTGGTGTTTTAAGCATAAATAAAAGGCATTGTCATTTACAATGCCAATAGCTTAAACTCGTGTAAATGCGAGACCTATTGCATTGGAAATGCTTGTTTCCCCTGGTGACCAGAAGGACTACTGGATTCAAACTATCCGAAAAGCAGTGAAATATGGCATTTTTTCTTTCTGAAAGAAATTGAAAACAGCAAAAGCATACAGATATCAGCAGTCAGTTGTATGCCTCGTGTATGGGTGAGGGACTTCAGTTGCTACAACCTTGTTCGAAGTTCAACTGCTCACCCTGCCTCGGAGGAGTGGGTTCGGGGGGGGGGGGGGTGGGTATGGAGGCTCTGGATCGGCCTCACGTCTGGTTAGCTGCGGGGACAGAGTGTGAGCAGACTTAGGCAGCATGAGGGGAGGAGAACAGCGCGCCCGAGTCGGCCGGTGTCCGCTGACATAGCTGCCTAATCGCCAACCCCCCACCCCCGGGCTCCAATGCCTTCTGTGAACGGCATGCTTTGAGTGAGCACAGCGCAGCGCTTTATCTACCAAATATAGCGTTAACCAAAGTAAACTGGCCAGACACTGAAATGTGAAGTGAAAGCGCGCCTGGCGGTCCGCGCTGTATCAGGAAAGCACATTGTGGGTGGAAAGGGTGAAAATCATTCAAGAAAATAGTGCTCACAGATGGAGATAAAACAGACCGAGTAACGACACCAGTAAAGGGTCCAGAGCTCATGGGACTTTACAAAGGTAGACAAGGCGATACTAAGGAGCGACTAATGAGCCTGTTACCTAACCAGGAGCCCGCATTTACAAAGAACAATGACATAAGCCAATGACAAATATGGCCGGAGAGTGGGAGACACTTCAAGAACATACCCTAATACAGCATGCCTCGCAGAGCAAGCAGCGCATGCGCGCTGCCGCTAGACTCGACCTAAAAATCGGTCACTTTAAACTTTCAAGCCCAACATGTTCAAGTGGTCATCTGCATTACTGAGCTGCGACCCCCCCTACTGTGCCAAATGACACCACACCCAGTTTCCAGTTTTTCTACATGTTGGGGTAGTCACTGGTATTATCTTATCTGACACTTTTTCATTCTATAATTCTTTTGCTGTCTTTTCTATCTAAAATGGGATACGTTTTTCTCTCCGGCGCACATGCTGTTAATGAAAGGCACAGGCTCCTTTCTAGCAGTGCCTGTTGGAATTATTGAGACAGTGTTTCTCTTCTGGGGCTCTCAGACGTCCTTTCTAGGCTGGAAACCCTAAGGCAGCAGGCATGTGGCAATATCTTTCGCAAAGATAGCATTGAATTGAAAGGCTTATGGTACTTTGTACCAAATGACCGTCTCACTCGTAAGGTATCACAGATGGATGCTCCTAAATGAAAACTCATTTAAACAGGTGTGAAGCATCCTGGGATTGATAAAGAGCCTGCAGTGAAATCCTCAAAAAAACACAAAGGCGTGTATGTCTCATACTGGAGGTGCGGCATTGTTCTCTTCAATACCGGTATTGGGGATCAGGGCTTTGGCACTGGTCATTTTCAAAACACTCCTTTTTTTGATGTAGGTTATTAAGTACCTCTCAGAGAGGTGGCGATGAAATATTATCACACTTATCACTTATGGTACCATAGTAGTCTTTGGGAAGATCTTTTTGGTTAGTAAATACTAAGAAAAAAATAAGAATAGCACTAGGGATTAGAAAAAGACGTAGCACACATGTTGGTTCCAGTTTTGGTGTCAGTGATTTCAGAAGGTGGTCCTCACAACTTGGCTACAATTTAATCTGACATTTTACCGGTACTTGAGGTTGTTTCTCAATGTTTTTTCAACCTATTTCAGAGGTCAAAATATTTAATACTAAAAATAAAATTTTGATTACTTTCTTTTTTCAGTATTATTCAGGTTTTTTTTAGCTCGCTCGTGATGGATTACAATTCCGTCCTTCTTTTCAGTTTTCATTTGATGATTTAGGATGTCCTCCAGATGTGCACAGCAGCCATACTCATTTGATCACTCATCCTTTTTTCAATTTCATTCAAGGATAGCCTGTTTCTAACAATGTTCAGTTAGCCCCAGAAGTGCAGTTTTAGTGTGCAACACTGGACCTTCATTGCTATTCTTACCACCTCGGACTACACGTTACTAGGAAATACTACTGCTTCATCAAAGTCCTCATAGAAGGATGAAGTTGGCATTTACTGTAATCAGCACTCTTATTACGTCTGTATGGATGGACCATTATCATTCTTACTCAGGAACTCTACTCAAGGAAAAGATTCCTACACCTACTCCATAATCACCTCCTGACTCTTCGAAAGTTGGTGCTTATCTACTGAAGAGAAGTCCTTTGAGCCACAACCACCTAAGAAATAAGACACATAAGGCCAGATGTACAAACAACTTTTGCATTTCATAACGAGCCGAATTACAATTTCGGCCCGTTAAGAAATGCAAAACAGCTTTTACCTATGAGCAAAGGCCTTTAGGGAATTGCAAAACGCGATTTCTACCCAGTCGAAATTTCATTTTGCAATTCCCTAAATAGGAAATCGCAAATAGGGATTTCATAGTTGCAATTTCTTAGCACATGTACAAAGCATTTCCTAAATGCAAAATGAGCATTCAGGAAATGCAATTACCATGGTAACCATGTACAATTTAAAAAAAGGCTCCCCAAGAAGCTTTTTTATAGTGTAATAGAGCGCACATATGCATCACTATTTTTGGGGTCCAGTACGGGGCCTTATGACCATAGCCATCCTTGGTTTAGCATTTCCAAAACAGCAGTTTTCTAATGGGAAAAAGCTATTTTGTAAATGCAAAACCAGCCCATTGGACCGATGGCATGGAATTTCCAAATTACAATTTCCTAATAGCGATACCTACTCTGTAGGATTCGCTATTAGGAAATCGGTAATGTCATACATATCATTGTGCATTTCCTAAATAGCGATTCTTATGGAGTTGCTATGTAGGAAATGCAAAATTGCATTTTTGTAGATCTGGCCCATACTCTTCAGCTCTTATCCGTATCTTGAGCCTCGCAATCCGACTATTGGTAAAAGCAATGAAGTCTTGATCTTGTGCCTGTTTACAAATCCTACTTCTGCCTGCCTATTTTCACGGCTGCCGCCAGCTCCAAAAACTTTGCTTAACATGGAATCATATTTATTGAGTAATTTGGTTGCTTCTAAGACAAGCACGGATTCTGAAAATTCTGTTTCAGACGGTTTGGATGTACAAAACACCCAAAGATAATTTATTGTTGTTATGAACAAATTACTTGCGGAGTCTGCTGTGGTAACCGCAACCTTAGATAAATGCAATTGCTTGGCGCATCTTTGAATTTCATGTTGAATAAAAAGGCTAAAGTGTTTGAGAATCAGGGCAAAAAATCTTATTGTACGTTTTTTCTTTGCAGTAGACAGATACATGCTTCTTGTTCATGACCATTTACTGAATTGGGAAAGTTTTGAAGTTTACAGAGTTTTCTTTTAAGATGCTCTAGTCCAGAGGATTTTTTTTTCAGACTTTTAAAAGGTTAGAAGGCAGCAATGTGAAATCTACTGATATATAAGGACACGCGAGACACAGCAGCAAGAACTACGAATAGCTCAGTCCGCTAGCAAAGTCAGGTCTGAGGTCGACCTCTCTAGCCGTAAGTCTACATCCTCTCCCATTTTCATGGTGCTCTAGTGATTGCACTGGAGGAAGACTGGATTTATACCAGCCAGCTCAATTTTTAATGCATTTAAAATGTCTGAACAGAAGCAGCCTCCATATCGAAGGAATCGTACATTTTGTAATAAACCTAAATAGGCGCTCCTTTAGCTGATGCAACCAAAACTCCTCAAAAAAGTCAAGCGGACCTGCCTTCGGGCATGAGAAACCCATGAATATTTTGAATTTTACATCCCCTGTGAGAGGAACTGTCTTCTTTACAATGGACATAGCACTCAAGACCAATGGGTGTTGAAAATCATCCATATTTCGTATGCCCTAAACCTACTTTCAACCAATACTTGGTCGTCCAAAATTGCAAAGTTCATCTTCAGATATTCTGAAAGCAGGATAAAACCCTCTTCTAGAAGTGATCCGGATAATTTTTGAGACCATGGCCTTTTTCAGCCATGGATTTTATTCCAGGTACTGTCATGCCCTCAAAAAGGCTTTGGACAACAAGCCAAGTTTAGATGTTAATAATTTGAATTCATTTCACTTTTTGGAATCTTTCCACTTGGCGAAAGGACCATTCAGTCTTGGACTGGATGACACCTGTAGAGCTCCGGGATCCATACCTTCATATTACAATCGAAGAAAAGCATTACTATCACTTGGGATTTTCAGTCCAAGATCAGCACAGTCAATACTGCAGTTTTATCTTCCAGCCTGAACTTTATTCCCAGTGTTTAGCGGCCTGTGTTTGCCACAGTGGATACATTATTTTCATCTGGAAGATTGGTTAGTCAAAGACCAGTATCCTGCATCTTGTTTATAGAACTTAATCTGCTTTCCCACTCTCTCATTGATGTAGGATTTTCCATCCACCAAGTTGTGTTATCTGCTTTCCAGCGAGAAATGTAAGTTCATTGTAACAATGGCAGACTCTTTGATTCTTCTCGCATTTCTATTTCTGGCAATGATCTACACTTGAGACAAGCGGTGGCAAGTTTCTCCTTCCTGCAGCTGAATTTTTGGGAGAGACATCTGATTTTTATAACCTCTGTCTGTCTTGTTATTTTGAGGTGTTGTATGCTAATTTCATGGAATCATCTGTCTCAGAACCACCCTTAGCCTGTAGAGTCTTGAGGATAATCACATCCCACAGTTGTGTACTCGACTTCAACCCATTGAATGTGGGCCTTTTTGTATCCTCGAGTCCCTTTAATAAAAGTAGCGTAATGTTAATATGGATCGTAAACTTGCTGCAAAAGCAGTCATGGACTTTAGACTCTCCAGAGGAAAGATTTGCCTGCTAAGCATCTGTTGCACACTGCCATTTCTATGTTTGAACTCCTTCCTTCCCCTGCTTCCGGATAAAGGTGAACAAGGCTTCACAGACAACACTGTTGCAGTGTTTTACTCGAACAAACAATGTGGGCGGTCATTACTAATCAGGGGGACGTTATTCTGTTCTCCAGCCTTTTTGTGTACTTTCCTACTTGTGACTTGCGTTCGCCAGTAGCACTAAAGAAGTCTATTAGACTAAACATGTTTGCCGTTTTCACCACAATGAATCTGTATGGGTTTATCATGATACCAAAATTTAACTTGTGATCAAGTTGAACATGTACTAAAGGCTTCAGAAAATCTTTCTACTGCTTGTACTTGGGATATATATATATATATATATATATATATATATATACCCTGTGGCACGCCACTTTAAGGCAATGCATAACAGTGACCCCAGTGATCTACAATACTACCTAGTGGACATGGTCATGCCTCTTAAACGGGGGGAGATAGAGAGGGCAAACTGCGTCTCCTTGAGACAAGATACATTCTAGAAATGAACAGCAAGAGTCCAACTGGACTGAACGATCGAGAGGACCTCTACACTTGTCTCAAGGATCAGTAAACCCCATTGTCCATCATTAAGATTCCATCTCCCTATGCATATGCCACTATAAGTTAGGTGTACCCCTTACTTGATCCGTTACTTTCAAGACAACAGGACCGTCCCAGTCATTCCCAGATGTAGGATGTTTTCTCCACTTATTTTTCTGTAACTGTGTGATTTTTATCTCAGTACATCTAATTATCATTCACATTTTAGTGGAATTTGCCCTTTGGGTTCCCTATCACTTCCTCCTCTTTCTTCTGTGAAATAATAATTTTCTTTTAATATTTTCTTTAATTATTAGGCAACACGAGCACTTTATATAGGTTCTTAAATAATTCCTAATTCACAGCTGCCTGCAAGGGTCTTACACACCACTCAAAAGTTTAGTGTTTTTCTTGATATTTTGTAGAACTCAACGGTATAAGATTTTCCTATGTTGTCACTCTTATCCAATATTAATTGTAACACTTTAATGATTTATAAGTCTAGATTAACACATGAATGCACATGCATTCAGAGGTTCTAAATGAAATGTGGAACCAGACTCATGTGTACATATGTAAATACTGATTCAGTGTATATAGATAGATGGATTGGAAAAAAATATATTTTTGTAGCACATCTTTTTCTATATAAAATTGTATATATGTAGTATAATATTTTTATATGTATATATATATATTTTTGATAGCTTTTCTTGTAAAGTTGTTACAATGAACTTTTTTGGATATTGAGTGTTTCGATTGGTGAATCAAATCTTATAGCAATGTTCTTAATGCACCTTATACCGTTAAACACCAATGAATTTGAATTGAACATGTCGGGCACTGGCCCTCAATTTTGAATTTTCAATCCTTTACTATTGCAGTTTTTTGTATTAGCCTGGCGGCATTTGAAAGAATATTTAATGCACATATCACTTTAAGCGCAATGCCGCTCCCACTTTTCTGTGTATTTAAGACCCTTGTTTGTTTCAACTAACGTCATGTGATCAAGCCTCGTTTGGGAGGTTAAACGCGTTATGGCGGATGGCTGGTGTGATTAATAAATAAATCACCGAGAAATTGGCACGAAATCTGGGCTCACTCTCGTTATTCTTGGACAACCCGTGGAAAGGATGGCGTTTTCTTCATATATATATATATATATATATATATATATATATATATACATATATATATATATATATATATATATATATATATATTTCTTTATTTTTTTTTCACTGAAAAAACCATAGGTTTTACACCAGTTAGAGTTAGCTGGTCATTTTACTCATACAAAACCATTGAAATTCCCCCGTTATAGTTAGTTATACTCACTATAACTCGCGCGCCCGCAATCTACTGCTGATGATGTCACATATTACATAATTCATGACATGTCCAGTGACATCACTGATGACATCTCAAAAGACATCACTGATGACATCATCCAGTGAATGTGGTTTGCTTTGATATTTAAATATGTATTATAAATACACTACTTTGCATTGAAGAATGAGTGGATATATAAATATAAATGTGTGGATGGTGGATTTAGTAACAGTGTCATTGATTGTTTCTTTGACTAATTTGTAGAGTCTCACTATATATAATGTGTAGTTACTAAACTGTGTGAAAGTCTTTATTGTTTTGTCTTAATTGCTATGTTAAAGACTATATTTGTTATTGGTTTCTTAACTGAGTATTTGTTTGGGTAAATGAATGTCTATGTGGTTTGGTGGGGGGTGTGTGATTGCCAAAAATGTGTGAATAGTTCATTCAGTAGGTATATGAGGTTAAGACTACATGTTATAACAGTTGTTTCAGTGAGTGTATAGGTTTATGGATGTGGTGGTGATGAAATATTTCTCTCAATGGTACATCTCCATTAAACTTGAAAAAAAAGGCAGTGTATGTGACAGTCATATGTAATTAAGTGTGCCTAAGACTTAGTGATTGTATGAGTCACTATCTGGATAACTGTATACATGTAATAGTGATTTTATAACACACTAAGTGTGAGTTACTATCTATATAAATAGATGAAGTGGCGTTTGTTTAAGTGTGTAGGTGAGTAAATGTAAGTATAATCAATTGTTTGCATAAGTCAGAAGGATGTCTTTATAAGTGAATACAATGTGTGCTGGTGTGTAATGTTGAAATAGGCGTATAAGTATATTTGATAGTGTTCTGTTGATTATTCACTGCATATAACACTGAATCTCTAGGTAAGTGATTATGTTATGTTATGTTATAGACATTTATTCGGCGCACAGCTGCCCCAGCAAAGGGGCGTCCTGGCGCCTGACAAGGTAGTCAACACAACACATCTAAAAAGGCAGCATACTAAGAAGAACAGGTTTCAAGGGAATAAAAAAGTCTTGATGGCCCTACGAAACAGAAACAGATTGTCAGATGCGCGTATATCTAAAGGAAGAGAATTCCATAGGGCAGCAGCCCGAACTCTGAATGAGCGGCCTCCAGCTCGGCTAAGCTTGAACCGAGGGACAACTGCGAGCTCCTGACCTAAAGATCTCAAAGAGCGGCCAGGGACATAGGGCGTCAGAAGATTCATAAGGATCGGCGACGAAGGTCCCTTAAGGATTTTATAGGACATTAGATTAGATGTGTGTATAGTTCTATAAATAACCGAGTGGGTGTTTAGAAATTTCTATTGGTGTCTCAATGGTTTCAAATATGGCACTTTCTATTTTACAGTGAGTGATGAAAGATTATACTAGTGTGTGATGAGGTGTATCTGATTGTCATATGGATGTTGTCATCAGTGATGTCATTTGAGATGTCATCACTGATGTCACTGACCATGTCATGAATGATGTATTATGCGACCTCATCAGCAGTGGATTGCGGGCGCGTGAGTTATAGTGAGTACAACTAACTATAACGGGGGAATTTCAATGGTTTTGTATGAGTAAATTGACCAGCTAACTATAACTGGTGTAAAACCTATGGTTTTTTCAGTGAATTTGCAAGGTTTTTTAAATGCTAATTTCTAACTATAACGTGTGTCAAACCTGTTTTTTTCAGTGAATTTGTAAGGTTTTTTAAATGCTAATTTCAAACTATAACGTGTGTCAAACCTATGTTTTTTTCAGTGAATTTGTAAGGTTTTTTAAATACTAATTTCTAACTATATCATGTCTGAAACATATGGTTTTTCAGTGAATTTCCAAAGTTTTTAACATGATAATTTCAGAATCAATTTTTATATTTTTTATATATTTATTTTTCACAAACTGCCTTTGTATATTATAATAGATTGACTGTATCCAGTAATATGCAATGGCACAGCTAATTTTTAAGATGAAGGTTAAAAATTAACAGTATAGTCTACATCTTTAATCAACAATAAACACTCAAATTTGTTATTTTCCTTTTTTTGTGATTTTTTTCAACGTGCGCGCACCACGCACATTTTTTTTTTAAATGTGTTTTGGGGCCCTTCAGGGACCCCCTGAGAAGGCCTAGGGGGTCAGAGAGACTCTACCCTGCCCTCTTTTCACGTTCTCCACTTTCGTTTTTCACTCTCTTCTGAAACTACATAAAATGGCAGCTGAAGGGTTGCCCTTTGGGGTCCTTCAGGGACCCCCTAAGAAGGCCTAGGGGGTCAGAGAGTCTCTACCATAACCCCTTTTCACTTTCTCCACTTTCTTTTTTCAGTCTCTTAAGCCTCGAGGGTGCGTGCACCGTGCGCGCACCTCCTGATTTTAAAAAAAATAAAATAAAATTATTTTTGCCTTTGGGGTCCTTCAGGGACCCCCTGAGAAAGCCTAGGGGGTCAGGGACTCTCTAACCTGCCCCCTTTTCATGTTCTTCACTTTTATTTTGCCCTCTTTTCAACCTCACACTGACAAAATGGCAGGCAACACTTCCTGGTTACCACCGAATCGAATGTTCACCGACTTTTAATAGCAAATCAGAATTCCACTTGCGCACACCCGATGCGCGCACGGTGAGCGCTTATAGATGTATACATTTTTTTAAATTAGATTTTCTCAACAACTACTGGAGGGATTTACACCATTTAAGCAAAAGGGCGATCTGCGAATCAGACTCTACCATTTTGCCAAATTTCTTGTAATTCCATTCAGCCGTTCGGGCTGTCGCCGTGTCTAATCGTCCTGTGGAAAATAACATGGGGAAAACACGTTTTGGGACCCCCCTTTTTTCTCAGCCCCCGCTTGACAAATCCCCCAAAAACTTTCAGGGAAGGAGCGGAGCGGGCCATCTTCTTTGAAAAATTCACAAAGATTCATCAACCGGCGCCAAAGTTATTTCCAATAGAATGTTACTAGGTCCTAACTATAACTACCTACTGGCAACCGCCAGTAGGTGTGTGTGTGTGTATATATATATATATATATATATATATATATATATATATATATATATATATATTAATATATATATATTAATATATATATATTAATATATTACCTACTGGCTATCGCCAGTAGGTATATATAGTTAGGATTTTTTCCCTATGGGATTTTTGAAAATTCTATGTCTAATAACTTTGGCGTTTGTGGACGGAATCGGCTGAAATTTTCAGGAAAATGGCACATTTTGTTTCTGAGCAGCCCCTGAAAATTTGGTGGGGTTTCGTCAAGGAGGGGCCGAGAAAAAAGGGGGTCCCAAAACGCGTTTTTCCCATTCATTTTTCCATAGGGCGGTTGGACTCACTTTTAGCTTGAACGGCTGAATGGATTTGCACGAAACTTGGCAAAATTGTAGGGACTGTTAGCCCGATGTGCCTTTGCTAGGTCTCAATATATGTGCTCCAGTAGTTTTTGAGAAATTAACGTTCAAAACAAGATATATATCTGTAACAGCGCTCCGGGCAGCGATCCGGTCCGCTTACTTTTCGCGAAACGGAACTTTGCGCGCAGAAAGCTGATTGGCTCTCCGGTGTCTGTCAACATTCTAAACAGTCCGGAGCGGCCGCCATCTTATCTCTCGGTAGGGTCGAGAGAGAAGAAGAGGTGAAAAACGAAGGGGGAATTTATTGAAAGGGGGCAAGGTATACCCCTCTTGACCCCCTAGGATTGTTGTTGGGGTTATTAAAGGGTCCCGTGGGGAAAATAAAAAAAAAATGATTTTTCACGGTAGAAGCGCTTCACGGGCCGCGAACTGGGCCGCAAACTGGTAGCGAAACGGGAATTCGCCATTTTGTGCTTCGTTTTAATTGTTTAGAGACAAAAATTATCGCCGCACATCGGCCACAATGCATGAATATCGCTGAAAAGTCAGCGATATTCATGCATTATCCAGCAAATGCTCTTAGCCATGTTATCCACCTTCCATTGGATAACATGGCTAAAAACTGCTCTGTGCGTGAGCTTTTTTTTTTTTTTTTTGCTGCGTGACGTTTGTTAACGTTCGATTCGATGGAAATCAGGAAGTGTTGACCACCATTTTGTCACTGCGAGTAAATATTTTGTTATAAATGAATCCTTATTGATAAACATTGTCTGCGCCATCTTGCGTTTTTGTCCAATGCCACAATTTTGTCGTGCACGGCAGCCATTTTAGATGCCTTGACCAGGGCCACTCTCTGCACGCCGCCGATCCTCAGCATGGCTCCCCACCCTCGCAAGCATCTCCCCCACGCACTGGTCACCCCCGCTGTTTCTCTCATGCATGCGCCATATACTTCCCCCCATCTGCGCTGCTCTTCTCCGAGAATCACATCCTGTGCCCGCCCGACACCTCCCTTTCACCCTATTCACTACCGCACCCTCTGACACTCCTCTTCCTCTGTGTCCGATTGTCCAGGCCGGACCTAGGCTATCACCTAGCCCTGCGGATGTAGTTTATGGCCCCAGCTGTAGAGTATCCAGACATGCCAACCCTCCCGATTCAGGCGTGAGACTACTGATTTCAGTGCTAGTCTCCCATCTCCCGATTCCTGCAAGCAAAAACCCGGGGGCATATTACCAACAACTAGCGATAATTTTTGTCTCTAACTTGTTTAGAGACAAAAATTATCGCCGCACATCGGCGAATTTTATCGCACATAAACCTTGCTATTAGCAAGGTTTATCGCAAATGCGATAAAAAACGGCCGCAATGCATGAATATCGTTGAAAAGTCAGCGATATTCATGCATTATCCAGCAAATGCTCTTAGCCATGTTATCCACTTCCCATTGGATAACATGGCTAAAACTGCTCAGGGCAGGTGTTAGGTTTTGGAGATATTCGCGCTTAGCGCGAATATCTCCAAAAGTTGGTAATAGGAGATAGCGATGGTTAGGGACTGTTTCCAGTCGCTAAAATCTTGGCACGCCCACTTTGCATGTCATTAGTGATAAATATCACTGATATGCAAAGCGGGGCCCAAGATGGTCGCTATCACCTTTTAGCTGTCACTAACTGGTGTTAGCGACAGCTTGGTAATAGGGGGATAATTTTATCTCTTTTTTTTTTGGCTTTTAAAGCCCAAAAAGCGGAAATAAACCCCCTTGATAATATGCCCCATGATTTCTCGGGGGTTTCAGCTGACAGGGCTTGGTATTGTGTTACGTGCTAATTCTTCCAGGAAACGTCAGAGGGTCGATGCAGGCGTTCTAGAAGGGGTGATAAACCATTTAAGCCTCATGAACAAGCGCGTGGTCTTTTAAAGATTTGTGAAGTACTCGGGGCGGCGGTGTGTGTGTGCCCTCTTTCAGGAGCGGGCGGGGGGGGCACTGCCAGCAACTTGCCAGGCCAGGCAGTGTTCAACACGTGCATCACCCTTTCTCTGCCTGCTATTGCGCTCCATGCTTCGGAAAGGTAAGAAAAAGAACGTGCATTTGAGTTTGAAATGTCCGATCTTGTAGCAGTACACTTGCAAAGCCCACACATGACAATAACCCGATTCAAGGCCCCATTCACCCGATTTTTTAAACATATATAGCACTCCAACAAAGTTAGATTTTAAAACTTTATTAACATTTAACTATAATGAACGGAACAAAAACTGTAAAAACATTTAAACATTTTTCACCCAAAAAAGCAACAATGGTCAGAAGCTGTCTTTTGTGCGAATAGTCCCAAGGCAGCACAACGCGCAGAGTTCTGGACGGCACCCAGGTGATGTCGCCTGGGTGCCGCACTGGTTTTGGGATCCTACAATGCTGCTCCGAAAATTGGCGTGGGGCGTCCCGGGTGGGGCGGGGGGAGGCCTCGTCAGTAGCGGTCTGTTGTGCGAATAGTCCCAAGGCAGCAGAACGCGCTGAGATGTTGATGGCACCCAGGTGATGTCCAGTAAACTGCCGCACTGGTTTTGGTATCCTACAATGCTGCTCCGAAAATTTGCGTGCGGCGGCCCGGGGGGGGGGGGGGGGGCGGCGGCGTGAACGGGCCTCCCCAGGTGGCGGCCATCCAGCTGAGTTGCGCCCGCTCTTGCGGCTACAGCGTCTCGCTCACCATGTTGTTGAGCTGCTCCCACTCTTGCAGTGCAGCGATAGGCGCCTGCCACATGACTCTTAAAATGGCGGACGGCTCTTCGGTTTTGGGCCTGGTGCACTGAAATGGCCCTGGGACACCTTGGAACTCGGACGCTTGCCTGCTAGGGCTTGGGCTCCATTCTCGAAAAGCGTCCCCTCAGCCGTGAAGATTCTACAAAAGTCTTGGGGGGCCCCCGACTCCCGCAGGCTTCCGGTGGGGAGCGGCTGCCATGATTGTTCGCGGAATGACCACGACGGAGCCACGAGATGGTGGTGCTCTCATGCTGACGCCAGCTTCAGTCTGAATGATCCAGAAACAAGGTGGGGCTTTCATCGTTTGGGAAAAAAAAATGTTCTAAACCAATGAAAAGTGTTATTTTTAGGTCATATGACCAAGCCTTCCATCTTTAGGAAACCAAAAGTAAAATGATCCAATGAAAAGTTTTATAAACAAGTCACATGACCGGTTATGCGGCATAGGGCTACAAAAAGCGTAGAAAATCCGTTGGCACGTGAGGCGGCGTCAGTAGCGGACCGATGTGCGAATAGGCCGAAGGCAGCACAACGCGTCGAGATCCGGATGGCACCGAGGTGGTGTCCAGCAAATTGCCGCACTGGTGTGGCCATCCTACAATGCTGCGCCGAAAGACGGCGTGTCCAGCTGAGTTGCGGTCACTCTTGCGGTATAGTGACTCGAACGCGCCGAGATCCGGATGGCACCGAGGTGGTGTCCAGCAAATTGCCGCACTGGTGTGGCCATCCTACAATGCTGCGCCGAAAGACGGCGTGTCCAGCTGAGTTCCGGTCACTCTTGCGGTACAGTGAGTCGAACGCGCCGAGATCCGGATGGCACCGAGGTTGTGTCCAGCAAGTTGCCGCACTGGTGTGGCCATCCTACAATGCTGTGCCGAAAGTCGGCGTGGGGTGCCCCGTTGGCTTATGAGGTGATGTCAGTAGTGGACCGATGTGTGAATAGGTCGGAACCAGCACAAGGCGCCAAGATCCAATTGGCAAGTCCTGGATGTTGAGTGCCATAGTTGAGAGTTCTGAGCAGTGCTTGTAAGACTATCTGAAGCTTATTTGCACCTGCTGCAGCTTCTCTGTTGCCCAAGGTGGTGTCCAGCAAATTGCTGCACTGGTGTGGCCATCCTACAATGCTGCGCCGAAAGACGGCGTGTCCAGCTGAGTTCCGGTCACTCTTGCGGTACAGTGACTCGAACGCTCCGAGATCCGGATGGCACCGAGGTGGTGTCCAGCAAGTTGTCGCACTGGTGTGGCCATCCTACAATGCTGCGCCGAAAGTCAGTGTGGGGTGCCCCGTTGGCTTATGAGGTGATGTCAGTAGTGGACCGATGTGTGAATAGGTCGGAACCAGCACAAGGCGCCCTGCACTGTTGAGCTTTTTTCAATGCCTGTTTTTTGTTGTTTCCCCTCCATCAAAAACAAAAAAATATATAAAACTGTGCAAAAATACAAAAAAATGTTTAGATAAGCAGTGCTTGTAAGACTGTCTGAAGCTCTTTTGCACCTGCTGCAGCTTCACTATTGCCCTGGTGTGGACAAAGATCGCCCATGACTTAGGCTGATTGAGAGTTTGTAGAAAAATGGCTTCAGATTTTCCACATATTACTCTTCAACATTCTTCCTAAATGTGAGACTCACTAGGAGAACGGCTGTTTATCTTTCCTTTCAAAATGCTGCCAACAATATTTTCTGAATGGAAGACACCATCTTGTAGCATAAAGGGCCGAAAGGGGTTCTGGTCTGGTCGATTGTTGGTGGAGACATTTTGACTATATCTTGGACCTGCCCGGCCTCGCCCAAAATGGCGCCGGTATAAATGGGACTCGTAACTCCTTGCCCGCAAATGTATATCTAGAAAATGTTATTGTAAGTGGCCCTGTCTTATTTTAATTACAAAATGTACGTCCACCGATTCCGCAACTGTTAGACACCTTAGTTCTTGCAACCTAATGGCCCGCTCGTTACGTTCCTCTACAGTGTAAATGTCTCCTCATCATATACGATTTCAGTTTGCTCCGTGGCCGGCCCAGGTGGTTATAGGCCCGTATTTGTATACTGACATTTTCACAATAAAGGTTTTTAAAACAAAACACGGTAGTAGTATTTACATTGGTAAAGTTTTTACTTTTAGTCACTGTTTTCGAATCAGTAAAAGGCAAGTGAAATAAAGCAGTCCAATTACATGACGGATAAAAGGTATAATATGTAGGAACGTAGTAAAGATAAATGGTCAAGGGCAGTTGTGTTTTCCACTCCTGCAACATAAAGTGATCAATAAGAATCTGATAATCAGGCGTATCGGCGACTAAGACAGCAGGCCGAGTCTCTTTTACTCAACGGCTCCGTCATGGAACGAAGAAACGCCCTTTTTCTCGAAAAAGGAATATATTTTACTTGCAGGACAGTTGTAAATTTTCCGGGAAAGTACATTAGCCTGGAATATTATAACATATATGTTTTAAAAAAAATAATGTTCGAAAACAATAAAAAGCGTAATTTTTAGGTCATATGACCAAGCTTTTCATCATTAAAATAACAAAAGTAAAATGAACCAATGAAAAGTTTTATTAACAAGTCACATGACCTGTTATGCTTACGTTACGCGCTGCGCGCCGCGCCCCGGATCACTTCCGGGTGCGCTAACGCGGCGTGTCATATAACGCATTACGCTACAACGTAGGTCAAGAATATAGTCAAAATGTCTCCACCAACCAGCGTTCGGAACACAACCCCTTTCAGCAGTCCAAAAAGTTCTGTTAAATGACAACAGAGGGGACAGGCAACAAGAACCATCAGTCAAAGAGGGGAGGGCAAGTTCTTCTCTTCCGGGTCATGTTGGGGCGCTACCGGAACTGATCGAATTGGTAGTCTACAGTGTTTCTGGATGTTTCAGACTAAAGCTGGCGTCAGCATGAGAGCACTACCATCTCGTAGCTCCGTCGTGGCCATTCCACGAGCAGACATGGCAGCCGCTCCCCACCAGAAGCCTGCGGGAGTCGGGGGCCCCCAAGAGTTTTGTAGAATCTTCACGGCTGAGGGGACGCTTTCGAGAATGGGACCCAAGCCCTATCAGGGAAGCGTCCGAGTTCCAAGGTGTCCCAGGGCCATTTTAGTGGACCAGGCCCAAAACCGAAGAGCCGGCCGCCATTTTGAGAGTCCTGTGGCAGCCGCCTATCGCTGCACCGCAAGAGCGGGAACAACTTAACTACATGGTGAGCGAGACGCTGTAGTCGCAAGAGCGGGCGGTAAACAGCTGAATGGCGGAAGAGGCACAGTGTAGCAAAAGCGGGCGGAATGGCAACTAAAACGGTAAAGGGGCGCCCCACTACAGCGTGTCTTCAGGTCAAACGGATTGTGGGACAAAGTCCAGAATAGAAGAGTCATCAAAAGGCAAAAAGTTCCGCCGGACCCCGGGAGCCGGCCGCCTATGTCGGGGGCGATCTCAGGCTACACCAGTGCTATAAGACTTGGGGAGGGGGTCGGAGCCAAGCGTCTTCTCCGAGTCCGTGCCATCACACCGCCCCTCGGGGGCTTCCGTCAAGCGGTTTAGGGAGGTACCATATAACATTGTTTTCAAATGCAGTCAGGTCCACAAACGACCCTCACTTACTTTGAGAATAGTGAAGCTGCAGTAGGTGGAAATAAGCTTCAGACAGTCTTACAAGCACTGCTTTTGTAAACATTTTTTGATTTTTTTGTATTTTTGAACAGTTTTATATATTTTTTTTGTTTTTGATGGAGGGGAAACAACAAAGCACAGGCATTGAAAAAGGCTCAAACTCAGAACTCTGAACTATGGCACCCAACATCCAGGACTTTCCATCCGGATCTTGGCGCCTTGTGCTGCTTCCGACCTATTCACACATCGGTCCACTACTGACATCATCTTATAAACCAACGTTATGTAAATAGTTATTTAATAAAATGTTTTACCCTGTTTCTTTGCTGGTGTGTTGTCTATATTTTTAATATTTGCATAGGGTTTGTCGTTATTTTGGGCGGGGTGGGTGACGGAGCCGAGCTGTCTTGCAGCCCTCATGGTGTGGAGCTCAGTTCATCTCACTATTTTCGTATTTCTCATGAAGGGTTGTTTATAATATTTCTATTTTAGCGAGGTCAAAAAGAGATCCAATTAGTGGCCTATTGATTTTGCTCGATTACTTTTATTTTTTTACACGATTTTTCACGATCTGCAAAGACTAAACAGAGTATTGCGACTTTGTGCTTGTTTGTAAATAGAGAATGAACCAAAGAGAATCAATTGTAAAACAGTAAATGCTTGGATAATAATCAATCAAATGGAGAGACAAGCAGGCAGGACGGATTACAACGGGGGTAAAGGCCTGCGTTAACTACTCTTCACTATCTGCAAAGAGAGAGTACTACTAAGAGAAAAGAGGGGAGGGGGGCAGCGTTCAAAGCACATCAGCGTGCATAAATACGAAAATGTTTTTATCTATCACGTACTTGACATTTTAAAGCTTTTCATATTTGCTATTAAAAAACCAATGAAATTCACAGAAAAAACCATAGGTTATAGTGGATATATAGTTAGGAATTTGCATTTACAAAACCTTGAAAATTCAATGAAAAAACCATTGGTTTTAGGCCATATATAGTTAGGGATTTGCATTTACAAAACCTTATTTTACTCGCATAAAACCATTGAAATTCCATATATAGTTATAAGCGCTAACTATATATCGCGCACCCGCAATCCACTGCTGATGATGTCACATATTACATCATTCATGACATGGTTAGTGACATCACTGATGACATCACTGATGACATCTCAAATGACATCACTGATGACATCACTGAAAACATCTCATTTGACATGACTGATAACATCACTGATGATATCATTCATGTGATAATACCATGAACCTCTTCAGACTCTAATATAACCTTAGATACAATCAGTGTAAACAGACAGTCACAGACTGTCACTCATCCATGGAGTTACTCACACACCTAGTCAGTTATGCCAAAAATCAATCACACCTCCATTTTCTCAACTATACAGTTATACACACCTTACTTATTCAAACATATACTAACACATATTTACTTTACTCTCTTATACAATCTCTGATACATGTTCACAATGATCCATACAGCCACTCACACATTCACTGGCTCTTATGCACAGTTATTTATAGATGTCAACTCTCACATGTTCTGTGTTTTACATATGTACTTAATTTGACATGTAGCACTGAGATATCCATTCACTCACTAATACACTCATGCACAGTCAACCGCCCATACAGCTGTTTGCACATGCACTTTTGAATCTATACATATAGTGAATCAACTACTCACACATCTATGTACAGAGTCACACACCTTCCAGCCACCCATACACACACACTCAGTTTCCCATACAAATACTTGGACAACCAATCAACCCATACAGTTACTCATATAGCTACTGATCAACATATGCAGCAGTTTGTAGAACAACAGATATAATGATGCACAAATTAAAACAGTTTAGTCACTAACCCATGCACTCAGTGAGACACATTTAATCACTCACTCAATCAGTCAGTCATGCACCTAGTAAATCCTTCATCCAGACACTTATATATCCACTCATTCTTCAATATGTAAAACATATTTTAACTTTACAGAAACATACAGTCACTGGATGTTGTAATCAGTGATGTCATCAGTGATGTCATTTGAGATGTCATCAGTGATGTCATCAGTGATGTCACTAACCATGTCATGAATGATGTAATATGTGACATCATCAGCAGTGGATTGCGGGTGCGCGATATATAGTTAGCGCTTATAACTATATATGGAATTTCAATGGTTTTATGCGAGTAAAATAAGGTTTTGTAAATGCAAATCCCTAACTATATATGGCCTAAAACCAATGGTTTTTTCATTGAATTTTCAAGGTTTTGTAAATGCAAATTCCTAACTATATATCCACTATAACCTATGGTTTTTTCTGTGAATATATATATATATATATATATATATATATATATATATATATATATATATATTTGAGCAAATGTCCTGGGACTTGGGTGAGCACGCAACCACCTCCTGCCTTCCAGCTCTACTCGTGCAGCCTGCCGGCTTTAACATCCGTTTATCGTTCGTATTGCCAACGCGTTTCGGGGCCAGACAGCCCCTTCTTCCTGGGCAGACAAAGCTTCAATGAGACCTGCATTGATTCATTCACCAACTTTATTGACAACATTTCCCTCCACTGGGCGTGTTTTCATCTCACGTGCCCCTGGTGCATGATGGGGAATGCAGTTCGTGATGCCGGTAAATTATTCCCTTTAAGTAAGTTCATTAATGCTTTCCCTTTGTCATTATATACAGTTTTGTTAATCCTCTGAGTGAGGTACCGGATGAAAGTAAGCAGGCTTGATCCGCACTTTGGAAGTGGTGCTGCGCTGTCGTGAACAGTTCCGACATAGCCTACTTGCTGTTGATTGTTGTTCTCTCCAGCCCGTAGTGGTGCCTCTCCCCGCGGCCAGGCAGCCGCGTGAATATGTTTGAGCAAATGTCCTGGGACTTGGGTGAGCACGCAACCACCTCCTGCCTTCCAGCTCTACTCGTGCAGCCTGCCGGCTTTAACATCCGTTTATCGTTCGTATTGCCAACGCGTTTCGGGGCCAGACAGCCCCTTCTTCCTGGGCAGACAAAGCTTCAATGAGACCTGCATTGATTCATTCACCAACTTTATTGACAACATTTCCCTCCACTGGGCGTGTTTTCATCTCACGTGCCCCTGGTGCATGATGGGGAATGCAGTTCGTGATGCCGGTAAATTATTCCCTTTAAGTAAGTTCATTAATGCTTTCCCTTTGTCATTATATACAGTTTTGTTAATCCTCTGAGTGAGGTACCGGATGAAAGTAAGCAGGCTTGATCCGCACTTTGGAAGTGGTGCTGCGCTGTCGTGAACAGTTCCGACATAGCCTACTTGCTGTTGATTGTTGTTCTCTCCAGCCCGTAGTGGTGCCTCTCCCCGCCGCCAGGCAGCCGCGTGAATATATTTGAGCAAATGTCCTGGGACTTGGGTGAGCACGCAACCACCTCCTGCCTTCCAGCTCTACTCGTGCAGCCTGCCGGCTTTAACATCCGTTTATCGTTCGTATTGCCAACGCGTTTCGGAGCCAGACAGCCCCTTCTTCCTGGGCAGACAAAGCTTCAATGAGACCTGCATTGATTCATTCACCAACTTTATTGACAACATTTCCCTCCACTGGGCGTGTTTTCATCTCACGTGCCCCTGGTGCATGATGGGGAATGCAGTTCGTGATGCCGGTAAATTATTCCCTTTAAGTAAGTTCATTAATGCTTTCCCTTTGTCATTATATACAGTTTTGTTAATCCTCTGAGTGAGGTACCGGATGAAAGTAAGCAGGCTTGATCCGCACTTTGGAAGTGGTGCTGCGCTGTCGTGAACAGTTCCGACATAGCCTACTTGCTGTTGATTGTTGTTCTCTCCAGCCCGTAGTGGTGCCTCTCCCCGCGGCCAGGCAGCCGCGTGAATATGTTTGAGCAGTGGAGGGAAATGTTGTCAATAAAGTTGGTGAATGAATCAATGCAGGTCTCATTGAAGCTTTGTCTGCCCAGGAAGAAGGGGCTGTCTGGCCCCGAAACGCGTTGGCAATACGAACGACAAACGGATGTTAAAGCCGGCAGGCTGCACGAGTAGAGCTGGAAGGCAGGAGGTGGTTGCGTGCTCACCCAAGTCCCAGGACATTTGCTCAAACATATTCACGCGGCTGCCTGGCCGCGGGGAGAGGCACCACTACGGGCTGGAGAGAACAACAATCAACAGCAAGTAGGCTATGTCGGAACTGTTCACGACAGCGCAGCACCACTTCCAAAGTGCGGATCAAGCCTGCTTACTTTCATCCGGTACCTCACTCAGAGGATTAACAAAACTGTATATAATGACAAAGAGAAAGCATTAATGAACTTACTTAAAGGGAATAATTTACCGGCATCACAAACTGCATTCCCCATCATGCACCAGGGGCACGTGAGATGAAAACACGCCAAGTGGAGGGAAATGTTGTCAATAAAGTTGGTGAATGAATCAATGCAGGTCTCATTGAAGCTTTGTCTGCCCAGGAAGAAGGGGCTGTCTGGCCCCGAAACGCGTTGGCAATACGAACGACAAACGGATGTTAAAGCCGGCAGGCTGCACGAGTAGAGCTGGAAGGCAGGAGGTGGTTGCGTGCTCACCCAAGTCCCAGGACATTTCCTCAAACATATATATATATATATATATATATATGACAAACACCATTCCTCCACTCTTTAGAAAGAAAGGCACTGCTCACGGGACTTTCAGGCACACGAAGGTTTAATCTTCATTACATCACAGTGGCAATTTGCAGCAAGTCCTTTACAAAACCCAACGCGTTTCAGCTGACTCGGCAGCCTTGTTCACGGGTAAGTAGCTGGATTGTGGCGTTTTGCGCTTGACTGCGCGCCCTTTGAAGACTACCAGATTCCAAAGTAGTCCCCATTTACTACAATCCCCATCATGCAACATAACACCTTTCTGTTCCGATTTGGTGCAATTCATTTTCCCAATTGTATTTATTTCGGGGACTTTGCAGTCATTCAGGAAACTTTTAGCAGGTGTTCAATGATGCATATAGTTTACAAATAATGCCGCTGTGCCACTCTTTCAAAGTCTGTAAAAACACCACGTGTGGCCTCCAGTCCATAGTGAAAGAGCAACTCACTTTCACTCCCTTGCTTGCATCTCGCTTTTTTTAAACGGCTGAAATCTTCATACCTTTATTTTCACATAAGCGAGATGCAGGCAAGGGAGTGCAAATTGCCACTGTGATGTAATGAAGATTAAACCTTCGTGTGCCTGAAAGTCCCGTGAGCAGTGCCTTTCTTTCTAAAGAGTGGAGGAATGGTGTTTGTCGTGTTTATAGGGGTGCTCCGTCCCCTAGCACTGCCTGCCCTGTGGGATTGAGGCTCCTTTACGGGGAAAAGGATGTTTATATATATATATGTATATATATATATATATATATATATATATATATATATAATATTTTGCATTGTTTCAGTTAGAATAATTGTTGCATTCTAAGATATTGAGCCTTGTACATACATGTTTTGTGGTCCACTGTATGTTTTAAATTCTATACTTGAATACATTTTACTAATAATATGAACTTTTTCTGATACAATGTGCATTTAACCACATTTTGTGCTCCAAATAAATTTGGATTTTAATATTTGGGATTGCTTGTAGCAATTTCCACTTTGTGGTAGCAGGATTGTAGTCTTAGTTATATTAAATACTAACCACAATATTTATGGCTTTGTGCGAGTATGTTATTTAATAATAATAATAATAAAAAAACCATTTATTGAGCGCCTGGTTACACTGAACAGTGTGTCCCCGCGCTATAGAACCCCATCATTAGACCATCATACCAGCCAGACCAGTAGAATCTCTAACCAGACACAGACCGCTAGTCTTTAGGGAAGAGATGCGTCTTAAGTTTCAAGCGGAATCTCCTCTCGGAGGGTTCCATCCGCAATTCAAGGGGTAGTTTATTCCAGTAGGAGGCCGCTAAATAACAAAATGAACGGCCGCCCATTTTGGCTTTAAAAATGCGAGGAACTGAAAACAGCATACTGCCCAGTGACCTTAAGTGACGTTTTGGGCGGTGGATGCTGAGGAGCTTGTTCAGATAAGGAGGTCCTTTCCCTTGTGCAATTCGATGGGAAATGCACATGGCCTTAAATTTCCACTGCTACCATTGTAATACGCTATGCTTCACATGCTGGATTATCTCAGATAGTAGTCTGGAGTGAGTAACAAATAGTGTAAATCACACCTGTTTCTGTTGTTAGAGCTGGCTGGCCCAGGGAGCGGCGGTCCTGATCCAGAATTCGGGATTACAGTGGACACGCGGATCCAGGAAATATCTTGGGAGACCATTTACTGGTAGAAGAGATGGAGCTGAACATAGGCAAAATACTGCAGAATGCAGGGCACTTGCTTCCTTTCTGGTGGCGATTGCCTGTCACTTATAGCAGTGGTTCCCACGCTTTTTTGACCCGCGGCTCTCTTGACCCATTGGCCATTGCATGTGGCTCCCCACTGTTATTTTTTGGGGGGAGTGGATGAAAGCCTGGCCTCGGGACTACTTGCATTTTTCTCCCTGAAAATAATGGGGATGTAGCTGAGGAAGATATTATAATCATACATGCAGGGTGTTTCATATTACTAAGGTGGCGCCTTTAATAAAATATTCCTAGTTACACTCTTTGCCCATGCCATTTTAATAGTACCTTCTCAAACTTTTTAATCCCACTTACAGTGCTAGATAGCACCCCTATGCATGTAGGCCCCATTGCCAAAGTGTTTCTACGCTTGAAGAATATTTGCATGCACTTCTATTTCTACCCATGTCATACGTGCAATAGGGTTAAGTGACTAAATATTGAGGGATATAATATAGAATGCCGAAAATATCGAAGTATAGAATCTAGAATCCCTATCTACAAACAGGTAAGTACTAAAATATCGAATCCAGAATATAGAATGCTAAAATATAGTTAACTAAAATATAGAATTTTTAATATGTATTAAAACTAATATAAAAGTAATTAAATATAAAAAAACAATTAAATAAAACCTACTTAAAATAATGTAAAAAAGCTTAAATGTAAACATAATAAATGTAATATAAAAAGTAGAGATTTTGTTGGATAGTGAGAATGTAAAAATTACTATTCCCACTCCAGTGAGTGCAACAGTAGGGAAAGCGTTGGATAGCGGGAGGATAATAATTACTATTCCTACTCCAGAGAGTGCAACAGTAGGGAAAGTGTTGGATAGCGGAAGGGTAAAAATTACTATTCCCACTCCACTGAGTGCAACAGTAGGAAAAGCGTTGGATAGCGGGTGGGTAAAAATTACTATTCCCACTCCAGTGAGTGCAACAGTAGGGAAAACATTGGATAGCGTCGGGATAAAAATTACTATTCCCACTCCTGAAAGTGCATCAGTAGAGAAAGTAACGATTTAATATTGAAGGAAGATTAAATTATCAATACCAACAAAAAATTGATTAAAACTAATTACCAATTAATAGAAATTAATTACCAATTAAAAAAAAGAATTACCAATTAATACAAATTAATTACCAATTAATAAATAATTATCAATTAATTATCAATACATATAAATAAAAATAAATATTTACTTTATTACAATGAAATTACTTCCCACCCTATTCCCCTATAAACCCATAACCCGCTCCAAATAATAAATACAATTAACATAATTATCAATTAATAAAAATTAGTTACCAATTAATACAAATTAATTACCAATTAATAATTATCAAGCAATTATCAATACATATAAATAACAATAAATATTAACTTTATTACAATTAAATTACTTCCCACCCTATTCCCCTATAAACCCACAACTCGCTTCAAATAAATAATACAGTTAACATAATTATCAATTAATAAAAATGAATTACCAATTAATAAAAATGAATTACCAATTAATAAAAATAAATTACCAATTAATAAAAATTAATTACCCATCAATAAAAATTAATTACCAATTAATAATTATCACTCAATGATCAATACATATACATAAAAAATATTTAATTACTTCCCACCTTATTCCCCTATAAACCCACAACCCGCTACGGAATTAAATTATGCACAAATAAAATAACATAACATTCATTACTTTAAAAATATTAAACATACATTATAAAATTAATAGATCATTTTAATACATGTACTATATACATAACACAAAAAAATGTGATGTTATGGAAATCGATATTTTAAATTGGATATTATGGAAATCGATATTTCCTACCCTAAATTCGATATTCTGACCTATCGATATTTTGGTAATTTGATATTCTGTCCTATCT
Organism: Lissotriton vulgaris; assembly: GCF_964263255.1. NCBI lineage: Eukaryota > Metazoa > Chordata > Amphibia > Caudata > Salamandridae > Lissotriton > Lissotriton vulgaris. Next base: position 263,651,802 of record NC_141697.1, read on the forward strand.
ATATATATTATGGAGTCGATATTCTGTCCAGTCTATGTTTTGGATTCTATATTTTGGTCGTTCACCCTGCAGTAGACCTCTCTCAGCAGGGCGACTCACGAATTTGTAAACCACATACAGCTTTATTTTCCCTGTCTTCTTCCTAAAATTGCCTCCAAATCAATGCAAGTAAAATAAATTCTTTAGTTGTTTTTTTTTTTTTTTAAACGTCCCTCTTTCTTGCTTCCAAATGTTGGCATTCTGCTGTATATGGTGTTTTAATACCCCGTGCTCAAGGAGAGTGCCAGCCTGTCTAGAAATGTGTGTGTACTGAAAGAAATGTGTACTGGAAGTACCTTTCATTCAAGTACGATAGCGCCGAGCGCCGAGACACCCATCTGGGTATTTGCGCGCTCTAAAAATCGCATTAAATAAATAAACTACTTAATAAAAATTAGTGTGTTTAATAGACAGGACAACTGTACTTTTCTGTTAAATGGCATTGGTGTAAAATGCATTTGGAAAAAACAAAACTATTAACGAGTCTAAGAAAAAAAATCAGGCATCTTCTGCCTACTTTGGGAGTGTTGAAACGTGGGGATCCAGTGAAATATGGAGCTCATCTCCCTCAACATGCCATCAAATAAGCACTACGTTTACAGTTGTAGGCATGTCACTTACAAATCTTCATCATCATGCGTTCAAGTCTATTAGTTCAACTGAAGCCAACAGTCCCTTCAACATTAAATGCGTTAATGTTTTGGTGCCCGGCTCCCCTGGTTAGGTTTGGTGGCTCCCCAAGGAGCCACAGCGCACAATTTGGGAACCACTGACTTATAGGTAGAGAGGCTGTTAAAATCCTACTCCCCAGATGCCTCTACAAATTCAGGTATAATGGGCCTGCTCCCCGTACATACATTCTGCAAGATTTATAAGATTACTGCCTTTAACAGATGCCGTCCCAGTGCTAAATTCAGTACACCGAAGCAGCCGTTTCAACAGGACAGGTTAGCTCTGACTGCTGCTACCTGGTGGCTCAGGTGCAATTCCTGCTGCAGTGGATAGATCGGACCTCTAGCCGAGAGAGAGAATTAAATGGAAGGTAGCTACCCAGATTGTTCACTACAAGTTGTACACATGGCCCTGAAACATGAGAATCAGGAGAGCCCCTATTTGAAATTCCGATGTCACACATATGGGACCGTGTGTGTGAACATTATTAAAGAGACGCCTTTTATGGCAGATACTAAAATATGGGGCCACTGCATATCCAGAAATTAAAGAGGAAGGCTACTGGGTGAATTGTGGGATTGGGGGTGCATGCCTCACATTGGACGATATGTATGAAGGACAGAATTAAAAATTTGAGGGGGCTAAACAAAAATTTGCATTAAGTGCTGGAAAGTTCATGACTTTCTCTAAATTAATGAGCAGTTAGACGGACCTGGAAGGGATTCCCTAAATGCATCCCCTTGAATCTACTATCAAGTCTGCTTTGACTGGCCTTACGAAGGATGGACGACCCGTATCTTATATTTATGAAGCAAAGTTGCGGGATCCTGTAGCTCGTCCGCTGAACATCAGGGAGAAATGGGAACAGGATGCTTGCTCACTGTATTTAGTGGTGTCATGGGGATGAGACTTGCATTTACAATGGATTAAGTTGGCATGAGCTTATTACAAGTTTAAACGCCATTTTTCCTTTCTGCTGCTTCTGCACACGGCACACATTATTATAAATGTTTAGAGTTTAGTAGAGTGTTTTGCTTCACACGAGAATAATATGTTTTTCTATATTAGCAGCCTTGCTTGGTAAGCTTTGTCTGAACAGTCAGTGCTGAGGCCTTCAAGGTTATTTCAACACAGTGGTTGTTGTTCGGCATCAGCACACGTTCTAGACATAACATATATGCAACTGTGCCCACCTCGGAGTTTGGCATGTTTTAATAATGCACTGCGTAGGCAGGATCACACACACTTGGAGAACATTCGCATGCAGAGAGCTGGTGCAGAAATTGATGTGATCCATTTCTGCTAGGACCAGAGGTATGGAGCCGCCCTTGTAATCCAAAGAGACCTTCTGTAGATATAAAATAACCTACTAGTAAAGGGGGTGAGATATAGGTGTATTCTAACCTGATTCCATTTAGCATTGTAACAAGATATTACAATACAAAAGACTGTTTCTGACAATGTATGGTTTCGTCTCATTCAGTTCAAAGTATTGCACAGGGTGTATTTCACCCCAGCCATACTGTAAAGGATATTCCCGACTAAGTCAGAGGAATGCTTGAACTGCCACTAGGATGGAGCAAATTTTCTACAAATGATGCGGGCTTCCCCGTTGGTCAAGTACTATTGGATATAGGCGGTTACTGACTTAACGGAGGTAGTTCTGAGAGCTGGTATCCTGTTCATTGTCGCACTGTATACATGGCTTACTTCGTAGATAGAAGCTATACATTTTAGCCCTTTGGTTATTGCTGGTAAAGCCGCCTATACTGATAGGCTGCAAGTACGAGCCCCCTCTCTAGACCTGTAGAAGAGATGCAAAAGTATGAATACTGGCAGAAGAAATTTGTATGAAGTTGGTATAGAGGGATGAGAATGTGCCTGGTGATTTACAGATATGGCAGGAAATGTCTAATAATCGGAGGGCTTATTATGGCTAGATCCCACATACGTCTCACAAATCTAAAATGTATCTATTTATGGGCAAAAGCTCCTGCTGAAGATTACAATTTATTGTTGGTTGGGCGAAACAATGCCTGTAAATGCACTATTTGATGTGTTTGCACTGTGCTGACCCTGTGGTTCTGTTTTGTAAAAGAAACCTCTATAAAATGTGTTTAAGGGAAAAGGGAAGAGAATAGCTGTGGCGATAACATTTCTCATATATATGGAAAAAGAAATGTGAACGGAGGCTCCTTCACCAGACCTCATCCTTCCCAACAAAAGCAAGTTGGGCATTTTCACTACAGAAAACAGTACTTCCTGGTCTCTAGTGTGTGTGCTCCGCCTGGAACTGAGGCGTGGTCCTTTAGAAGGTGCTTCTCTTCTCGGCTGGTTGGAAACTTTGTATTCATCTTTTTGCCCCTCCAGTTGACTCCCTTCATTCAAAATGCCTGTGTGAAATTCATATCAATCACTTCTAAGTTGATTCTGATAGCTCCATTGTGCCCCCCACCCACGTCCCCTGATTGAACCATCTGTTTGGTTCACAACACTCCTGCCCCACTCACAACTTCTTTCAGGAGCTTACAGATATGCTAGTCCAGTAAGAGGGCGGGGCTAGTTGGAAAGGAAAGAAGGCATGCTGACAAAGCAACAAGCATTGGCAAAGCCAACAGGCCTTGTCAGTAACATGCAAGTGCCAAGCTGTTGGCTTTGCCAATTTTCGTCTGTAAAGTATTGTCAGTACACAGCGTGCGAGTTTGCACAATGTGTGTTTGGTATGCAAGGTTTGAATGCTTCCTGTTAGTATTTGTGGTGTGTTCAGCGTTCATGCTATATACTGTTATGTATAAATGGTGTCAAGTGTGATTTATGTTTGTTGTGAGTGTGCCTCAGTGTTGAGTAATGCGGGCTTCCGTTTTTTGTATGTGCAGGAATGTGTGTGTGTTGTAGTGTGCGTGCCTTCCTCTGCTATATGTGATTTTGTTGCTGGGTGTGTGCCTTAGCAATCTGTGTTTTTATTGTGATGCAAATTATAATGGATAGTCATTTCTATGTGGTGTGTTGCCTTTTCTAAAGTGTGGTCTGCATTTGTGTAATGTGCTTTTTGGGCGAGGGAGGTTTGTACTAAAGTGTGGTTTGGAGTATTTATCGCCTATAAATGGGTGCATTGGTGTTGTATGTATGAGTAGGGGTGAAGCAGAGAAAGGGAGGGCGGAACAAAAGGGTGCAGCGAGTAACTGGAAAAACGTCATCATGACAGTTGCCTGGTCCGTTAGTTTCTCCTGCAATCAGTGTTTTGGAACGAGGGCCTTCAAAGGTTACGCTAAAGAGTTGTGGCGAACCCGGTAGGTACTGGACAGTAAATTAATGGATGCCGGGTACCACAGTTAGCAGGACGAGCCTGTGACTGGGAAATATACATCTTCAGAATCATCGTGCAGAATGGAGAGTGCTTCCCACCACAGACTCAGGGATACAAACTCTTCCATTGTGTGAAGTGTCTGCGCTATTTGCTCATGGCAGGGGATAGTCATTGATTCCTTTCGGGGACTGTTTTTTTGTTACATGTAAGACTATTGGTGTGGACAAAAAGCAGCAAAATTAGCCAAAAATAATGGGATGTACAAAGTTTGTCTGTGTGAACTGTGTGAAAAAGTGTCACACTTTCGAAATACATAGGAAAGGGTTAACATGACGTGGCTGTGCTGCTAAGCCAAGGATTTTTTTTCTCCGTATTTGCTATACTGTGGCTGTTTTGGGGAATAATTTCCTATTTGTACGCAGTGCATCGCGGTCATGAAGGCAGATCTTGTAGGAAGTTTCCGTGGTATTTGAACTTGTGTCGGTGCTGCTATTCCAGCAACTGTGTGTGGTGGAACTAGAAGCACAGGGGTAAAAGTGAGGACGCTGTGGTACTGTTCACTGGTGAGAGCAACATAAATGCAAGCAATGGAAGGGCACAGTACTTTGGCCATGCTCCTGGGGATAGGCAAACACAAAAGAGGACTTAAAAGCAAATGCAAGCTAGATGAAGCCAACCAGCTGTTAACAATGGTCTGGCTCTAAGCCCCTTGTATGTTAACAAAATGCTGGCAAGCTACAGTGCATTTGCTGGCTCAGGTGAAACCTGAAAATAGCCTTCCTAGTCCTTGCACTCCTCCTGCATAGCACCTTCCTAGTTGTCCTCTCATCAGATTCTGTGCTACAATGATAACATTTTGGAAAAATCATGTGGACATTGGATGTGCCGGTTGGTGACGCCTGTGTAGTGGGTGGGGCTCACCTAGTGACAGAAATGTAGTGTGTTAGGCTCACTCTATTGACCTCATTAGTTTTAGAGAATCTTTTTCCAGTCCTACTTGTGCAGGTTGAGCTCAGAAAATAGTGCCGGAAGAGCAAGGACTTAAAATACTGTGTTTGCCTGAGAGTAACATTTCCTGTCTTTCATACTCATTTTGTCTAATTTTTCTCCATCCCCAGGTGTTTGGCATCATTTTCACCATCAGCCAGGGGCAAATCATCGACGACTACGGCACCTTAGCTGGAAACATATTTCTGTGCGCTTTCCTGCTGGTTGGGTTGATCATTACAGGTATGCAGACTTCAGCAGCCATCATTGAGACCCTTGTTCTGCTCTGAATGCACTGCTTGTTGTTTCCTGCAGTTTTTAGGTCTCGCCTGGCGTGGCGAGAGATTTTGTGGATGAGGGGTTTTCAAAAAGGGACTCGAAACCCGGCCTCTCCTTTCCATTGGCTGACATCACTGGGTATGCTAAACGGTGGCCTGCCATTGGAAATTAGGGTTTTTTGTTGACGCCCTTTTGCCTCCGATCCGGACTGGGTAGCCTGCTTTGCTGTTGTCGCAAAGCAATTTCTTATCTTTATGGGGGTCAGCCATCTGTTTTCACTCAGCCCCGTGAACAAGCGGCTGAATAAAAACAGGTGGCGAGAACTTGTCTGCTGGGGCATGCGAAGAGTACTCCTTGCTCCTAACACTTCACAGTTTGCTCAAGCTTGAATGCGATGATTTGAACCCGGCTTCGATCTCTGAAGCTGAATCCCTAGACAAGATGTACATCCCCACGAAGCGTGACTTCAGCACAGACTCAGGAGTGGAAGTTTGTGCGTAGTTAGAAGTTTTATATTTTATACCAAAAATGTGTAAAAACGTAATTCAATCAGTTAATACGTAAACAAGAAAGTGGGCGGACCAGGCAATAGCAGTAGCGCTCTTGTCGGAATTTTTGCCTGGAACTGGTGAAGTGTGTCAAGGGCTGGACAATGCTGCTGTTGTACTTGCTTACAGTTGCAGAGACACGCTTTCTGTTACACCACGAGCTATGCAGCCCGTGGCAGGAGAACGGAAGAGAGTGTCATCTTTGATAATAAATAACTTGTCCTAATCGCTAATGCAGTATCTGCGAATCACAAAATTGCCCTGATGCATGTGTAATTTGCGGCTGGGTGGATGGCTTGCGCTGGGCTTGTAGTGTAGTTCCTAGTTTCCCACTAGGCCCTGCGCATTGGAATAACATAAACAGTAGTATCGATGTAGAAGTGGGGATCTTCCAGGCCTCTACTGACTATGCTAAACTTAATTGGGTTTGTTACCAACTAGCTCAGAGGTCACTGGAAACTTTCTTGACTGAAATAGGAAGTGATCAGCTTCCCTGGCACAGACAAGAAGGGATTCAGTTTTCCAACAACCGTGCAACATGACAACTTTGCTCCCCAGATCAAGAGTCGATCTCTAGGGTCGTGTGAAACAATAGACATGTATTTCACTCAGTCAGATTAGTGCAGTTTACTTTCACAATATGTAGAGAATAGAGAGACGGGTGTTTGTCAATAAAGGGTTAACATTTATTGAAAAGTCTTTCTTCTCGTACAAGAGAAATGAATTGCCACAATTGCAAGACTTGTTATTATAAAAAGTACGTACAGTAAGATAAGTATTGCAAGATAATACTGTAAAAGCATTGATATGGTTTCTTAGCCATACAATGGTTTAAAAGTAATAAAACATATATACAGTCATATATACATTAGGCTAAAATACTCAACTGGTGCTTCTAACTACGCCTACCCCAGTGTACCTGACCTAAGCCTAATACTTGGGAGGGGAGTAAGTAAGTAGCTTTAAGTTAAGTTGGTTTTGCCAAGGTTTGCTTCAAGAATTCTCACTAAGGGTTTAGTCAACACCATACCTCTGAATAGAATGATGGAGGTCTGGTATCTCCTTCAGGGTAGAACTCGGTATCCCAGTCACCCGCAAGGGTAGACCAGAAACGCTGGAGCTGGATTTCTCAGCAGGAGAAAGGCAGCGTCTCTCTTCAGCGCGTCGAGGAGGAGGAGGGGGGACAGCGTCCGCGGGCAGCTTGCATCTGCTGGGCTCTTGCAGGGGACGGCTGTTCAGCTCCTAGGTTCACCACACCATCGTTCGCGCTTTAGCAGCGATAATGGTATCAGCAGCTTGCAGCGAATAACAGCATACAACGGGCAGACAGCAGCACAGCATTTGCTTAAGGCAACGTTGGTAATATTTATACCTGACAGGTGCCTAGTTTGACGTAAGTTTGCTGGACATAAGACGTCAATTAAAGATGTCACTAGGAAGTGATCGCTATCAGTTGCTCATTAGAGTTCCATTACTTATCAAAACACAGCAAGCGGGGATTTCCAGGTTTGCTGAGTTTTTATCTTGTTGAAGAACTCGGAGTGTTAATCTAGGAATTTTCAGATAGTGACTTCTGCTCTGTCATTGCACTAATTGGTTGCAAAGGAAGTGGCAGAGAAAACTATTCTGGAATGTGGCTCTGTTCGTGTGAGGCCAGAGATGACTTTCTGAATATCGCACTTGAACGGTTATGCCAATATAGGGAATAAATGGATTTATAGCCGAATAGGGGCATAAGGTCACAGTATCGATCAGGATCCTAGATAAGCACGCAACACCCACTCCACGGGTTCATGTCCATCAAATTACTAAAACTAGAGCAATAAGATGCATGTGTAACATTGCCCACCCCAAAATACATAAATGCATTTGAAATAGGCGTATATTGTAATACGTGAAATTTATATACTGTACGTTTTTGAAGCATAGAAATCATTCAAAAATTATAGCATATGAAATCAATGAACAATTATGCAAAAAAGAATTACACATGAAATATATCTGAAACAGAAGAAGGGCGAGATAAATCATCACATATAAATGCATTGCAATAAATGTGCTAGAGGCTGGTGTAAGTTATTATGTCTCTAGATGTGTTTAGAAATAGAAGTTGAAGCTTCTGTTCTCTAAGAATAGTTTTTACTTTAAGCAAAGAATTGTTCGTGCCAAAAAAGGGTCAATATTAAAAAGTGTTCAATTTAAAAGAATTAATGCTTGAACGGGGAAATAGAGTTCCAACGCTTTTAGCAGTTTTTGTTGTTCAAAACTGAAGGCCGAATTCAGAGTTCATGGGAACGCTGTGTGTCGGAAAGCTTCTCTAAAGTTATTGTTTCTGTTCGGGTGAGAACATCATATCAGACAGGCTCTCAAAGAATTGGTCTACAAAATCAGGTGACAGTTCAACCAAATTTGATAGTGCTGTAACTTGGCAGGTGTGAGAATGATTGCGGTCATCATAGTCAGGATCAGCAATGCTCACAGAAGGTCGTACCTGGGTGATGTTGCTTTTGTCACTCGCTCCACTGTTACCACCTCGTCGTAGCACAGGAGTCTCAACGAATGCCGTCATCAGGATTGGTAGCCGCTGGGGACAACACAATGCTTGAGCCGTTATCGGACTGAGCAAAGTATCGACGTCCATTGGTACTGCTGATGGAAGTGAAAGACAGATGTCCAACACGCACTCATCTCAGCATAGCATACATCGAAGTACCGGTAAGATACAGTTCTGCCATATAGGTCTAAATGAAAGGAACCAGGTCATGTTTAGATCTCTCAGCCTGGCAAATCCAAGGACGTTAGTTATCCTGTCCCGGTAGCGCATTGCTAGAATTGTCTCTTCCATTCCCATGGGAGCTATGTCTGAGCTTTGGCTTGCCATAACGAAGCAGGACGGTCAAAAAGAAAATCCCTGCTACAAGTCCCAAAAATAAGGGTATGCCGCCAAAAACAGAGTGGACAAAATTAGGAACGATTCCCAAAATTGCTTGAAAAGGTGTTAGCAGTCCCGTAAAAATCGTTTTAAATATGCCTGGGATGCCTGTGGCACTAGACATGTTAAGGAGTTGGCTAAGCATTTCTACGAAATGCACGGGGCAATTTGTTGATAAAAGTTCATGAACTTCAGTAGCTGTCCTTGCAACTAGAAGATCATACGTCTCTTTTGATGACGTTATGGGCACTGTTGTCTGCAAAAGCACAGACTTCATTTTGCTTAAAGTATCAATTCGTATAGAATAGAGATTCAGACGAGGCCAGATGGGAGTCTCTGTGTCTACAGGCCCGCTCAGGAACAATGCCTGCATACAGCATTTGACCATGGATGTTACTCTTACTAGATAACTTTTCCCTGGCACTAGGCCACAACATCTGTGATCTGTTCTAAGAATGTAACTCCCGTTTGCAAGTTGCATAAAGAAGGGCTCTATCTGAGTTGCAGGTGTGACTAGCTGGTGGCATGAAAGGTTGTTAGAATTTCCATCACAAGCTCCGTGTAAATTAATACCCTGGCACAAAAGTATACCGCTTAGTGAATGTTTACAATTTTCACCACTAAGAAATACATTTTTGTCGCTGTCACTATAGCAAGAATGTGTGTATGGTAATTTCCATTCTGATTTTACATATCCTTTACCCAATCGTTCATACTGGCCAGTAGGTATGTACTCAAGGCACTTTGTAAATCGGAAAGTTGTTATCGGAATGGTGATAATTCCGTGTATTATCCATTCAATGACAGGACTTTCTGACATTGTCAATGGTAATCTCAAGTTTTTCGATGCTCAGGATTGTATAGTCTGCTCCTTTCTGTGCCAAACTGATTTGTTTATCAGTAAGGTTAAAAATGGAAAATAATGACGTTGTGTTGATTAAACGCCAAGGCACATAGCCTGAACGAAGATTTTGCAGCGTCCAGCCCAATTGTACAATAGAACGTAATTGAGATTGGCCATGTTGTAACATTAGCAAGACTCTGTCTATTATGTCAAAGGCAGAAGATACAATATTGTCCAACGAATATATTCTGGAGGACAGAGTCATTAACCCATTGTCCACTACAGAAAGTGATTTTTCCAAATTAATACGATCAATTTCTCGTATTTTTTCTGCTGTTTCAATTTGTGTGACTTTCCAAGCCTCGTTGTACGCAGCATAGATACTGGTCGCTATGAAACGCTTTTGACGCTGTTTGCGTGGTCCAAGAATGAAATCGCGCAAATCAGCACCATCTTTTAGTAAAGACAAGTGTTGCTTAATTTCAGCCAGTGTGGATGATCCTAGCCATTCAAGGCAGAGTTTCCCTACACTGTATGTTGTTACTATCCCTGGATGTTGTCTCTGGGAGTATCTCGGGTCTTGTCTGGTCATTTTTAACCCCTGTGTTTTGTTCAGGAATCTATCTTGACAGTTGTTTGTGTCTGTAGGCCAGATTAACCACTTTTTCCAATCAGGATGTGTTCTGTTAAAATGTAAAATTTGTGAAACGTCTAACTCAATATCTGTAGTTGTATTTTCAGGTATTGGCTTTGGAATAGACGGTGTTTTAAGGTCTTTGATCTTAGCTAAACCAAGACAGGATGTTGGGTGTATTGTGTCATTTAAAAACATCATTTGTTCTGGTATCATGCAGGTTCTGAATAGTGCTTCAAGTCCTTGTACCTGCCAATCTTTTGTACCCCAAATGGTTTTTGTTTCAATGTTATTTTTCCAATAATCAAAACCAAATGTCATCATTTTGTCATAAAATGCTTCTGAATATATCAATTTAGAATTTGTCAGCATTGTTTTCATTCCTGTTTTATCTAACAGTTTGCAATAAAACGTTTCTGCATCACTGGTGTTAAACCCTGAGAAGTACTTGAATTTCTCAAAGAATGCTTTAGAACTGCTTTTAGGTGGTGTAGCACAATGTTCCCATTGATTATACATAAAAACATTTCTAGGCTGTGCAGATTTATGCAAGTAATGATCACCATAATGTGTGTAGCAGAATAATTGCTCATAACTAGATGAACCTTGTAAATAATCATGTTCTGTGAATCTAGCTGACCTTAAGCATCAGACATCATGTCATTAATACTGTTAAAGTCCCAATCATCAGAGAATGTACTAGGTTTTACAAAGTCACTTAAGGAAACCTTCAGTTGATGAGGATACTTCAGGATTTCGACCGGACCATAGATCTCATAGTCTGTTTTCTCCCATACTACCCCACCAGGTATTGGAATTGCTGTGACATTTACTGTTGACAGTTCTCTTTTCTTCACGTGGGATGATCTGTGTGGTTTCAGGACTAGGTTGATGTTCTGACTTGCTGTGTCCATTGTACTATATTTTCCCTCAATGAATTTTCCCAAACAAAGTACCATGATGAGCCAAAGCAGGAGGAAAAATACACCTAGACCGAACCAGAACTCTAACCAAGGAGAAATAAGGTAGATTTCCTTCAGTTGACGAAAGAGTTCCGTTGCTTTTTCTTTAAAAGTCGTTTTTGTTTCTGGCATCACTTCGGGGTCGTTTTGATCTTCAGAGAAGTTGTCGAAGTTGATGAAATAACCAGAGGCAGTTCTGTCAATTGTTGGGATTGTTCTTTCAATCTGTCTCTCGGTAGCACTTTCTGATGCCACATTATTGTAGACTGGTGTTTCTTGACGAACTGTTTCAATCTATGTCTCAAGAGGCACGAGTTCCATGGCATTATTGCATAGTCCTCTGTGCACTGCAGGCTGATCGAATGTGATTAGTCTTTCAGTTTGAACCTCTTGGATTGTTGCAAGTTTGGGTATTCTGTTGTTTCTTGGGAGTCCACTGGGCCTACTGTTGATTATAGGCCACATGCTTGTGGTTTTACCAGGTCGATGGACACGACTCTGTTCTCCTTTTTACCAGCAAGGGGCGGTAGTACAACTGATCTTGTTCCGGTGACTGCCAAGACAGGTACTGCTTTTCTGTAAGAAGGCCCAAATTCCTTCTTCACCGCGATTTTTTCTCTGACTAGATCCCCAATCTTTGGAATCCAGACAGGCCTTGCTGGGGCTGTTGCTTGTGGTGCCTCGTCAGTGGTAGATGGCTGTTGCTTTAACTTTATGTTGCTTAAGGATTTTCTTGTTTCATTCAATTCCTGTAAAACAGCCAAACGATCTTTGATGTCAAAGTCTGTTGTTTTTTCTTGTACCACTGATATCTGACTATCGAGGTCCTGAATTTTCATTCTAATTCCGAACAATAGTTTGTATGGGCTGAAACCTTTTAGAGATGTTCTTGGCAAATTGTTAAGACTGGACTGGACACTTATTAGATGTTTGACCCACCCAGCGCCTGAACCTAATACCTTCGCTGTTATAGATCGCTTTATGTCCCGGTTTTTTCTTTCAACCACACTATTCCCTTCGGGGTGCGACGGACAAGAATACCGCAACCCAATTCCCATGCTGGCCATGGCCTCCTTATAAGCTCGAGAGCTAAAAGCAGGACCCTGGTCAGCATGCAACGTGGTAATTGCGTATGTGCCGATAAAGACTCGCAGATCTTTTATAACCGTTCTAGCGTCAGCCAAGCGCTGGGGGCCGCACTTTTTAAGTGTGTTTAGCCTTAACTATGTACAGTGGGACGCGCTTCTCTTCTTTGATTGCGCAGATAGACCGCCTTATGCTGTCTATCAGGGTTCCTGAAACTACACTGGCCTGTTCATTACTGCGATCTCTGTTGCAGTCTTCACAATTTTGAGCAAAACATTGGATATCTATGCTCATTCCTGGCCACCAGTACTCTGATTGTAATTCTTTCAGAGAATCCTTAATTGTTTGATGTCTCAGACCCAACCCCATGTGTGCTTCCAGTAAGAGGAAGCCCCTCCTGCTCCTGTTTGGAATTACTCTGTCCCCCACTCCAGGGATTCGAGCAAAAGGAACGGAGTTTGCATCGATTACGTATGCATAATTGAGTGGATAGTTCACGGGCAGTGCTGCACAGTCGCCTTTTACGGTCGTTTTTACTGCCAGCATGGTTTCCCCGTCTATGTATTTTTCTGTACGCTTTTTTGTGGCTACGGAAGCCGGTTTAGTTGCTTCCGCTGTGGCTGTATTAGCCAATGAATTCGCAAAAATGAGAATCACACACGATAAGTGTTGGGAATTCACGTTCTGCATTTTCGAGCGCCATCTTTAAACATCTGATTTCAGTTCTCTGAACCGAACAGTTTCTTACAGATTCAGTTTTTGTTACTTTCGGTCTAAATTTACCGCACAGCCAACGACCTTTAACAATCGCACAGGCTGCATCGTAGGATTTGCTCTCTACGTTGAAATGCTGTACAAATCTATCTGTATAGATTATACAAGCGTATTGTGGGAGAGGCAGAAGTTCGATTGGCAGAGGATATTCTTCTTCATATTCTAAATCATTCAGTTCTTCAAATTGCGGGGCGAAATAGTATTTCACATCTTCTGCTCCTAGAGAATCTACACACGGTATCCATTTCGGATCCAGTGACACTGTAGGCAGGTTTACTGGGCTGAATAGCGCCTCGAAGGCGGATTCCGCTGTGAGGATATTAATCCGTTTGCCGTGTGCTAGTTCTCGTTCATTTGCTAATGCAATTTGCACTGCTTTCACAGTTCTTTCTGTGAGACTGAATGTTTTTTCTGCTTGTGTGTACAAGTGAGATTTAATAGAAATTGGTACCTTTTCTCCCTCATTAGAGGTCAGGTACGTGAATCCGCATCTTCCTGGGATGACTCGGATTACAAGATCGCGTGTATTGTCACGTGTATCTAATTTTGTTTTAGCTAACGTGTCTGTTTGCAGTGATCTCAAAATTTCTGTGTGTTTTTGAGTCCAATTGATTTGTTTAAAATCAGGTTTAATTAGTTCGTAGAGAGGTTTAACCCTCTCTGCGTAATTTAGAATGTAAGTTCTTCCGAAATTCAGAAAACCTAGTATGGATTGTAAATTCTTCAGCGTTTTTGGAGCTTGGAGTACAGCGCACTTCTCTAAGAAGTTGTCCGCTAGGCTTTTTCCTTCACTTGATAATTCGTACCCTAAAAATAGTACTGTCAGATGGGCAATTCGAGACTTTTTAAAGTTGAATTTGTAACCGTCTGCTGCGAACCCAAGTATAATGGTGTTCACTCTTTTCAAGTGAGTATCCAAGTCGTCGTCTGTGAGATAAATATCATCTACGTAAGATAATGCCTCATCATCATATATTTGTAGTAACTCTGTTACCCTAGCTGAGAATAGTCCTGGGCTGTTCTTGAACCCCTGTGGGAGTCGACAGAATTTTTCCTGCGACCCAAATGCTGAGAAAGCGGTCAAATATCTGCTTTCTGGTGCAATGTTTTGACAAAAGAAACCATTAGATATGTCTAATGTCGTTTTATATTTTTTCCTAACTGTTATTCATTAGGGCTGCACTATGCGAGTTTTGTACTGCAAAAGTTTTGCAACATGCATTAAGGTGTCTGTAGTCCAAAACTAGACGATATGAATTGTCTGGTTTGGAGACAGGAAACAAAGGATTGTTCATTTGAGAGGTGCATGTTTCAATCACCCCCTGGTATTCAAGTTGATCTAAAATCTCCCCGACTTGTTTTTTAGCTTCTTGCTTAATGGGATACTGCCGTTGGGCAGTTGGTTCACTTTTTAATTGGATTTTGTGAGGAGGTGAGTCCTCATCCCATCCTACATGATTTTATATAATGCAGGTGCCTGGGCTACCGCCCATTTCCTTGCATATGTATATTTTTTGTGAATCGGAATGTGATTCGAGAAGGCAGGCATAATCACTTCTTCGCCACGAGGGCATTCCCTGACAAACTCTGGGGGCCAATCTTTTTCAGCTAACAGAATATCGTAGCCTTTTGAGAGTTTATCCCAAAATAGACCTCTTATTTTCCTAGTCTTATCACCCTCTATGCGCAATGTTATTTCGTATATTTTATGGGGCTCGCTAAGTCTGGTGTCGGCAGTTTTCAACCTGAATGTATTCATTTGTGTCCACTGTCTCCAGATGACTCATCAAGATCTTGCGCGCTATACTGATTTCTGCTGCACTGTCCAACATTGTCAATGCCCACTCCCCGTTTTTCAACTGTGTCCTCAGTATTCTCGGCATGGTTGATTACTCTAATACTGGCTACCTTCTTTTTTGGAAATTGAGATTTTTTACTCTGAGCTGTCTTTGGACTTGGTGTGCTCTCCTGGGTCTGACCGTCCTCTTCTTTCCGATTTCTGCGAAAAAGATCGAGAGGGACGTGTATCAATACTTTGATATCTATCAGGTTTTTTCAGATTATCCCTATTTCTAAGGTTATATCTTTTCTCAGAGGGCTCCCTCTGGGGAGACTAGTGTTCTCAAGTCGGAGTTCTTTCCCTCCGTCGAGGAGACCTTCCTCTGGACTGGAAAACTTTTTCCTTGGGAGTGGATTGTTTATTTCCATCCCAGCTCTTTTTAGGAGTGTTTAAATTATTTTTAATAAATAATTTTTCAGGATTTTCGAGCAGTTGGGGCTTTACTGGTTTTCCACCCAAGCTGTCTCTACCTAATTCTTCATAGCATTTTTCTATGATTTTAGCAAGCTCAACTAGCTGATCTTTTATATCTGTTTCCTTCAACTTCTGGCGGATCGCCACAGATGCTGCTTCTCCTTTTATGTTGGCTAATAATATAGCCGAGACCTGCTTGAAGTCTTTCAGTAATTTCATACCAAGATTTAAAGCGGGCTCTGGACCGTATTCATTTTGAATCTGTTTTAGCACTTCTGGTATTACCGCCATAGACGGAACACCGTGTGTTTTTGTGTAAATGGAAGCAAAGACTGTACCCCAAGTGTCACAGTCCTCCACGTGTGGTGCGATTCCCATAGGAAGGCAGATTGTCAAGATTCTGTGTTTCTCTATAGGGGTAGTATCAGGAAATACTGCCTCTATTTGAGTGATTTTCTGTGCTAACCAGAAAGGAATTTGTTCCCGTTTTACGGGTGTTTTACCAAGACATGACTGTATGTTCTGTGGTGTGATTTTATTAGTGTTCCCCTGATGAGGGGTCAGCTGTGGTACATTAACAGCTGGTTGGACTGTTGCAGTCCGCATTACATATTGGACTAATTGCCTATGTATTTTAATTAATGTTTTTAGCTGTACTAACAGCTCCTCTTTAGACATTTTTGCAATGTCAGGATGTGGTGTGTAGCTGGCTAGAACCGGCCACGTTGCTCCTGGTCTACCTAGTGGACCGAGCCTAGTTATGTGATCATTATGTTTTAGGGCGCCATTAAACCAGAGCAGGTGCTCTTGGAATTTTAGTGGGATTTCAGTCTCCTCGAAAGGAGCGTACTCTTCCGGAGGTTCCTCTATTTTGTAATAGTGAAACTCTTTTGTTCTAGTGTTTGCCGCTGGAAAGTTTATCCATGAATAGAATACCTCTGTCTGCCGATATTCGTGTGCCTCTATCACGAAAATTACTGTACCACCTTGTGGTGTCAGTCCGTTCTCTATAAGTTTTAACGTTATAGATTTTCTTAAGTGGACCGGGATGTCGATGGCATCTGGGTCAGTCTGTTCGGGACCTTGCTGAGTCGCATCTGCTGCGGCCCCAGTGGTTCAGTTTTCTCCTGGCATTGTATAAATGCAAGGTTCGCAGAGTAGGTCTCCAAGGAGACAAAGATTAGGTGCACAATATTTTGGAACACTATCCTTCAACGTTGAATAAACCAGAGCTTTACATAGGAATCTCTTCCTACTGAGTTCGGGCGGATTTTAACCTTTCACCCACTCCAGACGTCTATTGGAGTATTTACGGGAGAAAGGGGTCTGTGTGAAAAATGCACGACTGAGTTACTCTAACGTCTTGCGTTAGTTTATCGCCTTACCAAACGTTGAGCGCCATGTAGTGTAGTTCCTAGTTTCCCACTAGGCCCTGCGCATTGGAATAACATAAACAGTAGTATCGATGTAGAAGTGCGGATCTTCCAGGCCTCTACTGACTATGCTAAACTTAATTGGGTTTGTTACCAACTAGCTCAGAGGTCACTGGAAACTTTCTTGACTGAAATAGGAAGTGATCAGCTTCCCTGGCACAGACAAGAAGGGATTCAGTTTTCCAACAACCGTGCAACATGACAACTTTGCTCCCCAGATCAAGAGTCGATCTCTAGGGTCGTGTGAAACAATAGACAGTTATTTTACTCAGTCAGGTTGGTGCAGATTACTTTCACAATATGTAGAGAATAGAGAGACGGGCGTTTGTCAATAAAGGGTTAACATTTATTGAACAGTCTTTCTTCTCGTACAAGAGAAATGAATTGCCACAATTGCAAGACTTGTTATTATAAAAAGTACGTACAGTAAGATAAGTATTGCAAGATAATACTGTAAAAGCATTGATATGGTTTCTTAGCCATACAATGGTTTAAAAGTAATAAAACATATATACAGTCATATATACATTAGGCTAAAATACTCAAGTGGTGCTTCTAACTACGCCTACCCCAGTGTACCTGACCTAAGCCTAATACTTGGGAGGGGAGTAAGTAAGTAGCTTTAAGTTAAGTTGGTTTTGCCAAGGTTTGCTTCAAGAATTCTCACTAAGGGTTGAGTCAACACCATACCTCTGAATAGAATGATGGAGGTCTGGTATCTCCTTCAGGGTAGAACTCGGTATCCCAGTCACCCGCAAGGGTAGACCAGAAACGCTGGAGCTGGATTTCTCGGCAGGAGAAAGGCAGCGTCTCTCTTCAGCGCGTCGAGGAGGAGGAGGGGGGAACAGCGTCCGCGGGCAGCTTGCATCTGCTGGGCTCTTGCAGGGGACGGCTGTTCAGCTCCTAGGTTCACCACACCATCGTTCGCGCTTTAGCAGCGATAATGGTATCAGCAGCTTGCAGCGAATAACAGCATACAACGGGCAGACAGCAGCACAGCATTTGCTTAAGGCAACGTTGGTAATATTTATACCTGACAGGTGCCTGGTTTGACGTAAGTTTGCTGGACATAAGACGTCAATTAAAGATGTCACTAGGAAGTGATCGCCATCAGTTGCTCATTAGAGTTCCATTACTAATCAAAACACAGCAAGCGGGGATTTCCAGGTTTGCTGAGTTTTTATCTTGTTGAAGAACTCGGAGTGTTAATCTAGGAATCTTCAGATAGTGACTTCTGCTCTGTCATTGCACTAATTGGTTGCAAAGGAAGTGGCAGAGAAAACTATTCTGGAATGTGGCTCTGTTCGTGTGAGGCCAGAGATGACTTTCTGAATATCGCACTTGAACGTTTATGCCAATATAGGGAATAAATGGATTTATAGCCGAATAGGGGCATAAGGTCACAGTATCGATCAGGATCCTAGATAAGCACGCAACAGGCTGGTATGTCAGACTGTGTTGGCTTGCACCTCCAGCGGGCGCTGTGCTGTTCTGGACATTCTGTCATTTGACAGATGAGCAGCCAACCCGGAAGAAAGTGTAGGAAACTGGGGAATGGTGGCATGCTCAAGTTCTTAAACATGATGCGTAAAAAGCCAGAGAAGGAGCGGGTAAGTATTGAATAAACAACGTTCTGTCTTCGTAAGCAAAACCTTTGGCCATTCATTACATTGATGGAGATTGCAGACTTGGTTGCTTGGCTCAATAACCAACAGTTGGATGGATGAGTAGGGGGTGGTTGAATGAGTTCACGTTTGGTTGAAAATGAATTAAGACATAGCTAAGTGCAGTACGTGGTCTCAGAGCACTCGGAAATGGTGCGTTTTCACCTTTTTATTTCAGCTTCCTTACAACCTCACCAACCCCAAATACACCAATCTTAACGAAACATGCATACCCTGAAACACAAGGCATTAAACTGTGACCCAAACCAGGAGAAATAGATACAAATGTAGAGGCTAAAGGGGTGGGGTAAAGTTGCACCATTTATGCTGGAATTGTAATTTTATGCTGCCACTGTTCTGTGTCTATACTGGGAAAAATCAGTAAAAAAAATCTAATGACAAAACTGCAGTACGCGAAACCAGGAAACCATACCTCATCCCAGATTCCACTTGACTACCTTGTGTTGTCCCTGGGACTAGTGCCTACTTTTCCTTCATCATTGCATCAGTTTAGGTTGTGTGCTGCACAAAAGTAAAATATGGGGCAAAAGACAACCTCTTCTTTGTGTACTAATGACATCGTCATCAGGGTGGTAGTAGGAACATACATGTTTACAAGACTATGATTACAATTTATAACGTATAACAATTACCACTCCACCAACTTAATATACTAAATTGAAATGTGATGTGTTGCTCTGGGCCTAGGCCTAGAAACAGCAGACCCCTTCACTCCCTCCTTCTAAAGCCGCAGAGGGTCCCCGTGGCATGTGGTGACACTGCAGGAGTAGGTAAGCAACCCGATGCAAAACCAAATACTTCAGATTGAGTGCGGTGTGATGGGAATGTTTGCGTTTGCTTGTAAAGCGTCAAAGCGCTGCAGGCTGGTAATGTGCCCAGCCCTGCCTACAGCAACAAAACCTGGCCCCACTGTCAGTGAAACCACCCGACCTTCCCAGGCCACAGGGAGAATGCCAGGGTCCGGTGCAGCCACCCAGGGCAGGTCTACTCTATCATCACAAACCGGTGAATAGTAACCGGAAATGAAGCAGCGTCAAGGCACTGTCCGCTAACAGTGAAGTGGTAGGGACCAGCCCGGAAAATGCCTTTCCGGTAGAAATGCCCTAGTCCCTAGCAGCATCTGACCTTTGCCCTTTGTAGACTTTGAAAAGGAATGGCCGGATCTTCACAGTGCGCCTATCTGTCCTGGCTTCACAGTGCGTCCCCCTATCTTCTCAGTGCGTCCCCCTATCTTCACAGTGCGTCCCCCTATCTTCAGTGTGCCCCTATCTTCACAGTGCACCCCTATCTGTCCTGACACCATAGTTTCACCTGGATGGAAACCGAAGGTGAGCATCCTGGAAGAATCTGGACCCCTCCCCCTTCGGCTGAGCTGCTTCCTAGGGTCAAACTGGGCCCCTCTTCCAAGGGTCATTTTGAGCAGTGTTAAAGGGGGTGTGTGCCAGATTAATTATGTTGCTTTTTATTGAGACTAGGTACGTATACATATTTAGACATGCCTCTTTTCTTTACAATACGATTCTTTTATTTTTTTTGTATATTAAGGGCTTCTGTTACTGTTTTCTATTTTTTTAAACAAAATCAAAGTCTGATTAATCTTTATGGTGCTGCTCTACACGTCTGTCTGCCCACATTGTCTGTAATGCAGCACAAGGGATGGTGCAGTGTTGTAGCATCAGTGTTTATGATGTGCTCGTTTCACAGTAAACATTTTCCTGGCTTCTTTTGCTGGAAGTGGGGCTCGTTTTCTTATTTTCCATGAGCTCCTATATAATTAATTTTCTTAATTGCGCATTTAAACCATCTATTTAGCCTTATAAGATACAGAATGTTAGAAAACTTAGTTTCCATTGTGTTAGTGTAGCATTCTCACCTTTTCTCTGCTCTTGTTTATGACTGTTCAGAAATGTCAAAAATCGGTTTGTACAGGGGTTTCTTTAGGGTGTGACAGATATGATCTAGCCAACGTGATTTGAGGAAGTGTTTGTTAATCCAAACACTGAGAAATGTTTTTAGGTAGACTTTCAATGCAAGATTTAGCCTTAGCCGACCCCAAATCAAAGATTCACTGTTTTATATTACCAGTACAGCCCTTCCAACCTCATCGGTGTCCAAGACATAATAAACATTACAGAAAGCAATTCTCCATCTGCAGTAGTCCTTTTACTTTTCTGAAACCCCACAGGTCTGCGCCTCGTACAGGTAGCCAGCGCTTTCATTCTGTAGGCTTCAATAGCGGATTCTAGCAATCATATACCTCATTTATTCAATAAAAGTAGGAGGGTGCCTGAGTTCTGGCTCGTAACAGACTTGCTTTTTGCAACTGGGTTTTCTGTGAGAAGTAGCTGTCAATACGTATTCCCAGTGCTTAATTTGAGCCGGCGGGAGCCTCTGGCACAAAATTGTTTTTGGGGACCAACACTTATTTCACCTCATCAGACATTTCCAAAGAGTAAGAGAGCGAAAAACACACAGAGGAAAGGAGGAAGAGAAAGGCGTAAAAAACAAAAGCAGGTTCCTGCAGTAGTGAGATAAAGAGTGCCTGTCTGTTGATTAAAGAGGCCTGAGGTGGATTCAAGACCCCACAGCCTTGGTATTCGGCACTCAGCATTTAGTAAGGTTTATTGGACCTATAGTAGGATTCGAAGCCTCTCAGTAGGAGTTGCATTCCTAGCTCATTCCATGCCTGGAGATGAATATCATCAGCTGATAATAGCATTGGTATTTTCTCTCCTCCCATTACTGGTATGTCCACGTTTAGTTCCGGTAGACGGTTACCCACGTAATTTTAAAGTTTTAATAAAATAGGTTGAAGGACACATCCTTGCCTGTCTCCAATTTGGATCTGGAAATCAGATGTGCATTCCAATTCTGACCTGTACCTGACCATAGTTGTATTCATTCTCTGGAGGCAATACCGGGCGGCAAGGAGATTTTCTGGCAGTCCTTGTTCTTTAACCCCTTCCACGCGGGGCTAATGGAGGAGGGGCCGCGCGCGGCGCCGCGGTACTCGTGACGAGCCCAGCTTGTCATGCTGCACAGTGGAGCTGTGCTCATGACGAGCTGGACTCGTCACGACTCCACCCACTCCTGTAGAACGCCCGCACAGGCGGGGAATTAGTCGCGCGTGGGAGGGCTGTGGCAGTTATGACGAACGCAGCTAGTCATGAGCACAGCTCCACTGTGCCTCATAAGCATGGAAGGGGTTAAGCAGAGACCAGAGGAGGGCTCTGTCAACTGAATCAAATTCTGTTTTTAATCTCTGAAGACCATGCACATAGTAGATTTTTTGAACATCACATGTTTAATGCCTGTGAAGTAAAGTCTCATTGATCGGTCTACAGTCCACACTCCTTTTCTGAACCCTGCTTGGTAGTTAAGCAAAATATTCTTGTTTCCCGCCCAGCTTTAGATGTAGTTGGGAAGAAATTTGCCATGCAATAGGTCTCGCATTTACGCAAGTTTAAGCTATTGGCAATGTAAATGACAATGCCTTCTATTTATGTTTTTAAAACGAAAGCAGAAATTGGCATTATTTGCAATGTCAATAGCTCAAACTCGCGTGAAAGTGAGACCTATTGCATTGCAAATGCTTGTTCCTTCATCTCAGTGGTAGCAGATCCCAGGAAGCGATCTTCATTCCTCCGATGGTGTGTTGGTACTTCATGGCCCCAGCAGTCCTCCGTCGATGCCCCTGAGCAGGGCCGGCTTTAGGGCAGTGCAGCCGCACTGGGTGCTGACCTGTCAACGGGGGCGTTGACCTTTGGCGGGGGGGGGGGGGGGGGGTGCTGTGTTTAGCAATATATTATGATTGGAGAGATGAGAGGCAGTTTTGCCCGTTGTTAGTGAGAGAATGCGATGTGGCGGTGATGTGGCCTAAGAGGCGCCAAAAGTGATTGTCACAGCTGCCACCACCAGCGCTAGAGACGACCCTGCCTCTGGGCTCCCACCATGCCCCAGTGTTAGTCAAACTGTGGCTATGGGGTGCTGTATTTGTCAGAAATTAGCTTGCACTTCTGTCGGGGCAAGAATTTTGTAAAAGGAGGAGGAGGGTGGAATCGTGGCAGAGCCTGTACAAAGAATAAACACGTATACATCAGTCATATCAGTCTGAATAATGAGGAAAAAACTCGAATATCAGTACCATGAAGTTGACGTGGCGCGTCACTTCTGGCTAGAGGAAGCCTTGTATGGAAACCTTGTTCTTATGGGGCAGTGGCTTGCACCCAGCCGTTTAGCAGAGAGCGTTTATACTAGACTGTATTTATCAGAGGTGAAAACCCCATTGAGCAAAAAAGGTTTCAGCACCGCTCCCACTTCCCCGTGTTGTGAGTCTGAGTCCGGGCTGGTGCAGCTTCCAAGACACACATTGTTCTTCCGCTGATGTGGGCTGGACTGCACTGGAGATGCGGCCTCAGTGACTGCCTCTCCCTACAAAGTATTTTGCAGTTCATCCAGAGGGTGAAATACAAGAAAAATGATTGAAACAGTGTTAAAGTAATCAATGGGAAATACATTCTTTTAGGCTAAGAAAGCACAGCGGGTTAAAGTGAGCACTACGAATGTCTGTGTAACCAGTCAAGGGAGTGAATTCTGGTTGGTGGAATTGTGACGTGTTTTCATAGCGCTACGAGGCCCCAGTCTGTGACTGAAAGCATTGTGAATATACAAGCCATTCTTTAAATATGGTTTTGCACACAGTATAAGATAGTATGCTGCACAATGTGCAGAGTATTTAGGCCCTGATTTCTAGCTCTTTGCGCCCGGTTGGAGTCATAAAGGTGTCAGAAACCCAGCAAAAGTGTTGTTGTGGGATTTACTTTTCAACGCAAATGATTCTAGCCCTGTGTGCTGCCTTCAGGACTCCTCTGTGAGTTCTGTATGATTTCAGCTGTGTGGAGCTTCTTCCAGCCGCACCCCATCACTCCTATTGGAGAGTGTGAGCGAGCTTCTGAGGCAGTTTCCTGTTGGTGCTTTGGGTCTTTAGAAATATGACTTTCTAGCTATGCCAACAAACAGGAGTGCGATCTAGCTCTGTCCACGGACCGGGCTAAGATGTTTTGTATGAGATCACTTCATATTTCGGTGTGTTGCACTTTACTACCCGTTTGCTGAGGCACCACTGACTCCTCTCCCTGTGTACTATATTGTAATGCCACCTCTGTCCTGGTCTGCTACACTTCTCTTGTGCTGAACTTCGTGTTCTGATTTATTGCAATGTTTCATTTGTGCTAATAGTTTGTGCTTCTGTTGCTGTGCTTCTTTGTTGCTCTTGTCTCCTTGCACAGTTGTTTCTGTTCTGTCCTATTTTGCTTCAGTTCTCTCCTGGAGTGGTGTTTGTGCACTTCCTACCATCTGATGTATTGTTGCACTTTTACCAGTATGGTCAACTTCTTTTTCTGTACTCTACTCACCATATACTGTTGTACTGCACCCACCTCAGAACGTTTGCAGGTATGTTGCATTTCTCTGCGTTTCTCTACATGTGCTGCTTGTTTCCCTCTTTTTCATTTACTGTTGTGGAGAACTTTTTTTTGTGGTGTTGTGCGCTTCTCTCTGTGACTGTTGTGTGAGGGCTCTTCTCTTCCACTGGTGTTTGTACACCTTTCCTCATGTGCTGCTCTGTTGCACTGATCTGTGCTGCTGCGCTTCTTAGTTGGTATGTTGCACTTTTCCCGATTTACCTGTGGCTACCCACTTCTTTCCCTGTGCTGTTGTGCCACACTTCTTCTGTTTTGGTGTATTGCACTATCCCTCTGTATGCTGTTAAATTAATGTATGCTAGTGCATCACACTTCACCCCAGGAGCTTGTGCTTGGGTAGCATGTCTGTCAGAATGACTGTGTATAACATTTCACCCCATGTGCTGCTATGTTGCATGAGACATGTGCCACACAGTGCTGGGGGGGTGGGGCTAAACTATTTCTGTAACTATTAAAAAAAGTTCTTTCTCAGGGGATCTCCTTTGATGATCATAAGCACTGAATAGTCCGGCCCACGTGCGGGGATCCTGGAGCGCTTCTTTACAATATGTGTTCTTGAGTGTAGATGCTCGCATTACTTCAGGAAAGGCAGGATTAGCACTACATTTATTAAAACGTTTACAGCTTATAAATGAGACTGCATTGGCATTTGCTTTAATTTGTATTTAAAAAGGGTCTATCGATATTAATAGGATAGGAAAATTACCAGGAGCAGAGTAATTTGTCCATATAAATCTCATTCACAAACTTTTTTTTAAAGGAAAATGGAGAAGGAAGAGGACAACGTGGACTAATGGGCTGCAATTCTGTGGATATGCATGTGCCTTTAAGGGCTCACAGCCCACCAATATCCCATCATGTCCAGCAGGTGGCAGTTGCCTCAGATCTTTTTCAGGCTCCTGGTGATAGGCTCTTGGAGCACTGAGCTCGCCTTTTTTATGTTTCCCTCAAAAATCTTGCTTGGACTTTTTGTCAACACCTTTACTGGATGGTTTTGAACAATTACTGCGCTTGTGTGTCATTTTCTAACAGGATAATAATTTTTTTAGTCAAATAAAGTACCATCTTTATTTGACAGATGCCCTGTCTGTGACAGAAAGAGGGCAAATCAGATACTCCGGATCAGTGTATTATCTGCCTTCTTGACAGTCACATTTCTGACAGATGTCAGCACTGCAAGATCTTTTCCAGGCATACCATGAGGGACAGGGAGAAGATCCGCTTTCATGGAACTGAAAAGCAACAGATAGCAGCAGGCACAGTCTGAAGGTGGTACTACACGTGAGCGAGGAGAGGGTCAGTCCTCTACCAGGGCTCTTTCACCTACCTCTGAGGACTCCAGAAGAGGGAGATCCAATACAAGAAGTAATCCTCAAAACAACGTTGTTCTCAGTTGATGCCGAGAACATCAACGTCCAGATGAGATATGGTGCCTACATGCTCACCGGCCAGAGTTGGGTTGACGTCAAGGAGGAGATTACAACGAGGTAGAGACACCGGAGGTCGACATTGAAGGATTCCATGACGTTGAGACACAGACGGTTGACGTTGAGAAGTCGGTCGGTGTCGAGACATAGAGGACAACCAATGTGGAGAAGCCTGTTGAGGCATACCAGATCTGCGGAATGGGTCAGGAAATCGAGACTAAGAAGGTTGGCATCAACCTCTGACTTAAAATATTCCAGGGCGTATTCGCCATTGTCGCTGGTCCTTATTCTGGACTCTCTGCAGCCTTCTCCATCACCTCCGCCAGCTCCTTCAATGCCTACACCATATACTTTACCTCCACCTCTTCCTCAGACAGAGGCACCTTTTGGAGCTCCTTTACTGGTGAGCCCTCCAACTTCCCCAAGGAGATCAACGTTTCCTCAGCGCCAAGTCCAGATCTCGTCATAGATCGTGAACAAGAGTGATTTTCAGACGTCTGTCACCAGATCAAGATCACGATCCAAATGGAGGGATTTTTATTCCACCTCCTCCTCTAACACTGGAGGATGCTCCCCAACGCGGACTGATTCACCCTAGCCAAGGGTCTTGCCAGTTGCTGATATTAATATGTTTGAGGAGGTGCTGTACGAGGAGCTACAAAACGGAATATTTCATTGCTTGCTCCATCAATGGCCACATCAGCAATATTTGAGACTCTTCACTAACATTCATCGTCAAGACCCCTTCTACCTGTACTTCCAGGTTTATTAGAACCAGCCATTGAATTTCTCCTTACACTAGCATCAGCCAAAGCAGCTCTGTCTAGGCTTTAGAGAAAATAAAAGCCTCCAGAGTAGGACCCCTCTTTCCTATGGTCAGACCCACCTCCTGACTCAGTTGTGATTTTGGATGCATAGAAAGTTTACACAACTAATCCTTCCTCCATGGTTCCACCAGACAGGGAGAACAAGAAACTCAACCTTGTAGGGTGCAAGGTATGTGGCACAGCTGCCACAAATATGAAAGCGTCAAGTGCATCTGCCCTTCTCGGCAGGTATGATCGAGCCTTATGGGACTCCCTACAGCAATAGGTAGACCACCTCCCAAGAGACCGCAGAGAGGACATCCTATAAATCCTGAATGAAAGCATGATGGTTTCTAATCACGTGATCAGCAGCTGATTCATCTTTTCTAGCAGCCTATGGTTACTGCCATGGATTGGCACTCGGGCGACAGGAAGCTCAGCAGAGAATACCCACCTTCCTTTCTCTAGTAACATTCTGTTTCAAAGTCATACAGACGATGAGATGGTGTGCTTGAAGAGCGAGATTGAGACCTTAAAGGCGGATGATCTGGAGAAAGGTAAGGAGCAACAAAAGCTTCCTTACAAACTTTAGGAGAGGTGTTTTTAATCCACAGAGGTTTCAAACCCAACAGTGGTTGCAAGGACCCTACCAACAGCAGCAAAGGCCTTTCTAGGAAGATCAAAACCGTCAACCAAAGGGAAGAGGCAGCCACCAATCTGCCCAAGCAGGAATGGCTCCTACATTCTCCAAACAATGAGCCTCTGCTTCCCCTTCTTCCGTTACCCCCTCCAGTAAAGGGAAGTATTTCAGAATATCCAACAAAGTGGAAATTCAGCACAAACGATACCGAGTTCTGCATAGTGTACTGAATGGTTATTGTCTCAGATTCACCAGTCCTCCACCAAATATTCCACCAAAAATAAATCAGCATCTACAGATGCTGAGATCAGAAAAGAACATCCTTCTGAATAAACATGTGATGGGGCTCGTACCTCTCAACCAACGGGAAACAGGGATTTATTCCCGTTATTTCTTGATGAAAACAAAAGGTCCCAAAAATTCATTCAGACCCATACTTACTAGATCAGAAAGTCACAAAGAAATAGACAAGGAGAGAAAAATTGAAAATGTTAGCTTTACATTAAATTTATCGTCCAATCCATCAAGGAGACTGACTCTATTGCTTAGATCGTCAGAATGCATAGTTTAACACTCAGCCAGAAAACAACACAAATTCCTGATATTTGTAATAGAACATGATCAGACCAAAGTTTTCAGCCCCCAGAACTTTTTCGAAGGGCATGGCAGTGGTCGTTGCACATCTTGGGAAATTCTGAATTATTAACAATCCATATCTAGACATCTGGCTTATCAAGGCTTGAACGCAACAACAAGCATAATATCATTATCAAATAACTATCTCTACTCTCAATCAGCTAAGTCTTCATGTCAGGCACCAGAAAACTGGCATATCGCCAGTCCAGTCTCTTCATTATCTAGGAGCAACTATCGACACCATAAAAGAAAAAGTATATCCCTAGGAGGAGAGACTTTTATCCTTATGTCTGAAATGTCAATCTCTCATGAAAGTCTCTCATCCAATGGTGAGAAATGTCATCTCTTCTAGGCTCAGGGGCATTTTGCATACTCCTGGCAACAATTGAGACCACGTCAAAAAAGAGAGATTCCCTTTGGGCACATTAAGCAAAGTCAAATTGACATAACATACAACATTAATACAAGCAAACTCCGAGCAAAGCAATAGTAAACCAAATTCTGAAACAACAAATAAATTCCAAATGCACAGTTTTATTTAAAAATTAAAAATGAAGTTAAAAACCAAATTTAAAAAGGTTATCAATAAAGGGAAAACAGACAATATTAGGAAACAATTATATTCAGAAATTCATCACACAAGTTCCTAAAACAAAACCAAGGGGGGTAATCAAAAGGGTATTATTCAGCGTCAGTCAGAATAGTCCTTTGATTATATAGTGGATTCTCTCCCCCAATCCTCAACGCGTTTCGACAGGCCTAGTGTGGTATAGCCGTCTTCTTCAGGAGAAATATTAGCTGTTTTCCCAGATAACTTAGAGGGAGGCGTGATTGTCCTAAAGGGGATAGATATCTCCCGTCTTTCTCATAGGATATATTTCCTGTTGCTAAGCCGTCTCTGATACACAATATTGCCAAGTCTTATATATATTTTCAACAATCTTATCAGTGGGTGCTTAGCAGGACCACTTACACGAGTGGATATATCAATCTCGTCACACTCTTTCCGTCTTATAACATAAGCTTTTCATGCTTACACGCGGTAGCCAAATTTCATTCGTTAAAAATATCCAATTAATGTACCGAATCGGGACTCTGTTTGTGAGCCAGTTCAAAATCAATAGGGGATGCCTTCGTCTTCCCGCTCGCTAGTAACTGCTGTTTCTTTAAAAAGGGACCAATTCGATTCCCGCATGTGCAATCCGTGGTGTTCAATAGACAATTGAGACCACTACAAGAATGTCTGGAGGACCAGTGGAGTCCATACTCTGCTAATAGGGAAGACAAGATCATACTTACCCATAAAGCAAGGCAATCCCTCAAATGGTGGTGCAAGCTGAAAAATCTCCTACAAGGAATGCCTTTCCATCAGGATGTTGCCTCTCAGACAACAGTGATGGATGCCTGTCTGTTAGGTTGGGAAGCACACATGGATCGCCTTCAGTTTCAGGGAACATGGTCTGCGAAGGGAATGACTTATTGCAACCTTCTGGAACTAAGAGCTGTTCATTTGGCCTTAAAATCTTTTCTACCATCCTACAAGACAAAATCCCTTCTTGGTCAGACGGACAATGTAACAGCGATTTACTATCTAAACAAGCAAGATCCAGAGCCTTGTCACTGGAATCCCAAACTTATGCAATTGGTTGCTAACCAGGGCTAAGAAGTGCCCTGAGAATCACTTCAACCCATCTACCTGGTGGCCAGAATACTCCAGCAGATTCCATAAGCAGGGTTCTTCAAGAAATGAATGAGTGGGTTCTTCTGCACTTGGAGTCTTCTTCATATAGATTTATTCGCAACTGTGGAAACCAAAAAATTACCAAACTTTGCCTCAAGGTACGGTCAACCAGGGACATCAGGGAATGCCCTATGAATTGACGGGTCGAGCAGATTAATTTATGCGTTTCTTCCAATTCCCCTGATTCCGTCAGTAAACAACAAGCTGTCTCACTCGAAGGTTCAATGAAACGAAATGAAATACCAGCATTTGTAAAGCACACAGCTACCTCTGGAGAGGTGTCCCGGTGCTGGAAGCCGTCTGGAAGATTAAGCGAGCTATTGCCCAGAGTCACATGGTGCTGGACTAACCTGCCGGCAGCACCGTGGATCGAACTGTGAACCTAGTGGTCTGGAGTCAGGCACCCTGGCCACTGTCCCACACGTCTTCCATATGAATGATATTGAGAACTCTGGAGTGGCCTTGACAATGGTGGTTCGGGGACCTAAGCCACATGCCAGAACTTCCGCACATGAAGCTGCTGTGCAGACCAGACCTTCTCATTAAATTTGGAGGCCAGATGGTGCATCCTGATCTCTCCTGTTTGAGTTTTGCAGCATGGCTCCTGAACTTGTACAATATGGACATTTAAATTTGTAACAGGAATGCATGATCTCAAAGAGGCTAAATATCCATTAATGCATTCAGCTTACTCTTTTAAACAGTCCAAGAAGAAGCTATACTACCATACTTCCTTTATTTGGCCAAATCTAGTTTACAATTTTCTTCTGTTAAGGTCCATTTGGCATCATATACTGCCTACAGAAAAAATCCTTCACAAACCTCTCTTTTTTCTAACTCCCAGTTATTACAGATTTATTAGAGGGTTTCAAGAAGGTTTATTCTCCAATATGTTGTCCTTCTCTCCTTTGGAATTGAACTTAGTACTCTGACGTCACCACTTTTCGAACCCAGTCATAAAGCCGCATTAATAAAGCCTCATTACATCACCTTTCTTGGAAAGCGAGATTCCTAATTGCTATCACATTAGCAAGTAGAGTTAGTAAGACTCAAGCTTTATGTTCTCAAGAACCATATACAGTTTTCCTTAGCAGCAAGATGGTTATGGGAACTCATCCGAAAATATTTGCCAAAGTTGTTACTGTGCGTACTTTCTTTCAACATCCTAACACTTCAACAGAGAGAGCTCCCCACACTTTAGATGTTAGACGGGTATTACGATTTTAGCTTGACAAAACAGGACATACACAAGTCTAATCAATTGTTTGTAAACTATGGCCCTGTACGTACAGGTATAACTATCTAAACAATCTATAACCAGGTGGATAGTTTCTTGCATCCTTTTATGCTACCAAAACCAAACAAAACTTTGTCCGGTTGACCAAAAGTACATTCCACTAGAGGGAAAGGAGCTGCACCTGCTTTGAGGAGGAATATTCCTATTGCTGAAATATGCAAAGCAATTACTTGGAAAACACACGTTTACGAGACACTATTGTTTGGACGCAGTTGCTAAAACAGATGCTCAAGTAGGGCACCCTGAGGAATCCCTTGGCTTAGCTATTTCTCTTTTTCTCTTCCACCTCAGTTTGTAGGGATGGGCTTGCTACTCTATTCAGTGCTTATGATTATCAATGGAAATCTCCAAGAGAGATGAATGGTTTCTTACCTATAATCGTAGCTCTTCTCAGGGGAATAGCCATTGAAATAATAAAAAACCCATCCTTCTTCTGGGTGGAAGAGACTGAGTAGATCGTCTAATGCCTTAGTTTTACTACTGTTTGTTCTGTAAAAAAAGAAGTGATGTACCTGCCACCTTCTGTGTATAAAGGGATATTGGTGTACTGTGTGCCCTTAAAGGCAGTCACTTTTCTTATCTGCAGAACTGCAGCCTACAAGTCTACATTGTCCTCTTCTTTCTTCACCATTTTCCGTATGAAAAAGGTTTGTGAATAAGATTTATAAGGACAAATTATTCAGCTCCTGGTAATTTTACTGTTTTTTAAATTATAGTAAAAGCAATTGGCCAATGTAGCTTCATTTATAGGTTGCAAAACATTTCAATAAATTAAGTACTAACCCTGGCCTTCCTGAAGTAAGGCGAACATCTATTCTTAAGAATATATATTGTAAAGAAGTGCTCTGGGATTCCTGCACGTGTGCGGGCACTATCCAGTACTTATGATCTCAGTGGAGATTGCCCCTATAGAGAACTAGGATAGCAGGTAAGAAACCAATCCTTTTTGCACACCAGTTTTGTGCATGCATATGTACATTATTGGCAGCATTTGGCCATCTCCACACCCTCATCTGCTGATGTACATCTTTCTCTACCTATGTGCTTCATGTCTCTTGTTTTATTTTATTTCTACTCCAGTACTTCACCGCTGCAATGTATTGCACTTCTCATTTCCTAATGGTATTGCACTTTTCCTCTTACATGTTACTTTTTCTGTTGTGCGTCACAATTTTGTGCAGAGGTTTAACGGAGGCTCCTACGGTGCATGGAGGACCGAACCTTTAGGCTTCTCCTACCCTTCAGGGGGCCCCTAACCGGCCCAAGATCAATGAATATTTGTGAGATGTGGAAGACTCAGGGGGCCCTCTTCATAATCTGCATCGGTGTGCGTTACACCACTGATTGTGTGTTGCACTTTTCTCCTGTGTTGTCACATTTTTCCTCCTGTATCTTTCATATCTTCCAGTCTGCAGGTGTGCTGCTCTTGTCCCTATGTTCTGGTGAGTTGTGCTCCCCCCCCCACCCCCCCCAAACTCCAGTATGTTCTTCTTCCCACATCCTAATTTGTTCTTCTCTCCCCCTCGTCGGTGTGTGTTTCTCCCCTCCTACACCAATGTGTTGCACTTCTCCCAGTGTGTAGCTTTTTCCATGAGTGTGTTCTTTTCCTCCCACTGTGCTAGACTTCCCCTGTGCATTACTTTCCCTCGTATGTTATGTTCTTTCGTTTTGGTACATCCATCCTATGTTACATTTCTGCACATTCAACCCAATGGCTGTGCGTTTTGGCCCACCTGCTGCATTTTCCTCCTCATTCACAATTCCCTTTATCACTTGCTGATTGGTGAATTTCCTCCCACCGCTGGGGATTAAGATTGATGCAATCCCCCAAAGGTACATTTTCCTTCTCACATGTGGAAAAATTTTGTGTCTGCTAGTATGTTGAACTTTTCTCTTGTGTACAGGAGAGGTGCGTCCATAGGAGCGCAGGGGCATTGCCCCCCTGTGTGCCAACTGTCATTTCAAAAATATATAGATTTTTTTTTCAGGTTTAAAGTAAGTTTGATAAAATTGTGGCCCATCAGTGACTTCTGTCACCACGTTGACACCCAATGACGTACCATAGGCTTGTCCAAGCATAATTATTAGCAGCCACCCTGCCTATCACAGTGAAAATAAAGTGCACGTCAGTATGGCTGTTTCCCCTCCCCGAGTCTCGGGCTCGCCCGCCCCCACTGAGTCTCGGGCTCGCCCACCCCACTGAGTCTCGGGCTCGCCCACCCCGCGGAGTCTCGCCCTCACCAACCCCACTATCCGCTTGCCCACCCCTCATCCCCATTGTGCTGCCCTCTCCTCCCACCTGTTATGTTTTGCCTTTCTGCCCCCATGTGTGTACCTCTTTTGTGTTACCCTACCCCAATAGCTTGCTTTTTGGTCATCTGCTGCAATTTCTGTTCTCCTTGCCACACCCCTCAGCTAGTGAATATCCTGGTCCATGTGGTGCAAATTTTCCCCTGAATTTATCCTCCAGTAATAGAACCTCCAAGCAATGTGTTCTACTGCTCTTGCCTCAGCTAAGATTATTCATCTTTATATTTTTTAGTAATTTCTTGTCCTATAAAGGACATGCCACACATCCGGGTTTCAGAGCACAGTACAGAGGAGATATGTAAATCAACCTTGTGTTGACTGGTGACATAATGAAACAGATAGTTTTTAAAAAAGAAAGCCTTGGTCTTGAATTACAGGAGATTACAGTAGACACTATGTATACATAATTGAGGGTATATATATACATCTGTAGTGAGAGATAACATGGTCCCAACAAGTATAAAGTAAATATTTTAGTATCATCCTGTGAGTGCTTCACTTTTCTACAGTCATGCACTTTATTAGGCTCACTTCTACCACTTTTCTTGTTTCCTCTCAGGATTCATCAAGGCAGATCTCCGAAGACAGAAGGCAAATGCAGAAACGTCTGACACCGTAAGTAATGCATGGGAAGTGTTTGCCACATGCCACACCACTTTCCCCCAACTCCATGTTTTCCGTATGTTTTGTTCATTGATCACATGCCAGCCACTTCAGAACACTATTCAACTGTAAGTAATGTAGTAATTGGCAAATGGCCGTAGGTTTAAGACACTAGAGCAAAAGGAGCATTTTTTATATTGTATTGTATTATAATTACATTTATCTGATAGAAACAGGTTAGTATTAGATTCCTTATCTTAGAATATCCCCAGGCGTCAGACTGGATCCGGACATTTTTGCATAGCAGTACCCTTGCGCGTCGGTAGGCATCGTCTGCGGCTCCACGTCCGGCGTCGTGGCCGCCGTGATGACGTCGTCGGAGTACTTAGACGCCGCCTCCGCGTGCTGACGTCCGTTCTTCTTTTTTCCACGCCAGCAGCGCAGATCGGGAAAAAGTGCTACCTTAGTCATTTTTTGACTAAACTTTTTTGTGATCTCTTTTGATCCTTTTTCGAGTCTTCGACTCCAAACGGTGCCGGTAGGGAGGCTAGGTTTCAAGCCATGTGAGGACTGCGACCGACTGATGTCAGTCACTGACCCTCACCGCCGGTGCCTCTACTGTCTCGGCGTCGATCACGACGTCAAGGCCTGCTCCGACTGCCCGGCCCTAACTTCAAAAGCTAGGCGGGAGCGGTCCCGAAAGTGGCTCGAACTCCGGCAGTCAGCCCCGCGAGAGGTCCCGGTCCAGACGGAGGTCAAGGGACAGGTCGCGGGGTCGGAGCCATCATAGCTCAGGGAGTCGCCATCCCTCCTCAGGCTCTAAGTCATCAGGTAAACACAAGAAGTCAGAGACGTCATCGCTCTTCTGACTCTTCTTCCCCCCCCCCCCCCCCCCCCCCCCCCGATGCTCGCACGACGCGGCCGGGGTTCGGGTGACACCCCCTACGCTGCTCCGTCAGAGTCGCGGGCGTGGCGACCTGCCCCATACCCTCCGGTCCCTGGGCAGCAAGCGATGCCGGAGGAGGTCGAGCGTTTCCTCATGGCCATGAGGTCCCCCACTCCTCCGGCGGGCTCCGCGGACCCGTCTTGGGCCCTAGCGGCTCGGGTGCTTCTTTGCCCGACGCCGGCGGGTGCTTCGGCCCGACGACGCCCGGGCCTTCAGGCCCGGTGCCTTCGGGCCCCACTGGATCCGCTTCTGGATCTGGATCATCGCCGGTCGACCTGACTACCTCACCGGCGCCGGTCCCTCAGGTGTCACCTCCGGCGCCGTCCTCGGGCGGTGCCTTCCCCGATACCTCCCTCGACCCGGTTCCGGAGCGGCGCCGCTGGGCGCCGCTCTCGACGCCGCTTGGGGAGTTTTACTTAAATGAACCGACCCCATCATTTGACGACCCTGATTATCAGGGGATGGGTGATGAGGAGTATTGGGAGGGGTCTGAGGACCCTCTGGCACGTGAGTGTCAGTCCCAGGAGGAATGGACAGGTCTTGGGGATGCCAGTGGTCTGGACACTTCGCCAGACACTGGTTTTGTCTCACCCACTACCGTGGCTACGAAGGAGGGGGCATCCTTCAGTGTGGTGTTGGCGCCGGCGGCCAAGGTCTTGGCCCTTGAGCTCCCCGTCACGCGGCCGTGAGGACTAACCTCCTCACTGAGGTCCTTAAACCGCAGTCCAGCTCGGCTGAGCCTCTGCTGCCGTTTAATGAGGCCTTGACTGGCGTGCTTTTGGGCACTTGGTCCAGGCCCGCTACAGGTCAGCCTGTAGATAGGAACGTGGCCAGACGCCACCGCCCGGCCCCGGGCGACCCTGCTTTCCTGTCTACCCACCCCACCCCTGAGAGCCTGGTCATCCAGGCCTCTAACTCCCAGACCGCATTCCCATCGGCTCCGCCTGATCTGGAATCCAAGAGGTATGAGAATTATGGAAAGAGGATATTCTCCTCCCTTAGTTTGGGACTGCGGTCTTCCAACACCGCATGCCTCTTGGGCCGCTACACCCACTCCCTGTGGGACACGGTCGCGGACGTGCTGCCGCAGTGCCCGGCGGAGGTTAAGGCTAAACTCGCCCATGCCCTTGCGGAGGGTCGAGATGAGGCACGTTTTTTCATCCGGTGTGGGCTGGATACCACCGACTCACTGGGCAGAGCGATGGCAACGACGGAGGCGATTCGTCACCACGCCTGGTTGAGGTCCGCCAACTTTTCAGCGGATGTCCAGAATACCCTCATGGACATGCCGTTTGATGGCCGTCTCCTTTTCGGCGACAAGGCAGACCACACGCTTGAGCGCTTTAAGGACTCCAGGGCTACGGCCAAGTCCTTGGGCCTCTCGGCCCCGCGCCAGCAAACGGTTGCCTTTCGCTCCTTTCGTGGCCAAGGAAGGGGCGCCCCCACACGTGCTGCCAGCCACGCACCGCAGACTAACATCCAACGCAGTGGCGGCCATGGAAACCGCCGTGGAGGCGGTCAGGGACACCGGCAAAGCCAGTCCACACCTTCCCCCGCAGCATCTGCCTCAAAACCTTCCTAGTCCGTGCTTTCAGGCCCAAGTGACGCCAGTGGGGGGCAGGGTTCGCCATCACCACTCCCACTGGCGCACTGTCACATCGGACAGGTGGGTGCTGCAAATCATCCGAAGGGGCTACTCCCTCCCCTTCGAGATGACCCCTCCAGCCATGCCACCGAAATACCACCACGTATCGGGGGATCATTTGCGGTTCTGCAGGAGGAAGTTACGGCCCTCTTGGCCAAGGGGGCCTTCGAGCGCGTTCCTGGGCCAGAAGTAGGGTGTGGTTGCTACTCCCACTACTTTCCGGTACCCACGAAGGGCAAAGGGGGCCTACGCCCTATCTTGGACCTATGGAACGTCAACGGCTTCCTCCGGAAGGAGAAGTTCAAAATGCTGACTCTGGCTCAGGTCTTGGCTGCCCTGGACCCAGGAGGCTGGATGGTAGCGTTGGACTTGCAGGACGCTTATTTCCACATCCCCGTCCTGCCGGCCCACCGGCGCTACCTACGGTTCACGGTAGGCCACAAGCACTTTCAGTTTACCGTGCTCCCCTTCGGCCTTACCAGAGCCCCACGGGTGTTCACGAAAGTGATGGCGGTGGTCGCAGCTCATCTGTGCAGGTTAGGGGTTTCAGTCTTCCCATACCTCGACGACTGGTTGTTGAAGGCGGGCTCGCCCCAGACAGTCATCAGCCACCTCCAGACGACGGTGGATCTCCTGCACCTGCTGGAGTTCTCCATCAATGTGCCGAAGTCACACCTGTGTCCCTCTCAAAATCTCCTCTTCATCGGAGAGGTTCTCGACTCGGCGCAGTTTCGGGTTTATCCCCCCGAGCAGCGGGTTCGGGATATTCAGGCTCTGATTCCGATCTTTCAGCCTTTATCCCGAGTCTCAGTCAGGTTGACGCTGCGGCTTCTGGGGCTGAGGGCTTCCTGCATCCTTCTAGTGCATCACGGCCGTTGGTGGATGCGGGCTCTGCAGTGGGACCTGAAGTTTCAGTGGGCCCAGAATCAGGGCAACCTGTCCGACCATGTCCTGATCTCGGAGGGCACTGCAAGACAGCTGCAGTGGTGGCTCACGGACCGCAATTGGGTCAGCGGCAGATCCCTCTCCCTTCCCCAACCGGAGAACGTAGTTGTGATGTACGCGTCCCACCAGGGCTGGGGAGGCCACATTGGAGAGGCGGAGATCAGAGGCCTCTGGTCTCCGGCGGAGTCCCGGCTACAAATCAACCTTTTGGAGCTGCGGGCGATTCGTCTTGCACTGAAGGCATTCCTCCCCTCTGTCCGGGGGAGTGTAGTGCAGGTGTTCACAGACAACACCACCGCCATGTGGTACTGCAACAAACAGGGCGGGGTGGGGTCGTGGACCCTCTGCAAGGAGGCTCTGCGCATTTGTTAGTGGCTGGAACATCAGGACGTGACCCTGGTGGTTCAACACCTGGCAGGTTCTCTGAATGCCAGGGCGGACGAACGCAGCCGCCGGTGCATGATGGATCATGAATGGCGTCTGAACTCTGACGTGGCGCAAGGTCTCTTTCTGCAGTGGGGAGAGCCTTGGTTAGATCTATTCGCCACAGAAGAGAATGCGCAATGTCATCAGTTCTGCGCGTTGGAGTTTCCAAGGCGGCACTCGCTCGGAGACGCTTTTCGGCGCGAGTGGAGTTGCAGTCTGTTGTACGCCTTTCCACCTATACCACTTCTGCCCAGAGTGCTGAAGAAGATCAAACGCGACCGGGCCCAAGTCATCCTTGTGGCTCCGGACTGGGCACACAGGTACTGGTATCCCGAGCTACTCAGTATGTCAGTCGATCCCCCGGTTCGTCTGCCTCCTCAGGAGGACCTTCTGTCGCAGCAGCAGGGGACGGTCCTCCACCCGAACCTGTCCAGTCTCCACCTCCATGCTTGGAGATTCAGCGGCGACAGTTGAGGCCATTTGACTTGCCTCCTGAAGTCTGTAACATCATTCTGGCAGCCAGGCGTCCCTTCTCAAAGTCGGTATACGCCTGCAGGTGGAACATATTTGTGACATGGTGCACAGCAAAGGCTGTGGATCCTCTCTCTGCCCCTCTTTCTGAGGTTCTTTTCTTCCTTCTTTCTCTTGCCCAGCAGGGCTCTGCTCTGGGCACTATTGAGGGCTACCTTTCTGCCCTTTCAGCCTTTCTACGGCTGCCTGATCAGCCATCTTTGTTCAAGTCCCCTATTGTAACTCGTTTTCTGTAAGGCATCCCACACACGTTTCCTCCTGTTCCTTTCGTGATGCCTCAGTGGGACTTGAACCTGGTTCTTACTTATCTGATGTGCGCTCCCTTTGAGCCACTTCACAACTGTCCTATCCGCCTTCCTACTCTGAAGACTGCTTTCCTGGTTGCCATCACCTCTGCCAGGAGAGTGAGTGAGCTCCAGGCTCATTCATCCAAACCTCCTTTCCTTTCTGTCCATCCGGACAAGGTTGTGTTGCGGACTAGACCCTCTTTCCTGCCCAAGGTTGTCACGGCCTTCCACATCGGGCAGTCTATCACTTTGCCCACCTTCTTTCCGCCTCCGCATCCCTCAAAGGCGGAAGAGCGGCTCCACCGTCTGGACCCAAAACGTGCGCTCGTATTCTATCTGGATCGCACACGCCAGTTCCGGGTGGATGACCAACTCTTTGTTGGTTACGTGGGCGCTAAGAAGGGACGGGCGGTACACAAGCGGACCATGTCTCGGTGGGTCGTCTTATGTATCAAGGCTTGTTACTCCTTGGCAAAGAAGGAGCCTCCTGTTGGGCTGAGGGCCCATTCCACTCGGGCCACGGCGGCTACCACTGCCCTGGGCCGGGGTGTCCCCTTGCAGGACATCTGTCAGGCAGCTACGTGGGTATCGCTGCACACGTTTGCGAGACATTACTGTCTGGACAGCCAAGTCCGAAGGGATGGCTTCTTTGGCCGTTCCGTCCTCCGGCACTTTCTGGTGTGATTATTGGTTCGCAGACCCACCACCGGGGTTGGTTATGCTGGGGTATCTATTCTAAGGTAAGGAATCTAATACTAAACTGTTTCTTTCAGATGAACAAGTAACTTACCTTCGGTAATGATATATCTGTAAGCAAGAGTAGTTAGTATTAGATTCCTTACAGCCCCACCCATCCTCCCCGTTCTGCGAACCGATATCTAGGGTTAAGGTCATCCCCTTTCAGGGCCTTAGTTTCAATGGCACCAGTTTTTTGTTGTTGTTTTTTTCACAACAAAGTTTTATTGATAGTCGAGCAAATTAGAAAAAGTGGCTCCCCACAATCCGGAGAACACCACCAGGCATTTTGGTACATTTAAATCTCTTCAATCCCCAACTACCCAACCCCCCATACCCCTCCCCGTGACCCATCCTAACCCAGTGCACGTGTGTACGAACAGTGTTGATGCTTGGTCGTGACATGGCAATCTAGGCGTATTGTATGGGCTCGCCGGACACTAGGGAGCTAAAGATCCTCCTCAGGTTCCGCCGGGGGGTCCAGTGTCAAACCCCTATAATCCGCCCACCTCTTCCACAACTTAAAGTGTTTGCGGGGGCATCCTCGCGCTTCAAATATCGGCCGCTCTAGACCCATACAAAAGTCCAGTCCAGCTCTCCATGCACTCAGGGGGGGGGGGGGCCCTCACATCCTTCTAAGCTCGGGCCAGGTCCCTCTTGGCAACTACCAGCCCCAGGAGCAGCAAATGTCGTTTGTATATGTTTCCACCAACCCCCTCCAGGATGTGTACTAGGCCCAGGTGATGAGTACGGGGAAGGGTCCAGCCCAGCACCTCAGACAGGCAGCTCCACACACCCCTCCAGAAACAAACCAGCCTAGGGCACGACCATACAGTATGGAGCAATGTGCCCACTGCAACCCCACTGCGCAAGCATTCCGGGGACCCAATCAAGCCTGCTTTCCACAGACGCTCACGGGTGTAGTATGCCGTATGTAGAATTTTGAATTGGATTAGTCTAAATCGTATTGCAATGGCTGCCCCCCCTAGGGGATTCCAGGACCTCCCTCCAATCATCTTCATCCAGTGGGCCGATATCTGCCTCCCAAGCTGTCTTTAAAGGAAGAAGAGTGGAGGAGCAGTGGGTGACCATCGTCTGGTAGATGCGTGAAACTTTCTTATCCCCAAGATCGCCCATAAAGACCTTCGCCTCAATCGGACTAAATTCAGGGAGCGAGTCTAGGTTGGCAATACTGGGAGTTAGTGCGTGTCGGAACTGCAGGTACCGAAAAAATTGGGACTGGGGCATATTGAATTCCGTGCTAAGCGCTTGGAAGGACTTGAGCGTCGTTCCGGACATCACATGTCCCAGTTGCGAGATTCCAATTGTGTCCCAGCCATCGAATCCTGATAATGTAGATAGTTCGGGTAGTAGGCCGTTGCGCCATAGCGGTGTTTCAGCGGTCAGCCTGCCCCACCAGCCCATGCGGCGTAAGGCCTGCCGCCACACAGCAAAGACTAGTCTGGTGACCCTCTGCAACGAACGACGCAGCCGGGGTGAGTAGAGGATGGTGTGGAGCGTATTTTCACCCATCAACGCGCGTTCCAGGGCATAGGCCGGATCTCCACTGTCTCCATACCACCATTCGTTCAGGATTAGGAGGTGAGCGGCCTGGTAATAGGACAGTAGATCTGAGGTGGCCAAACCTCCACAGTAAGTGGACAAGAAGCATGTACGTAGCGCTACTCTGGCTGCTCCCCCAGCCCACAGAAAGCGGCCCAAGACCGAATTGACCTGTCTAAACCATTGGGGTGCGATCGGATAGGGATGGTTCTGCAATTGGTAGAGGAGGCGTGGGAGCGCAACCATTTTGAAGATCGCAGATCTGCCGAATATAGAAAGGGGCATTCGAGACCAAGTTTTCACATCTGTCTGGACCCGCTCCCAAACGGGCACTACGTTGTGTTCCCAGGCAGTGTTTGCCGATTCCGATAGGAATACCCCCAGATACTTCAGACCGTCTGTAACCACCCGTAGTCCCGACGTCCAGGGATCTGTCACCGTTCCATCCCCCAGTGCCCATAGAGTGGATTTATGCAAGTTTAGGTATAAGCCCGAGACCTCCCCAAAAAGTTGCATAACTTCCAGCATACGCGGTCCCGAGTACTGTAAGTCAGTAAGAAAGAAAAGGACATCGTCCGCATAGAGTGCAATTCTATCCGATAGGTTATCGTTCCATACAAAGCCCCGTATCTGCGCATCTGAGCGCACCCTGGCGGCCAGGGGCTCCATGGCCAGAGCGAACAAGTAGGGGGAAAGCGGACACCCCTGTCTGGTCCCACGGCCGATGCGGAACGTCTCCGACACCGCCCCTGCGACCCGCACCGAGGCCGTTATGTCTGTGTAGAGGAGCTTGACATATGACAAGAAGACTGGGCCCAAGTTGAGACGGGGCAAGAGTGCAAAGAGATATGCCCAGCTGACTGAATCAAAGGCTTTGTTGATATCGGCTAACAACAGAGCCGCCTGTTCACCTGTGGCTCCCATGGCATCGATTGCTGCCTGTGCGCGTCGGATGTTATGCCGCGTTGCCCTGTGAGGCATGAATCCGGCCTGGTCCGGGTGGACCAGGTCCGTGATATGCGGGAGTAATTGATTCACTAGGGCCTTAGCCAGAATCTTAGCCTCTATATTGATTAAAGCGATGGGACAATATGAGTCATGCCTATCGGGGGGTCTACCTGGTTTCTGAAAGACCACTATCTCTGCATGACGCCAATCCGGGGGCAACGTGCCCCGCGTGCGCGCCGTCTCGAGTGCACAGCGATAATGGGACCCTAGTTGGACATGACATTTTTTTAAAAA
Organism: Lissotriton vulgaris; assembly: GCF_964263255.1. Taxonomy (NCBI): domain Eukaryota; kingdom Metazoa; phylum Chordata; class Amphibia; order Caudata; family Salamandridae; genus Lissotriton; species Lissotriton vulgaris. Next base: position 263,693,501 of record NC_141697.1, read on the forward strand.
CTCACAGGGGTAGCCTCTTAGGCCTGGGGCCTTCCCGGCATTTAGTTGTCCCAGAGCGTCGCCCAGCTCCTCTGCTGTAAGGGGTGCATCAAGAGCCCTCCTGGTCTCATCCGACACCGTTTTAGGTGGCAAATCATCGAGAAATCGAGCCACATCATCAATCGACGATCGGTCGCTCGGGGCGTACTGGGTTGCGAAGTAATTAGCAAAGCTCGCTGCCAGCTCGTTAGGGTCGGTAAGAACTTCTCCGCTGTCGGTCGTGAGACCCGGCAGCGTGATGGGTTGGAGGTTGTGTTGGCAGAGTCTATGGAGCATCGTGCATGACTTATCCCCCCATTGGTATACCCTACTTCGTGTGGCCAGCCACGCCTGTTTGGCCTCATCCAGTAAAATAGACGCATATGATTGCTGAGCCTGAAGAAGCAGCCGTACCCCACCGTCATCGCTCCCTTCACGGTTCTGCTGTTCTAGGGTTTCTACCTGCGCGGCCGCCTCTGTGATCATTTCCCGACGCCTCCGACGGGCCGCGGAACACCACGCGATGTCTACCCCTCGTATGGTGGGCTTCATAGCCTCCCACACCACTCCTGTATCTATATCACCTACTAGGTTTTCTCTCCAATAGAGATCTATTGCTTCTCGCAAGTGCTTAACATAGGCAGGCTGCTGGAGATGCCACGAGGACATCCTCCACCTAAACGGCTGACGTTTTCGAAGAAGTTCTACCCTGACCGACACTGGGGAGTGATCGGACAGGCCCCTCGGCAATATTTCGGCGCTCCGCACCCTGCACAAGCACTCCCTGGGCACAAACACATAGTCCAACCGCGAGAAGGAGCCATGCACTGCTGACACAAAGGTATACTCGCGTACTGTAGGGTGCATATGTCGCCATGTATCCATCCAGCCCATTCCCTCAATCATAGCATGCAGTCTGAGGGGGGTGGGGGGGGGGGGGGAGGGTCTCAGTCACTTCCCGGCGCCTCTGGCGATCCACACACATGTCCATCACGTCATTCAAATCACCCCCAACCACCGCCAGTGATTCAGGGATGTCGTCCCACACTGTGAACAGCTTCTCGGCCAGGGCCCATTGCAAGGGGGGGGGGGGCGTAGACACTCCCAAACACCACGGATTCAGTGCCCACCATGCCCTTGACAAAGATATACCGACCTTGTGGGTCCACCCATTGCTTCTCGTGGACGTACGCCACCCTATGGTGTATCAAGATGGCCACCCCTCTAGACCCCCTGGAAAACCCGGCATGAAAAACCTGATGATAGCCAAACCTCTGTAGGCCCAGTACTTTCGAGCCCATCATGTGAGTTTCTTGGATCAAAAGCACATCTGCAGCCTCCCTTTTCCCCCAGCGTAATACAGCCCCACGTTTAATTTTGTCCAGCAGTCCCCTGACATTCCATGTAATCACTCGTAGAGACTCCTCGGGGAGTCTGAGTCATTTCAGCCATAGTCAAGCAGGACCCACCAGGCGGGCCTCCTGCGCCAATGCCACTCATTGCGCACTATAAGGAACACCATTGCGGAAAACACGTGCAGTTTCTCCCACCCACCCCAGCACCCCAACACAGCAAGGACCCCCACCCGCTCCCCTCCGCCCCCCACCCCCCAAACACCCATCAACTCTGCAACCCCACATTCCTGAACAATTCCCCTCCCCAACTCAGCAGCCTTGTCCCTGGCCACCCGCACCCCGCCTCCCCCCCCCCCCCCCCCCACCCCCCACCTATACCTCAATGAACCATGAAGTATCTGTCGCGGCATGGGTAGCCCCGAGTCCAAAACGGAGGGCCCAGGACCAGCCATGCCAATGGATCCCAACTTCCCAGAAAACAGCGAACTCATCCCCCCTCCCCTATTGCCTCCCACATTGGTAGGAGAATGGTAGCCCCTACTATGTAGTCCCCGAACCCCACCCCACAACCCCACTCATGATCAGTACACAGTTGCGAATCCATCCTGAGGCAGCAATAAGGCATCCAGTCCACTATGCCTCCGGAGACCCGTTGCAGCTAATCAGGATGTGCAATACAAAATGTAAAAGGGCGCCGAGTCCTCATGATCTTCAGTGATCTGTTCCAGATTGATCCGAGTCTTCGGTTCTGCCACTGTCCTGCGTGCCATTGACTGAGGCTGACCGCTTGCATGATTTGGAACGCCGGTTCCTCCTGTTCTTGGTCGTTCGATCCCTCTGTTCCTGCGACGACCCCCTAGGCAAGTCCGGATTCAGTCCCGGCTGGGAGTTCGGCCTGATTTTCACCGTTTCATCGGTCCATTTGAAGAGGTCCTCCGGAGTGTCGAAGAACAGTGTCTGCGATTGGAAGATCACCCTCAGACGCGCCGGGTACAGCAGGGAGTACTGGAGCTTAAGACCCCGCAACTTTGCCTTCGCGGCCATGAAGGAATGGCGCTGCTGCTGTACTAGCTTTGAATTGTCAGGAAAGATCATTATTTTCCGGTTTTTGTAGAGGATGGCCTCCCTGGTTCTAGCTTCCCTCAAAATGACGTCCCGGTCATGATAGTTCAAAAGCCTAGCGATCACCGCCCTGGGCCGTTCGCCCTCTGGTGGCCTCTGTGTCAAGGCGCGGTGTGCGCGTTCAATGATGAAGCAGTTGGATAAAGCCCCCGGGGGCAGCCATGACTCCAGCCATTGTGTGAGAAATTGTTCCATGTTGCCCTTCTCACACCGTTCCGGAAAGCCGATGAAACGGAGATTGTTGCGGTGTGCGCGCCCTTCAGCATCCTCCACCCGGAGCGCCATGCTCCGTTGTGCAGTTTCCATCGCTGCCATTTTCTTTTTGAGGGTACCCACATCGTCCTCCACAACTGACACCCTGGATTCGGCCTCTGTAATTCGTGCCACTGCATTTCTCAAGTCTTGGCGCAACAGGGTCACATCCGCTCCCTCTGCACCTATTTTGGCGTCTAGCATGTCTCTTGACTGGGTGATGGCCGCCATTAGGGCTGCATTGTCCGGCCCCCCTCCTTGCTGTCCACCTCCCAATGGCCCGGGGCCCCCACTGGGGCCTGTAAATTTATCAATTGTTGCCTGTTTGGTGAGGCCACCTCCTCCTCTGGTCATGGCTGTGGGTCTTGCTTGGCCACCGACTATGCAGACAGGAATGGTGTTGCAGGGTCCCCGAGTGCGCCCGTCCAAGTCTACCAGGAGGGGCCAACACAGCAGCCCCTTTCCCACCGGAAGGGTTAGGGAAAGTGTCTTCGGTATAGCCCCACGCCCGGGTCAGGCCAAGGCAGGTCCCAAGAGCTGTCCCCTAGCGGCCGACAGGCAGTGCCTCCCACGCTTCGCTGGCCGATCAATGTCACTCCCCAATGCCGGTCTCTCGTGTCTCAGAGCCGGCCCTTCCTCCGGCCTGGGGACCCGGGGGGGGGGGGATACTCACAGTTCACCATCAGCCGCGCGGCAAGCCAGCAGGGCTCCGGTCTGTCCACCACCGTCCAGCCTCCTACGGGACTTCCGCTCCCCTCTGAGCTCAGCGGGTCCCCTGGTAACTGCAGGACAGATCGCTCGTGGCGGGGGCCGCAAAACTCGAGGCCCCGGCTGCACCCGGGTCACAAGGCCGCAGCGACTGCTCCGGTCAGCTCACAGCTCCACGGATTCTTCCATGCCCAGCGGGCCCCGGGAGAAGAACCGCTAGCAGCCTCTCGGCTCCAGGATAATCAAGGGCCGCGGCACCGCCGGGCTAGCCGACCCGCACAGAGGCCCTCCGGCCGGAGAGCGCCAAAATCGAGGCCCCGGCTTCTCCTCAGCACGCTAGGCCGCTCTCCTCGCTCCGCTGTCCCGTCGCGTTGAACTGCTCGGAATCTCCGCCGGCCACACCGGACGGTTCCTGGCACCCTTGGCAATGTCTGCCCCTCTCGGGTTGTGAGTCTTGGGCTCGGGGGCCAGGATAAATTGCCGGATTAATGGCGGGCCGGCGGGAGCTCTAGCAAGCTGCGACCGCCATCTCCGCTCGCGTAGCCACGCCCCCCACCAGTTTTGGTTTTTAACATGGCTCTGCCATTCTGGCGTGGAAAAGCTGTGTCTAAGAATTGACGTCCGCACGCGGATGCGGCGTCTAAGTACTCCGACGACGTCATCACGACGCAGACGACGCCTAGGACGCGCAAGGGTACTGCTACGCAAAAATTTCCGGATCCAGTCTGACGCCTGGGATATTCTAAGGTAAGGAATCTAATACTAACTACTGTTTCTTACTGTTACCGAAGGTAAGTAACTTGTTCATATAGCGCTTACTACCCCGAACGAGGCATTGAAGCGATTTTTTGACGAGTAGCACTCTACTCTGGAACCCATAAGTGATTACTGTTGAATTATATGCGCTAGGGCACAGGGGGGCGATGTCTGAGTGTTTGCATCCTGGAGTGTTGTGCTGTACATACCGTTTGCTGCTGTTCATAGAATAGAACAGTAATAAAAGACGAGAACCATAATCAACCAATCTCCTCTGAGACGCGTCTTGCTCTCCGCCGTTACCTTGACAGTCCTTTGAGAATTTAGGCATTTTTACATGATATGCCATTGATGTCCCGTCTCCCCAATGTGACAAAAACAGTTATTTTAATACTTGCTATCTGGACTTTTGTTGCTAGTGCTGCCAGTGAAGCAATTGTGCATTGCCTGCCTTCATGCTTTCCAAAAATCCAGTAACCCAGGATGTAGCACGGGAGGCATGTCTGGTGCCAAGGGCACTTTGTGATTTTGGTTTTCTTTCTTATCATTGGATGCAGGCATGTTCCCTCACATTATTTGTACAATGTATTCATCATATTTCTTTGAAGTGACCAGGCTATTTCACGAGGCAGAGTGGAGAATTAGGAGAGCTGACAACCTTAGGTGATTATTTGACCCTTTATTCCAGTAATACACATCCGCAACTAAAGTGTGGAGGAATCAAAGTCTGTAGTATGATTCTACGAGATTCCGGACATATATCACTGAGTGGATCGAGCACTGATGATGAAATGTATGCACGCACTCTGCAGGGTACCAGTTTGGATCCGACCAGTGTAGCATTTCATTCTTCATAGGTAAAGTGAGCACCGAAATTTAAATATACGGAAAACATTTCTGCTTTTGTGTGAAGTCCTAAACTATGCGAAGAATTTTGACACTGGAGAGAATGTAAGTGCATCTGTTATCATTTACCACTTTCCTGGGCTCTTCTGCAGTAACTGCATGCCTTCCTTCAAGTAAGTGTCAAGTGCCAATGCCACAGTGTCTCATGCTCAGCCGAGTTAAAGGGTTGTTCAGAAACTCACTCTGTATGGATAAATTCCTGTAATTGTATAATAGGAACGAAGCCCACGGATCTCTATCATGGGGTCTTTGTGAGCTTCATAAACATAGATCGTTCTGCTTGTGTAAAATCGAGGATCCTATAGATCGCCTGTCCTATTTAGTGAAGATACCCATGAAGGAGAAGTGGGATTACAAGTAGCATCCCCTTTATCTCAAATCAACAGGATCTGCGACAGAGGTGGCAATACTCTGACTCAAACATATGCTGTGCTTCTGATTAGGCGATTGATACCATTTTCAAGAACTAGATTTGCAGCTCTTGCTTCTCACTCGTGCAATCTTCATTGAAATTCATCAACATTGAATTTGTCTAAAGGCTGGATTCATGAACATGCACATAGGCAGCCTTAGCAGTGCGTATGATTCAATAGCAGTTGCATGTTGGAGAATTGGGATTCCAGATAAGTGACTTTTCCTTTTTCACAGAATATTCATTAAAATGATGGTCATATATAGAAAGAAGGCCAACATTTCAGATTAGGCATTTTTCTTTTCTTATCCACTTGGTCGAGAACCTTTTCATAATTTATTTTCCAGTTTCAGTTGACCAGTGATCTCATTTATTAAAACCTAGCAGTAGCCACAATAGTTTCCAAGCTTGTGATGTGGTCTTACTTTTGTTTGTTCAGACACCACTGCTGGTTTCTACTCTCCATTGTTTTGTAGTGCTTGGTGCTGCTTTTTGGTTCAGAACTTTCTTTGATCTCAGATATGCAGCCTCCGACCATGCATGCCTTTAAGTTCTTTGGCAGGAGGCAAAATATCCATATTCTCTGTAACTTGAATTTCATGTATGTTTGTCAACAGCCTACGTCAAGCTATGGCTTGGAATCTGGGACAGAACTAGGGGCAACAACAAAGGCATCTTGGGTGGGACTCAATGCAGTAGCGGACAGTTTGTGGGACAGATAAGCACCTAGAACAGTATTAACAAAATGAGGAAAGAAATGTTCCTTACGTGTGAAAGGACCTGATAAGGCCAACGTAAGAAGTTGATCGAGGAGGACGTTTTCTACTGCTTCGATTCAACAGCACAGGTCATGTTCATGTTTCCCAGTTACTTTGTATAAGCTTTTATTGGTTTCTTTAGCTTTACTCCTGGCTTCAATTCACAGCTGTTTAAGATTAAGATATCAAATTGCTTATACCGTGGTTGTCTGTGTGTCGGGATACGTCAGAATTTCGACCTTGGCTGTGATGGTGCAATTGGAAATGGGGAAATATTGCGGAACTCAGAAGGACAGTGCTGATTCACATTTTAATCCATTTTCCAGGCTAATTTGGAATTACGCCAGATGGGTAATGGATACAGACCATCAAACTCACTTTTTGATAATGGTATTGGTACATATATCGCACAAACCTGGCTATGGAGGAGGACTGCTATATTAAATATCATGTATGGGAAACATTTCCATATGAGTCTTAAAGGATGATGAAATAAATGACTTGGGGTTTGCAGAAAGTAGGGGAATCAACATTCCCATCTTCTTGTTGGAGTGAGAGTCCTAGATTTGTGATTTTATTTCTTTAATTGTGACAAAGAGGATGAAATCAGTGTTTTGGGGTTCAGTGTGAGATAGTCTTTGACCATCCTTTCCTCATTTATAAGTTTTAGTTCTTGATATTTAAAGAAAGGGAACTGAGGACAGTGGAAGAACAAGTATGTGTTTGGAGTGCAGATAAGTGTCTGGTCATAAACCTGCCGCTCCTTCTGTGACCTCATTTTTATGGAAGACCTATGGGTTTTAGTTGTCTTGCCAGTCTCATGTTTTTTAAATTAAATATGAATAAAAATGCATATATATACATGCAGGAATTTTCAGCCAGCCCTCTTCATCCATTGGTCTGTTAAACATGTTGTTTCCGTCCACCACCGGTATACAGTAAGGAGCAGTGGGTCGGGTTCACCAGCCGTTGGCTCTTTACTGTGAGCGACAGCATTTTGTCTGTAGGCATGTGCACATCCTTCTAGAATGTAGTCCATTTAAGTGTCGGGGTAGGTGGGCCAATCCCTGATTTCTTTGCTTGTTGTTTATTTACTTATTCATTTTTGATATGGGTCATTTTGTTGCCCTTTTGTTTTTTCAGACAAATGCTATCTACTTTTGGATGGCAGCATGTTTACCTTTTATTACCTTTAAACTTTTAATTGCATAGGTTTACAAAAAATATATAAATTAAATAAAATCACAGGCTTCCCAAGGCTAAGCCAAATGTCTTTGCCAAAGGCATTTTTTTTAGTTCTTTGACAAGAGCTTACCTCTCTTTTCCATCTAGCAAGGTTATCCCAGCATATAGAAGAAAAGAGTCAGATGGAGCTACAGTGCAAAATGTTTTACATTTAGTACTCTTCTCAAAAGTGCCAGGTTATACAGTGTTGTCAAAAAACCCTCATCAGGCCACCCTACAGTAATAAGATGTTATTTCGGACATTGATTTCCAGCCACATTTCCATCCAAGCAGGTAGGGCCGGTGCCTGCTTATACCATTTCATGCTCTTATTCACGCCTTCCTTAATTGTGCTCAGTGTTGTGTAAGTGTGTCCTGGTGACATGTGACTGTCCTTTTCAGACGTTTCCTGACAGCCCACTGATGGACAGTTATGGCTCGTTAAGGCACACAGTACACCAGTTGCCATCAGTTGTAGCTCACAAAGGTAGGAAAATCATGCTTATCACGCTGGCGGGCTTCTCTTTTCTCTCAGCTGGCAGAGCACTGGCACCGTTTCTTGGGTCTTAGCACCTAGCTTCGCTAACAGCTTCTGAGCACACTGCACCTATCCAAAGTGATCTGATAACACTGGTCCCCAATAATAGGTAGCAAATGAACATTGCACAAGAGGGGGTGGTGTGGTCTAAATTCCTGGCCCCAGACTCAGACCATCTGGTGCCACTAACAGAAAATGTATGGTATCTACCAGTTCTAGTAGTCAAAGCACCTGCAACCAAAATATAATTGGGATATGGGTACATGACAACAGTACCAGGTACTGTGGGACCCTGGCCCTAACAAGGAGTCCTTTGGGCACAGGTCATAAGTAGCGGCATGTCTTAGTAAGTGGTAGGGGTCCAGAAACCTCGCAATGGTAACACGCGTCTATGCATCTTGCAGCCTTAAAGGGGGACTTGAGCACCTGGCTTCAAAAAGCGTGTGGTCACTAAGCACCAATCCAAGGATGTATGCGCATCATCTTCCAATTAAATGATCTAGGTAGTTTTGTCCCACCGAGTCCTGTTTACAGATTCTAGGAGTTTTTTGTTAGAGGGCCTATTACCAGAATAGAGCATTCATTTGTCTTTCTTATGGATCAGAAGCAAACAATAATGACTTTGTATCAGAATGTCACTGGCATCTGATTGTTTAAAACCTGCTGTACAACAGTGGCAGATCCGGAGCTGCGTAGGTAGCATAGAGCAGTGATGGGCCGTCCAGTATGGCCACTACCATATGTGTGGGTGGTGATAAGCAAATGGAGCTGTTCTTGACCATCAATGGAAAAGTCCAGTGGCAGATTAAAGGAGTCTGATCATCATCTATTCTGTAGACCTTATAGATTTCTTAAATGCGAGAGGGGGAAGTAAGATGCTTTTGTCCATATTTAGAGTTTGACAGATGGGCTGTTCCTTCACAATCCTGCCAGATGTCCTGTCCACTGTATTTCAAGTGCATTATAGCCTATGGCTTTTGTAATAGGGGGATGGGATCTCTGTCGCGTTTTGACAGAGTATTCCCTGTGCCTAACTCTAAATGAGGCCCTTAATAGTGAATATTTCAGGAATGCCTGCTTTCTAGAAGCTTCACTTCCTACCACTCTTGCTTCTCCCTTCAGTTGACATTTCGGGTCTGCTCCAGAACCTGGATCTGGGTTTGAGGGGGGCAACTCTGGCTTTCTTCAAGTCTCCCTTTGGGAAGCACTGGTGCTTGAGGGGACACATCTCTTGTAGTGTCTAGCTTCCATAGTATGAAATCAGCCCTTGCCAACTGTTGGGAGATGATCTGTGGTAAAAGGCGCAGTCCCTGCTACTCCTAGCAGGTTGAAAGTTGGCTTCTAGCCGCCATCATATTAAGTGGGGGAGGATCTAGCAACGTTTTTTCAATTTAAAGGGTGGATTGCATTATCCGAGCAGGAATGTTGGTTGCAGTGCAGACTTCATTGGCGCCTTTGCTCACGCAAGTGCTTGAAAATCAATGCTTGTGCGGTTTGTTGGCAGCCTCTATCCTGTGCCCTTTGCTTTGTACTCTACTGGTTCTATTAAAGAAGGTGGTGGGCACATCCAGGTCTTTTGCACAGTTCTCATGCCTCTCCAGTTCTCTGGGCTCTCTGATGCCAGACTCTGTCCTTTGCTTTCTGCCCATGATGCTATTGATTGCACTAATGATGGTAGTAGGAATGTTTTTGTATTTTTCTTCACAGAGCTCATCTTTTACTTTGGTCACCTCTAGCCATCACGCTTTCCTTGCTCTCATGAAAGCTGATAGTCAGACCTCTGAGGCTTCTGATCTTGCTTGTTTGATCCATTTCAGAAGAACTAGGATCTCTCTGAGATTCATGTCCGCTTTCAAAGAATATTGCAGAACATTATGAAGAGTCAAAAACTATTGCAGCCATTACCATGAATTAACCACTAGCAGCCTTTTCTAGGATGTAATAGATAAGTAATTTCCCCCTTTTTAGGGTGGTTGTTTCATTATTGCTTGCAAAAAGGATCCCTGAGGCTGCAATTGGGGGTCTTCATCTCATCATCCTATTTCTGCTGGGTATTGAAAGATAAACAATGGGCCTAACTTGGAGTTTGGTTTTTGGTGGTCCTGCCAGCACTACAGGCAGACATTATAGGAGACCAGTATCAAGCGATGTATTTGCGTTTACTCCTCACCATGATCAATAGTTTTGTGAGAACCACAACATACGTCCTGTCCGCCTCCTTATATAAAATTTGGCACTGTGTTCAGTTTATTTCATTTCACAATATTTTTAGGGAGTAATTGTTTTGCACAAAGTGCACCAATTTCTTGGCATATTCTCTAATTTCCGTAAGGCTCATTTTGTGCCGCAGTTCTGCAAATTACAAGCCACTAATTGGGAAGAAATATTGGTAGATTGCACAGAAATATTTCTGTTGGCGTTAAGGAAGTGCTAAATCAACATATATTTAATTCCTGCTGTATTACACACTGCTGCCAGTTTTCAGCTGAATTTGACATCTGAACTTTGCCACTAAAAAGGCGTTGTTTGTCCTTAGTAACTGTGTGGTGGTTAGTCTTTGGTTGATATCTTAACAGTCATCACTTTTTTAGTTCAGCGTTGAGTAGCAGAGCGAATCAGTATGCTGCTTATGCTTAACATTAGTTGTAATATTTTTTACTCTGATGCTGAATCTACTCTGGAAAAAATGAGTCCAAGTATGTGCCAAGCCTAGCTTTCACACTGCCGCCAGGATGCCATTCTAAGTTAATACGCTTAATTAAATATGTGTTTGAAGTGTGGATCCTTAAAGTTAGCGAGGTTAAAGCAAATTCAGTGCAAAGAAAGCTTCCATCCATACTTGTCATCATCTGTGATATCGGCTGCAGAGCTGGTATGAAACCTCTTTGCTGGCTGTGGCTGAAAGGCAAAATATTTCCAGGCTTCTCTACTTATGAAGGCGTTCCCATTTGATATCTTCCATGCCCACCAGAAGAAATGTGTGCAGTTGGATCAATACAGAATTGCCTCATTCATTCCTGCAAACCCACACTATCTTTGAGTGGCAGCACCTGAAAGGTTCCAGGGAATTGTTATTCCATTTGTTTAGATGTCCCAAAGAGGACTCCTGTGTGAAAGCTGATGGCAGCTCTAGTATGCGTTTCCCGCTCTGGGATAGAATGCCATGCTGGTGGTGGCGTTGAAGCCACTTTTGACTGTAACCGGACCAAATTAAATCTTGAGGATTCTACTTTCGTCACTTGCCCTCTCAATTAAACATGCGTGTGCATTGCTTGAGTCACAACCAAAGCCTTACAGGGTGAACTTGGACTAATGTCTTAGAGCAGCAATGGACCTGGCTGCCATTAACTTTTTCCAGGTGGTGTTTGAACGTAGTCCGAGGAGTCATGCTCTGACGGGTTTGGTTAAGGGTTTTGCCCCAATAATCCGGAGCAATTAGCATGGTCACTAGGTACAGGTTTTAATAGAATGAATTCCAGTCGCACACTTACAGTGAGAAGACAAGCTCAGTAATAATCTTTGTAGGAGAAACCTATTTACACCGAGGACTAGAGCCATTCTGAGTCTCCAGATCTTTAGTTACCGATTGTCCCTGCAAGGACTTACGCTTCACACCGCATACCCCCTCTTTTATGTAAGCAGCCAGAGAGACAAATTGAATGACATTTCCAAGCCAACAACTCAAAGTTCATGTAACTTTCTAAGCTCACTCTTAATTAGTTCCATGACATAGGTAAAGAGAGAAAAGAGTGATTGGTTCAGCACCGTTCCCAGATGGCAGTTAATGATCTCGGACAAATAGGTTACGATGACCGCAGAGTCTGGGCACCCCAGTCAGTTGCAGAGAGAAGCCCCTTACCTTTGGTTCATATGGATTTGTTTTTCACATGTTCATATACTCCAATTTTGAGAGTTGGAACAGTGTGGAATTGCAGGGTGTAAAGCAGGTATACACTGATGGTATACTACTGACCCTTGAGGAGTGCAAAGCACAGCTGAAGATTAAAGGGAAACATTGGTATTATTACGCTGACACTGGACATCACCACAAATGCAAAGCAAGGTAGGAGAGACTTATTTAAAAACCATCATGCAATCTCTATATATCCAAGTGATTGTCAAACTTACAATTTTCTATTTCTATAAAGTTATCTAACAAATTGTAAAAAAACAAATAATACATAAGAGAAATGTATATGTGCAAATAGGAAATGTCTCTTTAGAAAGTAATTGAATGAGTTTAGAAAAGAGATATACAGCCTGATTCATGAAAGACCCGTTTTGCGAGTCTTTAATAGCGATTCATAAGGAATCGCTATTACAGGCTCGCAAAACGGGATTCATGTAGGAATCGCAAAAAAAAATGCTATTCCTACATATTCCTTATTTGCGATTAGCAAATTGCTAATCGCAAATAAGGAATAACTCCCCATTCATTCCTATGGGCCAAAAGGCCCATAGGAATGAATGGGGAGTATTCCTTATTTGCGATTAGCAATTAGCTAATCGCAAATAAGATAGCGATTTAAAGGGTGCCAGGGGTGTCCAAAGGACACCCTGTAGCACCCCTTAAATGAAAATTTGAACAGGTGTTGCACACACACATGTCCAAAGGACATGTGTGTGTGCAACATGCAACTTAGTTTTCGCTATTTACCACGAGGTTTGACCTCGCGGTAAATAGCGGGCCGAAATTGCGAATTCGCAATTTTAAAATGGATGATGAATTGTATTTAAGGAATCTCAAATAGAGATTCCTTAAAAGTAATTCCTCGCAAAATTGCGAAATCGCTATTAGCGATTTTTGCATTTGGGATGATGAATCCCAAATGCAAAATCGCACTCGCAAAGGGCCAGATTCTCAGATTCTGGCCCTTTGCGAGCGCAAATCAGCTTGATGAATCAGGCTGATAGTGCCCAATTGTGAACATGTTGATATGTATTCAAAAAAAAAGAAAAAAGTTAGAAATGTTTATTGAGTATTATATTTGACTCTTCTAACGTTATAACAGATAAAACGTGACCGATAGATAGATACTGGAGATGGTGTAATCAGTTGCCTAAAAGCTCAAAGCTTCTGTGATGAGATTCTGAGTCCTATTTAAGAAATAACAAGCGTCACATTGCCAATGGACCCGATACTTATTATTTTGGATTGTAAGCCTGGAACTGATGACCTATCTTCATAATAGTACTGAGAAAGCAATAATTCCCACATGAGTGGTTGGAAAAATAAGGAATGCATAACAGTGGTGGGTGGTCTACAGACACCTTATGCCTGCTACAAACATCCCGTAGACAATGCAGTGCGCAGAGGAGGTGAGGCGTCGCGTATGCATGTGATGTGTCAGTTCCTAGAGGCGGTGCAAGTTCAAAGAAAGATAGGTAACCTACTTTATTCTTTCCCAGAGTGCTAAGTATCAAGATGGCAAATCAAGGCTGCTTTCATGAATCCAGCTATTGGCTAAAAATTGTCAAAGTATAGGAGGGCCATGTGGGGAAATGCCAGCTGATGAGTCAACCTTCCCTATCCTTGACACTGAATAAAGGGCATTTATATACTGGATGTAGAATCATTCTGTGTCTGTATCCTGATTTGTGTACTCTTAAAAAGCCAACAGATGTCGGAGTAGGCCCAAGGCTCACTCCACAAGGTTAAAAGTATTTATAGATACTTTTGTCTGAAATAACCTGTTCACAGACATTTGCAGAGCCCGTACCTTTCCCAAAAATTACCACATTGACTCTGATTCCAGTGGGAGATTTTAGTAAGTCAATCTTCTCAGCACAATTATTATTTATTATTATTATTATTATTATTATTTAAAATCTTATATAGCGCGCAGCTACCCTTGGGCGTCCCGGCGCTTTTCCAGACAACATCCGATGGTACTGGGGGACAGAATTAACGCACTATGCGGGAAACAAAAAGGTTTTAAGACCTTTGCGGAAACGCAATGTGCAAGATTCGGCGCGTAGTTTTAGAGGAAGAGAGTTCCAAAGCTTTGCCGTATTAAATGAAAATCTTCTCCCACCCGTACGGGCCTTTTTGACTCTAGAAACTAGCAAGAGATGTTTCCGATCAGAACGCAGCGTTCTGCTTGCTTTGTATGGCATAACTAGATTTTTTAGAATGAGGGGGCCTTTTCCTGAGCGGATTTTATGGGCAGTACAAAGTGCCTTAAAAGTCACTCTCTCCCGCACTGGGAGCCAATGCAGCGCCTTCAATGCCGGTTTCGCTGATTGCGTACTCGGGATATCCATAAGCAGCCTTGCCGCTGCATTTTGGACCTGCTGAAGGGTCTTGAAGGTGGATTCAGGGGCGCCCAGAAAAATGGCGTCACTATAATCAAGTCTAGATGTTATGAGACCCTGAATCAACAGCTTCCTCGATGTTGGCGGTAGGAGAGGGAAAATTTTTCGAGCCGAGCGAAGCAGGGCATAACACACTCCTGCGGTTTTCTTGGCTTGGGTGCGAAATGACAAGTCTGGTTCTAGCCAGACTCCCAGGCTCTTAATCGCTTCTTTGGGGGCCGGGAGGTCACCCATGCATCTCGGCCAGCTAATCGAAGGGAAATGGGGAGTTTTACTCCCCAGCAGCAATATTTCCGTCTTCGAGCCGTTCAGCTTGAGGAAAGATTCTTCCATCCAAGTATGAACATCCGACAGGCAGGAGTTCAAGGTGTCCGGGTTGTCGGCCAGATGGGATAAGGAAACCACCAGCTGCGTATCGTCAGCGTAGCTGACGATTTTGATGTCATATGGGGAAACTAAGTCCTCCAGGGGGGCCATGTAAACATTAAATAATGTAGGGCTCAGGGAGGAGCCCTGTGGCACTCCACACTGGAGGGGGATTGATTTAGATCTCTCACAGCCATCCCAAACCTGGTAAGTTCGTCCGGAAAGAAAAGATCTCAGCCACTGCAAGGCCACCCCGGACACCCCTACCTCAGCCAGCCGCCGAATCAACACCTGATGGTTCACGGTGTCAAACGCCGCACTGAGGTCCAGGAGGATCACTGCCACTGACCCTCCTGAGTCAAGAATACGTCTAGATTCATCGACGACCGCCAAAAGGGCTGTGTCGGTGCCCTGACCTGGGCGGAAGCCGGTCTGCGAGACCCGGAGGAGTCCATTCGACTCCAAGAAAGCTGATAATTGGTTGTTGACCAACCTTTCAGCAATTTTGCCGAGGCCCGGCAGCAGCGAGATGGGCCTAAAGTTCGACAGGTCCGTGGGGTCCAAATTGGGCTTTTTTAAAAGAGCCTTCGCAACAGCAGTTTTCCAAGTAGGTGGCACCACACCCTGGCCAAAAGAAGCGTTCATTAGGTCCGTCACGGGAGCTACAATGGATGCTGCTACCTGTTTGAGGAACCTCATGGGAACAGGGTCCATGGGGGAACCACTTTTAACCGATGCTAAGGTTTTGGCTACCTCGCTCACTGATACTGGGCCAAAGGAGTCAAGGTGGAAAGCTGTCTCTCTGATCTGAGTTCCCAAGGTCTGCTTCCCATTCCCATTTCTACTGGACTCCACCACGGACCCGATCTCTATTATTTTACTCGGTAAGCACCATTCACGCTAGTATCTTTGACAGAAGAATGCTGTCAAACGCAGACCCGTTTTTTAACGTGTGTCACCTTTCGTTCGTTTACAGATATCTTTTCTATAACAGCGTGATTACCATATTCGCCTGAATAGGTTTGCTGAGCCGTTTTTTTACGAGCACTTTATTCAATATCGTGACGATTTTAGTCACCCCTTAAACACTTTAAATTACTGCACGTTCCCAGTTAACATTGCCGAGCACACTTAAACACGCAACATTAGCATAATGATACACTATGAACACGGATTTTTCACCCCCCTCGCATGTGGTCACATGTTGAATACTGTTTGATTATGGGATGAACAAATGTGTTAAGATTTGCTTTTTGAAACTGTACTTTATTATCAATATTTCAGGATTTTACAGGGCCCCCGAGGAAGGGCTCCGCCCGAAATGCATTGGGCCAATGAGTTAAAACACTTGTAAATAATGAGAAGAATCATGAAAAAAATGCACAAGTAAAGAATAACATTGAAACTGATTTACACGCATTGCACCTTTATTTGAACTTTATTTGAATTGTTTGGATACCGAGTGCTCTGGGGAGACACTTCTCTTGACAGATCAGTGCATCTACGCATCCCATTCTCCTGAGACAGCCTAGGCTGGGGCAGGGAGTTTAAGATCTTCTCAATTTTTGTGTGGAAGAACTCTGCTAGCTCCGTGCATTTTTGTTTGTCATACGTGACAGCCGGCTCAGGAACTTTAAGCAGTTCTTTGACCACTTTGAAACTCTCCCTAGAAGAACTAGAGGCAGTTTTGATACGATCTTCAAAGAATAGGGCTTTCGCATGTCGAAGAGCGGACTTATAGCCCCTCATTGCAGCACGATATTCTTCTCTCCTAGGTAATTCCCATTTCTTCCTCCATAACCTCTCCATCCTTTTGCATCCCTTCCTGAGGGTGCGAAGTTCTACAGAGTACCACGGAGCAGAGCCAACTCTTTTCTCCCTCTTTTGAACTCTCTTTTTGGGAATAAGAGCGTCCAAAGAAGCAGACAGCCAATTGTTAATATTGGCGTCCGCCTTAACTGGGTCCGACTCGGAAGGGGGGGGCATGTCTTCCAGCTTAGAGGTCCAGTTGTTAACCGTTAGTCTCGACCAGGCTCTATCAACTAGGAAGGCCTGCTTGGCACTTGTAGGCAGTGGGTCAATTTGCCAAAGTGCTGATACCATAAAATGGTCTGACCATGAAAGGGGGAGGGCAGGCCTAGCTGTGAAGCGGGGAATGTTGGAGAACATCGGGTCGAGTAGGTGTCCCTTTTCATGAGTGGCCCCAGAATTAATTAGGCCCAACTCACACTCTTTTAAATCGCCCTGGAGGTCATGAGCTGCTTGGTCAGTGGGATCGTTGAAGTGAAGATTGAGATCACCTAATACCATGAAATTAGCCGTAGATGCGGCCAGGATCGTCACTGATTCCACAAGGGAGCTCACAAAATTAACCAGAGCGCCCGGCGGCTGATAAATCAGTAAGCCTGATATCGAAACTGTCGGGGATATCCGAAAAGCGAAGTGGCAGCTCTCACAGTCCGAGAGTAAGCCATTCTGCGCCCTGCATACAAACAAGTTCCTGTATACAATAGCGAGGCCGCCCCCTTGCCCCTCTGGTCTATCCACATGATAGATAAGGTAGCCCGGCGGAAGAGCCTCCACAATATCTGCATCGGAACTGGGAGTTATCCAAGTTTCCGTTAAAAACAAGAGGTCTAAAGCAGAGTCTTGAATGAGTACATTGACTTCTGTCGAATGACGTGGAAGGGATCTACAATTCAATAGACCTACAACCAAGTTGTTCTTACCTTTATTAGCGAGATTGTTCATCCCTACCCCACCGACTGAAAGGGGAGAAGGGCATTGAATAGGGGAGTCGTCGCTATCGGTAATTGTGTGACTAAGAGCCATGAGTTCATCGCGCTCATAAGAGCACCTCATGGGATAACATTTAGACAGAGTATCTGGCCCTGGGCCCGTCTGGGCCCAGACGGGCACAGATGGGCTGGACTCTGGCGTGACTCCAGCGCGGAGACGGCGCTTCCGCTGCGCGTCACCGCTGCACGTCTTCATGATAGCTTTAAATAGGGGCCGCGCCTCCTGTGCCTAAAACTAGAGCGCTTGCGGAAGTGGCGCCTGTACAGAGTCCCTAAACTACCCCCAAGATGGCGGCGATGGAATTCACAAGCCTAAAGACCCGCGAAAAGCGCGGTGAGGGACACAGTTTACAATGCAAGTAAGTGCTACTCTCCAAAGGTACTTTAAAAACAAGGGTACAACAAACAATTGTTTGCATTACTAGTGATTCATTTTCCCTTCTATCCAGAGAGAAGTGATGAGCTTGCTATTATATTTTACTGCTTATGAATATCAAAGAAAATCCCACGTTGGAGAAAGGAAATAAGTTATTTGAAAAGAGACGTCACCCTCTTTGGTGTTTTTATTAAAAAATCCTAACAAGCCACCTTTCCCCCAAACCCTCCCCATTTAAGCAAAGAGTATAGCTAGCTGTTGTTGAGTATAGTTTAGCTGTTGCATTCTTAATCGGTGCTGACCATCTAAATGTGAAGGCTAATGCCAGGTGGCACCATTCCCTTATTTCATTTCTTCCGGAGGAGGGGAAGTTAAAGGCCTGTATGTTTTTTCAGTTAAACGTATATTACCCTGCTTGAATATATTTGTAACCTTCTTGGATTTTGAAAAGTAAATTTTGCCTTCTAAAAATGTGTTTCTTTAATGAATTATTTAAACAATTAAATCCTGGTTACATAAAATGTTTTCCGAGTTCATGCATGTTAGAAATTGGGTTTCAGGTTGGCAGAGGTATGCACCCTGCCCAAGCAGGAACCACAATCCTAGTCATGGTAAGTGCAGTACACAGTAAAAGTTTTCCTGTCCTCACCCTCTGTTAGCTTGGCAAAGCACAGTTAGGCTAAACTAAAGAGGCAATGTGTAAAATATTTGTGCACACACAGAGTAACACAATACAAAAACACCATAAAAGTACTCCACACTAGTTTAGAACTATAGCCAATATTTAACTGAGTACAATAAGACCCAAGCAACAGAGATCTAACATATACAAGTCAAGATATGAATTTTTCAAGATCAAATCAAAATGCAGTGTTAAGAAATCAATAGCTCCAACTGGGGTTATCTGGTTGGAATTTACTGTGAGAAATCTAAAATTTCAGTCCGAATGCGATGGATTACAGGCCGGATACATGAGTCATGCAGACCCGCTGACAGAATCTTGGACCTGTAGGGAATCGTAGACTATGCGGTGCGCAGACGATGTGAGATGTTGTGGATGCATGTAATGTGTCAGTTCCTGGAGGCAGTGCAAGGTCTTTGAAGTTTTAATTCTTGGGGACGATGCAGCATGGAAAGGAGGTGATGCGCAGGTTGTTGGTGCGAGGCCTCTGTTCCTGTAGGCGGCATAGCTTTGATGATGCATCAATGTCAAGAGTCCGGTGCGTCTGTTCCACAGGGTCTGTCTAACCACTGGGCTGAAGGTGATGCATTGATTGGAAGCCTTGCAGGACTGTGACTGCGTCGGAGTTGGGACTGTGCACCACAGATGTCGGTGACGCAGTGCCCAAGACTCGTTTAGCTGCGGTCTTCAGAGGCACTGCAGCAAATTTGAGTGGGACCATGGCTTCAGTGCAGGCAGTGGCAATGCGTCTATTTCGCAGGGATGTTCTGGTTCCAAAATTATGCCTTGGAGTCGATGGATTGGTTTCTTGATTGCAGCAC
Source organism: Lissotriton vulgaris (assembly GCF_964263255.1). Lineage (NCBI taxonomy): Eukaryota > Metazoa > Chordata > Amphibia > Caudata > Salamandridae > Lissotriton > Lissotriton vulgaris. The sequence goes on from NC_141697.1 coordinate 263,712,908, forward strand.
CAATACTCACTTTCAAGGACCCATGGCAGGATTTGGCACTACTTGGCAGAACAGAACTCTAGCTCAGGAAGGGTCATCAGCCTGGTGATGGGCAATCAGGATATGAAGGGCACACCTTAGCTCCTTTTGTGTGTGACTGTCTAGAGTGAATTCGCCAATCCCAGCTGGCAGAGGCACAGAATGGTTAAAGTAAGAACATGCCAACTTTCTAAAAGTGGCATTTTCAGACCTGCAATTTAAAAACCAACTTCAGTAAAAGTTGTGTTTTTAAATTGTGAGTCCAGATATATCAAACTCCTCCTTCCGATCGTTTGCCAATTGGAAGTTACACTTGTAACATGTTACAAGGTAGCTCCAATGCTAACCTACGGGAGAGAGAGTCTTGCTGTAGTGAAAAACGAATTTTAGCAGAATTTCAATACCAGGATACATAAAACAGCAAAGTGCATGTCCTACCTTTTAAATACACTGCACCCTACCCATGGAGCTACCTAGAGCCTAGCTTAGTGGTGACTTGCATGTAATAAAAAAAGGATAGTTTGGGCATGGTAATTAGGTGGACTTGCCAGGTCGAAATGGCAGTTCATAACTGCGCACATTGGCTCTGCAGTGGCAGGCCTGAGACCGGATTGAAGGGCTACTCATGTGGGTGGCACATTCAGTGCTGCAGGCCCAATAGAGGCATTTGATTCACAGGCCCTGGGCACATGTAGTGCCCTGTACTAGGGACTTATTAGTGACTCAAATATGCCAATCATGGAGGAACCAAATGTCATTACTTTTTAGACACATAGCACACGCGCTTTAGCACTGGTCAGCTGTGAAAAAGTGGCCAGAGCCCTAAAACCAGCAGAAAAATGTCTAAACAGGAGGCGGAAGAAGGCAAAAAGTTTTGGGTAACCCTGTGCAGATTGTACTGGGAATCGTGCTAGGTCTCAATTGTGTATTTTCTCTAAATTCATAACAAGAATGTAACCTTACTTTCCAGGTCGATAATTCTGTCATCTCTGGAAGAAGCCTAGGGCAATGGACAGGAAGTTCCCTAAAAACAGAGAGTTGGCTCTTAATGGTTTACCTGAACCAATGAAGCTGACAGCAATCTTGACTCTTTATACAGGTGGAGGGTTTGTCTCATCCCCCCAGTCATGTGAAGAGAGTTATGGGCTTGTCTTATTGAACAGTTCAAGTTTTGTTCGTCCTCTTTCTCTGGCACCCAGTTATATTGAGTCTGAATACTAGCCTACTACTTTCTTCCAGGAGCATGGTGGGAGTGTGGATTGGAAGACGCATGGAAGGGCCTAATCAGTAGTGCTTTTGTCATGCACATGGGCCCATTTCAGGGTTTGTCAGATGTATTTATGGCTTAATCTGTCCCAATCGCTGCATGAAAATATCCCCTCTTGTTCTCTTATCTCTATACTTCTCATTTTTCCTGTCTTCACCTGTGCTTTCCCCTACCTTAATTTGTGTGCTACACTTCCTCTATACCATGCTTTTAATTTATACCTGGAAACATCCCCTCATACTCAAGCCACCACTTGGCCACCACCCCATGTTGTCCCCTAAAGGTGAGGTCAAGTACTTGTCGCTCACTTCCAGTCTCCGCTGCTTTGACTTCAGAAGCAGATACGGTTGCAGCTGGCTAAGTTTGGGATACATGTTTCCTGATGATTGCAGACAGATTGTTTTCAAGCAGGCTTCATTCCCCACCCTTCATTCCCCCCACCGTAGATTGAAGATGCAGCCGCCCTTAGTGGAATAATACTGTTAAGTGTTGGTTAGGATCAGATTCCAGCATCTTCTTGCTAGTAGATGTTTGGCAAGCAAGTGGCGCCCTGTGGAGCTCGAGCAATGCCAGACAGGTACAACAAGATACAAAGCTGACACTTTGCTGTGATTGGCACTTGTATGTCTCCTGCTGTATCCTGTTCACTGACTTTTGCAGAGCTTGTTTGTTTCCCAAAAATAACCACTTTGACTCTAGTTCCAGTGAGAGATTTTAGTGAGTTTATCCTCTCAGCAGAATTGTTTGCATTACTAGGGATTCATTTTCCTTTCATTTCAGGGAGAGGTGATGAGCCTGCTATTATATTGTACTGCTTATGAATATTTTTTTGCAGAGTTTTATATAGTGCGAACTTGACCCGAATCGGGTATCAGCGCGGTTTACATAGCACCAGTTACGTTACAAGAGGACACACATTCATTTTTGTTAGGCATGGGGAGATTGTGATTTGCCCAGAATCACAGGATGTTTAGCCTCGTTACCAAGACTCGAACCCAGATCCCCAGGTCCGAGGTCGAGCGCCCTAGCCGTTAGGCCAACTCGAGAACATACTTCACCATCATTGATGTTTTTATTCCAAACCCCCTATTTAAGCAAAAGGTATAGTTGGCATTGAGCTGTTGAATTGCTAAATGATGCTGACAGTCAACAGTGTAGGCTAATACCTGAAGGCACCATTCCCTAATTCACTTGTGTGGGGGTGGTTAAAAGCATGCATCATTTTTCAGTGAAACCTCTATTACACTGCTTGAATATATAATATATTTGTAACTACATCTTACCTTCTATAAACATGTTTCTTTAAGGAATTATTTTCAAAAATGTATCCTGGTTATTTAAAATGTTTTCCGAATCCATGCACATATGCAAAGTATCCTGGGATTCATGAATTTAGAGAAAAAGGAATAGTTTTACCTGCAACTCCAGTTCTTTCGTAGTGGAATTTCAATTATAGTCATAAGCACTGTATAGTCCAACCCATATGCGGGGACTCTGATGAAGCACTTTTTTTTTTTTACAACGTATCTTCTTAAGTGTAGATGTAGAGTCACTTAGAAAGAAAAAAATATATATATATTTAATTTATTTATTGTTTTTCATACGTCAGTCAATATGATAACAACATAGAAATAACGAAAAATATGATGCAGCCTATAGAACTAGTCTCAATGTCCCAATTCTTCATCTTGTACTTAAAAGAAAAGGGTCCAGGAGAAATATATATGTGTATAATTTCATGATGTTGTAATATAACAGCATAAATCTCATTCACAATCCTGCTTTTTGTTTTTTTGATAGAGCATTGAGATGAAGGAAAGCAGGAAAGAGTAGCCCCATAGGATGTCATTATATGAGATAGAAAATAGATAAGAACCCAGGGACCATCAGTATCCCATCATGCTGAGCAGGTAGGTGGCAGTTGCTTCAGTTCTTTTTGAGGCGATGCATGATGATATATAGGATCCATGATTAATTATGTCCACTCCATGGGGGAGGAGGGAGGGTTGCTTATAACTAAAATGGAAATTCCGCTTCAAGAAAACTGCAGTTGGAGGTAAGAAACTTGTCCTTCTCTCATAGAGGATTTCCATGTATAGTCCTAAGCACTGAATAGAGCAGCAAGCCCATCCTTACTTACAGCGGCGAAGAAGACAGTGAGTGAACTAAGGTAGCCCTTTAAGCATATAGATTTCTGAAGGAGGCCTGTCCTTCTTGAGCGTCTACTCAAGCATCAGAGCCTAGGCAGTCATGCTTTGTAAATGTATGAACGGATCTCCACGTGGCTGCTTTGCAAATATCCTGTCTAGGGATATTCTTCAATAAAGTAGCAGTTGCTGCTTTACCTCTAGTGGAGTGCGCTTTTGGTTTAGCTGAAAGTGTCTTGTCAGCTTTCTGATAGTACAATAAGAGACAGGAAACTATCCATTGGGCATTGGATTGCTTAAAAGTTGCTAATCCATACAAATCGGACCATAGTTGTTAAACAATTGCCTCAAGATGTGGATATCACTCACATCTAGAGGATGAAGCGATCTTTCAGCTGGAGTAGAGGGATTCTGAAAGAATGTTGGTAATAATATGGTCTGATTAACATGGAAATCAGATATAACCTTGGGGAGGAATTTCAGGTGAGTTCTCATAACCACTTTAAGCATAGGGCTTGATTCATGCTAATCCTGCGGTCTGATGTGATGGCCACAAGAAAAGCGGTTTTCCATGGCAGAATTTGTAGATATGCCTTCTGCATTGGCCGTGAAAGAACTACATTATGTTCCCAGGGTGGAGGACAACACCTAATGGGAGGTAAAACCTTCTTCAACCCTTCTAGAAAATCCATTATTACAGGGATTTAAAAAAAAGAGGTTTGTGAAGGATATTTCTGTAGGCAGTAAGAGCAGCCAGGTGAACCTTTATAGAAGAGAATTGCAAGCCAAATTTTGCCAAATGAAGTAAGTGTGGAAGAATAGCATCATCCTGGCATGTTGTAGGGTCCACGTTCTTGGAAGAATACTGTTGGAAAGGGCCCTTTATGCAGGGTTACCCCCAAACATTTTGCTTCTTCCTCCTTTGTCTTTCCTGACCTGTGGTTGTTGGCAATAGGACTCTGGGTACTTTACCACTGCTGACCAGTGCTAAAGTGCATATGCTCTCCCTGTACATTGTTGTTGGGATTGGTTATCCATGATTGGCATATTTGTTTTACCAGTAGGTCCCTAGTAAAGTGCACTGAGTGTGCTAGGGCTGGCGATTCAAATGCTACTAGTGGGTCTGCAGTGCTGATTGTGCCACCCACTTGAGTAGCCCTAAAATGGTGTCTCAGGCCTGCCACTGCAGTGCCGGTGTGCAGTTGCTAACTGCCATGCTGACCTGACCAGTGTCCACACTGCCCAGGCCTAACCCTTCCCTTTCTGTACACATTGGACGCCCCTATGGAAGGCCCAAGGTACCCCCTGGGCAGGGTGCAGTGTATGTGAAAGATAGAGCATGTACTAGTGTGGTTGACATGCCCTGATAGTGAATTACAGCCATTTTCGTTTTTCACTATTGAGAGGCTATCTTGCCCATAGGCTAGAATTGGGAATGCTGTGTATAATGTTTACCTGCATATCTTCCCATAGGAGCAAGATAGAACATTGAAATCTGGTATCCCTGAACTCAGAATTTAATAACCCATCTTTTAGGAAGGATGGTTTTTAAATCCTGCGTTTGAAAACAGCCCTTTTAGAGAGTGGCTGTCTTCTTGTCTGACCTTTCTGTGTGCTTTTGCCTGTTTGTGAATTGACTGCCTGGTTTGTGAGTGACAGAGGCGGGGGTGGCTCCAGGAGGCTGGCTGAGTCAGCACAGGGCTGATTAGCTCCATCTGCATCTTGAGTGGTGGGAGGGCATAGCACCTGGGGCTGAATAGGGCTGTGCCTGCCTTCCACAATGCTGGCTCCACCTCCTGCTGGGTGGCTGATGACCCTGCCCCTCTCTCTTAGAGGAAAGGAGGAGTCATGTAAACAGAGTGCTTCCGTTGCCGCGAAGATAGTCCAGCGCCTGTTGCCGCTGCAAGAACCGACACATCGGAATGTTGCACAATGGCAAAACATTCACCCCCAGTCATAGATCTGGGTTTAATCCATCATTATTTTGCTCACCAAGCCACCCCAGTTCAGACATGGCCATATGCAAATCAGTCTTGACCCTGTGCCTCATGGCAACATTACGTTCATCATCTTGTGTGTTTTGCTGTTCACCCTATGTGGGAAGGGTATGCCCAGACGTGGGTCCCGTGCTCACTAAGCCACTGGAGTCGAGCTATCCTGGCTGAAGACGACGAAGCTGCCCCGCCGTCTGGCCGCTTGGAACTGCACCATCCTGCAGTCCGCGAAATTTCTCCCGAAATAAGAAACGACTCGTTCACGGAACCGAGCGTTCCCACGACCGTTTACATCTCGATCCGTGTTTTAAAGCGGAACAGCACCACCTAGCTGTCGGCACTAAGTCACGTCTTTAGAAGCTTATCCAATGCTTGGGGCATTTTTAATTCGGCACTACATCCAGTCATATTTGTGAACCACTATTGAAATATCTACAAACACGATATTGGAGTTATTCTCTCCATCTACTGAACATTAATATGAAGCCATTGTAAGCCAGTACATTCATGCGGTGACATTACGAGGTACCAACCCCACCAGTTGGCTTCTTGTACTGGTTTGGCATTATCTGCGAGAATCAAAAGGAAGTTATCATCGATTCCTTTGCCATGAGCACTATATTATATAACATCATCAATAGTTCCACCAACGACTCCTGAGGAAGGCAGTTCTCCTACTGCCGAAACGCGCGTCGAGTCCTTTGTATAACTTTTTAATAAGTGCAACTGTCGTTTTTGTATAAAATTGTTAAAATCAGTCAGGGTTTACACTGTTACTAAGATGTATTTGCTTTTTAATGAATGTATTTGATGTTTTTTTGCTCCAGTAATATATATGTCACTGTTTTATTGTATCATATAGTTTGACTTATCAAGTCTCTATATGATTTCTATCTATGTTTAATTAAATTAATAATTTTTAATATACAAGTTATCTTCTGGCAATTCTTTTTCTCCATTGGTCCCAGCATGTATGGTCACTTATTGTGGATGGCCTAGGTTTTTGAATTCACATTGGTTTATACCCTGCCCTAGGAATCTGTGTATTATCGATACCCAGGGGGTCCTTGTTTTTCTCTCCATTGAAGACGGCTGATAGCCAGAAACCGGTCCTAGGATGCTTGATTCCGGTCCAGGGAAGACCTGGCTTGGCAGTTCGGGCTGGACTGTTCCCATGAGGACAGGGCCTAGACTGATTTGCATATGGCCATGTCTGAGCTTGATGAGCAAAATAACGATGGATTAAATCCAGATCTGTGACTGGGGTGAATGTTTTGCCATTGTGCAACATTCCGTCCATCATCTTGTGTGTTTTGCTGTTCTATTACAACATCATACAACTATATACATATATGATTCTCCGGGCCCCTTTTTAAGTACAAGATGAAGGATTGGGCCATTGTAGCCTAGTCCTGTAGGCTGCGTAATATTTTTCTTTATTTATTGATTTTGACGGACTTTCTGATGAAAGGCAAACCTCTAAACAAGATATATTGTGAAAAAGTGCTCAAGGGACCCTGCAAATGGGCGGAACTATTCAGTGCTTAGGACTATACATGGACATTCCCTACTTTACAGTTCAATAATTCTGCCAGCTTTCGTAGAAGCAGAGGGTAGAAAGTTCCCTAAAAGCTGAGAGCTTGCTCTTGATGGTTGGCCTGGTCTTCTCAATGAAGCAGACAGCTGACTTGACACTTCCATCAAGGTGGAAGGTTTGTCTCATGCCCCCAGTCATGTGTAGAGAGTTATAGGCTTGTCTTATTGAATAGTTCAAGGGTAGGCCATTCCTCTTTCAGTGCCAACAACGGTTGACTTTCAATCCTTTTCTGCCACTTTCTTCCAGGAGCATGGAGGGAGTGTGGATTGGAACGGCCTGATCATGGTTTATCCTGGCCCAGTCTCTGCCTGAAAATATCCCCTCGTATTCCCTTATCTCTATACTTCTAATTTTTCCTCTGTATACCCCTATGCTTTCCACTACCTTAATGTGAGTGCTACACTCTCTGATCTCCAAGCTTTTAACTTATACGTGGAAAAATCCACTCACTATCCAGCTACCATTTGGCCTCCACCCCCATGTTGTCCTCTGAGGGCGAGGCCAAGTTCTTGTCGCTCATTTCCAGGCTCCATGGCTTGGACTTCAGAAGCAGATATGGTTGCAGCTCGCTATGTTTTGAAAACATGTTTCCTGATGATTAGCAGCAGATTGTGTTTTGAAGCAGGTTTCATATTCCCCCCTGTAGATTGGAGACACAGCCACACTTAGTGGAAAAAAACATGTTCAATAGTAGTTAGGGTCATTTTCCAGTATCTTCCTGCTAGTGATATTTGGCAAGCAACTGGTATCCTGTAAGGCTCAAGATATGCCAGACACGTACAACAAAATACGATGCTGACACTGCAGTGAATGGCACTTCATTGCCTCCTGTTGAACCCGTTTTGCCTCTATATTGGGAGCACACACAGCTTTGTCTGTGCATCTTTACTAGCCTCATACATCTATGCCTTTGTGTTAAATGTATTGCTGACCTATAGCAAGTCCTGTTTTTCCAGCACTAGTAATACTGGACAAGACACATAGCTGTGCCAGAATTTCACCCCTCCCCGTCAGAAATCCATTCTATTGAAACACTGATCCTACTTACAGCGTGGGGGGTGCCCCTCAGTGCTTGTGCACAACTTGAAAGTAAGCGCCAAGGAAACACAATATCGTCCCTATTAAGAAATATGTCACATAAAGATGGCGTTCAGTTTAGTGTACTTTTACCAGTGCATGTTAAACTGATACTCTAATACTAGACTAAAAATACCTCTAACTTGATTCCTGTCTAGGTAAAATCAGTCCTAATCTCAATTCCAGTGGAAAACCCAGGAGAAAGAGTGGCCTCGCTCAAAGGTTTCAGAGGGGCGTCAAATGACCTTTTCATGAACTGACTTACTTTGGGGCCTTTATTGTTAAGAAAAAGAATCATATCCTCAGTCTTTTTAGGCAGTATATTCAGGTGAAGGAGTCTCTTGAGCTGCCTTTGATGATCAGTATGGGCTAAGTATTATATTATATTGGGGGAGCTTAAGATGGTTAAAGTGCCTACAGGAAGTAAGACTGAAATGTTGCAGATTAGTTTATCTAATGCCTGTACACCTTTTTAGTGCTGCCACCCAAAAATACTGTTGATGTTGCCCCCTTATACAAGTACTAGCAGCCCGCCCCAGCGTTGCCTGGGGCAGAAAGGGCCTGGGGGCAGTACACCCCCTCCCGCCCCGACCCCACTCCCTCCCGCCCCCACTCCTCCCGCCTGTCCCTCTGTGCACACCCGCTCGGGCTCCCGACTCCCTCCCGCCCTGATTTCAATGAGCATTTACTTTACCTGAGCTGCCTTCCCGCGATCTTCACTTCACCGTCGCTCCTCTTCGCCATGACGCGCCCGCGCTCCTCACTTCACTGCAGCTCCATGCTCACTTCAGTTATATTTTTAAATGTACGTTTTATTTTTATTTTTTATAGCCTATGTCCATCTGCACACCCTGACAATTTCTACAATGTATCGGGTGTGTGGATTGGCGCTGTGGTTAATGAGTTTACCTTGCCAAAAGGTTTGTGTTCTCTCTTTATAATAGTAGTATAGATATTCTCATCCTGTCGGAATCTGTTTAAACGGGTATGTTCTTCAGCTAAAAATGGCTATAGATAGATGCAGTTTTCTTAAATTTATTGAATTATATAAACACTGATGATGTTCAGTGCTTGGCTAAATGTGAGGTGATATGTGAAAGCAAGAAATAAGACCACACAACATCAGTATCCATCAGTAAGACTTTTTTCGGGGAGTAAAATCACCTTAAACTAATACAAATCCTTGGAGATACAATCAAATTCATGACATAACAACAAAAACAAGAAATACAATTAATTATGAAAATCGGGAACACATAAAATAGTTAATCAGGTCTTGATTCCCTCGATGTCCAGACGGCCCGTAAAAAAGATAAAACAGTCAAAATAACCTGGACCGTGGGTAACATCTGTAAGTACATCAAGGCAACCTAACTTGTTTACGGTGCAATGGTTTCAGTAAATGGATTAAAAAACGCTTCCTCGCCCAGCTAAAAGAGCAGCAAAACATTTTAAAATGAAGCAAATTCTGTGGAGACACATTGTTGCAGCATCAGGGTGCCCTTTCCTCACGCCAAACCCACCCACGCGGGGAAGCCAAAAAAGTATGCAATTGGTTGAATCTAAACCTTCCCAGTATAAAACTACCATGCTGTGAGCGAATCAAGCCCAAATATGGCTCCAACCCCTATACAGTCTTTAAAAGCATATGGCCCCTAACTACTGGCTTCTAAAGTTCTAAACTTGCTCTCTACAAGCGAGAGCTTCCAAAAACCATCTCTTCACCCATGAGCCCCAGCTCATGGGCGAAGAGATCAGTTGGATTCATAAAAATGTCAGGCCTGCCTAAGGAAAGAAAGGTTGCCTTAACATGAGCAAACCATGGAATACTCAATAACCAGTCCAGAGACAGAGTCTTCAATAATCAGCTGACTTAGCTTCAGCTCTTCCCTACTCCAAATCTTTATCCAGCACAATAACGGACCTAGGGTGACTAGATCTGATACATAGATGAACCCTAATTCAGCATGCACAGAAAATGCTGGGTTGGACTGGGGGACCTGGGCCAGCGTGCGCAGAAAGTTGTTCTCTGTAATCTGAATCTGATCCACCTTAGTGTAACCCCAAACCTCACTACTATATCGCAGCTGTGCGGTGCACTTGGCTTGATAGATTTCCAGAAGGTCCCTAGGTACCCTAGAATCAAGCCTATGTGTGATACTAACAACAAGTCCCATAGTTTTTACGGCCTCTGACCTTTTGGCCTCCACCAGGGGTTTCCAACAATTTTTGGCATCAAATAAAACTCCCTGATAAGGAAAGGCACTGACTTTGGACAGGGTAAAATTAGATAACTTAAAGGTCTTGCTGCAGGTAGATTTGGGGCCCACTACCATTACATAGGACTTTGAAAAATTGACCGAGAGGTCCAGAAGTCTCATAAAAGACATAACAAGTCCAGCACCTATGCGGTCCGAGGTATCAGGACCACATCGTCCGCATATAGCAGAACGGAGAAATCGATTCTAAATTTTAGGGCAATCGGCCGACACCGACAGGAGCGGGGACTCTAACCAGTTCACATACAGAGTGAACAAAAAAGGTGCAAGTATGCACCCCTGGCGGACCACACAGTTTGTAGAAAATGAGCGAGTGCATGCTGAAAGGCGTACTGAAGCTGAAGTCGTTGAGTGCAAATCAGATAATAATGCCACATTACTAGAATCAACCCCTAGCTCGCTAAGCAGTGCCGCCACTTTAGCTCGATTGACCTTGCCAAAAGCAGACATCCGATCCATAAACGCAAGATGTGGGGATTCAGGCTGCGCCACCGTATATTTATTAATAATTAGTTGAGGATGAGGCATTGGTCTGCTGTCGACCTCCCTGCCCTGAATCCATACTGGACGTCGCTCAAGATGTTATTCTCCTTTGCCCTGTCAGACAGCCTATTTAGAATCGCCCTCCCCAGGATCTTAACCGTAGCATCCAATAGTGAGATTGGCCGATAGCATTGTGGGTTCTTTGTCCCCCTTCTTAAATAGGGGGACAATCATGGCAGTAGAACACGAGGGTAGCAACCCATCCCGTGCCGTCGCATTTAAGACCAGAGTAAACGCGGGGCCCAAACATCAATATTCGCTTTAAACCGATCTGGAGGTTAATATCTGGACCTGGGGCCTTATTTCTGGACAAGGCAGGAATTCCTTGATGGATTTAATCAAATATGAACACCACTCGGTCGCCGGTATTAACAAGTGCGTCAGGGATTATATCTCCCATCCCCATGATTATAAATACTCTCAAAATTATCAACCCACTGTTGCTCCAGGATATGACGGCATAGAAACAAGCCAGGACCTTCAGAAAAACAAGGTCTGTTTACAACATTCCAGAAAAGACGACTAGCCCCCGTTTCACAGGCTTGACATAGCTCCACCCAGGCGGACTCCTTTAATTTGTGTCTACACTCCTTTTGAGCCAACTTGTAGGCCTGCCTGCAAAATCAGTTCCCCATCCCTCTGGGGCTGTTTCAAGGCTGCCTTCAGATGGCGCAGAGTTTTTGAGCAATCTGTCAAACCATTTGGAATCTAACTCCCGGGTAATAGTGGTTGTGGCCGTCAAGAGTTTACAAACCACCCGAACTATGCCTTCATATGCACCCAATACTCCCCCTCCCCCCCCCCCTAAAGATTTTAAAATGAAGAGATATAGTGGGGCTGAAACAAATATTAAATCAATAAGCGAGCCACTGCCCCTCACTTTATATGATGGACAAGTTGAAGAATTCTGGGAGTACGCCACTTTCTCCATTGTGAAGACCAGATCGTAAGTGTCTAAAATCTCATTTAACTCCCACCCATCTTGTGAATGAACAAAATGTAAGCCTTTATTCAAACAACAGCTACCATTGGTTACACCACCCTCTAAAAGAAAAATTGCATGGATGACAATAAAAATCGCAGGCAAGGACGATTAGCGGTTGACCATCACCCTTCCCTGAGATAGAACTGAATGCGCGGTTCAGACCATCTGCCATTATTATTATAATAATTAATTAGGACCATTGGAGAATAGCCAAGCATTGCAAGTCGTACACGCTGCAGTGTGTGAGCTTGCCACTTAAGATCCAAGGTAAACCCGCTCAACTCAATTTTAACAAACATAATGAAACCCCCCTTAGCCCTACCAGCCATTGAAGGCACCGCAGGTACAAAATAAGCAGTAAATCCCTCCAGACAAAAACTATTGATTGCCCAAATGTCTTGAAGACAAATTATGTGGAAGGGTTTGACATAAGAGACCCCACCTAGGGTCACTAAACTTGGAAGCAAGACCTGCGATATTACAGGACAACACCATAAATCCCTTGGGTTGCTTGGGAGCGACTATCTGGGGGGCTTCCAAAATTCTATGGGACTGGAGAGATCCAGTAGGATCCAGTCAGTCGCAGGGCTCCAATCCACTCAGAGGAAGAAATCTATTTACAGTGGGTATTGGAGGGACGTGGGGGGCTAAGGGCGGAATGATTGTTGCTAAACCGGGGCTTCTACCAGAGGAGTGAGAATGTGAGAGTGTGAGGTGGTAAGTATACTGCCTGGTCTGTAGAAAAATCCCTGGGGCAAGGCGACAATCCCTGGTGGACCTAATGTCAGTCGGGGGGAGGAGGCAAGTAATTCGCCAACTATCCAGGGATTAATAAAATTATCCACTACACAGTCTCCAGGACATATGTTCCTATCCTTGCCTATCCAGCTTGTTCTTTGTACCATAATGATAGCATCCGCAAGGTCCCTCCTGTTAAAGAGATGTGAGCGAATCCAGTGCATCGACTTATTTTTAAGTTCTTGATAAGATTACCCATTAGGGCTAGAACTGGGGGGGGGGCATATGGTGCTGCTGGTGGCAAATATAGCACACCTCCCCCCATTTATGAGAGACTCAGTTGGCTCCTGTCCACCATCCTGAGGTCGCGGACTGGAGCCAATTACTACAGGAGCTAAGGGTTGCTTTCACAGGGCCTTGCTTTAGACCTGGTTGGGAGGACCCCGGCACTGCACTACCATCAAGGGTTGCCGTGGGGAAATGTACCTATCCCCGCGGCTCTTTTACAGTGCCCTGCCCATGGGATTGTATGTCGTTAAGAGTTCCCCATCCACGACTTCCCTAACAACGAGGTCGCAACCACGACCTCGTCTAAACCACGATTTCTTTTACCACGCATTCCTTTACCACGATTTTTCTTGGTAAAGGAATGCGTGTTAAAAAAATGCTTTCTAACTAATACCCCGATCCCCCTACCCCTTTAAAACTAATTTGACACACCCTAAAAGCAAACATAATCACCCACACACCCTATAAACTAACCCCAACCCCTACAAACGAATCCCGAAGGCTCCCATCCCCTGAATATTAACTCCAAACACCGTGCCCTCTAAAAACGAATTCCGTCATTCTAAAAATAAATGATTACCCTCAAATCCGAATAACTAAACCCCAACCCCTAAAATCTAACCCAAAACCTCCCACCAACTGAAAATTGACCTCTCTTACCTGTTCCACTGCGACGCTACTCCAAACTCGCGATGTTTGGAAAGATCATTATACAAAATTGCGCAGCGGCTGTCTGTTTCTTCTTTGTACCGCATTTTGACCAGCCATTTAGGTCGGATGTAGCAGGCCGATCTTTTTTGCATAGTGTTGGTCATATGCTTGCAAAGCAGGATGCTTCATATCATGCATTGTAGAGGGGGCAGTGCAGATCGATATTTAACTGACGTGCATGCAGGCATTTTTCATACGAGACGGTGCAGAGCGGCGTATAGGGCAACAGTGTATTGGGGGGGGGAGGAGCTTCGCGGGCGACCAAGATGGCCGCGTAAGCTCGGAGCTCCGTGGACCGTCCGATCCACCGCAATCATCCTGCTTGACATCCTGACCCACGTTGGTGGAACTGTAATGCTGGTGGCCTACTGAGGCGGGGACTGCAATCGGCTTCCAAATCGGTGGCTCCTGAGCAAAGTTACGTCGAGCTGAACTCCGCTCCGTGACGGTGCCATTGTCCCTCCGGACTTCGTCACTTCGCCACTTCGCATGATCGGACTGCGTGGTGCCCGCCTGCCGCCTCCTTGGTGAAGACACTGCGTTCCTGCCTTGCCCTCGTCGGCCTGGTCGAGACTTCTTGATCCGTCTGCCTCTCGGCTGTGGACCCAGACCTGCTGCCGCTTTGCCTTTGTTCTCCCGTACCCATCATGGCGGGCAAAGGTGATCCGGACAGGGCATCGAATAAAGGTGGTCGGGGCAAATCGCAAACACAGAACAATCGCATGGAGCGATATGTAAACCTCAAGTCACCACCTACATCTGGGGCCGTCTCTAAAGGGACCCCATCGACTAGCCCGCCGGACGGCTCGGATCCTACCCTCATGGACATCATGGGTGCCATTACTAGCCTCCGTGCCGACGTACAGCAGCAGCACGAGACTCTGTCCCATAAAGTGGACTCCATGGCTATTGACATTACCCTTATCAGGGCCGACTTGGGCAAGACCAACGAGCATGTGAAAACTCTCGATACCAAGACCGCCAGTCTGACCTCGGATGTCTCCGAACTGCAGGTTGAGGTCCGCAACCTGCGGTCGACTACTGATCTGTTCTCAAAGTGGCTGGAGGACTTTGAGGGGCGAGCCAGGCGGCAGAACGTCCGCATAGTAGGGGTACCGGAAGGGTCCGAGAATGGCGCAGCGGACCTGTTTGTGGAGGACTTGGTCAAGACTCATTTGGCGCCCTCTGGACTGAGTAATTTCTTCTCAGTGGAACGAGCCCACCGTGTACTAGGGGGCCCACCTAAAACGGGAGCGACACCGCGACCGATCGTGGCGCGCCTCCTCAATTTCAGAGACCGAGATGCGATCCTCCAAGCATCCAGATCGCATGGGCCGCTCCACTACCAAAATGCGGAGGTGCACTTCTACCCGGACTTTACCAGGCTGGTACAGCGTCAGCGGTTGAGCTACGCGGGGGTGAAAAGACGCCTCAGAGACATGGGTCTCAAGTACTCCATGCAGTTCCCTGCGAAGCTCCGTGTTGAATACAAGGGACGTGCCTTCTTTTTTGACTATCCTGAGAACGTCAGCGAATGGCTGGACACTGTTTCGCCTGCGCGTGAGGAGCAAGAAGATGATGTTGGGGGCGCCTCGGGCGGAGCGGAGCGGCAAGAATGAACTGGGAGCTGATGCTACCCCTGCCTCGAATGACCGCCGCACTGGTGCTATTGTTGTTTACTATTCTCTCCTTTATTTACATGGTGGGTGGCGGGACGATTTCACGGGGATTCCTCACTCCTCTGGGTCTTTTGTAGAGTAGTTAATGGGGCGACAGGCACACTGCTGGTTGGGGGGGCTTTTTAGTCTAATGCAGGGGTGCAGGGTGGGGGGTTTGTTGGGCACATTTATGGTTTGTGTTGTTTTCCTTTCTCTTTCTCTAGTGTGGCAATGGGACAATGTTGCTCCTGAAGTGTTTCTGATGCGGGTGTCTCTGGGCTCTGGGTGGGGCGGGCAGTGGAGGGATGAGGGGTAGGATGTTAAGAATTCTCAGTTGGAATGTTAACGGGTTGGGTGATCGAATCAAGAGAGGGGTGGTGATACAACTGATTAAACGGCATATGCCAGATATTGTCCTTCTTCAGGAGACACACTTGGTGGGCAACGCTTGTAAAGCTCTGAATCGTAAGGGTTATAAAATGGTGGCACATTCGGGGTTCTCTTCCGGCTCCCGGGGGGCGGGCATACTTGTGCGCGCGTCCCTTCCCCTAGAGATAGATACCACCTTGATTGACGATAGGGGGCGGTACGCCGCCGTAGCTGGTAGATGGGAAGGGCGTTCCCTCACGTTGTTTTCTGTGTATGTCCCCCCAGGGCTCCAGTCTAGTACTTTTCAGGACCTTGGTGGTGCCATCTTGTCTATGCCGGCTGGTCGTTTGATAGTGGGGGGTGACTTTAATTCCGTTTGCTCCGGTCTGCTTGATCGCCAACCGCCTCGCGACCTACGTGGCCCGCAGCTGTGGCTGCCGTCCTTCCTTGAGTCCATTGGGCTGGTGGACGGGTGGCGACTTTTGCATCCCACGCTCCGCCAATTTTCCTTCCTATCGGGTGCACACGGGAGCCTTTCGCGCATCGACTATGTTCTCACATTGGCTTCGGACGCACTTGCCGTTTCCGAAGCCCGCTTTCTTGCGCGGGGCATTTCCGATCACTCCCCGTTGTGGGTCTCCTTTGATTTTGGAGTGACTCTGTCGGAACGTCCGGCAGTGATCAACCCATGGTATTTCCGGGATTTCAAGACCCGCTCCCTCCTGGCCAAAGCCATTGATCTTTACTTCTCCGAGAACGTGGGCTCGGTGAGGTCGGCCGTTACACTCTGGGAGGCCTTTAAGACGGTGCTCCGTGGCGAGGCCCAGGCGCTCATCGCTGAGACCCGTCGAACTAGAGACTCTGACCTGCTGGCTATCGAGCAGGAAGTACTGCGCCTCGAGGCCCGATTGGGACCCGAGCCTGACCCCTCTGTCCTCCATACTCTCTCGCTGAAACAAGCGGAGTACCACGCCCTGGCCACTAATGCCGCTCTCATCCTGGCCAAGGAACAGCGAGGCCGTATTTACGATGTGGGCGATAAGGCCGGGAAGTTGTTGGCTTGGCTCGACAGGAGGGAGATGGCCAGCCGTGTGGTGCCCGAGCTCGTCGGAGACGACGGTGTGGTCCTTACGGACCCTAGCGCCATTGTTGACTCGTTCGCTGGCTACTTTCAGGGGGTCTATGAGTCTGCCTCTGACTTTTCGGAGGCGGACTCGTCGGCCTTCCTCTCCGATATTGACCTGCCCAGTCTTTCCGAGGAGGAGAGAGAGGACTTGGATAGAGACATCTCCGCTGAAGAGATTGACCTTGCGATCCGCTCCCTAAGAACCGGGAAGGCCTCCGGGCCCAACGGTATACCGGTGGAACTGTACAAAATCCGTTCGGACGCGGTCTCCCCGCACCTCCGTAAAATGTTCTTGGAGTCCTTTGAGAGAGGCTCTCTCCCCCTGGATCAACGACTAGCTACCATCGTGGTCATCCACAAGGAGGGTAAGCCACGGGACGTCTGTAGCTCGTACCGTCCTATTTCTCTCCTTAACGTGGAACCCAAGGTCCTCGCCAAGTTGCTGGCTAATCGCTTGGTTGGAGTTATCAGCGATCTCGTGCACCCCGACCAGTCTGGATTCATCCCCCACCGAAACACTGCCCTTAACTTGCGCCGCCTCCATGGTGTCATGGCCAGGGCCCACACTCTCGAGGAGCCGGCTGTCCTGGCGTCCCTGGATGCCACTATGGCCTTCGACTCGCTCGAATGGCCGTACCTGTGGGCAGTGCTGACCAAACTCGGGTTTGGGCCTGTCTTTGTGAGCTGGGTGAAGCTCTTGTACGCGGACCCGATGGCCAATGTCACGGTCAACGGTCGCCTTTCGGCGCCATTCCCCCTACGTCGAGGTACCAGACAGGGCTGCCCCCTGTCCCCCCTTTTGTTTGCCTTGGCCCTTGAACCACTTGCAGCATTATTGCGTGCGCATCCTGACTTGCGAGGCATTACATGGGCCCCTGGCTTTGAAGACAGGGTCTCCCTGTACGCCGACGATATACTGCTTTACCTGACTTCCCCCTGCAGATCCCTCATCGTGGCCTGTGATGTCATCAGACTTTTTGGGCGATACTCTGGCCTGATTATCAACTGGGCCAAGTCCTCCCTATATGTCCTCAAGGGGGATACTCCGCGTCTCCCCAGAGGCTGCGGTATTCAGATTGCCACGCGCGGTTTCAAATACCTGGGCATTTACATCTCTGGTAATCCCAAGTTGAGGCATGACAACAACCTGCTTCCTCCTCTTCAGCGGTTGCGGCGTGACGTGGACAGCTGGCGTAAACTGCCACTCTCCCTCCTTGGCCGTGCCGCTCTTTTCAAGATGATGGCCCTGCCCAGATTCCTGTACGCACTCCAAAACGCCCAAGACCCTGTCCTGGCCCGCTACTTTCGTGATCTCGAAGGCCTTCTCCGTACCCTCCTCTGGGAGGGTCGCCCCCGCGTTGCCTTTCACAAACTCACGCTCCCCTGGTACGATGGGGGCATCGCCCTCCCAGACGTGCGCCGTTACTATTGGTCCTCGCAGCTAGCTGCCCTAAACCATGGTTTCTATGGCCCAGTGGCGAGCCCCGGATATGCCATGGACAGGTGGCTGATGGGCGATGGTAATTATTATCGGGCCCTATACTCGAAGTCTTTCGACCGACGGTTGACGGGCCCCACCCGCACGGCGGTCCGCACCTGGCGAGCGGTTACTAAGGCACAAGGGTGGCAGGGCAGACTCACGAAGTTCACTCCCCTCTTTGATTCCGACATCCTGGGTAGACTATGGCACACCAAGGGTTTTGATAGGTGGGACCTTATCGGCATCAGCAGGGTTGATGATATGATTTCCAAGGGCTTGATTAAGACCTTCCCCCAGTTGCAAGCTGAGCACCAGCTGGGCGCGACGGAGTTTTTTCGCTACGCTCAGCTGCGACATGCGCTGCTTTCGGCCTCTCCGCCGGACGGCGTCATTCCCGAAAGTTCCCCACTGGAAGACAGGATCCTAGATGGGCACATGCCGGACAGCGCAATCTCACTCTCTTATAAAAAATTGATCAATGCACGCACGGACCTCCTCCTTAGTTTGAGAGACCAGTGGGTAGCAGATGGCCTTGAGTTGGACGATGAGGATTGGCAGAGCGCGGTTTCCTCTCCTAAGGAGGTTGCCATTTCTTCCCGTCTTCGCCTCGTACAATTTAAGGTCTTGCACCGGGTGTATATGACAGGGCCCCGATTGATGCGCATGGGTTTCTCGCCTGACGGTCTCTGTCGCAGGGGCTGTGGGGCTCCTGCCACTTTTCTACACATCCTCTGGGACTGCCCGGTGATCGCCTCCTACTGGAGAAGGGTACACCGCGTTATGGAGGAGGTGACTGGCGTGGCTTCCCAGGCGGAGGCCCGTCGATGCCTCTTGAACATATGGGAGCCTTCTGACCACAACGTTGCACAGACTAGGTGGGTTACCCTTGGGAACATGGTAGCTAAGAGGAACATAGCCCAGAGATGGGGTGCGGCCGAGGCCCCCCTGCTGGTACAGTGGAAGGCCAACATGGACTGGTGCATGTTCAGGGAGAAGACAGTCTATGTGGCCAGAGGGAGACCTCGAACTTGGACTAAAATTTGGGGAGCATGGAATGAATACAGGGGGGATGTGTGCTTACCGCCTGAGCCAATCAGTCAACATGACAATGCTTCTCCCTAACCTGTGACGCCAACTGAGCTCTATTGTATTATATTCTCCTGATACCTTCCCCCTCCCGCCTCTTTCCCCATCCTGCTATCTATCCTCGATACGTGTTTCCCTGCCTCATTCCCTACCCATCCCTGACACCCAGCGTCGCATTACTCACACTGCCACTTTCGCGCCCGCGGGCGCTTGTTGTTGTGTTTAGATCATGTAAAATTAACCTTCGACGATTATGTCTCAATTGTTTGACACTATTTTTCTCCTTTCTTATTGCTGCCTTGCCTCCGGGATGTCAGGCTGAATAGCTGTGTGTTCTGGTTTAAATAAAGGTTTTCAAAAATTCAAAAAAAAAAAAAAAAACAGTGTATTGGGATTCAAATGGAGTCGCTTCGGGAGGTTTACACAACAAAACGGGGAAGTTCACCAGAGTCGGCTGAAACGAGATCAGTGCTGATTGAGCAGGCAGGTTTATTCTGAATAACAACGGAAGCGGAACTCCGTCTCGTCTGAACACTAGACCGAACCAGCCTTAACCACTCACATGCGTGGTTAAGGCTGAGTCGTTGTTCGGGCAAGTCGTTCTTCCGCTTTCGTGACTCCGGAACTCGTTGTTCCGGAGTCGTTGTTCAGGATGTTTCCCGCCCCTGGGCCAGCCCAACCCTCCCATTGATCATCATAGAAAATAATTCTGAGACCCTGTCTTCAGTATGAGAAAATCTCTGCATGGTTGTGTGCAACTTGCTATTCAATAATGTGTCAAAGTTCCTAATCAAAACTGTACTGTGAAGAGAGTCTGTCTCCTCTCCCGGAGAAGCAGCATTAGGGTGAGCCATGAACAAAACCTCTACGATGGGCTGGATAGATGCACAGGCCTTCCTTTTCTGTTTCCGCCTTGGACAAGTAGGTAGGCTGGTGACTGGCATGGTTGAGGATAAAAATCTATCCATTCTGCGGGTAGCCCCCACGTGATCTTCCTCCCGCTCCCCTGTTAAGCCCTTAGCCTGGGAGGACCCAGCCAGACTAATACAGGTGGGTCACAAGGGGTATCACTGTCCAGCGAGAGTCTCCTCTCAACCAGTTCTATTTCCTTGGACACAACCCGCACAGCCCGATGAAGGAAACCCTCTATGGATGACACACAAGAATCAGCGGGCAGAGTTTTTGTGGGGGGACCATTCTTTCTGTTCATGGTCGCAACACGCTTCGACACCATTTAGGGCCACCTTACCAGTTCATAGAGTGGATAGCAGCAAAATTGTGCCAGTTCGGGACCTCAATAGGGCATGAGGTAATCAAGAAATCAATCAGTAATTTCCCAAAAAACAAAAAATACTTTATTCTTGACCTCCTTATAGGTAAA
Source organism: Lissotriton vulgaris (assembly GCF_964263255.1). Taxonomy (NCBI): domain Eukaryota; kingdom Metazoa; phylum Chordata; class Amphibia; order Caudata; family Salamandridae; genus Lissotriton; species Lissotriton vulgaris. Next base: position 263,733,652 of record NC_141697.1, read on the forward strand.
ATGTATCCGTGCCACCAGCAGCAGAGTCAATACCTCGATACCTCAAGGACTACTAAACAAGCCAAGGGTGGCAGCCCCGCCTCTTCTTACCCCCCCTCCCCCCCCCCCCCCCTCCAGGAAATACGTGCGTCCACAACATCAGCAAATAACACAGACAAATGCCAACAATTATTTGCAGGTCCATGATATTGCCACTTATGATGTTGAAGTTGAGATCAGATCAGATGAAATATCACTGATGTCCGTAGTGAGGTTATGTGTGACATATGAGGCCATGAACTGGGAGTGAGATATGGTTGTGAAGTTGAAACATAATTCATAAATGTCAGTGGCTTACTGTGTGTGTATACTGATACACAGAGAGTAATGTGCAACTTTACTACCATTGCTTAGCGTGGGTCTGGGACATGACTCAGTAGTAATAAATAACATATTACACTCTGCAGATGTGGTTTATGTGATGCCATGTTTTCATGTGCATGTGTTTAAACAAGCATTTGTAAAGCAAATAGATGTGGCTGTAATTTGCTGCACCATTCACTCACTCACCATGCACTCACCTGGGCACAGTCTCTTACCTTTGGTATAGCAGATGTATCTGAAGGTGACAGATAAGATATTTAGTTAACCAAGCAAGACTACATTCTTGTAATACAAACCAAATGTAAATGTAAATATAAAAATGTAAATGTACAGGAATTTATATAGCGCAAATCACCGAGCGGTTTCTAAGCGCTTGCTTAGGGAACCCGTCCTGGTATTCCCCTGTGAGATAACCCCGGCAGGGTAGCCGCAAGGTGAAAGCCAGGCATCCCGCCGCGAGGGGCCGTTGTGGAGATTAAGCAAGCTATTGCCCAGAGTCGCAGAGTGTGAACCCGTGAATCGAGTAGGCACCGGAGCGAGAATTGTCGAGTCCATGGACATTTTAGGACTCAAGACCCCGCCGAGCCGGGAATTGAACCCTGGCCCCGGGCTGACCTCTGCTTCCAGGTCTGCCTCCTCTAACCAGTGAGCCACACTTCTCCACGTGAGCCACACTTCTCCACAATGAGATAGCTGCCTGGACTATTAGCCTTCTCTTTTCAACTTGAAGAATTGTCCTTAAGCTCTTCAAAAGAGAGTAAAATCTTCCAGCGATCTTGTTGACATATAGGCCGAAGGTAACATAGCAGTGATAATGCACACTATTTTTGGTCATAGTACCATGGGCCAAGGACCTGTGATAACCAAATGGAGATCCATGTCTAAGGATGATTCTGTAGAACCCTCACCTCGCTTATATGTGTACTCAAATTCAAAAGGTCATCAAACATGGCAATGAAGAAAAACATTCCCGAAGCTTAAGAGGATAGTCAGGATTACTACTGCTTTGTAGCATCAGTAATTGAATATCAATAGCATAGTTAAAAGAAAAAAGTAAAGGGAAAAAAACGACTTCAAGAAACTAAAGAGGTTAAATTAGTGTTAAAGAAAGCCACAAAGTGCATAATATTTTTTTAAGTACGGTCCTGTGCTTTTACTTTTAAAAATAATTTATTTTCCAGTGATCTGTCAGAAAATCTGTGTTAAACAATGTATAGTTCTGTGCTGTACCTTTTAGCTGCTGTGTTTGCACTAAAGTGGCAAAAGTTCCTCTGAAGTAAAGAAAGGTAGACCAAAACTTTTTGTGCAAGAGGGAAAGAGGTAGTAAAGAAAGAAAACTAGCTTGTTAGACACGCTCTTGGAAGGTTGGGGTGCGGTGTAGTGGGGAAATTCTCCTTTTGTCTCTTGTGCCCTCACACACCCTTGTGAGTGTCAAATATCATCATAGGGCGTTGCTCCTCTTGTGGGTGGCGCTTCAGTCCCTTACGGGCCCCGCAAGAGGGCTCTTTGATGGAGATCTTTTTTGAAAATTCTGCAGTTGTGCTTATGGGTGTGAGGGCCCAAGGGAAATGAAGTGAATTAAAATGATCATACGGTGCCCTTAACCTATTTATTCAAGAGTCCGGATGATCAATTAAAAGGGTGTGGGTCCTGGAGATTCCCTCTGAAAACAAATGAGGGGCGGTTATGTAACTAGCCGCTACTCACAGGACAAGTGCTCTAGTGTAAATAGTAATAGGTCAACATGTTTCGCGCTCTCCAGTGGTCCCTACCGGATCCAAAGGCACTTCGTCAGGACCAGAATAAACGTGAATATCACTGAAGTAGTGATGGATTAAAAAGAATGGCAGGTACCGGGCTTGGAACCCGTGAACCTGTGGTACCTTATTCTTCAAGGTGTAGAGCGTCTGAGCGCTGATGGGTAGGTACCCTTAGTCTTGGTACTCATCCCCAACCTGGTGATAAAAAACACATAATGAAAGAAAAACAACCTTAAAGAAACATCCATCCTCTGTATAGATTCTTCCTCTTATCAACGTTCTCTGAGGTGATGTGCCCTTTGATAATATGTGAACAATAAGGTGCCTAGTAGTGAACACATATAAAGGGCGTGATGGGTCACAGGAAGGTCTTCTGAAGTTAATGGTGGTGCTCTGTTTGTATACATAACAGAGCCTCCAGGCATTCATATGCTAATTCACTATTTGTGGTAAGAGCAATGACAATGTGAACCTCCAAACAGAGGACCTGGTTTAAAGTGCTTTGAAATAATCAGTCGGCATTACCAACCCACAGGGGGATGAGGCACCACACACACACACACACACACACACACACACACACACACACACACACACACACACGCACACACACACCAGAAGTCACAACGCATGTAAACCCCCGATGGTCTACCCCTAGGGTCCTTCGATGCCCTTCACTGCATGCTGCGAAGCCTACTCTATGTAAAGATTTTAGGGCCCAAGTTTCTTGGAATAGACAGATCTCATGGAGTCTATGAAATCACCCCAATCGGGCAACTCTAATCTAGCCTCAATATTCCATGACAGAATCTTAGGGCCATTTGACCTTACTTCCATCCAACTCTCAGCAGTCACCTCCAATTCTCGACCAACTATGGCTTCAAGGGACCCAAAGTTATTATCTGGGGTCGCTGGGATTTGGTGGAGTAATCCCTCCTCATTGGTTGTAGAATTATTAAGTTCAGCATCAACTAGAGATTTCCCCACCTCCTCACAGGCACCAACTATAGTATCTTTAGTTATGTCTTCAGACCCAAACACATCACTTCGCTCTAGCTGTTGATTCGGTACCTCAACCCCCATACCCAGGATAATATCACACGGCTGATTAGACCAAGTGGGTGGACAGATGTTGGTTGGGGTTAGTCAGTCCACCATTTCAAGCACACTGAATCTATTGCTAAGAGGGATACTGGGTGCAAAGCCAAAACCATCTAACCCACCTCTATTGCTGGCATCACTAGGCAAGGCTCGCCTTTCACAGGTTTTCCCCAGGTGTCCAAATTTCTCCATATACATTGGGGCGGTGTAGAAGTAACTTAGGTCAAATGTCTGAATACTAGTTCTCGTATATTGATGGGGCCCCTCACAGATATGACGCACTACCCGACTGTTAATTAATAACTATGCAGTTACCCGCTATATCTTTCGCTCTACGACCTACCCAACTTAATCTGCGGCGAACAAAATTTGACTTTGCACACTCGGGGGAAGGGTTCTATTATTATTCAGCCAATGGATAATGCATTATTATTACAAATAAATACATCTGTTATGTGCTCCGCCAAATATTTTAAGCACAAAAGCCCTGGCTACGGGTGTCCCAGAGGATTATACAATAATTCACTTTGCGAAAACTGATTCCTGTATTTTCCGCGTGCGACAATTAAGAGTTTTCACTTATACATGGAATAACATGCTGATTTTGGTGCTTACTGAACCAAAATCTGCACGTCCTAGTATTTTCTAGGCCCTTCTCTGCCTGTTAAATGGAACTAGTTTTTACCTGCCAAAATGAATCCGTACTGCAGCCAGTAATTACTCAGGTGGTAAATTTATGCAAGGATTGTTAAAAAACGAGTACTCTTAATCAAGCTAAAGTCATTGGTAGTAACTTGAACTCGTCTAAAGCCTCCCCAGTTTCCAGTAGCTCAGACGGCGGTAGATTAGAGCCTGGCATTTTACCCCTCAGAATTTGTGGCCAAGCCTGGCCTTTCTCCTTGACTGCAACTTAATCCTCAAGTAACATCTTCTCTTCAGTGTGGGGGCTGTTAATGAAATAACCCTAGAACATGGTTATTCGTCCCAGCCGGGAAGGGCACAGTGCCGTGTAATAAGCTGAGCATCCCTGCATGATAAATTCACCCAGTCCCTCAAGAAATCCATGAAGAAATGATACTGAGGCCCCAGTTTCCCCTTAACGTTTCTGGTTTTCGAAGCTGCAACTAATCTAACAGATCAACAACATGCTTCCTTAGGTTACAGATTTCCTAACCCTGCTAAGTGGGTTGATTCTTAATTTTTCCACAATCCCTCCCTTCTTATCATAAATCCAAGTGTTTAGCATGCATCACAGATTTTGTTGGGGAAAGATGTTTTCATTTCATAAGGTGACCTTTATTAGTCAAATTCGTACAAGTACGTATATTTTATAAGTTATATTTTTTGTAATCAGTCTTACAAGCGATAAAATGAAACCGATTTAAGATTCATGTTTTCTTGTTTTATTCCATCAGTGACATATTAAATAGTGATTTTTTTTATCCTTTACCGACTTGTATTTTGTGATTACAAATCTTATATCTAAAATGTATATACCAATTGAAAGGGTATTTACTAATTAAGTAGGATCCAATGTTTTAATTTTGCACAAACCACTCAAAATTGTTTTTCTATTTTGGTCTTATTTGATCGGTGTAGTGGTGAGCAGGCCATTTGAAGTGTGCGGCAACGAAGATAGCAACAGTTTACATGTTCAGATTGCACTTTTTATTTTGTTAGTATTTCTGTTGACTCCTGGGAGTCGGACATGTAGAATAGGATAGTAATGTATTTCGGCTGGCACTTTTAATTGGAAGGACTTTATTAGAACTAAGAGGTGGACTATTGAGAGGGTCATTTATAGATGTAGACTTCTGGGGCCACATTATACATCCGGTACAAAAGGGAGTGGTGATGGACGGAGCATCTGAATCAATCAAACACTCACACCCATCAAAAGATCTGGGTTTAATCCATCACCGTTCTTTAGCCCACTCTGCCACCCCAGTTCAGACATGGCTATATGCAAACTACTAGCGTGCAACTTGGTATATTTTTAAACAACGGATTTTAAATTGTAAATTTACACTCTGCTTGCACTCAGCATACTTGGCACTCACTTGCCATCACTTTCGCCTTATTCAGACGGTCCCAGCCGATCTTAGGGCTGTAGACCGAGTTTTAGGGATAACATCCCCTATGGCGGCCATCTTGAGTGGGGAGCGAGAGCGGTGAGAGCGCTCTAGTGTCCTGTATTTAAGGAGCCCCAGGGAAAGCAGGCGCGAGATCCTAGCACTTCTACCAACATTCTGCTCAGACCTCTGATCACGCAAGGAGCATTTTCGAGCTACTAGCGTGCAACTTGGTATATTTTTAAACGACGGATTTTAAATTGTAAATTTACACTCTGCTTGCACTCAGCATACTTGGCACTCACTTGCCATCACTTTCGCCTTATTCAGATGGTCCCAGCCGATCTTAGGGCTGTAGACCGAGTGTTCGGGATAACATCCCCTACGGCGGCCATCTTGAGTGGGGGGCGAGAGTGGTGAGAGCGCTCTAGTGTCCTGTATTTAAGGAAACGGTTGCTCTCCGCGTTAGCAGTCGCGCCTCATCAGCGCCTCATCAGCGCCGGAGTCACGCCTGAGTCAGCCCGTCTGCGCCTCGGACGTGCCTCAGGGCCATGGCATCACCATATGGTCCAGTCACTGACATTATACAGGTACCACCTACAGCTGATGCAATAATAAATTCAATGGCCTCCTCACATATTAAATACACGTCTGCCTATTTGAAGGCTTTACAACCGGCGACACTACCCTCCTGCAGGTTGCTAAAGTTGGGGTGGGAGAAGGACACCTGTCAAACCTGCCAATTACACATTGACCCTGTAGGAATAAAATCCACTCGGATTGAATCTAATAAGAACCATCTGAAATTAAAGTCTAAATCTTTTTCGTTCCTCAGCCTCAATAGTCGCTCTCTACCAATGCATAAAACAGAAATATTCAACTTATTACTAGATGAGGCACCCGATGCATTGTTTCTAACTGAAACATGGCTTAAAGAGAGCTCGGGTCCAGACATAGCCATGGCACTTCCGGACACTTACGCTATTACTAGACTCGATCGTGATAAGAAACCCGGTGGCGGAATAGCAATTATTTTTAAAAAAACCTTCAGCTGCGAATTTAAACCTCTCTCATGTGGTGGCTGTGAAGCCGCGACCTTCAAACTTACGCTAACCCCTAATTTTACTCTATCCTGAGTCCTTATTTAATCGGCCCCCGGGGGCACCATCCAAATGGATGACAAATGTGTCAGAACTCATTGGTCCGCTAGTTATGAGAACTGCCAACTTCACAATTTTAGGTGATATAAACTTACATCTAGAGGATGAGGACTGTTCCCTGGCCAAAGATTTTACAACTGACTTAGCATCTCTTAATCTGATCCTAAAGAACTCAGGGCCAACACATCGTGCTGGTCACCTGTTAGATCCTATATTTTCTAATCTCAACAACATCGTCACGCATCCTGCTCTGCCCCTGCCCTGGTCTGACCACTATTTGGTTAAATTCACCCTTCAGGTTGATTTAACAAATAAAGATAATACACCTATACCTACTCAGTACATAAGGAAATGGAAACAACTTGACACGGATAGTCTTAATGCTCTCTTGGAAGAGCATAGCCCTTGCACCAAGACAACAGTCCAGCAGCTTTCCTCCACAGTTCAGAATTGGCTCTTGGCAGCCATTGACTCCACCCTACCTAAAACAAAGCTAAAACAAAATACCCACTGCTGCCCTGCCCCCTGGTTCAACGAAACTTTAAAAAACGAAAAGACCAGATGTAAAAATCTTGAATGACAATGGAGAAGGAATTACTCACCAGCAGACAAGGAAAAAATATAAAACTCAGTTAATAAACTACCAAAAGCTGTGTGGCAAAGCTAAAGCAGAATTTATCTGCACTAAAATCACGAATGCCTTAGACCACTCCAAAACACTTTTTAAATTAGTAAAAGAGATGGCTGGTTCTAATACGTTACAACCTTCGCCTGAACTTAATAAAATACAATGCGACCTCTTAGCCGCTTTCTTTATTAATAAAGTTGACAAAATTCACCGCTGCGGGGGGAAGCTGCCACCCCTGGGGAGGACCTGCCAGACGATCCTGGTGCCGTGAGAGGAACGGCTGTAAACTTATCTGTCCCAGCAACCCGACCGCCGCGAGGGCAAGGGACTACATCCCCCAGGTGCCCCGGCGGTCGGGTGACGTCAGCCGAGCGCCCGGAGGCGCGGGACAAAGGCGGGAGAGCCGAGCGCTGTTGGTGAGCGCTGCGGGGGGAAGCTGCCACCCCTGGAGAGGACCTGCCAGACGAACCTGGTGCCGTGAGGGGAACGGCTGTAAACTTATCTGTCCCAGCAACCTGACCGCTGCGAGGGCAAGGGACTACATCCCCCAGGTGCCCCGGCGGTCGGGTGACGTCAGCGGAGCGCCCGGAGGCGCGGGACAAAGGCGGGAGAACCTCTCGCACCGCGAGTCGCGCGCGGGAGCGGCCGGGCCAAGGGCGGGACCATCTAAGGCCATCATAGGCCAGAGGAGGCCGGGACGGGCCACCCCCCCTGGCCGTGCATTCAAAATAGGTAAGTCATCTTGTGCTAAGCCATTCCAAGTCCCTGTAGGTGCCTGCTGCTACTCACAACATGTCTTCTAAGGGGGCCCCGAAAATTGCTACTGGGACTAGGGACCTGGCCAAGGGGACGATGGTTCACTACTTAATCAAGACAACACCGTCTACTGTCCAACAACCTGTAAGAATAGCTCGAGATCGATTGTCTACTGACTGTTCCTATAGTGACATCACTCCCCCTCAGTCTGCCGTCGCATCACCAAACCTATCATTCCTGGAGGAACTTAATAGTTTATGCAAATCCAAGTATGCGGCCGTTAAGTCGACATCAGAGCACACTAATGCCTCCTTTTGTCCTACAGTCATCACAAGCCCCCATCCCAGTTCATCATCCCCATCCTATGGAAACCTCTTGGGTACTTCCCTCTGCCCACCTGAAACAGGTAACACGAACCCTATAATGTTTTTCCAGGACCTTTCTGGTGAAAGAAATCGATCAGCGGACAAACATACAGGCACCCAAGCTATGCACCCCCAATTTCACCAACACTCTTGGCCCAGATACAAACTATGTTTAACGCCGCATTACACCCTTTAATAGAAAGAATGAACGATCTTGGGGATAGGATCACGGCAATAGAGGAAATGACCAAGACAAACTCGCTACTCCTAAAAAACATGGCAGACCCCAATCAATTACAGCCTTTACGCGATATTGTAAAGCCTTTAGCAACTCCACAAAGTAGTTTTCTTCAACTCCGACGGGCAACACCAGGCATGCTAACTCAATCCAGCGAGAAAGTTCCCACCAAAATAAAAACAACACACAGCTGTTCCTTTAAAACGGGGCTGAACAAAGTAACCATACCACCTATAGGACCACTCCCCAAGATAAGGAACATGCAAAGAAAAACAAATCACATCCATTTACCACCGGAGGCTGCCCCGTTCGTGGGTGTCCTTTCTGGGGTGCCTGAACTCACAAAGGGAAAAACTGAAAGTGAACAGGAGCTGAGAAATAAGGCACTATTTTGGCTAACAAAGAATAGACCCCTACCCCCTGACATCGACGGTAGAATACAATGTGTCAGAAGGGTGGGATGGTTAGGTCCACTTCGAAAAGAGAGATCCGGTGATCTGGTGCTGATAAAGTTCATAAACAGCAATGTTGTCCCTTACCTCCAGTCTTGGAAACCACAGATAGGAGATGGACCTATACACACCTGGGGTCTATCTGATTTTTATCCCAGAGAAGCACTTCACCCCCAAACAAGATCATCGAAGAGACTAACTTTTGGTTGGGCCAAAACAGCTCTGGGGTGAGGGGTTTTTAATACCCAGACTCTGACTTGATATACTATTGATTTGGTACCTGACCTTTCTTAAAGATTTTATGTTATAATGTTATTTACTGGGATATGATTTGAAATGTAATTGTGTATATATTTTGTAATGTGCTTTTATGATTTTATACCTGAAAATCGAATAAAGCTAAAGTTACTTACTTACTTACAACATTCACCAAGACATTAATCAAGCTTCTAACAAACACCATTCAGCCTCTGAAGCTACATCCAACTGTGCATCATTTACTCCAGACAATGATACAAGTATTCCTGACTGCTCCATCCTGTCCGATGCATCTCTTGCCACACTTGATGAATGGCCCTTACTGAACCCTGACATGGTTCAAAGGTTGCTCAACACAATTAAATCAGGCTCACCAAAAGACCCATTGCCATGCTCAGTCTTAAAGCAAATTAACAGCAATGTCCTTGCAACCATCACTGATCTTCTAAATGCTTCGCTATTGGAAGAATCTGTACCCAGCTAATGGAAGCATGCAATGATCCATCCGCTTTTAAAGAAAGCCTGCGCAGACCCCAAGCTGCCAGCTAACTTCCGCCCTATCTCCTTGCTGGCCACCTTTGCAAAGATATTAGAGAAGCACGTACACCGTCGCCTTACTGATTTTATTATCATTCACGACCTGTTACCTTCCCACCAGTCGGGATTCCGCGCAGGCTTCTCCACAGAGACTACCTTGCTGGGCGTAACCGAAAATATCCGCCGTATGGTGGATCAGGGCGAAACAGTGGCACTTGCGCTGCTCGACCTCAGTGCGGCATTCGACACCGTGTCGCATGCGGTCCTCGCCCAGACACTCCACTCCATAGGCATCCGTGGTGCGGCTCTCAACTGGATCAAGTCACTACTGAAAAATCACACGTTCCAAGTCTTCTCACAAACCGCATGTTCTGACACTATAACATTCAAACACGGAGTACCACAAGGCTCTATTCTCAGCCCGTTGCTCTTCAACGTTTATATGAGTCCCCTTGCCAAAATTGTGGCGGAAACAGGACTCCTAATGTTCTCTTACACTGATGATTCTCAGCTGCTCTTTTCTTTATCAGCTGCAGACTCCGACAACTCCTCTACAACTCGGACTCAGTAAAATCACTGAATGGATGCATAAAAACTTCTTAAAACTCAACGGCGAAAAAACCGAGCTCATCGTGCTGGGAAAAAATAAAGAACTCTGGGGACCCCAACATTGGCCATCTGAAATGGGCACCCCCTCCCCCCCTACCCCTGCCACGCACGCTCGCAATTTGGGCGTCATCATTGATGACTCGCTCAATTTGCATCAGCAAGCGGAAAAAACCTCGGCTACCTGTTTCGCGATATTAAAATGGCTAAAAAAAAATCTGTTGGATGCTGCCTGAAAACACCAAGAAAACTGTTGTCAATGCTCTAATAACATTGGGGCTCGACTATGGCAACGTTCTGTACCTGAGGGCAAATAAAGCCACTGTCCGCAGGTTACAGACAGTACAAAATGCAGCAGCGAGATTACTATGGAAAATTCCCATCTCCACTCCAACCACTAAATATATCAGAAAGCTACATTGGTTAAAAATTGAAAACCGAGTCAAGTTTAAATCTCTATGCTTTATGCACAGGATTGCCACCAATACCGCTCCAAAATATCTGCAAAACCTGGTGCACCCCTATCGTCCCTCCAGGATCCTCCGGTCTTCCACGGCCAACCACTTTGAAATTCCAAAGATCAAGCTGTCACGCATGGGTGGCAAGTCCTTCTCATTCCTTGGACCTTCCCTTTGGAATTCAATGCCACATACACTGCGGTCTGAGCTGAGCTACATTAAATTCAGAAAGGCCTTAAAAACGTGGCTGTTTAATATCTAGTATTCTGAAGCCATATTAACAATTGGATCTTCTGCGCCGGGAAACCCTTTGTTGGGTAGCTGTGCGCCCTATAAATGCAAGAAATAAAATAAAATAAATCAGTCTGACCCTGTGCCTCATGGGAACAGTCCAGCCCCAACTGCCAAGCCATGTCTTCCCTGGACCGGAAACAAGCTTCCGAGGACCGGTTTCTGGCATCTAATTCTCCAAACTCCCTCCCTCCCCTCAACTCCCATGCCTGTCTCTACGCCTGGACTTTCAATTAGTGTGTGTGTCTGAGCATTTTCAGGAGTGTACTTTGGTGATCAGAGGTTGTGTTCCTGGTGTGTCAGTGGGATCTTCTGTGTCAGAGTTGAGGTGTTCTTCTCCTTCCTCTAGTGTACTATCTCGCAGTGCTTGCACTAGCGCCTCCCATGCTGCATGAGAGACTCCATCATGACCCACTATCACTGGACTTATTGGCCTGACCACCTGTAATTAACCCAACTAGATATTCTGCAGGACTGCTGTGAAATTGGACTGCTGTGAAATTCTGTCAAAACCAGAGTGGCTTCACACAACAAAACATACCATTCCAAATGGAGGATGTTCTGCTGCTGGTGCGAGTCTAATAGATTGCACACAGTGGCTGCTAATTACCACGGTTTAGACCTGGTCATATCGGACCATAGTTCATTTAAAGGTGTATTTATCAGATTTTCAGAACCTGCTTTTTCCTGAACTGTTCATCTTTGTTTCCCTCCAGACTTATCAAATAATGTTTTATGGCCTTTTCCCCCAGAAAGAACATCACCACCAAAGAATTCACAATTAAATAAACGTTTCTGAGATTCTACTAAGACACAATTGTCTTGCACACCAATCCGAAGTTCTTATGGCCAGTAATACTAAAAGTCTTTTACCTGTACTCTTCCAGTGCGATGGAGAAGTCTCTGGATTCTCTTGTTATCCACAGACTTCTCAAGTTTTACATGAAAAGAACTGAAACCTTCAGAAAGACTGTACAGTTATTGTTAAACCCCAAACAGTGCACAGTCATTGCAAGCAGGGCTTTGCCAGATGGATTGCAGCCGCAATCACTTTTTGTCTTGCTACAGCTGGTTCTCCTCTTCACAATACTCGAACCATAGGGCTGGCATCGACAGGGGCCCCATATGCAAGAGTAACCTAAGTGAATGTTTGTGGGGTAGCAACATGGAACGTCCACCGCAGCTTTACAAAACACTATTGCCTGCATACAGAGGCATCAAGAAATGTTACTGTTGGGCAAGCAGTCCTCTAACATCTTTTATTACAGATTTCTGTTTTCTTGAAATGTGAATATATATATATTGTTATTCAGATTCAAGCATGTGAATCTTTAACCCCTTCCGTGCTCGCGTCCGCCGACGCGAGCACTATCTCGCGGGTGCTGCGAACGACCGTTGGCCGACGCAGCCCCACCCACTCAGTAGAACGCCTGCATCACGGCGGAATGTCTGCCGCGGTAAATGGGCTAAAAGAGCCTAGGCTGGAAAAGAAATGTTACTTGACTGTAACTACATTTCTCTGTCTTTGATGGAGTCACCTGCACGCCTCCCGGTCAGACGCTCACTTTCTCTACAGAACCTTCACACTTGTGCTTTGAAATCTGACAGATGGTGTACTGTAGGGGTACGGGAGTTCAGTAAACTGCCACCTCATTGTCTTGAGTTTGGGTTTTTGCCAACAATGTGATCATGCTGCTACAGTGACTCGGTTCATAGCCTTTCAGTTACTGTTTAAGCTTATAGTACTATTTTAAAGTTACCATGAGAAACTCAGCTCAACCACCGGGCATTCAAGCATAGGAATCTATCAACCGTCCCAATGCTAGAGATCTGTAGTTACACTCCAGTAACTTATTTGTTGATGTTGTTCAATTATCCGGTTGATGGACAGTCAAAGGATGGGATTGTACTAATGGCAATTGAGGAACAGGTGACTTTTGATGTTTAGGCTTGCACTACCCCTTTCCCACGCCTGCATTCTGCTTTTTTCGCAGAATGTATTGACCTTGGGGAAGAAGTAAATCTATAGAGTTGATGGTAAACTGTGGAGTGAAGGTTGAAAGGTACCCATTACTGGTAGTGAGGATTTCCTATTGAGAGAGACCCTCTCCTGTGTAATTTGCTAGTAACCGTCTACTATACACCAGAGTGCCGAAGCCCAGTTTCAGAAACCACCAAGCTTTTATTTCAAAGTATAAATGGCAGCACGCTCTCTTTCTTGTCCTTCCAATCCATCCACGATTTGGCTTCTCAAAAAGCCTTGTTCACAGGTGGACACAGTTTTCACTGAAGTAACTACGTTAAAACACCAGGTTGTCACGCAAGTCAATAATCCTACTAGTACCGGAATGCACCAGTGATGTTATCAAGTATACTCTCCAATTGCAGCGCAAATACAAATCCATCATAATTGCGTTCAAAGCGCTGAATAGCATTCAAAGTGTCCTTCCGTTCCAGTATGAAATAAGGCAGCCTGGTATATCTCTTTCATTGTGTATGCAAACAAAGTTCATAACTACGAGCTGTCCTTAGCAATGTCTCTTGTATCTCAAATAAAGGGTGGTGATTTCTGAAACTGGGCTTCGGCGCTCTGGTGTTTTGATTGACTGGCTGCTCCGTTCCTGTTTTTATGCCGAAGCCGCCCTGCATGGTTGGGGCTCCAGTCTCTGAGGATGTTTGTGTAACCTTCTACTATGTGGGATTGGATGTTCTGCAGTGGGGTTAAAAGGTACCCTGTTCTTGTGATGCTCCGTTGGTCATTCCATAAGCCCGATCTTGAGGTCCTTTCTGAACTGGTGCAGTGTCGGGCTTCATCGGATGAAAGGGGGAGTTCATTCTAGGTCTTGGCTGCCAGGTAGGAGAAGTATCTGCCACCTGCTCTGGCCCGGTGGATGCGAGGGACTGTGGCGATGTCGGCAGAGCGGAGGTTTCTCTTGGGGGCGTGGAATGAGATTTGTTCGTTGAGGTATTGGGGTCCGGTGTTGTGGAGGGCTTTGTATGCGTGTGTGAGCTGTTTGAACATTGTTCTTTTGAGGAGGAGCAAATGGAGATCGCGGAGGTGTTTTTGGTGATGTGGTCATGTTATTGGATCTCGAGGATAAGTCTAGCTGCGGCATTCTGGACTGTTGTTGATTTCGGCGCGGAGAGTGTTTCCGGGGTCCAGTCTGCTGGTGATGAGTGCGGGGGTTGGGGGGCTGATCCATTTGAACGTCTTGCGAAGTATGTGGAGGGTGTTGAAGCATGTGGAAGACACAGCGTTGATCTGGTGGTTCATGTTGAGTGAAGAGTCTAGTATGATGCCGAGGTTGTGTGCGTGGGCGGTTTCCGAGGGCAGGGTACCAGATGGTGTCCCATACGGAGGGGGTGGTACCGAGGATGAGGACTTGGGTTTTCTCTGAGTTGAGCTTCAGGCAGCTGTTGCTCATCCAGGTTGCAATGCTTTTTATCCCTTCTTGGAAATTGCGCCTGGTGATGTCAGGTTCCTCGGTGAGGGAAGGATGAGCTGGGTGTTGTTGGCGTATGAGACTGTGTTCAGTCCGTGGTTTCTGCCGATGGTTGCGAGGGGGCCATGTAGACGTTGAAGAGTGTGGAGTTGAGGGAGGATCCTTGGGGTACTCCACATCTTATCTCTTTTGGTTCAGAGAGGAAGGGCAGGAGTCTTATTCTTTGTGTTATGTAGTAAATCTAGAATATGCGTATCTATAAAGGCAGAATACCATTCTTTCTACTTGTGGTTTTGTTCCACAAATTAAGGCCATTATTTTTTCTTTTGAGGGGTAGATCCCCTGCCGGGGAACCACATTTTTGACACATCTATTGTTCCTGCCACAGGAATCTGTCTAGGAAAAGCTATATTTTTACATTCGCCTCCTGTAGCCTCTGCGGTCTTCCCCTCCACCCCCTCTCTCATTTGATTCATTCCCCTGGTTTACATTGCCCATACCTAGTGCCATTCATTTCGACAACCTGTTCTTTTTTCCCTACTCTATCCCCTTCTTGGCTCCATCAAGTCCTATTGTTTCCTTGCCGAGGCCTGTCCCCTCTTAAGGAGTGCCAGACCATTCATGGATTTAACTTGCAATACATGTTCTTCTGTACTTCATCTTGTCTGTGGCCCGCATCTGCTCCCTCTTCTTGATATGGCTGCACTTTTTGGATATAGATGTTTCCAGTGGTCTTTTTTTTGTTTTTTGGGATTCATGATTGATTTCAAGATATTTTTTTTTATTGAAGTATTCTTTTTTTTATGGCTTTTTATCACACCTTTTACTGAGTTGTGGTGAAATTAACTATTAAGAGTTTAAAATACTCCTGTTTACTTCCTAGAAAGTAAATACAAGAAAAGGCCTTGGGCATGCTGTTTGTGTGAAGTTTTATGTGGTAATTGGTTTTTAGCATTAAACGATACTCTATCCAGATATCCATCAGCTTCACACTGCTACCAGATTGGAACTTTATATTTATTTACGTTTTGTACCCATGTAATCCATTCTCACAGCATCACATAAGGAGATAGTAGATTGTAAAAGGTGATTATTGGATCGGATAAGCTTTGAAAAACTGCAGTACTGTTGAGAATGTATGGGCAAGTTTCTCCACTAATGATTGTGCATAACGGCAAATACGACATCTCAATAGAAATTGAGTTTGTGTAACACCACAAAGGTTACAGTTATAGCCAACATTGCTTTATGGTGAACTATATTTTTTGTTCGTGTACAGAAATAGTGAGGTAATGGTGGCCTCCACTTCCCTGCCTATCACGATGAAGAACAAAAAATGTAAAATAAATAACTGCACTATATATGAAATGTAACTTGCAAAAAATGAAGTTTATTAAAATAACTTTTTCTAATGAATTCCACAATAAAAAAATGTCCTGATGTCGACTTTTAGATAACACCGTATCTCTTGTTGCTCTAATGTTCATTTATTAACTGTTCACGGCGATACCCTATTTCCCACTGTTTCCCCAGATGCTTGCTTCTTTCCCGTGCAAAATGTTGCTCGTGTCGAACTTGCGCTGTTTCTTTGAACAGTGCTTGCCTTCTCTACAGCCTTTCTGCCTGCCTCAAGTGGCGAATAACGAAATGAATAAGCCCTGGGAATGCGACACGGTTTCGACTTGGTGGGGTGGTACAGAAGCACGTAGCAAGACAGAGCAACATGTAGATGTGGGGGGCGGGAGGAGCAGAGAAGCACATGGCGAGAGAGAGCAACACTGAGACTGGGTGGAGAATAACAAGAAGTCAGCAAGAAAACCCATGCACTGTCATAGTGCACACCTAAAAAGAAAAAAGTAGCACAAAAAACAAGCAGTGTAAGAACACTGTAATTCGTCCATGCACCAGAGGAGGGACAAACACCCGGTGGGGAAGTAAAGCCTACACAAACTATCAAATGAGAAGCAAGCGAATGATTGAGTGACAATCAGGCCAACCAGAGGTAAAGAATGGGCGGACTTTAAGCCCACTGTAAGCTAACAAAATGTCTCACAGCAGGCAACGTATGTGCTGCCTTAGGCACGACCTAAAAACCAAACAAAGGGAATATGATTATAAAACCCAGGTATTCTATGAGAGTAGTTCAGCAGCATGTATGAATCTTTCTGCAATGGTGGTCACCGTTTTTATTTTGGAGTAGGATGGGCCTGACAGGTGGAGGAACAGGAAGTGGCCTTAACATGTGCACAAGACCGCTAAATACATGGATTTGACACAAAACCGTATTCTCCTATTATTTTAAAGACAGCCTGCTACTTTTTGTATATATTGCAATTCACATTATTTTTAAATTACATTTTGTGCCGGACATATGCATTATGGGATATTTTTACAACATATAATTTTTGGAACCAGCATGTCTTGGCCAATAGAAAAATAAAATTAAGTGACGGGATGCGCGAGTGACTGGAGATGCTTGAGATTGCTATGCTTAATGATTGCTCCTTTTGCACAAGTATCCAGAATTGTCCATGTGGTGAAGGTTATCTATACCCACTATTAAAAATGGAGGTGGCTGAACATGTGTATCGGCAGTGCACTTGGATAATAGCTTGTTGTAGTTCTTTCTAGCGTGGCTGGCTTCCAGTGCAGCTTTTGGAGCGGCAATAGTTTTGGGTAAAATATACTTTAGTGTCCTGGGCAGAAGGGACCTTCTCCCAGAAGAAAGCTTAACATCATTTCTAACTTTGCTAACTCAGATTTCTATTTCTGTGAACTATAGAAAATGCCGGACAACTTGGCTGATGGGCACCACTCTCCGACACCCCTTCTGGAATCAAAACTGTGAAGCCGTCTCAACTGTGCTGTGTACAGCAGACTCCGACACCTTCTTGTGTCCCGCCTCTGGACGGCGGCTCTGCGGATCCAAAGATACCTGCGGGTGTACGTTGGCAGGCACTCGCTGTCAGTTCAGCATCTGGAGGACTCAAGGATCGAACTCTGCAAACACTTGTTCAGCATCTTTTACCTCCTTTTCTCCCAGATTGTTATCAGCATGGTGGGGTGGGGGAACAGTATTACTTTAACTTATGATCAGCTTGCTGAATGTAGTTGTTTCAAATATATTTATGCTTACTAACTTTTGTGTTGACCAGAACTGAGGCCCAACATGGGCAACTCTAAAAAGTATTTGTGAGAGAGCAACACCAAACTCTTTTGGTAAATCCCCTCCATAGATCACCCAATGGTTTGGTCAGGAGCCCAGGTACATTGTTAACCTTTTATTTACTTCTGCCATTTAAGTGAAATAGCCCAGAATCGTAGGGCATCTTCCAAGGTTTCTTTTGAATCTGAAATGCTCTTCCGTTACAGCAGGTATCCAGCACTGTCCACTTCTCCGGCGATATTATCCTCTGGGCAAGGTGTAGTCCCATTGTCGCTATAGCTCTCACAGACATGTTTACGTTTAATTCAGCAAAACAAGAAGCAGTGAAGAGTAGGCAATGTTTCTTTAGAGAGCTGCTCCCCCTGGAGTGATAAGATGTTCTTTATTTTCTGGGACACCAGACATCCCTAAGGGATATTATACCCATTTAGGGGTTGAGCTAGTTCAGGTTTGCTTTGACCATATGACTATACGAGTAGATGCAGGTGGTATCCTCCATTACTGGTTTGGGAGATGAGCGACCAGACTGATGCAGTGCCTAAGCCGATCCCCATCTGCTGTACCAAAGCGCCGAACCCCTGTGAACTCCAGTGAGGACTTCACCTAGTGCTTGAAATGGAAAAATAGAAGTGTGGGTACTCTGTACCAGAGTACCTGCTTGTTTTCTGAGAATTGCCGGTACTCTCCAATAAAAAGTATTACGTCACTCTTGAGAAGTGCTGGTACTCTCCCTCTCAAAATAAAAAAGTGCCGGTACTCCGTACCGGACAGTACTGGCCCATTTAAAGCACTGACTTCACCCTCAAAAATTGAACTGTGAAAGCACACATTTCTGCCCTGCACTGTAAGAAACTGCACCAGCAAGTGTCTCCCTGACGTTATTGGTACACAGGGTTTATGTCCACCGTGTAACTCGTCTGAATGAACCAAATCTTAATGACGTAAAAGCTGCTGTGAAGTTGGACTGATTCCAAAGATGTGGAGAGGCGAGCGGTCCTGCCAAGCCGGGAAATGCTGCCTTTCCTCGTGAAAATAACCATGTCCGCTTGTAAGTGAATCCTGTAATTTCTTTATAGTTTTATATTGCAAATTCATGTGATTGACAATACTCGCTGTCGTAAAAGCTGCTCCGACAATACCAATAAATTGTAAATTAATTCTTTTCAGTGGCACCATTTCTTGGCTGGACATTTTGGTGGGTGTGTTTCATATGTGGACTCCCACAGGAAGTTCGATTACAATAAACTCCTCGACTCCTAGGAAACTGCACATTGCCAGCTTCTGTCACCCACCAGGATAAAAGAAGCTCGCCCTCTGTGAACAGCGACTTCTACCTCACGATGGACATGTTAAGCCAAAAATTGGTCCCGAGCCGGTTTCCTCAGATTACGTCTTGGCGCAATGCTGGTATATTATTGATAAACAACAAGGGGACATCCTGCTTGTGATTGTTCATCTCATTTGAGAGATGCTGAGGTGTGATTGCTGTTTATCTTTAAGAGATGCCTCTGTGGTTTTTAACCAGTGGGAAAGAGGGTGGCTGGTGATGGCCTACAACCTAGCTTTTGTGTATGTTTAACATGCAGTGTTCCTCATTACTACAACCCATGACTGTATGTGGATGCCTGATTCTGGTCTGGGGGCGGGGACTGGCCTTGCAGTTCGGACTGGACTATTACCATGGGGAGCAGGGTCAAGACTGATTTTCAGATGGCTGGGTCCACACTGGGGTAGTTTGAAGAGCAAAAAAACGATTGATTCAACCTAATCTGTGACCGGGGGTGAGTGTGTGACAATGTTCATCATTCCGTCCCTCATATTTTTGTGCTGCTATATGTGAACTCTGGCCCATGAGGGCAACAAAGGAGTCCTTTACCCCAATAAAAGTTACTGCTAAGCACTGCCACTGTATCGCTAAACCTGAAAATAAGTGAGAGACCAGAGCAGTGGCGATAGGCGACTGCAGATTGTAAGAGCTCTACGAGGCCACACAAATAGCAGGGATGGGAAACAATGCTGAGCTACTTATAAACCGCGTGGCTTGCAATTTTTTCTGATGAGTGGCGTTAACCCCATGAGTGCGAAGCCTTTTCCCCCCCCTACAAATCAAAGTCCTTTTTTGGCTATTTGTGGTGGTAGCGCATAGGCACCCATAACTTTTTTTCCACATAATGTATTCACATCACTCTTGCTTCCTTTTTACCCCCAACATCCTTGGGGTTCTAAAGGTACCTAGGCATTGTTGATTTCCCTGGATTGGATGGAGGAATTAGTCAAAATATAGCTAGATTTTGGGAAAAATAGGAAAAAGTGCCCTGTGAAAAAAAAAATTCACCCTAAAAATGGCATCAACAAACTGTTTGCTGTGCTAAAATCACAATTTCACAGCTTTAAGGAACATGTATGTATGTATAAATGGTTTTGTATCGCGCACTGATACTGGGGAGTATCCTGGCGTGGTGGGAGAAGCAAAGACAGATGAGCAGGGATCGGCTTAGAAACTGCTACTGAATAGGTGGGTTTTTAAATTCTTTTTAAATTGGGCTACTGTTTGACTGGAGCGCAGATGAAAGGGGAGAGCATTCCAGGCGCGGGCAGCAACCACAGCGATGGACTGTCCCCCTAGTCTGGTTCGCTTGAATCTGGGAAGGGTCATTTTAAATAGAAAAGATGATCGGAGAGCTCTTGTAGGGGCATACAGAGTAAATCTTTTCTTTAAATAGGCTGGTCCTTGGTCATGGGTCACTCTGAACGCAAGTACCAAGGTTTTAAAGAGGATACGTTGCGGAACTGGAAGCCAGTGGAGGTCGGACATATGGGACCGGACACTCTTCCATCTGGGGACGTTGCAAAGAAGACGAACAGCGGCATTCTGAATGACCAACAGACGTTTGGTCAGATAAGCTGGAATGCCGCTGAACAGGGAGTTCGCGTAGTCCAGTCTTGCCAGAATGAGTGCTCGGGCAACCGTCTCCCTCGCCTCTCTAGGGAGTAATGGAAAGAATTTCCTGAGCATTCTCAAGGTGGCAAAGCACGTTCCGGTCAATTTTTTTATATGGTCCTCAAATTTTAGATCCTCTCTGAACCAGATCCCAAGATTTTTTGCAGGGCCACCCATTTCCTTAGGACATGGGCTATTCGGGAGTCACAGCGCATTTTTAAAACTTGGGGGGAAAGATCCATAGAAGAGGACCTCTGATTTGTCCTCATTACATTTTAATTGGGCCCGCGTTAGCCAGCGGAAAACTGAGGATAAGCAGAGATGGACCTTAGCTGTGTCTAGATGTTCGTCAGGCCAGGTAAAAAGGACCTGCGTGTCGTCCGCATATCCTATAATCTTAGCCCCGTACTGCTCCGCAAGATACACCAAAGGGGTAATATAAATGTTGAACAGTAGGGGGCTAAGAGTGGAACCCTGTGGGACCCCCGTAAGGAGTGGTTTTGGTTCCGAGGCATGAGGCGGCATCCAGACCTGTTGGGTCCTTCCCGAGAGAAATGAGGACATCCAGGCCAAGGCATTGCCGCCGATGCCGATAGTTGATAACCTGGTGGTGAGGAGAGCATGGGGGACGGTTTCGAAGGCGGCAGAGAGATCCAATAGGATTAGGACTGCTCTGCCGCCCCCGTCCAGACACTCCCGGATCGACTCCGTCATCTCTACCAGGGCCGTTTCAGTGCTGTAAGCGGCCCTGAATCCCGACTGGGCAGGGTGCAGGGCATTGGATGACTCTACGAATTTATCTAATTGTCGGAAGACTATTGTTTCACAGATTTTGGTTAAGTCAGGGAGAAGAGAAATAGGTCGGTAGTTCCCGGGGACCGAGGCATCAAGGCCTGGTTTCTTCATAAGCGGCAAAAGCTTAGCCTGTTTCCACATGGCAGGAACCACTGCCGAGGAAAAAGAGAGGTTTATGATCTGGGTAACCTCCCCACAGACATTGCTGGCCACTTCCGACAGAACCCGAGCTGGGCACGGATCGGCGGGAGACCCTGATTTAAGACATTCTAGAAGAGGCAGAACATCACCCTCAGTTACCAGCTCAAAGTTAGTGAGCTGTTGGGTATCAGAGGGATCGGGCATACAGGGGATGTTAAATCCTGAATTCTCAGACGATGATGTGGAAGTGAAACCTTGCTGAATCTTAGCTATCTTGTCTGTAAAGAAATGCGACAGAACTTCACACCATTCCTCAGAGGATGGAAGGGTGGAGGATTCTGCAACAGGGGATACAAAGCTTTTAACAATAGAGAAAATTTCTCTACTGTTATTCTCCGCTTTAGCTTTTCTTCCTGCATAGTATAGTCCTTTAGCAGTTTTAATAGAGGCATAGTATTTCTTTTGGGCAGTGCGCAGGGCGACCTTTGCGTCTAAGCTATAGACACGCCTCCAGACTCGCTCCAATTGTTTGCAAACCAGTTTTTGCTCCCTCAGCTCGGGGGAAAACCAGGGTTGAGAGGGGCAATGACGAAGTCTGGGTACGGTAGCATGTTTGGTGGACGCATTTGTTGCCTGTCGCACCCACCCATTGAAATCTTCAACTGCCATGTCCAACTCAGGTGAGAGGGGCTGGTGAGTTTTTAACAATTCCTGGCCAAACATGGCCAGGTTAATCTTCTGATGGTGGATGATGGGGGATGTAAAAGCTGAACTGCCCGCATTGCCCACCTCCCATGAAAACCTGACCAAGTCGTGATCAGACCAGGTGACTTTTTCCGGGTCTGATAATTTAATGGGAAAGTTAGAGCACACTAGGTCAAGAAGGTGACCCCCTGAATGAGTTGGAGACGACACCCATTGCTTAAGCTGTGACAGATCCAAGACCTCTTCAAGTCTGCGCGACTCCAGAGCATCAGCGTTATCAGCGTGAATATTGAAGTCGCCGACCAAAAGAAATCTGGGAAAGTTCAGGGCCCGAGGCACAATACAGTCCTCCAGTGTCTCAAGGAAGTGCATGGCTGGGCCTGGTGGCCTATAAACCAGAGATCCCCCCTAGCGTAAAGTGTGGGCTAATGATAAGGGAAAAATGAAGAATTTCGCCCTCCACCACCACTGCTAGTTGTTCGGAGGTGAAGTGCCAATCATCTTTGAATATTACTGCTATACCTCCTCCTCTGCCCAGAGGACGGTCCGCCCTGGCAATCTTAAAGCCTCTAGGAACGGCCAGTTCAATGGTCGGAGCACAGGAGTTATTAAGCCATGTCTCAGTGACGAAAAGTATCTCGAGCTGGCCCTCCGTTAAAATGTCGAAGATGTCAGCTGCGTGTTTCACCATAGATCTAGCGTTGATTAGGCCAGCTCTGACAGTTTTCGTATGGCCCATGTCTGCGCCTAAGCGCGGGGGAAGTGTGAGCTGGGAAGAAAAGCCGCATCTCGGGCATGCCGTCCCGATAAGCTCAGGCCTTCTTCGTTTACAGCTGCTTTGCTCCGCGGGAGGAGCTACATTCAGGAGAGCGGAGCGGGAGTAAGTAAATCTATGTGGTCCATCTCGGTCATATGGAGGGGAGGCAGGATGGCTGGCCCTGGGCCCGTCCGAGGCACGGACGGGCACAGACGGGCCCTCCTTTGGCCCTCCTTTGGCGCTCCTTTGGCGCTCCTTTGGCGCTCCTTCGGCGCGCAGACGGCGCGCAGACGGCGCGCCCGCTGCGCGCTCTGGGACACATCGCTATTTGTAGCCCAGGCCCCTCCCCGAGCTGGACCGCTAACTCGAGTCCAGCCGGGGTCCGGGACCGCCCAAGATGGCGCCCGACCTAGCCCTCCACGTCAATCGGCACAAGCAAGCCGCTGTGGAACGGGGCCCAGGGGGACTGGTAAGCAGCGCACACAGCGGTACACAAAGGTAAATTTAAAAATATACACTACACAATTATTAATCAATTGGAGTTTAAAAATAGATTTAAAAAAAAGGGTCAACTGAGAATTGCAGCGTGAGGCGAGTAGCAGAAGAGATCACTCGCAGTCTGCTTCGCCAATCCCAAGCGCGATCACAAGGTGCTGCCACCACCCTGGTCAAACGCACTGACACGCTAAACTCAATTCTATTTGTAGCCCAGGCCCCTCCCCGAGCTGGACCGCTAACTCGAGTCCAGCCGGGGTCCGGGACCGCCCAAGATGGAGCCCGACCTAGCCCTCCACGTCAATCGGCACAAGCAAGCCGCGGTGGAACGGGACCCAGGGGGACCGGTAAGCAGCGCACACAGCGGTACACAAAGGTAAATTAAAAAATATACACTACACAATTATTAATCAATTGGAGTTTAAAAATAGATTTTTAAAAAAAGGGTCAACTGAGAATTGCAGCGTGAGGCGAGTAGCAGAAGAGATCATGCAGAGCTGAATCAAAGAAACTATTTTCTTAACCACAGTTTTGGCTTTTTTCAATGAGGTAGCCCATTTTTTCTAACTTTCGTGTTTTCAACCTGCTTCCTGTTTGTGGTGGAAACGGCTATGAAGCCTATGGGTAATCCTGGAGACTATAGATTTTTTTAAAATAGACAAAATTCCGAATTCAGCAAGGGGTTGTTTGTGTAGATGCCTCAGGGTCTTCCGAAAGAAACCAACTGTTGAAATAAAAAAGCAAATTGAAATTCGTAGGAAAAAATGTTAATTTGTGCGACAACGTTTTCATTTGTAACTTCTCGTCACAATTGCCCGTTTACAAAAGCAATATACCATTACATCTGCTAGACCCTTCTTGTTGCTGGGCTACATAGGGTTTGTGGGTTTTCCAATAACTCAATGTACTCAGAGAGGATAACCGAGTTGCACCTTGCAGTGGTCTTTTCTTTGTACCATGTGTAGATCAATTAATATGGTAAAACATAAAGATTGAAAAATAGGTATCAAGGAAACCTATGTGTTTCTGAAATGAGTACAAGATATGGCGTTAAGAAGCAGTGGTTATTTGCACATCTCGGAATTTGTGGGTCCCCGTGTGAATTAATGGCTTTTTCTCAAAATGTCTTTCTACACACTGGCTTACATTTGGAAGGCACAAATGTAGAGAAATACAATTAGTAAACACGTGTTCTACTAATCTGTGTTCCCCTAAGTCTTCAGATAAAATGGTAACTCCACTTATGTGGGTAGGGCCTGCAACAAGAAATGGCCCAAAGCGAGGGCCACAGCAAATTTTTCCACTGAAAACTGAGCTTTTTTTCTTGGACAATGTGGCTAGGTGTAGATTTTGGGCCTTAGCTCAATAGGCACCTAGGGAAGGAAAACCTACCAAATCTGCACACTTTTGTAAACTAGACACCCGGGGGAATCCAGGGTGGCGTAACTTGCCTGGTTCTCATCAGGTTTTTCTCACCCAGAATCCTTTGCAAACCTAACCCTTTGACGAAAAAATTAATTGTTCTTCTATTTGTTATGAATTTTGCTGGGAGCAACACATTTTCTACCACCTAACATTCCCCCAAGTCTCCTGATTAAAATAGTACCTTACTTGTGTGGTTGGTTGGAACTGGTGTCCACAACAGAAACAGATCAAACCAAGGTCAATGGTTGTCCCTTTGCGATGACTCTTATTGACCTTAGTTTGATCCGTTCCGGTCATGGACACTAGGACCAGCCACACAAGTGGGACAGCATTTTTATCAGGACAAGTAAGGGAACGCTGAGTGGTAGGAATTTTGTGGATTCTTTCTGATTCTTTAAGAATACATCACAAATGCTAGGAAAAAGTGTGATGATAGGCAAATGTTGAGGTTTGCAGGGCACTGTGGGGGTAATTCACCTTTGTTGGATCCATGAGAAGCATACCACCATGTACTCCCCTGGGTGTCTAGTTTCAGAAATGCCAGGGTGTGGAAGGTTTCCCTGGGTGGCAGCCGAGCTCAGGCCCAGAAACTGCAGCTACCCCTTTTGTTTATGTTACCACATTGCCTCTTGGACCCCTCCCTTTTGCAGGTGCAAGGCCCACCCACTCAGATACCACCATATTTATCAGGAGACAAGTGCGAACTCTTGGTGGCAGGAAAGGTGCGGGTTCCCGCCAATTTCAGTGCTTCGAGTCACAGAAATATGAAGAAAAGGTACGTTTTTAGGCAATGTTTGAGGATTGCAAGGACTTCTGGGTAAGAAATCCTTGTGGGATCTATCTATGCAAGACACACCCCTGGAACCCATGAAAATATCTGGTGTTGCTAAATTGTGGCTAGAACAATGTACACCCTGGCGACTATCTACTACTGAAGTTCACTCACATGCTGGTTGGATTTGGCATGAGGCAGAGTGAAAAGTTGAAAATGTAAATTTTATTTACAAAAGATTTCAGGAAAATTAAAATGTGGAAATATTTGTTAATAAGATAATTATATAGCACAGAACCAGTGACTCAGCTTGTGAACTGTAAAGTCACGACAAGACAGCAACCGCTTTGCAGGCCATTCAGTCACCTTTCATGCATCATGGAGAAGTGTGACTCACCGGTTAGAGGCGGCAGACCCAGAAGCAGAGGTTGGCCCGGGACCCGAGTTCAATTCCCGACGCGGCAGGGTATGGAACCAATGTCAGCGGGCTCTATAAATCTCGCCTCGGTGCCTCTCTAACCATGGGTCCCACGCTGCAACTCTGGCAATAGCTTGCTTAATCTCCACAACGGCCCCCTCGCTGCCGGGGATGCCTGGCTTCACCTTGGGGATGCCCAATAGGGACCATCTCACAGGGAAAGCCAGGACGGGTTCCCCAGCGGCACACAGCGCCAAGAAACCCTGGGGTGAACGTGCGCTGTACAAAAAAATTCATACTAACATAACATAACATAACACACACAAATCATTCACATCAGCAGCCCCAGCACATAACACTCACATCCACAAACAGGGCCATTCAAGGGCCAATCACATTTTCGGACTGACACCGAAATCACTTCGCTGGGAGAGACAGAGATAGATATATATATATATATATCTATCTAAATGCTTGGGGCATTTGTGAGGAATATATATATATATATATATATATATATATATATATATATATATATACATACATATATACATACATACATACATACATACATACTAGCAGCCCGCCCCGACGTTGTCCGGGGGCAATGAGGCTTCAGGGCCAACCGCCCGCCTAGGCCCCCGCCCGCTCCGACATTGTCCGTGCCCCGGAGCCACCTTCTGCCCCGGCCCCCTCCTGCCCCGACATTTTACGTGTCCCTTTGCCTTACCTGAGCCACCGCTCCTCCCCACGCTCCTGACTTCACCACCACTCCTCGCCGTTAGTCACTGCTCCTCCCCGCCTGTCCACCGCTCCTCTCCGCCTGTCCACCGCTCCTCTCCGCTCCTCCCCGCCTGTCCGCCGCTCCTCCCTGCGCTCATTTCCGCCTCTCCTCGTCATCACGCACGTCGCGGCCAGCGCTACGTAGCAGCCAGCGCTACGTCGCGGCCGGCGCTACGTCCAGGGGACTACTTTTTTTTTTTACGTTAAATTTTTAAATTTACATTTAATTTTTATTTTATATAGCCTATGTCCATCTGCACAACCTGACATTTTCAACGATGTATCTGGTGTGTGGATTGGCGCTGTGGTTCCCGAGTTTACCTGGCTCTAAGGTTTGTGTTCTCTCTTTATAATAGTAGTATAGATATATATATATCTCTCTCCAAACGTTAGTCAGACGCCAATTCAGACACCACAATCAGACCAGCTGGCAGAATGTGTGGACTGGCGTTTCGGTGACTGTATGTGTGTAGTGACTTGCTGCTGGTCACTAAACACACACATCGCCAGCCAAACGCCACTCCGACATCACCATGAAGCATCACACCAATTTCATTTCTAAAACAATTCCACAAGTAACAGATTACATGCACTACTGGCATGCAGACAGGAAGAAAAAAAATCAACGAAAAAGAGCACTTTTTTTCAAATAGAAGATCCATTGGTAGAATATGAAATACCAAGTATGACTGCATACACGACAGGTGTAACTAAGCACATCAAACTACTGCCAACCAGCCATCTAAACAGAAAACATATAGCAATACAGACCACGTTTTTATGTACATAGAAACACAAACTAAATCTTTAGTGTGGAGTTCTTGTGAGTGCTATGACCAGAACAGACGTGTGAAACCATTATCGATATCTGGTTAAAGAATGGTAAACTAGACTCAGGGCACACAACCTACGAGCCCTCTTGGCTTCCAAAATGTAAATTAAATTTGAAAAAAATCAAAACAGTTGGGATAATTAATAAAAAAAATTAAAATGAATCTAGCCACATCCTTGACCACTCTAACTCCAGGAACACTTGGCTGCTCAACTTCAACAAGGCTGCCCAGTACAGACTGCTGAAACTGTACAAAAGTCATCTTGGATTCTGGAGAATATTTGAAATCAATGTAAGCATTGAAAGATGCTAAATGAAATGGGTGAATTGCCAACTTATTGTACCACATATATGACTTTAGAGCAGCATTGTAAGGCTCCAACATTTGATCTACTCTATCTACACCTCCAATGTGCTTGTTGTAGTCTAGAATGCACACTGGTTTGTGCCCTTCTGCAACCTCACCCCAAACAGTCCCAGGTGCAGTACTTTTACCATAAATAGTTGCCCACATGTGGACATCGCTTCTGTCTGAAAATTTCTCAGAAAAGAGTTCATTACTGCGCAAAGCACTGCTCTGTCCCCATTCAAGTTGTTTACATACAATCATTTTAGGGTAACCTTTACTTTGAGAGTGGATTGTGCCACATTCTACAGTGCCCGCAATGGTCTGAAAACCAAACGCCCCTTGAAGAAGACCAGACACTCATCCATTGATCTATCTTTCCCTGGAACATAGATCGTCGAAAAACTATCTACTAAATGGTCATGGACAAGCCAAATCGTGAAGAGATGGTCACAATCTGAGTAATTTCATGGCATTATCCACAAAATGCAGCACCCGTCGCAGAAGAAAATACCAATCTTGACTCCTTGCTGCTGGAAATGTAGCAGTTACCATCAAGGGACTAGACGACCAATATAAAGATAGTGCTAGCTTCCTTATCAATCCCATCAGCAAAGTTAAACCCCAAAAGCTGCCTAATCTCATGGAGACTTGTGGGAGTCCAGCAGGTAGCTCTGGAGTAGGTCTTAAGTGTGGCACTGTTGTCCCTCAAAAACTGATTTGCATACAAATTAGTCTGCTCAACATTATTATTCGGAAAACACATCAATAAACAGTTGGGAGAAATTGATAGGCAAAATGTTCTCTGTATTGACTTCACACCACTAAAGTCAGGCAAAACAGGCTGCACCATGTAAGGGGCAACCCAGGGTTCAGCACTTACAATGGAAAGCCTTCCAGCCCCTGGTTGCAGTACAGGTTGCTCTTGCTGCACTAGTGGAATATCACTGTCTTATTCTAAAAGAGGCACTTTATCAGCACTAGTAGTGGATTCATCATCCTATGATTGCGCTCGAACAGAAAATTCACTGCCAGAATCTTCAACTTGGCTCTCTGCCTCAGATGCAGTCAGTCTCATAGTCCTGTTCGGAGGCAGATTAAAAGATTAAACCTACAACCTGCTGGCTGGTCAGCCATAATGCTTACTTATGAAACTAACACAACAAACAAGACAGCACTAAACAACACTTTGATAGAGCTGAGTTTCAGTTGTAATTTGACAGAGTAAATATAACTACTGACACATAATAATCTTTAAAAAATATTATTACAATCCACACCATGAACTTGATACTCTAAAAGATACCTCTCTTGCCACAGACAGCTAAACTGAGGATCAACTGCACCTACTCTGCACAGACACAGCAAGCATCAACAATGTCCCACTGGAAAGAAAAAAAAATTACAATCTTGCAGAAATCCAAACGTGAATAAGAAAGAAAAAATATATAAACCAAATATGCTACAAGTATTGCAACTGTTAAAAACAAAGCATTCAAGCAGTGCAATGATACGCATTTGAAGTAAATATTTTAAATAAAGTTTCCTTACCAAACATGCTACTACACAACCTGTAGCTCTACCAGTGCCGAAACCGCAATAAGGAGTGGCCACCAAGGAAATTAAAAAAGGAGAAATAAAACATTAAGATCACAAATGCAAATGACGACAAGAAACAAAACAGTTAAAATTATAAAGCACTATGAAATCTGCCCCTGGGGGCAGATCAGTATAACAAACTTTCTATCTGGCCCCAATACGGGCATAAAGCAAAGGCAAGAAATTGGTACCCTAGAGGGGAGTGACCCTTACCCCTGCCAAACACCAGTTCACACACACCACCAGCCTAATACAAGCCACACACACCGCCAGCCAGAAGCCAGTCCACACACACCACCAGCACGATCCCCAATTCAAATGCACCAGCCTAATGCCAGCCACACGCCAGTCTGCATGCACTGCCACCCAAATGCCAGTACAAGCAGACCACCAGCAAAAACACTAGTTCACGCAGACAGACAGCCAAACTCCAGTTCACTCACTCACACACACTTGTTCCCTGGTGTCTAGTGGTTTTCTGCCAAAAATTAGAGTATGGCCAAAATGTGGCAAATAATGGAAAGCGACCCTTGCCCTAGGGGCTGCTCCCAAACATGCATCTTTATGAATTCATGGGGTCTAGTGCTTTACTGCCTCCCTTGGTGGCAGATTGGCCTAAAAAATATGGCCGATCTGCCCCCAGGGAAGGCAGAAAACGTCCAAAACATGACAAATATTGGGGAGTGACCTTTGGCCAAGGGATTGCTCCAAGCAACAAAAAATAAAAATCCCTGGTCTCTGATGGGTGCATTCCTGTTGTGTGATCATGATCCCACCTGCAATACCGCAGCAGGAAGGCACTGCAGAGACACCGGGAAAGGAAAAAAATCTTTCCTTCCCGGCCAGTGTCTCTCTGCCCTCCGAAGAGGAAAACAACGTACCTTCCTTATGACGTGCTGGAAGCAAATGGCTTCTAGGGCTTTGATGGCGCACTGTGTGTGAGCTGACGTCAACAGACCACCAGGAAGCGGTCAGAGGTCACAGTGAAAGCACTTATGCTGCCATCCCTGGTTGGGTCATGAGGTGGGGGGGCACGTGGGGGTGGATGATGCTAGGACGTGCTGGACACGTCCTTAGCCCTTAGTGCCGATGCAGAGGAAGTGTCCAGCATGGTCTTAGGACCCAAGGGGTTAAGAAACCTACCTTCTCTTTCTAAGTGAAACTACAATGTATCATCAAGAAGAACAAGAACTTTTGTTTGAATCATGTAGTCGTGGGTAAACGGATAAAGCCCTTGTATATCATACAGTCTTTTTGAGAAGAGTGTGTAAAACTATAACGCTTCTTTCTTACTGCCACAGAATTCAAGCTTGAGTGAAAGCCCATGGAATCAGGCACGGTCGCATGTAATAACGTTGGGTAGTCTACCAATGACTGTTCAGAACTGGGCTATTCTATCCCATCTGGTGTTAACTCTATCCAGTGAAGGGTGGTATAGGACACAGCTGCCATTGGAAACGATGGGCTGAAGCTCATGGAGTCGGTGATTTTCGCGTGTAACAATCTAGGGGGAGCCATAAACTTTGGCTGTGCTGATAGACATGAGATTGGCCCGGTGTTTGGTCTCCCCCCTCTACGAAGGACAGGACAAAACTAGCTTTGACAACGAAACACAAGTGGGAAGAAGACCTGTAGGAACCTCTGACAGAAGGAGACTGGAGTGGATGGAGCATGTGCACAGGTACGAGAGGTATCTGGCAGTGGTGTTAAATCTTTTACTTATCGATATAGTGCACTCCACCCTGAACAAAATCTGAGTAGTCATGCTATATGTCCTTAATGTGCCGGATTTCTGCATAGGACATCACGGTATAGCTCTATTGGAGGGAAATAGTTCAATGACAGAGAGGTGTCCGCCATCGGAATAGAGAAGTTAGTCGGGCACTGCCTCTTGGTATTGCCTCTCCTAAGAGCAAGAAAATAAATCATTGATTTGCAGCACTGAGGTTACCGCCGGCAAAGAGGAAAATTGTTCTCTACGATATCTGTTCAATAATGAACCCACTGTACAGACATGGATTAAGGACATATTAGAAAGAGCATTAGCAGAGGAGGCCCATGCGAATGGTAAGGACAGACGAAACGGCTAATGATGATCGAAAGACCTGGTCGGAGATACTACAAGAGTTGATAAGCCCCATGGCCCTAGAGCCTACCCGCACAAGCCTGAGTGCACACAGACATAAGAGGCAGAAATGCTGGACAGGAATGAAGGATCCTGAATTGAGAGGGGAGGCATATAATGTGGTAGAAGAAAAATGTGTTGACAATGAATTTACCCAGATTCTTAATGGAAGGACATTGATGAAACGTGTTGCTTCAACTAGAGACCCTTCCATTTGTATTCTAGCCATAAGCAGAACTGAAATCTCAATGTATGCACACTGCTGCTGTTTCTATGTTTTGTGGACAATTCACTAAACCTAGTCTGTACCCGTTATCTGAAAAATTCAAACTAAAGACTACAAAAACAAGCACTGGCAAAGCCAATATGTCTCACCTATGCAATAGCTTTTGGCTTTGCCAATATGTTTTAGCCATGTTGATCACCAGTGTGGCTGCTGTTCAGCATGCCTAAAAGTTGATCGCACAGAGGAGAGTGGCGCAGAGTGGAGTGTCAGAGTGGCAAAAATTGCAGTGGCACCGAGTAAAGTGGCATACAGTACAGTGGCATAGAGTGCAGTGGCGCAGAATAGAGTGGTGCAGAGTAAAGCGTAGTGACCGAGCAGAGTAGAATAGCATAGAGTACAGTGTTATGGAGTGCTGCAGAGTAGAGTGGCTTAAAGTGAAATGATTCAGAGCAGAATGGTGTAGAGTGGAGTCGACTACAGTACAGTAGTGTAGAGTTCAGTGGTGGAGAGTACAGTGTTGCAGTGTCAGAGTGCAGTGATGTAGAATAGAGTGGCGTAGAGACCAGTGCCGTAGAATACAGTGGTGCAGAGTAGACTAGAATAGTGTAGAGTGCAGTGACCGAGTACAGTGGTGTGGAGTGTTGCAAAGTAAAGTATAGTGGCAAAGAGTGCATTAGTTTTGAGCAGAGTGCAGTGGTTTAGAGTAGTACAGAGCAGAGTGCAGTGGCGTGGAGTTGTGCAGTGTAGATTTCAGTGGCGTAGAGTAGATTGTTTAAAGTAGAGTGTAGTGGTACAGATTGGAGTAGATTGGTGTTGAGTGCAGTGGCATGAAGAGCAGTGTTGCAGAGTGGTGCAAAGAAGATTGAAGTGGTGTGGAGTGGTGCATCGTAGGTTGCAGTGGTGTAGAGTGGTGAGGCGCAAACTGGCTCACAGTGGCGTGGAGGAGATTGTTTCAGAGTAGGTTTAAGTGACAGAGTGCAGTGGTGCAGACTGGAGTAGAAGAGATTTTTTCAAAGTATACTGAAGTGGCATACAGTAGAGTCGTACAGAGTACAGTGGCAAAGAGTGCAGTACTGCCCTACTCCAATGGAAAACGTACAGCCCGTCCGACTCGTAAACGAGTGGACGGACCCAGGGTTTAGTGAGCAAGGCACTTCTTCATGTTTGTGATGGAGTGCCTTGTCACCAAATTTTAAATCTTACAGGGGAACAATGCGGCTTGGGCGGATTACATTTAGGAGGAATAGTGGGGATGAGGCGAGAAAAAAATGCATGCAATTGTACATGTACAAACAGAATTGGGCCTGAATTTACTATCACGCAACACAGTGCTGCGTAAAAATCTGTTAAAAAAAAAATTCAGTAATAGATTTGCTAAGAATCGCACACTAATGAAGGCGTCCCCCACAGTTGTGTATGAAAAGCTTATTTGATCTGATGCGAAGTGTTGTGCGGCGTTGCAAGAGCAAGCCATCTGTGTCTAGTGTGAGATTTGTACTCCAAGTACAGCTTCTGGTCCACATTTGTGATGACATTCAACAAAGAATAAACCACGTAAAGTCTGCAATTTCACATTGGGAGTGGGACTATCATGCAATACTCCACTTGTCCCTTGTTCGCACCTGGTTTGATTTTTAGACATTAGGGGTCACTCGATCTCATGAGCTGCCTGATAACCAGATTGGCTGCTCTTTGACGTTAGAATCTCATCCTCATCGTCACAGAATGCCCCTTTTACCCGTCCCCCCCATCTCTAATAACTGTTCTCTGGCTTCATAGATTATTTAATGACCTCAATAACAGCTCTATGCCTTTCTTGATAGGCTGTTGTTTTTACCTGTGGGCTTCATTAGGGCCACAAAGGCAGCTCTAGGGATATATAAATCACACTGTGACTAAAAGGGCTATTGTATGACATAAGCCACTTAATCAACCCACTGGCTGCACTAGACCTCAAGTTTGTCTGTGATGGCAAATGCCACTCCATGACGTCACTGGCACCTCTCAGCCTGCTCTATATCCTTAGAAGATGTTCTAGGACCTCACAGGCCACTAAGTGACAATGCTTGTTAGTCTAGGACCTCATAGGCCACTCAGTGACAACGCTGGTTAGTCTATGACCTCACTGACCACTCAGTAACAAAACAAGTTAGTCTATGACCTCAAGGCCTGTCTGTGACTTCAGTCTGCTCTGAGCCGGATGATCCGATAATTCCACACAACTCTACAGACGGGCCTGTGCCAGAAGGGGGATTAAGTCAAATCAACAAAGGAGAATATGCCCAGTGTCCTCAGGTCTAGCCTCTGTTTATTTCTCAGCACCCCCAGTTGAGAGTTCCCTCAAGCTATAAGATCACATGATGAAGGAAACCTACTGTCTCTGCAGAACACTTGCTCACCACACCCAGCTGTATGTGCGGTTTTGATGCAATAACCCACATCCTTGTGTCCGATTGCAAATCTTGCTGCTTTTTGCAAATGCAGGCCTCCTGCGCTACCCAGCAAAGATGCTAGCACATCAGATTGTTCAACAAGCTCAGGACAAGGCAATGAGACTAAGGAATCTGATGGTGCTCGGTAAACTGTGTCAGTGTCACCATCATGGCAAGACCAGTGCCAGACGGTGCTGCCCGGAATGCCCCGAGGTTTAAGGCAACCTAAAGCATACAACTGGGTTGTATGTTAAAATATACAACGTTAATATTGCCCTTTGTGTCAACTCCAGAATAAAGATAAGTTGGCATTTGGTATTTATAAGTTAACAATGTCTTTGCATTTCCCAGTGGAGTAAAAAAACTGCGTCAGCATTGGTAACTTACCATCACGCCTTTCATGTTTTGTCTTGCAGATGGTTATTCAAAACTATAACCCTGTGATTTATCCCATGTACTTAATTAAATTCACTAAAGCCCAGCACATAGAGGTGGTTCCTCTTCCTTTGTGTGCCACATGAGAGGCATACTGTATTACTTGCTCTAACACCACTATTCGGTAGTAGCATTATGTAAACAAGGATGGCCGCCACAGCCTCCCGCGTGACCACGGGCCGGCTGCTGCCTTCCGCGTGACCATGGGCCACCTCCCTGGGATTAGAGAGGCAGGTAGAGTAGCAGGGCGGCATGATCTGCGATGGCAGACTTGCCTGCAGAGGCCCGGACCCGGCGGAGGGCCCCTCACCCCAGAGAGTATGGTCTGAGGCGTACATGCCACACTGAATTAATACCCAGCAGCATCAGGCAGGGTAGGCCCGCAGTGCAAGACCAAGTACCGGGGTATTTGGCATGGGAGGGGACCCCCTGTGTCTCCCCTCGCCCCGGTATGCAATAGCCCGGGTTGGAGCCCCCTATAGTGTATACAGTATATAGAAATATATATATGTAGTCTGAGTTGTGTGGCACCTGACCCTCTACATACACCAGTGGAGGCGCAACGTGGCAGGAGCACAGGTTGGCTGAGATGTAGATGGGGGGCTGTAGGCTGGGAGTCCGGCGAGCGCGATCCCCTTAGGTGTTTCGCTCTGCAGTTGGTCCCTAGGTGGCAGAAGCGGCCGTGCTAGGCCCAGTGCGGCTTGTGGCATGGGACCAACTGCTTTTGTGAGGTCCGGCCACAGTGTCTCGCCCGGATACCCACTGCGGAAGTGGCTGGAGAGGTCAGTGGAGTTGTGATGCGGTCACCTCCACTGGGAGACAGTAAGTGACACCGAGCCCGGTCTGTGGGACCTCCCTCCTCGCCAACATGGCCAAAGATAAATCCTCAGCCCCTTCCACAAAACAGCGCACCCAGGACCAATAAGCCACCACCACTGTTGGAGCAAGCAGTGCCGACAGAGGGGACCAGATTCCAGACAACGCCACCCTGCTCGCTGTGATAACAGTCCCACGACATGCTGGACGCCCAAATCGGCTCAGAGGTATCCTTTCTTAGACAGGACCTCAGAAAGGCCGTAGACTGAATCATTGAAGTGGAAACCAGGGAATCATCTGTAGAAGATACAGTAGCATTGTTTCAACAAAAGGTCAATAAACTCACAGTTGCGACACACAAGCTAGCCGCATGGGTGGAAGACGCAGAGTGCCAAGCAAGCCAAAACAGTCTATGCCTTGTTGGATTTACGAAGGGATGAGAAGGCACTTCAATGGAGAGATTCCTAACGCAGTAGCTGAGATCTCTCTGATCAGAGGGCTCCCTTTCCTCTTGTTTTGTAGTGGAGCGAGCCCACAGGGCTCTCACAAGGAAGCCTCCCCCAAGGGAACAGCCCCATCCCATCATTAAACTACTGAACTATATGGATCGAGACGCCATCCTTCAGTTTGCCTGGGGCCACATAGATAAGCTAGTTTGACTCCCGTACCATCACGATCTGTCCTGACAATACCCGGCTTGTCCAGAAACAGCACTAATCCTACGCAGCGGCCAAACGTAGACTCCGAGGACTCAACATTCAACTTATGCTGCTGTACCCGGTATGGATGAGAATAATCTACAAGACAAAATCCATGTTCTTCGACACCCTGGAGGCGATCTTCATCTGGGCTGATGGGACTGTCCATCTCAGGCTGCACTCACCACCACCACTGTAATCAGACTCCTCTCACGGTAACAGAGGAAACTGCCAGAAGAAATCCATATCAAAACAGCGGTACAGGTCCAGGTAAAACTGGCGCTCCCAGACACAGGGTGAAGACTCTCAAATAAAACGGGGATTGTCTTCAAGCAACCAGCCGCAGGATCCTGGTTTGGAGGTTCCAGACTCAGCTTCACATGGTCACCCAGGAAAGTTACCAGGCTTGGCAGACCTCAACAGGTTTTACCTGCACGTCCTAAGGAATCATGGTTGAGGATACAGGGAAGTTGGGGAACCTGTGGTAGGGGGCTCCCTTGGGCCACAGGCGCACCCTGGCAACGACAGATACTTCATGTTGGCTGAGGTATTGGGGTGGTGGGCATTATACAGTTTCACAAAGTTTCGTACATGTTAGGCACAGCAACACCATAGTTCCAGCACACTTCATCCACACTTGGCAACCCCCACTAAAATACGGATGGCTTCAAACTGATCCATTAGAGCACCTGGTAGGCTCAACATTATGACGTGGAAATTCCAAGGGGTCCTAGGCAAAATTAAGCAGGGAGCAGTTTTAAAGCAAGCTAAGAGACTAGATGTAGACGTACTCCTAATGCAAGAAACCCACATGATGGGTAGCAAGCCTGGCTCAATATGGGTTCGATAAGAATATCCATTCAGGATTGGGTCGTGGGGTATGGCAATTCTGAACCACCATAGGGTCCCATATAATGCGTCCAAGGTATGAACTGACACGGGTAGGAGATGTACCATTGTAGCAGGCACACTCTGCATGGGGAACCACTGACACTGGGATGCTTTTATGCCACCCCTTGGGGCAAACGTATGTATACAGAGTCTTGCGCCTGTGTGAGGATCTCCTGGATAGCTAATCAGTGATGGGGGGTGACTGGAATTATATTATGGCACCCGTTGACTGGTGGAGTAAGGCAGGCCGAGGACACCGCATGGGAGAATCCAAATTATACTACCTGGGGTGGTCTGATACATGGCGAGCCTACCACCCAGTGGAGCCGGGATTCACCTTTTTCTCAGCGGTGCACAGGTCACTCTCTCAACTGGAATATTCATTCCTCCCCCTTGGACACATTCATAGGGCCCAGGGGGGCTGTCGGACCATTCTCCTGCGACACAGACCACTCATAGGACCCTGAGAACCTTCCTTTCTGTGGTGAATGTCTACCTGACACCTGTGGGACCCAGCCTACCAAACAACACTTAGTCAGGCAGGCACAGAATACCTGATGTCCAATATAGACACTTCCCCCTCGTGCACAATATTATGGGGAGCCGTAAAGTCCACAATACGGGGTGTCGACATTAGTTATTGCGCCAGAGAGAAACGCCGCTGCCTCGCGCAATTGGTGGACCTTGAGACCCAGCAGTGTGCACTTGAGGCAGATGTGAGGCAGGGCAAGGGAGCCGAAACCAAGCGCTGTCTCTTCCTCACCCAACAGCAGCTACACCAGGTGCTTACAAATGAGGCCGAACGTGTGTGGCAAGCGACCCAATCCAGAATATATCAGACAAATTAAGCAAGATGTTGCACCGTCTCTGTCAAGCAGCGCAGTCCCCCACCCTTGTGCCGGTGTTATGAAACACAGAGGGGACCCTATGCACTACTCCTAGCTTAGTCGCCCAGGGGCGTTTGCATCATATTATTCCAGTTTATATGCAAAACAAGAAGTCCTATCCCAGGATCAAATTGGCAAATTTCTGATAGCTATACCACAAAACCCTTGCCCGACCACATCCGTGATTAACTTGAAGAGTCAATCACAGTAGAAGAACTCGGTAATGCCATATCAGGCCTGCATCCCGGACGGGCACCAGGCCCTGATGGATTTCCAGGCGAGTTCTTACGATCTCATATGACCCAAGAAGGTCAACACTTCCTAAATGTACTCCATGAAGCCCTCAAGCAATGGATCCTTCCCCCGGATTGTTGGCAAGCAGCAATTGTTGTGTTCCTCAAGCCAGGGCGTCCCCCAGAAGAATCTAAACTCCTGGGTAAGGTTTTAGCTGATCGTCTTTGTACACATATTCACAAGCTAGTCTATCCTGACCAGGTAGGGTTTATGCCTCACAGATCCACGTGACATATTATCAGGCGAGTGCATAATGCCCTTGCAAAGGTCCCGGAGCTCGGCCGTCCTGCAGCCCTCTTATTAGCCAACATCGACATGGCATTAGACTCACTTAGCTGGGGCCACTTATTCCTCCCCCTACAAGCTCTCAACTTTGGTCCGAGGTTCCGGTCATACATTTGTCTGCTCTACACAGAATTCTCTGCTTCAGTGCGGGTGTCTGGGGTACAATCAGCCCGATTCCCCATCCATTGACGCACGAGGCAGGGGTGCCCGCTTTCCGCGCTCTTATTCGCTTTTGCAATTGAGCCTCTGGGTGAGACAGGACCCCTTAGTACCGGGTTATGAATGGTCTGCAGGGTTGTTCGATCAGATTGCATTATACGTAGACAATGTCTTATTCTTTCTTACAGACCCTGGGTTTTCTGGCCCGCAAACTTTACAGATACTCTTAGTGTTGTGGGAAACCTCCGGACTTTGCACTTATCCAGCAAAGTTGGTATTATTCCCAGTTTGTGGAAACCAGGGAAGGGGCACGTGGGCGACCCAACTAACCCATGCTTCGGGAGGGTTTCAGTGTCTGTGGGTATATGTTTCGCCTTGCCCGGTCAACTCCTGGTCACATAATATTCATCCGCTATTACCACGCCTTATCTTTACTCGGGCGGTCCGCCATCTACAAAATGGTCTCCCTACCACGGATGCTGTATTGGCTACAATATCCCACATTCATGGTTCCAGGAAGATAATGCAATCCTTAACTTCCTGCGGTGGGGTGGTGCAGTCAGGGTGGCTCTCCGGACTTGTATGTAGTCCACCTATTGTTGAGGAATCGCCACAGCAGACGTATATGCCTACTACTCTGCCTCTCACTTACTCAACATAATCAATGGGTGGTACAGTACGTAGATGAACCTGGCGTTTGCAGTCGAGAGATGAGTGATGGGCTCCCAGACTTTGTTAGACCTCTTGTATAGTCTGACACACCAGGGCCACTTACCCCCAACATGTAAAGTGGTAATACAACTATGACGCCGCAGAGTCAAAATGATGGGCTGGGGAGGATGACTGATGCAGACAACCCCTTTGGCACGGAACCTACCTCCAACAGGTCATCACACTGCCAGGGTTCCGCGCATGGGATCTTATTGGGCTCTCTACACTAGGGAACATAATGCAAGGGATGGCACTTAAGTCCTTTCAACAGCTGTAAGCAGAATATTGTCTCCACCGCAGTCAATGCTACCGATACTTACAGCTTAGACATGCACTAACATCACACATCCTTTCCCCGACAGACCTGCCGGAGTTCCACCCTCTAGAGGGGGGTTTGTTGATGGGAGACCTGGATCCCCACAAAATGACAAATCTATCAAACACTAATCGTCCATAACCAAACCAGGCTTGACAAGCTACAAACGACGTGGTAAGGAGACATTCCAGATCTTCCAGACAATGATTGGATAGAGGCTCCGGCAAGTGCCCAGGGTGCCACCATAGCAACATGATACCGCCTAATCCAATTTAAATATGTGCATAGAGCATACTACACAAGGTCCCGCCTTTAGCGTGTGAACTTCATTCCGTCCACTACATGCCTCAGATGCCGGGAGGAGGAAGGGACTTTGTTAAACACAGTATGGAGCAACAGGGCACTTCAGCTCTTTTGGCGTAATGTAACCTCCTGTCTATAAAGCGCCCTGTTCTGGCGGCTAGACCGAGATCCCAAGTTGTTTTTCTTGCATAGCACAGATGGGATTGGGGGGAAATAGATACAAACAACAACTCTTGTTCCTGGGGCACACACCGGCCAAACGGGACATTGTCCAACATTTGAAGGGGATCTCTCCACCATCATTGGGTGGTTGGAAGCGTGCCATGGACAAATGTATGGGGGTGGAAATAGCTGTGTTTAAGGCACAGGGTTGCCCACAGAAACTTAAGATCTGGTCGCGCTGGGCTGAATACATGGGTATAGACCTAACTCCTGAGCAATCCCTAGAATCCCCTGTTGAGCATGTGGTACGATTGTATGGCTACAGTCACACACATGGCTAGCAGACCCTGCTACCTGAACGAGCTTTATAAATATCCTTTGTGGGGTGAGGAATGGTGCACAGCCTGTGCCAGAGTTGTTTTGTTAGCTTTTTTTCCCTTCTGCACGTCTTGGTTGACGTTTTGAAATAGGAGTACCACTCTGTAAAATGCTATAATTTGATGTATGTGACTGGTCAACCTGACTAAGTTGTATCATCCAAAACAGCAATAAAATGTGTTATTAAAAAAAGATATGAAAGGGATACGAGGGGAAATGCTAATGGATAACATCAAGTTGAACTATTTTGGCATATTGAGCAGGATTGTGGTAGAACCACGTTTTGGATACTGTATCACAGGCATTTTCTGAAAGAAACCTCAATACAGGATCATGCATGTGTTTATACGTCACAGTGTACCTGTCTGAATGTTCTACAGACAGCGGACGCTCAATTCCATTTTGTATGTATTTTGTAGGTGGTATGTCTTGTTTGCGTTTAATCATAGGTCAATTGTCGCACCAATACGGATTTCCTGAATAGGGGTGACAATTGCAGGATATTTTACAATTTGTTTGAGCAAGGTAGACACCTGTCAAGGGTCAATGCGAGCAGGCTTTTTTTTTCCACATATATACTGATTAAGAAAACCGCTCACGTAGATTAGGCAAACACTTATAGTCCAGACAAAGTGCCACTGATCCTGTAGGGTACTACACAAGGCAAGAATCATTTATGCCTATTTTTCAGATGCAAAAAACAATTGATGGACAGAATGCAGAACAACGTCATACATTCACCCCAGTACAGAGATCTGGGGTCGCCATAAGTGGGAAGGATATGCCCAGACGTGGGTCCTGTGCTTACTACACTACTGGATTCAAGCTAGCCTAGCTGATGAAGGGTGATGCCCTGAAACCAGTCCTAGGAGGCTTGTTTCCGGTCCAGGGAGGACCTGGCTTGGCAGTTCGGGCTGGACTGTGCCCACAAGGAACAGGGTCAAGACTGATTTGCATATGGCTGGGTCCCAACTGGGGTGGTGTGGTGAACAAAAGAATGATGGATTTAACCCAAATCCTTGTGACTGGAGGTGAATGTTTGCATTGTCCAGCAATCCGTCCATCAATTGTTTCTTTTGCATATGTCGCCATAAGTGGGAAGGGTAGCCCAGACGGGAGTCCCGTGCTCACTACACCACTGAATTCAAGCTAGCCGTGCTGATGAAGGGTGATGCCCTGAAACCGGTCCCAGGATGCTTGTTTAAGGTTCTGGGAGGACATGGCTTGGCAGTTCAGGCTGGACTGTTTCCCACAAGGAACAGGGTCAAGATTGATTTGCGTATGGCTTGTTCCAAACTGGGGTGTTGTGGTGAGCAAAAGGGCTGGACTGTTCCCACAAGGAACAGGGTCAAGACTGATTTGTATATGGCTGGGTCCCAACTGGGGTGGTCTGGTGAGCAAAATAATGATGGATTTAACCCAGAATCTTGTGACTGGAGGTGAATGTTTGCATTGTCCAGCATTGCGTCCATCAATTGTTTCTTTTACCTATTTTCTAGACCTTTGGGGAAATTAACTCCCTTCCCATCAATGGCGTTTTTAATCTTAACAAAGGCTCCCTTATTAAGGAACTATCTTGAGGGATGCTTTAGTTAATTTCTTTATTCTTTCCTAAATGCTTGGCTAATCTACTTTGTAATAATATTGGGCCGGGCAAATCCTGCTCATTGACTACTTGGAAAAAGAACTACACCAAAGAGCCCCCTTGTGTGGCCTGTTGGGCATTACCACGCCAGCCCAACAAGAAGCATAACCCAATGAAGGCGCATGGCACCATTTGGTGGGTGAGGGCTCGTGCTCCGCACCCAAGTTGCTTCTCATGACCATGCTAAGATATACTGTTCTCTCAAAAAGAACATTTTTGCTAGGTTGTTTTTATTCCTTTCTTTTGGAATTGCACACGGTTATGTTGTCTATGAGATGCACTATCCTCTAAAAGAGACTTTTAAAGCAGGAACAGACAACACAGAGTCCTTCTGTTCCAATTTTAAGTGAGAATAATTCCTTTATCTCTGATGGATATTTCGAACAGTTGAATACTGTCCGGTGCCAGACTGAACCCAGTAGAATTTAAAAGCAGCAATGCTCCCATGTGCCATATCCCATTGCCCCCTCACCCACTTTGCTTGGCCCTAGAAGTGACGGTGGAGTGGCGTATAAGTGCCTCCCCTGTGCGTCAACATCAGTCCTTATCTTACTTTGACTTTGTACTTTGACATGCCCTGCTCTCAACTTTTTCCTAGTTACAGATAAGTATTTCATTGCAAAATTATTTTTTCCAGTTTGCAAGGAAACGATGTCCCCTCCTGAAACTACAATATTCGAACCTTGTAGGGTCTGTTACAAACAAATGCATGTGACAGACCCCCATGAGGTGGGTCTCTGTGTCTGGGTTTGGTGCACAACTCAAAGTCCTGCAAGGAGTGTACCCTGATGAAGCCAAAGGCAATCCAGGAACACAAAGCTGTACATTAATTAAACCCAAACAATTTTCAGAAGCCAAGCTTTACTCAAAGGTAAGTGTGCAAACCTGTTCCCGCTGCCAAGGCTATTCTCACAACAGGTCCTAGACAAGGTCAATGTCTTCCTTTAAGACTAAGCGAAAGCACACAAAGACCAAGTGGGATTTGTCTTAGTCCGACCAACCTCAACCTAAGAAGTCACCAGTACATCAGGGTGCCTTGCGGTCTCACTCCCAGTCCCCCACCCAGGAGCCAATCCCACAGTTGGTATTTTCCTTTAATGACCAATTGGAAGACAAACATTTTAACAGCTTTATGGGCTGTCTAAAACATATTGCTCACTGGATGAACAATAACAAATAAAATCAACGCCGAAAAAATGGAAGTGATGTTGTTTGGTAAAAAACAGCCTCCTGCTGCAGACCTGTGGTGGCAGGTGGAAATGGGCTCACCACCCACTCCAGTAGGCACTGCCAAAAATTTGGGAGTAAAGTGGGAGCCTGGCTTATCCTTTTCGGCTCAAATTCAACAGGCGACAGCTGCCTGCTTGGGGAGATTGAGAAATTTGAGGACATTTTTACATCTGCTGCCAGAGAATTGCCGTTGGGTCGTAGTCCATGCCACAGTGACTTCTCGGCTAGACTACGCGAACAGCCTTTACTTGGGCCTACCAGCTTACCTTATTAAGAAATGATTAAAAATGCGGCTGCGAGATTGAATAGATGTGTTCCATTCCAGCATCATATCTCTCCGCATATCCAGGAACTACATTGGTTGCCGGTAGCCGAAAGAATCCAATTTAAGGCCTTAACCCTAGCTTTCCGGTCAATCTATGGAACTTGCCCCAGCTACTTAAAACAACGGCTAGGTGCGTACAGACTCGCTCACTGAGGTCTAATTCTCAGAACCTGCTTTGCGCCCCATGAGTTAGGAATGCTCCGATGGGTGGCAAATCTTTTACGCCCGGGCATCCATGTTATGGAACTCCCTGCCTAATGCTGTGCACCAGATAGTCTCTGAACCGCAATTCAGGAAGGCAGCCAAAACATGGCTTTTTTTGCCTAGATTACCTTTCTTTGAGCCTCAACTCTTGCGTGCCACCTGTTGCTATAGCACCGGGACACCTCTATTGGAGGTAGCTGTTCGGGCTCTACAAATGGCTGTATTATTATTCCTGAACGTTGACAGGTCAGCTGAGGCTCTCAGTGAGGCAGGAAGGCTGTTCTATGTTTGTGCACTCAGAACCCCAAAAGATTTTCCACCTATGCTTG
The DNA here is from genome assembly GCF_964263255.1 of Lissotriton vulgaris. Classification (NCBI taxonomy): domain Eukaryota; kingdom Metazoa; phylum Chordata; class Amphibia; order Caudata; family Salamandridae; genus Lissotriton; species Lissotriton vulgaris. The sequence continues at coordinate 263,778,166 of NC_141697.1, forward strand.
CAAGGCGTATTTTGGGGACGCATGCTAGATCTGCAGCAGAGGATCTTAAGAACCTAGTCGGAATATAGCGGTTAACACCCTTAAGGTACTCAGTGCCTATGCCATGGAGTGTTTTAAAAAATATCACCATGGCTTTGAACGCATTTCTTTCTTACATACAAAGCCAGTGCAGAGATTTGAGGATAGGAGTCATATGAGATCTAGGCTTCGGTCGAATAGAAAGGACGTGGTCAATGACAATGCCCAGGTTTTTTGCTCTTTCTTGGGCCGACCGAGGGGGAGACAACTCTATTGGCCATCATATGCTCCAGTTACTCCTTGTCGGTTGACCAGAGAAGACGATCTCTGATTTGTCAGGGTTGCTTTTTAGCTGATTTATTTTGAGCCAGTTGAACACCTTAGTGAAGCAAGATCTGATGTTGTCTCCAACAAAGTCTGCTCCTTTTTCACACGTAAAGAGCAGTTGTGTGTTATCAGTGTAGGAGATAATCCCAACTCCATCTTCCTCTACTAACAAAGCTAAAGTGGACATCTATATCGAAGAGGGTGGAGCTGAGAATGAAGCCCTAAGGTACTCCTACGTTCAGATTTGGCATGAGGGATGAAAAGGGGTGTCCAAATTTCCTGCAATCTGTCTTTCAAAAATGACAACATCCAGGCCAAGGGTTCCCACCCACACCCACGTTCTGCAACCTGTTAAGAAGTCTCATGTAGAACCGTGTCGAAAGCGCTGAGAGGTCGAGTTGTATAAGAACAGCCCTGCCATCCTAATCAAGTTTATCCTTAATGTGTTCAGTAACTTTCAATAGGGATGACTCTGTACTATAATGGAGCATAAAGCTTGATTGGGAGCTATGCAACAAGTTTCTATTTTCGATGTATTCTGAGAGTACTTTGTTTACATGTTTCTCTAGAACCTTAGAGAAAATCAGGATGAGAGAGATGAGCCTGTTGTTGGCCTGATCGACCTGATCTGTATTCGTTTTTTTAGGAGAGGTAGGATTCTTGCCTGTTTCTAGATCTTCGGCATTATGCTGGTAGAGAGAGGATAGGTTCAGCACCTTATACACTGTACCGTTAATAGTAGGAGCTAAAGGTGTTCATAGTTTGGCGGGGCAGCCATCTATGGGGGAACCAGATTTAAGGCTAATGAGGTAATTGAGCGACTCCTAATTGAAGCTCTGAAAATGCACAGCCCCCAGCAATGCTGGGGGCTGCAAGGGGCATCATTTTTCATTCAGAGATTGATGCACTGGGAGCTGCACCGACGCCCACTGACCATGCACGCAACCTGGGAGTCATCTTGGACTCAGCTTTGTCAATGACCCAGCAAGTAAACGCCGTCTCCTCCTCCTGCTTCAACATCCTTTGCATACTCCGCAAGATCTACAGATGGATCCCCACCAGAACCAGAAAGACGGTCACCTAGACCCTCGTCAGCAGCAGGCTGGACTACGGCAACACTCTACGCGGGAACCTCAGCCAAACTCCAGAAACGACTAAAACGCATACAGAATGCCTCTGTACACCTCATCCTAGACATCCACAGCCACATCACAACCCACCTGAAAGACTTGCAATAGCTCCCCGTCAACAAGAGGATCACCTTCAAGCTCCTCACCCATGCTCACAAAGCACTCCACAACACTGGATCAGCGTACCTCAACGAACGACTCCCCTTCTACACCCGAGCTGCCAGCTTCGCTCCGCCAACCTCGCCCTCACATCCGACGAGCGACCGCCAGCAGATCATTCTCCCACCTCGCCGCTAAGACCTGGAACACACTCCCCATCCGCATGCGACAGACCCAGAACCGGCTGACCTTCAGGAGACTTCTCAAGACCTGGCTGTTCAAGCAGTAGCAGCACCCCTGTCCCCCCCCCCCCCCCCCCCCGCCCCCCGCGGCTTAGTACCCTCACGGGTGAGTTGTGCGCTCTACAAATGTACCGATTGATTGATAGAGGAGCAAGTCCTCCACTGACACTTTGTCAAAAGACTGTTTAATTAGAGCAATCTTATTGTGGAGGGATGTTGCTACATGCTCCGACCACTCGGGTGAGAGCGGGGCTTCTTTCTTGGCTGCCTTAGGGGAGATGAAGGATTTTACTATATTAAAAATGTCCTTACCCTTATTGTGGGCTATTTCAATTTTGTTTTGTAGGAAATTCTTCTTGGCCTTTCTCAGTTGTTTATAATGTGTTTTCAGGGCGGCTTTATAAGTCTTCCTGTCTTCAGGAGAATAGTGTTTCAGCTATTTCCTTTCAAGTCCTTTACAAAATGTATTTACTGGTTCTAAGAGGTTCATTAAACCATGGGGCTGAGGGATAACTCCTCCTTGAAAGGCAAGAGGTCAAAGGGGCCACAAGATCAATGATGGACCTAAGCCATGATTCAAGCATAAGAGCGTCAGTATCTGGATTGCCCAGTGGTGCTGGGCTGGAGCGTTTAAGAGCCTCTGCTAGAGTAGGGATAAATATTTTGTGCAAGGCTCTGCAGCTGTATTCGGAGCTTGTCTTTTTTAGTAAGGAAACCTTATTACCATTTGGAATTTTAAAACTGATGGGAAAATGGTCAGACCAAGTGATGGGGAGTGGAGGGGTAATTACCAATAAAGTGTTGCAGAAAATCTGGACCAGAGTGTGACCCTTCTTATGCGTGGGGGACGAGATGCATGGGGTCGGGTTGCAGGCTCTCATTGTTTCAAATAAAGAAATTATTTGAGGATCCTGTGGTTTGTCCATATGCATCTTAAAATCTCCCAGGAGGAACTGGCTGTATCTAATGGCTAACGTAGTGGCTGTACTGAGTGAGAAAAATAAAATTGCTTAGTGCCCCTGGCGGCCTACATAGCAGGATTCCTGCTATGAATTGTTAAGGGGAGAGCGTGCAGCGAAAGCCCAAGCATTCAGCACCTTCAATATTATCTAACATAAGCAGGAGACAATCAAACTTTTCTTTAAAAATAATGGCAACGCCGCCTCCCTTCCCGGTTTGCCAATCTTTCCTAAGAATTATATAGCCCAAAGGGTCATGGTGGATAGTCCTCTGCATTAAGATCCGCAATGCACTCGCCAAAAAGCCACCTCCATAGGGATTACAGGCCTGTCAAGGCTCTTACCTCTGCACTGACATGGGGAGTACCGGTCCTTAACATCTTTGAGGCTGCAACGTGGGTGTTGGTACACATGTTCATGAAGAACTACTGCTTTGGCAGCCACATTGGATTGATTCTGCATTTCACCCATTCAGTCCTGCAGGACTTTATTTTTCTTTGAGGCATTCCACAGGCCCTCCACCTTGCGAGGTACTGCATTGGTATGTATTCTACCTGTGAGGAATCTGTGGTTGGAAGTATCTATCAGAAGAACATGTTACTTCCCTTAAGTAGTGCTCTCTGTTAGATAATTCTACTGTAGATTTTCACTGACCACCCTCCTCCCCATTCTGCGGAATGGTCTCTATTCCATCTAAAAGGTCCCAGGTTAGAAATCTGCACAATGGCACCTCAGATTGTTGGAATCCGTGTCCTAGGGTGCGGATAAAGTCAAGAAAGACAATGATGTCACTGCTCAAGAGAATTACTTATATGCAGCTCCATCATCACTTCTGGGTTGAAAAAGTAGACGCAAAGCCGCAAATTGTCACCTACCGGCACACAGAAGCATTGATGTTCGAAAATCTTCTGGATCCAGTCTGAGGATATTCAAAAGTTGAGGAACCTGCTGTACGAGTACGGACCAGAAAGAGTGGGCCACCAGAAGCAACTTGTTCATTTGCATCAAATTTTTATCAATCAGAAATTATTTATCCAGCCGCCACCACCCCCAATTAGGCAGATAGCCAGGGCCGGACTGGGAACCAAAAGAAGTCCTGGTAAAGTGCTCGGCTGGCCCCCCAAGGGGGCGGCCGTGCGGTTTGCCAATTTGGCCGATTTTGTTACAGGGGCCGATATTGCAGCTATGTTGCAAAAATGACCCTGTAACAGAAATGGACCCCCAGGGGCCCAAAACCGGCCCCACCCTGGCAGCCCACCGGGGAAATGCCCGGTGCCTCTACAACCAGTCCAGCCCTGCAGATAGCTCATGGCACATTTCCAATAAATGGTCACTGATATGGGAGAGTGATGGTAGCGAATGGCTGGCAGAATTATGGCCTCAAAATCATGTACTGTCGCAGACCTCAAAAAAGTAATCAATTCATAATCTGTAATGTTTAACCCCTTCGATGCTGATGACGTGCTCAGCTCGTCATCAGCCACGGGTGTCGTGTGCGGATGACTAGCTGAGCTCGTCATGTAACGCGGTTATTCGAAAACAGCCGCACAGCGCACAAATAACCGCAGCAGCGATGCGGTTAATAGTAACAAACAAGCATTTACAATGCAATGGTTTCGCCTTTGGAAAAGTTTGAGCTATTGGCATTGTAAATGACAAAATTTGTATTTATGTGTTGGTTTTGTCATTTACATTGCCATTAGCTTAATCTCTCGCAATGTGAGACCTATTGTACCCTATGGACGAGCTCAGCAGACAGCAATTACTACCACACACACACACCCAGAGCCAGCCACACACACACACACCCAGAGCCACACACACACCCAGAGCCACACACACACACACCCAGAGCCACACACACACACACACACTCAGGAGAGCAAGCACAGCCAGGGGAAGGGAAGAAAGCACAGCCAGGGGGCAGGGAAGAAAGCACAGCCAGGGCCGGGAAGCAAGCACAGCCAGGGGGCACGGAAGCAAGCACAGCCAGGGGGCAGGGAAGCAAGCACAGCCAGGGGGCAGGGAAGCAAGCACAGCCAGGGGGCAGGGAAGCAAGCACAGCCAGGGGGTAATAAAGCACATCTCGAATATTTAAACGTTCTTTTGAGATCATCATACGCCTAGATAGAGTGTAGAAGCTTAGAGTCACACTAGGTGGTCATTTCTTTCTTCACCTTGTACTTATTCATTCAGCAACTAAATATTTCCAAAAGCACACAATCAACTATAGTCTTATGTCTATCTGGAAGGCAAGAAACTACCTCTGTTACAATACCACAAAGTGTTACACAGATAACTCAAAGTGTTTCAATAAATACAAAAAAATCAGGCAAACTGAATAAGAATAAAACAGATGCAGCCAAAACCCACCATAAAAACAATTCAGGGACTTCCAGTCAAATCCAGGACCAGATTTAAAGCCTTTTGCAATTTTTAGACCAATGGCTTGGGTCCCTCTCCAGTGCCCACTCACCACTATAAGGAACATGCGACTGGCTCATACAAATAATCGGTTGTCACGATCTGTCATTGCGCCTACCGAAGTGAAAAAATCATTTCACTGGCCAGGAAGGATCTGACGCGTCCTTATTAAAAAATATGTGTTGTCCAGTTTGTGCTAAAATAATGGAATTGAATGTGCCATCCGTGGGTATGTAAGTGTGTGTATATATATTTCCAGAGGTCCATCCTGCGTCAAACATTTCCTTCCATCACATTTGCTGTGTATGTGAGTCATCCTACTTAGTATGAGTGTGCCTAAATGGGGGGTCTCCTGCTCACTATTGGGGTACTCAGACTTCACTTATCTACTTAGGCCCACTGAGGTTAGATGCATTTGAGTAGCATGCATTTTCAAACAGTGTGCAGGCTGCCATGCAGTTTGTGGAATTGTCCCCCTGGCTTCAAGGAGCTATGCAGCAGCTAATATATAAAATGCAGCACGAGCAGACGGCGCTATACACAGGGCACAGGGGGGGCGGGAGAGGACACGGACGGCAGGAGGGGGGCGGGGAGGACACGAACGGCGGAAGAGGACACGGACGGCGGGAGGGGGGCGGGAGAGGACGAGGGGGCGGGAGAGGACACGGACAGCGGGAGGGAGGCGGGAAACGTGCACAGGACAGCGAGGGGAGGGGGGACGGCGAGAGGAGGGACACGGAGGAAGGCAGGACAGCAGCAAGCACGGCCCGGCCGGACCAGATTCGGGGGCGTTCCCGGCTTTTGGCTGACGTAGCATGACGTAGCCAAAAGCCAAAAATTCTCGGGAACGCCCCCGAATCTGGTCCGGCCATGACGGACGCCTCTCTGTTCCAATGGCTAGCCTCCATTTATGGAGCTAGCCAATGAAACAGAGGGCGGATTCCAGAGCCACATACTGTAACTCAATAGATTTCTCCTGCAAAAGCTGCTTGCGCAGCTTTTTGCAGCCGAAACCTAAACATCATTGACCCTTACTCTGGCAAGGGAAGGTGAGGTGACCCACTCCATCATTTTGGTCCTCCATCATACAAACTCACAAATGGCAAATCCGAGAAGCCACTGGCCCCAAAGAGAAAAGAAACTTTTAGCACTGCTCTGCACAAAAATCACATAGATTGAAAAAGGTCGGGTGGTCTCTAAATGAGGAGTGGCAGAAGAAACTTATCTGAGTCCTTCTCAAGAAGCGTGGCTAATGTAATAAAAGACATGGCTTAAAATGTGTAAACTAAAAACCAATTGCTTGAAACTGTGTGCCACCTGACCAGTATAGGTATTTGGGGGCTTCTCTGTGACACTTCTGTTATTGCATGATCCAAAAATTGAAAGGCATACGTCTAAAAGAAACCAGACCTATTAGCTTTCCCAGGGCGTGTTAACAGTGTCAGAGAAATAAGAAACAACGGTTCATTTGTTCATAAGCAAACAGAAAATATTTCAATCCTCAAAATAGAAGACTGTGATTTAAAGATGACTAAAGTCTGTGGTAGCTGTTGTATTTGGACTGTCTTATTAACCCACCCTCAATCCCCTTCAGACACCCCCTCACCATTGAGCACTGCATTTTCTTTTTCTTTGATGCTGCTAATATTTTGATAGCTGTTTACCTCCTTCGCACTCTTTCCTTAAGAATTTTAATTAACAAATATGACCTTCGTTCTCTCTATGTGCTCTGCAGAGAGGCCAAGGATTGGATGGGCATGGAGCATGCGTACCTTTATGAGCCACAGGTAAGCACTGTGACAAACGGGCTCTGCCTTCAGCATCAACTCCAGGGCAACCAATCGGCCGGTCATATTTAAATGCACCCACGACCCGAACACAGAAAGACACCTAGAAGCAACTGTGTGCACTACATATGTGGCTTAACGGCTAGAGCGGCCGACTTTGAAGCTGGGGAACAAGGTTCGAGTCTGAGGACAGGCTCAAGCTCCCTGTGACTCAAGACAAATCACTTAATCTCCCCGCGCCTAAAAATGAACTTGTCAGTCTGTAAAACGCTCCGATACCTTCAGGCCGAGTTCTCGTTATATAAAACTGCACAACAAATCTGAATCAAACCTTGCTTTAAAAAATAATGTAAAAAATACGAAATCTAGGGAAAAAAGCCAATATACTTATGGGGTAAAACATGCTAGAGGTAAACAGGGACCGCGTAGCTCACACGTATTAAGTGTTTTCAGAGAAATCGATTAGCGAGCAGGATACGAATATAGGGCCCAACAGGGACCGTTTACAAAGTTACATTTAATTACTGTCGGGTCCTGGAGTGCGCCCCACTTAAAGCAATCGCATAGGGAGCAATGTGTGCAGACCTCTATTAACGTAACATTTAATTTACCCAGTCTGCCAGCAGCGATGACTTCCTGCCACAGGACGGGTCGGCAGATGATGGGCCGTCCTGCAACTGGAAGTGTTGGCTGGAAACCTTAGCATAACATAATTGCGCTGCAGTGCCATGTTGTGGGCGTAACTAGGTTTCGGTAGGGAATGGTAGTAAAAGAGGGGTGGGGTGTCTTCTAGGCAGCGACTTTTGGGCTACAGGGTGCGGTGCTCCGGACATGTCGGCTGATTTCACACCTCTGAACACCTGAAATAAGGTGACCTGTGAACATGGCGTCCTCCAGCAGGGGGCGCAGACAATAGGCCCGCAGATTACAGGTCCTCGGCAGTGAAATAGTGCGAGTGCCTCTCTAGGCTTCTTACCATATTATAGAACACGGAATCCGCTTGCTTTTCCATTTGAATTATTTGATTGTTTTTGGCTCGGGCAGGATATCCGTGCCTGTCACGGCGGCTGCTGCGTGGTGCTCAGAGACATTTTAAGACCGGCAGCGCTGGGGGAGGGGCACGCATAACATCTCGGACAGTTTGCTCTAGTTAACATTTTAAATATTTCCAAATGTTTTCTATTCTTTCAGTCCTGCTCGTCCCAGCCCCCACCTTCACATCTGCACAGCGCGTTAATGGCTGTTAATTGTTCAGTTCTCCATTGGGATTCCGAGCCGAAGGAAATTAAGCGTAATGTGTTGAGAATACATTTAAAAACTAAAAGCCACTGGCATCCTTAGCAAGGCCGAGCCTGGAAGAGTTAACTTCTCGCTTCCGGCCGGACCAGATTCGGGGGCGTAGCTGTTTACCTCCTTCGCACTCTTTCCTTAAGAATTTTAATTAACAAATATGACCTTTGTTCTCTCTATGTGCTCTGCAGAGAGGCCAAGTAGCGTGCATTTTCAAACAGTGTGCAGGCTGCCATGCAGTTTGTGGATGTGTCCCCCTGGCTTCAAGGAGCTATGCAGCAGCTAATATATAAAACGCAGCACGAGCAGGCGGCGCTATACACAGGGCACGGGGGGGGGCGGGTGAGGACACGGACGGCGGGAGGGGGGCGGGGAGGACACGAACGGCGGGAGAGGACACAGACGGCGGGAGGGGGGCGGGGGAGGACACGAACGGCAGAAGAGGACACGGACGGCGGGAGGGAGGCGGGAAACGTGCACAGGACAGCGAGGGGAGGGGGGACGGCGGGAGGAGGGACACTGAGGAAGGCAGGACAGCAGCAAGCACGGCCCGGCCGAACCAGATTCGGGGGCGTTCCCGGCTTTTGGCTGACGTAGCATGACGTAGCCAAAAGCCAAAAATTCTCGGGAACGCCCCCGAATCTGGTCCGGCCATGACGGACGCCTCTCTGTTCCAATGGCTAGCCTCCATTTATGGAGCTAGCCAATGAAACAGAGGGCGGATTCCAGAGCCACATACTGTAACTCAATAGATTTCTCCTGCAAAAGCTGCTGGCGCAGCTTTTTGCAGCCGAAACCTAAAAAGGAATTGCTGTTCTTTAGGAGGTAGATCTTTACATCTTCCTGCAGGTGGTGATCTGTCATAACTGCTGTAGTGTCCACAGATTGTTTCAAAGATGCTATTCATTTTTATTTTACACCCTCTCCCAATTTGCCCTTTCTTTTAGAACGGTGTTGGAATAAATTCCTATAAAATATGGCAGACGAAATGCAGTGAATTCCAATGCCATACTCACTCGGGGAGGTAATAGATCCTCTAGAATTGGGTCATGGAAGTTGGCTAATGTACTCATTTAATCGAAGCTGATCTTCTGACAAAGAAATATAAGCATACCGAAAGTTACTCTAAGTACAGACTGCTCTTTTCAGGTACATTTTGCTATAAATATATAATTCTAAAGTATGATCTTTTTAATCACGACCATTCAAAAAGGGCAGATGGTGTCTAGTGTTACAGTATCAAACTGGCATCACAAAACTCATACATGCCAAAGCATAATTAACTTTATCCATGCTTTAAGTTGGTGGCAGTAATTGTCACTGAGGCACTACGTCCTTGTTGTCTGAACAGGGAAGTGCCACATGAATCTCAAGTTGCTGGCATTGAGTGGGATTGAAATGAGTCACCCCTCGCATCGGGAAAGGTCTCAATTTGATAACCAGCATTGACAAAGCCAGTAAGTCGATCTAACCTATTAGACATATTGGGTCTGCCAGTGCCATTTGTTCATGCTGTACAGCAGTGCTTCTCAAACTATTTAGAACCAGAGCCAATATTTGGAATGACAAGCTTTAGTGACCCACCTAGCTTTGATGGACATGATGTGGGAATTTTGTTTTCTTCAATGTAACTAAAGCATTGTGTGGTAGCGCACTGTTATTTACAGACAACACATTTTCAATTAAAATGGCCACTACATTTGCACAGACCTTCAGTTTTACTCACTGAAACACATCATCATTTGCGTGCAATGTAGTTTTATTGGTATTTATCATTTGTGCATCACCAAGTAAAGTGTCTTGATTTGTTTTCATCTTTCTTTCCATCACACTTCGAGAAATATGAGATTAATTTTTATTTCCCAAATGCTGAATTGTATAGTTCATTTACATTTTGTTGTGTGTTACAAAACAATGACATCCTACAACCTTTCCTTTCACATTTCCTGTACCAAAGTAAGATTGGCACACAACTAACTTATCTTTAAGACTGCAAAATGAGAGGAGTTTGTAAACTCCAACCTTAATTCCCATGTTTAAAAAAAGTAGCAGTTTGTCAGAAGGCATTTTACCTTTGTCTTTGAAGAGCAGAAAATGTGACAAGATAAATATAGATTTAAAGGCATCTTTACTTATAGCTTAGACTTTCTTGAACCACCAAACACAAGTGGGTCACGACTCAGTTTCAAAAACACTGGTGTGTAGCATAGGCAAACGTGCTAGTTTTGTTCAGCATGAATAAAAATAGAGGCAAAAGAGGTATGATGCTAGGGCTATGTCATTTTGCAGATGTGACGCAGGTGTAAGGTGACCAAATTTTGAGAAGCAAAACCCGTGACATGCCAGACATAAAAGTAGGAAGAACGCCGTCAACTTTTTTTTTTTTTAAGCACGTGCGCAATACATTCACGTAACATTAGCTATTGCAAGAATTCTAGCCTCTACCCTGAAAACCCCTACACTCCTCTCCGTCTCTCGTCTGCTGCAGCGTGCATGCAGCAGAGGCCAACCTGCTGCTGCCGGAAACAAATACATTTGCGGGCTGACTTGACCTTTGTCCCAAAAACCGGGACATGTATCAGGGGCGGCTCTAGGCACGGCGGCCCTGGGCAGGGAGCGTAGGTAGGGGGCCCCGGAAGAGGGGGTCCGGGCGGAACAGAGCGTGGAGGCCAGTGAAGAGGGAGGGAGGGGGGGGGTCAGGGTGTTTGGAAGTGGAACAGAGCCGGAGGCCCCCAATCCCTGCCAGGGGCCGCCAAGCAAATATGTATCCATCCTCAGTATTAATATATTAAGGATATATATTGGCATTGTGGCCCCTGGGGTTTGGTGGCCCTGTGCAGGTGCACAGCTTGCACATGCCTAAGGCCGCCCCTGCATGTATTTAAAATGAATGCAAGCGTCAGGACACTGGGAATGTCTGGGATGTCTGGTCACCCTACGCAGGTGCCTTTTTTTATGTACTGTTCACAGATTGATTGGTAAAAAATAAAATGAGCCAATATGTGGAATATCGAATTAATGGAAACCAAAGATCTCTAACAGAGGAAGTCTGCAGATGCTGGGGGAAATATCTGGGAGGACTTTGCGAACTGGGTTTCAGTGGAGGGAACCATCCAACAATTTCAATTAAGAAGACTGGGTTACTAAGAACCAGGTCCAAGGGTTATCAAAGTATTGCGTTGCCCTTACGTCAAAGCAGGATGACGCAGGGGCAACCCATTCCTTAAATCAAATTTACCAAGCCACGCAAGACCCCCTTGTGTGTCCCCTGCATGACGTGGTAAATCTGGAGTAAACCCAAGTCGCCGCCTTGCCTAACTCTGCGCCAGAAAGGCATCCCAGGGGTGGTGTACCCATGCATTCACACATGTATTTTGGCACATTCCCAAATTTACCGAGGCAAGTAAACTTGAGAAAGCGTCAAAACTTATCTTTCCCGATAGAGGCGCAACAAGGAGAAATCTCTATTTCTCCTCTTCCTAAGTGTGCTGCAACACACTGAAAAAGAGGAAAACACCTAGGATTGTTTTTGTGCAGTGAATTGTCCATTCCTTCACGAAAACAATCATGTCTGCAACTTAGGCACCATGGCCCAAGGGTGTTTATGTTAGCTCTAGTCCGCACCTGTTGCACTAGCACAGTGAGAGCAGAAATACATCATATATTAGTAAATATAGCACTTTCCTGTCCTTTCCATTTCACGCTTCGTAGCAAGTTATCTTGCGGCGTTGCACTGTGCCAAATATTGACGACTCTGGCCCCCAGACCTGAAGATTTGAAAGTTACACCACTGCAGTGCCAGCTTACACTCGAAAGTCACCAAAGAATTAACTTGGATAACTAACTTCACACTGTCCTCTGTATATTCTTTTAGGTTGATTCGCTTGCACATTGCTCCCACCTAGTGGACACTGTTGCTAACACTATGAAACTCATTAGGTTTTAAAATTGTTTTGAAAGAAACTGAACATGCATTTGAAAATGACAACCCAAGGCCTAGATTTATTGTATTGCAATTGCATTTATATAGCGCTTGCTACCCCATGCGAGGCATTGGAGCGTTTTTCGGCAAGTAGCACGCTACTCTGGAACACAAAAAGGATTAGTAGTGAGTTAGTATAGGGAAATATGAAATTGAGTGGTGGACATGCAAGTTTATTTGTATTGAAAAAAAGATAGTGGAGGGATAGAAGAAGGCAGGGTTTGCATTTACATACCACTTGCTACCCCTGATAAGGTGCTGAAGCGCTTTTCGGCGGCTAGCAATCTACTCCAGAACGAACACTTTGCACTAGATTTGCAAACCTGCCATAGTGTTGTGGTAACAGGTATTTGCTCCAAGCAATGAAACTTCCTCAAGGTAGGTGTAACAGTGGAGCAAGTTTTTAAACTCTCCACATTTCTAGATCTCGGCTGAGTCAACGGTTTCTTTAAACAAAAACAAAATATCGACCTCTAAAAAGGCACTTTTAGCCTGTCCATTACTTACCATTGGTTGGCTTCTTTGTCTCTCTTATTTTTTTCCTTTTCGTTGGTGAGCACGTCAGTTTCACTGGATTTGTTTTCTTCTCTGGAAGTACGATTTGATTTCTCGATCCGCATTCTTCTGCACACTTTGCGCTAAGATTGTGGTAGGTTGTTTTTTATTTTTGCTTTTAAGACCACTTGAAACTAAGAAAGTTGAACCTCTCACATCCTGGTATTTCCAAGCGCTTAACACAAACAACTACCAAGAACTAAACTTTGTCATCTGTGACTAGTTTCCAAAACATAAAATTTGGCTGCTTGTCGCTTTGATGAACTTGTAGAAATACTCCCTTCATTTAAGACTGTTGCCATGCAGTATGTGTTCATCTGAATTAACATTTGCCGCGGTATCAGATTTACTTATTTGTTGTTCACCTCTTAGAATTAAGAGGATGTTTAATTCATCAACAAACAAGATGTGTTTTCAAAAGCTTTGTTGCAACATTACCTCTACCGACCCCGAAACTCACCCTTACCTCTATCCACCCAAACACCCTAAAATCGCCTTTAATTCCCTTTTTAACTCTACCCAAAACCTAAAGTCACCCTTACCTCCCTTTACTCCATCCTAAAAATAACCCTTAGATCCCTTTACTTCTACCCACTCTTGAACCCTAAAATTACCCTTTACCCATCCGTGAACCCTAAAAGAAGCCTTACCTTCCTTTACATCTATTCGCTCCTGAACCATAAAATAACCCTTATCTTACTTCACTTTTACTTCTACCCACCCAAACTCTGAAATCACTTTCACCTCCATGCACCCCAAACCCTAAAATCACACTTCGCTCTACTCACCCCTACACCCTAAAACAAATCTTACCTGTACGCATCCCAAAACTCTAAAATCACTTTTCTTTTTTTAACAACATACTCCTGAACCTACTGGTAGCAAGGCCCTGCTCCACGGGCTCCCCTCAAATACTGTCTGCCTACTTACAATCAATTACCTGGAACCTCAGGGGGAACAAAAGGTTCAGGCCGCCCCCCACTCAACCTGCAATAAACAAAATATGGCCTGTCCCTCAAGACACTCTTGCTCTTTCTATTCCACACACAGAAAATGTAGCGGTGTATATAAAATTTGTACTCCCACGTGCCCATTGTTTTTAGTCTGTCCATTACTGTGCAAGTGTCAATAACTATCAAGGTACACAATAAGAAATATTTAAAATTGTCACAATTCCATCACCAACCACAAAATCTGTGGAGAAAAAGAGTGAGCCCCTCACGGTAGCACTGCCAATGGGGTTTTCTGGCTAGCAATTACCAGTGTACCCACTTATAGGTGGCTCACTCTTGTAGTAGTGGAAAGAAAAGACAAACAGAAGAAAAAGACCAACACCATAAAACAGCACTTTTTCTTAACGTCAGCCAGACAATGTACTGATTGTTCGTGCGATAACAAGTCAACGTAAGCACTTGCTATTTTAGTGTAAACATACACCAGTAACCCCAGTGAGAAAAGAAAACGTGTATCTCACACAATTAAAATTAAAGAGCTCACTGGCCACTCCTAATTTATTCTGGGCTGCGAGTTCTCCAAATTAAAAATGATTCACAGTGAGCAAAATCTTGTGTGAATCATTGTCGCCAACCTGTTTCGTTGCTCTTATTTTACGCAACTTCTTCAGGGCAAACAGGCGTTATCCACTTCCATTTCCACTCTCTTGTAAACCACACCTGTGATAGTCAAAATGACAAATTGCAAATAATAATGAGCTGATGGTTCTGGACCCACATGCCAGCTGGCTGGGTCAAGTACAATTAAAAGATTGTGGCACTTAGATCATTTGTAACATAATCACCTGGGGTTAGCGTCTTTCACGCGTACCTGCTACCCCATTCACTGTGGACGTCCGTGTCTAAAAGATCACGGTCCCTCTGAAAACCCGCTACCATCAGGTATTCTGTGCACAAATACACAAACAAGTGAAAGAAAACAGGAGTATAACCCATAAACCAAAATGGGACTGGGTGCATAAATTGTAAGAAGAAACAATGTCCCACTAGGTATCAATCGTAAAGACAGTTCAAAATTATGCATACAGTACGTATTGCAAGGAAGGAACACCAGGGAGTCTCAGTACATTTTGTGAGAGGGTTATTAATCACCAATTGCATTAGACAAGGGAAGCACAGTTAAAGGCAGCACTGTACATGAAAAACATCATGAAGCAACCCAAATGACACTTGGTGAAATTGTGATGACGCAGTGAGAGTGACGACGCAAGTGAAGGTGAAAAGCAGCGTGGTCGGCGCGAAGTGATAAAAACAATCAAAGCAAGGCTTTCACATTAAATATATACAATTAGACATGTAGAATTTGAGATAGTGATAAGCCTATTGGTAGTGCGCCGTGAAATCGCGCTGTTGTAGTCAAATACACAAACAGACACCAGGTTTTATCAATATCCGGCCGTGTCACCTCCCGCTTCTCACCCTATATTTGCTGTCAATACCCTTTTATCACAAGGGGGACGAATCAACTACTGGCATGCACTCGGAGCAGCGCGCACCCCGCCACTATTGCATTCCCAAGTGTGAACCCATTGCCAATTAATCACCTCTATGTCCGCCCCAGTAGAGATAATGACTCGCTACTCGTACCGCATGAGATAGATCATCTTACCCACGCCGAATCACCGGCAACGCTCGACTTCAGGCGGGCCCAGCAAACCTCCCACCGGTGGTTTTAAAGTCCCATGGAGTTCCGCTCTTAGCATCTCATGTCACATGACAAGTCTACTCAGCGTGGCGGCCATCTTAAGAGGGACCTATTACAGTGTATTCTAATATGAGGGTCAAACTGAATTTCTTGCACCTCCTGCTCCTCATCCTGCGGGCGCCAATAAACATTCACTGGTCAATTTTCTTACTTTGCACGGCCTGCCCATGGCCTAATAACTGAATAAACAAAATGTAAATTGCCTAATGCACAGAGGTCACTGAGTTTGTATCGCACCCCCAGCACTATGTAGCGGCCATCTTAAGACAGGGCTCTAGTAATGTGATATCATGTATGTTCTCCAGTGTTCAGACCTCATATTACCATCAGTCTGCAACTTCCTGATTAAAGGACTCTGGGCCACCCGGTTTCTCAATCACCGTTTGCTAATCTTATTCCATTCAATGGAATCATTTAACCCCTCACGATCAACCTGTTCCTGGTAGATCCAGCGCGCTTCTTTCCGGGCCAAAATACTTTCAGCATTATGACTCTCAGACTACTCTCTCTAGCACCACCCACTCTAGGTCTTTGGGATCATGCCCCATCTCACTGAAGTGTTGCACCAGTCTTGTGGTCAGCTTTTTTGCTCTTAAAGTGCTGAGGTGTTCCTGTATTCGGACTATCACCTTTCTCAATGTAAGTCCAATATAGTGGAGTCCACATTTGCAAGTTAATCTGTAGATCACATTCACAGTATTACAGTTACTGAACCTGGTAAGATGCCAGATTCTCCCATTTCTCAGGGTAACTGCCTTCGTGGTTTTTGTCAAACTGCATACTGAGCAGCTGGTGCAAGGATGGTGGCCCGCTGGTAACCTATCAACATGTGGGGCATCTATGGTCCGGGTATGGACCAATTTGTCCTTCAAATTAGTTGCTCTTTTGAAGGCAAATCGTGGGGGTGGCATCTTCCCAATACTGGTATCGAGGATCGACCAGTGTTTCCTCACAATTTGCCTCAATTTGGTGGATAAGGGATCAAATGTTGTAACAACCGGTATACATTCCTGTTTGACTTTCATATGCCTTTCAAGAAGTGCCTCGCGGGGCGTGTTTAATGCACGTTTACGGGCTTGCTTCACAACCTTCTTTGGATAGGCCCTTGCGGTAAGTTTCTTAGCCAGGTCTTTAGACTGTTCCACAAATGCCTCTGTAGTGGAGCAATTGCGCCGATAGCTCAAAAATTGCCCTACGGGGAGATTATCTCGCAATGCTCGAGGGTGAAAAGATTGATATTGAAGCAGTGAATTCTTGTCAGTCTTTTTATGGTGTACAGTCATAACCAGTTTCTGGTTAGCTGCCAGGATATCAACATCAAGGTATAACTGCTGCTGTTTTGCTGATCGACCAAGTAAACTTCAGGCACTCATCTATCTGATTTAACCATGTTAGGAAGCCCAGGAGACGGTCCTCTGTACCTGTCCAGATACAGAGGACATCATCAATATACCTCCTCCACAGGGATATATGGTCCCTAAAGGGGTTGTTCTGATGGAGGACCACATTCACCTCAAACTGGCCCAAATAAATATTTCTTATTGTGTACCTTGATAGTTATTGACACTTGCACAGTAATGGACAGCCTAAAAACAATGGGCACGTGGGAGTAAAAATGTTATATACACCGCTACATTTTCTGTGTGTGGAATAGAAAGAGCAAGAGTGTCTTGAGGGACAGGCCATATTTTGTTTATTGCCTACTTACAATGCCTTAGAAACTGGACCTGCACTTCCGACTTTGGTAAAAAAATAAAAAATAAATTTTTTAAAAAAAGAATAAAAAAATAGGTTTCGCCTATGCAAGAGCTATTGGCAATGTGTTTTAGCTTAGTTGTACACCATTGTGACTGCTGCTCAACATGCCTAAAAGTTAGTGGAATGGGGTAAATTGTGGAGGAGTAGAGTGGGTGGACTGGGATGGAGTGGAACAGCGTGGAGTAGATTAGATTGGTGTGGGATAGTTTGGGATAGAGCGGAGTGGGTTAGATTGGAGTGTAACTGTGGTCGTGAGGCTACATCTCTTGCACATAAATATAGGGCGCATGAAGGCGTTTTTGGTGGCATACATATGAGAATGAAAACTTAGGCGCAGGTTTTTAAAAGAGAAATGTAGTAGTTACTGCACTAAACAGGCACATAATTTGTATGCACAGAGAAGGGGAAACATAAGTCTGAGGATACAGGATTTAAGGAGAAATGGATTCACTGCAGCGCTGCTCAAAATTGAGGCGCCTTAAAAAGTCACCATTCCGTGCTATTTGTTTGGTGGTATAAAAGGAAGCATCAAACTGTAAAACAAAGTCACAAACTGCTTTAATATTACATGCCTTTTGTTTGGTGTGGGAAAATTCCAAAACAAATGAAGGCAACAACAAACAAACTTGTAGGAAGGAAATTAAAAAGCAACCCAAAGGTGTAGCATGGAAGTGGAAATGATGATACCCTGAATCAGTGCGAGCAGCGGAAGGGCACTAATCAAATGAAATCAATTAGTATTTGGTTCATGCTTTGGAGAAATAAAAGGAAGTGACATGAGGCATATGGTGGCCAATTAGGAGGCAGCTATAAAGAAGGACAATCAAGCCAGCAAATGGTAAGTAATGGCGGGCTCAATCCCTTTACTTTATACAATACCCCTCGCATCAACAGCGCTTCTGTGCTGTTAGGCGTGACCTAATAAAGGAACACCTATTTCCTGGAACCTTGTCCCTCTATCCAGGAGGACTGCCCCAACCGTTCTAAAATTCATGAGAGCTGAGTACTCGCCTTTTTAAAGAACACTACACCTCGAAGCAGTACTAGCCCACAAACCAGTGACCTTCCTGTCACACGCGGACATGGTCTGTGACTCTGTACCATGCTCCGCTGGGTTTTTACAATAAAAGTAGGCTTACATAGGTCCTAAAAAATACCTCAACAAGCAAGGCTCTGTGAAATAGTGTTCAAGGTATTACTTCTTATTTAACATTAATAAACTCATTGCCATTTCAAAAAGCAATTTTTGTTTGTATTTCATGTACTTTTAATCTCAGTAGAAAGGCACGGCCTCAACATGAAGTGACAAATTGAGTGCATCGAAACCCTATAGTTTCCACCATCTGGCCACTGGGGGAAATAGTTTTACCAATTTACCAGAGAAAAGAGTGGTGAGTTTCTAGGAGTCCATATAGTATGCAAACCCCTTGGAGTTGCTGCAGGGCAGATGATATGCCCAAGGGCTACGTACCAATGGTGATGGCAATTCCCAGAGGTCACCTGACCAGGCCATGACAGCGATATGCCGCATGCCCAAAGCCACTTGTCATGGGTTAGCTGGGGGTTTGCAGCATGCCCATAGAACGTTTGTGCCTGCTTAAGGGGTGAATGGATTAGAGAGAAACAGCAGCACACACCAGTGAGTGGTCGAAGCCCCGCCTGTCTGAGAAACAAAGCCTGGAAGTCCGAATCTTTAAGCTCGCACTTCGGCTGGAGTTTACCACTGGAGCAGTGCACCTATAGACTTTGCAGTCTCCCCACTTGTATAATGAACATACAGCAAGTCCAGTGGGAATTTGTTCCCCCTTCACCTGTTCCGTTTACCTCCTCAGCCCTTTTTTCCTGGTTTGAAGCCCTACAGTTTTGAGATAGTGGTGGAGAATCTTTTCTTGATGTGCCCATTGGCCCTTGACCAGAATGTAATCAAGGAAGGGGGTAGTGTCTCCTTTAGTATCTCCAGATAATTGTAGAGACTTAAGTACAGCGAAAGGAAATGCGCGATTGTTGCATAAACTGTGGGCTTTGGATTTTTTTTTCAATATTAAGCTTTATCTATTTTAGGTGAATATTTTGAATACTAATACACTATGTTCAACTTTGAAATGGTGCATCTCTAAGCCTCTGGTGATCCCATCACACACCACCTAATATTTGATTGAGCATTAATTTCCTGGAACTGTGACCTCATTCCATTATGGGTAACCACTTCAATGAGCAATCAGTTAAAATAGGGATAATTACTTAATGAAGCAGAAGCAAAAAGTCTGCCGAAGATGTGTCATTTATAATGCCTAAAAAAAAACACTATATTAAAGTCAGAAAGCTACTGCCCGTTCACCTTAAAAGACACCTACATTTCAGACTAAGCAGTTTTAGACATGCAAAGGCTAACACGTTGTTGCAGTACAGAGCCCAGACAGAAAAACACCACAAAACTAGCTTTATACATAATTTATTACAAAACACAAACATATTGCCATCAAAAACACTAACATATTTCAATCAGGAACACACATTTCCCTCCCCAGCGCAAAGAAGAGTAGCTGTAACTGTAGAGTCTTTCCATCTATGACACTTTCTCAGAACTTGGAGAAAGTCTGAGCTGGGTAGTTGTGCACCTTGCGCCAGGGAGCTGCACAATGGACAGCACAGTGAGGTATTCTGTCTATGGCAAGAACTATTTACACTCACAGTTAAAATTGTACCGGCATCAATAAATCAAAACTCACAATGGCACAGTGTGGTCAATAGGCAGAACTTCAGATGAAAAGCATCATCACAGTGCCTGGAATGGTGGTACGGAGCCAGCCAACTGACCCTCTCAGAATGGAGCCTGTGGTGCTGGTAGTGGTCAATTCTGGAATCTCTACCACAACTCGTTTGGAGCTCTGACACGGAGCACTGGGGCAACAGTTTTAGAAAGATAGAGGCACGAGGTAACAGTGTGAAAAAGTCCTGTACTAGTAGCATTACTGAACTTGGGAGCCTGACTGTTTCATAGGGGCCCATCAAGTGAAGTGAAAGCCAATGAATTGTTACTGACCAAGTCTGCAGTCACTAATGGTATATTATTAGCCAATTGTTAAAGTACATTCTGAAGGTAAAAAAAAACAGGGGAAGGAGCTCAGCAACAGCAAATCTTTGTTTTCAACATTCTCTCTGAATTCTTTGAAAACAGACCTGCCTCGACAACATGAATGCTAGTCTGCTTAGATTTCTTAACTGTATGTGTAGGAAAAACAAACTGTGTGAAGCTAGTCAGGCAGTGTTCACTCGAATACAGTGGTCTTCAACATTTTCTGTAATAAGAGCTATTTATGGTAGATGAAAATAATTCAATGCAACTAATATTATTGGTGTGGTAACAGTGACCACGCCAGACAAGAATTACATCAGTTGCCACCCCAAGCACGATTACTTCGCTGCATCATGCAGGGTTGTCAGCAGTAATGTGAAAAGGGTTTATAACTTTGGAATGTCTATTTATGGTTAATACATGACGGCCATAGCTACAATGCTGCTGATACCAATGTAATAATATAAGTAATAATTCTCCCCAATGATGCACGATTGAAGAATCAAGCAGCACCTTATAAATTTTGGGATACATACATTAAAGTAACCAAGCAAAAGCTTCTAATTTAGTAGGATGGGCTGCGCAATTGAGGGCTAATTACAAGTAGATTGAGAGCAACCAGTTGCTCATGAGCTACTAGCTGGAGAAGCCTTCTCCAGTAACAGCCTTGGTCTAGATACACAGATTCCTCTTTTTTTCAGTTTAAAACAGTGTTTTAATTATTCCAATTTAAACTCCTAGATCTATGGTGAGGTCTCCTAAAGGCATGTTCTTTTTGCTCAAATTAATTTACATTTGGAAAATACAAATTTAAATGCTGGGTTCCAGGATTGAGACCATGTGCAGATATGCTACAATTTAGGAATTCGGAGGGAATACCAATAATGAAATACGATTAAGGTAACAACTTCTCAGTTCAGTGAATAATTCACATTAACATAGAAGCTGGACCAAAAATTCATTCAAGCTCTGTAGACTTTAGCAGGTATGCGGTGTTAGAGGGACACGTAAAGAGCTATCTTAAAGTAACAAAGAGAAGCTTTTGAAAGGGCTAATTTAGCAGGGAGCTCATAAGAAGAATAAAAAAGAAAAGCTAGTTTACTATGGAAAATAAGGGTTATGTTGAATGAATAAAGGCTAGGTGAGCAGTGAAAAAAGGAAGTGTGAGAGGAGCATTGTGGACTAAAAACATGGGTTTAGGTTGAGCTAAGGAACTATCAGAGGACAGGTAGTTTTCATTTCATTTTTTTTATATACAGGAGAGACCAGCTCTGTCAAGAAAAGGAGAACATGCGTCAGAGAACATAATATGGGCACTTATAAAGCGCACGTTCACCCATGGGTATTTTGGCATTGAACAACAGATGTTTATGGTAACCTAACTCAATGGTACTCATTTTTATCGACCTGAAATGGATGAAAGGCTGAGTGGACCGGACGGGATTTGAACATGTGACCATGAGGTCGACAACATGCTCCTACAGTGGATGCATTAGTCTACTAAGCCACCAGACAGAGGACTGCTATCAGGGGAGATAGAAACGGTCTCACAGAAGATAGAAGAGGACTTGTGGTACAGAGAAATAGAAACATTCTACATCATATGGAGGAGAGTGGATAATAGGTGCACCATCAGAGGAAAGAAGAGCCCACTCAAATGAAAGAGGTGTTCTTCTAGACACAGTCAACAGGAAGAACAGTGGTTTACGGCAAGTGGTAAATTAACTTAGTTTGTCTTCTTGTTGCGCGAGACAGGCTGCTCTTGTAGCACCTCCAGATACTGGAAGCCAATCAGCATCCCCAAGACTGAAAAACCTGCAGGAAAGAAGGAGTGAAGAATAAGCATAAAGCAAATTCAGACAATGTTTCCTTAATTTGCGATTACAGGAGCATAACTAGCAAAGTGTGTCTAGCTTGCAAAGACTTTGTGGACAGTCAAAGAAACACACTATCTGAAAACATCCTCTACCAATAAGGTAGTGTTATTTAACCGCATGCGCGCTAGCGGGTTTTCCCGCTGCGCGCTGAAATTTGGAAATCGCGGGTTACGTGACAAAGCCAGCTCGTCATGCGCGCAGCGCAGGTAACGCCCATGACGAGCTGGCTTTGTCATCCGCATCGAAGGGGTTAATGAATACAAACATAAAAAAGTTAGAATGAGTACTTGTTGGGAGACGGGCGTGAGGGGGTTCTTCTCTGGTCTGAAGGAGCAAATATCCCTTATAGGTTAAGCGGGTTCCTCATTCTATCATTTAAGTGGAACTGCTATCCAAGATCTTTAGGTCTTGATCATCAAAGAAGGCACAGGTTTCTATGGGTGGGGAAATACAACCAGTTACTCACAAAGGCTCCAGTTCATCATCGCTTTCCTGGCTGCCACAGTGCAAGAGCGGTTTGTCCTCCAAAGAGGGATTTGGCCATAAAGGATACTGCGGATCATTCCCCAAGGTAAAAATACTATGGCCTGCAGGGTGTTTCAGAGGCTTCTAGAGTAGATGACTTCCTGTATTCTGGTAGTTCTTATCTTCAGATTAACAATATAGGAACTGTAGTTCGTTTTTCCTTCCCTGGAATCTACCCACTACCGTACTAATCCCAATTACTCCTGCATTGCAGATTCAGGTTTTCATATTTTCTTTCCTCAGAAAAATGTTTTGGATCCCCCAAATTCCTTCCTCTTATTGCAGAATCAGGTACTAATTCTAGATCCTCCCATTCAGATTCAAAACTTGACAGCTTGTTTTAGACGCTGTTAGTCTATTAAATATGGCAACAACTGAGGAAATAAAAACAAAATCATGTGCACTGCCAGAAAAATGTTAAACAGCTCATGTTCTGTAACTGGGCTTCACAGAATAACACTTCAGCCGCCTATAGTATCAGTTGAAGAGGTCCTCCTCCTGGTCTTCCGTTTCTGGCAGGTACATTAACTCCTGGAAACGTAGATTTCCCATATTTCAGCTTCTCTTAATTTAGTGTTTCAAAACGTATTGATAAAAGTTGTCAGAAGACATTAAGATCTTCTCTAAATCTCCGTCATCCATATGAAGATTTTGCTTCCAGTAGGATTGTAACCTTGTTTCAGAACAGGCTTCCAAGCCGTGCTTGACTTTATCCAAGCGGATCAACATAATGCAAACTCGTTCATGTAACCTTACAACTCATTTTTTAGTAGGGTTTATACCAATACTGTCTTTATTTCTATGTGAACAGCAGAATTGTATTTAAACTAGGAAATATTCCCTCCAATCTTACAGCCTAGGCTACACATTCTAATGAAGGGATTCGCTGTAAGCTCATGCGGTGAGGCCATCAAATGTTACTCTGAAAAAACTACCTTTCACGAAACCAGGCTTATTGTCCTGCATTGTGGTTTAACCCCGGTAACACAGAAATACTGCTGGCTGTGTTGTAGATTGTAAGTCCATGAAATGTGCTGAATTCTTGAACTAGACACACTTTGGGCACAATTGTGGCCTTTAACAGGAAGGTCCTAGGAAGCCAAGTGGGCCTCTCCACAAGTAGCAGACATTCCTTTGAAGGTTTCCAACTAATGGGAACCTTCAGGCAGCCAGGAGACTTCACAAACTCTTTTCACTTATAACCTGATTCTGACACATAGTCTCAACCTCCCAAATAATCTACGAAGTTTGTCCGAACTAACCTGGGAAGGACAGAGCAGGAAGTAAGGCAGAAAATACGTACCTCAGGCAAATCAGGTTCTCTTAGTATTCCCCTCTCTTTCCAAAACCCCTTCCTTTAACATAGTATATACATCATTGCCTCCTTTTCTGGCTTTAAGAACTGGGAGACTGGCACAACACCTGATGGCAATGGTTGTTGACACAAAGGAGCCTAGTGCCTGCACAGGATAGGAGATATGCACATAGAAACTTCATACATAGTTCCCCAATCAAGTTGTAAAGGAGGGAATGCAAAAACATAGGAATCTCAATCTCCATAAGAGTAATTTACTTTTCCCATGCAACCCTTCCGATTATGGATTATTTCCTTGTGGTATTTCTGAGCAGGACAGAAAATACTCTCCTTCGTGCTTTGGGTACTTACTTCCAACCATCAAGGGGGCCAGGACACCGATTGTCATAGGGGCGGTCTTATAGATGAAGGCCTCCGAGAGGAAATGAGCCACTGCCAAGACGAAGGACAAGAGGGTGATGTGGTACAGCCTGCACAGTCGTGGGAAAGAAAGAGGCAAATGAAGGAGAAAAAGTGGCCAAAAAAACTGACAGATTTAGAGAGGCCCCAAGATGGAGTGTGTAAGGATAGCGCCAGAGGGTGCAAGATGCGTGGGAGGGTTAGGGAGACAACAAGGGATGGAGGAGTAATGATAGAGTGTCAACCAAAGAGGGGGAATGACAAGGATCAGAGTCAACGGAGAATATTCAAGGGGGCGGAGAGAGATGAGGAAGATGGTTATCATTCAAATGCAAATATTTTCTATATTTTGTTGTTGGTTATATATAACACTAACCCGGTCCAAGGGAATTCGACACTACAACAAGACCAGTTTACATTACACACTTTATTACAATCATTTTAGGCACCAGGAGATCAAGAGATTTGCCAAGATTTACAGGATGTTGAGCTGAAGCAGGGATACAAACCAGAATCCAGATGTCTCAAACTCGAGCCAGTATTGCACATCGACTGCCATTATGAATATATTTCAAACTATGCAACAACAGGTTCAGGCTGTGTTAGCAGAGTGCTAGAAACAGGGAGCCACAGGTGTATTATGGCACAGTGTTAATACTTGGAGGACAGAAGATACTGGTGCATTGTAAGAAGGGTTCAGGCAGAGGGGTCAAGAGCCAGATTTTCAGTAGTGAGTCAGCTCGTTAAGTTTGAATTAATCATCATCAAAAGATCTTTATTCAGCCAATCCGGCCATAAAAAACAACATCACAAACATAATCCAAATTTGTTAAAACTCCCCAGGTGGAAATAATAAAATACTGCGTAACTCAATCATCAACTAACAAGAATCAGTAAAAATAAATGCCTAGAATGCTAATGCAATCGAAACATATACAAATCATTGAAATAAGTTCATGCAAATTCCAATTTATAGAACAATAAATAATTGGAAGCTACGCAAAGCAAGTATATCTAAAATGGAGAATACGCTCCATCCCATCGGAGAGATTTTTACCCTCCATGGTTCTCCTAGTTCTAATGGCATCTTTCAGGAAAGAACATGTTCGGGGCGTTCAAGAATTGCAGGTGGTACAGAGCTTCTTTACAGCTGCGATAACCAAGAGTTTTTAGCCAGCGATTTTAGAAAGTGCTTAAGTGCATGGTTAAAATAAACACAAAAAAACATAATACAACAAAGACTGCTCTGAAGTATCATCACACACAAGGACAGGGCTCCCCACGAGGGTATACGACCTGACAAAGCACAATAGCCGCCATACAGTACTAGACCTAAAGCGAAAAAGCAGAGATTTCTCTCAATGCATTAGATCAAGTGAAAGAGAATGCTAACTCGGGAGAAGCAAGTGACCTATAATTAGATAACACTGTGCATTTTGTAATCTCAAATTCATTAAGTCACTTCATAAAGCAAACTGTGTATTAAGATGCTTATTCAAGTTACATTTTAGGTACCTTGTGGAGAAAAGTGAACACGTCAACATAACATTTCATGAGAGTAAGAGGAGGCTGAGTGGCACTTGTTGAAACGTTGTTGTAGGATTGGTAGAAGTACATGTAGTAGTGCCATCAATGCTACTATACATACTTTAGCCCTACATGTAATACTCAAAAGTAAACAGATTGGTAGTTTGATTACTTGCAACAGTAGAAGCAGCTCTGCCAATACTGCTCGTAGCAGGATCAGCAGTAATAAACATTCATAAAAGTAGTATCAGTAGTTGTACCAATACTATTACCTGCTGCAGTACAATAAATAATAGGACCTAGTGTAATGGTACCAAAAGAAACATTAACAGCAGTAATCAAAAGGGGTGCCAGTACTACTGCTACTTGGATCAGGACCTGTATGTCTGCTAGTACTATTAACACTGCTGGGCAAAACTAATTAGCATCACATTGAGGATGCCGTTGTGGTGCTAGTAGTTGAACTAACGTCAGCATTACCATGAAGCAATCGAAGACTCATTTATGGCAAGGAAATATTCTACATTGTAATTTATATTGAATAAGATGCTGCGCTTTGAATAAATATATTATATCATAGAGCAGAACTATGCCTTCAGTGAAAAGAGAAACATTAATTGCAGTCACCATCTTGTTTGGTCTAGTCAAAGGTTTAAATAATTTAAACCGGAGCCTCAAACCCCCGCCCCCACCCCTCCTCCCCCTGTAGCTATGGCACAGAGGAGAAAACCTTAACAAAAATGTGTATAGCATTTAGAAGTACCAAAACAGTTAAAAACAACATAATTAAAATCCCATTCCAATTTTTAAAAAGTAGAGTAAAATGTCATTGAGTGAAGTGAAAATAGTGCCAAAAAGAGCAAAGCGCCAGTGGTGTGCAATGGTCTTGGAACCTAGGCTCGATTTGAGGCAGACAATGAATCGCATGACAGATGCACCAATTAGATTGGCCCGCTGGGGACTGGAAGTTGTGAAATTCAAGAAAGTTTTCAAGTCCCAATAGGACTTGTAATTTTTTTCATATGAAAAACTCTCTTCTCCACATGAAGCAAAAATAACCTAACATTCAATCAGACCACTGGTCAGATACTTTTCGTAGTCAGTCCCCTTGAAGCTCTGGAACACATGTTTGAAAAAGTTCCCAAACTTCATTTGGTGCTCAAACAACCAACAGGCTACACTTCCAGAGTCCCCCATGGCCTCAGTGGGGAGCACTTGCAGACACTCAGTGAGTCAAGTAGAGTGCAACATCAAAGTCAAGTCCAGTCTATTCACCACTGGTCAGCTGGGATTGTACACACAAATGTCCTCTTCAGCTGTTTTTTGTTGCTGGTGCCACTCAGTGGGATCAGCCTGATGATATTGGGAGTTGTTTTGGTCCTTGGATTTCACGTTGAAGTGAGTCCAACATCCTCATATCCTTCAGCCACAGATAACAAGTGAGCCACCTGATATTCTTTTGCAAGTCCAGCAGTGTTCCGAGGAAGACTGGGCGAGGCCCCAATTCTGTAGGGTTCACCAGCCTAGTCTCTCACCAATTCAGTAACATTTCCCAGAACCAGGTCTACCTAATTTTAAAGTCATTCCCATATGCTTTACTGAAAACAGGCCTAAAATGTAATGTGCCAGGTTAAATCCAAAACGACAAGGGTCCTCAGTCATACAAAACTTAGGCACTGGAAGTGTGCGTGGGGATTATACCACGGTTTTGTTAATCTCCTTCAACTCCTGAAGCTAAAATTCAGTTTTAGGCAGTCCCTGTACCCGGAAGCAAACCCAGAGACCAAAGTACGGAAAAGCAGTGTCCTTCAGCAACCCCCGATTATGGGGTGGAATAGTGTCAGGATAGTGGCGCCCCTAGGGAAAGTACACCGTATCCTATTATTCAGTATCTAGCGGTGCTCGTAAGGTAGGGAGAACCACCCATCTCCCTATTATGTGGCCTGGATCACCCAGTTACGACATCCAATTCCCCAGCACATGCTTAGTGTCTTTCGCATAGTAAATCATGGGTCAGAGTCGACAGAAGTATCAATTTCTTTTATTCTTCTTTTTTAGCAAATACACCAGTCTCAGCCAACACGTGTCAATTCCCGCGACTTCTTCAGGGCTCATAGGTTAGAATGTTGTACTTGGCTTGCGGTGGTAATTCCAACCCGTACGCTATCACATTATCAATATCACTGCTTTACAAATATGCACAATCCCCCAAAGTCCATGAGTAGCACAAATTTGGGAGTCGATATTTCAAAAAGTCACTCGTATCTCTCGGTCACAATCCTCACTTCCCCGTAAGGAGCTCATCAGCGGCGGCGGGTACTCACCTCTTTGACAAGTGTTCACCCATTAAATTGTATCCTGGAAATGTTACCAAAAACTGCACTGGAGTTCACTAGACATTGTGAAAAACTAGGTATGGTAAAATAAAGCTGGTCAATTTCACTCTTCTGCAATATTCAATCATAAGACTCTTATGGGCTGCATATTGCTCTTAGTACCTAGATTTATGCCATTGCAACTCAAAGGTGTGCAAGCCCTTCTAAAGGTGAATTTGTTAGGAGGGTGCAAATCAAGATTTAGCCTCCTGATATGTACTGGTGCCAGGACAGCCACTGCTTTTGATAGAATGTAATGAGATCAGACTCCTTTGCACACAAACCTCTCTCTCAAATAAACATGCTGTGGAACGAGGACATGGTAAAAGATCCCAAATGTGCAAGAAATTCCGATTTGGGGTGGGGTAGGGGGGAATTATATGCCATAGTAAGGCTTTCAAAGTCAGCCAGATAGGAACAGAGAGCCATTACAGCATGTTAAGACAGGTTAGTTTGAAGGGGTAAGAGGTTCAGTTTATAAGACAGGTTAGTTTGAAGGGGTAAGAGCTTCAGTTTATAACACATGTAATCCAAAAGGTGCTTCATGCCTTTTGGGATACATCACAGCACTTACAGAGGAAAAAGCAACTTGAAAAATGGTGCTAATGTAGACAACAAAGAACTGGTTACATTACTTTATCTGTGTTTCTAAGGTTGTACTAAAATGGGTATGCAAAATAGGTTTTGCTTTAATAATTTCTGCGTGATTACAGGAGGGATCGTATATAGCTGGTTGGGATGAATAAGCTCAGACTTCGGTGACATATGCACAAAGAATTTTCTTTTTAAGGGGCCTTCTTAGGTTGGCTGGCCAGTACTAGTAGAGCTAAAAAGCTTGAGGTGGTATTAGTAGTAGAGAAAAAGGCAAAGTTTGTCAGCAGTTAAAAGGAAGGTGCAGAAAATGTTTCTGCTTTGGGGTAAATTTAACTGGAACCTCATCCAGACAAAAGGGGGAAAACACTCAAAGTCTGTGATGCGAGGTATATATATATATATATCATTTCAAAGGTCCAAGCTTTTCAGAAGGCACACAACAGCATTCACATTCCACAGTGATGCGGTGTTGGGTCGTCAGCCCTACGCGTTTCGAGGCGCCTCTCATCAGGGGCTTCTTTCTCTATTCTGGCGTCTCTGATGTTTCTCTGATGCACGCATTCAATTAGTTAGCGTTAGTACGTCACAGATTGCTTTCTATGCATGCTGGGTATTGTAGTCCCTTAGAGAATATTTTTGTTTACCCATAGTGGGCTCATTGCGCCAAAAATCAATTTGAGTTGTTTTAATATTTCACTCGTACACTGGGACATTTTCCTGTAGTAGTTGGGAATTGCTGTTGCCATTCGATCGGTCTAGGTTCCCATCTCGGCTCCTGTAATTGCACAGACGGTGCTCCTCTGCACGGCCGGACAGCCGTGTG
This sequence comes from Lissotriton vulgaris, assembly GCF_964263255.1. Taxonomy (NCBI): domain Eukaryota; kingdom Metazoa; phylum Chordata; class Amphibia; order Caudata; family Salamandridae; genus Lissotriton; species Lissotriton vulgaris. Next base: position 263,807,966 of record NC_141697.1, read on the forward strand.
ATTAATGTCATTTCAAAGGTCCAAGCTTTTCAGAAGGCACACAACAGCATTCACATTCCACAGTGATGCGGTGTTGAGTCGTCAGCCCTATGCGTTTCGAGGCCGTCCGCCTCTCATCAGGGGCTTCTTTTTCTATTCTGGCGTCTCTGATGTTTCTCTGATGCACGCATTCAATTAGTTAGCGTTAGTACGTCACGGATTGCTTTCTATGCATGCTGGGTATTGTAGTCCCTTAGAGAATATTTTTGTTTACCCATAGTGGGCTCATTGCGCCAAAAATCAATTTGAGTTGTTTTAATATTTCACTCGTACACTGGGACATTTTCCTGTAGTAGTTGGGAATTGCTGTTGCCATTCGATCGGGCTAGGTTCCCATCTCGGCTCCTGTAATTGCACAGACGGTGCTCCTCTGCACGGCCAGACAGCCGTGTGATTAATGTCATTTCAAAGGTCCAAGCTTTTCAGAAGGCACACAACAGCATTCACATTCCACAGTGATGCGGTGTTGGGTCGTCAGCCCTACGCGTTTCGAGGCCGTACGCCTCTCATCAGGGGCTTCTTTCTCTATTCTGGCGTCTCTGATGTTTCTCTGATGCACGCATTCAATTAGTTAGCGTTAGTACGTCACAGATTGCTTTCTATGCATGCTGGGTATTGTAGTCCCTTAGAGAATATTTTTGTTTACCCATAGTGGGCTATTGCGCCAAAAATCAATTTGAGTTGTTTTAATATTTCACTCGTACACTGGGACATTTTCCTGTAGTAGACAGAGACATCAGAGATGCCAGAATAGAGAAAGAAGCCCCTGATGAGAGGCGGACGGCCTCGAAACGCGTAGGGCTGACGACCCAACACAGCATCACTGTGGAATGTGAATGCTGTTGTGTGCCTTCTGAAAAACTTGGACCTTTGAAATGACATTAATCACACGGCTGTCGGGCCGTGCAGAGGAGCACCGTCTGTGCAATTACAGGAGCCGAGATGGGAACCTAGCCCGATCGAATGGGAACAGCAATTCCCAACTACTACATGAAAATGTCCCAGTGTACGAGTGAAATATTAAAACAACTCAAATTGATTTTTGGCGCAATGAGCCCACTATGGGTAAACAAAAATATTCTCTAAGGGACTACAATACCCAGCATGCATAGAAAGCAATCTGTGACGTACTAACGCTAACTAATTGAATGCGTGCATCAGAGAAACATCAGAGATGCCAGAATAGAGAAAGAAGCCCCTGATGAGAGGCGGACGGCCTCGAAACGCGTAGGGCTGACGACCCAACACCGCATCACTGTGGAATGTGAATGCTGTTGTGTGCCTTCTGAAAAGCTTGGACCTTTGAAATGACTATATATATATATATATATATATATATATACACATATATACACATATATATGTACAATTATTGGGGATATTAAAACATGCAATGAATGGAGAAAGAGGCCACACAGAAAAGATGAAGGTCAGGTTTGATACTTTTCGCTAGTAAGGGCTTAGGAGTGATTCTATATTGGTCTCCTTTTCTTGAAAACACTCCTATTTCCATTATATGTAGTCTTAGTGTGAAGGCCATTTACTGGCAAGCCTTGTTTATGTGTACCCAGAGTTTGATCTGCAAGTGTGGTAATGACAATACAACATGCCCTGGCATCAACATTATGAATTTTTGTATATGAATTGAAAATTATTTAAAATCAGAAAAAAGAAAGAAAGACCAATAGAATATATATATATATATATATATATATATATATATATACACGCTTTGAATAATAAAATGAAAGAATGGATTCATCAATTGGGTGGTTAGTTTCTTAATAAAGTGGACAGATGTGTGCATATTCTTTCACTGTCTTCCATATATATTGATTTGTCTATTAAGTTCTTCACTTGGCTATAGACCTTTTTCCAATTAATCAACAGGCCTCCCCCACAGCACTTGGGAGTGAACACCTATGATGAGAAACCCATGCCAGCAACTTAAAGTATCTGTGGTATGAAATGTCTATACCAAGCAGCGTCTCCTTGAACATTTATGTTGAACTCAAATGGTTCCCTTCTTTGTATGACTTAAGAGTTTTTGCAGTAATGTACACTTTTAGGTTGCCCTGATCAAAGTCCAACTGTCACACTATTTGAGAGTACAGTCGAATCCTCTAAACAATTTCAAGGGTGTTGTGTAGCTGAAAATCAACCAGCTTTTCACAGCTCGGTAATAGGCAACTGGGAGGTTAGTAGCGGGCTGAAGGGCAGGTACCATGCGGCCATGAAGTATGATGCATGATGGAATTGGCATCTGCTTTTAGCTGACCCTGTATGAGCTTTCCAGCTTTCCACTGAGATGGGCTCCATAAAAGAGACAAGTGAGCCTTTACAAAGGAAGCAGTGCTGAGAGGGAGTTAAGGAGTGGGTCGGTGGGGAAGCAACAGGGACTTCCCAGAGTCCAGGAAGCTGCTTCTAGCTGCACTAAATGCATTAAAGCAGGCAATGTCACAACAACAAAGCATTTGAACCTCTTCCTCATTATAACAATCTCAGTGCAATCTCATTGCATTTACCTGGTATAGCAAGGTCTTTAGCCCAGTTGGTTTCACATTATACTGTCCTTAAGTTGTGGGAAATACTGAGGCAGATCCAATATTTGGTGGAGAGACTTTCTAAATGTCACTAAAAAGTTAGCTACAGGCAGTAGAAGACTGAAGTGGTCTTGGATTACAACAGACAGACGTTAAGGGGGCAGGAAGCCGTGACGCAGGAGACAGGCGACAGTGGACTGAGAAAAGAAAAGAGGAAGGTGTCAAGACCATAGTACCACCGTACACACCATTCTCACCACTAGCCTCAAAACTCCAGCACACCTAATGTCATCACCAGTCACATGCTTCACCATTCTCCACTTGATACATTGTCACTGCTCTCACATAAATAGGTACGGTCTCGGTTGCTTCAGACAGGGCATCTTTTTGGGTAGAAGAATCTCCCTATGCTCCTGTCTGCCTTTTGGTCTCAAGCTTCCCCACTATAGCTCAACACGGCTTGGCCTCTCCTTGCATTTCCCCACCAACCAGGTTGAAAACAACATTCAACTGCTGTGCTGCAGGATGATGTAGGTGGGTATCGTGAATGGATGCGCTTCTCTTCACCCCCCTCCCCAAGAGTCCCGAAGACAAGAGTTATGGACTTAACATAGACCTCTCCACCCCACCAGTGGGACTGCCATGCTACACCTCACTGCAACCAGCAAGAAACCAAGAGGCTGGAGCAAGCAGTCAGCATCACTGGCTGCCTCTGTAAATTGTCCCTTCATGCAACCAGATGCAAAATTAGTAGGCATCAGAACTACAGCCGATTATCACAATGGTTCAAGACTGCTAAGGAACCTGCTAATGAACCTAGTCATGAACCTAGTCATGGCTGCATTACCGGAAAGTTTAAAATTCTTAGGGAGTCCCAATGCCTCCAAGAGACGTTTAGACTAATAATGAATACCAACTACATAACACGAGGGGTTCAGTCTTGACTGAACTAGAAGAGGGGTCAAAACTACTAAGAGGCATTACTCTGTGCTAACACACATGAACCATAGACAAATACTCATGGCAAACTAAGTGAATACTATCTTAAAGTGGGGGCCGGACATTTTTAAAATCACCCCAGAAATTTAGGGAGACTAAAAACGGATAACAGTCTGTGCTGGAAGAAATAGTTTAAGTTACTTTGTAATGTGCGACCAAGATTATAAAACATTTGAAACACTCAGCTCTCCAGACTCCGCAAGGACTAGCTATATTGGTCAATTTAAGGCTTTTTGACTTAGTATTCAGATTTGAATTACTTTTTTCATACATCTTTCTTATTGGGAACAGAGAATGGGATGATGGGAGTGGAGGGAAAGATCTTATCACTTGGACAGTGGACTTGTGCCCTCCCAACTTGGCTCACTTCCTACACCGGTTACTACTACAACGAATATCAGACATTGTATTAATCTTTAATCCAAAACTCTACATTAGCAACCAAATGCAAAAAGGTGTGCCTCTGCCTTCCTGCAGCTTAAACTTCGGAGGAAATTATGCTTTTCATTTCACTCGCTTAACATCCTTCTGCCATGGGCACATTTTCTCTCATGTCATGACTACTGCAATGCAGTCTGTTCCACCTACCTGAAAAGGCCAAATATGGAAAAGAATGAGTGTTCCCGAATAGCACTCCTGTCCTTAGTATGCGGCTTAAATGGAATCCGCCTTAATCAGAAGTGAGGGAAGAGGAGTTGAAGTCCATTCAGTTCCCCTATTAGATACTTGATAATCAAAAAAGGAATGGACACTGGTATCTACTATAACCATTGGTTATTTTTGATAACCCTCATAGACGCCCTGATTTTGTCGATGCGGTGTATATCTTTTCTCCGCCCCATCCGGCGTCATGGCATAGTCATTGGGTAATCAAAATGTCGTGCTATATGCCTGCCTCACCGAGGCAACCTCTGGTAAAGGTAGAAGTGTCCAGAAATTTTAGGGACCTCAACAGAGGAAGGAGATAGAAAAACAAAAATTTTAAAAAGTGTCTCACCAATGGGGAAGTTTATTTAAGAAAGTAGGCACTTTTGTTAAAAAATCTAGCGATATATAGGGTAACCGTGCAACTAGATTCCCATATGTCTATACGGGTAGGTCAACATGTTTCAGCTCCCTTTGGCCCAGCAGGGTCTGTGGAGCTTTCGTCAGGACAAAAAACAGAAAGCAATAATGGTACTCACACAACTTGTGTAGTTTCCAAATTAGAGTATGAATGCAGGGGCAGAGTCAGCACAGGGAGTGTAGTGTCCTCCCACCATGGACCACTGAAAGCGGCCCTGAACACCCTGTTGAAGCGAGTTTAATTCCGCTATAAGTGCAGGAAAATAAGTATGAGATTTCCATACTCTAATTTGTAAACTACACAAGTTGTGTGAGTACCATTATTGTTTTCTGTTTTTTGTCCTGACGAAAGCTCCACAGACCCTGCTGGGCCAAAGGGAGCTGAAACATGTTGACCTACCCGTATAGACATATGGGAATCTAGTTGCACGGTTACCCTATATATCGCTAAATTTTTTAACAAAAGTGCCCACCTTCTTAAATAAACTTCCCCATTGGTGAGACACTTTTTTAAAAAATTTTAATTTTTGTTTTTCTATCTACTTCCTCTGTTGAGGTCCCTAAAATTTCTGGACACTTCTACCTTTACCAGAGGTTGCCTCGGGTGAGGCAGGTATATAGCACGACATTTTGATTACCCAATGACTATGCCATGACGCCGGATGGGGCGGAGAAAAGATATACACTGCATCGACAAAATCAGGGCGTCTATGAGGGTTATCAAAAATAACCAATGGTTATAGTAGATACCAGTGTCCATTCCTTTTTTGATAATTAAATGGAATCCAACCTTATTTTGTTGAATTTCATGGGTTCTGTAGCATAGTGCTCTAATGTGCCATTTTATAAACCCATGCAATATCTTTGTCAGATGGATAAGTACACAGCACAATCTAGGACAAAGGTTCTTAAACTTTGGACTTCTGACCCCCACTGAATCACTACTGGAACCAGGGACCCCAGTCTAAGCAATTTCTACAGTTTGAACCTCAAAACAATATACAAAAATACAGATACAAGTATACAACAAACAAAAATACAAATTATTAACTATTTTACTTAATTCACACAAAAAAACAAAAATCTACATTTTAATTGAACGGTTGGATCTTTTGCAAAACGGTTTGCTGTACTTGAGCTGCTTCCACAACAAGCTAAATATACCAACTTAATTTGTAAATTAAAATGTTTTCATGCTCTGTAAATGTAAAATTGCAATGTTATACTTATGTATATATACACTTTAGAAAGCCAAATCAGACTTCCAGATTAATAAACAGTCCAAGGTGTTAAGAACCGCTCATCTATGCAGAATGTTCGCCAAACAATCTTATAAATAGGACCATGCTCCTGGTATTAGTCAGTGCCTATACTGGCTCCCGATGCAGCAGAATGGCCAGTTAAAGGCTGTCTGCGTAGCTCACCATGCTATTTATCAGACAGGCCCATGTTTTTGATTCACATTTTATTCCTTATGCTCCTGTCAGAACCTGGAGATCCAGCATTCTCTTTCTGCTTTAAGTTCCCTGCTTTAGGCACACTTCCGAAGAAGACAGATCTTTCCAGGTACTACTGCACCCTTGTGCTGGTCCAGCCCCCCCCCCCCCCCCCCCCCCCAAATTGTAGAACCCCCTTCCGCTTGATCTTCAGGACATTTCCTATTCTTTGTTTAAGCAGCATCCAAAAAGTTTTTCTGCTTGTCCCATCTATTCCCTTTTGTGTTTCTTGCATATTTCGCACCAAGATGCCTGCACGTAAAGTGTTTGTGAGCAAACAAGAAAAGCACGGATGTCATTTATCTAAATTCAGCAGCGTAAACAGCAGAGTAATAAGAAGTATTAAGGGACACTGTTACAGGAGTGACAAACTTCCACTGATAAAACTAGCATTACAATGTTTGTGGCAGTTATTGTACAAGTATATCTAAACTACAATATATAACAAGCATTTGCAATGCAATAGTGTCGCATTAATTACGTTTGAGCTATTGGCATTGCTAAATATTGCAACACCAATTGCAACAAAAGTCTATAAATTGAAGCCCAAAAAATGTGTTTTTTTCCTTTTGTATCAATGGTGGCATGCTGCGCTTTATATGAATATGTTTAAAAGTAAAGTGCGCCGTACTGCGATTGCTACAATATTTAATTGTGGATGCATTAACAATTGATGTGTGCACTGATGGCTGGTGGTGTGTGTGCCTGTAGAAATTGTGCACCGATGGCTGGTGGTGTGTGTGCCTGGTGGAAGCGTGCACTGATGGCTGGTGGTGTGTGTGCCTGGTGAAAACGTGCACTGCCGGCTGGTGGAGTGTGTGCCTGATGGAAGCATGCACTGACGGCTGGTGGTGTGTGTGCCTGGTGAAAGCATGCACCGACGGCTGGTGGTGTTTCCCTGGTGAAAGCGTGCACGGATGGCGGGTGGTGTGTGCCTGGTGGAAGCATGCACGGACGTCTGGTGGTGTGCTTGGTGGAAGCGTGCACTGACGGCTGGTGGTGTTTGTGCCCAGTGAAAGCGTGCACTGACGGCTGGTGGTGTCTGTTGAAAGTGTGCACTGACAGTGTGGTTGTGTGTGTGATTGTGTGTAGTTGTGGGTGTGGTTGTGTGTGTGGTTGTGTTTTGTTATGATATGCCATGCTATGCTTTGTTTTGTTATGTGCTTTTGTTATGCTAGGTTTTGTTTTGTTATGCTATGTTATAATGTGTTTTGTTATGCTATGCTATGTTGTGCTATGCTAGGTTATGCCATGTTTTGTTATGCTATGCTATGTTGTGCTATGCTAGGTTATGCCATGTTTTGTTGTGATAGGTTTTGTTATGCTATGCTATATTGTGCTATGTTTTGTTGTGTTTTGTTATGCTGTTTATTGTGTTTTGTTATGCTATGCTTTGTTTTGCTATGTTATGCTATGTTTTGTTGCGTTTGGTTATGCTATGCTATGTTTTGTTATGCTTTGCTATGCTATGTCATGCTATGCTTTGTTGTGTTTTGTTATGCTATGCTTTGTTAAGCTATGCTATGCTATGCTATGTTGTGCTTTGTTATGCTATGCTGTGTTTTGTTATGCTATGTTTTATTTTGCTATGCTATGCTTTGCTATCCTGGTGTGTGGTTGTGTGTTTGTGTGTGTGGGGTTGTGTGTGGGGGGGGTTGTGTATGTGTGTGGGGGGGTTGTGTGTAAGTAGGGGGGTTGTGTGTGTAGGGGGTTGTGTGTGTGTAGGTGGGTTGTGGGTGTGTGTGTAGGGGGGTCGTGTGTGTGTACGGGGTGGTATGTGTAGGGGGGTAGTGTGGTGTGTGTGTGTGTGTGTGTGTGTGTGTGTGGGGTTGTGGTTGTGTGGGTGTTGGGTTGTGGTTGTGTGTGTGGGGGGGGATTGTGTGTGTGTGTGTGGGTTGTGGTTCTGTGCGTGTATAGTCTCCACAATTTAGCCAATTTGTTGCATTAGTAATTGGTGCATTTAATTCAAATTGAGGTTTCAAGTCTGAGAGCGAAATATGGGGTTGTGGTTGTGTGTGTTGGTGTGTGTGTGGGAGGGGTTGTGCGTGTGTGTGGGTTGTGGTTCTGTGCGTGTGGTTCTGTGCGTGTATAGTCTCCACAATTTAGCCAATTTGTTGCATTAGTAATTGGTGCATTTAATTCAAATTGAGGTTTCAAGTCTGAGAGCGAAATATGCCCATGGACTGCTGACGGAGGAAAATGAATCCCACCTTCTACCATGCACAGCAAATAAAAAACAAGACTCTGTTGCAGAGGTTCGAAAAAGGTGCGGCGAGAGTGGGATCTAGAGGTACCCCCAATCCATCATTTGCTGTAGAAGATTTAAATGCCACTGCGGTCACGTGGGACTAGTGTCAAATGTGCAGACAGGTTTAGAACCTCCCTGAGAACCGAGTGAACTGCTTGAATTGTAGTGACATCCAACCGTGCTCTTGTGTCATAGACTTGTAGAAACTCCTGTAGGAGGAGCGGTGTGCCAGTGGCTAGAGCTGTAGACTTTGGAACCTGGGGACATGGGTTCGAATCCGGCCTCAGTGCTTGGTTCAACGTTGTGCGATTCTCGATAAATCACTTAAATATGTGAAATGTATGTATGTGATCCTCCCCTTGATGTTCAGAGTGAGTCAAATATCTATATTCAGCTGAAACAGACATAAAAGTATAAAGTAGATTTCGAGAGCGAGAGAGAGTCATTTTCAGGGAGAGCTTGGCGCAGGTACCCCTTCTTTGGAAGCGGTATCTGGGGGGTTACTGACCCCCCTGCTCCCAGTCACAAGAGCGCAGGCAGGAAAATGCACTCTTCTAAGCTGCCATTTTCCATATTTCTGGCCAGCAGCAGGAATAAGTTTTGCCAAGGCTGCATATGTGCGGCTGTTGCACCGCTGCCGGAGAGAGGCGAGCTCCTGAGTCAGACGGGCTAAGAGGTGCTCGGCAGCGGATCCTGGGTGTGGTGAGAGGGTCTGGTGAACAAAGTGAATAAACACTCATTGACAAAGCAGATAAGCATGGCTTGTGTATAGCGTGCTCGCGTGGTAGTACACTACGCATTAATACATGAAAATAACACGCACAAGAGCACAAACACTGAAAGAGCAACATGCATGCAAATCCCCACACACAGAGAAAGACTGCGACACGTACTCGCGCAATATTGCGCGCAGATACAGGCACACATTCAGGGATGAGATACCCGTGCACACACCGGACCCCAGATATCCAGACACCCGGGATGGACAAAGACTAACGGGCATAAAGCTACCCACGGATTAAACAGAGTACTTCTCTCTTGTGCACATACACACAATAACATCACACACACGTTAGTCAGCAGGCATACACAGGCTTTTATTTATTGACATAAATAAATCAACAAATCTGCCTTTCTAGTAGATTTTTTTCCCATCGAAATGTAGATGCCCCTAATAAGCATTTAGGAATGGACTTGAAGGTCCAAATATTCAAGCTGTAGTGTCCACGAACAGGTCCAAATACATGCTGACATTCAATAGAGCATCCCAATTCAATGAGGCGTTTCAGGGAGTATAGGGGGAGGAAGTATCTATTATTGCTTTGAATGTCATTTGTGTTTCATGCTCAGGTGACGCCACAACCGGCCAGAGTGGGGGGAGGTAAATGCTGGAAGTTGATAGGAAGGTTCCAGGGTGATTTATGCCGCACACTGCGCTGGATTCATTTCATGGCCCAGCACGTGCCGCAGGTCACAGTGGACCTATCCGCCCTGAATAGCGGTCCTGTGTGTCAGCTGTCGCCGGTCTGAGCCAGGTACACATGCACGAATAGTCAACAGAAGCTATTTTCGGTCTCTGAGGGCGTTAATTACCGGCTTAATTGGTGGCACCATTGCGTACTCCTGAAGGGCATCTTTCTGTTACGGGGAGGGGGGGGGGTCCCCTAAGCCTCCAGGACTGAAGTCTGACTTCTGTGGGTACCATGATAAACTTAGGCTGGTCTTGAAACTGCAGTTCTCAGTCAACTCGGCCAGTATTCACCCGCACTCTGTCCAGCAGCGTGAATAAAGCAGTCATCAACACACTGAAACAAGACTTCAGCGCATCGCCGTGAAATGGATCCAAAAAAAAAACAAGGAAGAGAAGAACGTGAGAGGTGGGGGACAAGGGGACAGCCGAAAACAAGCTCTCGCCCGTCGCACATGCACTGGCATTAATCTGCATTGTTAAGCTCTCTTGGTAGGATTTTCTGGTGGCCCTCTATATCTCTCGCCAGCAATGAGCAGGCGCATTGGCAGGCGAGACCTAAAAACAAGGAACTGGCTACAAAGGCTTGTCATATAACGTGATGGAAAATTATAATACCTATATAAAACTTTAAAATAAATAAATTTAAATTACAACAAATGTAAATAAGTTACCTCTATCAATACCACATGATTGATTTAGTCATTATGGATGTCTGCTCACTATGCAAAACGAAGACCTAAAATGTGTGGCTAATAAACCCCAATGTAGTAAGGGAATGAAATGAATGTGTGACAAGACTTTTATATAGCAAAGTAGTAGCAAACATCAGCAACTGCTAAGTCTTCTTTACACCTGGTGTATAATACATAAATATATCAACCGAGTGAAGTATTTTCATAACGCAATCATAAGGAAAGAGATATCAATGTCACAACAGGAAAAAATTGATATGCATAAAATAGAAGTGGGGAGGATGCAAAAGAGAATGTGCAACACTAGGTGGTAAAAGAAATATTCCTTCACCACGAGCTTATCAAGGACATGAGTGCGCAGGAGTCATGCATCAGGTCTGTCGAAGACGTGGCAGTGATTGGACAAGGCATGTAGAATTGGTTACTGAAGCAGAGGATGTAAATTACACTACAGAGATAAGTAAATGAAATCCACCAAGATACATTGAAGCACATGGAGATGATTCCAAAGGACAGTTCAGAATAAAGTGGATCAGGGTGGGGGGGTGCCCAAGATAAGGGCAAGAATGGGGAACACTTTGAAAGCATGGAAACGGGCTGGCTGGACCAAGTTAAGCAATCAAGTTAATTTCTTGTGGAACATTGGCTCTATCCGGAGCTATAAACACTTATTTAAAACGAACTGGCAACATTACATACTTCTCGAATACACACTGCATTCAAAAGAAAACAAACATGCAGATAGAGTGGTGGTTAGTGTTTCCTTCAAGACTTAAGGTATTAGGAACAGGCCAGTGCACATCAGGTAGGCAAATTAGACCAAGGAACGGTTAGAGAGAAAACACAAAGGACGAGCCACTTCCAAGCAACAATATCCACGACATACAAAATAAGGGCCACACACACAGAGCTGTAAAGAAAGCCAACAGGAAATTGACACAGGTGAAGGCAGACAAACACATTGGTGCAACAGACAACTAAACATTTAGGGGTTGGATGGGTTCATATATTTTGAAAGGGATAGTCAGGGCAGGGGCTCTAAAAACAAAAGACTTGAGCATCAACAATTACTGCTGCCGTGATCTCCACCTGCGATTACCCAAGTTCTAACCCTCCTACCCCACTTGTGATCACATGTTACCAGCTTGCTGAACTATTGAGACTGATGCTATGCGTCACGTTTCTGGGAAATTTGGAACCATCTGCCACAAGAACTCAATTTTCAAGGTTGCATTATCTTGAAATTTACTCCAGGTGCTCAAATATCAAGGAAATAGTCTGAGCAAAGAGAAAACGTTGAACTCGGAGATGCCGCCTTAAATAAACGTACTTCACCGAACCAGAGGTGGCTTGAGAAATTAGAGGCCTGCAGAAACATGAGTGGCAATGGGGGAGGCTTTGAGTGGATAGTAGGATGTTGCACATCCGATTCAGCAGGGGCAACCAGAGATCTTTGGCAAGAGGTTCAGTGAGGGACAGTAAACAGTGGTTACACATGTGGCCCAGATTGCTGGGTCCATTGGAGAAACGCACCATTAGCAAACTCGGACATAAAAAAAACTTGCCCTGGATGTTTCTGGGTATAAATTCCTGGCTGAACAAGTAACACTCAGGATTGTGCATGGGACGGTAGTAATTCTTGGCCTAGTTGGGCCGAGGGTGGGTGCCCTTAATACGGTTTGCATCAGCAGCAAGACACATGTTTCCTCACAACAGATTGGAGTGGCTTCTCAATCATCTAGGAGTCCATGGTGCATCGATCAAGGAGGTTTCCACACAGTGGTGCAGTGGAAGTGGAGGGTGCACAGAGCCATTTCAAGAGTCTTGAGCTTGCTAAGCTTTGTAGAGCTCAGGGGAGGGGTTGACAGACACTAGAGTCCACTCCCCACCTCTAAACGTTCAGAGTTAGTCACCTACTGCTACATGCTGTAATCTGGTTTGTTCTTTTGTTTGCACACACTTGGATTGTAGAGGCGAGAGTTTAGGACTTACTTTTATTAAAGTGTATGTAGAGGACTGGGGTGTGCAGTTGGGTGGGGCGTGTTGTTCTTTAGATTCTTTTTTAGATGTCTGTACTTGAAAAGCTGGTCCATCAGCAACTAGCAGGCTTTATTGAAACACATGGCCTTTTCCATGACTCGCAACATTGATTCAGACCAGGTAGTAGTACTGAGTTCGCCTTAATAGAGATAGCTGATTCCGTGCGATGGAAGCTGGACGGAGGCTCAAGAGCGGTGTTGGTGCTGCTTGATCTTTCGGCAGCATTCGACACAGTCTCTCACCTCGTCCTGCTTGACCGCCTTCGGTCTAAAGGCATTCAAGGTTTCAAGGTAAGGCCTTGGACTGGTTATCCTCCTTTCTATCTAATCGGACACAGGCGGTGTTTTACCCCCCCCCCCCCTACACTTCTAATATCCGTCCGTTAAAGTGGGGAGTCCCTCAGGGCTCCTCACTGAGTCCCCTTTTGTTTAATGTTTATTTTTCCCCCCTGTCAGCTTATTGCGCAGTCAGGAATTAAGAGAACCTCATATGCTGATGACATTCAGCTTCTGTTTTCTTAGGATACTCCCACCCAGACCATTTTTGACCCACTGAAAGATTGTCTTCGAAACATCGCATGCTGGATGGATAACAATTTCCTTCGGCTGAATGCAGGAAAAACTGAGGTTCTCTTTTTCCATCAACCTTCTCCTCTGGTGGCCACTGGATCTAAGTGCGGCCCCCGCCCCTAAGGAGACAGTAAAAAACTTGGGGATCAGATGGGATATGAACCTTTCCTTCCATAACCAAGTCCAGACGGTATCTGCTGCCTTTTTTAAAAAAAAATCAGGATGATCAAAAAATGTATCAACTTTCTCCCCAGTAACACCAGGAAAACCATTGTCCAGGCCTTAATAACATCCCACTTAGATTATGCCAATGGCCTGTATCTTGGACTTGCTTCTGGCCTCTGTCATCAGCTTCAGACAGTCCAGAATGCTGCAGTACGGCTGGTCTGTGGCCTCTCTCTCTCTCTCTCTCTACGTGAGCACATCACGCCACATCGACGTAGGCTACATTGGTTGCCAGTTCATAAAAAGAGTAGAATTTAAAGCCCTTACCTTGGCTCACCGCGCAAAGGAAAGGGCTCTGCGTATCTCTCTTCCAGCCTTCGCCCCTACAGCAATGCCAGACATCTTCGATCCAACTCAAAAGGTCTGCTGTCTACCCCCTAGATTAAAAAAAGTTCGATCTGGGGGGAAAAACCTTCCAGGTATGTGCGTCCTTTCAATGGAACAAACTCCCCATTTCTATTCGAATGATTCAGGAGGAGCTACCATTTCGCAAAGCACTAAAAACATTCCTTTTCTGCTAAACTCATCTGTGTAAGACTCAGCAAATATGCAAGAAGCGCCGGGACACCCCGTTGGGGTAGCTGCACGCTATACAAAACACACTAAATAAATAAATACTTGTGGTCGATTGAGGGTGCTTGCATGTCTAAGGGTATAGGTTGGAGCAGATCGTTGCAGTGATGATGATAACTGGGCAATGGGGGGTTGACGGTAGCGTAGAGAGGGGGAATCTCATGACATGGAATGTTAAGCATCTTAGCGACACGATTAAAGAAGGGTATCCCAGTGGCAGCAAAATCATTAACTTAATGTGGTACTCCTTCAGGAAACCCATTTAATGCACCATACATGCCAATTAGTAGGACAGTGGAGATACAAACTTAGCAATTCAAAAAGGTGATTACAAGATACTTTGATTCTTGTGAACAAAAATTATCCCTGCAACGTGAAGTAGGAGAATCTCCGATCAATTTCCATGGTCTATGACCCAAGGCAGGAGAAAACAAGTGCTAAACACATGCGGCAATTAAATGCATGGGAAATGAAGGAAGGATTAAAACAAAGTGTAGAATGCCTACGTACCCCCAATACATTCAAGAAAATATGGGGCAGTCCACTCTGACATTACTATGTGGGAGGCCTTTAACACTGTTCAAGGGCTAGGCATTGTACCATTTACATTAGAAAAGAACACTTAAGAGAGTTGCGGTATATTCTCCTGATACTCTGGGCCAATGTCAATTGATGGGAATTAAGCAGGAATATAAAAGTCTAACAACTAATGATGCAAAGTTGAATTGTTTTGAAACGCAGCTAAGCAATACACAGCCAAGAATAATGCTTGGGAAGCTCGTCACCTGGCTGAAAAAAGGGACAAAAGTCCAATTGGGCAGGTCCAAGATACTGCAATGGACGGAAGTATCAAGTGAAGAATCAGGCTGGTTTCTTTGGAGGCAGCGGTAATAGGGAACTAAACCAGTTTAATTCGATTCCATGCTTAAATGCCAAAGGAAGCATTTCATATAAATAAACCCCACTGGGGCAGGTACCTGCAGCTCAATGCTTGAGCAACCAATTCCTGTCACCTCGACAAGATCAACAAAGCATAACCTCTGGAAAGAGTGATCATAAGTATGGATAAAATCTGAAAACACATATAGGACTAAGGGTCACCAATCCATCACCGATAACGGTATCACCATATTTAGAAATAGGTTCTGGCATCTCGATTTGGAACATATTTGGACAGTACAGAACGGTCGAAAGAGCAGACCACCCATCTCCACAGGAACCAAAAGGCAAAGAAGGAGCTCAGATGGAAAGTGGGTGCTTCAAGCTCAGCTCCCACTTACTAAACGTTGGTGCCGTATGTGCACTCAACTGGAAAGTTTATGGCTGGAGGAGTCACTAAATTGAAGGAACTCTTTAAATTGGTGGAAGGACCACTTGAGGCTGGAAAGAGCTATGAGGAGCTTTTAAAAACGAATTAAGTGGGTAGTTTGAGCTGGACTTCAGTACTTTCTGACCTGCTTGACTGGCCGGCATAAAGGCATCAGCAGTAGGGTGAGCTGATAACAGTGCTTTGCTTCTGAAAGGAAAGGCACTCTCCGGTAGTCTGCTTTGGGTAACACTACGAGAATTACATTGACTTAAATACCGAAAATTAGAAAAATAAATAACTTCAGGTCGATTTATCCAATTATTTTCATGTTGGTCCTATTACCATCAAACTTTTTCCTTTTACTAAATTGATTTGGGAATTTTAATGACCATTTTTTCTCTTGACTCAAGTGCTGTTTGGTACTTCTGGAATAAATCTACTCACATACAGGGGAAACATATTATCCATCATATGGGGCAACCCTGCCACCTATTGCATGGGATACTGAAAGGCAATTCTAATTCTTTGTAGATACTGACCTTTGGGAGAGACTGATTTAAAATCAAATTCAAAGGAACCATTAAGTCCATATCCAAACACATGTTTTTCATCGTCGAAAGTGAGATATCTTGAGCAGTGTCACATCCCCTTCACCCTCCATAAAACTGACAAGATTCACCCTTTTCCCCAGTCATGTCCATCATGCCATGCCATCACGAAGGACAGTTCACCTCCGCTCCCGTACCAGCAAGCGTTCTCCTTGTTCCCGTTAACACAAGTTGCTCCCCACCTAAGAACAGACCACCCATGCCTCCATTAGATGACCCACTAAGCATGCCAGTGACAAGCCTCACATACGTCTTGTTTCGGATGTCGATGGCACACGCACAGCGGATGACCGAAGATAGAAGAGTCCAGATCCCAAAGGTGCGAGCTTGGAGGCCATTCACTGTCAGAAAGAAGACATTCCTGTGAGTGCAAATGACCCTTGTAGTATTTGTTGCATCAGGAATCTAATGTATGCCTAACAGGGAAGATAGTAACTAGAGAACAATAGAATTCCCTTCTCCCAATTTCAAACTACAAGCAGTACCCAATAAATAAGAAGCATTTATTCTGCAGAGGAGTGTTAGACAGTTATTTTACATGTGTAGCAAATACAACCAAACGTCCATGCTGCAAATTATTAGAACATCAGATTATAATAATTTCTACTTGCACAGCCCAATATATTCTCAAAAATAAAATTCCTTTGGGCAGGTTATCCAACTTTGATTTCAAAGCATTGTATAAAAAGGCAAGAGGCTTGTTCTTCTACACAAAGCTAGATTCAGCATTATAATTCAACAAAAGTATACGGACCACTCCAGTGTGGAGGACTAACAAAAGACTAGGGTGGGAAATGTGTTCGATAACAATAGGGTGTTGTTCAAGAGGGACTAATGGACTCTTCTGGAAAATGTGTACCCTTCATGACCACATACACTTTGGCTCTATAGCGCCCAAGTACTGACAAGCTCACCCACATGCCTCGGACCAGGATACCACTCATTCAAAGATCCTAAACCCCTATTTGCTTGTATACCCCCCATACTACTTGTCAAGGGGTTGTCTACCCACTGACCCATAAACTGTCCTTACCCAGATTTGGTTTGCCAGTATAGAGTTTATCAGAGAGGAAGCTGTGGTCGCGGAAGCTCTGCACCGTGTTCCCGACAGCGATGATTGATACCATCAGCAGCCAGCTACGAAGCACATTCAGGAAACGACTCATCTTTCTCTGGGGATTCAGGGGAGTGCAAGAAAGGATCTGATAGAAAAGAAAAGGGGATAAAATATCAAAAGGAGTGGTGAGTCAGATTAGGCGTGCACGGGTCAGTCCATAAAGCTATTCAGATCTACAAAATTCACTACACTCCTCACAGAGACAGTGAAACTGCGTTTGCGTGCAATTCTGCCTTGTTTACCTTTACCATGTCCAGATCCTTATTCAAGTCAAGCTGCAGGATCTAGAAATTAAACATTTGCAGGAAAACTCAAATTATGATGCACTTGACCCAGGCTGTTCAGCACAGGCATTCTCAACTTTGTAGACTCTTATGGCATCGGTGACATATGTAGAAAGTCAATTTTAAAAAGGTAGGCAAAGCCAAAAAATAAGTCTTGCTTCATTTGTATATTGACATGGCTAATTATTTCTGCTGATGATCTGAAGCATCAGCATAAAGCTTTAAAACAAAGTGATAGGGGAAAAAGCAGGTTGATGTGGTTGCTGTCAACTCTGTTGACAGCCGAGTGATTCTCTATGAATGCATGATGACACACATGTGCCCAGAGAATGAAATGGCCGCATTTTTATTTCTTTACAGATCTAACATACTGAGTATGGGGGGGGGGGGGGGGGGGGGAAGCAGTTATTTCAGTGGAACAAACACCCAAATACTAAATGTCAAAAATATACATATGGAATAGGAAGGGTTCGGGAAGTGATTAAGTAGATGGTGGTATGGTAAGTAATGGGGAGCAAGTAGCGGACCAGAAAGTAAAGATGTGCTTGAGGTGGCTATCGTGGGAAGGGGAGTCTTCTCTTGTATAACAAAGAGAGAAATGCAGACAACATTTGAGGCACACTATAAGCACTATTTCTGAATTGGTTTTATTTTGAAAAAGGCTGCTAGTCATAAATATGGTTAGCAAGAAAGATTAGTCTGCAGGGATTTATTACTTTCATGTGTTTTATACATCCAATGGTTTTATCACCGAGATGTGCAATTGTTGTACTGGATTATGATTTAAATTATTCAATACATTTAACTTGACTTGTTCACCACCTAGACTGCTGTGAAATGTACAGTGCAAATGCACACTCAAGCCTGCAATTTTTTTAGGTATGCAACAAATTCCAAACAATGCTTGAAAGCAGATATACCCGAAAACGACAAAAGACCTAGTATTAAAGACTCTTGCGGACAGTCTCAGAGCACTGTAAATAACGTTTCTCTATCCATTTCATGTCTCCACCGGCTAGAAATTTAAATGGAATTGCACGTCTTTGGGACATTTAGTATTAAACACTCATGCAAAATATTTATTAAAAATAAAGCCTCGACCATTAACCTGGCTGATGATACTAATTCTTTTTCACAAATGCAAGAACATCCAGATATTTTAACTCTATTCATGACTGCTCCTGAAGAAGTTCTCTCAATATCTTTATGCTTCCAGAGAAAGCAAGTAAATATAAATCCCCATGAGCGCCACCTCTGGCACAGGCACCGGGAGCCCAGCCTTCCAATAACTCATCCATACTAATATAATAAAGAGAGAGCCCAAACCTTTGAGGTGGGTAATCTCAGGAACCACAGCACCAATCACAACACCCAATACAGCGTTGGAAAGGGCAGTTTCAGCTGAAGGACATAGGCTATGCAGACGCCCACCATATACATTTAAAAAGTAAAAGAACCGTGCCAGCAAAGTAGTCTTTTGTGGTCGTGTCTGCGTTGTGCTGTGGGCGTGTGCTGGGGGGCGTGACAAACGCTGGGGGCGTGTGGTACGTTCCGCCCTTCATGCCATGTCTCATATCGTGTGCTAATCCCACCCTGCTCCCTTTAAATACCCCTGCACCTCATAATCATAACCCACCCTTACTCCTTAAAATACCCCAACACCCTTTAACACTAACCCATCTTAACCCTATAAATATACCCTGTACCCCAAACCTATCCTTAAACCCTAAAAATACCCCTGCACCCCAAAACCTAGCCCTGAACCCTATAAATACCCCTGTACCCCAAAACCCAAACCTAGCACTGAACCCTAAAAATACCACTGTACCCCAAAACCCAAACCTACCCCTGAACCCTAAAATACCCCTGTACCCCAAAACCCAAAACTATATCTGAACCCTTAAAATACCCAAACACCCCAAAACATATACCTCAGTACCCCAAAACATATACCCCTATACCCATACTTACCTCATCCAAACATTAAAAAAACATGCTTTTACCATTCATGCATTTACAACGAATTTCGTTGTAAATGTATGCGTGGTAAAAGCATATAAAATGTAATGCCATGCGTTAAAATGGCATGGCGGAGTCATGGTGCTTTCGTAAAGAAAGTATGCGGAGTGATGGTATGCGGAAAGAAAGTTGCGGAATAATGGGCGTTTACCCTTCCCTGGTAAGTACATTGGTGGCACGGCGGCCCACATCTCCAGCAACATACTCATATTTTTTCACCACCCATTTGAAAAATCCACAGGTCTCTCTCATTGATGGCCAGCACCGACATACACTTTTAGATACACCTCTAAGTTCTAGAATTGCGAACTTTAGAGCTGGGGAGCTACGTATGAATCTTGGCATCAGCTCAACATCCTGCGATTCCAGGCAAATCGCTTTGTCTCCCCGTGCCTACCACAAATGAATGTGTTCTTCTGTAATGTAAATTGTGCTCATGCCATGTTGTCGAGTTCGCGCTATATAATATTGCAAGGAAAAATAAAGTAGGGAAACTCTAGTTCACACACTACTGAACGCGCACTTAAGTGCATCAGCAGTGCACTGTGAATCGGAGCATTTCACAGGCCTGTCACAGATAACAAATGCTATCCAAACGAAATCCTACAAAACAATATACTACTGGCTGGCAGCAATTCATACCCGGACAACGTCGGGACAGGCTTCTAGTGATAAATAAAAGGCATTGTCATTTACAAATCCAATAGCTTAAACTCTTGCAGATGCAAGACCTATTGCATTGCAAATGCTTGTTAGCTTAGGTGTTTTAGGCATGTCCGAAATTGCATCAAACACACACTTTAAAGAGATCCCCCCCATTTTTTTTCATCCCACTTAAAGCCCCAGAAACAACACCATGTCACAGTCACCTCGTGGCCTGGCACTGTGCATCATGCACAGCTCATGACAAATTTCCAGATTGCCTATGTGCAGGGGCATAGTGAACCATCCCCCACCCCTTGCTTTAGGAACTATGGCAAGGGTGAAGTTCTTGATGGGCCTCTTCTGTCTGCAACTCTGCAGACAAAGGCTCAGCTCATAATTAATCTGAAAAGGTGGACGAGTGAGTAGGTGAAGGGATGGGTGGATGGCTGCATGGATTAGTGAAAGGGTGAATGGATGAATGAAAGGTTTAATAGATGGATAATGAGAGAGGATCGACGGATGAGTGAAAGGATGGAGGAGAGAAGGTAAATAGATAGATGTATGGGTGGAAGGGTAGATGGATGGGTTAAAGGGTGGATTGACCAGTAAAAGGGTGGATGGATGAGTGAAAGGATGGATGAATGCATGAAAGGGTGGATGATGAGCGAGTGGGTGGATGGATGAGTGAAATGATGGATTGAAAAGTTAAAGGGTGAATGGATGGATAAGTGAAAGGGTGGACGTAAGGATGGATGAGTGAGTGAAAGGGAGGGTAGATTGACAAAAGGATGGATAGGTGAGTGAAGGGATAGATTGACGAGAGAAAGGATGGATGAGTGATAGGGTCAAAGGATGGATTCATGAGTGGATGAGTAGATGGATAGGTGGAAGGATGGCTAAATGAAAGGGTCAGTGAAGAGAGAAAGGGAGGATGGATGTCTGAAAGGGTGTATGGGTGGAACGATGAGTGACTGGGTGGATGTATGAGTAAGTGAAAGGATGGCTGGTTTGGTGAAAGGATGAGTGGATGGATGGGTGGAAGAGTGGATGGATGAGTGTAGAGATGGAAAGGGTGGATGGATGGATGAGTAAAAAGTGTGGATGGAGGAGTGAAATGATGGATGGAAAGAATCATGATGGATAGGTTTGCAAATGGTTCAATATGTTTGGATATGGATGGGCTTACTTATATACTATTGCAAGACCTCCTCTGATGTATCTGTAAAACTTACCTGTTGTTGTGAAGTTTTGTCCTGAATGTTGACCTACAGTCCTGAATTTCGACCCTTTGTCCTGAATTTTTACACTCTCTGTCCTGAATTTGCACCAAAGCCAGTTGGTCACCCTGACGGGAAGCCATTCTTGATGGAAGAGAACGCCCAGCTTTCTTTATTAATAACATAGACTTGGTTCATTGCTCAAAAGAATACGTTCACATTTGAAGGAATACCACTTTAGGTATTAGAAACCCTCCGAGTAAGTGTCAACCCGTACCACTACGATAACTAGTGTGAAGCTGTGCTTCTCCAAAAAAACGTATGTTGCTCACATGCTCGCTATTTTTTGCTATTTTTCCGCATTGAGATTATATTTTCATCCTTTTGTACAACTCCCTGCCAGCCTTTTTTTGTTGGCACAGTCTGCGCATTGTATTACCCTCCTTATAAATAACGAATATGTATGAAGCTGGTCCCATTCAAGCGAATGGAACGTAAACCATTTAAAGAGGGTGGACCATCATTCCCAGGAGGATGGTCCAATTAAACCTACTAAAGTATTGTGCTTAATTAAATATGATTGAGAAGAGAACGGCGTCCACCCATCGATTGGGAGATGCCAGATATGCCTCATATGCCTCTACTTTCAAGGAAATAAAGCCCTCCCCCTTAACTGATTTGCAGCTGGGATGTAGTCTCCATTGTGCACCAAAATAAACCACTCCGCAATCCTTTTTAAAATAAATGGACATCAACTAAAAATACATATCAGCCAGAGGTTACTCTCAATTCATTCACTTCTAGCCCCGCTCGCACTCACCTGACCCTGCGACCACACGTCCAAACCGTAGGCTGTATAACGAGAGCTCCACCTGAGCAAGATCGGAGCCCTCATTTACATGCCCTGCCCACTATATTGAATTTCAGCAACCATTGGTGCTTTCCATCGTAACTGCTCTCAACCACGCCTCCTTGAATCACGGCTGAACGTTTATCCCTTCAACAAATTGTGGGGGCGATTGCTTTGCTCCGCCCATGGTGCTTACAACGCGTGACAGGTGGTGCCACCCACTGTTTGGTTTTTGTCGCCATGTTGTCGCCTACAGTTGACAAGCTCTTCTGCGCCATGTTGAATGGAGTTTTCTGCCATTTACCACCCAGCACAGCCATGTTAAATGCCACTACTATGGCGTCCCCCATATGTTGCGAAAGCTTTACATTTGTGGACAGCTTACTATAGAGTTTTGAGATAGAACTAGCACGTTCTACCTCTGACGAGCAGTTGATATGCCTATAAAAGGAATCTCCCTTTGTTTACTGTTATCTGGTGCTCATGTAATGTGCTCCAGACAGTGCACTTGGCCCGAGTTCGCGCTACATACTGCGGGGGAAAAAGAAAACAGTAACACCAGCAAGTATCATTCCTGTCACCTGAGTTCCATTTCTCTGTACTGAAATGAGGTATTCTGAGCTTAAACTGTCATAGCCAAAGCATAGCTGGCGCCCAATGATGCCACAGTTATTGTAGAGTTGGCGTTCTAGTAGTATATCTCCTCGGTGGTAGTTACTGGACTCAGAGAGGTTCTTTCGACCGGAAGTGAAGTTGATCGAAGTCAAGCGACCGGAACCGGCAGTAAATGGCGCAGGCGCACTGAGGTTCTGCTTGTTGGTTGCTTTGGTAACTGAAGAAGCGGCGGGACTCGGTGAATAAGGATGAATTAGAGCTTGTCAGAAAAAAAGTTGAGTCCGATCACAGCGCGAACAGCAGCTAGTCTGAAACTACTACATTCGCCTAACAAAGAGCTACTGGAAAAGGTCACAGAAACAGAAAACCGGTGCCAGAACCAAATAAGTGTAGTAAAGTGTCTGAACCTAAGGACCAAAGCCGGTGCCAGAACTTAAGAATTGGAGCACTGGCCAGAACATGAGAACCGTTGCCAGAAGGTAAGGATCGAGTATGCCATCTTCTTGCATCGTGACCCATTAACTAGGACAAGAGAGGCACAGTAGAATCAGAGGCAGCATATAACGTAAAGGAACTAGACAGCTGGACACAGTGCGAAAAACAACTTTCTTTGACTTAGAACTCAGAGCATGACGTAGAACTCGAGTGCTGGAATTAACTTTTAAGAAACAGGCGAAGACTATGGGAACAAAGCCGAGCTATATCCCAGAATCAGAGAGCCAACGTCCAAGCCTCTGAATGGGTTTATAACCCGAGAACTTGACGGAGGGCCAGGCTATAGGGTGCTAATGTCCCAAAAATACAGCTCTACCATGAGAGAGGGATACTGGTCCATCGCATGAGAACTAGAGCCAAAGTCTCCAGACGTACCTAGAACTTGACCTATAACTTTAGACCCAGAAAAGCATGTAACCCAGGCCCAGCACCCGGCACTGAACTCATAGGCTCATAGGTCACTCATGACCTATGTGTGGACACTAGGGAAGCAGCTGTCGCCAACCCCCACCCTACCACTATTCACACCCCAGAGAAAGCCCCTTACTTACTCCTCCTTGTACCCCAAAGCCTCCACCATATACGCCTTTGCTTTGATTTCAGAAAAAAACATTTTAGCCTGGCCTTTAGTAACTATTTGCCTGTAGGGGAGGGAGGAGAGGGGTAGCGAGGGTGGGGTCCGGGGAGGGGGAGATGGGGGTTGGGGGGAGGAAACAGGGCACACGTTGCACACACAGAGTCACAATATGAAGGTTCAGGGTTTATTCACTTGGTGGCAGGGGGAAAAAAGGGAAAAATCTGAAAAATGGAACAGAGAGTTGATACCAATACTAGATGTTTTTTAATGGCCTGCCGAATTATGACAGTGAATGTCTGCGGTCTAAATGATCTTCAGAAGAGATTACACGTATCAGCCTTTTTGAAATCAATGAATCCAGATTTGATTTGCCTGCAAGAAACCCACGTGGAGGGAGGAAAGTAATATTTGCTAGAGCAGCTGGGTTTCAATGTACTAGCATATACAAAACAAGGTTCAAAGACCCGTGGGGTAGCTGTATTAGGGAAAGGTAGAGACTGTACAGTTTATGAGAAAAAAGACAATCTATGGGGGAGGTGGGTCATAATCGAGGTGGGCTTTAGGGGGACTAAGTTTACGTTGGTTTCTGTGTATGGCTCGACAGGAGATGATCCCGACATATTTGACTTCTTGGATCAAGAGTTACCAACCTGGCCCGAGCCCGTTATATGTTGCGGTGACTTGAAAATGAACCGTCCTTCTGGTGTTGAGCTACAAGATAGACAGGGGTATAGTGGGAGGAAGAAGAGTGTGCACAGGGCGGTAGTAGATATGGCACTGCATAATGCTTTGTCTGATACCTGGGCCAATCTCTACCCTCAGGTGGATGGCGATACATTTTTTTCCGCTCCACACAGAATAACGGTAAGACTGGATTACTTCTTGATTTCCAACTCCTTATTAGCAAGCTCACAAGTTAGGAAACTGCCCCGCTTGGTCTCAGACCACAACCCCCTAATCTTGTCAGTTAGCTTAAGCGGTATAACAAGGAAATTATATCGCTAGACGTTCGAGAGAGCTCTCTTAAAAGATGTAGGTTATTGTAGGCATATGGATATTTGGATTAAAGAATTCGGGAGCATCAACAAGGGGAGTACCAGTATTGGTAATGCATGGGACGCGTTTAAAGCAGGGATAAGGGGAGAGACACTTAGTTTTACAACGTTTAGACAGAAAATGGAAAGGGATTGGGTGGAGCAGCAAGTTAATTCCCTTTTAGCCGCAGAGGAAGAACTGGGTAGGCTAATTGTGAATGGATACCCCCTGGATCAACAGCTGCTGGAAATTGTGTTATTAAAGGCTGAAATAGCGGAAAATATTGCTAATGAAACAGCAGCAAATTACTTGGCAAGGAAGGAACAGGCTTGTGAGTTGAGTGAGAGAGTGGGACATATTCTTGCTGTTAGAACGAGGCAGAAGATTGCTGCAGGGGACATTAAGAATATAAAGGATGGACTAGGCAACCTGATTTCAGACCCTGCAGGCATAAGAGAAGAGTTCAGGAAATTTTATACAGAATTGTACGATGTGGAAGAGGAGGAGAGAGACGAAGGAACTAGGGATTACTTAGGAAATCTCCAATTGACTGAGCTAGAGGTAGCTGAAAGAGAAAAACTGGAATCTAGTATAACATTAGAAGAACTAACAATAGCCTTATCAGACCTCCCATCATCAAAGGCTGCAGGCCCATACCAGATCCCTGTAGAATTCTATAAAACATTTCTGGGGGCCCTTAGGTTGGAGTTACTGGACATGCTCATTCAAGCTCAGAGGGGGGTTTCGATTCCAGACTCCTGGGGAGGCACCGAATTTATAGTCATTCTGAAAAAAGGTAAACCTCCCACAGCCCCTGGGTCTTATAGACCTATAGCTTTAATGAACTCTGATGTTAAGCTATACTCAAAAATTTTGGCAACAAGATTGGCAGCAGTCATCGAGAAGCTGGTCTCCCCAGTCCAACACTGTTTCATCCCGGGGAAAGGCACCACAGAACATGTCAGAACAGTATTTACTTCCTTCGACGCCATGGAGGTTTCGGGCGGCCCTGTCGCAGCTTTATTTCTTGATGCCGAGAAGGCTTTCAACAGGGTCTCCTGGGGGTATCTATGGGAAATATTGATGCACTTCGGGTTAGGTGAAGGTTATATTAGAGCGATCCAGGTTTTATATAAGGCACCAATAGCTAGAATTAAGATCAACAGAGAACTCACGTCTGTGGTACAGATAAAAAGGGGGACAAGGCAGGGTTGTCCGAGTTCTCCCCTCCTCTTTGCACTCTATATGGACCCTTATTTACGGTATCTTAGTATTAACCCTAGAATTCCCCCCCCCCTTTGTTTAAATGGATTACAAATTAATGTGTTGGCATACGCAGATGATGTCGCTATAATTACCCCGGACCCATCCATGGCAATTGGAGAAATAGAACAGGAGGCCCTAAAATTTGGCGTAATCTCAGGATATAGGCTTAATAGTACCAAAACACAAATAATTAAGAATTCATTTGTTAGCTGTGACGATATACGGGTGGTTCCGGCGGCAGTTTATTTAGGGGTCGAAATATCGGCTAAACTTGAGACGGTGGTAGAACGGAACATGACCCCCTTATTGACAAAAGTAAGTTTGGATCTGGTTAGAATGAACAACCTTAGATTCTCGTTGGTGGGTCGCACCAACGTAATTAAAATGCTTATACTCCCTAAGTTTCTTTATTTTTTTAGAACGATGCCCTTAATGTTCGAGATCTCCTGGTTTAATAAGGTTGAGTCAATTTTGAATAAGTTTATTTGGGCACATGGAAAGACCAGGAGGGCCTATAAATTTATGACCTTACCGAGGGCAAGGGGGGTGGGGGGTCCCAGATCTTAGATTATATTATTGGGCCTCGGCTCTTCAATATATGCAGGGTTTGATTGGTGCGAGCGGTGTAGATCTGAACGTTACTGCCTTCTCGACTATGGTATATTCCATTGTGCTGGGTCCAGAAACCGAGAATGCCTTCTTAAGCTGTGCCGACTCTTCATATTATAAACGCACACGGTTTAAGACTGTTCTGGCGGCGCATAATATCTGGACAGCCGTAGCAAAAAAATGTGGGCTGGGGAGATTTAATAGATATACGAGACTCTATAGGAATAAATCCCTACCACCTTCAATTTTTGCTGATGCTACTATGGCAGAGTACACAAAACAATGGTCCTGGTTCAAATATGACTCATGTGCTGTGACAAGTGTCTATCACATCAAACTAGCACTCACCGCAAAGTCATTTACCATATGTCAAATCACATTAATATATACAAATTAAACCAAGTAAACGTTTTTTATGAATTTATTAATGCATAATCCATATTGACGCAATAGTATTTTTGCGAGCTTTTAGCTTGTATCAAATATAGTGAATAACACAGAAATATTAGAATGCAATTGTATAATCATTACATTTCAATGTGCTCTCAGAAGAAAGGGAAGGGAAAGTGTGCAGGTTGTGAGGGACCGGGTAAAGGTGGTGTGACTGGTTAGGAACATCACGTTAAAATCAAGATGCCTTTACAATCAGTATGTACAAGGTTCCAGAAATGCATCTAACATAGGTTTAAATTAATCATTAATTTACACAAAACAATGGTCCTGGTTCAAATATGACTCATGTGCTGTGACAAGTGTCTATCACATCAAACTAGCACTCACCGCAAAGTCATTTACCATATGTCAAATCACATTAATATATACAAATTAAACCAAGTAAACGTTTTTTATGCATTTATTAATGCATAATCCATATTGACGCAATAGTATTTTTGCGAGCTTTTAGCTTGTATCAAATATAGTGAATAACACAGAAATATTAGAATGCAATTGTATAATCATTACATTTCAATGTGCTCTCAGAAGAAAGGGAAGGGAAAGTGTGCAGGTTGTGAGGGACCGGGTAAAGGTGGTGTGACTGGTTAGGAACATCACGTTAAAATCAAGATGCCTTTACAATCAGTATGTACAAGGTTCCAGAAATGCATCTAACATAGGTTTAAATTAATCATTAATTTAAACCTATGTTAGATGCATTTCTGGAACCTTGTACATACTGATTGTAAAGGCATCTTGATTTTAACGTGATGTTCCTAACCAGTCACACCACCTTTACCCGGTCCCTCACAACCTGCACACTTTCCCTTCCCTTTCTTCTGAGAGCACATTGAAATGTAATGATTATACAATTGCATTCTAATATTTCTGTGTTATTCACTATATTTGATACAAGCTAAAAGCTCGCAAAAATACTATTGCGTCAATATGGATTATGCATTAATAAATGCATAAAAAACGTTTACTTGGTTTAATTTGTATATATTAATGTGATTTGACATATGGTAAATGACTTTGCGGTGAGTGCTAGTTTGATGTGATAGACACTTGTCACAGCACATGAGTCATATTTGAACCAGGACCATTGTTTTGTGTATTGACATTTGGACCCCGGTCCTGTAGTTCTAAGGGTCTACCCCTTTACTACTCCTACTATGGCAGAGTAGGCTAGAAAAGGAATCATAAAAATAGGGGATCTGATAGGCCTAGACGAGAAGATATTACAATTTTCCGACCTCGTGGCAAAGTTTAACATCGCCAGACAGAGTTTTTTTAATTATCTGCAGGTCAGGAGTTTTCTCACCAGGAAAAAAGGGGGGGGAGGCTGGTTTCGCTAAAAATTGTATTTTGGAAGCCATAGAACTGGGGGGGGGTGTTCTATTCGTAGTTTTTATGCTATTTTGGTAGAGCTGAAGGTGGATGATATTGAAAAGTACAAAAATAAATGGGCAGCAAAGTTAGGAATACAGGGCCGACACTTCTTGGATTCTCTGGAATTAGGATATTCAGTCCTCTGCTCAGCTCCGCTTCAATCCCAACATTATAAAACACTATACCAACTCTACTACACTCCGGCTCGCATCGCACAGTGGGGAGGAACTACAGGGATCACCTGCCCACGCTGTAGTGAACAGCAGATAGCATACACATTTTTGCTGCATGCCCTCAATTACGAATTTTGTTGAAAGGTATGGAATACTTTCTGGGTCGTACACTTGGGTTGGATGTGACGCTAACACCAACAGTAATTATGTTAGGGGTTAGAGGGATCAATGGTGAGGTACATCGTGAATTTTTGTTTATAGCAATGGTGGTTTATAGATTGCTGATCGCCAGAGCTTGGTTAGACAAAATACCTCCAGTACTGCAATAGTGGATTGCCCTGCTTTTGGGGATTTTTAATTTAGAAAAAGGCATTTATGCTAGGAAGGGTAGAAGGGCAAGGAGGTTGGGAAGGAAAATATGGGAACCAGTTCACCAATGGAAAGAGAGGACAAGTGAAAGTCATAATTGATTTAACCCCCTAAGATATGTTTTGCTTGGTAAATTGAGACAATCTGATGTATAGGGTTTTCTTTGTTTTTCTTCTTTTCTTTGTGTTTCCGTAAATTGTATCGTAGTTATTAATGTACTGTTTTTTTAACACTTGATTACTATATGTACTTAGGTAGCTTTTTTTATGTATTAGTACTCTGTGTATTGCCATATGTGTGCCTACAAAAAATTTAATACAAATATTAAAAAAAAAAAAGAACTTGGGTACAGGCTCAAAACTTCAGTTCATATTTTCAAAAGCGAGTATATAAAGGGCAATTTTCATACGAGTGTACAAGGCAATAGAGTTCAGCATGCTCTGCAACTCAGTTTTTGAGTCTCGAAAGAATACAAAATCTGAAGGGGCCAAAAGCTAGGCTACATAATCTAAGGAACAAGATATAGCGACTTGTTTGGAAATTCGACAAAAACAGATCGTTGACTCCTCTGTTTTTAGGTCAAGCCTAGCAGCGCGCATGCGCTGCTCTGCTAGGCTTCTTGTGTATACTCCGTATGGGTATGACTCCTCCCACACATTTGATTGGCTTTTGCATGCGTCTTTCAATAATAAACGATTCAGAAAAGGGGGTGGTGATGGACAGAGTATCTGAATTAAGCAGAACACTCCTACCCAGTCCAAAGATCAGGGCTTGATCCATCACCGTTTTTTTAGCTCACTGCACCATCCCAGCTCAGGACCCGGCTACATGCAAATTAGTCTGTCCCTGGCCCAGTGCATCATAGGAACAGGGCAGACCAAACTACCAAGCCAATTCTTATACTGGGAAGGAAACAAGCTTACGGGGACCGGTTTCTGGCATTTCAGCCGTCTTCGGCCCGGCTTGCTTGAATCCTGATGGTGCAGTGAGCAAGGGACTGACATCTGAGTATACCCTTCCACGCTTATGGTGGACAAAACGATTCAGTAAAGGGGGTGGTGATGGTCAGAGTATCTGAATTAAGCAGAACACTCCTACCCAGTCCAAAGATCAGGGCTTGATCCATCACCGTTTTTTAGCTCACTGCACCATCCCAGCTCAGAACCCGGCTACATGCAAATTAGTCTGCGCCTGGCCCAGTGCATCATGGGAACAGGGCTGACCAAACTACCAAGCCAATTCTTATACTGGGAAGGAAACAAGCTTCCGGGGACCGGTTTCTGGCATTTCAGCCGTCTTCGGCCCGGCTTGCTTGAATCCTGATGGTGCAGTGAGCAAGGGACTCACATCTGAGTATACCATTCCACGCTTATGGTGGACAAAACGATTCAGAAAAGGGGGTGGTGATGGACAGAGTATCTGAATTAAGCAGAACACTCCTACCCAGTCCAAAGATCAGGGCTTGATCCATCACCGTTTTTTAGCTCACTGCACCATCCCAGCTCAGAACCCGGCTACATGCACATTAGTCTGTCCCTGGCCCAGTGCATCATGGGAACAGGGCAGACCAAACTACCAAGCCAATTCTTATACTGGGAAGGAAACAAGCTTCCGGGGACCGGTTTCTGGCATTTCAGCCGTCTTCGGCCCGGCTTGCTTGCACTTGTGCATCCATAAATCACGTATTCATTCTTGCATTCACCAACTTACACAGCAACACAATACAGCACATACACACGTTGAGCCACATTTGCAAGATACATTGAAAGAATAAAAGTAGAAAAAATACAACATGCTATCGGCTAAAAATGGTAGACATATGTGTGCAATAATAAAGTTAAACAAAGCAGCTAATTTATTGCCCTCTGTTTGTGCCTTCTACGCCCATTTCTTGCCCTCTGTGCCTTCTCTGCTCATTCCTTGCCCTCTTTTTGCCTTTTCTGCTCAATTCTTGACCTCTGTTTGTGCCTTCTCTGATTGTTTCTTGCCCTCTTTTTGCATTTTCTGTTCACTTCTTGCCCTCTGTTTCTGCCTTCTCTGCTAATTTCTCACCCTCTGTTTGCCCTCTTCCTGCTGTTTTCCTCCTCCCGCTGCCCAGCGCCCCTCCTTCCCCCCAGGACACCTTCCTTGGCGGAGTTCAGAAACAAACTATAAACTTGGCTTTGTGAGGGAGGCCTTGCATCCCATCACCCAGATATCCTTCGGGGTGACAGCGCTGCACACTAAAAATGCTGAGGGATTGATTGATTCAAATAAAGATACTTTACTGAAGGTTTTGGTTTTTTGAAAAATGTTGATTTGCAACGTTTCTAATGGAGGTGAGTGGGAGAACTTGGTGAACTGGTTTGTGCGCAAACGCAAAGGCCTATTGTTTGGGAAGTCCTCCGCCAGTCCTTGTTTTCTGGCTCATGTTCCGAAGTACTTGACGTTTGTTTTTATAATCAGATAAGTAATATTACGAAATCATTCCCCAAATGCCCCTAAATGTCTGATGACCTTTTAAGTACTTAGTGCCTGGGTAAGTATTTTCAGTGGCCACTTAGAGTGTACTCTCTGCTAAGCCTAAAATGTTTGCCCTATTTGTTCATCTTTTGCTTTGTCATGTGTATACAGTTGGCAATAACCTGTTTCATTAATAAAAGATATGAAAAGGGCACAAACTTGTTCCTAATCTGTCTGGGGCCCAAAAACCCTAGAACTAGCCCTGCTGCTGTGGGTGTAATCGCTGCCTAAGTGTCAACGGCACATGCCGCAGAGCTCCTGGCAGTTTCAAGAAGTGGAATGAAAAACTAACTTATTGAGCAGTTTGAGGCAGGAGACACGAATGTGAATGGCAACATTCAGTAGGGAGCATTTTGGGAGTCACTGCATATGTAACTGACTAACAATAACAGCTGAAGGTACTGTACTGGATGGAAGGATCTTACAAACAGCAAAAGCACATGTGAAGCAAGTTAGGCCACACAGTGCAAAAAAAAAAGGGAAGAACTGGCGAAATCAGGAGGTGACCTTGTCGGAGGCAGTGATGTAAGATAAGGCCTCAGACAAGCATGTGTGACTCCACAGCCAGACACAGAAGGATAAAACAAAAGGTGGAGGCAGCTCTGCCAAGTACCACGCATCAGGCGTTTAGACTAACGCATTTCAGCTTGGTGATCCACATCAACGGACTGAAATGCAAAGTCATGCATTATATCGCTTCAGCTGTAAAGCTGAGAGTGCTGCTATAATTATAAAGCACCATACAAGCTGCAGTGGCAGCGCACAGTGTGCGCTGCTGCCAGCAAACTGAGGGTGCTCTTTGCCTGAGCTATACCTTAGTTCAGCTTTACAGAGTGGTGTGCTACAATGTTACAAAGTTACAAATACACCAACGTGCCGCAATATCCCTGACGTCAGAGGAGGACGGGTCAGAGCCCAATTGCTACCTAGTCTCTTGACTGACAAGTGACTTTAGGCAGGCCTGGCTCAGGTTCCTGAGGCGGGAGCGGGTGGGCCGCCACGCAGATCAAAGTTGGCTGATGGAGCAATCGTGATACTGTCCCCATGGCTGACTGCAGCAAACAATAATGGTTTACTTTTAGTAGCTTGCACACCTACGGTATCCGGCAGCTGCTACCGGCTCCGCCCCCGGCCCCACCTGCGTCATCATGGATACATGTGTGTAATCAGGGCTTAGCAGAAGAATCATTGCCACAGGAATGAGCCAGTCCGTGCACGGTACTCAGCATAATCATTGCTTACGGCCAGCGGGGCTGCCAATTGCCGTTGTCCGTGTTCCCAGTCAGGTCAGTGTTTATTTTATATTGATATATCCTCATGACCTGTGTTCCGCTGCGCCTTGGTTGTCTCTCTGTGGAGCCTTGGGAGAGCGGGTATCTGAAGCGGTTTGTGGCCTGTTTTATTTCGTGGTCAAGGCCCCCCCCCCGCCCTGTTTCTTGACAGCGCCAGGTCTCTCTTCCTCACATGCAGAGTGAAAAGAGTCGGAAGCCGCACATGAAGATGGATTCTTCACTTAGTTAATCCAGAAACCCCTAGTCTGCCCGGCCGGTCAGATCAGCTATCACAGCACAGCAAACCATCTCCCATAGGGAACTAATATTTATTAGAGCGTCTTGTAAAATAGCGTAGGCTGTGTCCGGTTTATTCTTGGTGCCCAATTAAATGGCACCAAATCAAATACTTTTGATTTATTAGGGCATCTTAAAATACAAAGAATTTCGAGCAATTATTCTAATGGAAACGGACAGTGCAAACCTAGGTGAACTGCTCACCCAGTTGTACGTGTAAAGTTTGGATCATGTCAATCGCAGTGCCTTCCAATAAAGCACAGCTGCCTCCTTAGTTGTGACCTAAATGCATGTCTCCCACTCTCAGCTTTCGAATGCAGCTGTGCTTACTGCTCATGTCGCTGTGTGTGAGTCTGCGAGTCACGCAGCTTTCAGTGGGCCGTATCTTTTGTCTGCAATTTTGGCTAGAGTCTGTTTTTTTTTTTTTTAAATCTTTTTATTGAAAGTTTTTACTATTACATACAGAGCACGGCAATATTAATAACAAAATGCATCACATTGAGAGAAAAAGCAAATAAAGCAACAACAATAATAATAAAATGAGCAGCATCCAAGTAAAGAAAAAGAATGATCAAAAATATCAGTCCCATTTCCAAAGCATAAAACTAACCAAGCAAAGATTCCATTCTCTAATATTTCTATAAAGTCACTTGTATCTCTCTGGATATTACCATCATAGCAATTAATACCTTATATATTGTCCTAAATCTCCCGAGTTTTACTCACAAATAAGTTTTATTCTATTACACCCTCCTTCCATCGCGTGATGGGATCCCATATTAGCTTACCGAGCTTCTTTCCCCTTTTTCCTTTCCGTGCATAGATCTCTTTCTCCACATTATATGTTGTTATTAATTTGGCCAGCCAATTATGAAAGGTGGGTGGTAAAGGGTCAATCCATGCCGAGGCTATACATAATCTCATAACTGATAATGCTACAAATAAAAATTCCCTCCCGTTTGATAACTGTTCATCCTCCAGATTTACTCCTAATAGTATAGTTCCGGGAGTTAACACAATTTCGGTTCCTAAAATATTATTTATGAAACCTTCAATGTCTTTTTTTAGTGAATATAGATGGGGGCATGTTGCAAATACATGTTTTAGATCAGCTTCCAAACTTCCACATCTATAACACTTAATACCCACAGTACCTCCCCATTGTGCTATTTTTGCAGGGGTATAGTATAAATGATACAACGTTTTATAATGTTGCGCCTGCAAAGGTGCTGAGCATAACAGAGAGTATCCCTTTTCTAAAGAGATACCAAAGCTTTCCCCACTTATATTGAGATTGTCATTCCATTTTTCGTTCCATTTTTCATAATCATCCTGTTTTGATTTTATCAATTCAGCATAAAACCTCTTAATAGTACAATCTTCTCCTCTTTGAACTACTTCCATAATAGAATCGCGCCTAAAACCCAAAGCACCTCCCTTTTTATTCAAAAGAAAACTCCTAATTTGTAGGTATTTAAAGAATTGCCTGTTAACTAACTTAAATCTAGCCTGTAATTCTGAGAATTGAAAAACCCCCTGATCCCCCATTACATCCCCTATGCTTCTAATTCCCTTGTTTTCCCACTCAATAAATGTGGAGCCCGAGAAAATCTCTTGTGGAAGATTTGGGTTATGTGAAAGTCTGGTATACACATTATATTTCCCCAAACCTATTCTTTTAACAAAACTTTTCCAAATTGTACATGCTGCTATGAGCGTCTTAAACTTTGTCCTCTTGTAGTAGCTAGCCTCTGTAAACTTCAATAACACATTCTGCACTTCTATTCCCAAAGTTAGTCCATAAATTGCCAGTGTTCCAAATTTACTCCAACCTTCTGACTCTGCCCCTCCCAACAAGCCAATCATATTTTGGAGAGCTGCTGCCCAATAATAGAGTTTTAAATCTGGTACTCCCCAGCCTCCCCTCTCTCTCGGGAGTGTCATATATCTGAGGGCTCTTCTCGTTTTCCCCTTTGCCCAGATGAATCTATTAATTATGCACTCTAATTTTTAATTTTTTTTTACTTCAAATAACAAGGGTATAGCTCTAAATAAATATAAAAATTTTGGGAGGACCAGCATTTTTATTATATTTGTCCGCCCCACAATTGACATGTGCAAGTTATCACACCTGTCCAGATCTTTCTCTATTTTCTTAATTAAGGGGATAATGTTCTTTTCTACTAACATGTCCAAGTCTGCCAAAATAATAACCCCTAAATATGTACCTAGCTGCGTCACTCGGTTATCTATACAGGGAGTAAATGAGTTTTTAATTATCTGCGTTTTGGATGTATTTAATTTATAACCCGATATCTTTCCAAATTTCCTCGCCTCAATTTCCAGATACTCTATAGATTCAGTAGGATTTGGAGTGATTACGGCAATATCGTCTGCATAGGCTAAGCTTTTACAATGCCCGATAAGTGTTGTTAGAGGTATAATCATCTCAGATGCCTCTATTCTGCGGATTAGTGGATCCATATATATGGCAAACAAAGCGGTGAGCACGGGCACCCCTGTCTAGTAGCTCTTTTTATTCGAAATTGCCCCGTATTCCCACCATTCACCCGTACAGTTGCTACCGGATTTAAATATAGAATCTGTAATGCTTTAAGATATCATTGTTTAATACCTATTCTTTCAAGAGCATACCAGAGATAGTCCCAGTAGACCCGATCAAATGCTTTTTCTGCATCGAGTAACATTACTGCCATTGGGTCTCCTGTGACTGATGTAACATCAAATAGAGTTATTACTTTGCGTATGTGGTGAGTAGTCCCTCTCCCCGGTATAAAACCATGTTGAGAACTACTAATTATTTTGTGAATTACTCTGGCAAGTCTTGATGCCAATGCCTTGGAGAACACTTTCACGTCTGCATTCATTAAAGTGATGGGTCTGTAAGATCCTGGTTCCTCCGGATTTTTCCCTTTTTTTAATATTACTACCACCTCAGCACTTCCCCATGACTTGGGTGCTGATTTACCCAACTGTGCCAGTTGCATGACTTTTATTAACTCTTCTCCCAACACATCCCAAAACACTTTATAAAACTCTATAGGTATTTGGTCAGGGCCCGCTGCTTTACCTGATGGAAGTTTCCATATTGCCTCCTTAATTTCTTCTGTCTGCAAGACCCCCTCTAGACCCTCTGCGTCATCCTCCTCTACTATATCTACCGGGATCTCTTGAAGATACTCCTTCATATCCTCTTTATCTCTTCGAATATCTCGCCCTGATAATTCATCATCATATAACTTCTCATAAAAAGTCCTAAATACTTCCCTTATTTCATTTGACTCTGAGTGCACCCTGCCTACTGTATCCCTAATTTCTCTCACTGTTCCCACCGCTTCTTGTTGCCTTGTCCGGGTAGCCAAGATTCTCCCTATTGACTCACTCAGTTCGTAACACTTCTCCCTTTTAGTGTTGTAAATTTTCGCTGCTTTGCTAGCTATATCGCTCTCTGCCTCGCCTTTTGCTTTCACTAGTTCTATCAGAGCCTTATCAATTTGACTCCCAGTCAAAAGACATTTTTCTAAATTCTCCTCTGCCTTGAGTACCTTCTCGGATAGAGTCTGATAAAGCGAAGTTATTTATATTTCTTACGTTTTGCAGCAGTTAAGTTAGTTTCTCGTTGCTCAAATGGGTGATCTTTCTGATATTTATGTGTTCCTCTTGTCTTCATTGCTTGATTTTACTCGCGATAAACTGAATGCCATTAGTTTAGGAAACAATAACACCTGTTATGTAGAGAAGTGAGAAGCTC
Organism: Lissotriton vulgaris; assembly: GCF_964263255.1. Taxonomy (NCBI): domain Eukaryota; kingdom Metazoa; phylum Chordata; class Amphibia; order Caudata; family Salamandridae; genus Lissotriton; species Lissotriton vulgaris. The sequence goes on from NC_141697.1 coordinate 263,844,783, forward strand.
CAAAAGTGCAGTGAAAAATGCTATATAAAAATGAACGTATTATAATGGGTTCTCTAGTAAAGCGCATTTTACTAGTTTCCTTTTCAGTGTTGTAGGATGCTATAATTTTTATTGGACCTAAAAAGATAAGTATGGTATCGCATCTTAAATACATGGGCTTTCACACCGCTCTACTTCCTATGCCAGACCAGTAAAATGAATCGCATACAAAAACGAACATGCAGGCATTATTTTCAGATCAGTCGGCCGATTAAAAAAAAAGTATCTGACACAGCATGTAATGCTATCTCTATCTGTTACATGATAGAGATTTAGCAATACAATTTTTTTGGATCGATATATTTATTCGTATAGTGGATAAATATTTTTGGTTTTAGTTTCTGAATGTAATTGATTTCGGTTAAGGGCACCGCTGTCCAGATTAACGGCAGTCTGTTTATATTTTACACCTCCTTTTACTTCACTTCAAAAACTTGAAAGATTTCTCATATACTTTCAGCAAAAAATATTCTCCATTTTATGTATAATAAAATTCTCAGTGTCACTCATAGTCATTGAAATGCACTCATAATTACTCTAAAATTACGAAGATGTCACACATGGCAATCTGAAACCTTGGCAGCTATGTGGAGGAGTCAGAGGTCCGTGGACTTTGCAAATGGGACTTGGGCTGCAGAGAAAGCTCTGGGAATACTCTCCTGCTGTTTAATGACAGCGTTGCAGGCATTTAAACGTGCCCCACTAGCATTTCTAAAGACGAAAAACACAGCTTTAGAAATGCCTTTGGAAGCGCAGCAGCATCACCATGAGCCGCTTCAGCAGGGCTCGACAAATCCACTCGCCCGCTCGCATTTGCGAGGGAGAATGGATGAGGAAGAGCTATTTTTAGGTCCTACTCGCCCTTCCTGGCGAGTAGAAAAACAAACTAACTTTTGTCCTCTGTCTTTGAAAACGGAGCAAAAGTGACAAGATAACAAGATTTAAAGGCATTTTTATTGCTCACAAAGGGACTGAGCAATAAAGATGCCTTTAAATATTGTTAACTTGTCACCTTTGCTCCGTTTTCAGAGACAGAGGTCGAGCAGGTTGAAGTTGGGTCAAGGGGATTTTCCAAGTTACTAGACCTGCAGGACTAGTACAATTTTTCAGATTTGTCGAGCCCTGTTCAGTGAATTATTTACTGAATTTGTGGAATCCTTTGTAGTGCGTGCTGATTGTAGGAGTATGCACGAGGGAAACCTAGGTGTGCGCGCCTGCTCAGGCTAGAAAGAACCATGGCGATGACGCTAGCGAATGGAAACAGGGGGTGGCGCCTACACTCCACTTCCAAAACTGTATCGATTACAAGAAGCCCTCGCATGCACGATGCTAACGCCAGGCAAGACCTAAAAACTGCATTTGAGGGGTTGCAGTATTTTCTGCATAAGTATTATTTCGATGCAATCCTCATTGCCTATCATCTGCTGTACAATTTGCAGATTTTAACAAAAGTATTTTGTTTCAAAAGGATGCAAAGTTATTCAAATTACTTTAAACTGTGTGCAGTGCTGCACAATTTAGACACTTTGTGAAAGTTAACTGGTGCACTTCAGGTGTTGATTGATTTACTTACAGTTAAAGAGGTGACAGTAGTGCAAAGCTAAAGCCCGAACCCTATTTGATGGACTGGGGTTAAGGCTGTTGTCTGGAACAAGGAGTTAAAACCTTGATGTAAAATACGTAGGCAGCCATGGCAAAAGTTTAAAAAATGTTTTTTTAAAACTTTAGCCAAGCTGCACAGCATCCTGTATGCTGTTCGGCGTGACTAAAAACCATTGGCAAAGCCAATAGTCCCCAAAGGTGAGACCTATCTGCTTTGCCAATGCTTGTTATGGTTTATAGTGACTCGGCCTCCTAAAGGAGGAATGAAGGCTTATCATGGCAATCGGGACTCAAAGCATGAAGCACCCACCGACAGGAACCGCACTAGGCTTCTATGTTCCCTGCATACCGTTCTTGGCCTAGACTGTGATGTACTGCAGGACCGTACTCTCACAACAGACCCTATCTTCATCACACTGAGAGGGTACACCTTTGTCGGAGAATAAGGCATCCCTAGGAAGAGAAGAGAAACTATCTGCAGTTTAACGTGATCCTTGTGCTGTAGAAGGGGGTAGACAACCTCTACTTTCGACATATACTTTCTGCCCCAGTTTTTTTTTTAAACATTTTTTATTAAGAAAGAAACAAACAAACATCAGCAATAGCATGTCAGTTCAGAGGGAGCAACTCAATAGGCATCGTCGGTACAGTAGGTGAGTTTACAAAATACAATTACACATGACAGAAGGTCTTGGGTGACGGGGGATCGTCCATTGCTGGGGCCAAGCGAGGCTGACATATTTCTCCACTGTAGGAATTCCAAGGGCCCCACAACCGAGACCATTTCTTAGGGCATCCAAGTGCTTCATATACAGTCTTTTCTCTAAACATTGCCCAGTCCAAGTTCTTTTCCCAATCCTGGGCCGTGGGCGGGGTCAGTGCACCCCATCGCTGGGCGATATTCCTCTTGACCAGCATTAATCCCAACGTTACCCACTGCGTCATTCAAACATTTAAATCAGTTGTCTCCCAGATGTTCAGGGGACACCTACGGGCCTCGGAGCTGCACAGACAGAACAGTATTGATAATGTTGTGAATTTCGCGCCAGAAGGGTTGGATGTGTGTGCACTCCCAAACTATGTGAAAAAAGGTTCCCAGCTGGCCACATCCCCGCCTGAAGGCGCCTTCATTTACCCTTACCATTCGCACCAGTTGGGGCCCCGTTACATAAATACGGTGGTGAAGTTTTAGCTGGACAAGGCGGAGACGAGCTGGTATTGCTACGACTCTGGGGGAGGAGATTGCCTCCTGCCATTCTTCGTCGTCCATTTCTATACCATCCCTGGTCCATTTCTCTCTTGAGAACCTTGAAAGGGTCCGAGATGTTTTTGACAAACTTTTTATATATCAGGGAAATGGTGCTATCAGGGAGATGACCATCCAGTACTCTGTCTTCCAATGGGGATGATTCCGGCAGTGTGGTCCCAGGCTTTAGTGCGTGCGAAGTGGGTGTCGAACCTGTGTGTACCGGAAGCGCTCCGATTCAGCCATGTGATATTGTTGCTGCAGCGCTGCAAAGGGCTTAATATCAGTGTTGTCCCACAGATCCCCTATACAGGTAACACCTATGAGATCCCATTTGTGGAATCACTTACTCTTCCACAGGTCACCCAGTTGCTCGGAATCCCATAATGGCGTTGCGAGCATTAGCTTTCGTCTTCAACCTAAACGGGAGGTAGCTGCATGCCAAATGTGCACTGCATGTTTAGTGGGGCCCGTTAGAGGATAGCACCGGGGCCTAGAGTAACGGTCTCTACTTAAGGTTATCCCGGGTTACCGGGCTGGGCGTAGGTGCAGTGGTTAATGGAGGACAGGTGAGATGCCCAGTAATACAATTTTATATCCGGGAGGCTAATGCCCCCGTCGTACTAGTTCAGTGAAAGTTTGGCAAGGGCAATATGAGGTTTGCCATTCTACAGTAAGTCCCGCTGGAGGCTCTCGACCTCCCGGAAGTATGGCGCAGGTATCTGGTCCATGGAATTCTGGAGGGCGTACAGAAATGGGGCCAGGGACATAATCTTAAAAAGGGCGGCCTTTCCTAACAGGGAGAGGGGAAGTGTCTCCCACCTGGGGATATCTTTGCGCAGCTGGATCAGTGGGGGCTGGAGGTTACAAGAATAGCGGAGAGATGGAACCAAAGATAGGAAGATGCCCAAATACGTAAACCCTTCAGTACGAGTCTGTAGTGGGCACCCACTCTGTGGAATCGGAGGCTCGCCCGCCACTATGAACATGAGGGATTCACTCCAGTTTATGGAATAACTGGAGTACCTTCCAAAAATTGTGAAAATGTCCAAAACCACACTCGGGGACCTCCTAGGGGAGGTCAAATACTAGAGGATGTCATCCGCATAAAGGGAAATTCGGTCTTCCCATTCTAAGGACCAATGCATGCCCCTGATCATCAAATCTTGACGAATCCAAGCTGCCAGTGGCTCCAACGCTAAGGCAAATAACATTGGGGACAGAGGGCAGCCCTGGCGGGTCCCACTGCCCAGCTGGACGGTAGCTGACTTCTTGCTGTTCACCACCACTTGGGCCGGCGGCATGGAGTATAATAGCTACACCCATTGAATGTATTTTGGACAAAACAACAGTTTCTCCAACACCGCCCACAGGTATGGCCACTCGATTGTGTCAAAGGCCATAGCTGCGTCCAGGGAAACTATAACTGCCGGTTCCAATATAGAAGGCACCCTACCCAAAACCCAGTGAACTCTGTGAGGTTCAGCGCCCTCTTGCGGTGCGGTATGAAACCTGATTGGTCCGGCTGGACCAAGGTCCCAGTCACCGTCAGGAGGCGAGTAGCAAGAACCGCCGAGACACCTAAGGGTAATTGCAACGCTTTAAAAATCGCATAAATAAATAAGAAGCTTGGCAAAGATTTTGGGCTCCGCGTTCAACAGAGATATTGGTCGGAAGGAGCCACATTCGGTCTTGGGCTTTCCTTCCTTGTGTATGGTAACTATACTTTCTGCCCCTGTTTTTTTTTTACCTTAACATCAGTTGTATTGCATCTGCGCACCCCTTCCGCGACCAATGTCCTGACACTGGGCCTGATGCCATACCCTTTTAAGGTGAGAATATATTGTGGTAATGTGGTTAGAAAGTCTAATTGATGCTTGGCGATTTTGCCAAAATATGTAAGGGAGGTACTTTATCAAACACTATTACTGGGATTCATTTAAGGAAGGGCAAATTGAATATCAGACTGTTCAAACTTTTAGAAATTTTACAGAAAATAGGACTCCAAAAATGCTGTATCCTATCCCCACTTCTATTCTCCCTTCACATCTCGGACATAGGTCTATATATCCATTGTCCCAACTTCCATGTCCTGAAATTGGGAAATCAGTCCTCTAGCATATTCTGATGATTTCGACATTTGTTCACACATTCTAATAGGCCCAGAGTCAGCTTACCGTTCTGAATCAATTTAACCAGTTGACTGCCTTGTCCGTCAACATTTCAAAGCACCAAATCTCTTTCCTTTGGAAAGCGGACAAGGACATTTACCTGTGAACTCGGCCAACAGGCAGTTGAACCCACAGATATCTTTGATTATTTGGGCTTTACTTTAGACACAACGCAGTCTACGTTGCAACTCTTGTGAAAATTAAAGTCAAAATCTGCCCTGGTAACCAATGCCCTGAAAAGATTAGCCCAACTATTAAAGTGGCAGTGCTTTCATCGCAACAACTAAGGCCTTAAACGCCAAACATGTTCAAGTTCTGTCTCAATATTGTTAGCGCTCAGTGTGAAGAACATAGACCGGCTCAACATTGTTTTTATTTAAGATGTAAGATAACTATTCACTCTCTAAGAATCAACCACTCATCTTCTGATTTGCCTCGAGTTACATTTTCCATCTAGTAATGCAGTCCATGTGTTTCAAAAAATTAGTTACGTTTACAAATATGCTTCTTCAAGCCATGACTCAATGAAGGGTTCCATTTATCAAGAGATAATGCATAATCCCTAGACTTCCTCTGCTTTCTCTGGGAAAGACATTGCTGCCTTACCAAAAGAACATTGTTTTTTACCTATTGAAGATTTATTCAAAATAACAAAATCTAATCGCAAATATGTCATCACAAAAGACTTCATATGAAACATCTGATTAACATAACAAGATTTAATTCAGCAGGGTCCTGTTTGAAATCTTATTTTTTTACCGAGGCAGCTTTACATCGACTCTAACCTGCAAGCTGTATCGGGCGTGGCGTAGCCACTGCTCCGGCAGCCTGCCGCTAATCCGCCAATTATCCTGACTATAAGTGAACATCCTTGTACCTCCGAGCTTCTACACGCCTGGGGATCTGGTTTTACAGCCGCGACAGCCTCTCCGAGCCCTCCCTGTTGAGATTGCGCGGTGATGGCCTGCGGTGCGGCGGCCTGGTGCTCGCGAGATGCGCTGCCGGAGCCCGCCTTTTCGCTTGTGTATCTTCCCGTCCTGAAGCCTGCGTCTGCCCTGAGACTCCCAGACGCGGCAACAAGAGATTCCTGGCGCTTGCCCGGTCGTGGGTCCGAGTTGGGGCCTCGGCGGCATAACGACCTGGCGACTGTGAGCCGTGCTCTTGCCTTGTGGGCGCTGGTAGCTGCACTCCACTAGGTGCCTAGTGCGGCAAGGCTGTGGTTGCTGCCCTGGGCGGTTGAGACCCGGTGGACACGTCGGGCTGTGGTGGGGGCTTTGGGCTGCCTCCCAATCCGGACCCTTGCTGCAGTGGCCCTGCCTGCCTGGAGGCCCGACCGCTGTGATCGCGCAGGTGTGGCCCTTACCAGCCGAGTGACGCCGCGGTTTCTACCGTGGGCGCCCCCACCCGGGTGACCTGCAACATCGATCACACTCCAAGAAGAGGTCCAAGACTTGCAGCAAATCCAATAGGAGACTCCCTGTGGATCAGCCGACTTCACCACGTCCTAAAGGATGTAGCTCCGAGAACTGTATCTATTCACGCCATATGTCACTTACTGTACATTTTGTTGCAGGCTTGCATCGTCTAAAGAGTCCCTGACCTTCCGTTGTTTGTTTCTCTATGGGCAGGGGACTCTTACATGGGATCCATTGGCTGCTCCTTGCCACTACCCCCTGTTGGGGTCTTGGCCTGTATCACGCCGCGACAGATACTTCCACTTTCGTGAGGTATGGCGGGTTGTTAGGGATTTCATGTGGGATTATTCATTGCTTTTTGTTAGTGCCACTGTGCCCTCTGCTAGGCTTGATTCTGGTATTGTCATTGTCACTCAACTTGCCACCTCCATATTCACATGCCACTGCCAGTCATGCCGCAGGATTTAGCAGGGGTCGGGGGTAGAGAGCTTGGAGTGTTTAGCTGGATTACGAACGGCCTGCTCAATATGATCAGACGGGATCTGTGCTGCGCCAAGCTAAGCGTCACAGGGCGAACATTCTTTTCCTGCAGGAGACCCACTTAGCGGGTACTAAGATACCTTGTTTGGGGAGGTTTGAATTTGCACATACCTTTCACGCTGGATTCACTAGAGGCTCTCTGGGGGGGGGGGGAGAGGGGGGGGGGTTGCAATCCTCATACACCGCAGCGTCCCCTTTGTTCACAGTCGGACATGGTCGGACCCCCAGGTAGATTCATTGTGATATATGGGACACTGTATGGGGAACCTATTGTTCTGGGTAGTGTCTACCCCCCCCCCCCCCACACCCCCTTCGTGGTCTCTTGTGGAAAAATTGACGACACTCTGGGCTGAACTCCCTTCAGGGTTGACCCTGGTTGAGGGAGACTGGAACAATGTTATGTCCCCGTCCCAAGATAGGTGGCTTGCCATTGCTTGAGTAGCAGGGTCCCGGGTTACTAAAATATTACCCCTAGTTCAGGGCTTGGGATGGGTTGACTCGTGGAGGACCCTGCACCCCACTACATGTGCATACACACATTTCTCCGGAGCCCACGAGTCCTTCTCACGCCTAGACTACCTTTTCCTCTCAGGGGCACACCCCAATAGATTGCTCACGACCGACATTCTCCCCAGGGGCTTATCGGACCATTCACCGGTGCTACTCATCTTATCTCTGGATCCCAGGCGCTCCCAGTTTCGGTGACGCTTGTTTCCGTGGCTGCTATGCGACGATAAATATAGAGCACATATTCATACAGCTCTTGTGGACTATCTTTTATCAAACACAGACACCATAAAATCTCCAGCCATTCTATGGGAGGCGATGAAGCCCACTCTCAGGGGAGCAGATATTGCCTTTTGCACTGCAAAACGCCTACAGCGACGTGACAAATTAATACAATTTGAGGCCATGTTGCTTTAACTGGAACGTGCGAGTAGGGGCTCGGAGGGCAGTGTCACGCGCAGACAACTGTCAAATGTACAGAAGACATATGCTAGGCAACTCCTAGACGAAGCCCAGTTATACTGGCTTGCCACTCGTAGCCAGATCTCCCAGTGGGGTGACAAATCCAGTGCATTGTTGCATTGTTTGGTCAACTGGCGCTGCGCCCTCAGACGCTCCTGTGCATACACGGTCCCGACTAGTCCGCTCTTACGGACCCGTCCGCCGTTGCTGACTACTTCGCCTCCTATTTTGCAGACTTGTACGCTCCTCATTAAGCTCTGCCGCTGCACTCGTTCAGAAATTTATCGATGATTTTCCCCCTCGGGCCTTATCGGATAAGGTGCGGGACACGTTGGCTGCTCCCTTGTCAATTGAATAACTACTGACTGCGTTGCTTGGTATGCGAGTGGGAAAGCTTCCTCTGTGAGTTTTTCCAGAAATATCATTTGCAACTGTTCAAACCTGCTCTCGAAGCTTCAGCGGAGAGGGGTGGTCTCCCACCGGATTGGCGGCATGCCGAAATTGTTGTGTTTTTTAAGCCGGGCCACCATCTAATGATATTTGTCCTACAGCTCGATCTCCCTACTCAATGTGGAAGCCAAACTTCTGGCCAACAGCCTGGTCCCACACATTTCGGATGTGGTCCGCCCGGGCCAGACAGGCTTTCTGCCTGGTCATGCTATGCGGCATAACATCAGACGTGCACATAATGCTATAGCCGCAGTTGATATACTTGGGGGCCCGCCGCGCTCCTCCTGGCAGACATGAATAAGGCCTTTGATTCCCTTAGTTGAACGTATCCCTTCACCTTGCTCGCCCCTCTAAGCATTGGCCCCCGGTTACTGAATCTTATATGCCTGCTATATACAGACATCACTGCTTCAGTCCGAGTGACCGACTCGGCTTCCTGACTCTTTCCTATCAGGCGGGGAATGTGCCAAGGCTGCCCACTCTCCCCTTATCTTTTTGCACTCGCCATGGAGCCATTGGTGGCCTGGATTCAGGTAGACTTGCAGATGCGCGGCTTTGAATGGGAGCCGGGGTTTCCGATCGCATTGCACTCTATGCAGACGACATTTTGTTTTTTCTCAAAAATCTCGACTGGACTGGTCCACGCCTTCTTCGCATTATGCAGATCTTTGGCGAGACCTCCGGCTTCTACATGAATTGAGGAAAATCATTTCTTTGGCCGCTGCGAGGCAGGGATCGACTGGGCGACTGGTCACGAGAGGTAGTGGTGGTCCCAGACTGCTTTAAGTATTTGGGCGTCTTTCTCGCGGCATCTCATACAATGGCGTGGACCAAGATTCTCGCCCCCCTGTGGATACAGGTGAGTGACCAGACGCGCGTGTGGTCTCAAATGCCCCTTTTGGCAGGTACAACATTTTTAAAATGGTTTCCCTACCCCGTCTTCTTTATCAATTGCAGAATCACCCCTATCCAATCAAGCAGACGTGGTTTCGCCAATTAAACGCTATTCTTGCCTGTTTTCTCTGGCGGGGGGGTGCTTCGCGGGTGGCACTGAGGACCTGCTTCCGGTCTACTTACTCTGGTGGAGCGGCTACCCCAGACGTTCACGAGAACTACATGGTCTCACACCTCCTCGTCCTCAATGACTGGTGGTGCGATAATCGCGGAAACCCGGCGTACGCCGTGGAGCATTGGCTGATGGGAGACAATGTTCTCTACATGGTTCTCTATTCAGCGGCGCTGATTAATGAGTTGCCGCCTGCCACCGTCGCGATCTTCAAGATCTGGACGTCTGCGCTTCGCCAGATGGGTTGGTGGGGGAGACTCACCCGGGAAACTCCATTGTGGATCAATGGACAGCTGCCATAGCTGGCACGATTACCAGGCTTCCGGGGCTGGGGAGCCATTGGGATGGATACAGCGGGGGCAGTTGTGCGTGGTTGCACTCTCAAGTCCTTCTTTGACATACAAACAGAGTATGATATGCCCGAATGCAATTCTACCGCTATCTACAATTCAGGCATGCTTTCACCCCATACATTTCCCGTCTAACGGAGATACCCAAATTTAACCCAGTTGAGGCAAAGGTTTTCATGGGCGAGTTGGCAGACCATAAGATAACCAAAATATACCGTACACTTATCAACAACACGACTACCACTGTACATAAAACTAGAGAGGCATGTCAGTCCCCGCGCAGTGCAGTAATCGCGGCCCGCCTGCGTCTTATCCAGTTGAAGTATTTACATAGAGCCTATTATACCAGGCACAGGTTGTGGCATGCTGGGCTAATTGCATCCCCGCATTGTTTACGCTGTGGGTCTATGGATGGTACCTTTCTGCACACCGTGTGGTCCTACCCGGTTCTGTCTAGGTTCTGGAGGGGGGTGTTTGCATGTCTAGCTGAGGTTTTGGGGTGGGACGCCCCCTCTTCTCCGAGGCTGGCCATGCTACATATTACAGAGGATCTGGGTGGCAATAGGTACAAGCGCCACCTCCTATTTCTAGGCCTCACATTGGCGAAGAGAGACATTGCCCGAGCCTGGAAGGATGAATCTCCACCGTTGATCTGGGTATAGAAAAAGGGTCTAGACTTTTGAGGTCAAATCTTTTTTTATTTCACCCCTGAAACAGGGAGCAAGCAAGAAACTGACTGTTAGACAGCGTTAAGCCTACAACCGACTCGGGGCCGGCCGCGTCAGAAAGTAATGCAATAAATAACATTTATAGTTCTCGCACTCAACAACATTGTACACAGCGTTTCGTCTACAACCCCACAGGGCCGGCCGCGTCATATGTTACCCAATGTATACCGGGCAGTCATTGCCTGAGATGGCCCGACCTCTAGGACCGAATGTAACCAGTAAATCAAGAAGGTTAGAACAATTAGACCACTGGGGTCCGAATGCCAACAGAGTATAAAATAAGGTGAAAGCAGATCAGAGTAGATAGTAGGAATAAGTGAAGAGATGAGATCAGAGAAGAAAGAGAGCGCCGGGTGTGTCAAGGAGGGTGGGGGGAGAGGGGATCAGCGCGCGGGACAGCGGACCGTCTTGTAGCGCCTGCATTGTTCTAGGCATTATGTGCTGGAGCTTCTATGGTTGAGAACAGAAGGGGGGTTGGGCCCTGTGGGAAAGAGGGTAGGTCGGGCCACACTATACTGTGAAAATGAGGGAGTTTACCTAAGCCTCTACTGTAAATTCAAACAATGAATGTTGATTTGAGGATAAACAAAACTTTATTAGTTTATCCTGACATCGATTTATGTCATTTTTCTTTTTATGAATATTTACAGTGACAAAACTCAATAGTGAACATGTGATTATACAAACAACATAGTGTACTTACAATCGAAGCAGACAGTTATATTCCCAAGCAGAAAAGTGATCTTATAGCACAGTGGAATCTAAAACCTATATGTGGGCACCACAAATGAAATGTGGCAATTGGAAGGAAATGTTTTTACCCATGATGGGGTTAAATGGAAACATGATGCATTCACAAACTGTAAGACCAAGAATGTGGTCTATGCAGTGGTGTGTCCGTGCAATAGAGTGTACATTGGAAAGACAAGCCAATCCATCAATGTAAGGATCACACAACACCGTTCACGAATAAAGAAAAAAGTTCAGTCCGCACCGATGGTTGAACATTTCTTACACAACAACCATAGTGAAAATGATTTCAAATGGACAACATTGGTCTGGATTGATCTTAAACATCAGTCCAATGTGGAAACTATGTTACTGTGAAAAGAGGCCTATCTTATTATGAAATTTGATAGTGTCAATAAAGGCCTCAACTGTCTAAGTGAAATTAATAGGGCGTGAGCCGCATACACCACACTAACAGCTTGGCTCAACTACAAATCCCATAAGACCTCGCAACAGACTTTATGGCCCCACACGTTTTGATTGTCTGAATTCTTTCAGAGACGTGACCCGATCTGAAAAATTAATTTATTTACATGACGGCAGACACGCTGCAAGAGCAAGAGGATTTAAGGTAAATAATTTTTTCCCACCCACACGAGCCCGCCAATCTGGGAATTATCTTTGACCCAAAATTCACTCTATTGCAGTTGACACCCACGGCATTGACGACACTTTAAAGCAAGCTCACCCTTGGCCACGGACAAACAAGGTATGCCGCATCGTGATGATGCAACTCCTTTTAAGAATTAATGGATTGAGGACCCTTTTGTAAAAATCCCCCTTTCTTTTTCTGTAAATAGTTCGCATGGACCTTACTAATACCGCCCTGATGAGAGTCCTCTGAATCAGAGAGTGGGACTCGAAACGCGTCGGCATTTCTTCCCTTAATGACATTCAATGCCAGCGATATTTGCTCATTAATTTGCCTTTATTTTCCTGATCTGAATACGAATAGATTGACATTATATCAGGAATTGGGGTGATATTTGATAAGTTCCTTCACACCTTATGTTTTGTACTGATGATTGAGATTTGTGTAATGATTAATTGTTCCATTTTTTAGCAAAATTGTAAGTACACTATGTTGTTTGTATAATCACATGTTCACTATTGAGTTTTGTCACTGTAAATATTCATGATTTGTTTCCTAGTGTGTTAAAATATATGGCAACACATGAGGTTGACGACTATCTTTGTTCTGTTTAGATACAAAAAGAATTTGATGATTCAGTAAAAAGAAAAATGACATAAATCGATGTCAGGATAAACGAATAAAGTTTTGTTTATCCTCAAATCAACATTCATTGTTTGAATTTACAGTAGAGGCTTAGGTAAACCCCCTCATTTTCACAGGAGCTTCTATGGTAGCAGCCTGCCCGGTTCTGGGGGGGCCACAGCGTCTTCCACGAACAGTAGCGTCCGAAGCTGGCGCTTGTTCTACTGCACATAAATATTTCACCAAGGGTTGCCATATCGCCTTAAAGCGTGTGTCGCGAGCCTGCAATCTAGCTGTGAAAAGCTCCATTGTTATGACATGCCAGAGTCCCACAAACCAAGCAGCAATGGGCGGCGCTTCCGTCTTTTTCCAATATAAAGCAATGAGCTGCTTAGCTGCCCCTAGCATTTGAAGCACCAGTGTCCAGTCGCTCCGAGTCAGAGCCTTCAGGCCAGCAGGTTTGACACCCAATAGTAGCGTGCTAGTGACTTCAGGCAGAGGAAACCCCAGTACCCCTCTGATGTGGCTTAAGACCTTCTTCCAGAAGAGGGTCAGGGAGGAACAGGTCCACCATATGTGAAGGAAGTCTCCAGTCGCAGACCGACACCTCCAGCACTCAGGGGAAGAGGCAGGGAACATTTTATGTAGACGCTGGGGCGTGTAGTACCACTGGGTCATTATTTTATATGCATTCTCCTGCTGTGAAATGCTATGATATATTTTGGGAATGTCTCGCCACAGACGCCACCACTGTGCCTGGGTGATGTCTGTGTCTGAGGTGGCTTGCCATCGCTGCTGGTACGGATCGGAAGGCGGCGGCGTGTGGGGGTGCTGTAGGATCTGATAGATTTTTTAGATCAGGCCCTTCGAGTCAGTAAAGGAGCGGGCTAGCCATTTGAACGGAGTGAAAGCACACGTGGCCGTCTGATATGTGTCGTCTGCCAACACCCAATGCCTCAGCTGGGCATATTGCATCCCAGCCTCAAGCGGTACCTTAAATTCCTCCCTGCATTGGGCGAAGGTCTTGAGAGAGCCCCCATCAAACAAATCCGTAAGCACTCTACAGTTGCCCTGTGTCCACTTATGGAAGGCCCTAGTGTCATGGGCCGGTGGGAAGCACGGATTCCCCTCAATTGGGGGGTGTGGCGAGGGGAAGGTCGTGAGGCCCCTACGTACTGCTGCCTTGTCCCAGATTTCTAGCACCGTTTTCGTGGGCACCGCCAGGTATGCACTCGGGGAACGCCCCGTCTTAGATTTCCACGCCATATCCCAGATGGTGCGCCCAGTCACTGCTCTGTCCATGTGCAACCATCCCTTCTCGCTCTCAGTGACGCCCCATTCCACTATAAAATGAAGGTGCGCTGCCCAGTAGTACTCCACCAGGTTAGGACAGGCCAGTCCCCCCCTGTCTCGTGGCGCCAGCAGAAGAGCCTGGGAGAAACGGACGGTCCCTCCTCATCCGTAAAGAAGTTATAGAGCTGGAGAAGGTAGGTCCGAGCTGCGCCTGGAACATGCGATAAAAGGATAGAGGGAGCCCATCTGGCCCCGGAGTTTTCCCCAAGGGGAGATCTCGGATGGCTGTTGCTATCTCCTCCTGTGTTATCGGTTCCTCCATTTGCCTCGCATAATGAGGATGTAGCGTCGTCCCCTCATACTGCCCTAGTACTTCCTCCACCAACTCCGGGGGCGGTTTCTCCTCCCTATACAGTGCCGCATAATAGTCCCTAAAAGCCTTACATTTGTCCTTCTCTGTCATGACTCTATTCCCATCCGGCAGTTGGATATTGGCTATATGCGTTTTAGCGGCACGGACTCTCAGCATCCTCGCCAGTAGTCTTCCGGCCTTGTCCCCTCCTTCAAAGTACCTCTGCTTCAATGTCAAGAGGGATTTCTCCGCTCTATTTGTGTGCAACATCCGGAGCTGTCCTCTAAGATTAGCCAGCATTCGTCTTGACCGTAGGGTGGAACAGCCCTGATCCTGCAACTCCGCCTCCTTTATGTCTCCCGTCAGTTTATCCTCTAGCGCTCGTGCCTCGCGTGCCCGCGCATTCGAGAGGGAAGTAATGTGCCCCCGTATCGTGGACTTGAAGGCGTCCCAGACCACTGGAAAGGGCGTCTCCGGCAATTCATTACACTCTAAGTAGGAAACAATGGCCCCCTTGATGTCTTCCACGTCCGCCGCATCCCGAAGGATACCCGGCGGTAGACGCCACTTCCGTTCCCGGGCAGGGCAAGTGGCCGGGTCCTGCAGGAGCAGATCAACATGGGTGTGGTCGGAGACCGAGATATCAGACATAGTGACCCCAAGGACATCACGGGAGAGATCATGGGAAATGAATAAATAATCGATGCGGGAATAGGAACAGTGTGCATGTGAATAAAACGAGTAATCCCTCCGGTCTGGGGAGAAGTAACACCACGCATCAAACAGCCCTAAGTCCGTTATCTGCGTGCGCAGCTCCGAGGACATTGCTCCCGCACCACTGAAGGAGCCCTCACTGCGGTCCATCTCGGGGCTTCAGAGCAAGTTGAGGTCCCCCCCTAAGATGAGTGAGGGACCTCCCTGCGGTATCTGCTCCCTTAAGAGATCCCGAAGGTAGCGGTCTTGCGCCTGGTTAGGGGCATAAATATTACACAAAGTGAAGCGGCGGCGCCCGACCTCCACGCCCACTCTAAGGAAGCGCCCATCCCCACCTCTAAAGGGCCTGTCGCCTCCTCGCCTGATGCTAGCCCTGCCTGCACAGTATTGCCACTCCTGCTGTCTTTGTGTCCGCTGCAGCCCAGAACTGGAGAGGGTACCTAGGGTGTGCCATGCGCTTGGTGTCAGCTTGCAAGAGGTGCGTCTCTTGTAGGAATTTGATGTCTGGGCTCTGTCGAAGGAGATAGCGCCAAGCCTGCTGACGCTTATTGGGTGAGTTAAGGCCCTTCACGTTGAACGTTAAGACCTTCAGAGGCCTAGGTGCTTTTGTTGTCATGCTGGGGTCTTGTCGTGAATCATCCGCGCTCCCTTAACAGTCGTCCCGCATACTGCACACTCACAGTAAGCATATACCTGCACAGCCCCACACCACTCCATCGCCCGGAGCCCCCTCCACGCACTCCCGTGAGAAGAAAAGGGAGAAGGAAAGTAGAGTATCAGGAAACAAGAAAAGGAGGAAAAGGGCAGAGAGAGAAAGGGCGGCCAACAAGGCCATCCATCTTTGCACAAAAAAGCGGCCAACAGGGCCATAATATACTGTCCCCTGTACAGGGCATCCTACACCTGAAGGTTTGGACGCACTCTGGGATGTCACTCCCTTAGGGGCAGTCCGAAGAGGGTTTGTGGCGGTCCTAAAGATCTAACAACTGGGGGCTCCCGCTACCCCCCTCCCACAATCCGGGAGCCAGGGTAGTGTGTGAGGAACCGCATTGCATCCCTTCCCTCAAGGACATGTGTGCTAGGGGGTGAAGCCTCCCCTCCAGGATGTAATAAGCATACGCCCCGCATTTCATGGTGTTGGGGAGCGCCCACCGGACTCTTCTCTATCCCGTTCAAGGGATCGGATATGAGCTATAATGTACTGCTTAGTCTGAGAGGGTGAACGCTCAATCTTGGAAGATACACGATGCTGTCGATGTACTGTGGTCCAAGACGGTCCAGCCGGTATCCTTTCCTGCCTACGGGGCTGAGATGGGCTCGCCGGAGGTGTTGTCGGTAGGCGGATGAGTTGCGCCGCTTCCGTATAGGACCTTATGATTCTGCGCTTGGATTCCCACTGAAATATGAGCACAAACGGATGCCCCCATTGGTAGGCGATGCTCATACTACGCAATTTTTTGGTCACCGGCCGAAATGCTTGCTCGTCTCCTCTTCAGGGTGTTGGGCTCCAGATCTTGAAAAATCTGAATCTTGTGCCCCTTGTATCGCAGATCTGGTTTGTCCTGCGCTATTTTCCAGATTGCCTCCTTTTCGGGAAGAAGTGGACCCTAGTCAGAATGTCCGGTAGGAGCCCCGGCCTCCCCGCGGGCCCGGATACACGATGGGCTCGATCCAAAGCCGGCGGGGAGGCGTTCTCGTCACCCCAGACCTCGTGTAAGAGCTGTGCCACATATCCCATGATGTCCTCCCCTTCTTCTCCAAGAGGAACCCCCCGGATGCAGAGGTTGTTACGGCGGTTTCTGTTCTCTAAGTCCTCCTGCTTTACTTGAAGCTCAATATTCGGCTCCTCAAGGGCCGCCAGACGCTGCCATAGGTGTTCCTGGTCCTCCGTGCGCGTGTCCATCGTCCTCTCTAGCACGTCCACGCGGTCCCCAAGATCCGTGACCTCCTTCCGCAGTTCTTTCACACATGTGTGCACCTCAGTCCGCAGAGACCCTATTTCCATTTTCAGTTCCGACATGAAGGTGGTCATAAAGGCCTGGGTGACCGGCGGGGAGTCTCCAGCGGTCTGGGACGAGCCTTCACCGGCGGCAGGCGCCCCTGCCTTTCCCCACTTTGCCACAACAGTGTTGTCCCTGGGGGTTGCAGGCGGGTCGGATTTGTTCCCTTTATTGGAGCGCGTCATTGCCAGCTTCACTTACTCCCAGCCGAGAGTTACGGGTAGTCTCCGCGACGAGGCGCCAGCAAAGAGCCAAGCAAAGGCCCACACTCACTCACTAACTTCTCCACGCTATAGTACCCCAGCGGACCCTCCCCGCCACCCGCGGGGTGCAAGGCTACGTGCGGGGGTCACCAGGCCCGCCGTCAGGAGCCCGGGCTACCAACTCTGTGAGGGCAGGGGCTAGCACACAGCACAGAACACCCGGACAGCTCCCACGACCCGGGGCGGTGAAGGCAAGAATCACAACAGGGCAACAGGGTCCCCCCTACTTCAGGTCACTGAGAGTAAATGCCTGCCCTGGCGCATAAGATTACACCCCTCCCATGTCCCAGTTGCACCCGGGGGCACTCCAGGGTAAATTCAAGCTTTGACCAGCCACTACACAGCTACAGGAGGCCTCTGCGGCCTCGCCAGCAATTTCCTCTGCAAAGGCACCCAGTCAACAGCCTGCGCACCCCTACTTCCAAGCTGCAGACCAGGCCGCTATTTCTCCAGGCCGTCGCGTCAAGTTCCACAGTTGGCGCGCAGGTCTCAAATAGCAGGGTGAGCGGAGTTTCCCGCCTAGGTATTTAATGCCCCTGCAGCATATCCCTCGCCGCGCCAAGCACCCCACTGTCCAGCTAGCCACCAAAAGCGCAGGGGGTCCACATTAGGGTTGAAAGGCTGCCCGTACCCTCCCCAACCAAAGGTCCGTTGCTCACAGGGGTGGGCCTCGCAATGCAATCCCCCACACCCAAAAAAGGCGGGCCGCACTGTCCTCTGCCGCCCTGCTCCCTGGACCTGTTCCGCTCACCTTGGTGCCTGGTTCTGTCCCAAGCCAGCTCCCCGCTTCAATGTCCCACCGGAAAGCAGGGCCTCACCCGCAGCCGATGTCTGCCGCCTCAAGGCTCGGGTCCAGTCTTGCCGAGGGCCGCTTTGTTAGTCGCGCCGCCGAGTCCCTTCACTGCTGACTATAGTCGGTCCGCGATGTCCCAGGGACAGACCAGCCGCACAGCTCCCAGTGAAAGCTCCTCCAGGAGGCACCTTCGCCCCTTCTGAAGCCCGCCAGACCTTGAGGTATCCTGGGGGGGCCAACTGGCCAGCCACCACTCGCTCTCAGGGCCTCTCCGCAGGGCCACAAGCCGGCCATCCGCCAGGCAGTCCTCGGCCCGTAGAGTGTCCACACAGGGGCAAGCCAGCAACCCCCAGACGCGCGTGCACCTCGCCCATTCAGCCCCCAAAATGGCGGGTCGCATCTGTCTTCAGTTCCCAGGCACCTGGGACGGGGCCGTTGTCTCCGGAGCCCTGGGTCTCTCCTTCGGTTCAAACCCACCCTCGCCCCACTGCTGTAGTGGGGGAGATCCTATATGCGCTATGAGCTCTCTCGCCGAATGCCTGCAGGTCGCGGGCCCAGCACTGCTCTGTACCTCACAGAAGGCTGCAGGTCACTGCAACGAGCTCGCCACTGGTCTATCCACAGGCGGTTCACGTCCACACAGTCAGGAGCTGCTTCCTCCGCCCAGGCTCCGCTCTCCAACTCGCCGTGCCACAAAGGGAGTCGCTGCTCCCGCTACAAGACGTCCCTGGCGCCCTGCCTCCAGCCGCAGGCCTCACTTCTCCGAGGCGGACAAAGTGGCGGGTTACCTCCTCAGGCCCGCAGCCGGGCTTCTCCAATCCCGCTCACAGGTGGCTTCCCGGGAGTCCAGGGTCGGCCGCAGTCACCCGGCGGTCAGCTCCTCGTAATGCGCCCCGGGGGTCGCACTCGCTACTCTCTCCCGTAGGGCTCGCCGTCCGGTCACCAAACGCGGGTCAAGTCAAGTCAAGTCAAAAGATTTATATAGCGCGCTACATACCCGGAGGGTCTCAAGGCGCTTGAAGAAGGGTGAGGAATTACTTGTCGAATTGAGGTAATTGGAATTTTTATGGTCAATTGTGTCCCCTAACGTAGACCCCAACGGCTCCGTGTACGTGCTTCAAGTACATGTAATTTCCCTCCATGACCAGATATGAAGACGCAAATACATTTGCGTCCAACGTTAACATGTCCTCTATCAGATCCACCATGAATGGGTCGATAATTCCGTTCCTAAGTATACCGTGCCACCGTCTTTACATGGTGCACTTTCACGTTTTCCTGGCTCTGTCGAGTTAGGCCCTGATTTCTGCCATCAAGCCACTTCTGCCTTCTGCCTCAGAAAGCTACAGCCTGGACCTGCATCCATGACCCTTACCTTACTCCCTGCGCGGCGAGCGGTGCCCGGCTCGGCCTGCTTGCCTGCCAAGACAATTCAGCCTTCAAGTTATCTGCTCCGCTCCTCGAAAATACATTCCTGTCTAGTGATTTAGGTAAACATCTCCCCAGCTGCAGAGCAAAGGGCCCGGCCTTTCTGTCTCCGTGCAGGAAATTCATTGCTCCCGTTACCATGGTAGGCCCATGGCCCCTCGCATTACACGTAGACCCATAGACACATATGCACGCACTAGCAGTCAGTATAGAATAGCCTCTACCCGAAAGACCTTTCCTTCTAGATAAAACAGTTCTCCAAACACAAGATATCAGATATGATTTGGGTTTAGGTTGTTCTGACACGCCAGACTTCTGTCTCCCCTTATAGTGCTAAATGTCAAGTCCCCTTCACCCTCCAGTTCCACGTCAATCACACGTCATGTTGCCTGCGCGCGCATCCAGCCATATATTTCTGCTGACACTACAGGATTCCTCTATGAACCCACCCACTTGTGACACTTTCATGTGACGTTTTCTAGCACACACCTCCGTGTACGCCCTTGTGCACGCCTTCTGTTACGCACATGTGTTCTTATCTCGTTTCTTTCAGCTGTTACGCCTTCTGTATTCTTCACCATTGTATGCATTTACTATATATATTGTGCACTGTTAATAAAGCATTGTCTATCCCTTCCTGAACCTTCGTGGTGATGGAACATGATACCATGGTTCGAACCATTCCATTACATGGAATAAAACCCTTATAAACTCAGACTCCACAGACTCTGCCTCTCATTTGATTGAGCTATTTTATTGAACTTATACCGCATAGAAATTCAGTATACGGTAAATCTTTATTTACCACATAATTTGGCGCCCGAATAGGGACCCCTCCCCCACCTTACACGCCGGCGATGCGTCGCAGGCCTTGCCGCCTGCCACAGCCGTGACGGACAACTACGCGTACCCGCAGGATTTCCTGTATCTCCCTCAGGCCTACGGAGGTGACGGAGACTGCGATCGACATCCAGACGAGGCGGTGAGGAGTGCGGAGGATCCCGACCAGAGCCCAGCCGAGAGAGCAAGGTCCGAGGTGTCTAGAGGCCCACCAGTTCCGAAGTACCTACGTCACGTGTCAAGTCGAGTCCAGTCCGGTCCAGTCCAGTCGAGTTTCCGAGGCCTTCCGTTCTGTGCTTCCCGGTGAGTACCATTGCTGGGGACGCATCTAGACGGGTGCATTAATTTGTGTCCGGTCAAGACGGGTTTGGGTACGCAGACCCGGTCTGCACTGTTTTAGCAGTGTATCTGTACTGTTTAGCAGTATATCCAGTATCCAGTTATGCAGTTATCTAGTTATTGTTGTTTGTTCCGAAATGTTTTAAACGTGTTTTAATGTCGTGGTATGAGTGATTGTTTGTATTCTTCCTACTGTGTTTTTATTGTGTATAGTGTCTAGATCGAGGTAGCAATGCCTCTATTCTCTAAACTGAGACAGATAGGAACTAGGAAAGGGATACTTGAGGAAGCTGTTCCCATCCCACCCAGGGACACTCCTGGATATTTTATGTACCACAAGCACGGCTTAGATGCCGTATTATATCTTGACTTGTGGGTGGAATATACGAAAGACTTGGCAGAGAATCAGAGATGGCCCGTTACAGGGACATGGGATGCCGAGTGCATCAAGAGAGTAGAAGAAGCGTTATGGAAAAAGAAAGCCAGACAGTCACAGAAAGATGCCATTGAACAATGGCGTAAAGAATCACATAGACGGACAGAGAAAGCACTCAGAAAAGCAGAGAAGAGTAGAGGGGATTCTGAAAAAGCCAAAGAAAAAGAACTACTAGAAGAAGGAGAACGAGTTAGAATGGAACAACACGACAGACAGAGTAATGCCATTATGACAGGACTGTATCCGGTCCTGGCCGAGGGCCTGCCCAAGGCGACCCCGGAAACACCGAAAAATCTGCCCCCTCCATTGGTTCCGACTAAATTACGTCACAAGACCGCAGCAGACATTTTCCTTTCTTCCTATTTAGACGATGTAGCTCCCGCATATACCAATGTACCTGTCCATGTACCACCTGCTGACGTTAACGTACCCCATGATCATCAGCCCCCAGGTCCGCAACAGCAGACCCCTCCCGGTCCGCTTCCTGCACCCTTACCTGTTGTTCCCCCTGGTATTCAACAACTACATCCACTTAATCCTTTTGGGACTGGCACAGTTCAGGTTCCAACCCAGTTACAGCAGGTACCGACCCTACAGCCAGGTTATGCTCAAGCCTCCGCCTCAGGAGGTGCTACAGGAGGTTATCGAACACCGCCACCGTTACACCGAGTGACAATGAGAGAATTCGCAATGGCACGGACACCTAGGGGTGCCCCGGCAGAACAGCTTAGAGAACAGCTTACAGATTGCAGATATGACACAGTGCCTGGTACGACAGGACCCATGTTGTTAGCGTCACTACGTTTAAGACGTGTTACAGATTATTTGCAATTACTACCAGAAATGCCAGATCATCTAGACAAATTGTATCATTTTATTAGAACAGGAGAAAGACCGGAGAGTGTTGGTGAAGCCATGTCACGTCAGAAAGTTGAGAACAAAGGTTTAATCATGCGATTTTTGGTAAATTGTTTGATAAGAGAACAAGATCAGGCAGGTTTTCCACAAAATGAGATGGATAAATTGAACAGATGGAGCCAGAATATTTCGGAGGGTAAACATGATAGAGAGAAAAGTGTACATACTATGGTTAGAAAGATCCGTAAAGAAATAATAGATATACACGCCCGTCGAGAATCTGATGAGCCACTCGAATCAGACGATCCAAACTCCTCGCAGGAGGAGGATGAGAATCTAGCAGAAACCTCGCAACTGACAGATAAAAAAATGATAGCATATGTAGGTAGAGAGAAACTACCTAGACCATATCCTTTTGATAGGCCCTTCGATAGACCCATTCGTAAACAAGAAACGTTCGAAAACAAGAAACGTTACCTTTGTCCGATACCAGAACGATGTACCCTTGAACATGTATTCCAAATGACTGACAAAGTACTAAAAGAAAGGATAGGTTACCAAGAACTCAATACCTTACGTGATCAGGAACTAGCCCGGTCCGCAGTACAGTGGGCCGGAGATGACAGTATATATAAAGATGATTCAGTAGTACAAACGTTTTTAAGTCTTACTCCAGAAGAACAGCGACTAGCTGGTATATACATGACCCAACACCTCATTATACAGTATGAAAATCAAGCATCCGATCCAGGTTCGTTATATAATTTACTGCAAGACTTACTCCTGAGAAGATGGAGAGGTCTGGGTACCGATCTAATTGAAACAATTTTAGAACAACGCCACAAATATAGAACATTCTTGACTCCACATCTTGTTTCTGTTCCACCCCCAGTCAGGCAACCGTATCACCTTGACAAACAGAATCCTTTACGAGAAGTACATCCAGTCAGGAATACTGATGATACCCTTACACGTGTGTATGTATACACGCCTATAACCAAGATGGAATTATTGGAAATGAAGAAAATAGTGCCCAGTCATGATAAAGACCCTGCAGGTTTTCACCGCGAAATAAAAGACATGTTACTCATGGGAGATTACACCTATCCCGACATTATGAAAATATTGAAAGTATTATTGCCTGCCGGTATTTACGAGAAACTCAAAGAAAAAGAATGGGAGGTGGGAGACCAAAAGATTGATTGGGCTGCATTAGAAACGGAAGAGACTGGTCGAACCCCAGGTTTAGGACTTGGGGATAAAACTAAAGCATTACCAGGATTGTTAGTACAGGTTTTGCCACGTTTGTTAGCAACTAAAAAGGAGGACTGGGATGCAATCTCAGCCTGCAAACAGAAACCCGACGAAGACACTAGTGATTTTTATTCCCGATTTGAGAAATGTTTTATTATTAATAGTGGCCTGAAAGCAAGTAGCGAGTCATACCCACACCTTTTTGTATCCAAATTAGTCGAATTCCCTGCCCCAGGTTAAGAACCGTGTACTGAAAGTCGAGAGCACATGGCAAGCTAATTCGCCTTCGCAAATGTTACAAATGTTACAGTATCACCAGAACCGAATCAGAGAGGAACATGAACACGAACAGAGACGTATGAAAGATACGAAAATGAAAGTGCTAGTTGCTCAGTCAGTTCCAGCTGACGGTCATAAAAGGGGTCCGACACAATCCAATAATTCAAATTCAGCAGCTCCTGTTAAAGGGACATGCAACTATTGTAAACAGCCAGGTCACTATGTAAACGATTGTGCAGTTTTGAAACACAACATAGCTACAGGTAAGACTAAGGAGAGACCGCGTCCTCCTAGACAGGACCAGGCCCAACAACACGTTCCGCAGAATATACAGCCTATGCAGATTCCACAACAGACCGTAGCGGTACCACAGCCACAACCCACTGCCGCAACACAACATGTCACACAGCAGATGTACCAATATGCACAATCTGACTATCCCGATTATCAGCGATACACATGAAACAGCCTAGAGAGGGAGGTTGGCTTGCCTCTTATTGAGGTTCCTGTAGATCAAGAGGGTCCTTACGTACATAGTCAGGTATTAGGAAAGGATAGAAAGTTTTTGATTCACACAGGGGCAAGCAGGACGACAATCAGTCACGACGAGGTTCCAGGGGCACCCTTCTCAGGCTCACAGAAGGTTTCCCTTGGATTTTCAGGAAAGCCTATTGGTAATGAAGTTTCAAAACCAGTTCCCCTTGCAGTTGGTCCATTGTCACGTACTACAGATTTGTTGCTCACGAAATCATGTCCAGAAAACTTGCTTGGTATACAGACCTTGAAAGCTCTAGGGGCTGTAATTTGTTGTTCTCCGGAAGGGGTAAGACTGTTTCTGCGTGACTTTAAGGGTCACTATGTGTTGAGAGATATTGATTCCAGATTACAGAATGTTCCTGCATATTTATGGGCACAAGGCCCCACTGATGTAGGTTGTATGCACATTACACCATATCGAGTTACACTCAAACAAGGAGTGGTACTACCACGCATCCGACAATACAAGTTACCCCCTGATGCTGTAGTGGCTTTACTGAAAATCATTGACGAGCTCATTGCACAAGGAGTGGTTGTAGAAACCGACTCCAACATTTGTAATTCCCCCATCATTCCGATTCTTAAACGCACTGATCCGAATGCACCTCCAGTTTATCGATTTAGTGATCGATTTACGAGAATTGAATAAATGTATTGTACCACAGTATCCTGTGGTTCCAGACATCTCTTCATTATTGACAGCTATTGATTCAGAGGCAACGTTCTTTACTGTAATAGATCTGAAGAACGCCTTCTTTAGTGTCCCCATTGATCCAGAAAGCCAATATCTTTTCGGATTCAGTTTAAATGGCCGAAGCTTCAAATTTGCACGTGCACCTCAAGGATTCACAGAAAGCCCCAGTATCTATAGCCAAGCATTAAAACGACAACTTGACAGTATCCACATGCCTGACAACACTGCCCTACTCCAGTACGTCGATGATCTATTGATCACCGCCCGTAGTGAACCAGAATGTGAACAAGCGTCACTGACAGTTTTGCATTTCCTGGCGGACAAGGGACACAAGGTGTCTCCTTCGAAGCTACAATTCTGTGTTCAGCAAGTGGTGTACCTTGGGCACTTGCTGACCAAGTGGGGTAGGCAGCTGACACCTGAACGAATTCAGTTAATTGCACATCTTCCGCAACCCAAGACACAGAAAGAAGTACGAGCCTTCATTGGACTCACTTCCTATTGCAGACAATGGATTCCACAATATGCATTCTTAGCTAAGCCACTCATACAGTTGACAACACAGGAGGCAGTGTCTTCGACTGTCCTCCCTTGGACTCAGGAACATACACAAGCTTTTGACGAATTAAAGAAAGCCTTATGTCAAGCACCAGTTTTAGCGACACCATGTTACAGTAAGCCTTTTACACTTTTTGTTACAGAACGCGAAGGTACTGCATTATCAGTACTCACTCAGGATCAAGCAGGTTCACACAAACCGTGTGCTTATTTTTCTAGTACATTAGATCCAGTAGCCCAGGCTCTGCCTGCGTGTTTGAAATCTGTAGCAGCAACAGCTCTAGCAATTAGACAAAGTGATTCCATAGTGTTAGGACACCAATTGACAGTACAAGTTCCACATTCTGTGGAGGTCCTTTTGAACAGAACACAGACGCAGCATTTGACTATAGCACGACTGACAGGTTATGAATTGACATTGTTTCAGCCACACATAGAAATCTGGCGCTGCAATACATTGAATCCTGCTACACTTCTACCGTTAAGTATGACAGACCCTATGGCACATGATTGTGTAGAAGTCATTACCATTACGACGAAACCCAGACAAGACTTAACAGACATCGCATTACCAGATCCAGACCTGACACTTTATGTGGATGGTTCATGTATGAGAACAAGTACAGGAGAGTTGGTGGCCGCATATGCAGTAACGACAGAAACTGAAGTCATAGAAACACATCGCATTGACACATTGTCAGCTCAAGCAGCAGAGCTCATTGCTCTGACTCAAGCCTGTATACAAGCAAAGAACAAGAGAGTTAACATATACACGGATTCCCGTTATGCATTCGGAGTCGTACACGACTTCGGTGTCCTCTGGCAAGAAAGAGGTTTTTTGACCTCTCACGGAGCCAAGATTCAGCACGGTCCCCTCATTCAAGCTCTGTTAGAGGCTATACATTTGCCTACAGCCATAGCCATCATGAAGTGCAAAGCACATACGAAAGTTACAGATACCATTTCCCAGGGTAATGACCTGGCAGATCGAACAGCCAAGCATACAGCTCAGACTCATACTCACACAACTGATATGACAAAGACAGTAGTCCCGACACCGACACATTGCATGACAGTTAGGGATCCCGCCCTAGATGTAATTGACATACAGACACATGCTACACCGGACGAAATCAAGAAATGGACTGAACTAGGAGGGATACAGACAGAACAAGGATGGATGACGAAGGGAAAAGCCACATGGTTTCTCCCCGACTCCATGGTTCAAGTTATCATTAACACAGCACATAGTCCTGCACATTTAGGAGAAAAAGCCATGTTAGACAGTATTCAAAACCTTTGGTTCAATAAGCATTTACGAGCAGCAGCAAAACAGAAAGTGCGTACTTGCATGATCTGTTGTCAGTTCAACCCAGGCAAAGGCATTCCCGTAGAACAAGGTGGATTTCATCCTCCCGATCACCCTTTTGAAGTCCTCCAGATGGATTATATCCAGATGGAACGTTGTCGAGGATTCAAGTATGTCCTCGTAGTTGTATGTGCACTTTCCCGATGGACAGAAGCATATCCAGTCCCAGATTACACTGCTCCGACCACTGCCAAGCAGCTGGTACGTGAATTCTTCCCACGGTATGGTTTGCCCCGTATCGTGTACTCAGATAATGGTCAGCCATTCTCGTCCGAGCTTATGAAGCAGGTATCACTCCTGCTAGGATATCAGTGGAAGTTCCACTGTGTCCGACATCCCGAGGCAGCAGGTCTCGTAGAAAGACACAATCAGACCCTGAAAACACGTCTCGCCAAAGTGTGTAAAGATAAAGGCGTAGATTGGATAGTAGCTTTACCAGTTGCCCTTTTTTATATGAGAATGATAGCACATTCAAGAACAGGGCTATCCCCGTACGAGGTGGTCTTTGGCAGGCCGCCGAATATGTGGGGGACTCCTCTGCCCCGTAAAATCACAGATGTTGACTGTAATATGCTGACAGATTACCTTGCCTCCTTGATGTCTGCACTACAATCATGTCGTTCACAGGTAGCTGCAGCCTTTCCCGACAACACCGAGGTGAAGCCACACGAGATCGTCCCTGGAGACCTAGTGTTTATCCGGAATTTCGATAGGAGGAGTCCGCTGGAACCCCGTTGGCAGGAGCCGAAGCTTGTTCTGTTGACAACAAGGACCGCTGTTAAAATGGAGGGCCGCAAAGGCTGGCTCCACTCGAGTCATATCAAGAAATGCCATGGACTACCGCCAAAGACTGTTTTCCAGCCCTGCTCCATTCCAGAGACTGATACTAAACTCCCCCTGGTAGAGAAAACTCCTCAGCAGGAGTTTCGAATGAAATTGAGGTCTAGCAAGTCAGACAGTTTAATTGTTTAAGTCCTCCCCTAGGTGAAGCGGTTAGACAGGTTCCTGACATGTACAAGTTAGACCCCAATAGAGAGAGAGATAGACAGAAACAGATCAAGAAACGAAAATATTGTAAATCTCTCCGTAGTCACTGTATTGTGACATTATTGATTATGTTTTTTCTGAGTCTTTAGATTATTATTGCAAGTTTATTGTTACACATGTACTTTCCTATTTCCGTACGTGCACATTCTTCCTCAAATGACACTGTCGAGCATACTTTCAGTGAATTGCCCCCTCACGAGTTATCATACCGACTTGCGCTGCGCAACAATACTTTCATCAGTATGTTACATCATTCCCATCAGACCAGCAATGCTACAAATTGTTGGATATGTGGCCGACTCCCTCCCTATCAGAAATACAAGGGAGTTCTGCCCCTCTTTCCGTACCCGTTTACTCACAATGGTTCATGTGGTGCATGGTTTAGTTTAATAAATTCTTTAAATTCCGATTCCATAGTTTACCAAGGCAAGTGGGTATGGGGAAATCTGAACACAGTTATGCATAAAACATGTTTCCCTGACAAGGAGGGTCTTCCACGTAGGACAGGGACCGATCTAGAAAACGAAGTGTATGGATTAGGTAATTTTACACTTAACCTCATGATTCTGAATATCCAGTCCGATACAAAACCAGACTTACCCGCTATGTCAGTATTACCAGTCAAAGGTGAATTATGTGTCAGAAAGAATGGTTCAGTACACCTAGGTCATAGTGAATGTACTACTGTGATTGAATTCAGTGATAAAGGCAAGTCTACATTCAAAGCTTCCCATCATTCCTATTTCATTTGTGGTCAGACAGCTTATGTACGCTTACCTCTAGATTGGGATGGTACTTGTTACATTGCATTCCTTCTGCCACCTGTTTTCCTAGCCCCACCTGATTATCATCGGGACTCCCATCTAGTACACAACAGACCCAAGAGAGATCTCCCGATTGTCGACTATACTGAAACAGCATGGGAGCAATACACAGACTTCAATAAAGGTTTCTTTCCCTATTTAGGTACTGTCTCGAATAGTAAACTGATACGTAAATTAACCAGAACTCTTGAAGCAGTAGTGAATGAAACGACTTCCGCCCTAGGCAACTTAACAGAGGAACAGTCTGTTATGAGACTTGTTGTTCTTCAGAATCGTCTCGTTCTTGACGTCATCCTGGCCGATAGGGGCGGAGCTTGTAGAGTCATCGGATCGAGTTGCTGTGTTTTCATTCCAGAAAACGCACCATCAGTATATAGAGCCATAACCCGTCTCCACAAGATTGCAAGTCAGATACACCAGAATCCAGGCACTTGGACTTGGTCCGGTTGGCTCTGGAGCGTGTTATCAGCCTGGGGATGGAAAGTCCTATCCTTCCTCGGAATAGCCCTTCTCATAGTATTCAGTTGTTGTCTATGTTTACAGTGTGGGCCAGCGATTTGCGGCTTGTGCGCCACATCATGTATTCCCCATCCAAGTCCACGTTCTAAATCACACCTGAAAAAGGAAGAGCAAATGATGTTATATGAACAAATAGATGGACTAATGAAGATCGATATATCATGAAGGGTCCGTAGGGGACAAGGAGGGAATGAGGTAATTGGAATTTTTATGGTCAATTGTGTCCCCTAACGTAGACCCCAACGGCTCCGTGTACGTGCTTCAAGTACATGTAATTTCCCTCCATGACCAGATATGAAGACGCAAATACATTTGCGTCCAACGTTAACATGTCCTCTATCAGATCCACCATGAATGGGTCGATAATTCCGTTCCTAAGTATACCGTGCCACCGTCTTTACATGGTGCACTTTCACGTTTTCCTGGCTCTGTCGAGTTAGGCCCTGATTTCTGCCATCAAGCCACTTCTGCCTTCTGCCTCAGAAAGCTACAGCCTGGACCTGCATCCATGACCCTTACCTTACTCCCTGCGCGGCGAGCGGTGCCCGGCTCGGCCTGCTTGCCTGCCAAGACAATTCAGCCTTCAAGTTATCTGCTCCGCTCCTCGAAAATACATTCCTGTCTAGTGATTTAGGTAAACATCTCCCCAGCTGCAGAGCAAAGGGCCCGGCCTTTCTGTCTCCGTGCAGGAAATTCATTGCTCCCGTTACCATGGTAGGCCCATGGCCCCTCGCATTACACGTAGACCCATAGACACATATGCACGCACTAGCAGTCAGTATAGAATAGCCTCTACCCGAAAGACCTTTCCTTCTAGATAAAACAGTTCTCCAAACACAAGATATCAGATATGATTTGGGTTTAGGTTGTTCTGACACGCCAGACTTCTGTCTCCCCTTATAGTGCTAAATGTCAAGTCCCCTTCACCCTCCAGTTCCACGTCAATCACACGTCATGTTGCCTGCGCGCGCATCCAGCCATATATTTCTGCTGACACTACAGGATTCCTCTATGAACCCACCCACTTGTGACACTTTCATGTGACGTTTTCTAGCACACACCTCCGTGTACGCCCTCGTGCACGCCTTCTGTTACGCACATGTGTTCTTATCTCGTTTCTTTCAGCTGTTACGCCTTCTGTATTCTTCACCATTGTATGCATTTACTATATATATTGTGCACTGTTAATAAAGCATTGTCTATCCCTTCCTGAACCTTCGTGGTGATGGAACATGATACCATGGTTCGAACCATTCCATTACATGGAATAAAACCCTTATAAACTCAGACTCCACGGACTCTGCCTCTCATTTGATTGAGCTATTTTATTGAACTTATACCGCATAGAAATTCAGTATACAGTAAATCTTTATTTACCACAGAATATCCAAGTTTTAAGTTGCTTTCTGAATGCTAGGTGGTTCTGAGTGAGACGAAGGTGAGTGGGGAGTGAGTTCCAGGTTTTAGCTGCGAGGTAGGAGAAGGATCTACCTCCCATGGTGGTTTTATTGATGCGAGGTATGGTAGCAAGCGCTTGGTTGGTGGATCGTAGTTGGCGGGAGGGGGTGTAGAAGGAAAGTCGTGTGTTGAGGCATTCGGGTCCAAGTTCGTAAAGTGCTTTGTGTGCGTGGGTTAGGAGGCGGAAAGTAATCCTCTTATTGACGGGGAGCCAGTGGAGGTTTTTCAGGTGACTGGAGATGTGGTCTTTACGCGGGATGTCTAGTATGAGTCTAGCTGATGCGTTCTGGATGCGTTGGAGTTTTTTCTGGAGTTTTGCGGTGATACCGGCGTATAGGGTGTTTCCGTAGTCCTGGCGGCTTGTAACCAGTGCATGGGTGACCGTTTTTCTGGTTTCGGTGGGGATCCAGCGAAATGTTTTTTTGAGCATGCGAAGAATGTTGAAGCAAGATGATGAAACGGCGTTGACTTGTCTGTTCATAGAGAGTGAGGAGTCCAGGATGACGCCCAGGTTCCGTGCGTGGTCCGTCGGGATGGGTGCTTTTCCAAGGGCCTCTGGCCACCAGGAGTCATCCCAGGCGGAGGGGGAGGTACCTAAGATAAGGACTTCTGTTTTGTCTGAGTTCAGTTTCAGACGGCTGTGCTTCATCCACTCGGCTACTTCTTTCATTCCTTCATGTAGGTTGGTTTTAGCGGTGTTAGGGTCTTTGGTGAGTGATAGGATCAGTTGGGTGTCATCCGCGTAGGAGATGATGTTGAGGTTGTGTTGGCGTGCGATGGCCGCGAGGGGGCTCATTTATACGTTGAAGAGGGTGGGACTGAGGGAGGACCCTTGTGGCACGCCGCAGATGACTTCGGTAGCTTCTGATTTGAATGGTGGGAGGCGGACTCTCTGGGTTCTTCCGGTGAGGAACGAGGTGATCCATTCCAGTGCTTTTCCTTGGATTCCGATGTTTCTGAGGCGCTGTAGAAGGGTGCTATGGCAGACTGTGTCGAAGGCTGCGGAGAGGTCTAGGAGGATGAGGGCGACTGTGTCTCCATTGTCCAGTAGAGTTCGAATGTGATTAGGGCGGTCTCCGTGCTGTGTTTGGCTCGGAAGCCTGACTGTGAGGAGTCGAGGGATTTGTTGGTTTCGAGGAAGGCGGCGAGCTGGTTGTTGACGGCTTTCTCGATGACTTTGGCCGGCAATGGAAGGAGCGAGATGGGGCGGTAGTTTTTGAGTTCGGTGGGGTCCGCTGTGGGTTTTTTCAGAAGGGCGCTAAGTTCTGCGTGTTTCCAGCTTTCCGGGAAGGTGGCGGAGTTGAAGGAGCAGTTGATGACGTCTCGGAGGTGTGGTGCTATGATGGAGTCTGCTTTGTTGAAGATGTGGTGAGGGCAGGGGTCTGTGGGGGATCCTGAGTGGATGGAGTTCATCAGGTGGATGGTGTCTTCAGTGGAGATAGGGTTCCAGTCATTAAGGATGTTCAAGGGGGGTGAAGGTTCTGCAGAAGGTTGGGTGGGTTGGTCTCTGGGTTGGTTGTCAAAGCTGTTGTGGATGTCTGCGATTTTGTTGTGGAAGAACGAAGCTAGGGAGTCGCAGAGGGTTTGCGAGGGGGTGATGTCGTTGGAGTTGGCTGAGGGGTTGGTAAATTCTTTGACGATGTTGAATAATTCCTTGCTGTTGTGGGCGTTGTTGTCTAGTCGGTCTTTGAATGCGGCTTTCTTGGCAGATCGGATAAGTTGGTGGTGTGTGCGGGTGGCGTTTTTGAAGGCGTCCCTGGTGCTGGTGTTTGGGTCTTTTTTACAGGCCTTCTCAAGAGAGCGACAGAGTTTCTTTGATTTCTTAAGGTCATCGTTGAACCAGGAGGCGTTTTTGCTGCCTAGTTTGATATGACGTTTTTTCAGCGGTGCTAGGAGGTCGGCGCTGTTGGATAGCCATTGGGTGAGGTTAGTGGCTGCTTGGTCGGGGTTTGAGGAGTGGGCAGGGGGGTTTTGAAGAAGCGATGAGGAGATCTGGTCAATGCTGATTTTGTTCCAGTTTCTTCGCAGAGTAGGTTGAGGATGGTTGTGAGTTGTGGTCTTATTGTAGATAAAGTGTACGCAGCTGTGGTCCGTCCAATGGAGGGTAGTGGTGTGACTGAAGGAGACATGTTTGCTGGAGGTGAAGATAGGGTCGAGTGTGTGACCTGCAATGTGGGTGGGCGTAGTGACAAGTTGTTTGAGTCCGAGGTTGGCGAGATTGTCCAGAAGGGAGGTGGCGTTGCTGTCATTGCTCTTTTCCAGGTGAAAGTTGAGGTCTCCCAGTGGAATGTATTCCTCGGAGGGGAGGGCGTGTGGGGTGATAAAGTCGGTGATAGCGTCGCTGAATTGTGCACGGGGTCCTGGAGGTCGGTAGAGGGGTGTGCCTCTGAGTGTGGTCTTGGGGTCGGTGTGGATCTGGAAGTGAAGGTGTTCGGCGCTGGCAAGGTTGACGTCTGAACTGGTTGAGATGCGGATGGAGTCCTTATGGATGATAGCGATGCCTCTTCCTGTTTGGTCGGTGCGGTCCTTTCGGATGATCTTGTATCCTTCCGGGATCGCAATGGTGATGTCTGGGGCTGATGAGGCGTTCATCCATGTTTCTGTTAGGAAGGCGACGTCGGGAGAAATGGTGTCTAGTAGGTTCCAGAGGTCGATGGCGTGTCTGTGGACCGAGCGGGTGTTGAGCAGGATGCATTTTAGGTGGTTGGGGTCAGGTCTCTGTTTAGTGTTAGTGGATGAGGAGTTGGTCTTGGTGCCGTCAAACTTGCAGGAGTTGCATGTGAAGGGTCCATGGGTGTAACCGGGGGCGGCTTGAGCGCAGGTGGGGAGTCGGCCTGGGTTAAGGGCTAGGAGGGTGGAGGCGTCGTATGTAATGCGGGAGGGCTGGGCATTGCACGGACCAAGGGGTCTGGCGCTGGGCGCGGGCCAGGCGCGGACGGGCGTAGACGGGCTAACCTTTGGCGCACCTTCGGCGCGGCCGTAGCGCGTGGACGCTGCGCGTGGGGGCATCTGTCATTAAATGGACATTGAGGGGGGAGCGGCGTTAGGAGGGGCAGCAGGGAGGCGGGAGCGGGGCGAGGAGGAAGGGCTCTGGGAGACAACAACAAACAAAATGGAGGCGGTGAAAAGTCGAGTGAGGCTGGGGCACTGAGATAGTATTCACAAGCGCTTTTAAACAGGCAGCGTTATTGTGCACAGATAGAGCGCAGTTCCGTTCCCGTCGCGCTGTTTAAATGGCACCAACTATGCAGCAATACAGAACACCAGAAACGCTGTAGCGCTATTAAATAGCACAAACTAAGCAGACTAATCAATCACCAGAAGCGCTATGAGGTCAAACAAATGCACAAAATAGAGTACAGACACACAGATAGTCGGAAGTCAATGGATGAGTAACGATACCACCAGGAGCCTGGGAGCGACCGTGTCTGACGAAGTCAGGACGGTCCCGCTCTGTCAGGGGCTCTCAAGATGGTGGGCCGCCGCACCAGGCCTGTCACCCAGCTCCGCTGATCCTCATGCACCAGCTGCCTCCCGGGAGATTTGTAGCTCGTCCGCCGCCTCCTGTCGCACAGGCACCCTCGATGCAACCCGGAGGGCCATTTCAGGGTCCCCCAGCAACGCTTAAATTGCTTCTGATGGCCGGTGACAGCAGGAGCTCTTCCAGAGCACGTCTGCTCACATCGCCTGCTAAGCCACGCCCCCGGTCTAGACTTTTGGATGGGCCTGGAAATGGCGGTTTTCGAAGCAAGGGGGTGCCCTCGGAACCACTACAAGATCTGGAAAAGGTGAGCGGACTATAGGGGACTATATCTGGAGCCTCCTCCTCCATCTGATACAATAGAACCATGGTTATGAATCCAGCGGACTGGAACATGCATAATACACATGGTGGATGTGACTACGGGCGGCAAAGACTCTCCCTATATATGAGACGTTTCTACTTGTCAAGCAGAGGCAGTGTGGCGCAGTTATCTGTTTTTCTGTTATTATCTCTCCTTGCAATTTATTCTTTGTATGACCGATATCATATCATGTCATTGTTGAAAACGTTGATATCCATATTTGTCATCCTCTATGCATACTTTGGGTGTCCTGTGAGGCATTCTCTTTGTCTTGGCTTTCAACAATAAAATTATGATGTGGAAAAAATACCCTGCAAGCTGTAATCAAACATGCTTTCTTAAGGTTTTGTCTCCTTTATATCCCCCCAAAGCAGTTTGAGGGTTCTTGGAATATCACCCACTCAAGTCCTACCTGCAGGAAGTGCAAAGATTTCAACGAAACCCTAGAGCACATTATATGTCTTTGTTCAGGCCTAAGAGACATGAACACGAAATACTTGTTACCACCCTTTATGAAGCTTTCACTTAGAACTATAAAATAAGCCACAAGGGCATGTTAGTTTGTTTGGAGGGTATTAGAGAAAGGGCTAAGAGAAACTTATTTCAGGAGAGATTCCTTCAACTGAAGCCAAAAGCTGAATCTGAAGCCAACACGTTTCGTGTCTTAATAATTAATGTCACTTAATCAGGGCAAGAGAAAACAACCTTTGCCTTAAACGAGCTCTCATGCTTTGCCACTTGGTGTTTCTTTGTCAGGATTATCAGGCATCAAGGTATCAGCACTTGCATTTTAATTTGCACATTGTACCCAAAACTAGATGACCTGTGCTTCAACTTCTCATAGAATATAGAACAACGAGTGATCTAATTTTGGATATCAATTCAATTAAATGTATTTATTGTTTCAGCTTTCAGCCATACAATGGGTAAAAACGTCAAATAATAAATACATCCGTATCTAATGTGGAGAAGTGTGGCTCACTGGTTAGAGTGGCAGACCCTGATGCAGAGATCTGACCCGGGACCAGGGTTCAATTCCCGTCGCGGCAGGGTCTTGGGTTCAATGTCCGTAGACCCGATAATTCTCGCCACGGTGCCTACTCTAATCATGGGTCCCACTCTGCAACTCTGGGCAATACCTTGCTTAATCTCCACACCGGCCCTAATCGCTAAGGATGCCTGGCTTCACCTTGGGGTGCCCAGGTGTGGGTGCCTCACAGGAACAGGCCCGGATGGGTTCCTCAGCGGTACAGCGCGGGGACACACTGGCTAGTGTAACCAGGCGCTTTATAAGCTCAGTTACTTACTCTAATACATAAATATATAAAAACATATCAAATGTCTGTCAATATTTGGCATATCAACCAATTACGTACTAGCAATGGTACTTAGATGATCAGTAACTGCAAGTCTGCATCCTAGCAAAAGTGCAAGTGCATAAGACTATAAGAAAAAACATAAACGTCGTAAGACGCCCCAATAATAAATATTCCTGCTAAAACCAAGTCAGATTCCCAAGGCCACTGGCAGCTCCTTCAAGTTGTGACAAATTGCCCATAGGTACGAGTCTTTGGGTTTAAGAACTTATTTATCATCTGTTCCGAGACAGAACAGCATTATCGATTTAACACATTTAAACTCTTATACTCTGAAAAAGGGCACAAGCCATCTCCTATGTACTAGGTCATATTTTGTGCAAAACAGCAAAAAGTGCAATAGGTTATCCTTGCCTTAACCCCCCCCCACTACCCCCCGCCCCGAACTTACAATCACGTATATTCATCACCGGAGGTTAACCTGGAGCATCGATTAGGTATTCCCTGGTTAGCAAGATACCCAACCTAAATTTAACATATAGTGTACGTTTTTGTTCAGGGTAGATCGAATCTAGGTAAAACATATTGGGAGAGCTGTGGTCACTGCTAAATACTTTCCCAGTATAGATAGCTTCAGCTACTCCGAGGCGTAATACCGACACCGGAGAGGCCGGACTTGGCCCGGGGAATTCCTGTTCTGCATCCAGTGTTATTGCCTGGAGCTTCAACCCTTTACATCTTCTATATTACTTTCATTCGCCTAAAAATCTTGATCATAGGCTGGACTCTGCCCTGTGAATTTCCTCTGCGCCGGGTGTACCTATCTGGAGCGCCCCGTTGTGTAACAATTCTACATTACCGTTACAATACTCGCCTTATTATAAGCCCTGATGGAGTTCTCCATGTGAGAAAGAAACTCGTTGGCTAAGTGTAATGCTCCTATATCATTTGAACTATTCGATTAAAAATAAAGACTTTTGGAAACCATATACCGACTCTCTGGACTTCATTACCAGACTTTCCCTACTGTTACACAGACGAGGAATATTAAATGCCACCCCCCTGGAGTCCAAAGCTTTCCTTACTGTTGCACAGACCTTAGTGGAAATAGTAAATTAAACCCCTCAGAAGTCCAACACTTTCCCTATTGTAGCATACACTGCAGCGGGAATAGTAAATATAACCAGTTTGAAGACCAAAGCTTTCTCTACTGTTGCACACACTGGAGTGGAAATAGTATATCTTACTCCTCTGAAGTCCAGCGCTTTCCCTACTTTTGCACAGACTGTAGTTGGAATAGTAAATCTTACTCATCCGAAATCCAATGCTTTCCAACATGTTGCAGACTGGAATGAGAATAGTATATCTATTATTCCTAGACTTCGATACTTTAAAAAAAATTGTTAAAAAATATATCTATTATTATTTGTTTATTTGCTTCATTTTATATATATGTGTTTGTGAACACACATTTTTAATCTTTTTAGTAACTGGCTTTTTTGTTTTTTACATGTAAATAATATGGTAATTTATTTATTTTTTGCATTTCATTTGTAAATATATATAATGTTGTTATCCTAGCCCTATCCCCCTATCTTTGGGGTGCAACAGCTTCTTTCCGTCCTCGACGAGTGAACTGTATTTAGGCTTTCCTGTTTTCAGTTTCTATTTTTGGGAAATTCTGGTGGTGTTTTCTCAGTGTTTTCCAGTGGTTTCAATACCTCAAAAAAACAGTTATTTTCAGTGGTTACTCATTTTTGCGCCATAAAAAAACAATTGAAACAGTGTTTTACCGGTGTTTATGGAACGCTTTGCTTTTATTATTGCTTTTTCCATTTTCCTTTAGAAATTGTATACTGCTCTACATTTCAGAAGCTTAATACAGTCATGAAATACTTTCCATTGTCATTTGATGCTGCAGCTCAGATTTAACAAGCATTTGCAATGCAATATGTTTCGCATTTATGCGAGTTTTAGCTATTTGCATTGTAAATGACAAAGCCTTATATTTATGTTTTAAAAACGAATTCAAAAATAAAAGGCATTGTTATGTGCAATGTCAATAGCTCAAACTCGCCTAAATGCGAGACCTATTGCATTGCAAATGCTTGCTTTAAATGAAAACGTGAATTGGTCCCTCAGCAAGTTGGAAGTTACAGTCTGTGTTCCAGAGTCACTACCCCTCATCTGCTCAGAGAGTGTTGCACTCCACGAAGGACATGGTCACCTGACTAGTGCAGTGTCTGCTTCTTAAGCGTGTTTCTGGTAGCTTACCAACTCTGATTAAGGACTTGTTAAACATCAGTTGTATAGTTTGAGTTTGCAGTACAATGAAGACTGGGTATCGTGCACATTTAAAAAACAAGCATTGGCATAGCCAATAGGCCTCACCTTGAGGAGCACATGGTTATGAGCGGGGTCGGCAATTGGGTTGCTACAGGTGAAAGTGTGTTGAGAAAGGGGCTCTCTTCCATGTATTGCATAAGAAACATGGCAGACTCAAATGAATCCTTCTCAGTAGGGTGCCAATGTAATCTATGAGTGAAAACAGACACATGCTCCTGTCTCCTCAAACCAAGTATTAACTGGAAGACTGAATTCTGTACTACCTGAATTTTGGACAACCCAGCATTTGAAATGCCAAGATCGAGACTATTACGATAATCCATGCTTGACAGAATGAGGGCTTGTACAGCTAATTTCTGACTCTAGAATGGATTTTCCCCCCGTAGTTTAGAATGGAAGAAGCCAGTTGATATGAGTATTGTGTCTTGTTTTCCTTTTTATTGCGCAACCACAAGTAAAGTAAAACCTGACTTTTAATGGTTGGAATAGTGCTATTTGTTACCAACACCCTTTAGGACACTTCATTAGTCAAAAATTAATTGCGAGTTTCCCCTGAATGTGCTTTCACACCTAGCTAACAAATATAATCGTAATAAAAACTTTGACACATCGAGTATGTTGCGCTGCTGG
The DNA here is from genome assembly GCF_964263255.1 of Lissotriton vulgaris. Lineage (NCBI taxonomy): Eukaryota > Metazoa > Chordata > Amphibia > Caudata > Salamandridae > Lissotriton > Lissotriton vulgaris. The sequence goes on from NC_141697.1 coordinate 263,883,356, forward strand.
CATTTCAGTGACAGCAATCTGTTAAATTCATGTGTGGCACGAAATTTCCAGAGCAAGCGTTTCCTCAGATGGATAGAGGTAAATATCCTAAGCAGGGAAAATGTAGAATCCAGGACTGCTACAGGTATCGTGCTGCATGCTGCTAGCCACGATGTATGGTTTTAGACAAACAGTTTTACAGCGAACCCCTTACAAAGGCAATTCTGACGAGGCAACCATCTTACATGACCAACCTTTCCTGTCCCGCATTATTAATTTAAGCAGCAAACGTGCACTACGTCATTGTATCAGCGGGAGATGGCACATGGTCACCCAGTTCTTGGAAATAAAAGAGCATAAAGTAAATAGGTGTCAGAATGGATCCCCAAATGGCGTGGCAAAAACATCATTGGCCCTTATGTAAGCATTTCTTAATTCTATTTAAAAGCAAGGACTCAAACCTTTAAAGCTCCAAATCAGGGATACAACACTGGAGCTAGATGATCTCAATGTTAAACAGATCTGGAAATTGAGCCCTAGACTTCAACGGGCTTATTTACAAGGCCCATGCGCCACTTTTGTGTCATTTTTAACATGGAGAAAGTGATGCAAAAGTGGCGCAGGGGGCTTGTAAATCTGCCCCCAAGTTCTTATCACTGGGTCAATTTACGTCTGGCTGCTAATGAACAGGAAAGTCTTTTTTTTTTAAACTGTGAAACTGAGGACTTCTGTTTTTTAACAAGCTAAGCAGTGCACTCAAAGGAGATTGGAATACCTCACGGCGCTGAACAATGCCTGCTCATGCCACCCAAAAATATCTATATGACGGACAATAGGGGCCTTAAAAAGACTGCTACCTCCTCACAAATATCAGTCAATCTAGGATTTATGAAACACGGGGACCTCCAAGAATTACATGGTTCTGCTATCAAAGGCTATTTTAATAAACCGTTCATAGAAATATATTAACAGACATTCATCTTTAAAAATGTTCCGACCTTTAGACTGGAGAGACCTTGCTTTTGGAAAACAGAAGTACTAAGTACTGCACATACCGCGAAGGCACAGCAGACCTGCCCTGGACAAATGCCATGTGTTTTCATGAGCACCCTGAACAGCTTCATTGAAAGGGCTTGCATATTGTTTTTATTGCATCTAACGCGCGCCGTGAGTCACTGTCTGGCGCAGCTCCACTTACACGGGATCCTCCCAGCAAGAGCCCTGACCCAGTTGTCTGAGTAGGTGAAAGAAAACTCAGCAATAGTGAAAAGGAAAAACAGCGCCTAAGACTTAGAAATACATGGGCCCGAGCTCGGTAAACGTCCCCGACTCCCACACAGTGTGACATGAGCGGTCAAAATGGCAAAAGCAATGCTGCAGTGTGGTTCCCGCTATGGCGGCGCGGCCACGGTCTGCACAGAGCAAAACCCCCTCTTCAGATTTTGCAGTTAACCATTGCAATTCTTCCATGATTGTTTAGCTCTTGAAAAAGACTGGCTAATCCCAGGGCAGAAACTAGAGGGAATTACTACATTGAGAGCAGAGCTGTGAGTGAGTATGGCCACAACGAGAGTCAAGCTACGAGAGAGTGGGGGTGACATCGAGAGCAGAGCTCCGAAAATGCGGTTTAATGATATCCTGACCAGACTTCGGAAAAGCTTGGTAACACACGTCCGGGTTCAACGCCATCAAGGAAGGTAGTAATAGACTGGATTGTGATAGGCGCCTGCAGGGCTGCGCTAGGTGAGAACTAACATGCAAGAAACTTGAGCGTGCCGCCTCTTTCTCCGGTGCCCGTCCCCCATCGCCCACTACTTTCTTAACAAAGCCTTGTTATGTAAATGGTCTTTTGAAAGACCTGTAAAGTACTCGTGCGCGGCCGGCTGCAGTAAGACGCAGACCACAACAGCTCGTCTCCCCCCCCCCACGTGAGCCAGGCAGGGGGCCTGGTGTTACTCCGGCCCTTGGGCCATTCACACCTCGGCTGCCCATTTGCAGAAGCAGTGTTTTCCCCAGACACCTCCGTGTCAGACACTACAGGCAGGCCAATGATTCGTATTGCGTTGGCTCCATCAAGTGGCCAAGAGGCGCTACAACAATGAAAATCAGTGAGACTCGGTTTCAACCGAGTCAGCTGATTTTCATTCAGTAGTGTATTGTCGTTTACAATCGGTTTTAACCGAATTCCGGACAGCCTAACTGTATTGAATAACATTTTGCACAAAATGAAAAATAATTTTGAGTAATCTCGACTGTAGTATCCTGGTTAGTGTCCCTTTCCTCCTGATGAACACTTTGGGACCTATTCCAATGCGGTTGGGAAATCTTCCTGACCGAATGGGTTTGGGAATGTTTTCCGACCGACTAGGATCAGGAGAGTCTGACCGACTAAGTACGTTGCATCTGGATGCTTCCAGATACGATTCGGTCAGACTCCCATTGACTTTAAAGGAAGCCTATGTTCCTACCGAATTCATAGGTTCCCATTGAAGAAAGGGGTGGCTGGGGAAAATAGGGCACCCTGTGGTGGGCACACCCTGGTGCCAGCCACACTGTGCATGGCTGGTAAGGGGGTGCGGACCCATGGGTACCCTACCAGGCCCGATTGGGAAGGCTCCGGGTGCAGGGGGGCCCGCTACGGGCCCCCAAAGTCTGATTCCGCCTGCCGATTTGGGTCAGACGGTACGGAAAGGCTGTCCGAATCCAGCATCGTACTCGTTCGTTTGGAAACATTGCCCGTAGAGACGTACAATTCTGCTTCATATGACTCGGTTATTCCAAATGCCGTCAGGTTGGGATGGGGATATTCCTAACGCCTAACTCGCATCGTACTCGGTCGGTTGGAAACCTATTAGAGTCCGTCGGGAAGACACGTTCCCAATTCGGTAGGGTCAAATGCCGTTAGGAGGCCTTCCTAACCGCATCGGAATCAGGCCCTTCCTGTTTATCCTTAATCCTTTGTAGCTGTGTGCTATATAAAGATATATATTTCGAGGACCAGACTCCACTCACTCAATCCGAGTTGTCCAAGTAGTAAGTGGCACAATCTGTTATACTTCAGTAATCTGTTTTATTTTCATAGAGCAGCACAAATTAGCCTATGCGTTTTGGCGGTAGCCTTCCACATGGCCATATAGACGTGCATAAAGAGTACCTATTTAAAGGGAACCCCCTCCCCCCGCCCCCCAAATCAAACCATCACCAGATTTAAAAACACATTTGCATTTGTTAAGAACTCAACCTTTCAATGACACAAGTTATTCATTCGAGAATTCACAATGTTATTCTTCAGGACATATTGTATATATACACTGAAATTATGTTGTAGTTAAAAGGATAGACAGGATTGCTTACTATGGCTGATTTACGTAAAGTACCTGTTCAAAATAAAAAAAACTGTATCCTTTCTTAGCCAACAATCGCCATCTTTTTTTATACCTCTTTTTCATCTACTTTATCATGTACTGATTTGATCCAACTTCCCACGTTTTCACTTTTCCTTGCGTTTCCCTTTTTGTGTGTGTTTTTTTTGGGGTTTACTAGATTAAGGTGAAGTACCTAACAAAATCAAAATGATTATATCTTGTATAGACTGAAGATTTCCACCTCGTATTATACCCCAATTTTTGTGTCCTGCTTAACACTCCAAACCTTATAACAAATTTGGCAATTTCATCAATTTGTGACTGAGGTTTCTATCTACTTACAGTATCAATCATTCAAGACGATCAACTGTTTCCAATTTCTCCATATCTACCTCTACTGGAAAGACTCTTCTCAGACCTTTTCTCAGGGAGACCCATATTGACGGCCAAGGTAAGAAAGAACCCCATACTAACTGTATTCTTCGCTGTCTCTCTTGAACTTGCCACCATACAAAATACATTCATTTGCCATTCTCCACACCTGTTCTTCAAAGTAACATTCCTCACTAGTACTATAATCACAATGTGCAGATGATCTATAGTCGATGGATATATGATTCCTGATTTAAATAATTCAATTAAAGTGCAATGTGCAGTTTCTCCAATCAATGTTCACCGTATAATCTGATCACCAAAAATTATTACAAGATAATTATAGATCTAAATATTTATCTTCTATGTAAATATTGACTGATTTGTAAACATTTCATAATCTAAAGACAACACTGTCACCTCAATTGTAATTAAATCAACATCCCTTTGTTCATATAAAGTGCAAATCACGAAATCCCAGTTCATCAAATCGTATACGATTTTCTTATTTTGACTATAAACATTTTACACATTGAAAATAAAGTTGCTTTGTAAATATTGACTTATCTGTGACCATTCTTACGCCTTTCCTTCACTATATAAAATATATCTTTCATATTGTGAGCCCAGTGCAATGTCTCTGTAAACTTTAACTTGTCGGTATTAAAAATAAAGTCCAATTAATTTGTAAACATTGACTCATCTTGTCCCCGTCCTTAATCTTTTCCATTATTTATATATATATCTACATTATATATATATATATATATATATATATATATATATATATATATATATATATATATATATATATTCTTTGTGCCCAATAAAGAAATCTGTAAGCATACCCGGCTGGTGTGGCTTGTCGTTCCTTCGTCTCTGTGGGAAGATCGAGTGAATATATATATATGTATATTTATATATATATATATATATATATATATATATATATATATATATATATATATATGTTTTCCCCCAAATGACGCGGCATTCAAGGCAAGGATATAGTGTTCAAAGAGTAGTTTTATTAGATAAAGCTCAACCGACGCGTTTCAGCGTCCACGGCTTTAATCACAGTGATCAAAGCCGTAGAGGCTGAAACGCGTCGGTTGAGCTTTATCTAATAAAACTACTTTTTGAACACTATATCCTTGCCTTGAGTGCCGCGTCATTTGGAGGAAAGTTAATGAAATACTGGTCTGGTCCGGCCCCTGCGCAGAGCACCCGCTGACAGAGTGCGTCTTGGTTTTTGGACCACTTTGTGGCGTTTCTTCCAGGGTACTGGATGTCTCCAGACCGCCGCATCCAAGGACACTTTGCCCCGTTGTAGATACAGTCTGTGACTTCACAAAGAGGCCAAGAACACTGTTTCGAAGTCCCAGGGCACCTTGGACATTGGCTTATGCGACTGGGCGTTGGGGACCAAGGATGAGACTTTGTTTTAGCAGCAACTTTGTTTTTGCACTTAAAAGCATGCTTTTCACGCTCTGCATACCTGTCACCTTCCAGCGCTCACTACGAGATGGAGCTGCGATGGGAAACTCGCCGAGCAGGCCAGGGAAGTGCTTGCTGGGAACTGTAGTGTGCCGAAGCAGACTGCAGTGGATTCTCATCTCAATAATGCAGCTCAGCTGGACAGTCGCTACCGACGCACGAGCCGTGAACATTTAAAAGCAGCTGGTGAGGGAACTTGTTGTTTGATGGCATTTGATAAAGGCATTACGCCGAAACGCGCCATGCCATTGCTTTTAATAAAGCTCTGTCTCTTGGTATCCCCGCTGTGTCCCTCCTGGTTACTTCAGCAGAAGGAAATCGTTTATGGTGATGGTGGAAAGCAGCTCCTGTTAGAGCACTCTTAACACCAGCGACACTCAAGATCAGCTCACCTCAAGTGTCTGTTTTTCTATCAAAGTCTTTTAGCATAGGATTAGCAAAGTGCTATCCACTCCGAGATAGAAAAGGACAAAGTATTTTGCCATTTCTACAGCAAAGTCTTTAAGCATAGGAGTAGCACAGTGCTGTCCTTGCCGAGCTGTACAATGACAAAAGCCATTTATCACTCCAGGCACAGTATTACAGCTTTGAAATGGTAAAATACCAACTCAAGCCAACCTGAAATGAATAAAAGCAACCCCTGACACAGTGTTTCACTCTAATTAGAGCTCTTCAGAGAGGTATAGCTTTGTCCAGACACAAGGGAGCACCCAGTAGAAGTCAAAACAAAACCCTTTCAGGCATATAGTGACGCATAAATTATGCAAAAAAGAAGGAGAAAACTCTGGGTAGTTTTCAAGTTTAGGTGGAAAGTAGCTCCTGTTAGAGCACTCTCAACACCAATGACACTCAAGATCAGCTCGCCTCAAATGTCTGTTTTTCTATCAAAGTCTTTTAGCATTGGATTTATAGCATAGATATAGATATATAGCATAGATATAGATATATATATATATATTTTCCAGGATCCCACAGTAAAACCACGCCGGGTCAAACAACAGGCGACGGGTCAAACAACAGGCACAGATTCCTTTGAAGATGCGAAAAGATGAAGTTTAATTCTACTGCATGTCAAGATGACGCGTTTCGACTGCAAGCCTGCGAACTTGCTCACATAGCACGCTACAGTAAATGACGGGGGACATAGAGGACTGGTAGTGACTCTTTCATTATTACAAAACGTTTAACATTAGTGACGTGGGGCTCACTACATGCTGAAATATAGGTGAGTCATCCGTGCAGGATGACATCGTGGAAGGCCGGGAAGCAGTGAGACATCGGACATGGATGTAAGACTGGAATGACGATGCTAAAACTTGCCCAACATTTCTCAATTGGTTATGTACAATGTGACAACATAAATAAATAAAACATGCCAAATTAAATTTATAATATACTCTGTGGAACCTAATAGCAAAGAGATATACCACATCTAATATATACATATCATTGATTGACATTCCCCGATGAAGTACATTGACGTGTACTCAACACAGGTATTGCGTAACCACTGCAAGTCATATGGTAAACAGACTCGGGAGGAGTAGGAATGCCGTGTGGAGACAAGTGTCAGCACGAATACGGAAGTATATGCGGATAATACATGCCCAGTTAACAAGGGTCAAAAGTGCTTGTCCCACAGAGAAAGCTAATGAAATGAATAGGAAGAACCAGAGGGCTTAAGTTCAGCGGGAAGTCGATAACCATGAACATACTCTCTGCACAAATGCGCAAAGTCCTGTAAGCCATATAAGAGCAAGAAACGGTGGCCAAAGATGGTGGCGAAGGCGAACCACTAGATGGACGGTCACTACCAAACAAGCGATCTATAGGGTTAATAGAGAGGGTTCGGGTAGGTAGGGAAAGTGCTGGAGTTTCCTTTACGTGCTGAAATATAGTGCTACACTGGTAGTCATAGGAATCTGACTATCAGTTCCTAGTTGCATGTTTGAGTGACAGTCATGTGCGCGGGTGAGATTAAAAACTATCAAAGATTGAACATGGGGATGGGCGTGGCTTAGGAGCCGAACATGACGGGCGCATCTTCCTAGAGCGCCGCTGTTCGCTCCTTCTAAGGGCCATAATCCTGCAACATCCTTGACCCAAACCACTATTCCTGGGGGTCTCTTGCCGTGGTACCCGCTGAGACCCCGCAGGCAAAGTTTGGCAGCGGCGGAGGGCTGAAAACACCGCGACCGGCTCCCCGATCCGCAGTAGCTGTGCATGAGGCTGAGGGCGGATTTGGCGAATCCGCGGCTGCGGCATGCCTTCCTCGCCCAGTGACGGCCTTGCCCGGTGCAGTCCCTTAGATCACAGGTACTGGAGCATCACCGAAACTGAGCAGCCACACATGGACCGAGCGGAGGGGCAGACGGCCGGAGTTGCCGCCGCGGTGCCCCTCCCCCACCCCCACCCCCTTAGACACTAGCACTGACGAGGCCTGCGCTACAAGCTGGGCGGGGCTCAGCCTGAGGCCTCTGTCTCTTGACCCTGCACACTGCCGGGCCTGGTCAACTGAGGGGACCGCCTATCTAGCTGGGAGCTGTGGGGCCCCCTGTATGGAGATGCCTGCCCGTAGGGACATCATGGGGCCCAGACCGGGAGTGGCCTGCATCCGCCCTGTGTCATTCAGCCGAGGAGGCTGCTACAGCGGTGTGGTGGTCGCCAGAGATTGTGAGCCGGTGAGTGGCCTGCCCTACGTCCGGCTCATGCGGTGCGGCGCAGCGCCCAGTAGCTGCATTCCTGAGGGGAGAGATCGGCCGGGAGGCCGGGGACTCTGAGACTGCCAGATTTGTGGCGCACAAGGGTGGCTGGGATACACCGTCGGTGCTTGGCCCCCTCCTTGCGCCGGGAGCCGCCCTGCAACATCCGGGACGCTCTGGTGAGGCCCCTTCTAGTTTGTGGAGCCATCAAAGAGTGGATCCTGTAAGTTCACTGAGGGCCTCTGTTTGCCGGGCCGAGGCGGACACCGAGCCCTGCAATTGGGTCCAGTGTGGGGCGCTATCCATTGCTGGCGGCTGGACATCTCCACTGCTGCCCCCTCGAAACAGACGTGGGGAAGGCCGACCTGGTGCGGACTTCTCTGGTTGGTATCCCCAGTCACCATGGGCAAGAATAGGCAGGGTGCAGTGGCCCCCAAGCAACACACGATTGACCGCTACACCACCAACACTCCTCCCGGGGGGGGGGGGAGACCGCGGAGGGCCTGTCCTCCGACACGGCGATGCTGCTGGTGGCGATCAATCAATCGTGGACTGCTCTCGCGGCTCAGATCGGGGCCTTAGGCTCCGAGGTGTCGTTTCTCCACCAAGATCTGCGAAAGGCTGTTGACCGCATCACTGAAGCGGAGACTAGGGTCTCCACAGTGGAAGATACTGTATCCATTCTCCAGCAAAAGGTGGACAAAGTGAGCAAGCACTCGCAGGAGCTGGTGGCGCGGGTCGAGGATGCGGAAGGGCGGGCTCGCCGCAACAATATACGCTTGGTGGGCTTCCCGGAGGGTTGCGAGGGGACGTCTATGGACAACTTCATTTCGGGCTGGCTCAGGGCGCTGCTGCCCCCGGGAGACATTTCCCCCTGCTTCATGATCGAGAGGGCCCACCGCGCTTTGACCAAGAAACCGTCACCGGGAGAGCGTCCGAGGCCTGTGATCGCCTGGCTCCTTAACTATGCTGATGGAGATGCCATTCTCCGTTACGCCCGGCTACATAAGGACAAAATGATCTTTGAGTCACATCCCATCATGGTGTTCTCTGATTATACCAAGCTGGTTCAGCAACAACGCCAATTCTTCGTGGCGGCCAAGAGACTGCTACGCGAACTGAACTTATCCTACACACTACTGTTCCCAGCCCAGATGAAGGTGATATACAATGCAAAAAAATAAATTCTTTGATACCCCAGAAGAAGCCTTTGTGTGGACTGACGAGCGACGTATTCTTAAACCTCACTCACTGCCCCGGTTGGACTCGGACTCCTCCCAGGGCTCGCATCGGAGTGGTCGACAAGGCAGAGACACGACCCCGAGATGCAATAGATCCCGCTCCAATTGGCGTGCTCAGGAAAAGACGGGCGCTGGGGACTGAGGTAGTTTAGGGCATGTGGACACATTATCTCTGGTTTCACTTCCCGGGGAGGGACATAGTCTCTCCAAGTAGCCGCAAGCTAGGTTGCTCAGGTTTTTATGGGTTGGGACCTCCACTGCCAGCCCTGGAAGGAACCGAACATGAAACTCCCTGAACGTTTTGGGTAATGTTGGATGGGTGGGATTCATTGAAGGAACCGCTTGGGTCATCCTGTTGGGGGCCTGGGGCGAGATTTCACTGCGATAGATACTCCATGTTCCTGGTAGTAAAGGGGTGGGGGGAGGGTGGGATCAGGTGAAGTTCTTGTTGTTGTTGTTGTTTTATTCGTTATATGTTTACGCACCATACACACACCTCACTGCTCCGCGGTGCGCACACTGGTCATTACTTTACACCCTGAAACCTAGCAATGGCCCACACAGCGGGTAATTCTCTATTGAGGGAACTGAACATTCTCGCCTGGAATGTGCGAGGTTTACTTAATAAGGTCAAACGAGGGGCGGTGTTCCATCAGGCAAAGCGATATGCAGCAGACATCCTACTGCTCCTGGAGACACATCTTCTGGGCACTAAAGCCCCATGCCTTACTCGATATGGCTTCACTGCAGTGTACCATTCCGGCTTTGTGCAGGGGGCACGGCAATCCTTATTCACTGTAGAGTGCCGCTCCAGATTACACAACGTTGGCTAGATCCCGGTGGCCGCTTCACGGTGATCTCTGGCACCATAGCCGGCTAACAGATCACAATCGGCATTATATACGCCCCTCCACGGATGTATGACGTTACATCGCAAACTTTTACAACGCAATTTTTACAACGCAGATACATTTACAACGAATGCCTTTACAATGCATGACATTACATAGCAGATGCTATTACAACGCATGCAATTACAGCGTAAGTATAGGTAAGTATATTATTTTATTAAAAAATGTAATTTATTAAAATGTAATTAATTAAATAAATTAAAATATTTTTTCATAATTAATTTGTACATATATATATTTAAAAAAATAGTTTATTTTTTAAAGAACTATTATTATTAAAGAACTATTAATAAATAATAAAATTATTAAAATAATTTTTTTAAATTATTTTAAATTATTTATTTAAAAACAGAACCCTAAAAATACCCGTTACCCTGTACCCTAAAAATACCCCTGTACCCCAAAATCCAAACCCAACCCTGAACCCTAAAAATACCCCTGTAACCCAAAACCCAAACCCAGCCCTGAACCCTAAAAATACCCCTGAACCCCAAAACCCAAACCCAGCCCTGAACCCTAAAAATACCCCTGTACCCCAAAACCCAAACCCAGCCGTGAACCCTAAAAATACCCCTGTACCCCAAAACCCAAACCCAACCCTGAACCCTAAAAATACCCCTGTACCCCAAAACCCAAACCCAACCCTGAACCCTAAAAATACCCCTGTACCGCAAAACCCAAACCCAGCCCTGAACCCTAATACCCCTGTACCCCAAAACCCAAACCCAGCCCTGAACCCTAAAAATACCCCTGTACCCCAAAACCCAAACCCAGCCCTGAACCCTAAAAATACCCCTGTACCCCCAAACCCAACCCTGAACCCTAAAAATACCCCTGTACCCCAAAACCTAAACCCAACCCTGAACCCTAAAAATACCCCTGTACCCCAAAATCCAAACCCAGCCCTGAACCCTAAAAATACCCCTGTACCCCAAAACCCAAACCCAGCCCTGAACCCTAAAAATACCCCTGTACCCCAAAACCCAACCCTGAACCCTACAAATACCCCTGTACCCCAAAACCCAAACCCAGCCCTGAACCCTAAAAATACCCCTGTACCCCAAAACCCAAACCCAGCCCTGAACCCTAAAAATACCCCTGTACCCCAAAATCCAAACCCAACCCTGAACCCTAAAAATACCCCTGAACCCCATAACCCAAACTATATATATAAAATTACTTTAATTTATTTTATTTATTTTTAATATTTTTGTAATTAATAAAAAGGTTGAATAAAATAATATACTTACCTATACTTACGTTGTAATGGCATGCGTTGTAATAGCATCTGCTATGTAATGTCATGTGTTGTAAAGGCATGCATTGTAAATGATCCTGCGTTGTAACGGTGTGCGTTGTAATAGTTGCGTTGTAACGGTTGTTTCCCCCCCCCCTCCACGGCTAGGCCAGACTTTTATCAACAAATTAACACAGCTCTGGGGAGACCTCCCGGGTGGCCAGATGATACTGGGTGGAGATTGGAACGACATTATGGGGGATAGGTGGCGAGCCGACAACCCAGATACACCCCCTGCTAAATCCAAACTAAACTTACTAGCGCACACACTGGGCTGGGCAGACTCATGGCAGGCCCTTCACCCTTCTGACGTCGGGTTTTCATATGTGTCGTCAGTCCGCCCCACTCTTTCACGCCTCGATTATCTGTTCCTACCACATGGCTAAATGCACAGGGTGACACATACATCCATTATGCCCGAGGACTTTCCGATCATTCGTAGATCCAACTTAAGCTGCGCCTGCAGACTATCCTGGCCTCCTATGGGTGGTGCATGTCCCCCTGGCTGCTCCTAGACGCGGAGTATCGGGAGATGCTACGTCGGACAATCGCAGATTATCTTAGCCTTAATGCCGGAACTTGCCTGTCCCCGTTCATCCTCTGGGAGGCGTTCAAGCCCATGATAAGAGGGGCTGACCTAAGCTATCGTACGGGGGAGAAGCAGCGTCGCCTGGTTCAGGTGCAAGACCTGGAAGACAGACCGGTCGAGCCCCAATCCCTTGTGGTGGGGGGCTCGGATCCCACTGCCCGTCGGAACCTCCTGCATGTTCAGCAGCAGCTTCATCTGCCGCATACCGACTGTGCCAAAGAGGTTTGGTTGGCCACCCAGTATAGGATCTATCAATGGGGCGATAAGCCTAGCCAGATGCTCCATAGGCTCTGTCAGCCAAGAGCGTACCCGACACAGGTTCCCCTTTTGAGGTCCCCTGAGGAGGCCATGTGCGCCTCCCCCGAGGTGGTGGTACAGGCCTTTGCCAATTTCTACGCTGCACTTCAGATGAGCGCAAGGTCATTGCAGAACCCCTTATCAATGCATTTTTCACCGATATATCTCCCCGCCGCCTCTCAGATGAGCAACACGACATCCTAGATGAACCCATTTCCCTGGACAAGCTGCAGTCGGCGCTATCCAACACACACCCAGGACGCGTGCCGGGCCCGAACGGGTTCCCGTGCGACTTCAAGCGCCCCCATATGGAGACTCTGGGCCCTCACTGTGTGGGGTGTGTGTGCACCGAGACGGGACGGACGTGGACCGTCTCGGCTCCCGGCTAGTGCGCTGCTCCGGCCTGGAGCCCAGCGTCCTTAGGAGGCCCCCCGCGATGCACACGCTTCCTAATTGAAGCGGAAGGTGTGGGGCACCTGCAGGGCTACCCCGATCGCTGCTGGTGCCTGTGGAGCGGCGTTGGCTGAATGCTCCCGATCCCTGCTGGGGACCCAACATGGCGGCCGCCCGTTACCAACCCGGGCTAAAGAACAACAAGGAAGAGGAGCGGAGACCGGGGGCGAGTCTGACAGGCGCTGATTACCTGAGCGGTTTGTAGGGCTCCTACCGCGTCCCCCGCTGCCACCTCGCTGTTGGTGTCTGTGGAGCGGCATTGGCTGACTGCTCCCGATCCCTGCCGGGGACCCAACATGGCGGCCGCCCGTTACCAGCCCGGGCGAAAGAACAACAAGGAAGAGGAGCGGAGACCGGGGGCGAGTCGGACAGGCGCTGATCACCCGAGCGGTATGTAGGGCTCCCACCGCGTCCCCCGCTGCCACCCGCTGCCACCCGCCAAGACTCTGCGGTCATTCCAGGGGCACACCAGTAAAGGGCTGGTGATTGACGGTGGCGCCCCTGCTGACGACGGCGCCGCCTTTGAAACCTTCCCACCTACCTGCTCCGGGGGCCATACATCCTTTCTCCGCCACAGACGGGCCTGGGCCCGAGGGTAGAGATGCGCCCCCCCCTCCCCCCTTGCTGACCACGCTGTTTCGCGCCAACGGTGCCTGACTCCAAGATGGCGCCCTTGGGGACACGCTTCCTATGACCGGCGGACACAGGCTCCGGGGACACGAACGCAGAGGATAGTGCCCTGGTGGACTCTGAGGGTCGCAGGATCACCAAGATGGCGATGCTATGCTGTTTTCGGACAGTTTTTTCGTTGGACTAGTCCCTCCCTCCATACCCTGCATCCTACCCACCCTTCCTCTATGCTGTGAATGCTGCTGTTTTTCGGACAGTTTTCGTTGGACTCTAGCCCTTCCCTCCAGACCTTTGCATCCCACCCACCCCTCCTCTATGCTGTGACTGCATCTTAGACCGATGGCAATAATGCTAAGCTTTGGTACTCGCTGAAGTCCTTACACCATATTCCACCCCTATGCGTCTCTTAGAGTTTTAACCAGTCATATCCCTTCCTATGTGTATGTAGTTGACTCTTATCACTAGTGTTTGCAGCGGACCTTTGTATTCTCTACCACCCCTATATTACCCGTAGAGTGTTTCCAGTCACATCCCTCCTGTGAAGATAGAAGATAACTCTAACGACTAGTATCCTATGTGATTTTTAGATTGTATCCATGTGTATCCCCTCCCTGTGTTTAGAATTATAGCTTTAACGACTAATCGCCTGTGGGACTGTTTGAATATAGCCAGGTTTATCCCTTCCCCCGTGTGAAGAGATAACCCTATTCACTAGAACAAAAAGAAATGTGTTCCTGAAATGTGTAACGTAACTGATTCTATGTAAAGTGCCTTGATAACATGTAACGGAACGGGTGCTATGTAAAGCGCCTTGATAACCTAATCGGTTCAAGTTCCTGAAATGTGTAACGTAACTGATTCTATGTAAAGTGCTGTGATAACATGTAACAGAACTGGTGCTATGTAAAGCGCTCTGATAACCTAATCGGTTCAAGTTCACGCTATAGAAAACTCTAAAAATAAATAAATAAATAAATAATAAGGTAATGCACGACGCCTCAGAACGGCACATTCTGCCTCCGGATTTGGAGACATGCCGAAATCGTAGTCTTCCTCAAGCCGGGCCGCCCACCTGACGATCCGGGCTTGTATCGTCCCATCTCATTGCTAAATTTCGAGCCTAAACTGCTAGGGAAGGTCCTGGCTGACAGTCTCCGCACGTGCATGAAGGATCTGGTGCATCCGGACCAGTCTGGGTTTATGCCACAACGTTCCACCAGACACAATATCAGGCACGCCCATAACGCCGTGGCGGAGGTCCATCGCCTTGGTCGCCCCACGGCGTTCTTGCTGGCAGACATAGACAAAGAGTTCGATTCGCTGAGCTGGATGTACCTCTTTAGGCTCCTGGAGTCAGTTAATCTGGGTCCTCACTTCAGGGCATATGTGAAACTATTCTATACAGACCTCACTGCATTGGTCCGTGTGGCTGGTCACTGCTCGGCTCCCTTCCCCATCCGCAGGGGCACTAGGCAGGGATGCCCACTCTCTCCGCTTCTATTCGCGTTGGCTATTGAGACATTGGCCGCAACGGTACGCCTGTCTTCCGGGGTCTGGACTGGTTGCCGGAGTGCTCGGATAGGATCGCGCTTTCTGCAGACGATGCTTTTTTTGTGGGTTTTTTTAAACCTATTTTTATTCGGGTTTTTTTTGTACAAATTACATCATACAACAGAACTATCAAGTCACCCCTCACAGAGTGTCTCAAGATGCAATGAGACTGTACGTGGCTAATAATACTTAACATTCCATATCCGCCCAACCCCGGTATCACTGGATTGCTAAAAAAGGTTACAGTTCCTTGTATTGACGGGGTGTGGGTGAGGCCTCTCTTACAACTTTTAATGATAATCAGTGTGTCAGTATGTGTCCCATTTTTTTGTGATGGGAAGAACATTGAATCCCTCTGCAGAGGTTGATATATAGAACACCCTCTTTTCTTCATAAAATATCCCCGCAAATAGAAGATAAATGCTTTCGTTGAGCAGAGAAAGGAAAATGGACACGTATCATTTAGGAGTGCCCAAAAATCCAGAGTCTTTGGGAGGAGATCGAGAAATATCTTAAATTTTCAATTGATCCCCTCATCTCACTTAATGAATCCACTGCAGTTTTTGGCTGCTCTCCTGGTACCTCTGTACACGAGGAAGGCTTGTTTATTGCAGCATTAACCCCTTCGCTGCGGCGGCAATTCCGCCGCTGTGCTAGGGGGGGGCCGAGAGGCGCTCGCATGCTCGTGACGGAGCCGCGGCGGCAGGGCCATGACGGAACCGCTCCGTCATGAGCACAGCTCAGCCGATGCTCATGACGGAGCGGCTCCGTCATGAACATGGGAGGGGTTAATAGCAAGATCTCTAATCCTGCAACTCTGGAGAACAGAGAAGGTACCTACCTTTAATGAATGGAGGGCAAAATTGTCTAGAATACAAGAATTGGAAAAGAAATATGCAATAAGATCAGGAGCAGTAAGAAAGTATGAGAAATATTGGAGTGTGTTTGAAACATAGGATAACATCTTGTAGCAGGTATAAAAGGATAGAACATATATGTAGGTACTTGTTTGGATATAGCACTCTGTACTTTAACTTAATGTGATCTTTTTCTGCACTCTTATTACATTTAGTATAAAAAGATAGGGTACATATGTATGTATGTATCCTGATTTAGCACTTTGCACTTTAACTTATTATGATCTTTTTCTTTATCACAGGAATAACACGATTGCACTACTGAGTATTTCGAAATGAAATGAATATTTATATTATTGTAAAACTTTGTACTTTAGACTTAAACCAATCTTTTCTCTCCTCAATATTTTAGAATATGTATTCATATATGATATTATTGTATGTTGTAAAGTCTATGAATTCTCAAGAATTTTTTTTTTTTTAAAAAGGAGTTTAATCCTTGAAGGCATTTGTTGCATCTTATGGGTTGGAGTTCTAAAGTACTTTTTTGTTTTTCTTTTGTATTGGGTGATGTGGTGTCCAGTGCTCAACTAAAATAAAGTGTTTTCTATGTAAACAGCACTCTTTTTGTAGATAATTATGATGTGGTTTTGCGTGCATGAGTGTGTGGTATGTTTATGCTGTGTTTTGTTGGGTTGGTTCTAAATAGTATACTTGTGTGATGTGACTGTGCTGTTGATTGGCAGCACATTGCTAACTATATGGCTTTGGTTGTGTTGTACTTCTAATGGTGGAGGATATAAGGGTTCTTTCTAGTATGGTCTGTATAACATGACTATTCGCAGAGGTGCCTGAAATGATGAAATGTGATGATATTGTTGAGTGGAGAGTGCTGTGGAATGTACAGTAAACTAAATTATGGGATATTGAAAGTGTGTTAGGTGTGTACTATTTGGGGGATGTGTGTTGTATCTTGGGTTGTGGTGATATATGCACCCTAAGTAGCTATTCTCTAATCTAGAGCTGCTGATTATGTATGTGCATTGTTAATCTAGACCTCTTGTAGAGTGAATATTCAGGCCCTTAAGACAGAAACAAGGTAAGCGCGGCAGAGAGTGCAACATTGCTGATTTTGAATTTACACTACCTACCTAGAAGAGGTTACGCAATCGGTCTGAATGAAGCATGATTTAGAAATTACATGGCTTTGTCTAATGAGTATTGTTGGTGTGACTTAGGTGTTTTGTCTACTTGAACTTGCTGGAACCGGGACTTTCCATGGCCCATACATGTGCCACCTCTGCTTAGATACCTGCTTGAGGAACCACTACTAACCTGCTTATGAGAACTGTGAAGGAAACAGAGTTGGTCTTATTCAACAAGTGGAATGCTTCAACACTTAGTTTTGATTGCTTTGTGGTGTGTTCATATGGTCAAGTAATTCATTCTCACAATTTCCCTGTATTTATTACACAAGTTGGTCTCTAACTATGAGTTCTTCTCAGTACGACAGAGCCCAATGCGTATGTTATTTGTATTTCATTATTGAGGCAGTTACATCAAACTGGTCCCGGCATATTTGTTTAAAGACAACAGCTGGCCATTATGAGTAATATTTCCCAGTTTTGTCCTCCAGTTGGAAGCCCTCTTTCTATTTCATTTGACAGTTAGATTCTTTAGCATCTGTCCTCTAATTTATAGAGTTAGTATTTGAAATGGAAGCTTATGTTTCAGTGATTTGACTAAGCCAAATAAATGATCGATAAGATTGTCATAACATTGTTATTGAAACATCCTCAACCAATGTCATATCATAAACAGTAAAACCAATGTTTGCCTTTGGAGAAATGTATATAGTTTTAAGTTTCCTCCTGTATGTTTTACAGTGTACAAGCATCAGAGATTTGGCAATAAAGACATTCTGGAATAAGTTACTCAGAAGGAGCTGAGGCCTTTTTTTTGTGCACTAGATTATTGCTTTTCAAAGGTTTGTGCAAAAAGACAATTACCGGGTTTTTGTTGCAGTGCTCTTCACATTTTGCCTTGTAGTTGTAATTGATGCAACTTTGACTGAAGTTCCTGCTAACCAGGTCCCCAGAACCAATGTTCTTTCCATCAAAGACTGTACAATTGTTCCCCCAATTGGCAAAACCTTTAGCATCCTCTGTCCCTAGTAAATGGTACTCTGGTACCAAGGGTCTGACGTACTAAAGAGGGCCACTAAATTGTGCCACCCTAAGGGACTCCTCATCAAGCACGTGCAAGACTGCCATTGCAGGCTGCATGTCGTGGTGCAGACAAAAATGAAACACAACATGTTACACACCCCTGTGTGCCATGTCCCCTACACTGCATGTTATATTTGTAAGTCACCCCTACAGCAGGCCTGACAGCCCTACGGCAGGGTACTGAATATTACATGAGAGGGCATACCTGCATGAGCAGATATGCCCCTGTGCCGGTCAGTCCTACTGCTGCCAGTACAAGTGAGCTTTCGAAGCCATTTAAAACGTGTGCTGGACACCAGTGAAAACGAGTTCCCCAGCTACATGAGGGCTTCACTGAAAATAGAGATGCATGGTATCAAAACATCTTGTATTGGGAAACCCACACTGATGCCAGTGTTGGAGTTACCAATACATGCACCCAGAGGGCTCTTAAGAGGTGCCCCCTGAAAAACTACAAGCCTCTGGTGTGCTTGCTGACTGGTTTATGCCAGCCTGCCACCCGAGACGCTGTTCTGACCTCCTAGGGTGAGAGCCTTTTGCTCTCAGGAGGCCTAGAACAAAAACATGTTTGGGAAAAAGGCGTAACACCCCCTCCCACAGGATGACCTGCTGATTAGCCTCCTTGGGTCGGCAAGCTTCAAAGAAGCTGCTGCCTTTGGAATGCAAATCTGGTGCCCATCAAACAAGAGGAAGCCACCCCCCGTCCAGAGTCCCCTTGAGACCAGGACAGGTGGTTAAATTAGCTAGTCAGGTAGGCGTGCTACCTCCAGGCTAGTACCAACTATAAGAAGGGCTACTGTGAAGTGGACATGATTGTTCAGAAGTATCCATCTTTTTGATGGCATACGTAGGAATTCTGGGACAGGGTTATGCCTACTTCCCACAGGAAGTGGTCATATAGGGGGAATAGTGAGCCCTAAGGCCAGTTGCCCATTGACTACTACCCTACACTCCCCTAACACCTCTAAATTCAGTATTTAGGGGAGCCCCTGGCACCAGAGAAGTTAATCCTAATGGTCTAGGAAGAGAGAGCACACCAAAGTGCCGCAAAAGCAGAGAAGAGAAAAGAAGAAGCTGACCAGGTACCAACCCCGCCGGCCTGTCTGCATCCCTCGTAGAAAACTGTGCCTAACCCGACTTGTACTGCAGCTGTGACACCAGAAACTTTGAAAAAGATTCCAGACCTCCTATGAGCAGCGGACCTGTTCTAAAGATCTCCAAAGGAGAAGAGTCTAAGGACTATGGAACCACCAAAACCCAACACAACCTATGCTCCTGTCGCCTCCGGCTGTCAACGGTGCCAACAAGGTTCCCCAACCCTCCAGAGCTCAAGCCCATCATGGTTTCACCCTTCCTGGTCTCCCTGACGTCGCCTGCAGCCTCTACATGCAGGGCCCCTCAACCACGACTGTTCCATTAAGGAAATTCCCAAAACCTAAGTATAACTCTGCACCTGTCGCCCCGAGCCTTGGAGAAGAGAAGAGGAACAAAGGTGCTCCCCCCCCTCCGTTCCCCCCCCCCCTCTTCCCCCCCCCCCCCACGTCACCGAGCATCCCAAGGCCTGAGCCCACTTGCTGGTTCAGCCCGACTGGCTTCCTAGCCAGAGCCTGCAGCCCTTTTCACAGTGACCGATCCCCATTAAAACGTATTCGGCTCCTGATGCTAATTTGCACCCGGCGGCCCTTGTACAGCTGGTGGTGACTGCTGGTGCTGCCTTGGACCTTGCCCACCACTCACCTTAACTCCTGAAAATTGGCCTTGTAAGTCATAGAAGTGTACCCGTTTGCAGAACTTGTTCTTCCTTCCATAGGATAACATTGCAAAACTCAGAAATGGCAGTGTCCACTTTTTAAAGTGAAAAGAATTTATATTTAAAACTTAACTGAACAGATTTTTCTCTGATGCCAAATCATATATAAAGGCACTTGATATATTTATAAATTGGTGTGGATCTCCTTCATGAGTCATGTTGTCATTCATTAATCATTGTGTGTATTTTGTAAATGTCTTGCTCTCCTCTGTGTTAAGCTTAAGGCTTCTCGACCACACTACCCCCTAATAGAGCACCTTGGGATTGCAAAGCAAGCTCCTGTCCACTCATAAGGGAACCCCATGACTCTTTACATGGTATATCAACTTTTTGATATATCACTTAAAGAGTCAGCTTCCTATAATTATTTATATCAAAACCTAGGCCCTCATTACGATGTCGGGCGGATCCATCCGACATCTAGACAATCGAATTGACCGCTGAATTACAATACTGGCGGTCAGAGCACAGAGGACGGGGGAAAGACACCATCTCCGACAGGCTCAAGGAGCCCGCCGGGTAGTGGTCAGAATCCTATCCCTACAACGGAGGTGGTGCCTGTGCAGGCACCGCAGTAGGGATTAGGTTGTACCTTTCCAACTAACTTTTCATGACTGTCCGACCCCCATGAAAATGCAGGCGCAAACAGACTTTCGGGGCCCCAAGCAGGTCCCTTGTCCCCTGTGGGTCACTGCTGAGTGGCCTGTGGGGTACACGTTTACTCCCCACACATAAATGCACCATGTGCCAGGCACCAGAGGGTGTCTGGCACACGGTGCATGGATGTGCACAAAGTGCTTTTTAGGTCTCGCCTAGCAGCGCACATGTGCTGCTCTGCGAGACTTATTGTAAGGGCTTCAAAAAGCTCACCACACACACGCTTGTTCGTGTGTGGCCTATTGCTTACGGTTACCCACACAGCGCCATATGTTTTGCATTATCGTGCCCAAACACTGGCGCGATAATTCAAAACATATGACCTGGTGCTCGCTCTCGCGCGCACCACTCGCGGGTGCTTTCCTTGAATTCCTTGTTTTCAATGTGGACTATTACTGCATTATTCCATTTCAACCTCTGTGATACACATCGCCAAAAGAAACAGTCTTGCATACAAGATAATGATGTAGCGGAACTCCAACAACTGCATAGAACGAATATTACATAATGCACAATACCAATGGCTTGACGCACTATGTCTACTAAATAGAGAACAAAAAAAACATACAACAAAACATAGTATATCATCCTTTGTTACTTTGTAAATCACCCAAGGTTTTAACACACGTAGTTAAGAATGTATGCACATATAATAACAAACTGGAGCGCTACATCACCTAAGAATCCTTATACATCCAGCGCGGTCCACCAGGCTATGCGTGCAAACGGACGCTCTTGTGATGACGTACTCGGAAGTGGAGGACTGGTGCGCGAGACAAATCCATGACAAGTGGGACAGAACAGAACACAAGTAGGAGTAATAGTGGCACGTTATCTTTGGAGTGGTAAGTGGACTACAAGACATTCTATCTGAGGTCATACAAGGTACATTTGGCCCACAGAAGTGATATTTTCGATTTAAAAACTACAGTAAAGGGGAATGCCCTTGAGCATGTACTTCCAAAGGTATTATTGAATATAACCTAGGGTAGCTTTTCCCAAACTGTTTTCCGCTGACCCCCAGGGGTCCGTGAGACATTCCCAGGGGGTCCGCTAGACTCGAGTGCCTGACGTCGTAGTGAAAAATGAAACGCCCATGCGTCCTCACAGCACACAAGAGCTGTGAATGTTGGCGCAGTGGCGGCGAGACCACAATAATACAATCGGGACGCGTGGGAAGCAAATGGGCAGTGGGCAGTCAGGGGGCGGGCCACAGGGGGCACAGCGGCTGGGGAAACGAGTGGAACAGAAGGCAAAATGGGTACAAAAACAAGGAAAAAACGAGTGGCACAGAAGGCAGGAAGGCACAAAAAAACGAGTGGAAGAGAGGCAGAAGGGCACAAAAAACGATGGAAAAATGAGTGGAACAGAGGGCAGAAAGGCACAAAAACGAGTGGAACAGAGGGCAGAAGGGCACAAAAAACGAGGGAAAAAACGAGTGGAACAGAGGGCAGAAAGGCACCAAAAAGAGTGGAACAGAGGGCAGAAAGGCACAAAAAACGAGGGAAAAACGTGTGGAACAGAGGGCAGAAAGGTACAAAAAACGAGTGGAACAGGGCAGAAAGGCACAAAAAACGAGGGGAACAGATGGCAGAAGGGCACAAAAAATGAGGGAAAAATGAGTGGAACAGAGGGCATAAAAACGAGTGGAACAGAGGGCAGAAGGGCACAAAAAACGAGGGAAAAACGTGTGGAACCAAGGGCAGAAAGGCACAAAAAATGAGTGGAACAGAGGGCAGAAGGGCACAAAAAATGAGGGGAAAACGAGTGGAACAGAGGGCAGAAAGGCACAAAAAATGAGGGGAAAACAAGTGGAACAGAGGACAGAAAGGCACAAAAAACAAGTGGAACAGAGGGCAGAAAGGCACAAAATGAGGGGAACAAAGGCACAAAAAACGAGGGAAAAACGAGTGGAACAGAAGGCAAAAGGGGCACAAAAACAAGGGAAAAACGAGTGGCACAGAGGGCAGATGGGCACAAAAAACGAGAAATATAGGGGCACCTAAGAATCGAAGGCAGAACGGGCAGAGAGGCACGTGGGCAGTGAGGGGAACAGAAGGGAAACCGGGCAGAGACACGGGGCAGCGAGGAGTACAGAAGGAAAGACCGGGCAGAGAGAGCACGGGGATAGCGAGGGTTACAGAGGAAAGAAAAAGAGGCACGGACCACGTACTGGCAGCGGGGGAAGACAGACAACAGCAGTCACAGACACAACAATGAAAATACAGGCAATACAATAAAAGCAATAAAGCGTTGAAAGGCACATGTGTATAGGTTACAGTTACTTGGCAGGCAGGTAAAAATAGATGCAGCCAGGATCAGCAGTAGGATTTTCGTGCTGCTGTCTGATTGCTCACTTTTCACAAGCCCTTGGATGAATTATGTGTGCTGTCAAGCTTTCATATTCAGACATATCAAGCTCTTATTCTGTGTAGCCTTTGCAGTTTGTTGGCAAGGGACGGTGCAGTGGGCATCCTAACAGGAGAGGGTCATGTCAGGTGCCATGCGAGGCCTCCCTGAAATATGCCTTAACTGCACTGCTCACCCCTTGGTGGTAAAATGTTGTTCTGCTGTCTGTGACTAAAGATTATGTCTAACAGGTGTTTATGGTAATTGGCATAGCATTGTTCCATGATCTCGCTGAAACAATATGCCTCCTGTGCAGATACCTTCCTGCCATCTCTTGCACTTACATGATGAACTGCTAATATAGACCTTGAATTTGTTCTGTACACTGGACTCATCGCTTTGTGCACTATCTTGTTAGAATTGTCACAATATTCGTTGCTCCTTGGGGCATGTCTTTATTATAAAATGATTCATAATTGTATAATATTAAAGACCTTCTTAAACTGTGAATAGGTATAAATGCTAATAATGCACAATCATTCAACCTGTTGCTGTAAGGAAGGGTCACCACTCCAAGGCTCTGGAATGGGAATGTAGAGGTGCTGCTATGGCTGAGAGCAGGAGACTTGTACCACTAAATAATACACGGCTGTATGCATACATGTCCATGCCAATAGACCCAATTCAGGCTGTCTCCCTCTTGAAATTGCCTCTGCTTCAAAAGGCGTTTTTAAAAAGAAATTTAAATTGTACAAATTTCTTTGGGGTCCCCGGCTTCCAGTAGTGATTCAGAGGGGGTCCTCAGGAGTCAAAAGTTTGGGAACCACTGACCTAGGGTAAGCATACCTTCATGACCTGTTTCCAGGCGTTGTGGCAGAACATAGGAACGTATATGCTCGTGTTACCTCCTCTCTCACGCGCACTCCCTTCTCACTCTTTCCTCTGGCTGCTGCTCCGTCACGGCGTCTCACACACACACCGCTGCCAGAAAGAATGGGGAATAACGTAACCCCCCTCGCGCTCCTGCCAGCAGAGTCTTCCACTTGACTAGTACCGTCAAGGCGTAGAAAGCAAAGTGCAACAGTGTATGTGAAAAGAAGCACGCCCCACTTAACGGTGTTTGGTGGCTTACAATGCAAACACTTTCTAGACGCATGCTTCAAAAAACACATTTTCTAGTGGAGGCGGCACCTGAGAGGTAACTGCCTCATTTATCATTCGGACTTGTTTTCTTTTAGCAGGGCGTCATGGGAAATTCAAAGTAGTAAGCAGAAGCAGAACAAGATTACATTATTTTTTTGTTGTTCTGCACATTTTTTATTCAGCTTTTTCCTTAGGTGTTTTATACAGAGTTGCCATCTGCTGCCCCAAAGCTCAACTTCCAAAATACAGAACATGAGAGGAGTAGCATCATTCATGAACAGTGCTAATACGACCATGAGCTAAAGAAGTGCATCTCTGTGTACTCAGATTCACTCGAAATTGGCAAAAAACAACTATAAAGTGGCAATCACCTTTATCAATTTATCCCATTTCCCTTCCTACTGCTGCACCGCATCACAAATCATTAGTCTCCGGCTTCACCCTGAACAATTCTAACTTCTCCTTGCCATTCACGACTTTTGGGATTTTTGAAAAGGGGTGTTTATGTATATGTACAAATAACAAAAATAAATATTTTTTTAAAATAAATGATGCCAAAATTATCATGAAACTAGAACTTTACTCACTTTACAAAGGTGTGCCTTTGCTTGGTGAAATCAATTTGTGCCGCAGCTCAAGTTGCAGTACAAAACGTACTTTCTGACTGCCGTGCTGGCGGTCTCATTGTAATAGGTCAGGTGAGACCGCCGACTCATTGTCGGCCAGTCTGCTGCCCGATATGATGGCGTTTGGCGGTCCGACTGACCGCCATCGTGATTAGAGCCTAGGTATCACAAATATTTAAACATAATGTGTGAAAGTGCCACATTGTTAAATGTTGAAGTGCTGTGTGATGTATAGTCAGGTTCATATAGTAGGCAAATATTGGACTTGGTGTAAGGGAAGATCCATCCACAAAATAAGATGGATGCCACGCTTGGGAGCTCTTGTGCGGTTCTATCTTTTGTGTTAGACCAACCAGACAGGCAGAGGATTCAGCAGTAGTGAGTTCCAGGTGGTCTGTTCACTCCATCGGATGGTGGCCCAAGCTAGACCTTGGATCAAAGCATGTTGTTACCTTCCACACATTGAAACAATGGCTCCTTCTGCCCCCTGTTGGTCTAGATTGAAGTACTACTATGGCATTACGTTGGCCACTTTTAAACACAAGATTAACTTATGAGGAGGAGGGGAGACAATGAGTAAAACAGGCCTGCGAGAGAGTCGTCATGCCAGACTTAGATGTGCTTACTGAGAGGATGGGTGAAGAATTCCCTGCGGTGGAGCAGACAGGATGGGACATCCCATTGTTAAAGGGAGCTTTCCATACAATGATGATGGACTAGCAAATCGAGAGGGAAGTTAAGTTTTTCCTACAGAAATCCTGTATCCTGCATCCTGCGTTTTGATCTGCTAAGATAGAAAATGACTAACACTGCTTTCTAACTAACCCCAAATAATAAAATATACAAACAACTAGAGTTTTCCTTGAACTGAACAGAGCATGCTTTTAAAGTTCCACGCTGAGGACTTTGAGGTATCCAACCCTACATGACATCTTTACAGAAAAGCTAGGAAAGCTGCTAAGGCCAATTTTCTTAGTTGCCAACTTAATGAAGCATATTACTCTCTCCTTTGTGCTGTTCCTTTCTCCCATTGTTTGTGTGATGAGCTAGTTACTTTTTCATCAACAAAGTGAAATGCGTCTATGCGGGGATAAAACATTACCAAATCCAGCAAGACTCAAACGTGTATCAAATACATGCACCTATGTGATTTAGTACAGTGATGTTTCTCTGTTATAGTGACTAAGGTACAGATAAACTACATTAAAAGGCCAACAAGGGAATCATTTACAAAAACAAAGAAACACTGTAAATACATACTTATACATTTAGAAGCCCATAATGCACTGAATTAAATTCACAATTTATTTTTTGATATTACAGATTGATGCAGCAAAAACGTTAAATGAAGAAACAGGTGTACCAGCAATATAATGACAATCAGTTGGTATGTATTTGAACAATCTATCCAGCGTATTGGTAGTACATATTTCCATATAGCGTTTCATTGAGATTGAAGTGTGCAATCCACTTTTAATACAAGAAACATTATCAGAGCTGTAGTGTCGGAAATATTTTACAGTGATGACAAATCTATGTGAACGTATTGGAATGTCAACATTTCAACCTCCTATTGTGCAAATATGCAAGACCATCCTCAGGACTAATGGTAGTAGGTAATTAGTGTAGAGGACCCCTAAAAAAGGTTCTTCCAATAGGAGGAAAGGAATAAGCTTAATAATATTGCTATGTATAATGTTAAAATAGGGCCAAAACTTTAAATGCTGTTTAATTTGCCACCTCAGCGTGAAACTATGACAGAAAAGCTACTAGTCCGTTTAACTCTGTGGTCCCGTGTCTCAGTACCCAGAATAATTAAGCTTATTTGTTTCCTCCTATTGGAAGAACCTTTTTTAGTTTACATTGTTACCAAAGCTCATAGCAGGTTATTCGGTTCCCCATCTTCCTTCTGCAGGGTACATATAGGTCCCTGGTTGCTTATTAAAATTTGGATCAGCAAATGGCTTCCTTCCACAATATGAAATTAATTTGCCTCTATTTTTTAGAAGATAAAATATCTGAAAATCTCAAGTCTCCTTGTCCTCTGGTGTGGTCTTTATTAAGTTGAAGGCATAAGTGGTTTCTACTGAAACACAACCTGGATGCATCAGAGGTCAACAAATACTGCCCGAAAATTGACTTTCAGCTCTGAGTAAAATTTTAAAGAAACTTGTAGCTAAACACAAGTACAACTATCTGAAGGAGATAAATGTGCATGATGAATCGCAAACTGAGCAGAGTGACTGATACATTTCTAGCCCTTGTGGCTGTTTCCAAAAGAGCCATTATACACTAGAGTAATGCAGTTGGACTGGTCCTTTTGGATTGCTGTGCATGGTTTGCTGCGGTAGACCATTTTGTTGTCTAGGAAAGTGCCCAAGATTGGAATTAAATGGGCTATTTGCTATGGTTTTAATCTCTTTTTGAAGGACCATTTACAGTACTTTCTGATCTCCTCTTTCTGATCCAAGCATGTCATTATATATTGTGGCGAGACAAAATGATCATCATTATCCCCGATGTTGTTTAACATCAATGTCAAACCCCTGTACTGCCCTATTACCTGTATTGGCTGTCGGACTTATCATATGCAGTTACCCATGTGGTCATCCTGCTGGATAAAGATGCCTCTAGCTTTAGAGTCAAGTTGAGTAATATCTTCTTGGCCAACCTGTACTGGATGGACTATAAATCTAGTAGAATTCTGATCAATCCTAGCCTTCCATTTGGACCATACTAAGATCTGCCATAGTAATTCTTTATGGCCATCCAATGTGGCTAAGCCACCTGTTCTTTGGCTAAAGTGAAATCCATGGCCGTAATTTTAGACCTGGACCTGTAAAATCAATGCAGTTGTGAGGACCTGTTTTCTATTGTTGTGTTCCCTATGGAAAGTCCTTTCATTTCTCCCTTTGGAAACCCATGCAAAAGTCTCATTATGTCTCATCGTTGGGTATTCTAGCCTACCAACTTGCAAGACTGTGTGTACAAAAGTTAAATTTACGCACCATCTCTAGAATGGAAAGATTCAATCAGGTTGCTTCTAAAAAAAAATGTTAAACCTTTTGCCTGGCTTATAAATCTTTTTATGTACTGGGCTTATTTAGGTTTCTGATACACATGCAGCAGTATCACCTCTGGGATATCTTAGACTGGAAATCTTCCTTGTGTACACTATCTGGAAATCAAACCGGTTTACTTTAGTGGTGTGGAATGTGAAACCCAGGAACCATTTGGTGCCTGTGTGTGATACCTAATCTTACAGGAATATTTAAAATTTTAAGAGGGAATTCCTTACCCACCAAATTGTGGCATGCTTCATCATTGGTGTTTCCTCCTACCCTGTAGGACATTTCCACTTAGGTGGGCTCAAGCAAATCTGGGAAATCTCAAATGTACAATTTTCTGTACAATTACAGGAGGTCAAGTTTTGTTTTAAAAATGGCGATGGCTATGCTCTAAATTTCTTTATTTAATGGGGACACATGCCATGATTAAAAACTGTAACTTGGATGCCAGTTGGGAATTCAGTGGTTCCAGCATCCTTATCTTGCCAACATGTTGCAGCCGATTTTAAAATATCTTAACAGTCATGCGGCTTTCATCACATCTCCTAGACTTCCCTGCCTACCCATATTAGATTCTAAGGGGAATGTGAGGAAAAAACGGAGGCATAAGGCTCTTCTACTTGAATGTTCAAGATCTTTATTGGGTTTCTAAGCAGGCCCTATCAGCTCAGAGGGAGTGTATACTTTCCGGTAGTCAAGCTTACTCCAAGGTCATTACCTACATGATTCTCTCTGGCCACATGGTCTGATAATTACTGCACCTTCAACTACCTGGGCTTTAATGTATGTATCAAGCTACCAGTGACACTACTCAGATGAAAGACCAGTATTTGCAATGCCAGTAGACCTGACGTCAGCATGCTAAATCTATTGGCAATATGTGTTGTACACTAAGAGGCGCACTGCACTGTCCACCCTGCACAATCATGGGCGGAGTCTTTTACTTCTGGTTTAATGGGAATTGGAGCTAGAACAAGAAAGAATTTCTGCCTTTTCTGGTGAGATGGAACATGGGGTCAAGCAAGAGTGCATGTGAGAGAGCACACAGGGCTGAAGCCATGAGCTGAGATCCTGAGGACAAGTATCAGCAAGTCTTAAACTCTGGTTATTTACTGGAACCTGTATAGGAAGTCCAACTGGGAATCAACAGATGCATGCCGAGGTAAATTAAGTAACAGAGGGGGTAGCTGCGTTTTGCACAATCTGAAGGGTCCAGATAGAATATTTAAGTAAGGCAAGCAAGACTACGTTCTTGTACCTAAACGGAATGAAATGGCTATTTGGATCACCAACCTGCTCCCTGCAACTTGGAGGCAAGGAAAAATATTGAATAAATGTAACAAGAAAGGAGTATCACCATAGGAATCTAAAAAAGATTCTGAATGGGATGTGTTTAGAACAAAAGGAGTATTAACCTTTTGTTAAAAAATCCCTCACTCACCAACCTGGTTGGTGACATGCTTCATCATTGGGGTCCACCCTGATGACCGAGTGCCTCCAAGCCCATAGGAATGAATGGGAATTACCGAATCGGTAATTACCGAATTGTATCGATTCGGTAAAATTTACCGAATCAATACCTACATACCATTTAACGATTCTGAAATACTGAATCAGTAAAATTTGGTATTTTAGAATCAGTAAGTAGTATTTACCTACATATGGCCCTTAGTTTCCAACTCTTGTTACTCCAATGGGAGCTCTCCCTGTGATCTTGGAATAGGAGGTTCATGGCATATTCGCTCCTTTTAATTAGGCTTGCTAGATGATGTTTGCCCAGTAAGGGTGTTAACATATTTAGCTTATGCTTAGTACAAGCTCCTTTCTCCACTCTTAATGCTGCCTTTACATCAGGGAGTGTGTCTAGGCATAGGAAAGAGGCTGTTGGATACCTCTGTAAAAGAAATGTAATCGAACCCTATGGCCATTGCTAGCTACAGTCCAGTTCTTCTCCTGGCTGTTTCCCAGATTGGAGACCATTCCCAACCCCATGCTCACTAGATTTCATGATGATTATTATCTATAAGACATTAGCCAGATGGGGTTCCCACAATGGATGGTGACTCAAACGACTGTAGTGGCTGCTGTTAACAGGCTTAGACAGGGTGTTGATGAAAATCCCCCATTTGCTTCAATTTGCTAAATCTCACAGCTGAATTTGATATGGTGGATCATTTCATCCTGTTTCGACTTGGGAAGGTGGGTGTACTGGGGACTGTTTGTCAGAAGTTTTCTTTTCTTTCTGAGAGAAGTAAATCTCTTACTCTTTCTCCCTACCTTACAAATTTCTCTCATGTTAAGCGTGGAATTTCTCAAGGTTCTTCTCTAGCCTTTATACTTTTTAATATCTATTTATGTCCAACTGCTAATATCATCAAGGCTTTTAGATTTAAGGGTATTACCCAGACTGACAATATTCGGATCATTCAGTGATTTGATAAATCAGCAGAAGATATTTTAAAATAGATAAATACTTTAAGTAAGTAATTCTTTATTGTTTGGTTAATTAAAACCATTACAATGTATAATATTTCACAATAGTTAAAACAAGCTTTTAGTGCTACAATAAAAGAGAAGAAAGTATAAAATCGGTGTGACCTAGAGTCTGTCGTGAATTTCAGTAAACGTATTCAGAGCACAAGATTGTCTTTAATAACAGAGTTCTTAAGTTAAGATGAAGGTCGGGCCTATGACAATAGGCCTCGTTTTTTCACAAAACTGTCCAGGAATTTAAATGATCTGCAAATCAGTTGTGGATCCGCTGTACATAGGATTTGGACTATCGCAGTCCTGCAGGTCCGTACTCCTTGCTCATTGAGCTTATCCTTTAACCAATACCGCCGACCTTGGTACATAGCTGGACAGATGCAAACTATATGAATAATATCTTGTTTGCCTGCACCACAAAGGTCGCATTCTGTTGTTTCTTGTGCCTCCATTTTGGTTGGTCCAATCTTGTAGGAAGATTGCCCAGCCTTAAGTGGAGAAATTTACGTTTAATGAACAACGAGAATGCAATGTCTAAATAAGCTGCTGGTTTGGGCTTTATGTATGATTTGATAGCCATCAAAGCGTGGGTTTGGGCTCTGAATGTTATTTTGTCGTTGAGGAATGAATGCTTCTTGGCGAGCCACTTAACTACCTGTTTAAATGAAGAAACCAGCAATTTTGTTTCCAACAGTGTTCCCAGCTCAGTTGTGTCTATTGAGAGTTTTAGGTACTTTGCATACTCTGAGTTCGGGCTTGTGTGGATTGCTTCACACAATGCCAGTTTATTTTGTTCTCCTTATTCCTCCAAACGTTGTACCAGAATTTGATGGCCTCATATTTTTTCAGTAGTACTTGAGATTGTAGTCCGAATTCAAGTCTTACTTGCGCTGGTGAAGAACTGTTTGGTAAGAAAAAAAAACGTTTGTAGACTTTAGTTCGTATTTGGTCTATGAGAATTGCGCTTGTCCCATGATGTAGTAACACTCCCGTATGCTATTGTGGGTAATAGTTTTGCTTTCATTGCGGTTAGCAAAGGGGAGACAAGAGGACCTTTTAGCTCAGTTGCCAAACTAGTAAAGGCATGCAGTAAAGTGGACCCCTTTTTTTCCATGTCCTTAAAGTGCACTTGGAAGTTAAGGCGCTTGTCTAGATGTACCCCCAGGTATTTATAGCTATTTACCGCTTCCAGCTGGTCATTGTTTATTCGGAAGGTTGGTGGAGTTTTGTGCCGTCGCGTTATGATCATTGTCTTTGTTTTCCTAATGTTTATTGTTAGCAAATTCTTTTTTGTAGAACCGGTCATGTCATGCAATAGGCGTTGAAGGCCAATTTTTGTCTGCCTCAGCAGTACCACGTCATCCGCATACGATAACTGCGTTACACGGAGGATACCTAACCGAGGAGGATGTGCATTGACCTTGTCCAAGCTTTCTGCCAGATCACTCATAAATAGATTAAATAAATGTGGGGCCAAAACACAGCCTTGCTTTAGACCGTCGGTAGTATTGATCTTCCGGCTCAAGCGATGCCCATTATCGATTTTTACCTGCATCCAGGTGTCAGTGTACAGGTCAATGATGGGCAAGAGAATTGAGTCTGGTAGGCCCTGATGTTTTAGTTTTGCCCATAGCATTTGGCCCATAGCATTTGCCTGTTGACGCGGTCAAACGCCGCCTTAAAGTCCACAAAACAGGTGTAAAGCTCCTGGCACTTCTGTAGACTTTTCTCTGCGATCAGGCATAGGGCCATAACATTCGTCATTGTTCCCATGCCACAGCGAAACCCAGACTGATTCAGTGGTATTTTGTTATTCACCTCTGACCATTGAGCCAGGTCTGCTAAGATCATTGACGCATAGTATTTTGCTTCGGCGTCAATGAGGACGATCAGACGGTAGTTATTTGGATCTTTACGGTCTCCGCCTTTGTAGATTGGAGTTATGATCGCCCCCCTCCAGCTCTCTGGGATACCACCTGTGTTGCTTTCTGTTCAAAACAGTGAATTGAATTTGCTGGCACAGTACTGTGGGTCCTCCTTGTAGATAGCTTGCGGAACGCCGTTTGTACCAGGGGCGCTGTCTTGCCTACTTTTCTAAATTATTTTTAGTATGCTTTGTTTGTCATCTTGCCTGGGGCTTGTTACCATGCTTTTGCTGGCTTTTAGCCGAATCCCTTGATGGACTTGGGCGATGTCTTCCCACTCTGATTTATCTGTTACTTTGCTTGCCAAAGTTGTTGTTGTCTTCAAATTGTTTTTTGAAAATATGTCCGTTATGTGTTGGGTCCATTCTGATTCAGTTATACAGGTCATACTTATTGGTTGAGATGTCCGATTTACGGAGTTAACTTGCAACCAGAAGGCCCTTGAATCTGCTCTCTTTATATTATGCAGTAGTTTAGACCAGAATTCATTTACAAGATTTTGCTTTTCAGTCCATATTAATTTCTTAAATTGTTTCCTGGCCTTACGTACTGCTACCCAGACGATGCGATTTTGAGTTTGACCATGTGCTCGATGCGTTAGTATTTTCAAGTGCCTCCTTAATGCTCGTGCTGATCTATCGAATCTGATGTTATATTTGAGAGGTGTTCTTGTTTTGTTATTTGAACTGGTCCTCGGGAGTTGTTTCAAATAATCACTCCAAATTTCTGGGCTCAGAACGTTCTCTGTAAGGAGCGCTTGTAGTAAGTTCTTAGCACCGTTAGCTATTTGAGGGAGAGATTCGCTCGTCCACTTAAGCCGCTTCAGGTTAATGGTTGTGGTTTTGCCTGTTAACATGGGCGCTGGTGCGTGTTTTGTTATGTCCATCCTAATCTCAAAGTGTTGCATCGAGTGGTCGCTGTCCAAAGAACAAATTATGTGGAAGTCTTGTACTTGACTTAGCAGGGGTAATGTGACTAACGTGTAGTCTAGGATGGAGCTTGCGTTGTGGCTTGTGTAGGTCATGGACGGAGGGTTGTCTTGGTTAAATCTTCCATTTAGTACCCTTAGGCCAAGATTTTCAAATCCCACATGAATTGTTTGGCCTCCTTATCGTTCTTCCTAACCTGAGGAATCGCCTGCGGCAAGACATTCCAAATTTCATTTGCTGCGTTGATGTTGACTTCGTCTTCTGGTTCTTGTAGCAGATTAGAGTTAAAATCACCAGTGAGAATTATCTCCCAGTTAGAATGTTCCAAACGCATATTTGAGACTACTATGATAATGCGTTGAAAGAGAGCTTTTTTGAGAGTTTTTTTTGGATTGGCAAATGAAAGTTCTGGTTATGGCCTTTATTGTGCTTTCCATTTTTAGAATTTGCGTGTCTGCCATCGTTTCAGCCAGTTGTGAAACTTTGATCTTTAAGGCTGTAGAAATATAGACGGATAGGCCCCCACTTGCTTGCCCGAAGCGCTGTAGGCGGGTCGCACTTACATGATAACATAAACGGACTGGTATATCAATTGGTTCGGTTAGCCATGTTTCCTGTAGGGCTATTATTGTGTATGGGTCCCAGGTGGCAGCTTTTACAGTTTTTATTTACAATGTCCTTTGCGCCCGCAATATTCCAAGAGAGTATTTTTATGACCTGTCTTTCGGTGTTAGTTGACTTACAGGATGTTCAATTAGGGGATGACGATTGCAGCCGTAGGTGCTCATATGTTATGTTATGTTATGTTATCGGGGGTGCTTCTATAGCGCACGGCTACTCCGGGGAGTGTCCCGGCGCTGTCGGAGCCTCACAGGTCCAGAGTGGAGAAAAAGGACGAGTGAAAAGAGCGTAGCTCAGAGGGGCGGTATTATTGCAGGAAAAGCAGGGTCTTCAGGTCTTTCCTGAAAGCCAACAGATTGGGGCTAGATCTAAGGGAGAGAGGAAGGTCGTTCCACAACTGGGGGGCGAGATGTATGAAAGAGCGCCCCCCACAGCGAGCACGACGGATCCTAGGAGTGACTGCCTTGGCCTGGGTTGAAGAGCGCAGGGATCTAGAAGGAAAATAGAAACTGATCCATTTCTAAAGATAGCGGGCACCTGTGCCATGAAGGGCTTTGAAAGCGATGGTCAGGGCCTTGAAAGTGATCCGCTTCTTTATGGGCAGCTAGTGAAGAGTTCTGAGGAGCTCACTGGCCCTGGCTCTCCTAGTGAGGCCAAAGATGGCACGGGCCGCCGAGTTCTGTACAGCCTGGAGACGCGATAAGAGGTATTCTGGCAGTCCTGGGTACAGAACGTTAGAGTAGTCCAGCCGCGAGCCAATCGGGGCCTGTACTGTGGTCTTTCTGTGCTCCAAGGATAGGAGCGGCAGGAACTTCCTCAACATCTTCAAGATCGCAAAACATTTGCCGGCTAAGCCCGACACCTGGGCCCTGAAGGAGAGGCAGTTGTCGACCTGAATACCCCGGTTTTTAGCAGCCCCTGAGTCGCTGTCAGGAGAGAACATGGCAGAAGGCCACCACTCTTTCCATCTGGGGTCTGCAGGGCAATCGAAGAAGAGCACTTCGGATTTGTCGGAGCTACACTTGCGGCTATGACGACTAAACCAGTCTAACACAGCCCCAAGGCAGCCCCGGATAGACGCCCCGTCGAAGTCGTGGCCCCTATCGCATGTGAACAGGAGTTGAGTGTCGTCAGCGTACGACACGATCTGGGCCCCGAAGTCCTCCGCGAGTGACGCCAGAGGGGTCATATAAATGTTGAAGAGCGAAGGGCTCAAAATGGAGCCCTGCGGAACTCCGACCTCCAGAGGCGGCATCGCGGCAGAGAAAGGTGGGGCCCAGATAGTTTGCTGACGGTTGGAGAAAAAAGACCTGAACCATCTAAACACCGTCCCCCTTAGACCCACCTCTCAGAGTCTAGATAGGAGGCGGTCGTGGGGGACGGTGTCGAAGGCTGCGGAGAGGTCAAGCATCACCAGCATCGCTTTTCCTCCTCTGTCCAAGGTTTCTTTGATCGCTTCGGTGACCTCAAGCAAAGCTGTTTCGGTGCTCAGATTGGAGCGGAAGCCAGATTGGGATTTATGTAATATGTCGTTTGTCTCTAGAAAGTGGGACAGGGTAGTGTGGACATGTTTTTCGACCACTTTCGCCAGAGCTGGCAGAAGAGAGATGGGTCTGTAGTTGGCATGAGATTCAGGGTTCAGGTTGGCTTTCTTAAGAAGAGGCAAAATGAGGGCCTGTTTCCAGGATTGAGGGACTTCACCTGTGTTGAGCGAGAGGTTGAGAATTGGATTGATGAGGTGGTTGAGGGTAGGGGCCATCTGCACGAGGAATTTAGCAGGACATGGGTCAAGAGGTGAGCCAGATTTTAATTTAGAGAGGAGGTCTAAGGAAGACTGGAGGGACAGTGAAGAAAAATTCCAAAGGGAGGGAGCTGTCGAGGTCAGGGAGGGATCGAGGGGCCATGAGATGGGAGGGTTACTCGTGTTAGAGGACCCGAAGGAGGTCTGGATAGT
Source organism: Lissotriton vulgaris (assembly GCF_964263255.1). Taxonomy (NCBI): domain Eukaryota; kingdom Metazoa; phylum Chordata; class Amphibia; order Caudata; family Salamandridae; genus Lissotriton; species Lissotriton vulgaris. The sequence continues at coordinate 263,918,894 of NC_141697.1, forward strand.
CCTGATGTTGCTGGCAAAAAAGTCAGCTAGTTCGGAGATCCAGGACTCTGAACTCAGCTGCTTCGGGTCCCCTAGCACCTTGAAGGACCGAGCACGTTGGTCAATTCATCCGAACTTGATTTGCACTCTTGTTGTTCCTTCTTAGAAGCGGGGACGGGTACGCTGCCTTAGCCACTTCCTTCAAAAGGATACCCCATTCCTTAAATTTGGCCGTCTCAGAGAGAATGTGGGTCACTTTTCCTGCCTCGCTCCATGTAGTAACTGTGCATTCTTTTTTTGCCTCGTCGTTCGTTGTTATAAACTCAACCGACAGTAGATCTGCTGAAGTAAGGTGGCCAAGGCTTGGGATTGCTGATGTTAAACGAAGTATATTCCCTCGATTTAGGTGATCTTGCGAGCCTTGTAGCTCATATTCGTGGATAAAGAGAAGTTTCCCTGTGCTGGTGGTTTCCTCCTTTGCCATTTGTGAATTGTCATTAATTTTAACAATTTGACGTTGATTCATTTGCTTGCGACTTTCAATGTCTATTTTGTTAACGGTGTGATAGTTTTCGAGTGGGTAATGTGCACCGTTCTGGAGTCGTTTTTGTGGCATAGTTAATGTTTTTGCTTCTTGTTCTATGCTTGTTGTGTGCCTCATTACTGCTAAGCACTCATTTGCGTCAACCGGGTTCTCAGAACGATATCTTCCCCCTACCTTACTTGTTGTTACAGCGTTAACTACCTTTACCTTTACAGCGTTTACCATTACGGTCGCTCCCCCAGCCCCCTGCTCTCACAACGGAAGATTTCTCCTCGCTGCCTGCCTTGCCTGCCCTGATACCTGCTGCCTGCCACCCCGTTACAGCGCACTGCTCAGTTCTCAGCGCTTGGTATCGTTTTTAGCCCACTTTACTTTAATCTAATTTGTATACAGCCACGAACTGCATAGCGGCTGATGTAATTACTTGAGAAGCGTTTTTGTGTACTTTTGTGACATTGCATTGAGTTGAGCTCCGGCTGTGCCCCAGTTTCGGTTTATTACCGGGCGGCCATTTCAGATTGTATTTACTTCCACCCGTGTCTCCTCCCAGACCCCGCCTCCCAGCTGACCCTCCCACACACTTTCGACTACACTCGCCCCGTCCTCCCCTATCCTGTGACCGTCTGGATTCCTTCCATTACGGTCGCTCCCCCAGCCCCCTGCTCTCACAACAAAAGCTTTCTCCTCGCTGCCTGCCTTGCCTGCCTTGATACCTGCTGCCTGCCGCCCCGTTACAGCGCATTGCTCAGTTCTCAGCGCTTGGTATCGTTTTTAGCCCACTTTACTTTAATCTAATTTGTATACAGCCACGAACTGCATAGCGGCTGATGTAATTACTTGAGAAGCGTTTTTGTGTACTTTTGTGACATTGCATTGAGTTGAGCTCCGGCTGTGCCCAAGTTTCGGTTTATTACCGGGCGGCCATTTCAGATTGTATTTACTTCCACCCGTGTCTCCTCCTATACCCCGCCTCCCAGCTGACCCTCCCACACACTGTCGACTACACTCGCCCCGTCCTCCCCTATCCTGTGACCGTCTGGATTCCTTCCATTACGGTCGCTCCCCCAGCCCCCTGCTCTCACAACGGAAGCTTTCTCCTCGCTGCCTGCCTTGCCTGCCCTGATACCTGCTGCCTGCCGCCCCGTTACAGCGCACTGCTCAGTTCTCAGCGCTTGGTATCGTTTTTAGCCCACTTTACTTTAATCTAATTTGTATACAGCCACGAACTGCATAGCGGCTGATGTAATTACTTGAGAAGCGTTTTTGTGTACTTTTGTGACATTGCATTGAGTTGAGCTCCGGCTGTGCCCCAGTTTCGGTTTATTACCGGGCGGCCATTTCAGATTGTATTTACTTCCACCCGTGTCTCCTCCCAGACAACGCCTCCCAGCTGACCCTCCCACGCTCCGCCCCCTCCCAACTTCATTTATGCCCAATGTCCCAACGTGCAGCGTCCACGCGCTGCGGCCGCGCCGAAGGTGCGCCAAAGGTAAGCCTGTCTGCGCCGAGCCCGCGCCCGGCGCCATACCCCCTGGCCCCCGTACCACCCACCCCACCCGCATTACTTATGACACCTCCACCCTCCTAGCCCTAAACCCCGGCCGACCCCCCAACTGCGCCCAAGCCGCTCCTGGACACACCCATGGACCCTTCTCTTGCAACTACTGTAAGTACGACGGCACCAAGACCAACTCCTCATCCACGAACACCAAACTGAGCTCCGACACTAACCACCTTAAATGCATCCTGCTCAACACCCGCTCAGTCCACAGACACGCCATCGACCTTTGGAATCTACTAGACACCATCTCTCCGGACGTCGCCTTCCTAACAGAAACATGGATGAACGCCTCATCAGCCCCAGACATCACCATTGCCATCCCGGACGGCTACAAGATCATCCGTAAGGACCGCACCAAACAAACAGGAGGAGGCATCGCTATTGTTCACAAGAATTCCATCCGAATCTCAACCAGCTCAGACGTCAACCTCGCTAGCGCCAAACACCTTCACTTCCAGATCCACACCGACCCCAAGACCACACTCAGAGGCACCCTCCTCTACAGGCCACCAGGACCCCGAGCACAATTCAGTGAAGACATCACTGACTTTATCACCCCACACGCCCTCCCCTCCAAGGACTACATTCTACTGGGAGACCTCAATTATCATCTGGAAAAAAGTAACGACAGCAACACCACCGCCCTTCTGGAAAATCTCGCCAACCTCGGACTCAAACAACTTGTTAATACCCCCACTCACCTCGCAGGTCACACACTCGACCCTATCTTCACCTCCAGCAAACATATCTCCTTCAGTCACACCACAGCTCTCCAGTGGACGGACCACAGCTGCGTTCACTTTATCTACAAAAAGACCACAACCCACAACCATCCTCAACCTACTCTGCGAAGAAACTGGAACAAAATCACCTTCGACCAGATCTCCTCATCGCTTCTTCAAATCCCCCCTGCCCACTCATCGAACGCCAACCAAGCAGCCATTAACCTCACTCAATGGCTAACCAACAGCGCCGACAACCTAGCACCCCTGAAAAAACGTCTAATCAAACAAGGCAACAAAAACGCCCCCTGGTTCAACGATGATCTTAAGAAATCCAAGAAACTCTGTCGCTCTCTTGAGAAGGCCTGGAAAAAAGACCCAAACACCAGCACCAGAGACGCCTTCAAAAACGCCACCCGCATACACCACCAACTGATCCGAACTGCCAAGAAAGCCGCTTTCAAAGACCGACTTGACGACAACGCCCACAACAGCAAAGAATTATTCAACATCGTCAAAGAATTCACCAACCCCACGGCCAACTCCAACGACATCACTCCCTCTCAAGACCTCTGCGACTCCCTAGCTTCGTTCTTCCATGACAAAATCGCAGACATCCACAACAGCTTCGACAACCAACCCGGAGACCAACCCACCCATCCTTCTGCCACACCCTCATCCCCCTTGAACATCCTTAATGACTGAAACCCAATCTCCACGGATGATACCATCCGCCTGATGAACTCCATCCACTCGGGATCCCCCTCAGACCCATGCCCTCATCACATCTTCAACAAAGCAGATTCCATCATCGCACCCCACCTCCAAGATGTCATCAACTGCTCCCTCACCTCCGCCACCTTCCCAGATAGCTGGAAACACGCCGAACTCAGCGCCCTTCTGAAAAAACCCACAGCTGACCCCACCGAACTCAAAAACTACCGCCCCATATCACTCCTTCCATTCCCGGCCAAAGTCATCGAGAAAGCTGTCAACAACCAGCTCGCCGCCTTCCTCGAAACCAACAAATCCCTCGACTCCTCACAGTCCGGCTTCCGAGCCAAACACAGCACTGAGACCGCACTCATCGCAGCAACAGACGACATTCGAACTCTACTGGACAATGGAGACACAGTCGCCCTCATCCTCCTCGACCTCTCCGCAGCCTTCGACACAGTCTGTCATAGCACCCTATTACAACGCCTCAGTAACATCGGAATTCAAGGAAAAGCACTGGAGTGGATCACCTCGTTCCTTGCCGGAAGAACTCAGAGAGTCCTCCTCCCACCATTCAAATCAGAAGCCACTGAAGTCATTTGCGGCGTGCCACAAGGATCTTCACTCAGCCCCACCCTCTTCAACGTATACATGAGCCCCCTCGCGGCCATCGCACGTCAACACAACCTCAACATCATCTCCTACGCTGATGACACTCAACTGATCCTCTCACTCACCAAAGAACCTAACACCGCCAAAACCAACCTACATAAAGGAATGAGGGAAGTAGCCGAATGGATGAAGCACAGCCGTCTGAAACTGAATTCCGACAAAACAGAAGTCCTTATCTTAGGTACCTCCCCCTCCGCCTGGGACGATTCGTGGTGGCCAGAATCCCTTGGAAAAGCACCCATCCCAACGGACCACGCACGGAACCTGGGCGTCATTCTGGACTCCTCACTCTCGATAACCAGACAAATCAACGCAGTTTCATCATCCTGCTTCAACATTCTTCGCATGCTCAAAAAAACATTTCGCTGGATCCCCACTGAAACCAGAAAAACGGTCACCCACGCACTGGTTACAAGCCGCCTGGACTACGGAAACACCCTATACGCCGGTACCACCGCAAAACTTCAGAAAAAACTCCAACGCATCCAGAACGCATCAGCCAGACTCATTCTAGACATTCCGCGTAAAGATCACATTTCTGGTCACCTGAAAAACCTCCACTGGCTCCCCATCAATAAGAGGATAACATTCCGCCTTCTAACCCACGCACACAAAGCACTTTACGAACTTGGACCCGAATGCCTCAACATACGACTTTCCTTCTACACCCCCTCCCGCCAGCTACGCTCCTCCCACCAAGCCCTTGCTGCTGTACCTCGCATCAACAAAACCACCATGGGAGGAAGATCCTTCTCCTACCTGGCGGCTAAAACCTGGAACTCACTTCCCACCCACCTTCGCCTCACTCAGAACCACCTAGCATTCAGAAAGCAACTTAAAACCTGGATATTCGACAAGTAACTCCCCACCCTTCTCCAAGCGCCTTGAGACCCTCTGGGTATGTAGCGCGCTATATAAATCACTGAATTGAATTGAATTGAATTGAATTACTTTGATGAGTTCAAGATTTTTTCTGTTCTCATTTGTTACCTGTTGCCTATCAGTTTCTATGTCCGCACTTGAGGTGGTGATTAAAATTGGGGGTGCTATATCGTTATTGGTTGTTTTTTTGGTGACCTGACTATAAGGCCTGTCTTCACCACACTTGCCATTGTTTGGGTCTTTCTCAATTATTATGAGCTGCTTATTCGTGCTCTGCATAGAAGCAGGTTCAGGTTTTCCCGATTTGGGTTGGTAAATCGTTAGTGGCATGCTGGACTGACTATCAAAACTGGCTCCTTGATCAATGGTAAAGTTTGACCCTGTAGAATCACATTGCTCAGTGCTTGGAAGGTTCCCTGTACCCATAACTTTTGGGGGGTGGCTACTGCTCCTCGTAGGAATCTGTTTGGCGAGTTTTTCTGTGCTTGTTTGTTAAGAAATTCTGTCCTACAATCAGGAACTTCAATTATTGCGGTCGTCTTTTGGCCCTTGTATTTTTTGTCTCTCGCTATTGTCGACTGAGATAAATAATTTTTGATGACACTCCTTCTTTTAGCTGTTGTTTTGGCTTGATCAAAAATGGGGAAGTTTGTTGTCGTCTGCTTGTTTTCAGGTTCGCATCTAAGATGTTGATTTCTGTTTTTTCTAGGCCTTTTTTTCTGACGTTTGGTAAGTCTTATCCCACTGTCAACTTTGGGAAATTGATCGATTATGAGAGGTTTGGTACTGCTAGGTTGACCGATCAAAGAAATGTTGGGTTTTACATTTGACTTATCTGTTCTTTCATCTATTGTTATGCTTGAGTTGTTTTGTTTGTCGTTTCCTTCTGCCAACTGTTGTAGAGGGGCCACTAAGTCGGCTGCCTCTATGTTCCTTGGCTTGGTTGCGTTGCTTAGTTGTATCACTTGCTGGTCAAAAGAAATCAAATCATCAGGATATCCTTTAGTATGAGTGGCAAGTCCTGCAGTTTTTCCAATATTGGATGGCAGGTGCATGGCTGGGTTGGCATACTTGGGCAAACTTGCTCCATAAAGATGTTGAATGTGCCAGCCATAATGTCAAGTTTTTTTATTTATGCCAGCTATATGTTCAGCTATTGAGCCCATTAAGTATATTTGTATGTCAAGTTTATCTGACTGCATATTGAGGGTTTTTATGGACGTTTCCAATATGCGCCCCAGCACGCTATGGTGAGTCAATATGGATTCTAAATTGCTTTTTACGTCCTGTACAGCTTCTGGTTGGCTGCTATGGTCTTTATTTTGATTAATAGAGGGTTCCGGATATGTCTGTTCATTGAACAATATTGCTTGTTTCGTTTCCTGAGTTCGTTTTTGGTTGAGGTTTGAGCTTTTTAGGTCTCGCGACCTATCAATGCGCGCAAGCGCATTGAGCGGAGCGAGAATTCAAGTGCTCAAAATCCTCGTCAAACCAAGGGCTTCTTGGTGCGGTTTTCTTTAAGTTCACGTGAATCACGTGACCAAACAAGCACGCGCATCAGCCTCCCTCCCTCCTAATTGCATTTTTTAACGGCCGCACAGCACATCAAAGGGCTTCGCCCAGCGTGTGCTCTGCGGCTTCTCCTCCCCTAATTAATCATGGCTGGACGGCCGTACTTTCAGTTTCCCGGCCGCTCTTTTTAGCACTCGCAGTAGATACAGACTATTCGTATTTATTTGTCTTATTATCTGAAAACTATAATGACATACTCGTAGCCAACGTTTTCACATCGGGTTTGAATGTATGATTATTATGTAAAGAAGACTTCCGAGACTTCAACGTTACAGCTCAATCCTCTAGAGGCATAAACATTGACTCACTCCAGTCCGTGCCCTCGTGACTGAAATGAACGTCGGATAATCTCAGATTTCAGGTCTGCGTTGTCTGTAGTCAAACTCTTTGATCCGCTGTTGAATGCTAATGTTACCTTTTTCGTTCTCACTGGTTTGTATTTCGAGGACTGCTGGTGAGGTGCCACTAACAGAAAACAGTCGCTTTCCATTTTACAGTTTCAAGTTGTGCAACAGGGAGTGTATCAGCCACCCGGCTTGTGGGCTCTCAACCCAGGTCTTTCAAAAGGAAAACCAATGCCAAATCATTTTTAAAATTCACCAGCAGATTTAAATATGCACAAACGTTGACAATCGGGGCTCATGTGTCTCTCGCTGCTAACAAAGTATCTCACCACTTGAGTTGAAGCATTGATCTAGAGACATTCATTTGTGTACGAGCACTTATGGGGAGTGTAAGAAACTAAAACAGCCACCAGGTGGTGCATCCAATCACCTCTCTGTTGTCCGGGTTATAGCAGCTCTCCTCCTGCTGAGGCACTCCCGAAGGCAATGCGGAGTGTCAATTGCAGTGCGGCATACAGGTGAGGCTGCTTTCTCAGGCATAAGTAAGATGCACTAATTAATAGGCATATACAATGGCAGCCGCACATATGAGTGCACTACAACTTCACTGCACCCAACGCAGGGCAGCCCTCAGATGTCGGCGCAGGGACGGCAGCCTCCCATAGATGCGCCCTCTGTAATCTGCAGCAATCTCCTTTCTTCGGGGAGGAACGGGCAAACAACCTCCAGCACCCCACCTCACACAGGCGGCACAGATGCTGGCTCACTCACTGCAACTCCTTCTCACTAGAACGACACCGAGCCGGGCAGGGTTAGGGGAAATGGGTGTAGGTGTCCACGAATGCTGACGCGGACTCTAGCCATCGCCAACCTCCCTGCACCTCACGCTTCATAGCAGGCAGAGAAACTTCACCCCTGCACCGCAACCATCGGAGTCAAGGCTTCGGAGGCGCAACAACCCGTCACGCGTCGGAGCCAGCCGGCAAGTACAGGCGACAGCAGCTCGACTGCCCACAGGGCCTGCGCTCCTCTCCCCCACAGCAAAGGGCTGCAGAGGCAGCGCAGAGCCCGGAATCACCTCCGGGCCGGCCTCGTTGAGCCGTCTCTCCTCTTCCACCAGCAGGAACGCCGACAGCTGCAGGCACTCTCACAGGCACCCTCGAGCCTCTTCCATGAAGTGCAAGCCTGTAACATGCCTGGGGCTGCAATGCAGCCACCTGCCTGGACTTGAACCATCTAGTTCACAGTACATCCAAAGCAAGCGTTTGATGGCTTACCAACATTGCCACACCAAATAGCAAGTTTTAACCTTTGAGGTCTCACCTCAGCACAGAGAACCCAAAGAATAAATCATTGTTTAGCTGTTAAGGTTTCTGAAAAGAAAATCGCTGAGGTATAAGTTGGTGGGGGACGCATATAGAATAGCTTCTCCAGAAGTATGTTTATGCACAGTAGAATACACACTGTGTGAAACCCATTAGTGTTTGAGCAACAGTCACAGGATTGACAGCCGGTACATTTTGCTCTTCTCAAGGCTGCTTCTGTGAAGTTTCACATTTGGATCCAAAGACCAGGAAGAGGTCATTGCTCAAGAGTTACGGTGTAGTCTGTTCCTACTTTGATCCACAGGGAGTAATCTTTAGCACTATGGGTGAATGCTTGCTTAGTGACAAGTGTAGATGAGTTGTTCAGGTACAGCCTTTCTATTCCCTCCATTTTTGCCCTGGAAAGAGCAGCCAGACAAAATAAAATGGTACCCGAGACTTCATATACTGACACGTTGTCAAGATTGGGTCAATAGATGCCAGAGGGCCATACTATCAGAGATATGGCCTCACCCCAAGTGTCTGGGAGCAGAGGTTGCCACACTACTATCAAACTACATGTGACCCACTTCCTACAGGTTCAGAGTTGCATTTAAAACAAGCACTGTCGTTGCCAATAGGTCTCGCAGTAGGAAAGTTGGAGCTATTGGTTTTGTAAATGACAAAGCCCTTTATGTTTTTAAAATGAAAACAAAAATAAAAGGCATTGTTATTTGCAATTGTAATAGCTCCAACTTTCCTACTGCGAGACCTATTGGCAACGCCAGTGCTTGTTACTATTGGTTCGGTGTCTGGTGACGATGAACTTGAAATTTCTAATATGGATGCTTTCTCTGGACCATCCTTATCGCAGGTTCCTGCGTGTGTAAGTATTTCATTATCTGATGCCGGTTTCATTCCACTGAGCGTCTTTATTTTGTTTTTGTTCATTAGACCTGTGTTTGGTAGGATTTCTGACTATGAGTCATGAATCGTTATTACTTGGTCCTCCAGTGCGGTAAGCAGTAATTTGTCGCTTGTGTTGGGTTGCTCCGTATCACTTCTAGTTGTATTAATGGACGGACAGTCCCCATTCCTTAAGGTTTTCGTTATTATTTTTTATTGTATAGGGTTTCCATACCAGATTTAGGGCTTTTGTTTTTACTATGCTTAGATCTTTATTTGAGTGTAAACCGGTCTTGGGGTTGAATGGTTATTCGGGTGAGCCTTATCTAGGGAATCACTCAAAATGATTTTGTGAGGGCTATCCCTTGTGCATACTGATTTCTTACTTCCGATCATAGGTGAATTTATTTCACTGTTGTTTGGTATTACATTACTTGTGTGTCCTTCAAAGGGGATGTCCCGGGATCTATTTGATACTGGCATTATTGTTGATGAGTTGTCTTCGTCGACTCCTTCTGCCAATTCGGGCGAATTATTATCCCTATAGACTTGGGCTTGACATTGCATCGTGCGTATATTTGCATCATGAGTTAGTTCCATGCAGTTGTGGTTCAGTTCCGTTCGGCGTTGTACTTAAGACTGATTTGGGAACCGACATGTCCATTTTCTCTGTCTTTGTATTACAAGTGTTTGGCGTCATTGGTTTTTGTAGGCCATTTGGGGTTGCCGCCATTGAGTAAATCACCGACATTGGATCCTTCATAAATGTAAACTTCCCGGAGGGTTTCGCTGTTCCGAAAATTGAATAGGTGGGGGGGTATTAGACTGGGGAGTGGGCCAGCTTGTTGAAGGTGAGCGGGCGATTTGGTCTTAGCTTTCTTCCTGGTGTTTCTTGGTGGAATTGTTCTCAGCTTCCCAGATCTAATCTTCTCCCTTTCTTATTTCCCAGGTGGTATACTTTATTAGAATTTGAATGAATTTGAATGAATTGTTATTTTTCGTGATTTCCTGCTGCTAGCTTGGATGCTTACAGGATTCAACCGCAGCCTCACACCTTGTTTAGCACTAAGGTCCTTAAGAGGGCACACAAGTCACCCCCTGGCTTGCACACCCTATCCCTGACGGGGTGCAGTGTGTACCACGACCTTACTGCTGTTCGCGATGGACCCTTATCCACTGCAGCTATCTTTGTGGCAATTTAGGCTTGCTGCTGCTGCAATTTTTGTGGCAATTATTGTGGTGACAAGAAGTACATTCAGGGCGTTCAGGGAGTGTTGTTATCACTGTGCTATGCCTTTTGCTTCCAGCGCTCACACTACCTGCGACCACTGTCCCACTGTCACTCTGTTACGGCTACAAATTAGATGGCAGCAAGTGGTTGCTGTGGGAGCTGCTGTTGCTGCTGCTGCTGCTGCTCCAATGGGTTCAATAGTAACACAATGCTGTGAAATTGCTCAATTTGGTCAGTTATTCGGTTATCCGGTTTCTCAGTTAGTCGGTGTCTGCTCTGCTGCAGTTCCTGGCAATATTCCCGACAGTTCACTGCCTCCCAGTGTTTCCTTGGTGGATTAGGGTGCTGCCGGTTAAGCAAAACCGCTGTGTCAACAGGGTGCTGCTGCGGGGCTGTAGGGCAGATTAAGGATTGAACCCTCACCCACACCCACACCCACACCCGTGCCCGCACCTCGGCCCGTGCCTGAGCCAACACCCAACCCTGGGACGCTCACAATCCCGCAATCCCGATCGAGTCAGTGGCAACAGCAGGCAAGGAGACAGGGAGGTAGCGGCTAATTAACGTGTGGCGGGCGGGCGGACAATCGGAGCGGGACGCCAGGTAGCGCGGCTCGTTTTCCGCTCACAGTTTTACAGCGGCCTCCTACCTCCTTGATGCGCGTCCTTGATCTTGATCTTCCTGGTCTTCTTGGTGGTGGGGGGGGGGGTACGTAGAGCCACCGCTGCTTTCGGCACCGCACCGCACTTCTGGTGTTCTCTGGCCGTTAGGATCTGCTCGCTCAGCTCTCAGCTCTCCGCTGCCCTCTAGCGACTCCAGCTTCAGACCAGCTTCCGCCAGTAGATGAACTTAATTTCCTCAAACGTAATGCTTCCAAAATGGAATTGTGTTGCTTGGACAGGGGTCTCTTGCTCCTCAGAATTGTGAACACTCTGTATGAGCGATGGGCTGTCTCTAGTTGATAAGGTAAAGCTTCTGGGCTTTTTGTTGGGCAGATCAATGTTGAAGTATCATAATTGTACCAACAGATGAGTATCTGGATGAAGCTCCTCCAGTTCATCCTGGTTCATCTCAAAATACACCCCACAAATGTGATCGTTGTTTTAAGCCTCTATTATGCTGATGCCTGCTATGTAGGCTTTCCAGCCTCATTCATCCTCCGGTTTGAATATGTCTCTTTGACTTGTTTTAAACTTCAGGAAGTTCAGCAGGTTCTCTTAGGCCCGTTTTATTCTTCATTGGTTGCCTATTCTTAGCGATGCCTAGTACAAGTTGCTTTGCTTGGTGCAAAGGGTCCTCACTGGGACTTCTTTTCTTCAAAATGTGTTGCCTGAACATTGACCTAGTTGCCCCCCACATCCAGGTTGACTTCTCTTGCTGATTGTACCACGCATTAAAACATTTATATCATGTGGTTGTACTTTATCTGTGGTTGTGCCCTCTCTTTGGAACACTATTCTGCTTCATATGCAGCAAATTGAACTCAATAAATATTTCCGAAAGTAGTCCACACCTAGTTTTTCTGCTGAGCTGTACCAAATGTCTGTATACATTGGTATGACCACAATAGTGTGTTTGTGTATTTTTGTGTGTGTGCGTGCACGGTAAGCCATTAAAATGAAAGGTTCAAGGGTATAGGTAAAATGCTTCCAGACGTACAGGGTATTAGAAAAAATGTGATCGAGGCAATCATTTGCCATAAGTCAGTGGAGGTCAAACTCGGGAATAGATGTAGTGCATGCATAGCTGCATGACAGAATGAAGAAGCTCTGGCAGCCTGGTTCTAGACAAACAAGCATTTGCATAGCCAATAGGTCTCGCCTTTGGGACCTTATAAGTGTTTAGCCATGCAACTGTTGATGTTGTTGCACCAAGGACATTGTGCTGGATAACTAAACACTTAAAAGAAGGTCCAGGCCCGGACTGGTGAGTCTGGGCACCGGGCAATCCCCCGGTAGGCTGGAGGGGGTGGGGGCCGGTTTTAGAAAAGGGGGCCGGTTTTGTGGCTGGGGGCCGATTTTCAGTCCGCCCGTCACAGCCTGTGACGGTCGGACTGAAAATCGGCCCCCGGCCACAGCCTCAACAGCGTGCGTCACATCATGTCTAAGAGTTCACTCTTTGCACATCATTTACAGTTCCCTGCCCCTGCCCCGGCCCCCGAATAAGTCTAGCGCCGTCGCCAGCAAGCTTGATTGACACAACAGCACTGCAGCAAGTGGTGCTGGTGCAACCTAATGTAAACAAACGGAGGAGGAGGTGCCTGTGCGCAGCACGCAGAATTATGCCCTGTCTCCTCCTGTCCCCGCATGCGCATTGGGCATCTAACTGAGAAGCAGAGGTCAGGTGCACACTTGAAGCGGCCATAATTTTATAGCCAGGCAGTGGCTAGCGCCGCCGGACCGACCCCCTGTGTAGTGTGTCTGCAACAGTCAGAGTGCCACCCCACCACCAACAGTAGTCCGACAACAGGCCTGATTGAGGTGAGTCCGTTTTTCTGCCCCCCCCCCCCCCCCCCCCCCTCCCTCACCGAAAGAAGCAAGCAGCGCGACGTGACTAGGCCTGGCCCTGGTCTGGACCGTCGAGGGGACGTGACACTGACTATGTAATGTACCTGATAAGTTATAAACGAGTCTCGGCCCGCGACTGAGGTTATAACTTATCAGGTGGTAGAGGTACACCTGGTCACTCACGTCATGCTGCTTCAGCTTGCTTCTTTCAATGCAATTAGCTGATCATTCCATAATTTCGCACCAACGCACGCACTCGCAGACAAAATCACACACAAGCTGCCTGGGCATTAAGCATAAAAAAAAAACGGAAGCACTGCCCGCTGAGAAATCAGGCCTGTGTGAGAAATGCATTCGAGACAGGACACGACCTTGTGGAAATGCACACACGTCTTCCTTTCAACTCCCAAAGCAGGTCCTTTTTAATCAGTGATGATTTCTTGATTAAAACATTAATACAGAATTGCTGGAAAATAGGTTCATGTTCAAACTCCTCTGAAGCGAAGGTAGGGAAAAAATGCAGATACGGACTTCGGTGGCCTGTAGGAGTCATGGGGGGTGTCCTTCTGCCTGGGAGGCAGGGGGGGTGATGTTAACCCCATGTCTCGGCTTTGCAGGGGCTGAATGCAAGTTGGACCTGGGCCACTTTAAACATTGTTTTTTTTGTTTGTCTGTTCATTTTGATTGTCGTTGTTCCATCTTTAGCTGTAAAATAAGGCCCAGCCGACCTTCGGAGCTTTGCTGCTGTCAGTTGTAAATGGATGGGTGAGTGGATGGATGGATGGATGGATGAGTGAAAAGGTGGATGATACGTGAGTGAATGGGGGATGCGTGGATGGGTGAACTTATGGGAGGATTGATGAATTGATAAGTGAAAGGATGAATGTATGGATGGATGAGTGAAAGGGTGGATGTAAGGCTGGATGAGTGAGTGAAAGGGAGGTTAAATGGACAAAAGGGTGAATAGATGAATGAAGGAGTAAAAGGGTAGATGGATGAGAGAAAGGATGGAGGGTTTGATTGACAGAGTGAAAGGGTGGATGGATGAGAGAAAGGATAGACGGATAAGTGAAAGGATGGATGAGTGATAGGGTCAATGGATGGATTCATGAGTGGATGAGTATATGGGTGGATGGAAGGATGGATGACTAAGTGTAAGGGGGATAGAGAGTGAAAGGGAGGATGGATGACTGAAAGGGTGGAAGGATGAGTGTCGGTGGATGAATGAGTAAGTGAAAGGCTGGCTGGATCGGTGAAAGGTTAAATGTTTGGATGGATGAGTGAATGGATGGATGAGTGGAAGAGTAGATGGATGAGTGGATGAATGGGTAGGGTGAAAGAAGGGATGGATGAGTGAAAGGGTGGATGGAGGGATAGATGAGTGGAATGATAGATGGATGGATGGAAGGATAGATGATGGATAGGTTTGCAAATGGTTGAATATAGTTATGGATGGTACACAGACAGAATGAATGGTGATTACACCTTGTAACCCCCATTATCTTAAGTAACATTTCCTATACATTGACTTTCACATGTATATGGGTCATTGTCTCTATATAGGATGTGCGTGATGTAACGCTCTCTAACACCCTGTCCTACTTGGGATGAGTAGCACTATAAAAGAAATTAAAAACACATGAGAGAGGGTCTTTGTGAAGATGAGGGGCACCATTGGAGGGTGGTTGCAAGGCCGAACTGGCATGACTGGATATCAGGCGTTTTCCTGGGAGCCTGGAAAAGTAGGGTGGTGGCTGTTTTGTTAGCACAAAAAGACTTGCACATTTGCTCAAAGCTGCATGCATACTCAAAAACCATGAAGTGCACGATTTTCTCAACCTCATATAAAATTATTTTCACTTGTACTTAAGTGGTTGTCTATTTACTTACTTATATACTATTGCGCAACCTCCTCTGATGTGTCTTTAAAACGTACCTTTTGTCCTGAATTTCGAACTCCCGTCCTGAATTTCTGTCCTGAATTTTGACCCTTTGTCCTGAATTTTTTCACTCACAGTCCTGAATTTGTACCCATGCCAGTTGGTCACCCTACTCACACGGTTATTTCCAGGTCACTTCCTGTAGATTGACTGATGAATAGACGGCACGCTTGCAAGGTGGCTGCAGCGAGGCAAGGACGCCCTGGGTGGGGGTGTTGCAGAACGGGGGCGTGGTCAGTAGCCAGGAAAAGATGCCCCTGGCTCGTGCTTCGGGTCGACGCCTGGACACTTTTTTAAGCATTCGCCGGCTACACTTTCCAAATTCCACACCTTTCCCCCTCAAGTGGCCAGCGTGCGCCTGGATGTGGCATCCAGCCTCGAGCCGCCAATTTTCAACAGGTTCTTAATCTTTTCATAATGTGAATTATAAATGCCCGGCGTTAGTGTTCTGAATCTGCGCGAGCAGAGAGAGCGCGTGGGCATCTGATGGGCACCGCTCACTCACTCACAGCTCACAGAGAAAGCAGCTCCCTCCATTATTAATGCATGGTCAGTCAGTCGCATCAAAGATTAATACCTTTTAGGCCGGTGGTGCGCGCTTTGTTGTCGAACAAACCAATAACGTCGAGCCGAGTGCCAGGCTGTGGGCAGGGGACGCCCGCCCCCCAGCTGAACCCGCCTTCCACGTCGGCTCGCATCCATGCCAGTTTATGGCGGCCATGTTATGGTAAAATAATGATGTAGCTTCGACTGCCATATTTGCATTGTGATAGTACGCGTATTTACGTCTAGAGATATTGCAATTGTATTTATATAGCGCTTACTGCCTTTGGCGAGGCATTGAAGTGCTTTTCAGAGAGTAGCACGCTACTCCTGAACCCAAAAAGGATTTGCTGGATTAGTAGTGGGAAATATAATTTGTTAAGGCGAATGGTGGACATGAGAGTCTGTTAGTTGGATTGAGTAGGATAACAGCATGTCAACAATAGTGCATACAAAGTAGTCCCATTGTGAGCAATCCCCTAAGAAAGACCTCATGAACTTTGTTTGTATGCACCTTACTCTTTCCTGCACTAGAATGTAGGCTAGACGCCTTCGTTCAAACATTTTCAGATTGTTAGTCACATTACATTGGGTCTACCGCGAGCATACCATTTGCCTGCACCACCATTCTGCTTGTCTGCTGATTCTCCTCCTGAATGTTCAAATCGGTAGATATTTGGAATACAGGCTCTGTTCACTGTGGCCTTTCCGAATTTCGCCACCACTTTCCCAAATACCCTTGTCAAAAACATTTGATAATGCACAATCCCACAGCTACTTCGTTCTCAATTTATACCAGCCTATTATTAGTATGATCGCACTTTCCTTGGCTTCAAGAACAAAGGGGAAACTCTCTACTTTTCTGGAGTGCCTGTCAACTATTCCCCCTTGTAATTTGACCACCCAGGGCACTACTCCCAGGCTAGTTGTCTGCCAAATAAGGAGCTATCTCACTTATTAGTGGCGATCCACCATCCAGTATGATCTGTTTAGTAGCACACTGCACTCCTTGTCTTGCAGGCCAGCACTCTGTGAGGGGCTGAGCTGAGCGCACAACTCAGGCTGAGTGGCTCGGGGCCCCCTCCGTATATGCACAGCTCTGCGTGTACATGCTGATGACAGGACCGTCGCAGGTGCAGGCAATACATCAGAAATGTGTAATTATGATGATGAATCAATCATCATCATGATTACAATTTTTGATTTGGTGCGCTGTGCGCATGGTGCGGGCGGCCAGGGCGGCAGGCCGCGATGTAAGTAGGAGATCTGAACTAAGCTAATGCAGCAGGCTGGCTGGCTGCTTTGTTCGTTCTCCTACTTTAATCACGGCCTAGGCATGGGTTGGATTAATATTAGTGATCAGCAACTTTGAGGAATTGGGCATGGAATCTGTAGGCTGCGCCAAGCTATTTTTGCTCTTAGTTTGAGAAACTATTCAGTGAGATGCAGACAGACTTTATTGTTGTAAATCACTGGCAGAGCCAGAAAGGCCCTCATTGTAGTACAACTGTACACAGCGGTGTATCCTGCAAACCTGACCCCATGGTGTCCATTGAAATTGCCATATCATGTGCCTTAGTGATAACTCCTAACAGTGAAATCTACATATTTTTGACTAAAAATCCAGTTGTGTTTAAATCTTGGAGGTAATCGTGTGTTCACACATTTGTTTGTACTTTGAGGAGCAAAGGAAAGTGAGGCTGACAAACGTAATGTCAAAAAAGCTATCTCTTCCTTTGGATCTGCTGCAGCTTACAACAAGTTTTGAAATGCTGACTCAGAGGTTTCCAATTTTGATCCAGGAGGGCTGGCTCCTTGGCTGGTGTTGGGATGAGCACAGACTGTGTATTGTGTTCCATTTCACTTTCAGACTCGGTGGATGTGCATTTATCTCATGTCCATAACCTTAAAACGTCTATATGACTATGGACCTTTTGGTTTAAGTGTTGCCTGCTGTCAATATTGAGACGTACAGGTATCACAGTCGTGCTCTTTCTGGAATGCATGTTGCCCCATAGGTGGCTGAAGCGGAGCCAGTCGGGGGTGTAGAGATGAAAGGTAGAAGAAAAGTCAAATGGGGACAGAAAAGGGAACCGTGTGATCCCTCTCCCTCTCCCTCTCCCTCTCTCTATCCCTTCCTCTCTCAGTTTTCTATCCCTGTATTTCTTACCCCCTCTCTTTCTCCCCTCTCTCTATTTCTATTCTCTCCTCTCTCTCTTTCTCCCTTTCCCTCCCTCCCACTTTCTTTCTCTCGCCCCTCTCTCTCTTTCCATCCCTCTCCCCATCTTTCTCATTCCCCTCCTTCCTCTCTCTCACTCTCTTCCTCTTTTTTCCCTCTACTTCTCCCTTTCTCTTCTTCTGTCTCCCTTTCTCTGCCCCTAACTTCTCCCCTCTCTCTCCTCCCCACATAAAAACATAGCCAGACCTATTCCCGGAGTCAGTGCTTGTTAATGCTCCCAGCGTTTCTATACAATATGTTTTGTCAATGAATGTATTATGCAGATGTCTTCATTTGTTTTTCATGAGTGTTCAGACCTCTTGGCGGATCCGCCTGGGGGTTGGGATAGAGGGAGCAGGGAGCCTCATCACTATTCAGAACATGTGTACCCTGAACAACTGATATTGCACAAACTGCTTAAATTCAGAGGAATAATTGTAATCATTATTAAGAGTTACACTGCATGGGTGTGATGTTTCAATAGTTACTGCCCTCTGTGCCCTAGGTGCTACTGCTAGTTAAAAGTTAATACAATCTAATATGTAATGAAAAATGTGTTGAAAAATGCTTTGTTTTGGCCTTTCTGTCTCCCAAATTTTCTTGGGGGGAGAAGTTCAATCCCCCAAACTCCCCCTAGTGGTTGCTCACGGCGCTTGCTTGCTACACACCATGTGGGGGCTGGTCTCACTTTTACTTTGTTCTCTCTGATTCACTACTTGTGTCTATTTTTGGTGCTCTCTGAAAGAATACCTATGGGTAACCTGATGTTCTTTAAGGTCATCATCTACTGTTTACTGTGCTTTGAAGGTTGATACAATTTGAATATGTAATGAAAATTTGCTGTAAAAATTCACCATTTTGGTCTGTGGTTTTTCAAAAATTTCTTGGGGGGGAGAACCCCCCCAAACCCCACTAGTGGCCGTCGGGCTCGCTCCCTACGCTCGCTCGCTACGCGTTGGACGGGGGCTGGCTTGCTGCGTGCCGGATGGGGGCTGGTCTGGCAAAATTTGCCAGGGCTGCTTTCAGTTCCTAGTCCGGCCCTGAGAAGGTCCCAAAGGTGAGACCTATTGGCTATGCCAATGCTTGTTTTTCTCCTTAAGCTTTCCCACCTTTGTATGGGCTGCGGGCCTGAAACGTAATCCAGGGGTGAACGATGGATGCCTTCCCAGAGAGCGGAGCAAGGGAGGCGGGCAGGGCTTCCAGCCAGGGCCGCTCTTACCAGCCGAGCAATGGCGTGATCTTCAAAGTAGGCCACGATGACTCCCACCCAATTCTTGCCTCTAGTATCGCACCGAACTAGCGCCTTCACTTATCCAACCGCAGCGCTATATCCAGGGAAGGTAAACTGGGAGTACAGCGCCTAAAATCGCCCCACTATGTGGCCGCAGACGCAACCAGTGAAGAATCAAGGTCCCCGTATGTAACACTGCTTCCACAGTCACAGCCAGAGGCTAGAGACAGTAAACTTCAATTTACACGCATCAAATGCCGCCCAAACGCTGTCAGATAACGGGTACAAGCAACAAGGCATTAGCGGAGGCGCTGCCTATATTAAACATAAAACATAGACTGTTCCAGGTGGTGCACAAGTAATCCCTCGTATTATTATTATTTACGCATTTTAAAAACCGCTGAGGTCCAAACTATTTGAAGTGGAAAACAAATACAAAATAAAACTGCGTACTTGCGAGCTGATAAAATATGCATGTCAGTGTAAAAGCCCAGCTAGTAACCATTGAGCATATAAACATCAATGTTAAAAAAAACACACACACAAAATAATTAGAACGTTGTAGGCGCCTTAAAAATAAATTTAAAAAAAGACAAAAAAGGTAGAAAAAAATCCCAGTCATTGCCATAAACGTGAATCTTAATCCGAGAACATTATAAACCCTTGTGTACATTCACATAAAACCAAAGAAAGACTAGAGCAACAGTGTAACGGAGTCACCAGAAGCACAGAAGAGGTCTTGAACTGCAGAGCGGAGTTTACAACAACTGTAACAGTAGTTTATATTAAAGTAGGGTACAGTGCATGCCAAGAGGTGCTATACTAGCTAAAACAGCGACCTTACAGCAAAAGTAAACACATGCAAAAAACAGATGAATTTCCATGCACTGCCTTTGAGGTCCACTGTTTTTCGGAAAAAGGTTGGAAAATATCTGGGGAGGTACTAGATTAAATCTATTTTATGGGAAACATGACCGCATTCTGCCCTTTCACACGAGCTCACCCGCAGACAAAGAAGTTCGCTTTAGTGGCAGAGTCTACTATGGGGCTCCTGCTAAATTCTTTTTTTGGGAGGGGGGGGGGGAATATTTTACCTTTAGCCAATTTTTTTCTAATATATTGAAGATGGCCCAACAGCTCCCCCAACAATGTAAAAAATAAAAAGAACAATATAGGTACTGATAAAGCCAACATGATGGAGCCAATTCCGGAACTATAAGCTTTGCCAAAGCTTTTTAGGTCTCGCCATGCTGTCTCTTCAAGACATTTAGTAAGTGGCTTTTAAAAGTGCCACCAGAGGCTTTTGGTGGCCTAAAGCTTGCGTGCACGTGAGCGTGCACATGCGCAGCCGCCATCTGCCTTTCTGTTATGGCTCATTAAGCCTTCTAGTGCGTGAATCATGCTCCTCCACCCCCTTGCTGTCTGCTCTTACTACCCCCCCTCCCTTCTTCCCCCTCCCTCCTCGTTAGCTTGTTATTCTTAACTTCGGAAGCATCTGATGTGAATTCTTCAAGGAGCAATTCTCTTCTGACTAAGCCAATACCGCCTCAGTCAGTAGACATTTTCTGGTGCATGTTCCTGTTTTCATGATTTTAAATCACTTTTCTATGAATATTTAAAAGTTCTTCATTTACTTCAGAGAACTGATCTTTCTTTTTCCTGCTACAACAAAGGACAATTATAAAACAATGTATTGCAAGTCAAAATAAAAATAATCGGGTTTGACTGTTTTGCAGCATCTGTAAACTGGAGTACTAGACTTGTTTCAGTGTAAACCTACAGGTCTCTCTTTACAGCACATTTTTTAGTGGTGCTGCGTTGTTTTATATCCAATGGGGTAATCTTTGTCTAGTAACCACTGCTCCCTATTTATTCGGACCACATTTCACAACCTTACCTGTATTTTATGTATCGAGGAACTGATACAAAAGAGCAGAAGGCACTTATGTGATTATCACAAACCTGTGTGTTCAAAGTCAATATGGGTACAGCACCACTCCCATATCTAATGTGCAACGGGCCCTGGTAAAATTAAGGGAAATTAGTTCAAATTTCTCCCAGCTGAAAAACAAAAGACAAACCTAACTGGGGTGCAGAAGTCCCTCAGACCCCTGGACCCTCGTAACTGGTACACTACTAACAGATAAGCCACTGACATTGAGGTCCTGGTACACAAAGGGGACATATAGGCCACTGCTAGTGCTGCACAGCCTGGTGTAACTCAGTTACAATTCTAAACTAAAGCAGGTCTCACTTGCCCATTCTTTTGACATGGGCTATGGGCACATCGGAGCGCCAGGAGTCTGCTCGGGCCGGAATGCCACAAGAGTTCTTCCAAAGTGTCAGGAATGGCATATCCATTGACATGCCTGAAAGAGTTTGCCTAGAAAATTGTAATTTGTTCCATTTTATAATGTCGGTTTGCAGACATTTTAAAAAATATATATATGTCTGGGCTGAAGCCTGCAAAGCAGTCACCGGGAATACTTACTTCCGGAGTACAGTGCGACTTCCATGCACTCCTCACTCTAATGGGGGGTGGGGGGGCAGCGGCTTTGCTGCCTTCACACTCTCAGTCCTGTGTCTAGTTGTCTAATAATCATGTAGACACATTTTTAGGTCTCGACTATTCTATCCTGTAAGGGATAAATAGACAAGAGTATAGAGGGCAAACCAAGCTCTGAAACCATCGCGGATTGCGTCCAGTTCATGTGGTGCACTCGTGCGGAACACGCGTCCACATCAAAGCCATCAGCCTCCCTCCCACAGGCATCTGAAGCTTCCCCAGCGTGCACTCGGCCTCAGGCATTCACCCCAGCGCGCGCTCGGCCTCACTTCTCCTCACCACTAATTCACCCCTGCTGTTTAACTTTCACGGCCGCGAGGCCGTGCTCTAGCTCATTCACACTTCAAAGGAATGGGCCCCCGCACCCTCTTACTTTTCACGGATACAGCTGGCCCTTGATGTGCTCGTAGTGATGTGAGCATTTCTCTGTTACCTCTGTCGAGTTTTCCTCTCTTTATCTAAGTGCGTCACTTCCACCATCAATGCATTTTCACACTTTCTCGCTCTCGCTCCGAGCTCTCAGTCTGTCTAATTCTATGTCTATATTTCTCCAGGGGACGTCTGCACTTCCTCTCACCGGCTTCATCTAGATACCCGGCTGTGCGCCTCACTTTCTATCAGCGTCTATCCGTTTATTTGTCTTCTCTTTCTTATCCATGTCATCTCTACTTCCTTTCCCCTCTCTCTCTTCTTTTATACAACCCTTGCTTGACCTCTCTGATGCGCCAACACATTCTTCCTCCCTCCCCCTCAGCCCATCTGCTCTGACCTTTCGCCCTTTCACCCTCCCTTCTCCCTCCAGCCCTCCACAGGCGCGAGCTCTCTCTCAGAGCCGTTCCAAAGACGTGCTAATGGCATTAGCAGCCCCTCCATCCTACCCCAAGTGCACATTTAGTGAGTGTGAGCGGCTGCTCATGCCTTTATTGATGTTCGATTGCATATAGCGCTATTTCATAGTGCATAATACATCCTTGATTTAAGTCTCGCCTAGGCAGCGCTTGCTAACCTAAGAGTCTCATCAGACTAGGACTTCCACAGCTCAGGTATGTGGCTCAGGAACCTTATTAAATCATGTTGTTTTGTAGAGCACCTTTAGTCATGCTATTGCGCATTCTACACCATGCTTCACAGTCACACCACCATAGGTACTAGCACTGGTGCAATGGCGAACACTTCTTTTATATGCAGCCCCATACATCCCTCGTGGCACGCCGTGCTTCAGCAGTGGTGGCCATTTCTTTTATATCCAGTCCCACACAGCATAGCAATCCACACTTTAAAAAATATGAAACTGTTGCTGACTGCAGAGGTGGCGAGGTTAAAAACCTGAATAAAAATAGCAAAATACTTGGTTAGTTTTTCACATTCAGGTAACTGCACAAATAATAACGATCACACCTTAAATAAAAAGTAAAAAAAAACATTGAACCAGTTCACCCAGAATGTTTTTAAACTTAACATTTGTCTATGCATCCCATCAATCGCCCAAATTACACTTCCAGTTGAAGCAACACAGAAGCTATGGCAACAATCTCAGTGTTTTATACCAAGCGCCTCAGCCCCGGAGCCGGAGTCACCACTTCCGTGTCTCAAATTGCTGAGCACTACATATAACCCAGGGGTCAAACTAAACTCTAAATTATTAATCAGATTTAGCTCAAATAACGACCATTAGGACCAACTATTTAGCTGCTCGCTTTCTTAAAAAAAGAAAAGCTTTCATTAACTTAAACACTGCTCATAACTTTGTTCGCAATCCCTTGCACTTCGCTTCTAAAAATACAGACACCTTTACATCCTTCACAGCACCCAGGCCAGCACCTTATAATACAGTCAACAAACACTCAGCACCACCACAGCATCACTCAGCACCACCACAGCACCACCACAGCATCACTCCGCACCACCCCAGCATCACTCAGCACCACCTCAGCACCACCCCAGCACCACCCCAGCATCACTCAGCGCCATCCCAGCATCACTCAGCGCCACCACAGCACCACTCAGCGCCACCCCAGCACCACTCAGCGCCACCCCAGCACCACTCAGCGCCACCCCAGCACCACTCCGCGCCACCCCAGTGTCAGGACCTCAACACCTCAAGTGTCCACAGTAATGCACCAGAGGATGTGGAGGAAGAGAATAACGCCAAGGAGGTTTTCCTGGGCTGACCTGACGCAAATTCGGCACTCTAAGATGGCTGCCGATTGCGCGTGCAGTTCAGCGTTCTAGCTTTCCATCCCGTTGTTGCTGCAGCTCAGGTGAAGCGCGCGCTGATAACGATCTGCGCACTTCACTGAGTTATTCAGCCGGAGCAGTCGCGGGTTACGTGAGGAGAGAGATAATTCGAAGAAAAGAGAGTTTGGGCCATAGAGTATAGTTTAATCATAGTCTAGTGAGTTTACCTTTTCCGGGCTCAACTTCGTCAGCACAGAAGCGATTCCAGGAAAAGCCGCGTAGGAGACGGCGAGTTCAAAGAGGAATTCGTACACCGCCATTGTTAGCCGAGCACCTGAGGAGGAGAAATACAGAAAAGCAGAGATAAGTGACAATTAGAAATGTGCACGACTTTCAACCTACTAAAAGACATTGTACAGTATTAGAATTGTTGAAAAAGATTGTTTACCTGAAATTCAGACCTCGCATCAAATCTACAGAGTAAAGAAAAGAATAAGAAGTTAGTGTAGGATATTCGAGGAGAAGTCATAGCAACAGAGTTAACATTTGGCAGGAAGTAACTATTTGAAGAAGATAAAAACCACATACAGATAGCTAAATAGTAAGTATAGAATCTAGTAGACATAGTAGAAGTTAGTGTTAAAAAAGGGAAAAACCAGATAACTATTAAAATTTCTATGATTAAATATACAGGAGCGTTCACACTAAGAAGAGAGAGAAAATAGGAAGATAACTGACAGCCAGAATACCTGAAGAGATAAAAAGAAATAGAGTAGCTTTCAGACTTCAACCAAACAGCGCAGAAGAGGGGCTAGATCTTGAAAGCACACTGGTAGGTGTAACAATAAGAAAATAAGTAATTAGGAAGATAGAGTAGGAACACAACAGGTATTATTATTTTTCTTTCCATTAGGTTTCAGCCACCAACTAAAAGTCTGCAGGTCGGACAGGTTGAAGGGAGCCAGCCGAGACAGTCTCTTCTCTCTCTCTCTAAGTTTATTATTTTATCAATATCACCCTTCCCCCCGGGATAACGATTTAGAGACTCGTGAAAATAGAGCTCTGGGTTGTTGTTCGGGGTGGATTCGGGAATAGGCATCTCTGTTCCTGTGCAGCAAAGTATAACAGAGTTTTCTCAGGTTCTGACACCCAGCATCACTCAGCACCACTGAGCATCACCACAGCATCACTCAGCGCTACCCCGGCATCACTCAGCACCACCACATTATCACTCAGCACCACCACAGCACCACTCATCACCACCACAGCACCACTCATCACCACCACTCATCACCACCACAGCATCACTCCACACCACTCAGCACCACCACAGCACCACTCAGCACCACCACATTATCACTCAGCACCACCACATTATCACTCAGCAACACCACAGCGCCACGCAGCACCACCACCTCATCACTCAGCACCATTCTGCACCACCACAGCACCACTCAGCACCACCACAGCATCACTCAGCACCACCACAGCACCACTCGGCACCACCACAGCACCACTCGGCGCCACCACAGCACCACTCAGCGCCACCACAGCATCACTCAGCGCCACCCCAGCACCACTCAGCGCCACCCCAGCATCACTCAGCGCCACCCTGGCATCACTCAGCGCCACCCCGGCATCACTCAGCGCCACCCCGGCATCACTCAGCGCCACCCCGGCATCACTCAGCGCCACCCCGGCATCACTCAGCGACACCCCAGCATTACTCAGCACCACTCAGCACCACCACAGCACCACTCAGCACCACCACATTATCACTCAGCACCACCACATTATCACTCAGCACCACCACAGCACTACTCAGCACCACCACAGCACTACTCAGCACCACCACAGCACTACTCAGCACCACCACAGCATCACTCTGCACCACCACAGCATCACTCTGCACCACCTCAGCACCACTCAGCACCACCACAGCACCACTCAGCAGCACCACTCAGCACCACCACAGCACCACTCAGGGCCTCCACAGCATCACTCAGGGCCTCCACAGCATCACTCAGGGCCTCCACAGCATCACTCAGGGCCTCCACAGCATCACTCGGGGCCTCCACAGCATCACTCGTGGCCTCCACAGCATCACTCGGGGCCTCCACAGCATCACTCTGGGCCTCCACAGCATCACTCGGGGCCTCCACAGCATCACTCGGGGCCTCCACAGCATCACTCGGGGCCTCCACAGCATCACTCGGGGCCTCCACAGCATCACTCGGGGCCTCCACAGCATCACTCGGGGCCTCCACAGCATCACTCGGGGCCTCCACAGCATCACTCGGGGCCTCCACAGCATCACTCGGGGCCTCCACAGCATCACTCGGGTCCTCCACAGCATCACTCGGGGCCTCCACAGCATCACTCGGGGCCTCCACAGCA
The DNA here is from genome assembly GCF_964263255.1 of Lissotriton vulgaris. NCBI lineage: Eukaryota > Metazoa > Chordata > Amphibia > Caudata > Salamandridae > Lissotriton > Lissotriton vulgaris. The sequence goes on from NC_141697.1 coordinate 263,944,908, forward strand.
TCACTCGGGGCCTCCACAGCATCACTCGGGCCTCCACAGCATCACTCAGGGCCTCCACAGCATCACTCAGGGTCTCCACAGCATCACTCAGCACCACTCAGGGCCTCCACAGCATCACCCAGCACCACCCCAGCGTCACTCAGCACCACCACAGCACCACCACAGCACCACTCAGGGCCACCACAGCACCCCTCAGGGCTACCATAGCACCACTCAGGGCCTCCACAGCATCACTCAGGGCCTTCACGGCATCACTCAGGGCCTCTACAGCATCACTCAGGGCCTCTACAGCATCACTCAGGGCCTCTACAGCATCACTCAGGGCCTCTACAGCATCACTCAGGGCCTCCACAGCATCACTCAGGGCCTCCACAGCATCACTCAGGGCCTCCACAGTATCCCTCAGGGCCTCCACAGTATCCCTCAGGGCCTCCACAGCATCACTCAGCACCACCACAGCACCACTCAGCACCACCACAGCACCACTCAGCACCACCACAGCATCACCCAGCACCACCACAGCACTACTCAGCACCACCACAGCACCACTCAGCACCACCACATCACCACCACAGCACCACTCAGCACCACCACAGCACCCCTCAGCACCAGCACAGCACCACCACAGTACCACCCAGCACCACCTCAGCACCACTCAGCACCACCACAGCATCACTCATCACCTCCACAGCATCACTCATCACCTCCACAGCATCACTCATCACCTCCACAGCACCACTCGGGGCCTCCACAGCACCACTCGGGGCCTCCACAGCACAACTCGGGGCCTCCACAGCACCACTCGGGGCCTCCACAGCACCACTCGGGGCCTCCACAGCACCACTCGGTGTCTCCACAGCACCACTCGGGGCCTCCACAGCACCACTCGGGGCCTCCACAGCACCACTCGGGGCCTCCACAGCATCACTTGGGGCCTCCACAGCATCACTTGGGGCCTCCACAGCATCACTTGGGGCCTTCACAGCATCACTCGGGCCTCCACAGCATCACTCGGGGTCTCCACAGCATCACTCGGGGCCTCCACAACATCACTCGGGCCTCCACAGCATCTTTCGGGCCTCCACAGCATCACTCGGGGCCTCCACAGCATCACTCGGGCCTCCACAGCATCACTCGGGCCTCCACAGCATCACTCGGGGCCTCCACAGCACCACTCGGGGCCTCCACAGCACCACTCGGGGCCTCCACAGCATCACTTGGGGCCTCCACAGCATCACTTGGGGCCTCCACAGCATCACTCGGGGCCTCCACAGCATCACTCGGGGCCTCCACAGCATCACTCGGGGCCTCCACAGCATCACTCGGGCCTCCACAGCATCACTCGGGGCCTCCACAGCATCACTCGGGGCCTCCACAGCATCACTCGGGGCCTCCACAGCATCACTCGGGGCCTCCACAGCATCACTCGGGGCCTCCACAGCATCACTCGGGGCCTCCACAGCATCACTCGGGGCCTCCACAGCATCACTCGGGGCCTCCACTGCATCACTCGGGGCCTCCACTGCATCACTCGGGGCCTCCACTGCATCACTCGGGGCCTCCACTGCATCACTCGGGGCCTCCACTGCATCACTCGGGGCCTCCACTGCATCACTCGGGGCCTCCACTGCATCACTCGGGGCCTCCACTGCATCACTCGGGGCCTCCACTGCATCACTCGGGGCCTCCACTGCATCACTCGGGGCCTCCACTGCATCACTCGGGGCCTCCAAAGCATCACTCGGGGCCTCCAAAGCATCACTCGGGGCCTCCACAGCATCAACAGCATCACTCGGGGCCTCCACAGCATCACTCAGGGTCTCCACAGCATCACTCAACACCACTCAAGGCCTCCACAGCATCACCCAGCACCACCCCAGCACCACTCAGGGCTACCATAGCACCACTCAGGGCCTCCACAGCATCGCTCGGGGCCTCCACAGCATCACTCGGGGCCTCCACAGCATCACTCGGGGCCTCCACAGCATCACTCGGGGCCTCCACAGCATCAACAGCATCACTCGGGGCCTCCACAGGATCACTCTGGGCCTCCACATCATCAACAGCATCACTCGGGGCCTCCACAGCATCACTCTGGGCCTCCTCATCATCAACAGCATCGCTCGGGGCCTCCACAGCATCACTTAGGGTCTCCACAGCATCACTCAGCACCACTCAGGGCCTCCACAGCATCACCCAGCACCACCCCAGCGTCACTCAGCACCACCACAGCACCACTCAGGGCCACCACAGCACCACTCAGGGCTACCATAGCACCACTCAGGGCCTTCACAGCATCACTCAGGGCCTCCACTGCATCACTCGGGGCCTCCACAGCATCACTCGGGGCCTCCACAGCATCACTCGGGGCCTCCACAGCATCACTCGGGGCCTCCACAGCATCACTCGGGGCCTCCACAGCATCAACAGCATCACTCGGGGCCTCTACAGCATCACTCTGGGCCTCCACAGCATCACTCAGCGCCACCACAGCATTACTCAGCACCACCACAGCACCACTCAGCACCACTTGGCACCACCCAGCACCACCACAGCACCACCACAGCATCACTCGGGGACTCCACAGCACCACTCAGGGCCTCCACAGCAATACTCAGGGCCTCCACAGCACCACTCGGGGCCTCCACAGCATCACTCGGGGCCTCCACAGCATCACTCGGGGCCTCCACAGCATCACTCGGGGCCTCCACAGCATCACTCGGGGCCTCCACTGCATCACTCGGGGCCTCCACAGCATCACTCGGGGCCTCCACAGCATCACTCGGGGCCTCCACAGCATCACTCGGGGCCTCCACGGCATCACTCGGGGCCTCCACAGCATCACTCGGGGCCTCCACAGCATCACTCGGGGCCTCCACAGCATCACTCGGATCCTCCACAGCATCAGTCGGGGCCTCCACAGCATCACTCGGGGCCTCCACAGCATCACTCGGGGCCTCCACAGCATCACTCGGGGCCTCCACAGCATCACTCGGGGCCTCCACAGCATCACTCGGGGCCTCCACAGCATCACTCGGGGCCTCCACAGCATCACTCGGGGCCTCCACAGCATCACTCGGGTCCTCCACAGCATCACTCGGGTCCTCCACAGCATCACTCGGGTCCTCCACAGCATCACTCGGGGCCTCCACAGCATCACTCGGGGCCTCCACAGCATCACTCGGGGCCTCCACAGCATCACTCGGGGCCTCCACAGCATCACTCGGGGCCTCCACAGCATCACTCGGGGCCTCCACAGCATCACTCGGGGCCTCCACAGCATCACTCGGGGCCTCCACAGCATCACTCGGGGCCTCCACAGCATCACTCGGGGCCTCCACAGCATCACTCAGGGTCTCCACAGCATCACTCAGCACCACTCAGGGCCTCCACAGCATCACCCAGCACCACCCCAGCGTCACTCAGCACCACCACAGCACCACCACAGCACCACTCAGGGCCACCACAGCACCCCTCAGGGCTACCACAGCATCACTCAGGGCCTCCACAGCATCACTCAGGGCCTCTACAGCATCACTCAGGGCCTCTACAGCATCACTCGGGGCCTCTACAGCATCACTCGGGGCCTCCACAGCATCACTCGGGGCCTCCACAGCATCACTCGGGGCCTCCACAGCATCACTCGGGGCCTCCACAGCATCACTCGGGGCCTCCACAGCATCACTCGGGGCCTCCACAGCATCACTCGGGGCCTCCACAGCATCACTCGGGGCCTCCACAGCATCACTCGGGGCCTCCACAGCATCACTCGGGGCCTCCACAGCATCACTCGGGGCCTCCACAGCATCACTCGGGGCCTCCACAGCATCACTCGGGGCCTCCACAGCATCACTCGGGGCCTCCACAGCATCACTCGGGGCCTCCACAGCATCACTCGGGGCCTCCACAGCATCACTCGGGGCCTCCACAGCATCACTCAGGGCCTCCACAGCATCACTCACATCACTCGGGGCCTCCACAGCATCACTCGGGGCCTCCACAGCATCACTCGGGGCCTCCACAGCATCACTCGGGGCCTCCACAGCATCACTCAGGGCCTCCACAGCATCACTCAGGGTCTCCACAGCATCACTCAGCACCACTCAGGGCCTCCACAGCATCACCCAGCACCACCCCAGCGTCACTCAGCATCACCACAGCACCACCACAGCACCACTCGGGGCCACCACAGCACCCCTCAGGGCTACCACAGCACCACTCGGGGCCACCACAGCACCCCTCAGGGCTACCACAGCACCACTCAGGGCCTCCACAGCATCACTCAGGGCCTTCACAGCATCACTCAGGGCCTCTACAGCATCACTCAGGGCCTCTACAGCATCACTCAGGGCCTCTACAGCATCACTCAGGGCCTTCACAGCATCACTCAGGGCCTCTACAGCATCACTCAGGGCCTCTACAGCATCACTCAGGGCCTCTACAGCATCACTCATGGCCTCCACAGCATCACTCATGGCCTCCACAGCATCACTCAGGGCCTCCACAGCATCACTCAGGGCCTCCACATTATCCCTCAGGGCCTCCACAGCATCACTCAGGGCCTCCACATCATCACTCAAGGCCTCCACAGCATCACTCAAGGCCTCCACAGCATCACTCAGCGCCACCACAGCATTACTCAGCACCACCACAGCACCACTCAGCACCACCACAGCACCACTCAGCACCACCACAGCATCACCCAGCACCACCACAGCACTACTCAGCACCACCACAGCACCACTCAGCACCACCACATCACCACCACAGCACCACTCAGCACCACCACAGCACCCCTCAGCACCAGCACAGCACCACCACAGTACCACCCAGCACCACCTCAGCACCACTCAGCACCACCACAGCATCACTCATCACCTCCCCAGCATCACTCATCACCTCCACAGCATCACTCATCACCTCCACAGCACCACTCAGGGCCTCCACAGCACCACTCAGGGCCTCCACAGCACCACTCGGGGCCTCCACAGCATCACTCTGGGCCTCCACAGCATCACTCGGATCCTCCACAGCATCAGTCGGGGCCTCCACAGCATCACTCGGGGCCTCCACAGCATCACTCGGGGCCTCCACAGCATCACTCGGGGCCTCCACAGCATCACTCGGATCCTCCACAGCATCAGTCGGGGCCTCCACAGCATCACTCGGGGCCTCCACAGCATCACTCGGGGCCTCCACAGCATCACTCGGGGCCTCCACAGCATCACTCGGGGCCTCCACAGCATCACTCGGGGCCTCCACAGCATCACTCGGGGCCTCCACAGCATCACTCGGGGCCTCCACAGCATCACTCGGGGCCTCCACAGCATCACTCGGGGCCTCCACAGCATCACTCGGGGCCTCCACAGCATCACTCGGGGCCTCCACAGCATCACTCGGGGCCTCCACAGCATCACTCGGGGCCTCCACAGCATCACTCGGGGCCTCCACAGCATCACTCGGGGCCTCCACAGCATCACTCGGGTCCTCCACAGCATCACTCGGGGCCTCCACAGCATCACTCGGGGCCTCCACAGCATCACTCGGGTCCTCCACAGCATCACTCGGGTCCTCCACAGCATCACTCGGGTCCTCCACAGCATCACTCGGGGCCTCCACAGCATCACTCGGGGCCTCCACAGCATCACTCGGGGCCTCCACAGCATCACTCGGGGCCTCCACAGCATCACTCGGGGCCTCCACAGCATCACTCGGGGCCTCCACAGCATCACTCGGGGCCTCCACAGCATCACTCGGGGCCTCCACAGCATCACTCGGGGCCTCCACAGCATCACTCGGGGCCTCCACAGCATCACTCGGGGCCTCCACAGCATCACTCGGGGCCTCCACAGCATCACTCGGGGCCTCCACAGCATCACTCGGGGCCTCCACAGCATCACTCGGGGCCTCCACAGCATCACTCGGGGCCTCCACAGCATCACTCAGGGCCTCCACAGCATCACTCAGGGTCTCCACAGCATCACTCAGCACCACTCAGGGCCTCCACAGCATCACCCAGCACCACCCCAGCGTCACTCAGCACCACCACAGCACCACCACAGCACCACTCAGGGCCACCACAGCACCCCTCAGGGCTACCACAGCACCACTCAGGGCCTCCACAGCATCACTCAGGGCCTTCACAGCATCACTCAGGGCCTCTACAGCATCACTCAGGGCCTCTACAGCATCACTCAGGGCCTCTACAGCATCACTCATGGCCTCCACAGCATCACTCAGGGCCTCCACAGCATCACTCAGGGCCTCCACATTATCCCTCAGGGCCTCCACAGCATCACTCAGGGCCTCCACATCATCACTCAGGGCCTCCACAGCATCACTCAAGGCCTCCACAGCATCACTCAAGGCCTCCACAGCATCACTCAAGGCCTCCACAGCATCACTCGGGGCCTCCACTGCATCACTCGGGGCCTCCACTGCATCACACGGGGCCTCCACTGCATCACTCGGGGCCTCCACTGCATCACTCGGGGCCTCCACAGCATCAACAGCATCACTCGGGGCCTCCACAGCATCAACAGCATCACTCGGGGCCTCCACAGCATCACTCGGGGCCTCCACTGCATCACTCGGGGCCTCCACTGCATCACTCGGGGCCTCCACTGCATCACTCGGGGCCTCCACTGCATCACTCGGGGCCTCCACAGCATCAACAGCATCACTCGGGGCCTCCACAGCATCAACAGCATCACTCGGGGCCTCCACAGCATCACTCAGGGTCTCCACAGCATCACTCAACACCACTCAAGGCCTCCACAGCATCACCCAGCACCACCCCAGCACCACTCAGGGCTACCATAGCACCACTCAGGGCCTCCACAGCATCACTCGGGGCCTCCACAGCATCACTCGGGGCCTCCACAGCATCACTCGGGGCCTCCACAGCATCACTCGGGGCCTCCACAGCATCAACAGCATCACTCGGGCCTCCACAGCATCACTCTGGGCCTCCACATCATCAACAGCATCACTCGGGGCCTCCACAGCATCACTCTGGGCCTCCACATCATCAACAGCATCGCTCGGGCCTCCACAGCATCACTTAGGGTCTCCACAGCATCACTCAGCACCACTCAGGGCCTCCACAGCATCACCCAGCACCACCCCAGCGTCACTCAGCACCACCACAGCACCACTCAGGGCCACCACAGCACCACTCAGGGCCTCCACAGCATCACTCAGGGCCTCCACTGCATCACTCGGGGCCTCCACTGCATCACTCGGGGCCTCCACTGCATCACTCGGGGCCTCCACAGCATCACTCGGGGCCTCCACAGCATCACTCGGGGCCTCCACAGCATCACTCGGGGCCTCCACAGCATCACTCGGGGCCTCCACAGCATCACTCGGGGCCTCCACAGCATCACTCGGGGCCTCCACAGCATCAACAGCATCACTCGGGGCCTCTACAGCATCACTCTGGGCCTCCACAGCATCAACAGCATCACTCTGGGCCTCCACAGCATCACTCAGCGCCACCACAGCATTACTCAGCACCACCACAGCACCACTCAGCACCACTCAGCACCAGCACAGCACCACCACAGTACCACTTAGCACCACCCAGCACCACCACAGCACCACCACAGCATCACTCGGGGACTCCACAGCACCACTCAGGGCCTCCACAGCACCACTCAGGGCCTCCACAGCACCACTCAGGGCCTCCACAGCACCACTCAGGGCCTCCACAGCACCACTCGGGGCCTCCACAGCACCACTCGGGCCTCCACAGCATCACTCGGGCCTCCACAGCATCACTCAGGGCCTCCACAGCATCACTTGGGGCCTCCACAGCACCACTCGGGGCCTCCACAGCATCACTCGGGCCTCCACAGCATCACTCGGGGCCTCCACAGCATCACTCGGATCCTCCACAGCATCACTCGGGGCCTCCACGGCATCACTCGGGGCCTCCACAGCATCACTCGGGGCCTTCACAGCATCACTCGGGGTCTTCACAGCATCACTCGGGGTCTTCACAGCATCACTCGGGGCCTTCACAGCATCACTCGGGGCCTTCACAGCATCACTCGGGGCCTTCACAGCATCACTCGGGGCCTTCACAGCATCACTCGGGGCCTTCACAGCATCACTCGGGGCCTCCACAGCATCACTCGGGGCCTCCACAGCATCACTCGGGGCCTCCACAGCATCACTCGGGGCCTCCACAGCATCACTCGGGGCCTCCACAGCATCACTCGGGGCCTCCACAGCATCACTCGGGGCCTCCACAGCATCACTCGGGGCCTCCACAGCATCACTCGGGGCCTCCACAGCATCACTCGGGGCCTCCACAGCATCACTCGGGGCCTCCACAGCATCACTCGGGGCCTCCACAGCATCACTCGGGGCCTCCACAGCATCACTCGGGGCCTCCACAGCATCACTCGGGGCCTCCACAGCATCACTCGGGGCCTCCACAGCATCACTCGGGGCCTCCACAGCATCACTCGGGGCCTCCACAGCATCACTCGGGGCCTCCACAGCATCACTCCGGGCCTCCACAGCATCACTCGGGGCCTCCACAGCATCACTCGGGGCCTCCACAGCATCACTCAGGGCCTCCACAGCATCACTCAGCACCACTCAGGTCCTCCACAGCATCACCCAGCACCACTCAGCACCACCACAGCACCACTGAGGGCCACCACAGCACCACTCAGGGCTACCACAGCATCACTCAGGGCCTCCACAGCATCACTCAGGGCCTCCACAGCATCACTCAGGGCCTCCACAGCATCACTCGGGGCCTCCACTGCATCACTCGGGGCCTCCACAGCATCACTCGGGGCCTCCACAGCATCAACAGCATCACTCAGGGTCTCCACAGCATCACTCAGGGTCTCCACAGCATCACTCAGCACCACTCAGGGCCTCCACAGCATCACCCAGCACCACCCCAGCACCACTCAGGGCTACCATAGCACCACTCAGGGCCTCCACAGCATCACTCGGGGCCTCCACAGCATCACTCTGGGCCTCCACAGCATCACTCGGGGCCTCCACAGCATCAACAGCATCACTCGGGGCCTCCACAGCATCACTCTGGGCCTCCACATCATCAACAGCATCACTCGGGGCCTCCACAGCATCACTCTGGGCCTCCACATCATCAACAGCATCACTCGGGCCTCCACAGCATCACTTAGGGTCTCCACAGCATCACTCAGCACCACTCAGGGCCTCCACAGCATCACCCAGCACCACCCCAGCGTCACTCAGCACCACCCCAGCACCACTCAGGGCCACCACAGCACCACTCAGGGCTACCATAGCACCACTCAGGGCTACCATAGCACCACTCAGGGCCTCCACAGCATCACTCAGGGCCTCCACAGCATCACTCAGGGCCTCCACAGCATCACTCAGGGCCTCCACTGCATCACTCGGGGCCTCCACAGCATCACTCGGGGCCTCCACAGCATCACTCGGGGCCTCCACAGCATCACTCGGGGCCTCCACAGCATCAACAGCATCACTCGGGGCCTCTACAGCATCACTTTGGGCCTCCACAGCATCAACAGCATCACTCTGGGCCTCTACAGCATCACTCAGCGCCACCACAGCATTACTCAGCACCACCACAGCACCACTCAGCACCACTCAGCACCAGCACAGCACCACCACAGTACCACTTAGCACCACCCAGCACCACCACAGCACCACCACAGCATCACTTGGGGCCTCCACAGCATCACTCAGCACCACTCAGGTCCTCCACAGCATCACCCAGCACCACTCAGCACCACCACAGCACCACTGAGGGCCACCACAGCACCACTCAGGGCTACCACAGCATCACTCAGGGCCTCCACAGCATCACTCAGGGCCTCCACAGCATCACTCAGGGCCTCCACAGCATCACTCGGGGCCTCCACTGCATCACTCGGGGCCTCCACAGCATCACTCGGGGCCTCCACAGCATCAACAGCATCACTCAGGGTCTCCACAGCATCACTCAGGGTCTCCACAGCATCACTCAGCACCACTCAGGGCCTCCACAGCATCACCCAGCACCACCCCAGCACCACTCAGGGCTACCATAGCACCACTCAGGGCCTCCACAGCATCACTCGGGGCCTCCACAGTATCACTCGGGGCCTCCACAGCATCACTCTGGGCCTCCACAGCATCACTCGGGGCCTCCACAGCATCAACAGCATCACTCGGGGCCTCCACAGCATCACTCTGGGCCTCCACATCATCAACAGCATCACTCGGGGCCTCCACAGCATCACTCTGGGCCTCCACATCATCAACAGCATCACTCGGGCCTCCACAGCATCACTTAGGGTCTCCACAGCATCACTCAGCACCACTCAGGGCCTCCACAGCATCACCCAGCACCACCCCAGCGTCACTCAGCACCACCACAGCACCACTCAGGGCCACCACAGCACCACTCAGGGCTACCATAGCACCACTCAGGGCTACCATAGCACCACTCAGGGCCTCCACAGCATCACTCAGGGCCTCCACAGCATCACTCAGGGCCTCCACAGCATCACTCAGGGCCTCCACTGCATCACTCGGGGCCTCCACAGCATCACTCGGGGCCTCCACAGCATCACTCGGGGCCTCCACAGCATCACTCGGGGCCTCCACAGCATCAACAGCATCACTCAGGGCCTCTACAGCATCACTTTGGGCCTCCACAGCATCAACAGCATCACTCTGGGCCTCTACAGCATCACTCAGCGCCACCACAGCATTACTCAGCACCACCACAGCACCACTCAGCACCACTCAGCACCAGCACAGCACCACCACAGTACCACTTAGCACCACCCAGCACCACCACAGCACCACCACAGCATCACTTGGGGACTCCACAGCACCACTCAAGGCCTCCACAGCACCACTCAAGGCCTCCACAGCACCACTCAGGGCCTCCACAGCACCACTCAGGGCCTCCACAGCACCACTCGGGGCCTCCACAGCACCACTCAGGGCCTCCACAGCACCACTCGGGGCCTCCACAGCATCACTCGGGCCTCCACAGCATCACTCGGGCCTCCACAGCATCACTCGGGCCTCCACAGCATCACTCGGGGCCTCCACAGCATCACTCGGGGCCTTCACAGCATCACTCGGGGTCTTCACAGCATCACTCGGGGCCTTCACAGCATCACTCGGGGCCTTCACAGCATCACTCGGGGCCTTCACAGCATCACTCGGGGCCTTCACAGCATCACTCGGGGCCTTCACAGCATCACTCGGGGCCTCCACAGCATCACTCGGGGCCTCCACAGCATCACTCGGGGCCTCCACAGCATCACTCGGGGCCTCCACAGCATCACTCGGGGCCTCCACAGCATCACTCGGGGCCTCCACAGCATCACTCGGGGCCTCCACAGCATCACTCGGGGCCTCCACAGCATCACTCGGGGCCTCCACAGCATCACTCGGGGCCTCCACAGCATCACTCGGGGCCTCCACAGCATCACTCGGGGCCTCCACAGCATCACTCGGGGCCTCCACAGCATCACTCGGGGCCTCCACAGCATCACTCGGGGCCTCCACAGCATCACTCGGGGCCTCCACAGCATCACTCGGGGCCTCCACAGCATCACTCAGCACCACTCAGGTCCTCCACAGCATCACCCAGCACCACTCAGGGCCACCACAGCATCACTCGGGGCCTCCCCAGCATCACTCAGGGCCTCCACAGCATCACTCGGGGCCTCCCCAGCATCACTCAGGGCCTCCACAGCATCACTCAGGGCCTCCACAGCAACACCCCGCGCCATCACAGCATCAATCTGTGCAACCATTCAACAACAACTGGTTCAAATATGTTCTCTCAGTGTTTCAAGCTTTATTACAAATGTCACAAAAAATTATAATATTTCACTTCTGTTCTTGGATTTTCATCACAATAAAATACACAGAACATAATCTTCACAAAAATTATTTACAAAAGTTTAAGCTATTGCCATTATAAATTACAATCACTTTTATTTAAGTATTAATTATTTAAAAAAATTAAAAGCCATTGTTATTTGTAATATCAATACATCTAAGTCACGTAAATACAAAATATGTTGCATTACAAATGCTATAGATGTCACATTTGCGAAAGATATAACTATTGGCATTGTAAATGACAAAGCTATTAATTTAGCTATTTTCAAAAACAACACATAAATAAAATAATTGTCATTTACAAGACCAATTGCTCAAACTTTCCCAATGCGAGACCTATTGCATTGCAAATGCTTGTTGTATTTGTTTACGCAGTTAAATATTTTTGCACTTGCAACAATGTTTTTTTCAAATCAACCATCCCTAAAATACATTTGTTCTTCCGCGTAATTCATGTATGATAAATAGAAGATTCCTCCCTAAAGGCCAGATCGTTCTATTGTCTTAGTAACACATCGTTTGCAAGTTTAAGAGTGGTGATGCTTGCCATGAAACTATTTGGAAACCCTTTCACAACTCTTTAAAAGAGAAAGCCATATGACAATATTTTGGAGGTAGGCAAATGTAGCTCGTAAAGCTTTGCTCGTGTATTTTAAATTGAAGCTATACCGAACTTAAGTAAGAAAGAGTTTTAGTGTATTTAATCAATGCTGAATCATTTTATCAATGATGTTTTTGGCGGAGTTTTCAAAGCATTGTTTTATGAAAAATGCTTCCTAAAATTGTCTTGGCATATCTGTGTAAGTTTGTTTAATATTATATTAATTGACCATAATCAAGAGCGTTGGCACAAATGTGGGACCAAACTACTGGCAAAGTTCAAGTTTATCTGATATACATGCAGGTGTTAACATCCACAGCACCACAGGCTGCAGTCCCACAACAAGACATACATGGTGCTATGCAAGTTTGAATAGAAATATTTATGGTGATTTTATTAATAGTGAAATGAATGCCATCACTCCTAAATAAAATAGGTGTCATGCACACAGCAACATAATTTTAGAGTAGTTACTCGTACCTTTAAACCCTTCTCTCATAATACCAACAATGATAATATGAAGTAGATAAATAAATGAAAAATATATATAATACCCTTACCATTCAGTCTGTAATGAATGTTTATATCTCATAAATAAATATTTATTACTGCATAAGCAACATCAAAGTGGAAATACAGCTAGCTCTGTGCTTTTAATTAGTGGGATAAAGCCGCCACTGAAGTTCCAACTCATCAAACATGTCTTTACTTTATTGCTTATGTTATGCTACTTTTCGGATATGAAGTAGCCCTATCAGTAGCTGAAAAATAGCTGAACGCCTACGTTTGTAATTCCCTCTAGGAATACATTCATGCAGGCCCTAATAAGCTTTTCAGTGGCCTAAAGAAAAATAATTTAAGGAGTAGCGCTTATCTAATTAGATATTATTCACAGCCGTTATATCTTTGAACGTTTCACTTTGTATAAAGACAAATTATAACAAGCATTGGCATAGCCAATAGGTCTTGCCTTTGGGACATTATAAGTATTTAGTTATGCAGAACAAGAAAAAGGAGCTGACTGGAGGCGGAGCCCAAATATTAAGGTTAAGGGAGGAGAAGACCTAAATGAAACTGAATACTAAAAATTAAATATTTATTCAGGAGCTTTATAAAGCACTGCGTGTACCTTTTAGGTTACTTCACAACGCTACATCGGTTTAACAAAAAAGTAGGTTGATGGCCTAAGTATTGGTAGAGGGTCCTGATTTGGTGTAAGAGAGTAAGTAGTGAGTCTAGGCGCTACAGGCCAGTTGGCTTGAATCCTCTTCCTCTGCCCATCAATCTTCAATAAGCATCGACCCACCCAGGAGCACAGCACCACATGTGCACTTTACTGCCCTGTTTGCATTATATAATGGAAGATATTTCGTTTCTGCAGCCCTGTGCACCTGCAGTGTCTGAAACCCTGTGAGGCCAAAGGGCAACACGTCGTCAGCCATAACAACTAAATAAACCGACATATAAATCTGCTTGAACACAACGGCACTTCCAGTGCTTCACTTACAAGGATTACAAAAAGATTTAGTTCACAGTTCCAATGCAAGCTGTCTGCCCCAAATTGTGTTAATGGGAGATGCATTTACAGGGGAATTAGAAGGAAACCACAAGCCTGGGAGTGGTGCGTGCGTGCACGTGCAGGCTTCACTTTTCAAGCACTGCACTCGTGCTTGTGGTGTGCAGCTGCTCACTCCCGCAAGGTGGATGCCGCCACAAGCATGAGTGCAGTGCTAGTGAAGACCGATGGCTAAAGGCCCTCTTAGAGCAGCTCATGCACGCTGCCTAGGCGAGACCTAAAAAATGGCTGTGCATAGCTATTAAATAGGCAGTAGTCTACAAACATGGTTTAGAAATACTTAAGAACCCTCAAGAAAGTAATTTAGGGGAACAGAAAAATGAGTCAAAGTTATTTTAGCACATTATCCATTTGGTCAAAACGTATAAGAAACAGAAAAAATACTGTGTTATATAATCAAGACTTATACATCTCCAGGCTTGACCTCCTTCTGATTAAATTAGCTTATTGCGATATCTGCTCTTATTGCCATTTTACTGATCATACACAACAACAAACCCTTGGTAACAGTCTTGATGTCTCTACAGGGAATGTTGCTTGTTTCTGGCTCAGAACAAGGCTGTAAGGTTAAGTTCTTGTTCTGAATAATCTATATCCAGGTCACAGGATGCAGCAATGATCTGAAGAGCAAGATATATAAAGGGTTGATTAGAGTCTGTAGTTCAAAGTGGCTTTCAATTTGTTTTTATGGCTCTGTCAATAGTTGGCTGGCCCAAGTAGCACCGAGTATGTTCAAGGCCTATATTGGCTGGGTTCTGTCACATTCACACACCTGTATGCTTGAGAGTTAACATTAGAGTGGATTGGGTCCTTTCTTCAACATCGCTCCCAATCGGTTCAGCTGTCCACCTTCTCTGCCCCCCAAATTTCACTCTCCTGTGGTGTCCCCCAGGGTTCCGCTTTGTTCCCTCTTTTGTTCAACCTGTACATGCAGCCCCTTCTAGCCTCTCTCCGTCACTCTTCTGTCACTATTTTCAATTACGCAGATGATCTGCAACTAATCTTTCCTATTGACTCTTCCCCTCTCTCTCGCTCTAATTTTCAATCAATCATGCTCACCATCTACGAGTGGATGAACTTCAGCCAGCTGAAGCTCAACCCTAGCAAGACTGATTTGGTTCTGATCGGTGGGTCCACGAACCCCTGGAGTCCTAATTTCTGGGACCCAGCCCTTGGCTCCCCTACTTGCCCAGTCAACTCTGTGAAGAGCCTTGGTGTCATTACTTCCAGTGACCTATCGATGAGGCCCCAAATCAACGCTGTCACCTCGGCCTGCTTTTATCACCTTCGCAGAATTGGGAAAATCCGAAGGTTTTTATCTCCGGAGGCTCTCATCCTTGTAATCATGGCCCTGGTTACCTCACGTATTGATTATGCCAACTGTCTGTACGTTGGGATCCCCGCATACCACCTTCACCGGCTCCAGCTGGTACAAAACCAGGCGGCCAGACTGGTCTTTCAACAGCCCAAATACCAACATGTCATGCCCTTGTTGAAAAGACTACACTGGCTCCCGGTAGCGTACCGCTGCATTTTCAAAATGGGATGCACTGTTTTCAAATCTTTATCTGCTTCTGCCCCTGCCTTTATTTCTCTTAGCCTTCACCCTCACGTTCCCTCACGGCATCTTAGGTCCTCTGCTCACAATCTCTTGATCACTCCCAGGTTTAAACGGAAGAAACACGGCGGTGCCTGCTTTTCTTTCCTTGCTCCGTCTACCTGGAACTCCTTTACTCTCTCAATTCGGCTTACTCCGGATTACATCACTTTTCGCAAATACTTGAAAACCCATCTGTTCCACCTAGCTTACGATTAGCCCCTTTTACCCTCCTGCTTCCTCTCTCCACCTGTCTATAAGCGCCATGAAACCAATTGGTGACCGTGCGCGGTATCAAGTATTTTTAACATAACATAACATAGAGTGCAAAACCTGGCCTGGGGCACGGTACACCTAGGTACTTTAAGCACAAATTGGGCTGGTCCATCCTGTAAAAGAGATCTTCTCCCCTAGCTCCCCCATGCAGTTCAAGAGGAAATCAGCATTGAAGGCTGCCCAACACTTGGGCCACCTTTTTTTGGACCTGGGACAAGCTGAAGAATAGAACATTGCTCTCCCTGTCTGCCAGGCCTTCTTACAGTTAGAAAGAGTCTTCATTATACTGGCACTAGAGATGGCCAGAGCAGACCATGACTTGGTACACAACATCTCAGTGCTTAAGATAGTCTCCTGAATTCTAATTCCCCTCGAGATGCATCCCTGACATCTGTAGCTTATGGACCCAAGATCCCCTTTGCCCACAGAGTATCCATGGAGCCTGCGGCCATTACATACCTATGCTACCCCCATGGACTGCTTGCTCCCAAATGTAGCCTCAGTTATCTTTAATAAACATACTCAACTTCAGGGTCGTACTAGGATTGAGTCTGTGGAGTTTGATGATGAGGGGTGCTCATGGACGGGTGCTGTCGAGGAGCTTAGCATGTGTTACAACATCACACTAGAAATTGTAATACAGACTATCTGAAAGAAACACGTTAGTTAGATTCCTTACCTTAGAATAATCCCCAGGCGTCAGACTGGATCCGGAAACTTTTCGTCAGCAGTAACCCCCGCGTCGGTAGGCGCCCTTTGCGGCTCCGCATCCGTCGTCGGCGTCGTGATCGTCTTCAGAGTAAGGCGCAGTTTAATGAGGCCCTCACTGACGTTCTGATGGGCACTTGGTCCAAGCCCACCACAGTTTCTCCTGTGGATCGGAACGTGGCCTGGCGCCACCGCCCTGCTCCGGGCGACCCCTGCTTTCTGTCCGTACATCTCACCCCTGAGAGTCTGGTTATCCAGGCCTACACGTTGCGAAGCATTAATTCTGCATACCTTTTGGACCGCTACACCCATTCTCTGTGGGATACGGTGGCGGACGTGCTGCCCCAGTGTCCGGAGGAGGCCAGGACACTGCTCTCCCAAGCTCTTGCTGAGGGGCGGGATGTAGCATGGTATTCCATCCGATGTGAACTTGACACCACGGACTCGCTAGGTAGAGCGATGGCAACGACGGTGGCGATTCATCATCACGCCTGACTGAGGTCCACAGACTTCAGGGTATGTCCAAAGCACTCTCATGGACATGCCTTCCGATGGCCGTTACCTCTTTGGCAACAAGGCAGATAGCGCGCTGGAGCGCTTCAAGGACTCCAGGGCTACAGCCAAGTCCTTGGACCTGTCGGCCCAGAACCAGCAACCTTCTGCCTTTAGCTCCTTTCGTGGCCATGGAAGGGGCTCCCCTGCACGTTCGTCCAGCCACAGGCCGCAGAACTAGCCTCAACGCGGTCGCAGACGTGCATTCCCCCGTGGCGGAGCAGGGGGACAGAGAGCCGGTAAGTCCACATCCGCTCCTGGAGCATCTGCCTCAAAGCCTTCCAAGTCCGAGCTTTCAGGCCCATTCCACACCAGTAGGAGGCAGAGTTCGCCATCACCTGCTCCACTGGCGAACCATCACTTCGGACGGGTGGGTGCTGCAAATCGTCCGGAGGGGCTACTCCCTCCCCTTCGAGGCGACCCCTCCAGCCATGCCACCCCAGTACCACCGCATGTCGGGGGTTCACGTGCAACTTCTGCGGGAGGAAGTTACGGGCCTCTTGGCCAAGGGTGCTATCGAGCGCGTTCCTGGCCCAGAAGTGGGACGGGGTTGTTACTCCCACTACTTTCTGGTTCCCAAGAAGGGCAAAGGGGGCGTACGCCCTATCTTGGACCTCAGGAGCATCAACGGCTTCCTCCAGAAGGAGAAGTTCAAGATGCTGACGTTAGCTCAGGTTTTGGCTGCCCTAGACCCTGGAGACTGGATGGTAGCGTTGGACTTGCAGGACGCTTATTTCCACATTCCCATCCTGCCGGCCCACCGGCGTTACCTGCGGTTTACAGTAGGCCACAAGCGCTTTCAGTTTATCTTGCTCCCCTTCGGCCTCACCAGCGCCCCTCGGGTGTTCACGAAAGTGATGGCAGTGGTCGCAGCTCATCTGCACATATCAGGGGTTCCAGTCTCCCCCTATCTCGACGACTGGTTGTTGAAGGCGGGCTCGCATCAAGCAGTCGTCTTCCACCTCCAGACTACGGCCGACCTCCTGCATTCACTGGGGTTCTCCATCAACGTGCCAAAGTCACACCTGAGTCTCTCCCAAAAGCTCCTCTTCATTGGAGTGGTTCTGGACTCGGCACAGTTTCGGGTTTATCCTCCCGAGCAGCGGGTTTGGGATATTCAGGCTCTGATTCCGATCTTTCAGCCTTTATCCCGAGTTTCTGTTCGGTTGACCCTACGCTGCTGGGCCTAATGGCCTCCTGCATCCTGTTGGTACATCACGCCAGGTGGCCGATGCTGGGTCTGCAGTGGGACCTGAAGTTCCAGTGGGGCACAACATCAGGGCAACCTGTCCTACCATGTCCTGATCTCGGAGGGCAGTGCAAGACAGTTGCAGTGGTAACTCATGGACCGCTATTGGGCCAGTGGCAGATTCCTCTCCCTACCCCAACAGGAGCACACAGTGGTGACGGATGCATCCCTCCTGGGATGGTAGGGGGGGCCGCATGGGAGAGGTGGAGATCGGAGCCCTCTGGTCTCCGGCGGAGTCCCGGCTCCATATCAACCTTCTGGAGCTGCGGGCGATCCGACTTGCATTGAAGGCATTCCTTCCCTCTGTCCGGGGAAGCGTAGTGCAGGTGTTCACGGACAACACCACCTCCATGTGGTACTGCAACAAACAGTGCAGGGTGGGGTCGTGGACCCTTTGTCAGAGGCTCTGAGCCTCTGGACATGGCTGAAACATCAGGGCATCACCCTGGTTGTTCAACACCTGGCAGGTTCACGCCAGGGCGGACAAACTCAGCCGTCAGTGCATGATGGATCACGAGTGGCATCTGAACTCGGCAGTGGGGAGAGCCTTGGTTAGATCTATTCGCCACCGATGCGCAATGTCATCAGTTCTGCTCGGAAACGCTTTTCGTCGTGAGTGGTGTTGCGGTCTGTTCTACGCATTTCCGTCTATACCACTTCTGCCCAGAGTGCTGAAGATCAGGCGCGACCGGGCCCAAGTCATCCTTGTGGCTCCGGATTCGGCACGAAGAAACTGGTATCCCGAACTACTCAGTCTGTCAATCAATCCCCCGATTCGACTGCCTCTTCAGGAGGATCTTCTGTCGCAGCAGCAAGGGACGGTCCTCCACCCGAACCTATCCAGCCTCCACCTCCATGTGTGGAGATTGAGCGGTGGCAGTTGATGCCATTTGACTTGCCTCCTGAAGAATGTGATGTTCTTGAAAGGCTTTACTCACATGTTTCCTCCTGTTCCTTTCGTAATGCCTCAGTAGGACTTGAATCTGGTATTAACTTATCTGATGTGTGCTCCGTTCGAGCCACTCCACAACTGTCCTCTTTGTCTTCTGACTCTCAAAACCGCTTTCCTGGTTGCCATCACCTCTGCCAGAAGAGTCGGTGAGCTCCAGGCTCTTTCCTCTAAGCCTCCTTTCCTCTCTGTCCATTCGGACAAAGTTGTTCTGAGGACTCGTCCTTCTTTTCTACCCAAGGTGGTTACTGCCTTTCACATCGGCCAGACTATTACCTTGCCCACCTTCTTTCCGCCTCTGCATCCTTCGAAAGAGGAAGAGAGGCTTCACCGCCTGGACCCAAAACGTGCACTTTCTTTTTATCTGAACCGCACACAACAGTTCTGGGTGGACGACCAACTTTTTGTTGGCTACGTGGGTGCTAAGAAGGGACGGGTGGTGCACAAACGGACCATCTCTAGGTGGGTCGTTTTGTGCTCAAGGTCTGTTATTCCTTGGCTAAAAAGGTTCCTCCTTAGGGTCTGCGCGCCCAATCCACTCGGGCCACGGCGGCTACTACTGCCCTGGGACGGGAGTCCCTTTGCAGGACATTTGTCAGGCAGCTACACAGAACTTGTTGCACACGTTTGCCAAGCACTACTACCTCGACAGCCAAGTCCGGAGGGATGGCTTCTTTGACCGTTCAGTTCTCCAGGACTTCCTGGTGTGATCTTGGTTTGCAGACCCACCACCGGGGTTGGTATTGCTGGGGTATCTATTTTAAGGTAAGGAATCTAACTAACGTGTTTCTTTCAGATGCACAAGTTACTTACCTTCGGTCACTATATATCTGTAAGAAACATTAGTTAGTTAGATTCCTTACCGCCCCACCCATCCTCCCCGTTCTGCAAACCAATATCTAGGGTTGAGGTCATCCCTTTCAGGGCCCTAGTTTCATGGCACCAGTGTCGGTTTCTTGCATGGCTCTGCCTTCCTGGCGGAAAGCTATGTACAGAACTGACGTCAGCGCGCTAGGGAGACGTTTAAGTACTCTGACGACATCATCCCGGCGATCACTACGCCGATGATGGACGCAGAGCCACAGACAACGCCTACTGACGCGCAGGGGTACTGCTGACGAAAACTTTCCGGATCCAATCTGACACCTGGGGGTTATTCTAAGGTAAAGAATCTAACTAACTAATGTTTCTTACAGATATATCGTTACCGAAGGTAAGTAACTTGTGCTTTAACTAATCTGTAAATCCTAGAATCAAAATTTAGTTCTTTAATTTTGAATTAGAACTCTTCTTCTAAAATGCATTCAAAATGTAGGGATATAGCGGAATTGAGTCAACCTCATGAGACTCTTGAAGATGTCGTTAGTAAACCCGCAGTTGCTGCTTTTCTTACAATTAAATCCGACCACTTGCAATATGCTAGCTTTTTCCATACCGTTTATGTTTCTGGGGAATATGATTGCTAAATGTATTCAGCACCTTTTACGTAACCAAGGTTATTCCTCTTATTATTAATTCTTGAAAGAACGAGGTAGTGAATCCTCTACACTATTGAGAGCTTCGAAATTAACTTATTTTAGTGCCTCAAAGTGAACAGAGTGAAATGGCATCACCTTGAACCGAGTGAAATGGCCACACCTTGAACAATGTATCGATTGATTATGAAGCCTGGTATTGGGAAAAAAAACCTGACTGGTGAAAGGGAAGTAGGGAATTCTGGAGTACAAAGTGAAATCTCTCAAATGAAAATAAATACATTTCTTTACTCCTTATAACTGGAAATAAAAGATTCAATATGTTGAGTTGGGTTCCCTCGCTGGAAAAAATATGTTATTTAAAAATAAGACAGATATCTGTTATTTAGTTCAGTCATTCAGATTCTTACACTGCTTCGCTGATATACAAAAGGTGACTATAGTAAGTAACAATGAAGTTGAAAGGGGATGAATTAAAAGGGACAGCGAGACCAAAATGGTCTTACTATTTCAAAGCCAATGAAAATGCTTTTTTAGCTTTATTTGTAGTTATTCTAAAGTGATAATGAAACAACGTCTTATTTATGTTAATAAGGATTAGTCGAGCCAGAATCCTTTATCACTGAAAAAATAGAAATAACATGTTTTTTTAATTTATTCGCATTTAGATCAGTGTGACAATGCAGTTACCATTTTGCCATTTAAAAAAGTTGAGTAACAAAAATAAAAATAAATATGAAATCATTAATGAGAGTAAAGGGACTACTAATTTAGCTTTAATTGCATTTAGTTGCATTTTTGACAGGGCTTGAATTGAATAAAGAAAAGGAAAAGACAATGAAAAGTTGCACAATGAAACTTGATCAGTATTGTTAATAAGTTAGATGAAGAACAACAAAACAAAAGCATACGAGTGAGAGAAAAAATGGCTACATATTCAGGTGCTGTATATTTAGCTATGTGCAATAAAGCGAATGGCACTTTATGTTTTGATAGGCAAATTTTATTGATTTTAAAAACATATGAACAAGTGAGCCAATACACGAAAGTCACAAGTATAAGCCCATTCACACAAGCACTGTACCCCCCAATCACGATCCCCATAAAACTACATAGGCGAATTTTGGAAACATGTTAAACAGGAAGGATATGGGGAGGTACTCTGCACACAGTCAGGAGGGGGGCTGGGACTTCGGGAGAACCACGATGGTGGCAATACCCGCCTCCGGCAGAAACAAACCTCTTTCCACGGTTTCTTTAAATAAGTTAGCTAGGTGGGGCCCTAGGGTGTCTCGGTATGGGCACTTTGTTACTAAGACTAAATAATATGAATACATAATGAAGTTGAACACATGGAATCTGATGGACATATTTATAATCAAATGCAATGAAGCAGCAGACGGTCGTGAATTTTGTGTTATATAAGTTGGTTTGAAGTAAGTAATTTTATGGCCAGTCACTGTTAATGATGAACGTGCTGAGGAAATTGGTGCCTTCATTCTGGGACAGAAATTGCTAAGTGAAACTGCATTTCCAGCAATTTTCTATTTATAGCCAATTTGTTTTAACTACTGCTGTATTCACTGGGCCTTCATTTAGGATGCATATGGCTAGACAATGCTCCATGGTCTTTGACCCAGGGTGAAAGAATGTCTGACTAGGCCTTGTATCTTGAATCCACCATTCCATTGTAGGAGTTTCTGAGCAGTGCTTTTTCGTGTGCTGTTTATTTTTCATGGACTCAAGATTATCACTGTAGGTGTATGTAGCAGTTTCTTTAAGAGGTATGTGATGGATGTGCGGAATTATCTGGGTTCATTTGTGAATGCAGTATCCCAGGGACACATCAGATTCTCAGGGTTATAGTGTGTATCTGTTCATGGTTGAGTATTCACTTGTTGTCCGTGCACACACATCAGCTATGGAATGCAAAACAAAGTCTTTAATATCTTCTTGTCTGTAAATTTGATGTCTCCTTCTCTGTGCATTAAGGTCTATCCTCGCGGCCTGACTCTTCATAGAGCTTTGGAGAAAGGACTGGACCTGCATTACTCAGACCATTTTCTGCTGACTTTATGAGCCATCCTACTAACAATGCCTGCAGGCATGACCCGGGAACTGGAGGAATCTACACTTGCTTCAAGCGAGGAAGAAGACGAAAAGAAAACGGAGTAAGTGAATGAGATGAAACATTTGGGCTTCCTTTACTAGAAGGAAAACCACATTTCAACTGTTGCTAAGTTTTATTTTTTAAATAGAGCACTGCGTTGTCGATGAAGGGTTCTGCCTCAAATTCTCATTCTTCCAGCTGCCTGCAACCTCTCCAAATGTTGCAGCCCTTTGTCCTAGGAATACACCAATTGGTAGGTGACGTCCCATCAGGGAGAAGTGTCCCTGCTTATCACACAGTGATGGTAATAATGTGCTTATCCACCAATATACATGGTACACTGCCAGAAGCACAATCACTTTAGTATGTTACAGAATGAATCTATGTCCATAGTTGCCGATGGCGGACTCTGACGTCACTGCTGTTTGGGATGTTTCTTGCCATTCATTCTTTCTGAAGCTGTGGACTGCCCATACATTTAATCCATACATAAAAATGCGGTATCTCTACGGAAATGAAACACTACGAAATTAGAGCCACACCACAGATTTAAAGTATGTTACCTTAGACTTGTAGGTATTGTCTGTTTGGAAGTCCCTATTCATTAGATCTTGGGTACTCACAAACTTTCTCGCGGGGGCAAAACTGCAGTCCGGTTTATGGCCGACGGCGGCAGCGATGCGCCTGCGGGCGAGGTCGGTGGGGACCGGGTTAGAGGGGACAGGGCTAGAGTTTAAGGAAAAAATTACCACCTTTCCTAAAACATTAGTAGGCAATGCTGTATTTCAAATGCAGATGTAACTACAAAGTTTCAAGGAGGACATTTTGATAATTTTTATTATCATACAATAGCAAGTCAGCTGGTAAACCCATCCTCGCTGGATATTTCGGGGTGGCCAACATGATGTAAATAAAAACAGGTGCATTTAAATGAAAATGGCGCTATTTTATACTACTCAGTGTTGATAGTATAGGAAATCTCTTCCCAACAAACCTCTTTCCAAAGAAACTTAATACGCGCTTTGCAACCAGTTGTAACAATATTAGTACTTCACACGGGCTCCCTGGGACATTACGCCACCCCATCTGCCACGAAATATAAAGGGAACAGCTTTTTGTCCCCTGTAGGGACCATAGTTAAGGCATCTATCTAAAATTCAGCAAGCAACCACTTGAAGCCCGAATGGCTTGGTGCAAAGACCTAATGCATTCTTGTATGATTTATTTGTTGCTTGACTATTGATAAGTGTTCTTTTTGAAGGGCGAGCATTTTGTTTAGAACAAATAAATCCTACTTTCAAGTCGTCAACATTTGTCGTCTCTTAATGACACCTGTACCCCACAACTTCCTCCAACCCTCAGAGTAATGCATGTAAACACTGTGCAGACATTCCGCGCAGTAGCAGTCGCATCACATCTGGGAGCCCTCTATAGAAAACAGAGCTAAAGGGTCATTCAAAAAAGTGAAAAAAATGTTAACTTCTTCTCCAAGGCTACGAAGTCTCAGCTCTTTGATATTCTGTTTCTATTTAGCTGGGCAATGGTTATATAGCCAAAGCATGGCATATCACTTTCTAATTCGCATTGATTGGGAAACGCAAGGAGAAATCACTAAGAAAACGGGGGGAAAGAAGGAGAAAACAGTGGAAAAAGACGGGAAATGCAAGGAGAAAGCACTTCGAAAACAGGGGAGGTGGGGAGATGGAGAAAGCAGTGAAAAGGGAGGAAAAACAAGCAGGAAGCACTGTGAAAACAGGGGAAAGGAAGGATAAAGCAGTGAAAAAGGCAGGGAAAACCAGTAGTAAGCACTCAGAAAACGGCGGGAAAGGAAGGACAAAGCTATGGAAAAAGTGGAAAAAGCAAGCAGAGAGCACTCGGTGATCCTACTTTGAACGTAGGACCAAGCTGCTCTGTAGGGGAAGCAGCCTTTACAACAAGGTTTTTACCACGTTGTGACTTTACCACGCATTTTTAAGCACGCATGTTTTTACAACGTGTATGTTTTTTCAACAGATACCTTTGCCACTCATTAAAGGTAAGTTGAGGGGTGTTGGGGGCCTCACCCCACAATCCATTGTTTTATTTATATATATATATATATATATATATATATATATCAATGCGTGGTAATGGCATACGTTGTAAAAACATACACGTTGCAAAAAAATGCAGGGTAAAAAATGTGTGGTTAGGGCATGCAAAGTATTTCCCTGCATTGTTCTGTCGTACAACCCTCTGCACGTGGCGAGGAGGGAAGCAGGCTGGCCCGATCCAGGGATGCCCTCTGCGGCAGTCCACAGTGGCGTGAGAGAGTGCAGGCGAGAGCAGGCTGCAGGCAGCGTCAGAAGAGCAGGCTCCCGGGCAGAGATGTTGGCAACAAAAGCAGGAAGCTTTTCGAAAGGCCCATATAAAAGTCAGCTGTGAAAGCGCAACAGCTGACTTTTAAAGGACCTTTGCTTCCCCCCGTGCGTGACATCACAGAGGCTCTCAGTAAACACAGAAGAGAGCTGCTGTAGCTTGAGCATACAAAGTGAAGCAGCTTTCACGCTTGCTCCAGTGGTGCTCCTTAGTGTTTACTGGCCCTTCTTTGTGAAACACCAGTACATTGACAGCAAGGTCCGCGGGCCGCCAAAGAAGGTCTGCCGGGCCGCTGGCAGCCCATGGCCCATGCTAAGAGCTTCACAGCACTAGATGGTCCTTTTTACACACATATAGTCCTGAGGATGGTCTCATGAATGTGTATTGCTTAGATACTGAAAAGTCAGTACAAACATCAGTCCATATAAAGTAGAACTATTTGTATTACAGTCCTTTGTATTCTTTTTATTAGGTTTCGCCTGGCGTCCGCTGCGCAGCAGCATTCGCGCAGGCGAAATCTTTTGAGAACAGCCTAGGGCTTTGTCCCGCCTCTCTCTTCCGTTGGCTAGCTCCATAAATGGAGGCTAGCCATTGGAAGAGAGATCTGTCCGTCATTGTCCGAGGCGATTCGTGGGCGTTCCGGCGATTTTTTTTTTTCCCTCTCCGCCCCTTTGCGATCGTCATTGCGGCTGTGGGCGTTTTTTTTTTTTTTTGTCTCGGCGTGTTTTTTTCATTTCTAACGTGTGCTTTGCAGGGGTGGGCTGCGCGATTTCACTTTACTTCATTTGCTACCAGGTAAGCGGTATTATGTACTATTTTTTTTATCCCGTCCCCCCTCCTGCTGTCCGTGTGCTCGTCCCGCTGTCCGTGTGCCCGTTAACCCGCCCCCCTCCCGCTGTCCGTGTGCTGTGTGCCGTCGGTCCATGTGCACGATGTGCTTCTTTCCCGACCATTTGATGGTAATGGTTTTGCTGTGCTGTCTGTCACAGTATGCCTCCTGCACCCCTATCCGTTCTCTGCTTAGACCGTCATCCCGCATCACTCTGTCCCGTGAATTATGCTTGTGACAGACGCACAAGAGCCGGAGGCTGGTGCCTGGTGGGCATCTGAGGCGATTGGAGCAGGTACGCGGGGTGACTCCCGTCAGCTCCCCTGCTAAGTGGGCCTCTAGTCATCACGATGGGTCGGCTTGTGTCGGGAATGGACCGGGGGTCTCAGCCCAGCTCCCTCCGCAGAGATCCGCTTCTCTCTAAACGCCCCCACGTTATAAGCAGCCTCCTTGGCCTCTCTGCTGACGCAGCCATGGTCTCGTTGGCCTCTCTGCCTCTGAGAAAATAAACATGTTCCCACAACGTTTTCAAAACACGTGAGACTTTTACCTATCACTTTCAAGTCTGATGACCTCGTAATTAAATATTTTTCACACTACGCCGCGTGCCCCCCCTCCGAAAAAAAAACACGTTCAGCAGTTGAACAAAATTAATTCAACCTCTCAAAAATTCAAGAGTGACTAATCCGATTTTCGTGCTTTTCAAGAAAAACAAGGAGCTTTTATCGCGCAACCTGGGGTAACGATTTACGGATTGGTTATTTCGGTATTGTCTTTTCCGGTCCTCAACATTTATATTAGTAGCATCTATGGTAACTCAGCTGCCTCCACAAACCCCACGAACAGACTTTTGGGATTAAACAAACAATCACGCCACGTACTCTAAAAGTACCTCTATTGATATGACAGAAAAAAATGCTCACTGTTTTGCTTAAATATTTTGCTAAATTCAAGCCGGCTGCCCCTCAATGCTATTCCGTAAAGAGTGAGTGCACGCGCAGCTACGGGGTGAGTTATCGAGCAGTCTTCTAGAGGGTAAAGGAAGCAGCCATCTTTTCTCAAAGCTCAGTGTTACGGACAGTACTAAAGCACATTCATAGACCACCACCACCACTCTGGGCGGCAACTATTCTTTGGTCTCTGATAACGCACTTCACTCACTATCAGCAGAAAGCCAAAAGGAAAAATATACTGATGTCCATCTGCAGTCTCTCCTATATCTCCTATATCAGGAATGTGCTCGTCTAACCAAACATCCGGAGAGCTTTAGCAAACGGTTTTTATATGCAGGTAAGGAGGGACAGACTTCCTCTGGTAAGATTACCAGATACACAGCACCCTTCTGAGGAGGAAAAGATGAGGCAGCGAACGGCAATAGGCCAATTCAAACTGTCCGATAACAAAACCACGTTTGAGTGGAAGAAAATGCAAACTCTCCCCTATTGGTATAAGTGAACTAGTTTAAGCTTACTAACGGCTTGGCAATCCGTTTAAAATAAACACTGAAATGAAGCACGTTCTAAATCGTCGTGTTTTCTCTTTCTTGGCTCGTTATCTGATCGCCTCAAACTGAAAAGGGGGTGTTATTTCTGACAGAGTTCCCCCAGGAGGACAAACGGCACTGCAGATGAGGAGTGCAAAATCTGGGCGTGCAAGTAAACACTGAAACAGGATAGCTCCCAGCACGAGACGGGCAGGCTGAGAGGAGTCGGCAGGGGGCTGTGTGTGTGTGTGGGGGGGTGGGGCTCTGTGTGTGTGTGTGTGGCTCTGTGTGCGTGTGGCTGTGTGTGTGTGTGGGTGCAAATGCAATAGGTCTCGCATTTGCGAAAGATTAAGCTATTGACATTGTAAAGACAATGCCATTTATTTATCTGTTTTCAAAACCAACACATAAATAAACAATTTGTCATTTACAATGCCAATAGCTCTAACCTTGTCAAAGGCGAAACCGTTAAATGCTTGTTAAGATTTTGTTTCTTAGGCTGAGTTATATTGTTTACCACGTAGGACCTCTTGTGAATTCACATATATCAGACTCCTTTAAGTCTTATCTTGTGGATTTTGTATATATGTGGCCTTTGATGTATTTGCTTGTACTTCTTTGTTTTGTATAGAATGCATCTTTACATTTTTTCACCTCATTGCTAAAACTATTGATTTTCATACCATGGCGCAGAATACATCGCTTTCTTTTTTCTATGCCATCAAAAATTCTTTCTACATAAATGATATTCAGCAATTGATTTGGCTAGATTGGATCCTGAATGATTAATCTAAAAAGAGATAGCAAAACATAATTGTAATAATTCCTTCAGGAGCTTCTTGTTGTTTACACTATTTAGAAAAATGCGGCATGGATACATTGATCAATCAATCAATCATTTGTAAAGCACACTACATACCCACGAGGGTCTCAAGGCGCTTGTGTGGGGGGGGGCTACTGATCGAACAGCCAGATCGTGAGTATCCTCCTAAGGCCAGCAGGTCTTGGGTCTATCATAGGCTCAGTGGGAGGGTGTTCCATGTCTTGGCGGCGAGGTGGGAGAAGGATCTCCCACCGGTGGTTGTTCTTCGGATGCGCGGGACGGTGGCGAGTGAGAGGTCGGTGGAGCGTAGCTGGAGGTTGTTGATGTACAAGGTGAGCCGTCTGTTGAGGTAGGCTGGGCCTGTCTTGTGAAGGGCCTTGTGTGCATGGGTGAGGAGCTTGAAGGATATCCTCTTGTTGACGGGGAGCTAGTGCAGGTTTCTCAGGTGTGGGGTGATGTGGCCGTGGCGTGGTACGTCGAGGAGCGGTCGTGCCGAGGCGTTTTAGATGCGTTGTAGTAGTTTCATGAGCTTGGTCGGGGCTCCCGCGTAGAGGGCGTTTCCGTAGTCGAGTCTGCTGCTGACTAGGGCCTGGGTGACTGTCTTTCTTGTATCTGTTGGGATCCATCTGTAGATCTTGCGGAGCATGCAGAGGGTGTTGAAGCAGGAGGAGGAGACGGCGTTGACTTGCTTGGTCATTGAAAGTGTTGAGTCGAGGATGATTCCCAGGTTTAGTGCGTGGTCGGTGGGTGTCGGGGAGTGTTGGGGCTGTCCCCAGTGCCGTCGGCCACCAGGAGTCGTCCCAGGCTGAAGGGTTGTAGTCGAGGATGAGGACTTCCGTCTTGTCCGAGTTCAGCCTCAGACGGCTGGTCTTCATCCAGTCGACGACAGTCTTCATTCCTTCGTGGAGGTTGGCTTTGGAGGTGATGAGGTCCTTGGTGAGGGAGAGGATCAGCTGAGTGTCCTAGGCGTAGGAGATTATGTTGAGGTCGTGCTGTCGACTATGTGTGCGAGCGGGGCCATGTAAATGTTGAACAGTGTCGGGCTGAGGGAGGATCCCTAGGGTACGCCGCAGATGATCTTGGAGGCTTTGGAACGGAATGGGGGGAGGCGGACGCTCTGGGTTCTGCCGGAGAGGAAGGAGGTGGTCCAATCCAGAGCCTTGTCTCGGATCCCTGCGGCATGGAGGCGTGCGCGTAGTGTGCAGTGGCAGACGGTGTCGAAGGCGGCAGAGAGGTCTAGGGGGAGGAGTGCTACGGTCTCGCCGTTGTCCAGCAGGGTCCTGATGTCGGTGGCGGCGATGAGGGCAGTCTCTGTGCTGTGGTTGCTGCGGAACCCTGACTGGGAAGGGTCCAGAATTCTGTTTGAAGAGGTTACAAGTAGATGCAAATAACAACAGATGCAAGTGAAGAAATGAAACTTCATGTTTCATAAACTAGGTTTGCCAATGTGGTATCGGCGATCCTTGATGATAGGTGACGACTAAGTAAGATGAGACACAGAAGATTGGAGGTCAGTTATTACTAAAGAGACCCCCCATTAAGACTGGAGCAACTCTGATACACAGAGTATTTAGATACAAGGGTTCCCTCAGGAAAGACAAATTTGTGGCCCATTAGCCACCCCTCATTTTAAGAGCAATAGCAGGGATTATGAGAAATCTTTCATTGGAAGCGGAAACTGCAAGTGATGGACAGCCTACCCATGCCTGAACAGCTGATAAACCACATAAAAACACATGCACCCAGTCAAAGGTGCCAATGGAACAGGATAAGACATTTCAAATTGGAAATCTGAAACCTTTTGAGGTGAAACACTACACAATGTGTTCCATTGTGCTCTCACGCAATGTGCATTGGGAGCATGATAGACCCTGAGTAGGAGGGCTGAAATTCACAGATGAAACACAAGGATAGGGTAACTGGTTAGAAAAACAGCATCTGTTTGTTTAATTAATTAAGTAGACAATTACACTCAATGAAACACAGACAAGCAAATGAAACCATGACAAGCTCAGGCTCAGCAGTAATTTAGTGATGTGCTAACAGTTCAATTCACAGAATACTACTAGGATTGGAAAAATAACTTCGAAAGGCCGATGCATAAAAGCATACTGGAGCTGTAACTGTATCTGTGAGGATCTGGACCAACTCGAATGAGACTTTGAACAAGAGAAGATGTGTTAGAGCAGATGAATAACAAAAATCAGACTACAAGGAAATAGCTGCAGCAGAACTGTAAAAGGTCAAACCTCAGAATGTATAGAAAGATATGGATATGGTGCCTGAAGTACTAATATGACGGTATGAAATATGAAGGAAGGAGAGGGTGAACTTACATGTTTTGTTTGATCCTGGGAATAATCAAATTGGCATAGATGAGCACAAAGAAAATAGGCTGAATTCTATCTAGACAGAAGCAAGAGATGTTATGTTAAAAAATATATGGTCAGCAGAAAGAGCCAATCCTAACGGGAGCACATTAACATTGAATGTCTCTCTTTCAGAAAAAAAGACATTAGTGTCTTAGAACCAATCAAGTCAAGATGGGCCTACCTGCAAGAATTGCAACCACCAGGAAAATGTATTTTAAAAAACATATGGGCACTCCGATGTTCTGACCTTGACAAGTTTTGAGCAACCATCTTCTTTGCAAGCAACTCTAGAAACACAAAAAGTTTTGGGTGATCCTGAACAACTTCAGACAAGTTCCTCCAGTGGCAAACTCCGCAAACAGGGAAACAACCTTTACAACGCAGTCATTACTACGCACTACCTTTACAACTCAGTCATTACCACTTAGAGAATGCCAACAGGCCTCGCCGAACACGACCCACGTCCAGTTCTCCTGCCTCCCCTGCTGCCAGACACTCACTGCCACCCCGACCCCCAACACCGCCGACGCCAGCCCCGGCGACACCCTAAAATGCATCCTCTTCAACGTACGCTCCGTACACAAACATGCCATAGAAGTCTGGAACCTACTCGACTCTCTCTCGCCTGACCTGGACCAACACACCCTCTGCCTCCGACATCAGCACCGCCATCCCAGAGGAAAGAAAGCCTCAACCACCCAGGAGGGGGCCTCGGCATAGCCCACAAGAGCACCCTCCGCCTCACCACATGCAGCGAAACCTTCCCCTCCGCCAAACACCTGCACTTCCAGATCCAGACCACCCACAAAGTCACACTCCGAGGAACCCTCGTCTACAGACCACCCGGCCCCAGAAAACCCTTCGCCACCACCATCACTGACTTCATTGCATCCCACGCCATCGCCTCAACAAACTACATACTCATTGGAGACCTGAACTTCCACCTAAACAACCCCAGCGACCCCAACTCCACTATCCTTTGTGACAACCCCGCCAGCATCGGACTTTAACATCTTTTCAACACACCGACCCACAGAGCAGGACACACCCTCGACCTGATCTTCGCGGCAGGAAACAGCGTCCAATTCAGCCACACAACGCAGCCACCATGGACCAACCACCACTGCGTACACTTCGCCATCAACAAACCCATAGCACCCAAACCAGCCCCACGCGCCCACCACAAAGGAACTGGAACAAGGTTACTGACGAGCAACTTCACTTCACCCTCACCCGAGACAACCACACCTGGGCACCCGACACAAATGATGCAAACGACACAACCAGAGAACTCCACACGTGGATCTCAAACTGCGCAGACGAGCTCGCCCTGCTACCCAAACACTACAGACATCGCCCCAGGAAAGCCGCCTGGTTCACCACCGCTCTCCAAGAAGCCAGACGCATTGCAGATGCCTGGAGAAGAACTGGAGAAACGCCAAGACAAACAAAAACCACACCACCTACAACGACGCCATGATGGACTACTACAACCAGATCAGAGCCACCAAGAGGAACTTCATCCACAACAAAATCCTGGCCAACTCCACCAACTCTAAGGAACTTTTCAGTGTCATTCAAGAATTCACCAACCCACGTAGCGAAGTCACAGACATCACCCAATCCCAAGACCTCTGAGACAGGCGTGGAACCTATTTCCACCTCAAGATCAAAAACCTCTACAACAACTTCATCGACCATCCACCAGGTGCCACAGAATGCCCCTGCCCCCCAGAAACATCAGCCCGCTCACCATCTCCAACAGGACACCGATCATGACCGAAGACAACGCCTCAACCATAAAAAGCATCCACTCAGGGCCCCCACCGACCCCTGCCCCCTCACATGTACCACAGAGCCACGGCCGCCATCGCACCTGTACTACAATGCCCAATCAACACCACCTTCAAAACGGGCACCTTCCCAGATGACTGGAAGCGCGCAGAAGTCAGACCCCTGCTCAAGAAGCCCACAGCTGACCCCATCGACCTCAAGAACTATCAGCCCATCTCGCTCCTCCCCTTAGCAGCAGAGAAAACAGTAAACAGCAAACTGACACAAATCATTGAAGAGAACGCTGTCTTTGACCTCTCCCAATCCGGATTCCGGAGCAACCACACCACAGAGACCGCCCTCCTCGCCGCCACAGACAACATCTGCACCCTCTTGGACCAAGTCAACTCTGCAGCCCTCATCCTACTTGACCTATCAGCGGCCTTCGACGCTGTCTCCCACCGCACACTAGTCGCCAGACTACACGACGCAGGAATTCAAGGAACAGCCCTGGACTGGATCCGATCATTCCTTACCGGAAGAAGCCAAAGGATCAGACTCCCACCCTTCCTCTCCGACCCCACGAAAATCACTTTCGGAGTCCCACAGGGTTTATCACCGAGCCCCACCCTCTTCAACATCTACATGGCCCCCCCTCTTAGCCATCGTCCGACAACACAGCCTCAATATTGTATCCTACGCAAACGACACCCAGCTCATCCTCTCCCTCACCAATGACCCCACCACTGACAAACTCAACTTCCAGAAAGGAATGCAAGACGTCGCAGTCTGGATGACCAGCAGCTGCCTGAAGCTCAATGCCGAGAAGACAGAAGTCCTCATCTTCAGTACCACCCCTTCTGCATGGGACAGCACCTGGTGGCCGACCACCCTTGGAAGCCCACCTACCCCCTCAGACCACGCCAAGACCCTCCGCATCGTACTCAACTCATCACTCTCCATGAACTGACAAGTCAATGCCGTCACCTCCAGATGCTTCAACACCCTCCGCAAGACCTTCAAGTGGATCCCCCCTGAGCCAAGGAAGACAGTGACACACACACTCATCCCCAGCAGACTGGACTATGGAAATGCACTCTACGCCAGCATCAACAAGTCCCTACTCCGCAAACTCCAGACAATACAGAACACCGCCGCCAGACTCGTCCTCGGCATCCCCCAACACGAACACATCAGATAACACCTACAAAGTCTCCACTGGCTCCCAGTGTAGAAAAGAGTCACTTTGAAAATCCTCACTCACGCCTACAAATTCCTACACAACATCTGACCAAAATACCTCAACGAAAGAAACAAGTTCCACGTATCCAATAGAAACCTCTGAGCTTCCAACCTCGCTTTGGCCCGAACCCCGTGCATCCACAGAGCCGGAGCAGGCAGAAGATCCTTCTCTCACATTGCAGCTAAGACCTGGAACGAGCTACCGGCAGACATCAGACGCGCCCCCTTCCTGAACACCTTTAGGAAGACTCTCAAGACCTGGCTCTTCGGCTAAGCAGAATGCGTTGTGATGGCATGCGTTGTAAAAACATGTGTTGTAAAGGCATGCGTGTTTGCATTGTAACGTCATACATCCCCGCAAACATCACCTCGCAACAATGGGAGAACTACATCACAACGGCTCCAACGTCACTTAAAACGACGTACCGGAACCTCCCAGCCAGGGCCGGACTGGGAACCCTGGCAATTTTCTCATACCAGCCATTGGGGAAGCACTGCCTGGCCCCGGGAAGCTGAAAATACTTGCTTGCTGCTTTTGTTCCTGGGGGCCGACATTGCAGCTCTGCTGCAAAACTGGTCACCCGTAACAAAACCATCCCCCACTGCTGTAAAACCAGCCCCCACCATTCCTGCCTCCCGGGGAAAAGCCTGATGCCCGATACTGCCATTCCGGCCCTGCTCCCATCTACAAGATAGTGTGGAGGGAGACTCCCTCCTACAAATGAGTGCGCTGGTTTGCAATGAAACTCATTGGTTCCTTCACCACATTTTTTCAAAGTTTCATCCGTATTTATTCCATATAATTACAAATCAATTATCCATTTTAGTAATCCATATGATTATTGTTTTTTATTTCACAATTTCTTGCAGGTTATCTTGCCAATAGTCAATACATCTTTAGCACCCAATGCATTTCGGGTCCAAAGGAATAGACCCTTCGTCAGGGGACTATGTAATGAAAGGAAACAGGACCAATTAATTCACTGTCCAATATTCACAATATCAATACAGTTACCACAAAAATAAAACTAAACTACCTGAAATCTTACACACAAATGCTAAGTCGGTACATTTATAATCAGCTCTAGCTCGTCTAATACAATACAATATCACTTTCCTGATATCCAACCTATCTAGATAAAGAATATGAGATTCACCACCTCACAAAGAAAATTCTAGTGCAGTCCAGGATCGCCTGGCTTTAAATATACAATAAACCATCCGTTCTACTTACATGCGACCATTCGGTCTGCTACATGCAGTGTACTGTCGTATTAGCGTTCTCAAAGTTACGCGCCAAATGTTAAGGGGCAAACTAATGAGTAAAGTTCCGCTCACGTGATCGGAAAGCCTTCCAATCACGGCAGTGTTCTACTCAAGTCATGTGACGGGGTCCATATTAACTTCAAGGAAGTGGGTTATGTAAACAAACTAAGAGCTGCCGATACGTTGTGCATAGAAAATCAAAACATATACGTGATATTGACATTGTGTATATGCAAAACCCAATTGCAATAAACTGTAAATGAAAATGAACAAATAATTAACTTAATCAGGATTTCTAGAATCACTTCAAGGGTCACGGACATAGTCCAAGCCTATAGTAATGAAAATTTACAAAAAGCATGAGTATTCTATTCGGTCATTAAGCCCAATGGGGTGGGCAGAATTAAGTTTTTTGATCCAATAATATTCGCATTTAAGTCTTTGCTTAGAAGGATCCAAGTCTCTGCGTGGGGAGATTCTCTCCAAAACCGTGAATCGTAACTGAGAAATTTGGTGTCGAGCTTCAAGCCAGTGGCATGCGATAGTGGATTTGGAATTCATGAGTCTAATATTGCTCTTATGCTCAGTTATGCGTGTTTTAACTTTTCTTTTGGTCTGACCAACATATGTTTTGCCACAAGGGCATTTGATGGCATATATACAATTCATAGTGTCACATGTACTGTTGTGTTTCAATTCAATTTGATGCCCTTTGGTAGGGTGGGTAAATTGATTTCCCATGATCACATTACCCACCCTACCAAAGGGCATCAAATTGGGTTTTGCATATACACAATGTCGATATCACGTATATGTTTTGATTTTCTATGCACAACGTATCGGCAGCTCTTAGTTTGTTTACATAACCCACTTCCTTGAAGTTAATATGGACCCCGTCACATGACTTGAGTAGAACACTGCCTTGATTGGAAGGCTTTCCGATCACGTGAGCGGAACTTTACTCATTAGTTTGCCCCTTAACATTTGGCGCGTAACTTTGAGAACACCAATACGACAGTACACTGCGTGTAGCAGACCGAATGGTCGCATGTAAGTAGAACGGATGGTTTATTGTATATTTAAAGCCAGGCGATCCTGAACTGCACTAGAATTTTCTTTGTGAGGTGGTGAATCTCATATTCTTTATCTAGATAGGTTGGATATCAGGAAAGTGATATTGTATTGTATTAGACGAGCTAGAGCTGATTATAAATGTACCGACTTAGCATTTGTGTGTAAGATTTCAGGTAGTTTAGTTTTATTTTTGTGGGAACTGTATTGATATTGTGAATATTGGACAGTGAATTAATTGGTCCTGTTTCCTTTCATTCCATAGTCCCCTGACGAAGGGTCTATTCCTTTGGACCCGAAATGCATTGGGTGCTAAAGATGTATTGACTATTGGCAAGATAACCTGCAAGAAATTGTGAAATAAAAAACAATAATCATATGGATTACTAAAATGGATCATTGATTTGTAAATATATGGAATAAATACGGATGAAACTTTGAAAAAATGTGGTGAAGGAACCAATGAGTTTCATTGCAAACCAGCGCACTCATTTGTAGGAGGGAGTCTCCCTCCACACTACTTACCAGGTTCTTTAAGACAAGGTAAGGACGCCTTGTGACATGAGTCGCGCTAATTGTTAATTCAAGAACTACTCGTTAAAAACATTGTAAAAATTAAGAGTGCACAAGGATAACAACTCCATAGATACCCATCTACAAGATCCCATGATGATGTTATCTCAGCAGAACCGGGTTAACCAAATGTGCAAGAAGCAGTGCCCTCAGCAGCTTGCACAGCTGGGGATGAAACCGAAGCAGAACAAGCATTTGCAATGCAACAGGTCTCGCATTATGAAAGTTTGAGCTATTGGTCTTGTAGATGACAATTTCTTTATTTATGTGTTGGTTTTGAAAATAGCTAAATTAATAGCTTTGTCATTTACAATGCCAATAGTTATAACTTTCGCAAATGTGACACCTATAGCATTTGTAATGCAACATGTTTTGTATTTACGTGACTGAGATATATTGATATTACAAATAACAATGGCTTTTAATTTTTTTAAATAATTCTTAAATAAAAGTGATTGTAATTTATAATAATAATTTGTGAAGATTATGTTCAGTGTATTTTATTGTGACGAAAATCCCAAAACAGAAGTGAAATATTAACATCTATTTTGTGACATTTGTAATAAAGCTTGAAACATTGAGAGAACATATTTGAACCAGTTGTTGTTGAATGGTTGCACAGATTGATGCTGTGATGGCACGGAGTGATGTTGTGGTGGCGACGAGTGGTGCTGTGGCGTTCAGTGATGCTGTGGTAGCGCATAGTGATGCTGTGGTGGCCCTGAGTGATGCTGTGGAGGCCGTGAGTGATGCTGTGGAGGCCGTGAGTGATGCTGTGGAGGCCGTGAGTGATGCTGTGGAGGCCGTGGGTGATGCTGTGGAGGCCATAAGTGATGCTGTGGAGGCCGTGAGTGATGCTGTGGAGTCCATGAGTGATGCTGTGGAGTCCATGAGTGATGCTGTGGGGGCCGTGAGTGATGCTGTGGGGGCCCTTAGTGATACTGTGGAGGCCCTGAGTGATACTGTGGAGGCCCTGAGTGATACTGTGGAGGCCCTGAGAGATGCTGTGGAGGCCCTGAGTGATACTGTGGAGGCCCTGAGTGATACTGTGGAGGCCCTGAGTGATGCTGTGGAGGCCCTGAGTGATACTGTGGAGGCCCTGGGTGATGCTGTGGAGGCCCTGAGTGATGCTGTGGAGGCCCTGAGTGATGCTGTGGAGGCCCTGAGTGATGCTGTGGAGGCCCTGAGTGATGCTGTGGAGGTCCTGAGTGATGCTGTGGAGGTCCTGAGTGATGCTGTGGAGGCCCTGAGTGATGCTGTGGAGGCCCTGAGTGATGCTGTGGAGGCCCTGAGTGATGCTGTGGAGGCCCTGAGTGATGCAGTGGTAGCACATAGTGATGCTGTGGTGTTCCAGAGTGATGCTGTGGTGTTCCAGAGTGATGCTGTGGTGGTGCTGAGTGATGCTGTGGTGGTGCTGAGTGATGCTGTGGTGGTGCTGAGTGATGCTGTGGTGGTGCTGAGTGATGCTGTGGTGGTGCTGAGTGATGCTGTGGTGGTGCTGAGTGATAATGTGGTGGTGCTGAGTGATAATGTGGTGGTGCTGAGTGATAATGTGGTGGTGCTGAGTGATAATGTGGTGGTGCTGAGTGATAATGTGGTGGTGCTGAGTGATAATGTGGTGGTGCTGTGGTTGTGCTGAGTGGTGCTGTGGTGGTGCTTTGTGATGCTGTTGTGGTGCTGTGGTGATGCTGAGTGATAATGTGGTGGTGCTGAGTGATAATGTGGTGCTGCTGAGTGATACTGTGGAGGCCCTGAGTGATGCTGTGGAGGCCCTGAGTGATACTGTGGAGGCCCTGAGTGATGCTGTGGAGGCCCTGAGTGATGCTGTGGAGGCCCTGAGTGATGCTGTGGAGGCCCTGAGTGATGCTGTGGAGGCCCTGAGTGATGCTGTGGAGGCCCTGAGTGATGCTGTGGTAGCGCAGAATGATGCAGTGGTAGCGCATAGTGATGCTGTGGTGTTCCAGAGTGATGCTGTGGTGGTCCAGAGTGATGCTGTGGTGGTGCTGAGTGATGCTGTGGTGGTGCTGAGTGATGCTGTGGTGGTGCTGAGTGGTGCTGTGGTGGTGCTGAGTGATGCTGTGGTGGTGCTGAGTGATGCTGTGGTGGTGCTGAGTGATGCTGTGGTGGTGCTGAGTGATGCTGTGGTGGTGCTGAGTGATGCTGTGGTGGTGCTGAGTGATGCTGTGGTGGTGCTGAGTGATGCTGTGGTGGTGCTGAGTGATGCTGTCTTGGTGCTGA
The DNA here is from genome assembly GCF_964263255.1 of Lissotriton vulgaris. Classification (NCBI taxonomy): domain Eukaryota; kingdom Metazoa; phylum Chordata; class Amphibia; order Caudata; family Salamandridae; genus Lissotriton; species Lissotriton vulgaris. Next base: position 263,983,918 of record NC_141697.1, read on the forward strand.
GTGATGCTGTGGTGGTGCTGAGTGATAATGTGGTGGTGCTGAGTGATAATGTGGTGGTGCTGAGTGATAATGTGGTGGTGCTGTGGTGGTGCTGAGTGGTGCTGTGGTGGTGCTTTGTGATGCTGTGGTGGTGCTGTGGTGATGCTGAGTGATAATGTGGTGGTGCTGAGTGATAATGTGGTGGTGCTGAGTGATACTGTGGAGGCCCTGGGTGATGCTGTGGAGGCCCTGAGTGATGCTGTGGAGGCCCTGAGTGATGCTGTGGAGGCCCTGAGTGATACTGTGGAGGCCCTGAGTGATACTGTGGAGGCCCTGAGTGATGCTGTGGAGGCCCTGAGTGATGCTGTGGAGGCCCTGAGTGATACTGTGGAGGCCCTGAGTGATACTGTGGAGGCCCTGAGTGATACTGTGGAGGCCCTGAGTGATGCTGTGGAGGCCCTGAGTGATACTGTGGAGGCCCTGAGTGATACTGTGGAGGCCCTGAGTGATGCTGTGGAGGCCCTGAGTGATGCTGTGGAGGCCCTGAGTGATGCTGTGGAGGCCCTGAGTGATGCTGTGGAGGCCCTGAGTGATGCTGTGGAGGCCCTGAGTGATGCTGTGGAGGCCCTGAGTGATGCTGTGGAGGCCCTGAGTGATGCTGTGGAGGCCCTGAGTGATGCTGTGGAGGCCCTGAGTGATGCTGTGGAGGCCCTGAGTGATGCTGTGGAGGCCCTGAGTGATGCTGTGGAGGCCCTGAGTGATGCTGTGGTAGCGCAGAATGATGCAGTGGTAGCGCATAGTGATGCTGTGGTGTTCCAGAGTGATGCTGTGGTGGTCCAGAGTGATGCTGTGGTGGTGCTGAGTGATGCTGTGGTGGTGCTTTGTGATGCTGTGGTGGTGCTGTGGTGATGCGGAGTGATAATGTGGTGGTGCTGAGTGATAATGTGGTGGTGCTGAGTGATGCTGGGGTAGCGCTGAGTGATGCTGGGGTAGCGCTGAGTGATGCTGGGGTAGCGCTGAGTGATGCTGGGGTAGCGCTGAGTGATGCTGGAGTAGCGCTGAGTGATGCTGGGGTAGCGCTGAGTGATGCTGGGGTAGCGCTGAGTGATGCTGGGGTAGCGCTGAGTGATGCTGGGGTAGCGCTGAGTGATGCTGGGGTAGCGCTGAGTGATGCTGGGGTAGCGCTGAGTGATGCTGGGGTAGCGCTGAGTGATGCTGGGGTAGCGCTGAGTGATGCTGGGGTAGCGCTGAGTGTTGCTGGGGTAGCGCTGAGTGATGCTGTGGAGGCCCTGAGTGATGCTGTGGAGGCCCTGAGTGATGCTGGGGTAGCGCTGAGTGATGCTGTGGAGGCCCTGAGTGATGCTGTGGAGGCCCTGAGTGATGCTGTGGAGGCCCTGAGTGATGCTGTGGAGGCCCTAAGTGATGCTGTGGAGGCCCTGAGTGATGCTGTGGAGGCCCTGAGTGATGCTGTGGTAGCGCAGAATGATGCAGTGGTAGCGCATAGTGATGCTGTGGTGGTCCAGAGTGATGCTGTGGTGGTCCAGAGTGATGCTGTGGTGGTGCTGAGTGATGCTGTGGTGCTGCTGAGTGATGCTGTGGTGCTGCTGAGTGATGCTGTGGTGGTGCTGAGTGGTGCTGTGGTGATGCTGAGTGGTGCTGTGGTGATGCTGAGTGGTGCTGTGGTGATGCTGAGTGATGCTGTGGTGGTGCTGAGTGATGCTGTGGTGGTGCTGAGTGATGCTGTGGTGGTGCTGAGTGATGCTGTGGTGGTGCTGAGTGATGCTGTGGTGGTGCTGAGTGATGCTGTGGTGGTGCTGAGTGATGCTGTGGTGGTGCTGAGTGATGCTGTGGTGGTGCTGAGTGATGCTGTGGTGGTGCTGAGTGATAATGTGGTGATGCTGAGTGATAATGTGGTGGTGCTGTGGTGGTGCTGAGTGGTGCTGTGGTGGTGCTTTGTGATGCTGTGGTGGTGCTGTGGTGATGCTGAGTGATAATGTGGTGGTGCTGAGTGATAATGTGGTGGTGCTGAGTGATAATGTGGTGGTGCTGAGTGATGCTGGGGTAGCGCTGAGTGATGCTGGGGTAGCGCTGAGTGATGCTGGGGTAGCGCTGAGTGATGCTGGAGTAGCGCTGAGTGATGCTGGGGTAGCGCTGAGTGATGCTGGGGTAGCGCTGAGTGATGCTGGGGTAGCGCTGAGTGATGCTGGGGTAGCGCTGAGTGATGCTGGGGTAGCGCTGAGTGATGCTGGGGTAGCGCTGAGTGATGCTGGGGTAGCGCTGAGTGATGCTGGGGTAGCGCTGAGTGATGCTGGGGTAGCGCTGAGTGATGCTGGGGTAGCGCTGAGTGATGCTGTGGAGGCCCTGAGTGATGCTGTGGAGGCCCTGAGTGATGCTGTGGTGGCCCTGAGTGATGCTGTGGAGGCCCTGAGTGATGCTGTGGAGGCCCTGAGTGATGCTGTGGAGGCCCTGAGTGATGCTGTGGAGGCCCTGAGTGATGCTGTGGAGGCCCTGAGTGATGCTGTGGAGGCCCTGAGTGATGCTGTGGAGGCCCTGAGTGATGCTGTGGAGGCCCTGAGTGATGCTGTGGAGGCCCTGAGTGATGCTGTGGAGGCCCTGAGTGATGCTGTGGTAGCGCAGAATGATGCAGTGGTAGCGCATAGTGATGCTGTGGTGTTCCAGAGTGATGCTGTGGTGGTCCAGAGTGATGCTGTGGTGGTGCTGAGTGATGCTGTGGTGGTGCTGAGTGATGCTGTGGTGGTGCTGAGTGATGCTGTGGTGGTGCTGAGTGATGCTGTGGTGGTGCTGAGTGATGCTGTGGTGGTGCTGAGTGATGCTGGGGTAGCGCTGAGTGATGCTGGGGTAGCGCTGAGTGATGCTGGGGTAGCGCTGAGTGATGCTGGGGTAGCGCTGAGTGATGCTGGAGTAGCGCTGAGTGATGCTGGGGTAGCGCTGAGTGATGCTGGGGTAGCGCTGAGTGATGCTGGGGTAGCGCTGAGTGATGCTGGGGTAGCGCTGAGTGATGCTGGGGTAGCGCTGAGTGATGCTGGGGTAGCGCTGAGTGATGCTGGGGTAGCGCTGAGTGATGCTGGGGTAGCGCTGAGTGATGCTGGGGTAGCGCTGAGTGATGCTGGGGTAGCGCTGAGTGATGCTGGGGTAGCGCTGAGTGATGCTGGGGTAGCGCTGAGTGATGCTGGGGTAGCGCTGAGTGATGCTGGGGTAGCGCTGAGTGATGCTGGGGTAGCGCTGAGTGATGCTGTGGTGGTGCTGAGTGATGCTGTGGTGGTGCTGAGTGATGCTGTGGTGGTGCTGAGTGGTGCTGTGGTGGTGCTTAGTGATGCTGTGGTGGTGCTGAGTGATGCTGTGGTGGTGCTGAGTGATGCTGTGGTGGTGCTGAGTGATGCTGTGGTGGTGCTGAGTGATGCTGTTGTGGTGCTGAGTGATGCTGTGGTGGTGCTGAGTGATGCTGTGGTGGTGCTGAGTGATGCTGTCTTGGTGCTGAGTGATGCTGTGGTGGTGCTGAGTGATGCTGTGGTGGTGCTGAGTGATGCTGTGGTGGTGCTGAGTGATGCTGTCTTGGTGCTGAGTGATGCTGTGGTGGTGCTGAGTGATAATGTGGTGGTGCTGAGTGATAATGTGGTGGTGCTGAGTGATAATGTGGTGGTGCTGTGGTGGTGCTGAGTGGTGCTGTGGTGGTGCTTTGTGATGCTGTGGTGGTGCTGTGGTGATGCTGAGTGATAATGTGGTGGTGCTGAGTGATAATGTGGTGGTGCTGAGTGATACTGTGGAGGCCCTGGGTGATGCTGTGGAGGCCCTGAGTGATGCTGTGGAGGCCCTGAGTGATGCTGTGGAGGCCCTGAGTGATACTGTGGAGGCCCTGAGTGATACTGTGGAGGCCCTGAGTGATACTGTGGAGGCCCTGAGTGATGCTGTGGAGGCCCTGAGTGATGCTGTGGAGGCCCTGAGTGATACTGTGGAGGCCCTGAGTGATACTGTGGAGGCCCTGAGTGATGCTGTGGAGGCCCTGAGTGATGCTGTGGAGGCCCTGAGTGATACTGTGGAGGCCCTGAGTGATACTGTGGAGGCCCTGAGTGATACTGTGGAGGCCCTGAGTGATGCTGTGGAGGCCCTGAGTGATACTGTGGAGGCCCTGAGTGATGCTGTGGAGGCCCTGAGTGATGCTGTGGAGGCCCTGAGTGATGCTGTGGAGGCCCTGAGTGATGCTGTGGAGGCCCTGAGTGATGCCGTGGAGGCCCTGAGTGATGCTGTGGAGGCCCTGAGTGATGCTGTGGAGGCCCTGAGTGATGCTGTGGAGGCCCTGAGTGATGCTGTGGAGGCCCTGAGTGATGCTGTGGAGGCCCTGAGTGATGCTGTGGAGGCCCTGAGTGATGCTGTGGTAGCGCAGAATGATGCAGTGGTAGCGCATAGTGATGCTGTGGTGTTCCAGAGTGATGCTGTGGTGGTCCAGAGTGATGCTGTGGTGGTGCTGAGTGATGCTGTGGTGGTGCTTTGTGATGCTGTGGTGGTGCTGTGGTGATGCTGAGTGATAATGTGGTGGTGCTGAGTGATAATGTGGTGGTGCTGAGTGATGCTGGGGTAGCGCTGAGTGATGCTGGGGTAGCGCTGAGTGATGCTGGGGTAGCGCTGAGTGATGCTGGGGTAGCGCTGAGTGATGCTGGAGTAGCGCTGAGTGATGCTGGGGTAGCGCTGAGTGATGCTGGGGTAGCGCTGAGTGATGCTGGGGTAGCGCTGAGTGATGCTGGGGTAGCGCTGAGTGATGCTGGGGTAGCGCTGAGTGATGCTGGGGTAGCGCTGAGTGATGCTGGGGTAGCGCTGAGTGATGCTGGGGTAGCGCTGAGTGATGCTGGGGTAGCGCTGAGTGATGCTGGGGTAGCGCTGAGTGTTGCTGGGGTAGCGCTGAGTGATGCTGTGGAGGCCCTGAGTGATGCTGTGGAGGCCCTGAGTGATGCTGTGGTGGTGCTGAGTGATGCTGTGGTGGTGCTGAGTGATGCTGTGGTGGTGCTGAGTGATGCTGTGGTGGTGCTGAGTGATGCTGTGGTGGTGCTGAGTGATGCTGTGGTGGTGCTGAGTGATGCTGTGGTGGTGCTGAGTGATGCTGTCTTGGTGCTGAGTGATGCTGTGGTGGTGCTGAGTGATGCTGTGGTGGTGCTGAGTGATAATGTGGTGGTGCTGAGTGATAATGTGGTGGTGCTGAGTGATAATGTGGTGGTGCTGTGGTGGTGCTGAGTGGTGCTGTGGTGGTGCTTTGTGATGCTGTGGTGGTGCTGTGGTGATGCTGAGTGATAATGTGGTGGTGCTGAGTGATAATGTGGTGGTGCTGAGTGATACTGTGGAGGCCCTGGGTGATGCTGTGGAGGCCCTGAGTGATGCTGTGGAGGCCCTGAGTGATGCTGTGGAGGCCCTGAGTGATACTGTGGAGGCCCTGAGTGATACTGTGGAGGCCCTGAGTGATGCTGTGGAGGCCCTGAGTGATGCTGTGGAGGCCCTGAGTGATACTGTGGAGGCCCTGAGTGATACTCTGGAGGCCCTGAGTGATACTGTGGAGGCCCTGAGTGATGCTGTGGAGGCCCTGAGTGATACTGTGGAGGCCCTGAGTGATACTGTGGAGGCCCTGAGTGATACTGTGGAGGCCCTGAGTGATGCTGTGGAGGCCCTGAGTGATACTGTGGAGGCCCTGAGTGATGCTGTGGAGGCCCTGAGTGATGCTGTGGAGGCCCTGAGTGATGCTGTGGAGGCCCTGAGTGATGCTGTGGAGGCCCTGAGTGATGCAGTGGAGGCCCTGAGTGATGCTGTGGAGGCCCTGAGTGATGCTGTGGAGGCCCTGAGTGATGCTGTGGAGGCCCTGAGTGATGCTGTGGAGGCCCTGAGTGATGCTGTGGAGGCCCTGAGTGATGCTGTGGAGGCCCTGAGTGATGCTGTGGTAGCGCAGAATGATGCAGTGGTAGCGCATAGTGATGCTGTGGTGTTCCAGAGTGATGCTGTGGTGGTCCAGAGTGATGCTGTGGTGGTGCTGAGTGATGCTGTGGTGGTGCTTTGTGATGCTGTGGTGGTGCTGTGGTGATGCTGAGTGATAATGTGGTGGTGCTGAGTGATAATGTGGTGGTGCTGAGTGATGCTGGGGTAGCGCTGAGTGATGCTGGGGTAGCGCTGAGTGATGCTGGGGTAGCGCTGAGTGATGCTGGGGTAGCGCTGAGTGATGCTGGAGTAGCGCTGAGTGATGCTGGGGTAGCGCTGAGTGATGCTGGGGTAGCGCTGAGTGATGCTGGGGTAGCGCTGAGTGATGCTGGGGTAGCGCTGAGTGATGCTGGGGTAGCGCTGAGTGATGCTGGGGTAGCGCTGAGTGATGCTGGGGTAGCGCTGAGTGATGCTGGGGTAGCGCTGAGTGTTGCTGGGGTAGCGCTGAGTGATGCTGTGGAGGCCCTGAGTGATGCTGTGGAGGCCCTGAGTGATGCTGGGGTAGCGCTGAGTGATGCTGTGGAGGCCCTGAGTGATGCTGTGGAGGCCCTGAGTGATGCTGTGGAGGCCCTGAGTGATGCTGTGGAGGCCCTGAGTGATGCTGTGGAGGCCCTAAGTGATGCTGTGGAGGCCCTGAGTGATGCTGTGGAGGCCCTGAGTGATGCTGTGGTAGCGCAGAATGATGCAGTGGTAGCGCATAGTGATGCTGTGGTGGTCCAGAGTGATGCTGTGGTGGTCCAGAGTGATGCTGTGGTGGTGCTGAGTGATGCTGTGGTGCTGCTGAGTGATGCTGTGGTGGTGCTGAGTGATGCTGTGGTGGTGCTGAGTGGTGCTGTGGTGATGCTGAGTGGTGCTGTGGTGATGCTGAGTGGTGCTGTGGTGATGCTGAGTGATGCTGTGGTGGTGCTGAGTGATGCTGTGGTGGTGCTGAGTGATGCTGTGGTGGTGCTGAGTGATGCTGTGGTGGTGCTGAGTGATGCTGTGGTGGTGCTGAGTGATGCTGTGGTGGTGCTGAGTGATGCTGTGGTGGTGCTGAGTGATGCTGTGGTGGTGCTGAGTGATGCTGTGGTGGTGCTGAGTGATGCTGTGGTGGTGCTGAGTGATAATGTGGTGGTGCTGAGTGATAATGTGGTGATGCTGAGTGATAATGTGGTGGTGCTGTGGTGGTGCTGAGTGGTGCTGTGGTGGTGCTTTGTGATGCTGTGGTGGTGCTGTGGTGATGCTGAGTGATAATGTGGTGGTGCTGAGTGATAATGTGGTGGTGCTGAGTGATAATGTGGTGGTGCTGAGTGATGCTGGGGTAGCGCTGAGTGATGCTGGGGTAGCGCTGAGTGATGCTGGGGTAGCGCTGAGTGATGCTGGAGTAGCGCTGAGTGATGCTGGGGTAGCGCTGAGTGATGCTGGGGTGGTGCTGAGTGATGCTGGGGTGGTGCTGAGTGATAATGTGGTGATGCTGAGTGATAATGTGGTGGTGCTGTGGTGGTGCTGAGTGGTGCTGTGGTGCTGCTTTGTGATGCTGTGGTGGTGCTGTGGTGATGCTGAGTGATAATGTGGTGGTGCTGAGTGATAATGTGGTGGTGCTGAGTGATGCTGGGGTAGCGCTGAGTGATGCTGGGGTAGCGCTGAGTGATGCTGGGGTAGCGCTGAGTGATGCTGGAGTAGCGCTGAGTGATGCTGGGGTAGCGCTGAGTGATGCTGGGGTAGCGCTGAGTGATGCTGGGGTAGCGCTGAGTGATGCTGGGGTAGCGCTGAGTGATGCTGGGGTAGCGCTGAGTGATGCTGGGGTAGCGCTGAGTGATGCTGGGGTAGCGCTGAGTGATGCTGGGGTAGCGCTGAGTGATGCTGGGGTAGCGCTGAGTGATGCTGGGGTAGCGCTGAGTGATGCTGTGGAGGCCCTGAGTGATGCTGTGGAGGCCCTGAGTGATGCTGTGGAGGCCCTGAGTGATGCTGTGGAGGCCCTGAGTGATGCTGTGGAGGCCCTGAGTGATGCTGTGGAGGCCCTGAGTGATGCTGTGGTAGCGCAGAATGATGCAGTGGTAGCGCATAGTGATGCTGTGGTGTTCCAGAGTGATGCTGTGGTGGTCCAGAGTGATGCTGTGGTGGTGCTGAGTGATGCTGTGGTGGTGCTGAGTGATGCTGTGGTGGTGCTGAGTGATGCTGTGGTGGTGCTGAGTGATGCTGTGGTGGTGCTGAGTGATGCTGGGGTAGCGCTGAGTGATGCTGGGGTAGCGCTGAGTGATGCTGGGGTAGCGCTGAGTGATGCTGGAGTAGCGCTGAGTGATGCTGGGGTAGCGCTGAGTGATGCTGGGGTAGCGCTGAGTGATGCTGGGGTAGCGCTGAGTGATGCTGGGGTAGCGCTGAGTGATGCTGGGGTAGCGCTGAGTGATGCTGGGGTAGCGCTGAGTGATGCTGGGGTAGCGCTGAGTGATGCTGGGGTAGCGCTGAGTGATGCTGGGGTAGCGCTGAGTGATGCTGGGGTAGCGCTGAGTGATGCTGGGGTAGCGCTGAGTGATGCTGGGGTAGCGCTGAGTGATGCTGTGGAGGCCCTGAGTGATGCTGTGGAGGCCCTGAGTGATGCTGTGGAGGCCCTGAGTGATGCTGTGGAGGCCCTGAGTGATGCTGTGGAGGCCCTGAGTGATGCTGTGGAGGCCCTGAGTGATGCTGTGGAGGCCCTGAGTGATGCTGTGGAGGCCCTGAGTGATGCTGTGGAGGCCCTGAGTGATGCTGTTGAGGCCCTGAGTGATGCTGTGGAGGCCCTGAGTGATGCTGTGGAGGCCCTGAGTGATGCTGTGGAGGCCCTGAGTGATGCTGTGGTAGCGCAGAATGATGCAGTGGTAGCGCATAGTGATGCTGTGGTGTTCCAGAGTGATGCTGTGGTGGTCCAGAGTGATGCTGTGGTGGTGCTGAGTGATGCTGTGATGGTGCTGAGTGATGCTGTGGTGGTGCTGAGTGATGCTGTGGTGGTGCTGAGTGATGCTGTGGTGGTGCTGAGTGGTGCTGTGGTGATGCTGAGTGATGCTGTGGTGGTGCTGAGTGATGCTGTGGTGGTGCTGAGTGATGCTGTGGTGGTGCTGAGTGATGCTGTGGTGGTGCTGAGTGATGCTGTGGTGGTGCTGAGTGATGCTGTGGTGGTGCTGAGTGATGCTGTGGTGGTGCTGAGTGATGCTGTGGTGGTGCTGAGTGATGCTGTGGTGGTGCTGAGTGATGCTGTGGTGGTGCTGAGTGATGCTGTGGTGGTGCTGAGTGATGCTGTGGTGGTGCTGAGTGATAATGTGGTGGTGCTGAGTGATAATGTGGTGGTGCTGTGGTGGTGCTGAGTGGTGCTTTGTGATGCTGTGGTGGTGCTGTGGTGATGCTGAGTGATAATGTGGTGGTGCTGAGTGATAATGTGGTGGTGCTGAGTGATAATGTGGTGGTGCTGAGTGATGCTGGGGTAGCGCTGAGTGATGCTGGGGTAGCGCTGAGTGATGCTGTGGAGGCCCTGAGTGATGCTGTGGAGGCCCTGAGTGATGCTGTGGTAGCGCAGAATGATGCAGTGGTAGCGCATAGTGATGCTGTGGTGTTCCAGAGTGATGCTGTGGTGGTCCAGAGTGATGCTGTGGTGGTGCTGAGTGATGCTGTGGTGGTGCTGAGTGATGCTGTGGTGGTGCTGAGTGATGCTGTGGTGGTGCTGAGTGATGCTGTGGTGGTGCTGAGTGGTGCTGTGGTGATGCTGAGTGATGCTGTGGTGGTGCTGAGTGATGCTGTGGTGGTGCTGAGTGATGCTGTGGTGGTGCTGAGTGATGCTGTGGTGGTGCTGAGTGATGCTGTGGTGGTGCTGAGTGATGTTGTGGTGGTGCTGAGTGATGCTGTGGTGGTGCTGAGTGATGCTGTGGTGGTGCTGAGTGATGCTGTGGTGGTGCTGAGTGATGCTGTGGTGGTGCTGAGTGATGCTGTGGTGGTGCTGAGTGATGCTGTGGTGGTGCTGAGTGATAATGTGGTGGTGCTGAGTGATAATGTGGTGGTGCTGTGGTGGTGCTGAGTGGTGCTTTGTGATGCTGTGGTGGTGCTGTGGTGATGCTGAGTGATAATGTGGTGGTGCTGAGTGATAATGTGGTGGTGCTGAGTGATAATGTGGTGGTGCTGAGTGATAATGTGGTGGTGCTGAGTGATGCTGGGGTAGCGCTGAGTGATGCTGGGGTAGCGCTGAGTGATGCTGGGGTAGCGCTGAGTGATGCTGGGGTGGCGCTGAGTGATGCTGGGGTGGCGCTGAGTGATGCTGGGGTGGCGCTGAGTGATGCTGTGGTGGTGCTGAGTGATGCTATGGTGGTGCTGTGGTGATGCTGAGTGATAATGTGGTGGTGCTGAGTGATAATGTGGTGGTGCTGAGTGATGCTGGGGTAGCGCTGAGTGATGCTGGGGTAGCGCTGAGTGATGCTGGGGTAGCGCAGAGTGATGCTGGGGTAGCGCTGAGTGATGCTGGGGTAGCGCTGAGTGATGCTGGGGTAGCGCAGAGTGATGCTGGGGTAGCGCTGAGTGATGCTGGGGTAGCGCTGAGTGATGCTGGGGTAGCGCTGAGTGATGCTGGGGTAGCGCTGAGTGATGCTGGGGTAGCGCTGAGTGATGCTGGGGTGGCGCTGAGTGATGCTGGGGTGGCGCTGAGTGATGCTGGGGTGGCGCTGAGTGATGCTGGGGTGGCGCTGAGTGATCCTGGGGTGGCGCTGAGTGATGCTGTGGTGGTGCTGAGTGATGCTATGGTGGTGCTGTGGTGATGCTGAGTGATAATGTGGTGGTGCTGAGTGATAATGTGGTGGTGCTGAGTGATAATGTGGTGGTGCTGAGTGATGCTGGGGTGGCGCTGAGTGATGCTGGGGTGGCGCTGAGTGATGCTGGGGTGGCGCTGAGTGATGCTGGGGTGGCGCTGAGTGATGCTGGGGTGGCGCTGAGTGATGCTGTGGTGGTGCTGAGTGATGCTGTGGTGGTGCTGAGTGATGCTGTGGTGGTGCTGTGGTGGTGCTGAGTGATAATGTGGTGGTGCTGAGTGATGCTGTGGTGGTGCTGAGTGATACTGGTGCGGCGCTGAGTGATGCTGTGGTGGTGCTGAGTGAAGCTGTGGTGGTGCTGAGTGGTGCTGAGTGGTGCTGTGGTGGTGCTGAGTTGTGCTGTGGTGGTGCTGAGTGGTGCTGTGGTGGTGCTGAGTGGTGCTGCGGTGGTGCTGTGGTGGTGCTGCTGTGGTGGTGCTGTGGTGGTGCTGAGTGATGCTATGGTGGTGCTGTGGTGATGCTGAGTGATAATGTGGTGGTGCTGAGTGATAATGTGGTGGTGCTGAGTGATGCTGGGGTGGCGCTGAGTGATGCTGGGGTGGCGCTGAGTGATGCTGGGGTGGCGCTGAGTGATGCTGGGGTGGCGCTGAGTGATGCTGTGGTGGTGCTGAGTGATGCTGTGGTGGTGCTGAGTGATGCTGTGGTGGTGCTGTGGTGGTGCTGAGTGATAATGTGGTGGTGCTGAGTGATGCTGTGGTGGTGCTGAGTGATACTGGTGCGGCGCTGAGTGATGCTGTGGTGGTGCTGAGTGAAGCTGTGGTGGTGCTGAGTGGTGCTGAGTGGTGCTGTGGTGGTGCTGAGTGGTGCTGTGGTGGTGCTGAGTGATGCTGTGGTGGTGCTGAGTGATGCTGTGGTGGTGCTGAGTGATGCTGTGGTGGTGCTGAGTGATGCTGTGGTGGTGCTGAGTGATAATGTGGTGGTGCTGAGTGATAATGTGGTGGTGCTGTGGTGGTGCTGAGTGGTGCTTTGTGATGCTGTGGTGGTGCTGTGGTGATGCTGAGTGATAATGTGGTGGTGCTGAGTGATAATGTGGTGGTGCTGAGTGATAATGTGGTGGTGCTGAGTGATAATGTGGTGGTGCTGAGTGATGCTGGGGTAGCGCTGAGTGATGCTGGGGTAGCGCTGAGTGATGCTGGGGTAGCGCTGAGTGATGCTGGGGTAGCGCTGAGTGATGCTGGGGTGGCGCTGAGTGATGCTGGGGTGGCGCTGAGTGATGCTGGGGTGGCGCTGAGTGATGCTGTGGTGGTGCTGAGTGATGCTATGGTGGTGCTGTGGTGATGCTGAGTGATAATGTGGTGGTGCTGAGTGATAATGTGGTGGTGCTGAGTGATGCTGGGGTAGCGCTGAGTGATGCTGGGGTAGCGCTGAGTGATGCTGGGGTAGCGCAGAGTGATGCTGGGGTAGCGCTGAGTGATGCTGGGGTAGCGCTGAGTGATGCTGGGGTAGCGCAGAGTGATGCTGGGGTAGCGCTGAGTGATGCTGGGGTAGCGCTGAGTGATGCTGGGGTAGCGCTGAGTGATGCTGGGGTAGCGCTGAGTGATGCTGGGGTAGCGCTGAGTGATGCTGGGGTGGCGCTGAGTGATGCTGGGGTGGCGCTGAGTGATGCTGGGGTGGCGCTGAGTGATGCTGGGGTGGCGCTGAGTGATGCTGGGGTGGCGCTGAGTGATGCTGTGGTGGTGCTGAGTGATGCTATGGTGGTGCTGTGGTGATGCTGAGTGATAATGTGGTGGTGCTGAGTGATAATGTGGTGGTGCTGAGTGATAATGTGGTGGTGCTGAGTGATGCTGGGGTGGCGCTGAGTGATGCTGGGGTGGCGCTGAGTGATGCTGGGGTGGCGCTGAGTGATGCTGGGGTGGCGCTGAGTGATGCTGGGGTGGCGCTGAGTGATGCTGTGGTGGTGCTGAGTGATGCTGTGGTGGTGCTGAGTGATGCTGTGGTGGTGCTGTGGTGGTGCTGAGTGATAATGTGGTGGTGCTGAGTGATGCTGTGGTGGTGCTGAGTGATACTGGTGCGGCGCTGAGTGATGCTGTGGTGGTGCTGAGTGAAGCTGTGGTGGTGCTGAGTGGTGCTGAGTGGTGCTGTGGTGGTGCTGAGTTGTGCTGTGGTGGTGCTGAGTGGTGCTGTGGTGGTGCTGAGTGGTGCTGCGGTGGTGCTGTGGTGGTGCTGCTGTGGTGGTGCTGTGGTGGTGCTGAGTGATGCTATGGTGGTGCTGTGGTGATGCTGAGTGATAATGTGGTGGTGCTGAGTGATAATGTGGTGGTGCTGAGTGATGCTGGGGTGGCGCTGAGTGATGCTGGGGTGGCGCTGAGTGATGCTGGGGTGGCGCTGAGTGATGCTGGGGTGGCGCTGAGTGATGCTGTGGTGGTGCTGAGTGATGCTGTGGTGGTGCTGAGTGATGCTGTGGTGGTGCTGTGGTGGTGCTGAGTGATAATGTGGTGTTGCTGAGTGATGCTGTGGTGGTGCTGAGTGATACTGGTGCGGCGCTGAGTGATGCTGTGGTGGTGCTGAGTGAAGCTGTGGTGGTGCTGAGTGGTGCTGAGTGGTGCTGTGGTGGTGCTGAGTGGTGCTGTGGTGGTGCTGAGTGGTGCTGTGGTGGTGCTGAGTGGTGCTGCGGTGGTGCTGTGGTGGTGCTGCTGTGGTGGTGCTGTGGTGGTGCTGTGGTGGTGCTGGGTGGTGCTGAGTGGTGCTGTCGTGGTGCTGAGTGGTGCTGTGGTGGTGCTGAGTGATAATGTGGTGGTGCTGAGTGATAATGTGGTGGTGCTGAGTGGTGCTGTGGTGGTGCTGAGTGGTGCTGTGGTGGTGCTTAGTGGTGCTGTGGTGGTGCTGAGTGATAATGTGGTGGTGCTGAGTGATAATGTGGTAGTGATGAGTGGTGCTGTGGTGGTGCTGAGTGGTGCTGTGGTGGTGCTGAGTGATATTGTGATGGTGCTGAGGGCTGCTGATTGGTGCTGTGGTGGTTCTGCAAATAAAGAGCCATCTTGCTGTGCTTCCCCATTACATGCACAGAGAGACACATCTGCCAGATCTTAAGAAAAGATGCATTAATGAAAGAAATCACTGCCCATCACAGTGGTGAAGTTGATATACAGAACCCTGTGGTTCCAATTTCCAGTGGCCTCGGCTTATGCTCTTTTGATGTTGGGGCCTGTGGAGAGAGTGTGTTTGGACAGCCATGGGGCGGAGTCGCCAAGCCTTTATATATGCCGGAGAACACAGACCACCACAGAGCACCGCACAGGGGTCCTTAGACCAGAATTACCGAGGCGCTGTCACTAAAGGAAACACGCATCTAGGAATGCCATATATCGCCCGAAGGGAGTAACCACGGAGGAAGTTTATAGAAAACGAGCACATTCCCTCGGTCTTTAAAACATCAAAAAAATGATACAAGTGATGGCATTGCTGTCAACAGGCAGTAAATGTTACTTTCAAAGCCGACCCCGTTGTGTGCGAATTCTCTTCAAATACAGATAGTAACGGGAGAAAATGATTCGCTTTCAAGAAATAAATAGACGAAAAAGACTAAATGAATCAAAAAGAGATTGCGGTGGCATTAAGTATCTGGTGGTTTGATGCTTTCCACCAATTCTGATCAGGACAAATGCGTGCTTGCAACAAAAAAAAACAAGAAGTTCAAAGGGCACCCACTCTGCCAGGTTTAGTACATAACTCTTCAGTACATGCCATATGTTAGGAATCGGATGAATAAACAAGTGCAAACGACACGCAGAATACTTTAAAAGCGGTCGCGAAATGAAATGAAAAGCGGCCTCAAAATGAAATTAAAAGCGGCCGGGAAATGCTCTCGGTATTGCGTGGGCGGGGGGCACATTCCTTTGAAGTGTGAAGCAGGGGGCGGGGGAGTGGATCTCTTTGAAGTGAAGCTCTCGGCATTGCTGTGGCGGGTCTGATGCAATGATGCGAGGCAGGCGGCTCGGAGAGCAAATGGAAAGCGCGTGCACGGGCACATGCACTCGGCGCAATCCGCTTGGTTTAGCTTTCGTGGATCCAACTCTATAAGTCTCGACATCTGCAATGCGCAAGCGCATTGGCAGAGGTCGAGACCTAAAAAGGTCCAGTGAAACAACAAAGCACAGATGAGGCAGGCTATGCATGCAATCAGGTTCTAGACATTATCACCAGGGTAGAAGGGAAGGCGAACTAAAACCAAATGCTCTACTGCAACAACTGTTTAAAGATAATCCAGAATTCTGGGCCCCCTTACTGACTCCACTATTCATCTATTGCACTGCTGCAGAACAAATCCCCAAGTCCTGGAGAGGGGCGATAATTCATATAAAGGGTGTGAAGTTTTCCGCACCTGGAAATTATTGTGAAATTTCCCAGCTGAAAGTTTCAGCCAAATACTATACCGAGCTCTTACAAGTGGGCCTGGAGAAAAAATGTGCATGAAAACTTCTTACCCCCACCAAACAGGGTTCGGAAAGGGACTGGGCACCACCACAAACCTCCTTGCACTTTCATCGCAAATGGACAAAACCATCAAAAACAAATCCTTGTTATGCATCTTTGTGGACTTTAAAGTAGCTGTTGAGTCCGTTCCACGCAACCTATTATGGCTGAAGCATGCTGCAAGGAACATCCCACCCTACTTCTTTAAGAGCATTAAAAACCTGTATTCTAACACCTGGCTTCAAGTCAAACTGGGGGCGGCAGTTCACTGTTGCAAAAAAAATATACAACAGGGCTCAAACAATGCCGTGTCCCCTTCTTTTTAACATCTTTCTTTCGGATTTATCTTCAGCCCTATTACAAGTGAAAGTGCACGCCCCCAGGCTGGGAAACAAACCAGTCTACTGTCTCCTCTAGGCAGATGATGCCCTCCTACTCTCCAGGACTAGAGTGGGTCTTCAGCGGCTCCTGGACACACTCCACTTCTACATGACTCAGAACAAGCTCTCCATCAACCTTGCTAAAACAAAGACCATGACCATGGAAAGTAAGAAAAACAAGCCAGGCCAGTGGCATCTAAATGATTTGCCCATCAGCAATACTGCGGACTACAAGTACTTGGGTGTTATGGTATACAACCCTGGATCCTTATACCACATAAGGAAGCCATAAAATCGAAATCAGCCATGCTGCAACACTCATTACTTAAGCTATCTAAATAAGCTCCATGGCCCCACTCTTGAACCTCTAATGAAGGTTATCCATGCCAAGCTATTGCCCACCTTCTCTTATGGTTCGGCGGAGGCTTCCTCTTGCTGGACAAGTTAGTAGTACACACTTTAAAAAAATCTTTTGCCTACACAAAAGAGCCTCTCCAGTGCAAACCCTGCCTGAATTCAGCTTGTACAGTCAAATAATAGAAAGACAAGCTGCTCTTCTGAAAACCTGTTCCAAGCTCCGCACTTCTGGCACTGGCAAGCTAGGCCGCTCCCTTGCCCGGGGCTACCTGGACCAATTGTTAAAGAACTTTCGGGCGGCTGGTCTATGGGCACCACACACTTCCCATGCCAACTTCACAAAGTTAATCACCAAAATGGCACATCAGGTATCTTGGGTAGCCGATAAACAGAAAACGGCTTCACGCTCACACACCTGGTCGGTAGCTACACTAAACTGGGACCACACCTGATTACAAACATATGCATGTGAACGCCGGTCAAACAACAACTGATTCGAAACTGGCTTGGGGGAGTCACCGACCCTGGATTGCCTACCAACAACAGCAATCAGTGCATTTTCTATAGGACACCATTCAACAAATCAACTTCTAGTCACACATGTCTACTATAACAGTATATATATATATATATATATATATATATATATATATATATATATATATATATATATATATATATATTTATATATTTATATATATATATATATTTATATTCGTCCAAACACTCTGCTTAACACAGTGTGGTGCACACTCGAGTAGTATATATGAAGGTTACTTTATTGTAGTCCCGTAGCTGAACAAACGCGTTTCGGCCATGACTGCCTTCGTCAATGTCAATATATATGTATTCTCTCTCTCTTTCTTTCTTTCTGTCTTTCTGTCTTCCTTTCTTCCCTCCTCTCCCCCCCCCCCCCCCCCTTGTCATATCCACTTTGTAGAAATCATGGGCCATTTTCCGAAGAACCTCACTGTTCACTTACACCAGACACCCGAATGTGAAGGAAATCGGATGCAAAAGCAAGAAGTATCAAGGCAGAACATCAAAACATTTATTGCTGGCATGTGCAACACTACCATGTTTAAATAGGTCTAATTGCAGTAGAGTTATTAAAGGTAACAGCATACAGCATTCTCAGACTCTTCAAGTGTTCAAGCTTAATAACACCAACAACTGTATCTACTTTCTAAAATGTATTTGTGGAGAAATCAATCTGGAAAAACACAAAATCAAAACCAGAATACATATGCAACATATGGAAACCGCCCCCAAAATCTTCAGCTGATATCACAAAATGTCAGCTGGGTTTCCATGAAAAAATTAGAAGTACGAAGACTTTATAAACAATTGAATACAATAAAAAAACAAAAGCAAGAAGGCCGAGATGGCAATCGAATGCTATTACAAAGGGATTTCTTTGAAAACAACAACTGAGCAACCTGCAACCTAAAGACCTCATCGAGAGAACTGAAATGTCATGTTTTCTATGATTCATCGATTATGTATGACAGCCCACCAGAAAGTTATGAATGATTGTCTTCCCTTTGTTTTTTCTTGATTTAAATTTTTACAGTGTTTGTATTTAACTCAACATTTGTATTGCCTGCTCTCATGGTGGTTTCCATTAAAAATTTAATTCTTACATTTCTTTTAGGATTTGGCCATGTACTTCCACCATGGCGCATCTTTCTGTTCAGAATTAATGGGGTTTACCTAGGGAAAGATACAGTACCGCACACTGGGGAGGATGCAACAAAGCAAATTTTCAAGGGGGGCTGGGAATGTGCCTGTGTTGGAGATGTTAGCCCTTTTACACAAGGGGGAGCGGGTGCTTAATGTATAATGATGGAGTGGGATACCACAGATGGATTAGAATTACTGCCATGTTGAGAGTATGTGGTGGGAAGCATGCTTTAATATAAACAAAAAGGTGGGGGGGGGCTAGGAGCCAATAGAGGGCCATTACCCAGGCTACAAAACCATTAATATAACAAACAAGGAAGGTATGTAAGGTGGAACTGAGAAGAAGAAATCCTATGAATTACTTATTGGCATCCTCATACATCCCTGGTGGTGTCATGCTTCATCATCGGGCGTGCTCCTTGTAGGGCCTGTGCAGCAGTGCCCTCCAGGCCCCACTAAGGGTTGCTTTAGCAGAGATCTTTTTATTGGTTTGCCGCATGATGAGAGGAATGTGAAAGTGTGTGGGAAATTAAAACTGGCTAAGAGATACTTAATTACATTTTTATATCGTGGCTCTTTGGGCATGGTTAAAAAACACATGATAAAGTTACAGCTACTGTAGGCTGATAATCTACCCCTGTAGTCTGAAACAGTGAATACGGTCAGGTCAACATGTTTGGCATCTGATGGCCCAAAAGGATCCACAACGTTTCTTCAGGACCTAAAAGAAAGGCTATGTGCAGCCCTACCCCACACCTAACACTTGTTATGTAGCATAGGTATTCCCCTAGAAGAGATCTGATTCATGAAGAGTAAAAAACTAACCATCCAACCTAAAGGACAAACATAAATACAAAATAAACAATATAACATGTACAATTTATTTGGATGCGTGGATCAATACATCATCATGATCGCTTGTCCAACATGCTCTATAGTGGTGTCTCCCACAGCAGACATGTGCATATTCGTCGTGGCGCTAATCAGTCACCACAGCATGAGAAAAGTAAAATGATCTTTCCATATGAGTCAGTTAGGATTGCCTGATCGGTCAAGAGGCAGAGGTTAGCACACAGCTGCTAACTATAACTCAAGGTGTTAAATCTTAAAGTTTAAAAACAAAGTGTCCAAGGGAACACGTTATCCAATGGTAAGAAAACATTACAGAATTGCAGCTTTACTCATGTGGTGTTGGCCCGGGGAGCGCAACTAACCTACCCTCCTCTGCTTTCCTGGTTAGAGACTGACCGGAGGAGGTGGCCGGTTATTAAAGGGATCAGTAATTCAGGGAATTGCTACCGGGTGTGGCGTTACCATTGTCAGATGTGGTGCGTCTTGCCCGCTGGTCGAGTAAGTCTCCATACAGCGGGAAGCATGATGCAAACAAACAAAACAGTAGAGAAAAAACCTACATGACAAATTAAACATAGGTTACGTAGGATACACACATCAATAAGAAGTACAGAAATATGCCTCCACCAAAGGTATAGTGGAGCACGGCAAGACACTATGGTTAACAAAGCACTAGAACAGGAGCATTACTCTTACATCTTCCAGGCTTCCAATGGACTTTAGTATATCCATCTAACATATATTTTAATTTGAACTACTTAAAACTGGAATAAGTCAATCAATTGTGTGCACTGCATCCTGGGACACGGTATAATTTGGGTGTGCACTATCTATCGGAAATTCCTCTGCAAATAAAACAACGTAGGGGAAAAAAACAGGGTGGCACTTCATTTATTGCCATCTGAGGACCTTCACCCCATGCACTGCCCGATTGCAATAGTTTGAAAAGCGAATGATATTTCATAATAAAATTACTCATTTGGTTCTGGTACATATACACCACTTCTCATCCAAAAGAAAGCAGCAAGTTGCAGATACATGTTGCTTGACTTTGACCAGTCTTAAGGTTTGGCTAGTTTTAGGGAGAAATCACATAAAAAAATTAAACACATTTGTAAAAAGGGGAATGAAACATAAAGTTCAAGATTTAATTTTCACACATTTTAACAATAATGTTGAACGGGGAAAAAAGATTACAGGCAGTGTAGACAGGTGATGTGTTTTTCATGCTTCTTAGTTTTCATGAAATATGCATTTTAAAACCATTCAGATGTTGTAAATGTGAGGATTTTCCCCAAGTGGCGGTTTGACCCATGCACCAATATGCCTGTGTCTCTCACTGTGATGATCTTGTAAAATGTATAGTGACTATTGTGATTTTTGCTTGGTGTATGGAAACTCTCCAATTTAAATGTACTAGAATTTCTTAACCTGCCGGATCTGGGTTCTTACACATTCTTTGGTAAAGATGTAGAAGAGCTGGGTAGAAGAAAATGTTTGTAGAGCAAGTTCATACTGTTAATATTGTACCATCGAAAACAGGTCATCTGGGAGACTACTTTGTGACACCGCTATCTTTTTCCAAAGTAAACAGCTACAGCAGACTGAGTATTGGGTGAAATCTTGTATTTACTGACTATCAGTTTTAAATTGTGTTTGGACTGTATCAATAATCTGTCGGTAAAAGTATACAGTCCCTAAAAAACAAATTTTTTTGTTCTAGAAGGATGCTAGACTTGCCTAACAAAATAATGATAAGATTAACCTGTCTTGTGTCTTTCATTATAGTCTTTGTAATGACTATGTTGAATGGATTGAACTTCGCTGTCTTTATGCTTGACGTGGTCTTTCATATTTTATCACTGTAGAATCTAGGATAAAGAACCCAGCCATTGGGCTAGGAGAATTTCTTTTATGTTGGCTATTCGAGTGTTATTATGTGGCACTAACATTACGTTTCTGGTTTTAGAATCTTAAATGCGAGTATTTGATAATTTATTTGATCAACTACTGTAGTTAGATGAAATTCCAACATGTCCGAATGTTTTAAAGAGTTTGTGGTGGTCTGTGTCTCTAGTGGACTGTTTGGTGTAAGGAGTGATGGATTGTAACTTGAATAAGATTTTAAAAAATTGGTAGACATTTTTTTCCTTATACTTACTCTTACAAATCTAGATTTAATAGAGAAAAAACAGTCTAACCCATATGTCTTTTCAATGTGGTTCAAATCTCTGTAGTGTGCACTAGTGTCTGAGGTTATTGATACTGATGATTAATAGAGGAAAGAGTTTGGTGCCTATTAGTATGGGTATCCTCAAATCTAGAAATCCTGTTGTGATTTCCGAACACCAGTGGCTTCATTCATCATCAAATGGATACTAAGGTGATTGATATTGTGGAGAAGGATTTTTATTTTCAAGTGTGGAAAGATTCTGAGAATTAGGAGGTAGATGATCAATTGAGTAGTAAGTGAATGTCAAGCCAAAATGTATTTGTAATTCTGTAATCAAGCACATACTTATGATATTCACCTTTGACTGTTATAATAAAGCCTGATTTCCTGTTTTTGATGGGGATACTGTGGTGCCGATTTATAATAGTGGGAGACATAGTCTTCTATTTGACAATCTTAACTGCACTAACAATACATCTACAGCTGTGCTTGCATGCCGGATGTTAGGGGTACAGGTAGTTGGGGTATAACCTGATGTAAATGTGGGCTACATTTTTGTTCCACAGCACCTAGTCACAATTTAATGGGAATTCAGGATGGGAACCATTTTGTGATTTTTGTAAATAAAGTGCCAATAGGGCAACAAGAAAACCTATGAAACCATAAGGCATTATTTGTTTCAAATCATTTTTATAAATTTTCATCGAAATTGTCAGAGGAGATGCTCAGGCGGAGATGATCTGGAGCGGTTTATAGTACATTCTTCAGCAGTGTCAGTTTAATACTTCGAAAAATTATAGATGAAGGATTGTTTTATCCATTGTTTGCTATTAATATATGCTAATTTCCTGATTTGTGCTGACAAAACTACGTTGATTGCTCAAACACCATATGTTTTTTAGACTGAATTATAGCTGTTGTCCACATATACTCGGGACTACTAAAGTATTGATGTTTGGTATATTGTATTTTAATGGGCACAAGTTAGAAATCGAATCTAGTGTATACCATTTCCTCTAAATGAAAAATGCTATTAAAAAACATGTAAATGACTTCCATGAAAGCTTTACGTACATTTGATGGAAAATATGGAAGCTTTTCTGATTTATCTTCCCTAAAAGCACATTTGCGAGTGATTGCAGAAGTGATGCTTGGATCACAAAAGTCAGGAAGTTGCTTCCACAGACCATTTAATGAGACTGGGAAGGCAAGTAAATGGTTTCACATTTTACATAATTGCAACAATCGAATATCAACAGCTTCACATGGAACAAGTGCAATTGACCTTAGCATCCAAAAGCATATCCTTATTTCGACAATCAGATATCAACAGTCTCATACAGAACAAATTCTTTTGATCTTGGCCTGGCTCCACATTTAAAATATACATTTTAAGAGCTAGCATCTGCAGAAAGGAATCTCATACAATAGGGAAAAACTTCGAAGGCATTAACACATCCAGAAGTACAGATGAAGATCCAGTGTTTTAAGGCAGGATTCAGGAAGGATGGCTTAAGCCAAGGAAAGACTAAAGCAAATTCCTAGGAGAAATTGCTGAAACACTATGAGCAAATATAGCAAACAGAGCTGAAGGTGCCAATAATTTGAGCTTGGAATGGAAAAATATAATCGGTCTAAAATAGTTGATAAGGAGGTAATGAACCCATCAACAAATACTCTTCGACTGTGTTGAGAAGCTATTTTTGTGTTAAATACTCTCCATGACAAACAGGAAGTAACAAAACAGGAACAGGAAATGTGGCTACCATGATTATTTGGAAAACTTGTCATAGCAGTCACCATCTTAGAATGAAATCCCAAGGAAGGTTCTTGTCTTAAACAAGCAGAGCCTTTAAACAAGTATTCGGCGCTTGTTCGCTATTTCAAGGGAGCCTCCAGGTGACCATCGCCAGTATCTGTCCTCTGTCATCCAGCCTTGTAGAGAAATGCTGGCCTCATGAAAGAGTACAATACAGCCTCTCATCAAAGTAAAATTAAATCAGAGGATGGTGCTCACTGTACTCACTAAATACACCGTAGATCTCATGAAAGTGACTGTGAGTTTTGCGGGTGCAACCTCAGACTTCGTAGGGCTACATATTTTCTTGTTTGTATTATTTTCAGCTTTTCATGAACAGTGGATTGTTCAAGGGACAAGTTATTAATGTATGCATAAAGAGTATTGAGCTTGCTCTTTGCTTCTTACTATAAGCTGACACATGGGGTTGCGCTGATACGCTGATCGTGAATTTAAATAATAAAATCTAAATGTTCTCTTAAAATTACAATTTTGATTAAGCAGTTGGCTCCCCTCGTTGTCCCTTTTATTCACTTCAGAACCTACAATACGAATAATTGAAATGATAGGTAACCTGGTTCAAGGTTGTATGTGTTTGGACTCTAGACCTGTAACATCAAGGGGTGTATTGGATTATTTTAGAGGGGCTTTGAGCAGATATCTATTTGAGCCCCGGTATAGGTTTGTAGGGGGATGGCGCAGGTGAGGAATGCAGTGTATTAACAGAGCTCGTGTCCATACTGCACTTGCATGTGTGTTGGGTAACTTTCAAATTGACTCAGCTAAGCTTTTCAACCTGTTTGTTTCTGCAGTCCTAACACGGCCATTCGCTGGACTGGCGGCTCCAGGAGGATTCCAATCATGGTTTTTCATGCAGAAGCCATTCTTATGAAGGAAAGCTCCACGCGGCACGTTGGAGGTGGGTGATGCAGTTATTCGACTTGGTTGAATGCGAGTAATGCTGCTATCTTAGCAGAAGATCGTGATGATGACGCACAAAGACACTGGATAGGACCTTCCCAAACGTTAAGTTTTCTTGACCGTTTATTTCCAACTCAAACAGACATCCTTCTGAGTAGACAGAAACACAAATTAGCAAATATCCCTTAATGAACATATAAACAAATCAAGAATTAGTCATCACGAATTAATAGGAGGAAAGTTGGCAGAAGGGAGCCACCAGGTGATGTGGATCCTGACATCACTGCACAGCAGACTCTCACCATGGATGAGAGGGGCTTGTGTATTTCTGCAGTCAAGGAGCAGCTCGAAGGAGAAGGCCATTCACCTGCAGAGAATGCTCTCCTTTTCCATAAGCCCATCCATTGCAAGTTCATTGCGCTGCAGCCTACTGGCTTGAATGTAAACAAACCCACAGTAATCTTGGTTTACAAAACGGTTATATTGCAGCTACCATTATTACAGTTTATGTCTTGGCCAAAGAGGCCACTGTATGGCTGCAAGCAATGTTGCATAAAACTTTATAAATAAATAAATAACAGGTGGTACTTTCTCCTGAAAAATCTTTAAACCGTGATCAATCAGTGCAGTCCTTGGTAGAATATATATATTTTTTTAAACCGATTTTATTTCTCATGGTTCACATATACTGCATAGCTCCGCAACCCGGAGACTGCTGCACACATCAATAATACAACAATTATGTAGTTGACTTTTATAACGTAACAAACCCACCCCCTCCCGCCCCCCCCGATTGCGTTCATGCCACAAAGAAGGAAGGATTGCATCTCCAGAACAACACACTGAGACCATCAACCACCCTGCAAAACCCAACCTCCAGACACCCATCAGTCTGGCAAGCGAGTGTCCCCCTCTGGCGGCGGATCCAGATCCAGCCCCCGGTAGTCTGCCCATCTTTTTCATATATTAAAATGTTTACGGGGGCATCCCCTGGCAATAAAGACCGGCAGTTCGAACCCCATGCAAAAGTCCATCCCATTCCTCCATACAGTCAATGCTTGGTAGAATATTTAGGAATCACCCCTGAAACACCTGCCACTCTTGGGCATTGTGTTGGGGAGCTATCTCCCCATCTCTCTGACTAAAGCTTTTTAATACCATAATTATCATTATATCCTCTGGTGTCACTTCCAAGATCAAGTTTGTATAGCTTGCTCCCTCAGAGCTGTTTGGATGTGATAATCTTGCTAGCCCATGGGCTTTTTGGAGGTGTATTTTGCCGCTAGCCATGTGGCAGCGCGGAAACTGAAGTTGCTGTTAGTCAGGTAGACTGGTTGGTGTTTCATAGATTTTATTAAGACTTTTGGTTTATATTAACCTCTGTGGGGAAGAAATGAAGCTTTCAAAGAGCAGGTTTTCTTGAAAAAAAAATGTCAGTACCACTTAAACAGGAATGCGTAGTACGTGCAAAAATGCAGGCTACAAAACATATAGCAAAAATCCAGATGATGTAGAATATCTAAATTATTTGGAAGCAAAATATAAGCACATTTTGTTTTCAGTTTCTTCTGTCTCACAATCGATTGTGTCCCGTTAGCTTTTACCAGACTGTCTATTTTTTGGACAGGCTGTGTGATCCCATGGTACCATGTGCTTCTAGGCACACACACAACTGGCAATGACACACACATGTTGCTTAGACATGGGTATTTAAACTAGGTAGATGTAACACTATATAATGCAAAAACAAAACAGCTCCTAATATCCTTCTTGCGATGATTTTACTACGACTCTACTCTAATTTCCTGTATCTTTCAATCTTATGCGAGGATATATATTTGAATTCAGACTTGGATTAATAAATGACCTTTTATGACAAATGTATCATTTAGTTGTGAATTTTTTTTTTGTTGATAATCAACATTATTGGCATTTTGAAAATGACAAAGAAAATTCATTGGCAGCAGCTCATAAGTCAACGGGTACAATAGAGTAAAATCAGCAATATACATGGGTAGGAGTTAACCAGTCCAGTCCGACATTACATTCAGTGTGGTAATAGTGAGGACGGCGTATAAATATGGGTTCACGGCGGAATCAAGTTGTACCATTTCCCCCATATTTTGGAGAACTGCTCTGGAGTGCCCCGGGATTCGAAGAGGGCCTCTTCTTGGGCACCGCACCAATCAACCCCCCTCCTCCATCCCCCCACCGTGGGAGCCGAGTCTTGCAGCCAGTGACGTGCTATGTCCCGCTTGGCCACAGCCACCGCCGTTCCCAACAGGCGCTTATCCGATCTAGTGCCATCCAGGCCGTCAAAGATCCCCAGCAGCAGTCGCAGCGGGTCATGAGGGACCTCCCAGCTCAGAGCCTGTGTGAGCTCTCTTTCCACTCTCCTCCAAACCCGCATGAGCCCCGGGCATGTCCATGCCATGTTGTAGAAGTCGGCCGGGGAACGCCCGCATCTGGGGCAGTCTGGAGAGGGTCTCAGGCGGGCCCGGAAAAGCCTCTCTGGGGTGAGGTAGGATGTGTGTAGATAGTATGTCTGCACCAGCCGCAACTTGGAGGATGTGGTCAGGGTACGTGGGGCCATTAGGGCGTCTCTCCAATCGGCCTCCTCCAGGGGTCCCACCCAACCCTCCCACCGGGTACGCAGGCGGTCAAGGGACGAGGGGCTATTATTGACTAGGGCACGGTAGATCCGGGACACTCCACCCCAACCCAGATCCCCCATCTTCACTTGGGCTTCCAGCGGGCTAAACTCTGGCAGGGTGGTTGGCGAAGGGAGGTGTGCATGAAGGGCATGGCCCAGCTGCAAGTACCGGAAGTACTGAGTGTGGGGAAGGGCGTGGCGCTGCTGTAAGTCAGCAAAGGCTCGAATGTGGTCTCCCACCCAAACATCCCCGAGCACCGACACCCCAATGAGGTCCCAGCACCGAAACCCACCGAGGGACGAAACCTCATGAAGCCAATTCCCATGCCAGAGTGGCGTCTGGCGGGTACGTTGGCGGTCCCATCCTGTGTGACGTAGGACGGTACGCCAAGACAGCAAGACCGTTCTGGTAATTGGGGCTAAGGTTTGCGGGATCGGGCAACCGTAGAGGAGTGCTTGGAGCTGGGAGAAGTGAGTCACTTCCAGTGCTACCCGGTATGCCGGGTCGGACCAGCCGCCCGCATACCAGTTGTGGATGACGATCAGCTTGGTGGTGAGGTAGTAGAGGTAGAGACGAGTCACCCCTAGTCCCCCATCAAAGGGGGAGATGCGGCTGTGTGCAAGGGAGATCCGCGGTCGCCACCACTCCAGAGGAATCTGGACAGGGTTCCATCCAGCTCCCGGAACCAGGCCCGTGGGAGGGGGTGGAAATGTTCTGTAGAATGTACAAGAAACGGGGGAGGATCATCATTTTAAATAGTGCACTCCGCCCTACGGTGTTGAGGGGGAGGGATTGCCATTTCTTCAGATCAGCATGCATTCGGGTTACTAGAGGCATGATATTCAGTGTCCATTCCAGGTCCGGTAACAGGGCCACCCATATCCCCAGATATTTGACCGAATGACGTCTAAGGGGGATGGACGACTGCCAGTCAAAACATTCCCGGGAGGGGTGCAACGGAACCAGGGTGGACTTTGCCGCATTAAGCCGGAGGCCGGAGACGAGCTCGAAGTCATGAAGGATTTGCAGACATCTAGGGCCCGAGGACGCCGGGTCCGCCAGGTACAGGAGCACGTCATCGTCGTAGAGGGCTATCTTGTCTATGTGGCTTGCATTCCAGGTCCACCCGCGAACGAGGCGGTCGTGCCGGATGAGCGTCGCCAGGGGCTCCATCGCTAACGCGAACAGGAGTTGTGATAGGGTGCATCCCTGGCGCGTACCTCTACATATCGGGAATGCCTCTGAGAGCGTCCAATTGATCAACACTCGGGCCCTGGGGCTCGCATAGAGAACCCCAATATAACTGCAGAACCGCAGGCCGAAGCTCATCTCCTTCAGCACATCTTGCAGGTACCCCCAGCCTACCGTATCGAAGGCTTTCTCAAAATCGAGAAAGAGGAGGGCCAGGAAGGGAGAGAGGCGGGAGCAATGGGCCAGGGCCAGATGGAGGCGGTGGATACAATGGCGGGCACCCCTGGCCGGCATGAAGCCACACTGGTCCGGGAGGATCAGATCTGATAGGAAGGGTTTGAGCCTCTGGGCCAATACTGTGGCGAAGAGCTTGATCTCGGTGTTGATAAGGGAGATAGGGCGAAAGTCCGCACAATTCGCGGAGGGCAGATGGGTCTTAGGGATGACCACGATCGTGGCCAAGTCCGACTCGGGAGGGAAGGAGCCCCTTTCTATCACATGGTGGAATAAATGCAACAGCTGGGGGGCTAGAGTACCTCGAAAGGCCGCATAGAACTCCTGTGGGAATCCGCCCGGACCCGGCGTCTTGCCACGGTTCAGAAGGGGGATAGCCTCCAGGACCTCATCGTGTGTGAAGGGCTTCTCCATGGTTTCTGCATCTTCCGGGGTAAGGGAGGGTAATCGGGCCCCAGCCGCGCCCAGAAGGGTAGTCAGTAGCGCGAAGGGCGGCGCGCCGCTTACAGGCGGGTATAGAAGTCGGCGAAGGTTTCCGCTATACCCGCGGAGGTCACCCGGAGGGTGCCATCCGGAGCGCGGATCTCCGGAATAACGCGGTGAATCCTAGGGTAGGAGACCACGTTATGGAGGAGTTTACCGTTTTTGTCACCCCATCCATAGATCCGCGCCACTGACAGTTGTGATTTTATAATAATAATAATAATAAAGACATTTATAGAGCGCATGGATTACGCCATCTCGGCGTGTCCCCGCGCTAAAAGAGAGAAGAAAAGCTCGCCAGAGGAGAGGAGAGTACGAGGCAGAAGGCATAAGTAAAGTTATAAGGGGAACAAGTGAGTTTTCAGTTGACGTCGGAAAATAGTTTCCGAATGCTCAAGGCGGAGACTGATGGGAAGTTTGTTCCATCCTATGGCAGCCGCCACTCTAAAGGACCGACCTCCCATTTTTTCTCTCCTGTAGCGGTGGGTTACAAGCTTGTCCATGCCGCCCAATCTAAGCGATCTGCGTGGTTCATACCAGGTAACCAGACCTGTCAGATAGCTGGGAGCTTTGTTCCAAAGGATCCGATGACATATTAGGAGGGCTTTGTACATTATTCTTTTATTCACTGGGAGCCAGTGGAGGGCCTTCAGGGCGGTTCTAGAGTTGGCTCTTTTTTGGAGTCTAAGTACTAGGCGGGCTGCGGCATTTTGCAGTATCTGGAGTCGTCCTATGCTTTTACTCGAAGCTCCCAGGAAGAGGACGTTCCCGTAGTCGAGGCGTGACGTAATCAATGCCTGGGTCATAGTGCGCCGAGCCTCCAAAGGAAGGAGGTCCAGGGTTTTATTGAGAGTCCTTAGGACTCCAAAACACTTGCCTACTAAGCGGTTGGTGTGTGTTTCATAAGAGAGTTTGGGGTCCATCCATATCCCTAGATTCTTCGCTTCAGGGCATGGTGTAGGCATGGCGCCTAAACAGCTTGGCCACCAGTCACATGTCCAGAGCCGTTGATCCCCCCCCAACCACCAGGATTTCTGTCTTGGAGCCGTTTAATTTTAGGCAGTGATTATCCATCCAAGTGGCCAATGCTTGCATACAGGTTCGGAAATTATTGGCTCCAGCGGCAGGAGTTTGGGAGAGGGTGAGTAAGAGCTGTGTATCGTTGGCGTAGGAGACAATCTCTACGCCGAACGATTGGACTAGCTCTGCCAGGGGGGCCATATATAGGTTAAAAAGGGTAGGACTTAGAGCAGAGCCCTGAGGTACCCCCTGCTCTAATGCCCTCTCTTCCGACTGAAACGAGCCCCGTTGAACCTGAAAGCTTCTGCCCGTCAGAAACGATTTCAGCCAACCGAGTGCTCTATCAGTTACACCTCCTCTGTTCAGACACTGTAGCAAGGTGATATGTGCTACAGTGTCGAACACTGCACTGAGGTCTAGCATGACCAGTGCCATGGTTAGGCCTGCATCAGCTCCTTGACGTAGAGTTTCGGTGGCTCGTAATAAGGCCGTCTCAGTAGAGAAGCCTCCTCGGAACCCCGATTGGGATGGGTGTAGAAGATTATTCTTCTCTGCAAATTCCATCAGTTGTACATTTGCAATTTTCTCTGCAATTTTTGCGGTGTAGGGCAGTAGAGAAATCAGTCGTAGGTTCTCCAGGACATCATGGCTTACATTAGGTTTTTTTCTAATAGGTAGCACAATTGCCTTTTTCCAGTTTATCGGAAGGGTTTGGGAGTCAAAGGATGTCATAAGGACATGGCGGATATAAGGTTCTTAGACCGTTATGCTGGCGCCCAGGACCCGTGGAGGGGCGGGATCCCGCGGAGAACCCGATTTTATACTAGTGCAGATGATTTCAAGTTCTTTACTGGGTGGTACGGTAAAACACTGTAACCTCGCTTTTGAATTTAACAACGTCCCTTCCTTCAGTTCTATGAAGGTTTCTCCATTCGCAGGACATTTGGAGAAAGAGCTGTATATTTTGTTAACCTTATTGGCAAAATATTCTGCCACCTTGTTGCATTCCATAACGGAATCAGTTTCCGGAACATTGGAGAGTGCGACGACTGAAATTTCTTTATAGATTTTGAAGAGTTCTCTGGATGAGCAGTCCGCCTCCCTAATTCTGTTTCCATAAAAGGCGGCTTTTGCAGCTCTGACCTGTTTTTGGTAACTTCTCTGGGCTGTTCTATATTGAAGTTTAGTGCATTCATTCTTGTCCTTGCGCCAACATCTTTCTAGCTTTTTACATTCTGATCTGATCGATTGCAGATCTATATTATACCATGGGGCCGATTTCCTAACTCTGTTCCCCTGTTTGGCCGTGGCAAGAGGGGCTACCTTGTTCAAGGCATCAAGGATCCGGGTTTCTAAGTTTTGATTTGCACTTTCACTATCAGTGCC
Source organism: Lissotriton vulgaris (assembly GCF_964263255.1). Classification (NCBI taxonomy): domain Eukaryota; kingdom Metazoa; phylum Chordata; class Amphibia; order Caudata; family Salamandridae; genus Lissotriton; species Lissotriton vulgaris. Next base: position 264,014,217 of record NC_141697.1, read on the forward strand.
TCCCGGCATCCCACCTAAACGTAGCATCTCGCTAAAGATGGGTTGAGAAAATGTTTTCCATTTGCGGTATGGGTAGCTATTTTTGCCATTCAACTGGGGGGTAGGCTTACTTAAAGTGCAGATTTCAAAAGGGACTAGGAAGTGGTCTGTCCAGGGAAGTGGGTTGGGAGTACTCGTGGTTAAGCCCTCCCAGTTGGCAAACACCGGGTCCCATAAATGGCCATGGGTATGTGTGGGTGTTTGATTGATTAGTACCAGATTTGCATTTTGTAATTCCTGCCTCATCTCCGTGGCTTCCTTTAGCTGGATATCATCAAAGTGTATATTAAGATCACCCAAAAGGAGAACCTTCCTATGTCTAAGTGCTAGGTGATCAAGGTGTTCTTGCAAACCCGGCCTAAAATTTCCCAGGGTCCCAGGAGGTCTGTAAAGGAGGACACCCGAGATGTGATCCTGAGGGCCAAGCTTCAGTGCGAATTTGCCAGCTTCGCAGTTCTCTATACCAAGAGGTTCGAGGGAGCATATCCGGGGGGCCTTGCTAATCATTGCAATCCCACCTCCGCGGCCAGACGGTCGGTCCACCCTGGCTATAATATAGCCGGGTGGAAGGGATTCGATAACCTCGGGATCGGAGTCTACCCCCAGCCATGTCTCCGTCAGAAAGAGTATATCCAAGCCCTCCTCTAAGAGCAGGTCCCAAATTTGTAAGGCGTGTCTCGGGAGGGATCGACAATTTAACAAGCCTCCTCTGAGGCTCCTAGTCCGTTCTTCGTTACCTATCTGTTTACAGGTTTTAAATGAGCAATGTCGGCATTTGACAGAGGATAGAACCTCCATTTTGTGCTTGCAACACTCGTTTTTATTTAACTTGCTTTTCAGTTCCCCTCTTCTTTTCCAGCCTTCATTTAAATACTTTGCAAAGGCTGCTGTAAGTTCAGGATTATTGTCAGCAAAAGTGAATATCAAGGGATATTAAGGCTCTCACTAGCCCTTGGATAATCTCATTTACAATGGGCCAGATTGCACAGAGTATTTTTTGTCTATCTCTCCCCGAAGTACAATGCTAATTGGAGGGTAATGAGGTGGAACAGGAATTGCAAGACCAGTGGAATAGCTGGAGGTGGGCGTTGGGTGTTGCTGATAGCACATTGAGTTATTTTGAGATTCTTGATGGTACCAGCTTTGTGGACTGATTGGGGTAGATGCTCCAGCTATCTCAGTTAGTGATTGGAGGTGGCTGATGCTTTTAGTCAGCTGAACTGTTCAGTGATGCGTTGTGCTGGTCAGTCAGTGAACTTTTAGGAATTTGTGATAGCTCGGTGGTCCTTCTGGTTGTGGATGTTTCACTTCATCCAGTGTACTGATTGGAAATGAATGGTGCTGATCACCCAGCGGGCTCCTTGTTATTGGATGATGCTTTTGCCAAGTGTACTAGTTGTTGCTGCTAGGGGAAACAGATGGTATGAATGCCCTTTTTCCTTGCACTAGTATCATGGAAACTTAAGAAAGTTATTGTGGAACAAGCTGAAATGCATACAAGACCATATGTACTGATGCTATTGGTAATTTCAAGGCTGCTACAATCTCTCTCCAGGATCTTGGCACCACTCCATACTACATCACCTGTGATGCACACCCTTTTAAGGGTTTTGTTAGTCTCTGTGGTGCCATTTTGATGATACTTCAATCTCTTTACTGTAGGAGTGCAAGTGAACAGCTGCCATTCAACATATGGGTTTTAGAAAACAATGAACCTCCTTGTCTCCTTAACCTGTTAGCAGTTAACTTGTTTTCCTGCCTTTGTCTAATTTTGAAGTTTTTTAAAATTCTGTTCTTGATGCAAATTGTTTTCCCCCGAAGACAATAAGATACATGTAGGTGCTCTACTTAGGTCTCGCCACTAATTCTATAAGTGAAAACTAGTTGGTGGTAGATTGGCTGCTTTAAACAACCTCCCTTGGATATTGAGTAATAGTCCCCATCTTCTTTCAGCATTGTCAGATTAGCGATAGCTTATAACATCAACAAACCTAGTAGAAAGCCATACTTTAAGCAGCCAGCAAAAGAGCAACATGACACAGTTTGCATCCAGAATAAACTGAAACGTATCACGTTTTAATCTCACCATTTCCTTTCCTTTGATACTTTATCCATTACCTTCAGTAATTTCACTGTATTTGTTTTCAGTAAGCACAGGGTCGAAAATGTGTGTTCCACAAGTAGTTTGAACTCTGTGGCTTCCTGGCAGTCATGGATAAATCTGATGAAGTTTTTGTGTACATCATGTTGCTGAGGAATCAACTCATTCAGGCAGTGTCTTGTTTGTTCCCCTGAAGAAGTGCAAAAGTCTGTAATGGACAAGCAGTCAAACTGTCTTTTAGACCAGTATATATTCCTCTTTGATCCTGCCTCCCTCTAATATTTATATGATTTGTTTTTTGCAGAGCGCTATCACCTGGGCTATAAGATTGTTCGCACTGAGAGTCGGTTAGTCCGCAGCATTTTGGACGCACATGGTTTTCAAGAGGTATGTTGTGATTTACTGTGGTGTATGGCATGTCAGAAGTCCGTCTACCCAATGATGCAAAGAATTCCACATCCAAACAAGTGATGTGCCCAAGTTCAGGTTTTGAATCTCCTTCTTCTCAGGGGGTTATTCAGTCCTAAAGTGTGCACCCTTTATCTGCATGTTGAGAGAGAGGCAATCGGGTAATTTGTGTAGCTGTAATAGATGCAAGTGGAAGAATAGGAGATCTACTTGTGGGGGCTCATAGGTTAGTGCTACTGTTTTATCTTAGCTCCTTGTAATTCTACTTCATGGTCTGATGAACCTCTCTAGAGCGGATAAGGTTTTCAGTTATCTCCATATGAGTTGTAGAGAAGATGACAAACTGCTGGATGCTTGAAGAAAGTGTCCCATCACAATATGCATTACAGGTATTGGACAGGTACGACAGCTAAGTTCTCTCGCTTTCATCTCAAAGTGGCAAAAAGAGTGTGACGCATAGGTCTGAGGGTTGCATACACAACCCGTATTACTTCTCTGAGAGTCACTTGGTCTTGATTTGGGGACAAAACAGGGTTTTGTTGTTTGTGTATTCAAGATGACTATTGGTGGCCCATTTTGTTTCATGAAAGGGTCCCAGACCTTGCATGTACAGAGAAACTGCTTCAGTTTTATAAAAAGGGGACGGAGTATCAGAAAAGGACCCATAGTAAGGGAACATTAATTGTATTGTTCTCATCCTATAGAAAGCTTCTCTGATCACTTTGTTGATCAGGTGTGGAGTGTTACCCATGAATCCATGATCACAGCAAAGTTCTTTACCTCTCTGGGTGTGTTTGCTTGGAGAAGCGGAAAGATGTCATCTCATATACCAGAAAGGAGAAAATTCTTTGAATTGTTTATCTTAAATTCCATATTTCTACTCGGCGATATGGGTATAATGATTTGAGAGTTGCGGACCTTAAACCCAGATCTTGATCTGGCTGTCCCTCAGAAATGAAGCATGTACTCTGTAGTGTGTGATTGCTACCTGCTTATTTAAATTGTGACTAATTTCTCGATTCTGTCTGAAAGAGATACTTTTGATGTGGTAACATGGGTTTTACAATTGGTAGTCTTGAAGAGTGTCATTGGTGCTTGCATTAATATTTAGTTCATGATAGCAGCCTGCCTGTAGTGCCTCTTTGTAAGATCACCGAGTGGCTGACAACAGTAATGGACCTAATGGAAACCTAGGGCGCAAGTTGCCAGTGAGACAGATGTCACCCAGAATGAACTAAAACATGCCGACATTGTTGGTGGTCATCGTAAATGTTTCATTGGTGGTTATTCCCAATTGTACTAGGTATTGGTCGTAGCAGAGGCTACTTGTGGTGGTAATGCTCTAATGGGGGAGGGAATTCAGAATTCCATTGTATGGTGCGCCCACTGTTTAGTCTTAGATAGAGGTCCTGGACAGACTTTCTCCTCGCTTACATGATGTGCATCATTATCACCTCCCATGTAGGATAACTAACCCCACTGCTTCTTTTACAGGGCACCTTTAGGTGACCGTGCCATTTCTTCTCTTGCTGGATGTAGTGTAATCCAGAAGCTACCTTGCATTTAGATTTAATTAGTCTCATGTCACTAAGCAATGTCCAGTCAGTAGAAGTGGTGCATGTAAAGTCAGTGGACTGATTCATCAACCTCTTTATGGTCCATCAGGTCGCTCAAAACAGCAACGATTTCAACCTCATGTGGACTGGATCCCACCTTAAGCCCTATCTTATGCGTAGTCTCTTGGAGTTCCAGAAGGTCAACCACTTCCCCAGGTAAGTGCTGCAGTGTCTGAACAAAGTAGGTACCAATATTTGTGTATTTCAGGCAGGAATGGTGAGAATGAGAAGCGAGAGAGAGCAAGTGAAAGAGGAAGATAACAAGAACAGGTGTAAAATGAAAGAACGTGAACAAGAATATGTGTGAAATGAGAAGAGAAGAGGAAAGAACAAACATGGTTGGAAAGTGAAAGACGAGGAGAAGGAAAACAAGGTCGTGAGAAGGGGCATGAATGAGAACAGAGTGGGAACTGAGAGCAAATAAGAATAGGATTAGAAATTCAAGAGAGAATTGAATAAGTGTTGTTCAACAAACAGAGCATGAAAAGTATGAGATGACAATAATATAAATCGGATCTGAAATGAAAGAAGGATAGAACAAAGTATTTTTTATTTATAAAGTTTTATATAGCGCGAACATGATCCCGAAGGCTATCAGAGCGCTTTACAATAGGATGGAAGGGCGGACATAAATACAATACCGAACATCGAGAGAGAAAAGGAAAGTAATACAATAAACCGGTGTAAGCGGGCAATGAAGGGGCTAATAATAAGCAGTAAAGAGGAGCCATATAACATGGAGGTCCCATGGTAGCAGGAACAATGACACCGAGCAAGTGGGCCTAGCCCTCTTAAAGTTAGAATTTGCTCATTCGAAATCTTTTAGCTTCCAATTTGAACGCAGTTGTCGAGGAGAGTCTGTGTACTTCCGGCGGAAGAGAGTTCCATATCTTTGGGGCGGCACCGGAGAAGGATGGGTGGTTTCAAGAGGAAAGTAGTGGCCCTTCTTGATGCTCTCTCCCCACAAGATAGTTCAAGTTTTTGCGCCAGGTACCTGGGAGTATTAAAGTGAAGGGCTTTGTGCGCCGTAACAGCAATCTTTAGCTGAATTTGTGCTTCGTAGGGTAGCCATTTGAGAGATTTTAGGACTGGAAACATTTTAGGAAACATGTTGAATGAAGAGGAAGAACTGAGTGGCAAGTGTGGTAGGGTGAGATTGGAGTAGGAGAATAAAAACCGGATGGGACATTTTAGGGAAAAATCATGTAATCAGGCATGCAGAATGAACAAGAGAAGTTCCACTTTGTGGGATATCGTCAGGATATTTTGAATATCATTGTGGATCCGCATATCTTTGTCGTATTGTTGAACTGTTACTGTGCATCATGAAGCAGAAACAAGTGCTTATCAATGCGCGTTGTGACTGTGTGCCTTTTCCTGATGGTGTTCTGTGGCTCTTTTGTTATGGGGAAGTGTGCCCGTGTGCCTGGTAGTTGCTATATGTGTATGTTTTAAGGGTTATTTATCATTTACTCGTTCCAGTAACTGTGTGTTGTGGGTTTTTGGGTCTCTTGCCTGGTGCCTATGGATGTCAATTTGGGGCTCTGTCTGTTGCTGGGAGCTGTTGCTTTATGGGTTTTGTGGACTGTTTTTTGTTTGTAGTGTTTGTTCTGTAGCTGACTTTATCTCTGTTTTGCTCCTATAATCCTGCGTGGTGTAACATTTTATAGCGAATATATGAGTAGTGGTTTTGTACCTTATACATGTGATATGTGATAGTGTACCTATATTGTAGCTCTGTATACTTTCCATTGGCAGTAGCTTTGATTTTTGTGAGTTTGGTCTATTGCAGGTAGGTTTAGCTTACTGTGTGTTGTGGGGCCTTGTGCCTTTTACTTGAGATAATCGCTCTGAATTGTGGGGTTCCATGATTTTACTGTGTCTCTTTGATGTGAAGCCATGGCATTGTGTTGATTGCTTGTAGCATAGGGTTTCATTGGTGTTCGCGGCTACGGCCATTGCTTCAGACAGCATTTCAGTCAGTGTGTTGCTTGATATTGTGTTTTGATTGTGGTATGCTTTTGCTGAGACCTGCAGCTCATTGTGTGACATGGTTTTATGATGTGACACTCCATGGTTGTTCCTTGCATCTGTGTGTTGAATGTGATGCTGTTGTCGGGATTGTACATTTTTGGGGGGGGGTCTTGTTCGCGGTTTGTCAGCATTGTTCATCTGCTCCAACTTCTGTATTTATGCACCTGCAGATCCTACGAGCTGACCCGGAAGGACAGACTGTACAAGAACGTCCATCGGATGCAGCAGACCTATGGGTTCAAGAACTTCCATTTTCTGCCTCAGACCTTCATTCTTCCGACAGAGTACCAGGATTTCTGCAGTGAGTGAAAAGACAGCAATAACAAACCCCTCTGCAAAATTGTGGATTAGGGTTGGGGCATTTCACGTGAAGTCATATTGAATGATGTAAATGTCTGTATTTCAAAGAAAGGTGGTACAAGAGGGAGGTAAATATGGAGCCTGTACTTTTTCTCGGTTGTACATTTAAAGCTCAAAAAATCATATTGAGACCTGAAATAATAATTTCTTTTTCTGACATTTTTGTGTATATGAAAATGAAGACGAGCAGGCTCAACTCTTCAGTTCCTTCATGTTTTGACCATTTACAACAGACCTTTTCTTTAGCCACTTATGTGAACCCGATGCTATGGCTTTCTTACTCCTAAAAAGTGGGGACAGTGGCAATGCGATGCCTCATTGCACATCAGACCTTCCCGTTGTGGGTGTGTGTTTTTTGGAGTTGGATTATTTTGACCACCCAGAAGGAAGGAAGGACCATATATACAAAACCCTATTTTGAGGTCGCAAATGGCCCGATTTGCAGAAACGGGCTGTTTGCCACCGCAAAAAAAGTTTTCAAAATGTACAAAAGCCAAATTGCAATTCAATAACCTGTTATTGAATGGCAAATTTGGAAGGGGTGTGTTTAGGGAGCCCCTTCCTCATACCGAATCGCAGTAATTATGAATGTTTTGTGAATTAATTACGGTTGAAAAAGATAAATTTTTTACCGACACCTTAAGGGTGGTGGTAATCATTCCCAAATAAAGGACCCTTTCACCGTTCTGAATGTTGAAACAAATATTTTTTAAGAGCAGGGAGTGGTGCAACGAATCACTACCTACTCCTAAAAAATGTAACTTCAAAGTTGCTACCCCATTTGGACTAGCTATTACTAACTTGTACATATCTGTACGCTAAAAATTGCGATTTCCTAATTGCGATTTGCATAGAATCGCAATTAGGATCTCCCAAGACCTAAATTCTGTACATATGTCCCGAAACCCTGCTCAGCTGTTTACAGAGCAGTCTCAGTTGCACTAACCCCACAAACTCAGAATCCCTTCTTTTTACATTATTTTACTAGTCTGCCCTGAGCTGGTGTTGCGACAGAAGAGACCTAGGATCCTGGTACACATTACAGGATTCTATGCATTAACATCCCATAGAGGTCTTGTGACAAAGTGACATATTTTCTTTTCTTGGGTCTGGAAAGACCCGGAGGAGTTAGATGTCCTAAAGTGACATAGTGTTCTACTGCAGTTAAGACACTAGTAAGTTAGATGATGCTTGCAGTCGCCTAGCTAAAAACAAGCATTGGAAATGCAATAGGTGTTACATTTGTTGCAGTTGGAGCTATTGGCGTTCTAAATGGCAATGTTTTTAACCTATGCAAGAGATATGCCCTCCCCACCTTAATCAAATAAAGAACTCTGTTGTGTTTTTGTTTAATGTAGTACACCTGCCCTGGTGCCGTATCGCTGGAAGTGAAAATGGCAGTTCTGACTCCACGTTAAGACGAGCAGTGTTGTGAGGGTGCAATACCACAAGCTGCCACTAGGAGTCCCTTTGGACCTCTTTTGGCCACATATGGTACTACCCCCTGCAACATGGCTAGGCAAAGTATATGGCACAGCGATGAGAGCTGCTGACTGGTGAGCTGGGGAGCTGTGTTTGAGTCTGCTGTCAGGCTCAAAATCCTCTGATAATGGGCTGATTGTTTAATTTCCCCGAGCCCATGGCTAGGTTTGCTATATAAATAAAAGCTTTGTAAAGTAACAAAAAAGCAAAACAGCAGGGGCCTGGAAGAGGTGGTGGGGCCTTCGAGCAGTGTTGTGGGGAGGTACAGGAAGTTTAAGGGACTTGAAGCAACCAAAGCTGAGTTGTAGGGGGTGAGGGGAGGCACAGGGATATAAAGCGATGACAAGCAAATGATGCAACTGTCATTTCTTGGACGGAAAGATATTGCCCGACCCGCATTCACTCCCTGCACAGCCGATTCGTACACTGTTGTGACCGTGGGTGGACGCCATTTTGGGTGAGGAAGGGGTAACGCGCTAGTCGCCGCTGCCTCCCGCCCTCCCTCACTATTTAAGTTGCTCATTTTCAAAGTCACACAGATTACTTGTGGAGCTACCCCTGAGGCGGAAGCCGGGGGCTGTATTTGAATTGTAGCACAGCATTTTTATAGCGCTTTTTAAAAAAATCGTATCTCTCTTTCTATCTGAGCAATTTGCACACGCTCTTTTAAAAATTGTATTTATGGTGTTCACATATCGTGTTTTTAGTAAAACACCTACTTGGTCGGAAAGATATTGCCCGACCCGCATTCACTCCCTGCACAGCCGATTTGGACGCTGTTGTGACCGTGGGTGGATGCCATTTTGGGTGAGGAAGGGGTAACGCGCTAGTCGCCGCTGCCTCCCGCCCTCCCTCACTATTTAAGTTGCTCATTTTCAAAGTCACACAGATTACTTGTGGAGCTACCCCTGAGGCGGAAGCCGGGGGCTGTATTTGACTTGTAGCACAGCATTTTTATAGCGCTTTTTAAAAAATCGTATCTCTCTTTCTCTCAGAGCAATTTGCACACGCTCTTTTAACAATTGTATTTAGGGTGTTCACATATCGTGTTTTTAGTAAAATACCTACTTGGACGGAAAGATATTGCCCGACCCGCATTCACTCCCTGCACAGCCGATTTGGACGCTGTTGTGACCGTGGGTGGACGCCATTTTGGGTGAGGAAGGGGTAACGCGCTAGTCGCTGCTGCCTCCCACCCTCCCTTCCTCTCTTCCATAAAATGTGCACTAATCCCCGACGGCGCAGCGGGCGCGCCGAAGGCGCGCCAAAGGCAAGCCCCTCTGCGCCCGTCCGCACCAGGACCGGGCCTAGGGCCACAACCCTTGGTCCATCAGATAAAAGTGTGCTCGTACGCTATCCGGCTGATGACCTCCTACAGCTACGGTCAGCTCAAACTAATACCTGTCCCTTATACGATCCTGAGCACATCGGTACGAAGGTAACATACAATTGTCCTCATTGCACCTTACCTCTACCTTTCACCACCAGCAAAATAGGTGCCATACCCAGTACCATAATGAAAGCCAAGTTTATCACAACTGCACTCATTAACGCCAGATCTCTTGGAAAACATCGTCAGGAGATTCAAGATCTGATTCTCGATAAAAACATAGATGTGTTATTTATAACTGAAACCTGGATGGATGCCGATTCAGGCCCAGATATAGTGGTCGCTGTACCGCAGGGTTACACGATACATCGACTAGACAGACAGAGAAAAAAAAGGAGGAGGATTAGCAATTATTCTTCGTGACAACTTCTCTGTCAGAACCTCCCTGATTCCATCCAACTGCTGTGAAGCCCTTCAATTTGCCATTAAGGTAACTCCCTCATTCACTTTAAAAGGAATACTCATGTACAGACCACCTGGCCCGCGTGCAGCTTTCCTGGCTAATTTTAACTCACTGATTGAATCTCTGGTGACTGAGGACTCCACGATGGTTCTAGGGGATATGAACTTTCACTTAGAGAAAAAGGAGGATGTAGACTCCCAAGCACTAAGGGAGGACCTAGAAAGCCTGGGGCTGCATCAACTGGTTAATGCCCCCACTCATGAGGCTGGCCATACTTTAGATGGCATTTTTTTTCCAACATAGAAGGGATAACAGTCCATGATATCCTCCCCCTTACATGGTCTAATCATTATGCCATACTCTGCACTCTTCCTATTACTGGACTCCCCCTAACCAGACAGGCTCACTTAAATCAAGAGCCCTTCAAAGTATGGAAAGATATTGATAATGGAGCTCTCACAGACCTCCTGATCAAAACCGGCCCCATCACACCCTTGGACCCTAATGAAGCCGTTAAACAATTTATAGACTGGATAGGAAATGCAATGGACCTACTGGTTCCCTCTAAGATCTTCTCTAGAAACAGAAAGCTGCCTTCGGCTCCATGGTTCACAGAAGAACTCAGGAGACAAAAACAAGAATGCAGAAAACAAGAAAGATACTGGAGAAAGTCTTACGATCAAGTCTGCAAACTCCGCTATAAGGAGACTCAGCTTAGTTACAAAAAAATGATTCTAGAGGCCAAAAAAAAGTTTTTGGGAGATCAAATTGATAATGCCAAAAACTCCAGCAAACCGCTATTTGAGGTAGTGAAACAACTGGCTGGGAAGCCTGCCGACACAGCACCTATTCCATCGCAGGCTCTTTGTAACTCGCTGGCAAACTTTTTTTTCTCTAAAGTTAATGACATTTACTTAGAGTTTTCGACCACCGACCCACTAGTTTCAACTACCACACATACCTGTCCTCCCACCTGCTCGCTCACCCAGTTTGAGGATCTCGAGGAGGAACAAATCAGGAACATCATGCAGTCAATAAAAACAGGATCCGCCTTGGACCCCTGCCCACCCAAGGTTTACTTACCAGTTATCGACACCATCAGCCCAGCTATTATGCTAGTCTGTAACACGATACTTAGGTCAGAGATTTATCCAAACACCCTAAAAAATACCCTTATAAAACCACTCCTTAAAAAAACAGGTTTAGATAAGGAGCAGTTGAAGAACTACAGACCCATTGCCAGTCTGCCATTTTTAGCCAAAGTTGTCGAAAAGGCAATAAATGGCCAGCTGTCTGATTACCTTGAGAAAAGCAATCTGCTTGATGACACGCAGTTCGGTTTCCGGAAACTCCACGGAACCGAGACTGCCTTAATTAAGGCGGCTGATGATATCAGAACCATTAGAGACCTTGGAGGGACTGCTGTCCTCATAATTTTGGACCTTTCAGCGGCCTTCGACACGGTCAATCATTCCGTTCTGATTGACCGTGTCGGAAATCTGGGCATTGGTGCCAAAGCCAAAGACCTGCTGGCCTCATTTCTGTCTAGCCGCACACAAGCAGTGACGCTGGGACCTTTTAAATCACCAGAACTTGCCTTGCCATGTGGTGTTCCTCAAGGCTCATCTCTAAGTCCGACACTATTTAATATTTATGTGTCAGACTTAGCTAGGGTTATTAAATCATACCAGATGAGCCTTACCTCCTATGCTGATGACACCCAGCTGGTGCTTGCCATAAATAATAATGGAGAACAGGTGGCAGCACGCTTTCAGGAAGGCATGTCAGCAATTAAAGACTGGATGAATACCAACTGCCTTCGGTTGAACTTCGTGAAGACGGAGGTAATTATCTTCGGGAAGATCTCCCCCCTATGGTCAGCAGAATGGTGCCCCTCATCCTTGGGAGCCGTACCAGTACCAGTAGCAAGGGTCAGAAATCTGGGAATAGTCTTTGACGAGAAGCTCAACTTCGTGGCACATGCCAACCAAACTGCGGCAAATGCCCATCACAAACTCAGGCTTATTCGGAAAATCATCCCATTTCTTTCTGAAAGCGCTGGCAAAACTGTGGTGAGCACCCTCGTGCTCTCCTCTTTAGACTATTGCAACAGCCTATTTGCCAATGCACAAAACAGGGTACTCTCCAAGCTGCAATTGATTCAAAATGCGGCAGCAAGAGTACTATCCAGGACCCCTAAATTTAAATATATCAGTCATGCCATCAGAAACTACCACTGGTTAACAATCAGAAATCGAATTAAATTTAAATCCCTCTGTCTGACATTTAAGGCCATCCACAACCAAGACCCACTGTTCCTGCGAGAACAGCTTACTACCTACTGTCCATCTAGACAATTGAGATCTATGTCACAGCATCTACTGGCAGTACCCCGTACCAGGACAGCTACTTGGGGAGACAAGCGCTTCACAGTGACAGCAGCCAGACTCTGGAACTCGCTTCCGTTAACAATTAGATCGTGTCATTCCCTTCTCCAGTTCCGGAAACTGCTGAAGACGTGGTTGTTTAACCAGTAATGAGTCCTTTTTGCCACTGTGCGGCCACCTCCAGAGATCCTAACAGTAATCTTAGCGCCAAGACGCCCACAGGCATACGTATGCGCTTTATAAATCTCAATAATAAATAAATAAATACATTTTTCATTGCACATGTAAACAGAACAGTTAGCGAGCAAAGAGGCAGGCCAACTAAAATGTTCTCTCTAAGTATACATAACCTGAACAGTAAGGACACATGTAAGAAGGGCAGTCCTCCTGGGAGGATACAAAATTCCAAAAGGAGGAACTACTAAGTGTATTTACCACGGAAAAGCCAGCATTTCTAACGGATAGCAACAGGAACCATTGAAAAGGATGGGCGTTTTTTCAAGACCATATCTTACATAAAGCATGTCTCGAAGAGAATGCACAATCATTGCCTAGGCGAGTCCTAAAAAGCATCAGCCATCTCCTTATACAGAAGCTCAGACAAACTGAAACCAGTGCTCTGTTTCACCAAGCTGTAAGTAAGTTGCAGCTGGAACCAGTCATGGCCGACATGGCTCGTGGGTGGGGGAGTCGTGCGTGGAGGGGGAGGGTCAGGCAGGGGGGGGGGGCTTAATTTTCATTTTTAAAAAGCAGGGAGCCAGGCACCCTCTGGACCCTCCCCTAACCAGATCACAACACTGCAAGCAGCGTTGTGATTGGTGGGGACGCCGCCCAGCCAGGGGTTTACGGGGGGCCATGTTCTCCATGCAGGCTGCATTGCAACCTGCAGTAGAAGATCAAAGTGCGCATGACTGGTTTGGGTGGCCCCAGAGGGCCGACCTAACAAACATTATACTCTAAGGAGTATGCACACCACTCCTCCCCTGCCCTGGCTGCTCGCAGATCAGCCTCGCCCACCCGCAGCCAAACATAAAATGGTAATAACTGAAAGTTATTACTATTTTATGTTTCTGCTTCTCGCACTGCGAGAAAGCAGTGGGGTGACGCTCCTCCGCCTGAGTGGAGGAGCTGCCCCTGGCTGGAACAGGTACACGTTATAGAAGTGCCTATTGGCTGCTACAAACACCTGAAACATTATTTTACAGAACAATTTTTCTCACTCACACACCATACATACCTATGGATGATGAGCATTGGAAGATAAGTGACTGCATGCACCTGCTTTTCAGAAATACTTCCTTTTTCCCCTTAAGAATTGGAGACCCCTTTCCCAAGGGACCTTTGCAGCGACTCTACCTGAGAGATGCCAGTGGGTCCATGTGCTTGAATGTCTGTAGACAGTGGACTTTCATCCATACTAATATAATGAAGAGAGAGCCCAAACCTTTGAGGCGGGTAATCTCAGGAACCACAGCACCAATCACAACACCCAATACAGCGTTGGAAAGGGCAGTTGCAGCAAAAGGACATAGGCTATGCAGACGCCCACCATATACATTTAGGAAGTGAACGGAAGTGATCTTCTTTGGTAAAGGCAGTCACCCTCCAGCTGAGCTCTGGTGGCCGATTGAGATGGGTACCCCACCTCCCCCCTCCCGAATGGGCAAAAAATCTGGGGGTCAAGTGGGACGAAAATCTCTCTTTTGTGCCCCAGATCCATCAGGTCACAGGGTGCTGCATGAGCAAAATGAGGAATCTCCGCCCAGTCCTGAAACTTTTGGCTGAGTCATGCCGGAAAACCGTGATCCATGCCACCATCACATCGAGACTGGATTATGCTAACGGCCTGTATAGCGGTCTCCCGAAATATTTGGTCCAAAGGCTGCAGACGGTGCAAAATGCGGCAGCCAGGCTGCTTAAGCATATTCCTTTCAAAGAGCACATTTCCCCCCATCTTCGGGCCTTGCATTGGCTCCCGATTGCCAGTAGAATAAAATTTAAAACTCTTACTCTGGCCTACAGGTCCCTCTACGGTACTTGCCCTAATTATCTGAGAGCCCGTCTGCCCAGATACACACAGACCCGCTCCCTTCGCTCAAATGATCAGGTGCTACTGAGTGTGCCGCGAGTCAAAAGGGCTAGATTGGGCGGCCGGACCTTTTCAGCCAACGTGGCCCGTCTCTGGAACTCCCTACCTCCTGAGCTGCGAAAGGCCCAATCAGAAACAAGCTTTAGGAGACAGCTTAAGTCGTGGCTGTTCTCGGAGCCTCTCTAAGCCGCAGACTCCCAGCTAGCTTTCTTGCCATGCCCTCACAGCGCCGGAACGCCTCCTAGTTGAGGCAGCTGTTCGCGCTTTATAAATACCAGTATTATTATTATTATTATAAATAAATAAATAGACACATGCCAATGAATATCCTATAAACGAGGAAAGTTTTGCAATTCTACTTTTTAATCATGGGCATTTGAAGTTGTAGAGAGTTTGCGGAGGCTGCTGTCTATCGTGCCTCATTTTCTACACTTATTGCCTTTTTTAAGAGGAATTAAAATAATTGTCACTGCTGTGATTTACTAAAGTTGCTTTTGTAATGCAACTTTAGTATTAAAAATAAATATATATTTATATAATTTTTCCCTTCCCATAGATAAATATTTTCGTTTTTTTCTAGAAAGGGTTGGTTTTTTTTAAAGAAAATTTTAAGCACTCTGTAAAATGTGTTTATGAATTCTACCTGTAGGCATAGCGAATATTTTCTGTGAATTTAATTGAGATCATGACGGACAGCTGACATTACAAGTAGGACATGTTTTTATTTGAAGAATTTCTTACCAGGAGTCTGTTCCGAAACTTTCACCACATTATTTACCTAGTTTATCTTTTTATGCAAAACAATTTTTTACTCCCTGCTTAATGTTAACTTTATTTCTCCTATTTCTTTTTGGTTAGATGCTTTTGCAAAGGACCGGGGTCCCTGGATCGTGAAGCCAGTGGCATCTTCTCGAGGGAGAGGGGTGTACCTGATTAACTCGGTGAGTGTGACATAACAATATTGATTAAGCAGGTTGCAATTTGTGGCCCCCTGTGATTGGCTGCCATCACAGTAATGTTGGCCTGCAAGGGACTGCAGACCGCTATATTTATGATAGCATTCTCTAAAGAAGCACTTTTTTAAGCAGCCCGTTAACTTAAAGGAACTGCTTTTAAAAAATTGTTTTGGGAAACTTTGGAGGTAGAGGTAGTTGTCATTTGAACCACTACCTATTCGGCCCAAGGCTGCCAACACGATTGCCCATGGGCAAGGGGACCTAACAGGACCCCTCTTGCATTTGCAAATCAATTGGCACCCCAACTTCCAGGTCGGTAACTCATCAATGGTTTGTGATCGTGATTGCAGTCATAAACCATTGATACATTCCTTTGCAAATCAGAAATAGGAAGGGGACTCTCCTTTCATGGCCCTCCTGTTGGTGGATCGGAAAGGATTGCAAAACCCCTTTGACGAGTTGGAAAGAATTTTATGACTAGTAAAAGAGCTATTGTACATAAAAAAGCCCTTTTGCGGTTGCAGACCACGTAATGTTGCTAATTCCAGGGTTTGCGATTGCAAAAGGGCATTGTATGTCAGGCCCCTATAGTCTTTCTAGGTCTAGTTATAGGGTACATTGTTGCTCGAATATGAGTTTACCTTGAAAAAACTGAAGACTAGAGGCATTTGGCAAAACAGGAACAGTTGGTGTAATTAAACACTTGGGCCGGGAGCACAGTTACAGAAGCGGGTCTGAGGACTCTCTCAAAGTAAAATCAATTTGAACAAGTCTTTATACTATTTTTGGGTGTCATAAAGTACTTCCAGCTAACCTTTTTTGGTAAAACAACCATAAATAAGGCCCTGATAACAAATGCAGGTGGACCTCGACTTTGCGTGGACACAATGGGGGCCAGTGTGTGTGCTGTCTCCTAATTGTTTCTGTGTTCCTAACTTTATGTGCCATCTGACTTTATGATGTTTTGGGAAGTCGTGCATTCTCATCCAGGGGATACTCATCAAAGTCATAATCTATGAATAATCCCCGCCCATGTGCGTGATCCCGGAGCATATAGAAATACATATAAATATATATGTATATATATGTGAAAACATATATTTGCAGCATAAAACATTTCCCAACTGGCAAAATTGCCGCAAAATTACATAAGTTAGCAGACACACAGTAGTACTCTCCCAACCCCTAAGGAAGAAAGAGAGCAGTAAACATTTGCATACAACAATGCTTTATTGCCATAGGAAAAACCTGTCATTACAGGCATTTGCCAGTAGGCTGCAGTAGAGTATAAAGCAACAAAGAAAACGGACACCTTGCCTTTAAGGCATTGGAGTAGGGGTACCGTGCCTTTAAGGCCTGAAGGCGACCCCTGCTCCCATGGTGCACCACAGGTGGCAGTTGGGTCAGTTCTTTTTTCTGGCTCCTTCTATGAGGGTCCAGGACCTTGAGGTCTTCAGTTTTTAACTGAAATTGTGAATTTTGAGAGATTTTTCTCTGAAAATTCGACATTTTCTGGGTTATTAAGGCTTATAAATTGGTTTTCTGTGGTAACCCACAAGCATTTCCTGTCAGAATGCCTGCTTTGTTCCGGAAATGTCCTTCTTGTGATAAGAAGATGGCTCTGGCTGACCCACACGCAGTGTGTATTGTGTGCCTTCCATCTGCACACAACCCTGACCAGTGCCACCACTGTCAAAAAATTTGTAAACGGACTCTTCGCGACAGGGAGAGAATTAGACTTCATGCCATGCTGGAGAGAGACAGAAGTCACCAGGTGGGTGCTCCTGTAGGCCCCAGATTTTCTACTGCAAGCAAGCATGGCCAAAAACAGCGTCGATCCGCTTCTCCTGCCCCCAGAAAGAGGACGGAACGTCGAAGATCTCGGCCGCAGTCAAGTAAGTCAGCGTCAAGACGCCACACTTGGGCTCGAAGTCGGTGGCTGCTACCATCTCGAAGTCTCCGTCGAGGCTTCCGTCGACGTCGAGACACTCTCCGCTGCCCCTGAGGGGGTTAGCGTCGAGAGCTAAGACGGCATCCAGGTCGCCGCCGGCTGGCAGGCCGCCGTCGAGAGGGATTTCAAGATCCCACCATTCGACGTCAAGGAGGTCGACATCGAGGCGACGCCAGGAAAGGTCGCCGTCGACACAACGTCGAAGGAGGTCATCGTTGACACGACGTCGAGGGTCGTCGTCGACACGACGTCATGGAGGCTCTCCATCTGACAGACGTCGAGGAAGATCGACGTCTAAGTCACCGGATCGACGTCGAGGTTCGCAGTCGAGCCCCTCACGGCGCAGGCGATCGACGTCGAGAGCATCAAGACCCTGCTCAACGCCATTGGTCGCACAGACGTCTTCAGCGTCAAAACTCGAGGGATCAGGTGATGGTCGTGGTGGAGTCCCCTGGTTCCAGGTCTTCAGGAGACCAATCATCATCTCCTGGATTAAATATCGTGGAGATCTCCCCGGAGCCTTCCCCCAGATCTGCGGACAGATCACGCAGCTTGGTACCTCATCGTCCTCAAGGGGCTGTATCTGGCGGTCATAGTAGTCCAGGCTCGGATTACTCCCGCACATACTCTCCGTCTACTGCAAGAACCCCGGCCAGACCGTCTAGGTCTCCTCGGAGGCCCCGGGTTTCACCCTGACCAAGATCTCCGGCCAGATCACGTTCTTCAGTGCGGCCAAGAACACCTATCAGGCCAGGACCTTCTCCTATCAGGCCAAGACCGTCTCCTAGACCGAGATCCGCATCAAGACATCGCTCTAGGTCCAGGGCCCGTCACAGCAGGCATCGTGACAGGCCCCATAAGAGGCGGCGCACAAGATCTTCATCATGGTCTTCTTCCACTAGGTCGTCTTTCCGAGATTACTCTACGACCTTCTCCTCAACGCCTCCTTCGCGAGTCTCTCCAATCGATGACATCGCGACTTTCTGAGATGTTCTGGGCAGGGGAGCAAAAAAGCTCAACATTACGCTGCATACACTAGTGGTACCCACTTCTGTGATTTTTGATACCCTTCATCATCGCACAGCGCCCAGGCCTCTGCTGCCCCTGGTTCCCGGCCTTCTAGAACCGGCTATGGCTACTTTCCTCACACCGGCTGTGGTGGGATCTGTTCCATCTCGGATAGCCAAGAAGTACAAGGTCCCGGCAGAGGATCTCTTGTTCCTCAGATCTGATCCTCCTGCGGACTCCATAATTGTGGCGGCTGCCAGGAAGTCCCATTCGGGCACTACCTCCTTCTCAGTACCACCTGAAAAAGACTGCAAACTCATGGACTCGTTTGGCAGAAAGGTATGCAACACCTCCTCTTCATATATGAAGGTAGCTAGGCCCTCTGCCTTACTTGGAAGGTATGACAGGTCCCTTTGGGACTCCTTGTCTCGCTTTGCAGAAAAGCTTCCTAAGGAAGGTCGGCAAGACTTTGTTGAAATTATACAGGAAGGAGGGCTCGTAGCCAATCAGGTCATCAGCGGCACAGTAGATGCCTCTGACCTTGCGGCCCATGGCTACTCACATGGTATTTGCTCCCGTCGTTCGGCCTGGCTCCACCTGACAGGACTCAAGCCGGACTCCCAGAAAAAGACATTGAACCTCCCCTTCAATGGTAATTCTCTTTTTGGGACACATGCGGACCACAAAATGTCCAAAATGAAAGCGGAAATGGACACTGTCAAGGCTGTGGGATTAGAAAAGCTCAAAGAATTCAAGAAGCGCTTTTGCCAGGGAGACAGGAGGTCTTTTCAACAGAGGGATCAAACCCCTCAGTGGTCATCCCAGTCTCAGCAGAAAACGCAGTTCCAGCTGCGACGTCATGGCAGAGGAAGAGGCAACAATAACAAACAGCAGTCTGCCTCCAAGCAGCCTCCCAAGCCCTGAGCCGTTGCTTCCTCCACAACTGTTCGCCACTCCGGTGGGAGGGGGTGTTTCTCATCATCTGGCAGAGTGGAGATCCATAACAAAAGACAGATGGGTGCTGAATATTGTGCAGCATGGTTACTTGCTGAGGTTCAAATCCCCCCCTCTGCATGTCCTCCTTCAGGCAAGGCACCTTCCCCGATTCTAAAGTCAACTGCTGGAAGACGAAGTCTCCGTCCTCCTCAAGAAGATGGCCATAGAGGAGGTTCCCCCCATGCAAAGAAATCAAGGAATATACTCCCGGTATTTGTTAGTTCAAAAAAGAGTAACAGTCAAAGAATACAGGCCCATTCTGGATCTACGGCTGCTGAACAAATTCATACAAAAAGAAAAGTTCTGCATACTCGCCCTGCACCAGATCTTCCCGCATCTCCATCAGGGAGAATGGATGTGTGCCATCGACCTGCAGGACGCCTACTTCCACATACCAGTGTCAGTCAAGCAGCGGAAATTTCCAAGGTTTCAGATCGGACGCCATCACTACCAGTATAGAGTGCTTCCGTTTGGCCTGAAATCTGCACCTCGGACATTCTCAAGTGCATGGCGGTAGTGGCCACTTTTCTTCGCAAAAAAAGATCTTCGTCTATCCATATCTAGACGATTGGCTGTTGAAAAGCTCCACTCCGACTCTGCTTCAGAACCATCTGTTGTTCTGCCTCAAAATGATGGACTCGTTGGGTCTTCAAGTCAATCTAAAGAAGTCAGTACTCAACCCTTCCCAACGGATTCACTACCTGGGTGCTTCCCTGGACTCAGTACAGGCAAGCGTGTGTCCTTCGGAGGAGAGGTTGTCATCTATGCTCCTGAAGGGTTGCCTTCTACTGGACACTCACGCCCCCACAGCCTGACAAGTGTCCTCTCTCCTGGGGTCGATGACCTCGTGCATCTACATTGTGCCCAATGCTCGCCTTCACATGAGGCCTCTGCAGCAAGCCCTCGAGGACCAATGGTCTCAGAAATCGGATCACTGGGAAGACCGGGTCTTGCTTTCTCAAGAAGCCAGGGACTCGATAAGATGGTGGTTGAAACGGTTCAATCTCCTCCGGGGGGTTCCATTCACTCATCCTCCTCCATCTCAGTCACTCGTCACGGATGCCTCCCTTCAAGGCTGGGGTGCTCACATGGACCAGCTCCAAGTTCAAGGCCTCTGGTCCGAAGTAGAGCAAGGCTACCATATCAACTTCCTGGAGCTTCGAGCAGTTCATCTGGCTCTCAAGTCTCTTTACCCTTCTCTGTGCACCATCTACCTCCAGATTCAGACGGACAACACGACAACTATGTTCTATCTGAACAAACAGGGAGGCACGAGGTCAAGAGTCTTGTCTCTGGAAGCACAAGCCATCTGGCACTGGCTCCTGGCAAGGGGCCTTTCCATTGTGGCAGTTAATCTACCAGGACTTCAAAACGTCCAAGCAGACTGCCTAAGCAGAGTCTTTGTAGAAGCGCACGATTGGGTGCGCATCGAGGAAGTCACGCAGGAGGTTTTTCTGCGCTGGGGCGTACCGGACATAGACCTGTTCGCAGACGCGGCCAATGCAAAATGCCCCATCTTCGCGTCCAGGTTCCCCCAACAGGGATCACTGGGGAACGGATTTTTGATCAGCTGGTCGCAGACATTACTCTACGCCTTTCCTCCCCAGCCTCTGATCCCGGCGGTGATCCAGAAATTCTACAGGACCAACACCAGGATGATCCTGATAGCACCAGAGTGGCCACACCAGTGGTGGTACCCCGATCGTCTATGGCTGTCGGAGGTCCTGCACCGGCAACTTCCTTGCCGTCCAGACTTGTTGTCCAAGGGCCAGGGGAAGGTGTTTCACCCCAATCTGCCCTCCCTTCGCTTGACGGCATGGCTCCTGAAGTCATCCAGTATGGGCACCTAGACCTCCCAGCAGACTGCATGACCATTCTTAAATAAGCGAAACGACCCTCCACTAGGAAGTCATATGCTTTCAAGTGGAAGAGGTTTTTCTTATGGTGTCATGAGCACTCTCTCGACCCGGTACATGGCCAAGAGCAGGTGATTTTACCTTATCTGTTTCATTTAGCGAGATCAGGCCTAAAATACCCCTCCATCAGGGTTCATTTAGCTGCCATCACAGCATATAGGAAGACACCTACTTAAACATCTTTCTTCCTTATGCCTGTAGTTAAAGATTTCTTAGAAGGGCTTAAGAAAGTCTACCCACCGGTGAGGACCCCCTCCCCGGGAGCTTAATAACGTCCTGACTAAACTGATGAGTGCTCCTTTCGAGCCTATACATAAGGCTTCTTTGCAGCACTTGACCTGGAAAGCTGCTTTTCTAGTGGCGATTAACTCTGCCCGTAGGGTCAGCGAAATCCAGGCCTTGTGTTGTAAGGAACCTTACACAGTTTTTCATGCCAACAGGGTGGTCCTACGAACGCACCCAGGTTTTCTGCCTAAGGTAGTTTCAGACTTTCATATCAATCAGTCTATTACCTTACCTACCTTTTTTCCTCAATCTCCCTAAGAGGTCATTACACTCTCTAGATCTCCGGAGGGTCCTGAAGTTCTACTTGGCTAAAACCCTTCCACTTAGAAAGTCTGACCGGCTTTTTGTT
This sequence comes from Lissotriton vulgaris, assembly GCF_964263255.1. Taxonomy (NCBI): domain Eukaryota; kingdom Metazoa; phylum Chordata; class Amphibia; order Caudata; family Salamandridae; genus Lissotriton; species Lissotriton vulgaris. The sequence continues at coordinate 264,035,987 of NC_141697.1, forward strand.
AATTATGGCAGCACTAATACTGGCCTGTCAGCTTCAAAACGGTCCATTTCTCGCTGGATTGTCTCCTGTATAGCCTTAGCTTACCAACTAGCTAACAAGACCTTACAGGGTAAACCACATGCACATTCTACTAGAGGGAAAGCTTCTACTACAGCTCTGCTCCGTAATGTTCCTATTTCTGAAATTTGTAAAGCAGCAACTTGGCGGTCTGTGCATACCTTTACCCGCCATTATTGCCTGGACTCAGATACTCAGGCCGATGCCCGAGTAGGGCAGGCCTCTTTAAGGAACTTATTTGCATAAGATGTATTTGCAATGTGTGACTTACTCAGTCTTTGATGTATTATTTCTTGCTCGTCCGCAAGACTTTGGGTATGAGCTTGCTAATCTATTCATAGATTATGACTATTGATGAGTATCCCCTGGATGAGAAGGATTAGTTACTTACCTGTAATCCTTTTTCTCATCCAGGGGTTTACTCATCAAAGTTATAAGCTCCCGCCCACCTCCCCAGAAGAGCATGTTCATAAAGTTATGAGATGTTTTACTGTGGATCTACTCAGGTGTTATACACCTCCAAAAAGAACTGACCCAACTGCCACCTGTGGTGCACCATGGGAGCAGGGGGTCGCCTTCAGGCCTTAAAGGCACGGTACCCCTACTCCAATGCCTTAAAGGCAAGGTGTCCGTTTTCTTTGTTGCTTTATACTCTACTGCAGCCTACTGGCAAATGCCTGCAATTACAGGTTTTTCCTATGGCAATAAAGCATTGTTGTATGCAAATGTTTACTGCTCTCTTTCTTCCTTAGAGGTTGGGAGAGTACTGCTGTGTGTCTGCTAATTTATGTAATTTTGCAGCAATTTTGCCAGTTGGGAAAAGTTTTAGGCTGCAAATATGTTTTCACATATATATTTATATGTATTTTCTATATGCTCCGGGATCCCGCACATGGGCGGGGATTATTCATAGATTATGATTTTGATGAGTATACCCCTGGATGAGAACTAGGATTACAGGTAAGTAACTAATCCTTCCTCAGGTCATGTGTGTTTTATTGGGCCCAATCTCCTTGGACCACTGTGGTGTTGCTGTGCTTATCGGGGGATTGACCTAAGTTTCCTGTTTGCGCATTTGTCTGCCGGCTACGTACCACCCCGCCTGTGACCTGTCAATCTGTAACCTCAGGCCTAGGTCACAGAGCCTACCTGAGTTGGGGTTGATGGCGAGTTCATGATGAGCATCAATTTTAACCGGACTAAGAGCTCACAAGTTTTTCCCTCTATATGGCTGACTCTGGGCTCATATTCTGGGCCTGATTACAATTGGCTAATAACATTATGATTCGTTCACAAACAGTTGTTTGCGCAGGCATTGTAATTATTATGGGGCCAAGTTTATTGCACCTGGTAATTACAGTGCATGATTACGTTTTCACCCCTTTGGCAGGTCATACTTGCAAAAATTTAACAGGGGAAAAAGGGCCAGTATTTACCAGCACATACGGATTTTCGAATGTGAAGTACTAAAATTAGCATATTATTCCTCAAATTCTCAGGAAAAGGGGATGGTTCTTGCACTGGAAAAAATCCAAACACATCGGTGTAAAATTTTACCGGATATGATAATTATCACATCAGACATGGGTCACTCAAATTCAAGCTTTCTCTAGTCTATTTGTTCTGTAGGTCTCATTTAGAGCTCAGGCTTTGCATGTCCACACTACTCCAGTGGCTGCCGGCATGGATCGGGGGTGCCGGGGTGAGGGTGAGGGAATGTAAAAAAGTAAAAACATTAAAACTTACCTCATCACCGCGTCTCTCCGTCTCTCCTCCACATCTTACTCGGGCTGGAACAGGAAGCAAGAAGCACCCAGGCTCCCCTGACCAAAAAGAAGGCTGCAATGCAACGTTTTAAATTTTATTTTTTTATTATAAACAATTTTTTTGGGCATTTCTAGTCATACACATACAATTTGGCAGAAAATCTGACATCACGGCATAAGTTCCACAATGATACAGTTTGGCATTTGTGCACGATTCATGATATTATCGACAGTGGCCGTTGGCACAAAGCATAGTCATACGCAGGTTCAACCCACACAGTACAGGCATCATATTCATCAACAGTGTATTTTCCTCCTCCATTGTCGCCCTCCCCCCATCCTATCGGTCATAGAATCTACAGCAATTTACAATTATCGGCAATATCCCAGCATCTTCGCCCACCATCATCGCCAGGCCGTTTATTGGATCTATTCTGTCACTTGTCCTCTCTGTTGTTTCCTGTGCCCTCGCATATCCTCCAATTCCTGATCTGAGCCCCTGTCCTCTGAATCGCCTTTGTCCGCCACGGCCTCTTTTCCAAATATAATGCCCAGTAGTTCTTTGGGCGGTTGTGAGGGGGGAGTAACTCAATGTACAGTCCTGTTTGGGTGCAACAATATAGCATATCCCTGGACCATCTGGCCAGTGTTGGGGTGGGTCCCTTCATCCAGGTGATCGCTACACAGCATCTAGCTACCAGGAAAGCTGTATCCACCAGCTTGCGATGTTCTGCGGCAACATCTTTGGAGTAACCTAGTAATGCAAGCAACGGTGTGGGAGTTAAGGACAAGTCAGTGACCCTATTCACTTCCGCATAAACTGCGCACCAGAAATCTGTAATCTTCGGGCATAGCCAGGCTATATGCAAAAAAGTTGCAGTTTGCTCCGGGCACCTTTCACAGATTGGAGCATCTCGCAGTCCATATTGGAACAGTCGTTCGGGAGTGTAATACACCCTATTTAGGAATTTAAAGTGCAAGAGCCGGTGTCGACCGTTAAGGTAGACTCTTTTAACGTTAGCGCAGCAATATTTCCATTTGTCCTCTGACAGCTCAGTCCCGATGTCAGTCTGCCATTCCAATCTGGGTTTTGCATAATGTGTCGTTCTCTCCCCAAGTGTGATACTATATAGCCGCAATATTAAATGAGCTGAAGACGTAGCCGTGGCCACATATTGATATGCCAGTATCGTAGGTGGTTCTGCCATGTCGTCCCCTAATAGTGCTCGAAGGGCCAATCTCACCCGGTGAAACTGGAATCTAGCCAGCAGCGGCGCCTTCGGGCTCTCTTCCGCGACCACCTCGTCCCATGCCCGAACCGCTCCGTTAAGGAACAGATCACCCATGGTTGTAATATTTATTTTCGCGAGTGATGACAGATCACCCCTGTCTGTGCAAGGTCCCAGCCATGAGCACCATTCCAAGTTGGCCTCCGGAGCAAACAGCAGCGAGCAGGCCTGTGCATCTTTCAGATAGTGCCAGGCATGTGTAACCGCATTAAGTGAGTCAATCAAACCCGTACGCCTATCTCGGGGTCGAGCCATGAGTGCTGGTAATGGAGTAGGATCCGCGACTATACCTTCTATGGCTATGTGTGGGGCGTTGGAAGGGCTGTGCATCCATCCGTACGCGTGTGCGCCCCGTGCGGCGCGATAGTATAATTCAAGGTCCAGAGCTTGCAGACCCCCGTCCTCGTAGGGTCGTATGAGGATATTCCATGCCACCCTTGGCTGCTTACCAGCCCATACCTGCTTCAGCACCAGTGTGTGTAATTGCCTGAAAAACGCGCTAGACAGTACCATGGGGATATTGCTAAACAGAAACAGAAAACGGGGGAGTACAATCATTTTGAGAAGTAAAATGCGTCCCATCACTGAGAGAGGAAGGGTAATCCATTTCTCTACGTTCTCTTAAAGTATGGAGATGGCCACGTCATAATTCTCAGGCAGGACCACCTCCGTGTCCGTGTGAAGCCGTATTCCCAGGTATCTTACTGAGTGGTGGTCCATTGTATAGGGTAGTCCGAGTCCACCCTAGTCGTGGCTGGAGTGAGAGGGAACATTACAGTTTTATTCCAGTTCACTCCAATACCTGAGAGCGAACCAAACATCACAACCTCTCTCAGTACTCTTGAGAGGTTAGCCTCCGGGTCACGCACATAAAGTAACGTATCATCTGCATACGTAGATACTATCAGATTGTACCCTGGGAAGCGAATGCCGCTGTGTCCATGATACTCCCGTAAGGCACACGCAAGGGGTTCTGCCACTTAGGCGTACAGTAGGGGAGAAAGTGGACACCCCTGCCTAGTCCCACGTCTGATACTGAAGGGTTCTGTCGTGAACGCACCTATGCAGACTCGCGCCGTCGGGGAATTGTAAAGTGTGTTTAATAATTGTAGAAAAAGTTCTCCTACCCCCATACGTAGTAGTACTGCGCGTAGGAAGGGCCATTCGACCGAATCAAACGCCTTTTCCATATCAAGGAAGACTGCAACTGCTGAGACCTCCTGCCTCGTGTGTTGAAATGCCGCAAACACTGTGCGCAAATTATAGTTCAATGTGCGGTTAGGGGCAAATCCCGCCTGCTCAGGGGCGACCAGTGTCGGTATTAGAGGGCTAATACGGTTGGCGATGACTTTCGCAAAAATCTTTGCGTCAACATTTAGAAGCGATAACGGTCGGTAGGAGGCACAGTCCTCAGGGGGCTTACCGGGTTTGAGAAGCGCTATTATGACGCCTTCTCGCATCATAGGTGGCATTTGCCCATCCTCCGCAATCTGTTCTACGAGCTTCAGAAGCTTAGGAATAAGCAGATCAGGAAAAGCCTTGTAGAAGGAGGCTGGGAATCCGTTGCTACCCGGCGCACTGCCTGCCCTCATGGATGACAGCGCCCAAACAATTTCTTCACGCTCAAACGGTCGTGCTAAAAACTCCCGGTGAGTGTTGGTGAGCCAAGGCAACCGGATATGTGCTAAATATTCCATAATACGCTCATCCGACATCTGCCCTCTAGAGGCATATAGGGTGGCGTAGTATTCTCGAAACCGGGCCGCTACCTGAAATTCATCCAGTTCGTCCTCCGAATTTGGCAATTTAATAGCTGGCAGCGTCGCGGTTTGCCTGCGCTGCTTGGCCATCCTGGCTAGGACCGCACCGGGGCGTTTACCCTCCCCGTACGATCGAGCAATGGCATATTTCCCGAGATGCCTCACCTCAGCATCCGCTTCTTCATGATACTCCCTAATCGTTTGGGCTAGCTCCTGCGTCACATCCTCGTTTGGCGCGTTCAAGTGGCGCGCATCTATATCTTTTAGCCTGGCCTCCAAGAGCGTCAGACGTCCCCGTATAGATTTGAGGGCACCAGCATGTTTGGAGATAATAACTCCACGGATGTACGCTTTAAATGACTCCCATACCGTTAGGGAGGAGTCCACCGTACCCTCGTTCCTGTCAAAGTAGTCTTCAATGGCTGTAGCCAGTTCTTCTCGGAAAGCATCCTCCATCAAAAAATAAGGGGGAAGTCTCCATGCAAAAGGAGGAGGCCGGCGCGCCGGGGCGCAGAGTGTAATCAGTACTGGGGAGTGATCGGAGTATGTACGCGGCAGTAGCACAAAAGCCTGTATTCTGGGAAGGAGACGCTCGGAGAGCAGCCAATAATCGATACGAGTGTGAAAAGCATATTGCGAAGAATAGTGTGTGTATCCCCCTTGTGTGGGGTGTTTAGCTCGCCATACGTCTTGCAATCCCATCCGAGTCATTTCTGTATCTAGGGCACGGGAGGAGGCAGAAGGTCGCCTACTAGGTCCGTCAGATCTGTCCAAAGTTGGGCATCTTGTCAAATTTAGGTCTCCACCCCACATGACTTGGACTTCGCCCAAAGTTCTAACCTTCCGAGCAAGCATCACGTAATATGAGGGGCAGTCAAAGTTGGGGCCATATGTGTTAACAAGTATAAGGTCATACCCTTACCCGTGCATTTCGTGATCACATGACTCCCTTCTGGATCGGCGTCAATAGGGGTATATGTCAAAGCGGACCTTGGGTTGAACCAAGTAAGCACCCCCCTTGCATTGGATGTAAAACCAGCAGCGTGGATGTGATTGTGTAACCCTCTATAGCGTAGCGTCAGACTGTCGGGCGTAAATGGGTCTCTTGCAATAATGCAATATCAACATTGTGCCTTGAAAGGTATTGGATCACTCGCCGGACCTTTCTGTGGTCATTAAGACCACGAACATTCCAGGTCAATGAAGTAATGGAGGAAGTGTCGTGCGCTTGGTGCGTTCTGGTGGGGGTTGGGGGGCACGGAGGACTAACCTCATTTCTGCTTGTGTGACCTGCCATGTTTAGGGTAGTGTAATATAATGTAGAAAAGTGCCCTGCCCCCTGTAGAAGAACTTGCCTTGTAAATGTCAGCGTCCCCGCCAATAAGACTCTCAGACCCTTCAAACATAAAGTCAAAAACAACCATACTCATGAACAACGGTAGAAAAACATTCTGTTGCCATGCCCAACCCCCCACCCACGCATGTCTAACCTCAACCTGGCCGCGACCCGCAATCCCTCCCCTCCTGTCCCTCCTCTATCCCTGCTTAGATCCATCATCTGTCTCTGGGTGCCCCCCCCGTCTCCCGTCCCCCCCACTGAATTCCCTGCTCGCTCCCTCCCCTCCCCCCCCTCATCTCGATCAGACAACAACCAATCACAAACAAATAACCGAAAACATTGTTACTTAAAGAAGCTTGGTGCACATGCAGGGGCGCAGGTAGCTCGCTCATTGTGAGTCTATAACGATGCTAGTCCAGTGTATCAGCCACCACGCCCTGCCCCACCGCCTCCATATAGGAGAAACTTAGCTCTTGTCGCCGCCTCATTACATAGTGTAAAATAGAACGTGAAAAATAGTAAACATTGGTCATGGTAAACCCCACTAACTAGTAATAGCTAACATCTTCTGCATATCTCCACTGCGAATGTACATATCAACTCTGGATTCCCCGTTGTCGGCCCACACAACTATGACACAATAATCTATACAAGGCTAACTCTATGCATCTATAACATCCCCTGATCCAGGGTAACTCCTGTAGACCCAGGATGAGAACAGCGTTAGTGTGAGGTGTAGTGCGATATTGTCACTCTTGGTGGGGTACCAGCCGCCCCTTGTCCCCCACCCCAATTAGGCCTAAATCTCCTATCATGCATTCACAGTGGGACGCAATCCCGTACAGTCCGTACCACCAGTGTATCGGGCCTTGCCATCTGAGTAGTGGCCAGAGTTCGCATCTGCACTGTTCATTATATTCAAACACCTTACATTTTCTCAGGGTACCGTTTTAGTCCTGGACCTCCATGGATCCCCCAGCAGCTCCGTTCAATCCTCCCTCATCGTCCGCTTCACGTGTGCTTCTTCGCCATCCCTTCATAGCCTTCTGGAGAGCCTTCGGATCCGTAAAAATGGTGGACCTCCCCTGTCTGTTGACCCTGAGTTTGGCGGGGTACAGCATCGCATAATCGACCCCCAGATCACGTAATTGTCTCTTCGTAGGGACGAACTGCCATCTCGCTTCCTGTACCTTGGCAGTAAAATCTGGGAACAGGGAAAGCGAGCTGCCCTCGTAGGTGAGTGGCTGCTTTTCGCGTGCCAATCGCAGTGCGGTGTCGCGGTCCCTGTAGTTGAACAACTTGGCCACCACAGGCTGAGGAGGGGCTCCAGGTTTTGGTCTCGGGCCAAGTGTGCGGTGTGCTCGCTCTATGACAAACCTACTCGAGAAAGCAGTGTCTCCTAGTAATTTTTTGAGCAGCGCCTCCACAAATAGTTCCATATTACCCGTTTGGGTAGTCTCCGGCAGGCCCGTGATGCGGATGTTGCATCTGCGAGATCTTGCCTCCAAATCCTCGGCTTTATCCTGTAGGGTCTGGAGCACCTTACCCAGTTGCTTATTATCCGAATCAAGTGTTGTTTCCGCTTCCTCCACTTCCCCTATGCGGCGCTCTGTCATGTCCAGGCGCTCCGCATGTTTACCCAGTCGTTCCGCCATCCGGTCCATCCTATAAGTGAGGGCGTCATTTTTAGTACCCAGAGAGGCTATTCCACCTTGGAGGTTCTTCTCCATAGCTAGTAAGATACAGCGAAGATCAGGCTCAGCGACCTCCTCAGCACCTGTCTTCTCGGCTCCCTCCTTTGCGGCATCGGGAGGGGGGTCCGGAGTTTAGGATTTTTTGTTGGTGGTGGTCTCGAACGATAGTTTGGGTTGCGTACGATCCGGTCGTCCCATATTTACTGCCAGGCCACCAGGCGTTCTGGCCCTCTACGCACCCGCCGAACCGGCTGCTGTGATAGATGTGCGTAATTATAGTGCTCTTGGTCAACTTATCGCCTACTTGGCTGACGGGAGCTCCCTCCGTGGTGTTACTGCACGATATGATCTCTTCTTGGGGAGTTATACAGGAGCGAACGTGCGGCTCGTTGTCCGTCCAGCTCTTGCTCACCTGTGGCAGCTTCGGCTGTCGCCGTTTGGTTCTACGCGGTCTCCTGCCTCTTGGTCGCTACTCCGCCAATCCTCCGGGCACGCATCGCCGGAGCATGTCCTGTCCGCAGTGCTTGCCTAATGTGCAGGTTCACTCTATAAACAGCCTCAGCGGACGCTGTGTAGTCCACGCGTCCGCAACTTTAGTTGCGTGCCAAAAGTTCCTGTTGCCACCCAGTGCAGTGTGCCGTGGTAATCTGTATCTCCCGGGGCTCTGCTTACCCACTGATTGGGAACGAGAAAGCAAGTTTCTTGACAGGCAGGCCACCCTACTCACAAGATTCTTCAAAGAACACTGCCGGGTTGCATCGGTCTATTCCGCCGGGGGCCCGATGATTGAAAATCAGGCCGCAATGTAGTGCTGTATTCCAGGCTGATCCTCTTCTAGCTGCCCCAGCACTAAATTACAGTCTCTGTGTGCCTGCACTGCTCCTCGTGTCCTTAGGCGCAGGCACCCATCAACCAATAATTCTAGTTGTGCTCCAACAGTATTACGGGGTACCGGAGCGTGCAGTCTGCAAGGTTTCTTCTGCCCCAGTAAGTAGCTTTTGCGTCATGCGTTGGTGGTGCCAGCGCCCCCCCATCTTGGGTCCCAGGTGTCTCTGCAGCGGATGAAGGTACGGGGGGTGCCAACAATGTCCCTCACTTTTATCGATCGTTCCACAGGCCCAATTAAAGCCGGGGCCTCGAGTAGTCAGTCACCCCGGGTTAGGCCTCTGGGCGTGGGGAGAGCAGCTGCCCCGCGCCTCCAGTTCTCTGCCTCCTACCTGCGAGGTGTTGTCTCTCTCCAATCGGGGTAGATCGGAAAACTCAGGCTCCCGGCCGGCGCTGGCTGCAGCTTCCGAGTCTCCCTCCCGGGGCAGGTCCACACCGTAGCGCTGAAGCCCGGGAGTCCCGTAGATGCCGGTCGAGGTCTGGGACGCGATCCAGTGCACAGCGGGAGCTCCATTCAGCGGTCGCAGTCGAGGGGGACAGGTCTGGTTCCCCCAACGGTCCGACGAGTCTGGGTACCGCTTGGGCACCGATACGTCGCCGACAAGGCAGGATAATTTGCAGGATAGATTCGGTTGCGGAGGAGCCGGCGGGTTAAGCAGCCATCTTCTTCGTCGGATAGCTCCACCCCCTCGCTGCAATGCAACATTGTGATTGGTCTGAGCGCCATGGTTCAGCGCTAAGACAGGGACTTGGGGCCTGGGCATGTTCTCCACCCAGAATGTAATACAGCCTGCTTCGAGAGCATGGAAAGTGAGTAAGACTCTTTGGCCGGCCCGAGAGGATGGACCAACGCATCATGCGTACTTGGAGTGGGCAAACCACTCCTCCCCTGTCCTGTTCTGTGAGCAGAGCAGCCCCTCCCGCCCCAGCCACAAAGCAGCAGGGACAAATAAAATGATAATAATATTGAGTTTTCATTTCATTTTTCCTTTAGTTACACTGCTTAAAAGCAGTGAGGAGCAGCACTGGTCAAATTCAAAGCTCATGTGTAGCTGCTTGACTCTGTAGGGCTGGCTCAAAGTTCATCCACGGTTTACGTTGAGTAGTGGTCTGGCTCAGAACTCATTGACATTCTATGTACTTATAACTTTGGAGTATTGATATTTTATGTTGATCTGCCTCTGAGTTCACACATCGTTTGCATTACATATGTGTGCCTCTGAGATCCACCACCACAGCCTCCTTCCCTCTCTGCAGTGCTTAATTTGTGCAGGTGGTGGCCTCCAAATCTCATTTTCGAGCGCAAGAAAGAGAAATGCAGAAAGGGGTGAAAGAAGGAGGACGACAGGAAAAAGTTTCAAAGAGAGAAAACAGGGAAAAAAAGACCTTGAAAGGGAGACACACAGTTAGGAACTGTAGGATGCTGTAGGGAAGAGGGTTGGTGTTGAGTCAAAACTAGACAGATGTAGTATTCACCAAACCCCGGCATTCGGCAGCACCAGCAGTGAGCTCATAAAAACACTTTGGGAACCTGTACTTTTTTTTTTTTTTATTATAAATTAAGCGCTGCCTTCTCACTCTTCTCTGAACCTAGAAGTTTGGCTCAGAGTGTACACACTGCACAGATTCTCTACATCTGGTCCAAAATTCCCAACATTTATAAATTATTTGCAGGTCTGCCTCAGACATCAAACAAATAATAGATACAGTCTGGTTCTCAGGGGTTACAAAGTGTACACTCACGCCACGTCAGGCTTACATACAGTTTGTTTTTTCAGTGTTTTGGACTCGCAGATTTTATATTCTTTGTAATTCTGGTTCAGAGCTTCTGAATCTGAACTGGCTCAGTTTATATTGTGGTTCAGCGCTCATAAACTGCATATTATCTGTATTAGCTCACACATAGTTTATATTTTAGGTAAATAGCGAAAATAAATTACAGGACCCGATGCACAAAGGTAAACTCAAACCAAATGTCAAACTTTACTACTTTTCAGTATTCACAAAGGTAAACTTAGACCAAAAGTCTAACTTTACTAGTAGTAACTCACTTTTGTGAATACCGAAAAGTCGTAAAGTTAGACTTTTGGTTTAAGTTTACCTCTCTGAATACCGAAAAGTAGTGAACTTACTCAAAAGTGTAAATGTACCTTTGTGAATCAAGCCCACATTGTTTGTGTGCTGTTTTGCACAGAGCCCACACATAGATTATGTTCTCTTGAGTCTGACTCAGTGAGATTTAACTGGGATTTCCCACACAGCTTGTTGTAAGTATATGGTTAAAAGCTGTCACCCTTCTTAGGTATGATTTTGTGCTCTCATTCTCAATTTTTAATCTCAGTAGGCCTGACTCAGAGATTACACAGTTAATGTTATCTGTAAGTCTGTCTATAGAGGTTTCTTGTTTCTAAACACTCCATTTGTTCTATTTTAACCATGTTTGAAGTACTTGGAGTTTACTCAACAATATTTTCTTACATTTATTTCCATAGCCAAACCAGATTACTTCGGAAGATAGTATTTTGGTGTCTCGTTATATCAGCCATCCTTTGCTCATCGATGGTAAGTGCATTTTTCTCTCTCCTTTATTCTCCCTTCTTTATTACCCCTACTATCTCTCAGGTACGGCTGGCACCTATCGGAGGTAGGGGGGCGGGGTGGGTGGAGGACACATGAGGTTGGGGCGGAGGGGGCGGGAAAAGCAGCTAAGAAAAATTACATCAAAACTTCGCCTGTCTTTCCTTCGTAGTCCTCCCTCGACAGAGTCGGCCACAGGAAGCACACCCAGGCTCCCGGTCAGCCAATGACAACGCTGCAGCGTTATAATTGGTCTGAGCGCCGTTTTTCGGCGGTCAGACGCTAACTGGAGGCCTGGGCATGTTCTCCACGTAGGCTGCAATGCAGCCTGCATAGAGAACATGTGAAGTGCGCATGACTGTTTTGGGTGGCATGAGAGGGCCGTCCAAGCAGTCATTGCCCCCTATAGAAGGGTGCAACCGCTCCTCCCCTGCCCCCTTAATACATGCTGTGGGTGGAAGTAGGAAACAATAAAATGATAACAGGAGTTATTATCATTTTATTTTCTCTGTCTTCCACTGCAAAAAAGCAGTGGGGCGACGTGCTAGGGGGGGAGACCTTCACTCCCCTAGCATGTCATTGCTCCCCCAGCATCCCTCTGCTCTTTCTAGTGCCCCATCAGTCCCCTAGTGTACCATCACTTCGTTAGCATATGGTCACTTCCTCAGCCTACCTTCAACCCCTAGCATGCCATCGCTCCACCAGCCTTCCTCCCCCATCCTTCCTTCTCTTGTGCATTGTACATCCTTCCCCACGGCATGCCTTCACTCTCCCTGCCTGACATCACTCCTTTAGTGTGTCTGCACACACACTTACTCCAGCGCCCTCATGTCCTCACTCATCCAGCATGGCCTTGCTCGCCCTCCATTGTACCTTCACTCACAAACTGCACCTTCACTCTCCAAGCGTGCCTTCAGAAGCCAAGCACTCCTTAACATCTCCTCATTCAAGAGGAACTCAGCCACCAAGTATCCCCTTGCCCCCCCAAATCCCACTGCATCATTCCTTCATTCCCTCAGTGTGCATTCAAACTTGTATACGTCACTCCCTCAGCATGCCTTCACCCCAACATGCTTTCCCACACCTAGTCGGCCCTCACCGTTCCTGTGTAATGAAATTAATGCAGGTGCCGATTTTGTTTTTTTGGGAAGCCGCCATTATTTCCCCGAATGGTTCCGCCCACTTACACAACCAGTACCCACTGCATGTAATATGCCCAAAGCCAGAAATCAGCGAGTGAGCAAATCCAGCAAGCCCCCTTTCCTCAGGGGGGGAGAGGGGTGTTAATGGCCTACCAAAAGTATGCAAACAGTGCATTTTTACAACCTAAGTTTTAGATAAGCTTGCAAAAAAATCTATGGGCTATGAAAGGGCACTCATGAAGTATTCTGGAACTTTCCTGGCTCAGCTTTGGGAGAGGACAAGAGCTAGAAATGCACCTAGAATAATTATACTGCCCTTCCTTAAAAACAGCTGAGGTAGTCCGAACTGATGTAAAACGTCAGTCACCTTTGAACCTGAACCCATTACATTCATTACTTAAAGTTTGTGTTAATCATGTTTAAACAAATACATCAGCTACATAATGTAAAGCTCGCTGGGCTAGGCTGGATAAACTCAAGAGGCAAAATAGTGCAGACACTTCCCTTGTGCTTTGTAGTGTATTAGGGTAATAATTAAATGATGTAAATATTCTGCTTCATAATTGCAGTGCCCCTCATGGTAGGGTAGCCAGGTGACCCAGCTGCAGTTTAAAAGGTGCCCTGTGATACTGCAGGACAATCACTGCACTGTGCTGTGGGTGACGGAGGCAGCGGACCAGAGAGTAAATTGTTTTTTTTTAATTTGCATTTTTAAAATAACTTGGGGGCATATTAACAAGGGCAATATTGTTGCTTTAGCGGCACTTTTTGCTGCTAAAACGGCGATATTTTCATAAGCCCTATTTACAAGGTGGTGCTAACATGCATTATCACATGTTAGCATCCGTTTTCCAGAGGCCTCACTTTGCATCTCTAATGAGATGTAAAGTGGCCGTCACGGGGCGTACCCCTGACGGACTACCTTGTAACATATCGCTAAATGTACATCGCAATATTTACAAGGTGGCCCACACATTTTAGCAACGTTAGTTTTTGGCGCAAACCGCGGTTTTCGCCAAAAACTAACATCTGCTAAAATGCTGACTTAGCTATACTTACCATTGGGGATGGATTATGCTGATATGACCACAGGGCCGTATCAGCAAGGTTATCGCCATTTTCCTTGGAACATCGCTGATAAACCAGCGATGTTCCATGGAAAACATCGCTATCGCTGGGATAAGTATCGCCATTGCGCTATGCGTTGTTAATACAGCACTAGCATGGCGATAATAATCAGCGATAGCGAGCGATAAACATTTTCACGCTGAGGGTGGCCAGCGATAATTATCGCTGCCACTTGGTAATATGCCCCTAGTTTCCTGCCAATGGAATTTGAAAGCTCACTTGGCCACATCACACGTTAGATTTAATTTACATAAAAATTACAAAAAATATTTGTGTAGAAATTACATTAAAAAAAGTATGTTTCAGAAAAACCTGGCCTTTGGTACGTTCTAAAGTCATCCCATTTCTATTTTGTGAAGGTATTACTCATCTCACACACCACAGCATTGTAAAACAAGAGCGGTTGTATGCTATAATGTGATTAGCTGCATTCTAATTGAGGACTTTTTTCCCCTGGCAAAGAAAATTGTGAAAAGGTCATTCGATGGGCCACAAACGTCCCCAGTGCACAGATACAGCGTAAATTCACGCTGTATCTGTGCACCATCGATATGCACATATACAGCAGGGGCGACCTTAGGCATGTGCAAGCTGTGCACCTGCACAGGGCCGCCAAACCCTAGGGGCCACCACACCAATATATATCCTTGATATAATAATCCTCTGAGGATGGATACATATTTGCGTGGCGGCCCCTGGCAGGAATTTGGTGGCCTCTGCTCTGTTCAACCTTCCTGAGCTCCGGGGGGCTCCGCCCCGCCCCCCTCTTCCGGGGCCCTCTACCTACGCTCCCTGCCCAGGGCCGCCATGAGCCTAGAGCCGCCCCTGTAGAGGGCACTCTTAGCGAGGCTTTATGACATCGGCCTTAGGGGGACGGCGCTCAGGTGGTTCACATCTTTCCTTGAAGGCCGCGGCCAGACGGTCTGGGTCTCCCAGAGCTCCGCCGAGATGCCGCCACTGGGAGTTGGGGTTCCACAGGGTTCTGTGTTGAGCCCCACGTTGTTTAACATCTTTATGTCCCCTTTGGCGGCCGTGGTTGAAGCATATGGGGCCCAGATCGTCTCCTACGCCGACGACACGCAACTCCTCTTCACATGCGGGAAAGACCAGGAGTTTGATGGAGGGAGAATTCGGGATTGCCTTGCATTGGTCTTTGACTGGTTCCAACGGAACAGTCTGAGGGCCAACTCCAGCAAGTCCGAGGTTCTATTCTTTGGTTGCGTCGTCGATCCGGAGTGGCAGCAATGGTGGCCGTCTGACATGAGCCCTCCTGCACAGTCTTCCTTGGTGGCTAAAAATCTGGGTGTCAAGCTGGACAACCAGCTGTCGCTGAGAACATATATCATGGGTCTGGCTGGCACCTGCTATGGAATTTTGAAAATGATCCGTAAATTCCTGCCCCTGCTGTCAGAGGAGCACAGGCGGATCACTGTGCAGGCTCTCGTGGGCTCAAGGCTAGACTATGCTAATGCCCTCTTTCTCGGCCTCCCTGATTACCTAGTTCAGTGCCTACAGGTGGTACAGAACTCTGCCGCCCGGGCTATTTTTGGCCTGCGCAGACGCGCCCGAGCCTCCGGGCTGCTACAGGCGCTACACTGGCTGCTGATCCGGAAGCGGATCCAGTTCAAATCCCTGACTCTGATGCACAAGGCCTTGTTTGGATCAGGGGCTGGATACCTGCGGCGGAGACTGGCCTTCTATCGACCAGTCCGCTCTTTGCGGTGGTCCCGCGGGTGAGGAAGGCCCGCGTGGGAGGGCGTTCTTTCAGCTGCAAAGCTCCCCAGCTGTGGAATTCGCTTCCTCTTTCGCTCCGCAGCACTGCCAATTTGTTCCAGTTTAGGAAGAGCCTGAAGACTTGGCTTTTTAATCTTTAGGCTGTTTTTACTGTTTTCTGTTTTAGTTCTGCTCTTGTTTTCGCTGTGTTGTGTTATTTTTACTCTGAGTTGCAGGTGGAAAGCGCCGGGACACTCTTTTCGAGTAGCCGTGCGCTATATAAAAGCGTTATAACATAACATAACATAACCTGTATACAGCGTCAAATGACGCTGTGTATGTGCACAGTGGATGCTTGTGGCTGTAAGTGAGAGTTTCTTGAACTGCTCTGGCACGAGCAGAGTAGTGCTGTTTGTAATCCGGATCACATGTGTACGTGGGCTTCACCTGAAGGTTCCAATTAGAATGTGGACCATAACAATGGGAAAGAACGGGAGAGGTAAGGGAGCTAGACAAAGACGGAGGGAATGTACCATTGTGATTACAAAAGAAGGTTCTTAAGCTGTCAGTGGTTGTAGGTGATGGACACTGGCACTCACTTTTGGGGCCAAGACTTACTTTTCCTCACCAAACTTTGACCAGAGCAAGAGAGAAAGCAAATGAGCATTGGCATAGCCAATAGGTCTCACTTTTATAACCCTATAAGTATTTAGTTATGCAGCAGAATATCCTTGGTGCAACAACACCCAACTGTTGCATGGCTAAACAGTTACAAAGTCCCAAATGCGAGACCTATTGGCTATGCCAATGCTTGTTTTTTTGTTTGTTAATGGATTACAACGTTGCAACCTTATTGGTGGGTAGAGGAAGCATACTTTTGGCTTTATTACACTGCAATGATATGATGCATTCGCACAAAAAACACGCATATAATAAAAAATAAACTTGTGAAAAAAAGCTTGTACTATAGACGTCTTCAGCACAGCGGGTACTTCACAGTACCCTGCGGTCTGGAGACACAGGCACTCCTACGACCACAATATATAAATTATATGACTTGCCTGCTGGGGACAACAGCTCTGCCGTTTGGTAATCTAGATTTTTTCAAGCAACTGTTCTGAAAACACTTCTATTCAAAATAATTACAGGGGGGAAAAAATCATTTACGAACAGCCTGGGTGAAATCTGGGTTAATTTTACTCTTCAAAATTATAGTTTATGACATTTTGTAACTAGCAAGCATCTAATCACCTAGAAGAAGCAGAGCCCATGTTAACTGTATATGCAGAACCTTAGTCATGGCGAGTTTTACCCCTTGCAATGAAATTAGAGGCTGCACATATTGATCAAACTTTCGGTGTGAAAAGGCCACTTTACTGTTTTGCGCACCCACAAATGAAGTAACTTTTACACGAAGTACTGTGCATAACAACGAGCAGCATATAAATGTATCTACGTTTGGGCGTCGTCAATCATGTTTATTTTTTTATTTGTGTAACGCACTCTGTAATAATACTCTACTGTGTGTCTGGCCGCAGTTTTTCATGTTAGGAACGAGATAGTGGGAGATAAACGCCCTTAGCTTTTCTAGCAGAAACATCTGCTCCAGAGGCCATGGGAGGAAATGAGATCCGGTGGGCTTTATTTGATTTGCAACAGGCTCTTCGTATCTCGCCAGCCTCTCTCGAAGCAGGCTACCTCGTAATCAGCGCCCTCTGAGGTTGTCTGGACAATGAGTATTTTTGGAACATTGTTTTAGTCTGAGGGTGAGAGTGAGACGCTTGAAGATCTGGGATGTGTGAGGGCAAGAACAACAGAGAAAGAAACCGAGAAAGAAAAGGCCTGCACAGGAACCCAAAATGAGGGTGAGAGTGAGACGCTTGTAGATCTGGGATGTGTGAGGGCAAGAGCAACAGAGGAAGAAACTGAGAAAGAAAAGGCCTGAACATGAACCCAAAATAGCACAGGCCAGCATGTAAACAAGCATTGGCTGCGCGGCCGTAAAAGTAACTGCCACGCAGCCGTGAAAGTGATTACTATCAAAGCGAAAGACATGCGGCCGAGTGGTGCTAATGACCTGTGGCAGATGCCGGCTGCGCTCGTGAACGCAAGCGCTAGGCCAGCAAGTAGCACTTTGAAAACTCACTTACTAAAGTCTCTCCGGGCAGCCCATGCGCTGGCTCAGCGAGACCTAAAAAGGGAGAAAAGAAAGAGATTTAAAAAAAGAGTGACAAACAGAAAAAGTAGAAATCAGATAGAACCTAAGAGAATGAAATAGAGACAGGAAGTGTTGAGTGGTCTAAGAAGGCGGCATGAGGCGGAAATATATTCACATACTGACAGACATGGTAGTCAACAACCCTGGCATTCGGCAGCTGGTTATGAAATACTTGAAGACTCATATTTTTTTTTACACAAATTAAGCTCTGCCATGTACAATCCAAAATACCATTAGGATCTTAGCTAAGTGCTTGCCACTTGGGAGGTGTGCTATATTTAGTGCACCCCCTGATGACCGTTGCTAATGAGTAAGGAGGGTCCAAATGTCTGTCATCATTAAATGGCCCCACAAGGGGTTTCTATCATAGAGTGCACCATGCACATGGGGCAGCATGGATTTTGCTATTTGTAGAAGCCCTCTGACGTAGGCCTCAGGGTCATCCCAAGGGAGGTTTTTGCATTTGTCAAACACAGCTTGAGCCCCACCCTTTTTAATCTCTATGTAACACCGATAGCAGAGATCACTGAAAGGTTTGGGGTTCAAGTTGTAACCTATGCTGATGACACCCAACTTGTGGTGTCTCTTGCTCAACCTGACAGGGCTGCAGCCAATAACTTCTCGCTGGGCTTACAAGCTACAGCAGCCTGGATGGCCAATAATTGCTTGAAATTAAACGGAAGCAAGACTGAGGTGCTGGTGGTGGGGAACGCACCATCTGTGTGGACATCGGCATGGTGGCCGCAGGTATTGGGGCCTCTACCCTCTCCCAGCGATCAAGTCAGGAATTTGGGTATCTGGCTAGATAGCAAAATCTCCTTCGAGTACCACACCAGACGTGTGACAGGACAATGCTTCGGTATCCTTAGAAATATGCGGAAAACACTTGACCTACTCCCGACTTCGGCCAGGAAAAACCTGGTTTATTACCTTCAGGTTGGATTATGGGAACGTCCTGGACCTGGGAGCTAATGTTAGATGTATCACCAGGCTACAGCGCAAACAGAATGTGGCTGCTCATATGATCTTGATGTTGCCCAAAAGAGCGTCGGCAAAGAAAGCCCTGGAATCTCTTCATTGGCTGCCGATTAAAGAACGGTTGCTCTATAAAACCTTGCTGATTAGCCATCGTATCATGCAGGGGAAGGGGCCATCTTATCTTTTGGAATTGCTGAG
Source organism: Lissotriton vulgaris (assembly GCF_964263255.1). NCBI lineage: Eukaryota > Metazoa > Chordata > Amphibia > Caudata > Salamandridae > Lissotriton > Lissotriton vulgaris. The sequence continues at coordinate 264,054,731 of NC_141697.1, forward strand.
CCCGTATATCCCTGGGCGTGAGTTGAGATCTTCCGGGAAAGGGCTGATAAAGGTTCCTAGGTTTAGAAGAGCTCGAATGGGAGGGCGCTCCTTCCGAGTTCAAGCGGCTGAACAATGGAACAGACTCCCACCCGAAATACGAGCAGAGACTTCGGAACGTATTTTCCGGAAACAACTGAAAACCCACCTCTTCCCTCGGGCGGGAGAGTGAGGAGGTCCGCATCTGAGGAGCTGGAGGGGAGATATGCATGACTAACTGTAGCTAGCCACATCACAGCGTGGGGACACACTAATCTCAGTGTAACCAGGCGCTTTATAAAATTTATTATTATTACAGACTATCCGATTACAATTCCGCCTGCCTTCAGTGCCTTCTCTGGCATGGTCAACCCAGCTGCCCTGTATTTCCAAAATAAATAAATGGAGTCCTGTTGCGGTGAATGTCATCCGTTGCTCGAGTTCAAAGCAGCTGACGTGCTGCATTAGGGCAGATGCCTCCATCATTGATTGTACGCTCAGATGCTGTTGAGATGAATGCCTGTTCCTCAGGGGCTTCCTTACTTTGGATGTCCACTGGCGGACCTTTTTCTCTAAGCAAGTCAGTCTGTAGTAGATGCCCACCATACAGAAGTATTGTTACTTGCCGATAATACTCCCTTTCCAAGAGGCACCTATGAATTCTCTTAGGTCGAAGGGTGTATAACAAGGAGAGCATGAAACTGGCTATGAAATCTACCCAGATATGTTGCTAAATCAAGGGAAGCTCTAACCTTACCAGACTGGGTGGTAGTACACATGGGGTAAGAGGTGGTGGGGGCCACAGTACTGATTCACTGCATGTGTCTGATCACAAAGACAGACAGAGTCACACTCCCAGCACTAGGTGAATGCCCACACCTCGACTTTGAAGGATGTTAGTAGGTGCCCTGGCGTACTCAGAGCAGAAGGTAAAGGTGAGAACTGATAGAGCAGAAGGTTGTGGGTCAGATGATGAGGCATAGGGTACATCAAAATTCAGGGGATCACAGTAGGAGGTGTTAGGGGTCACTACAGTGAATTGAGATGCTTCGCTTAAAGCTCCAGTTCACTGCAGGAGTCAGGGTGGTTACAGAACAGAGGTAAGGTGTCAAAGCTATTTACTTATTTATTTTTTTTGAACGTTTCTTATAAGTGCAAACAAAGGCCACGAGGGCATAAAAGCGCCTCACATTTATACAGTTTGAGCTTAAATTGTATACAAGCGACACAGTATCGCATGTTCTAAAACCATAATGATAGTACAGCTCCACCTTACATTGTCGACACATATTGTGCTTTTCGACATAGGATGAAAATAATAAATATTGACTCTTTATAAAAGGGAGTGCCTTGGTTAAGAACTGTTTGCTTGGATAAACACTAGTAAATTAAATTACAAATATTAAGTGTCCTCTTTCTAAAAACTGTGCTTTAGACCAGGTGTATTTGCTTAGAAAAGTTAGGCCATGGGATCATTGCAAGTACTGGAGCATGTGCTAAGTAAAGAAGAGCTTAGGGAACACTTAAGGAAATGGAGTCAAGCTGTCTGATGATCACTAGAAGGGAGTTCCATATATTGGGTGCATGAGAAGAAACGGACTGTGGATGTGCTTTCTAAAAGCATTTTCACTGAAGACGAAGGTCCGTTTTGCTTTTCCCCCTATGTGAACCACAAGTGGTGGTCAGTTTCTGCGAGGTACTCAGGTGTATTCTGGTACACAGCCCTGTGGATTAAACAGGCGTTTAAGAAATACATGTTGCCTCAATTGGAGACATTTTAAATTAGGAGAGAAGCAGCGTGATTTGGTCATATTTCCCATCAGGGGTAGCACGTGCAATATAAATGCAACCCTTTTCCCCTTTCTATCCCTCCACTATACTTATCAATCCAAATAACTGACTAACATATCCACCAGTCAAATTACTTTCAGATTTCACTATACTAATTCACCACTAATGCTTTATGGGTTCCGGAGTAGCGTGCTACTCACCGAAAAAGCGCTTCAACACCCCATCAAGGGTAGCAAGCGCTATATAAATGCAAACCTTTTTCCCTCTTCTATCCAGCCACTCTTTCTCGTTCCAAATAACTGACTAACATGTCCACCACTCAAATTACTTTCATATCTCCCTATACTAATTCACCACTAATTCTTTATAGGTTCTGGAGTAGCGTGCTACTCGCCCAAAAAGTGCTTCAATGCCTTGTCAGAGGTAGTAGGCACTATATAAATGCAATTACAATACAATACAATATTTGCAAGAGTTTAACACTGGCCTGGCAGCAGCATGCAAGATTAACTTTAGAGGTGCAGGACTTTTAATTGGTAGCCTTGTGAAGAGAGCATTTCCATAATCAAGACAGGAAAAGGTGACATGTCGCAAAGCAGTTTTAAAGTAATTTCATGGAATGAAAGGTTTGCAGCTTCAGATAAGTATGACTTAGACAAAGGCTCCTTTGGTTAGATTTTGATGCAGAGGTTTGGTTTCTCCTTTAATATGGTGCCTTTTTAACAATTTGCTACTGATACCCAAAGTAGTTTCACATTTACCCAATTTTCATTCAGCTGGAAGTCGAGTATTGGAGAGAGTAACAGAAATTGAGTTTTTAATTCATTTAGTATTAGGTGTCAATCTTTTAAAGATATGTGAGTGTTGGATATGCAGGAAGATAAGACTGTGTGATAAGCATCTGCTGAGAGGCTAAGGTATAACTGTGTATCATCAGTAGGGATGGTCCCGAATTCTCATATAGGCAAAGGCGTCATCCAAGGGGTTCAATATAAATATTCAAAACTAAGGGTGCCGATAATGACACCACAGGTCACAGGCATCTATTCAGAGGGAGGCTCTTGAGTTTTAATCCATTAATGTCGGTCTGCAAGATAGGATTCAAAGCATTTTAGAACTGTACCATTTATTCTGAGCCTTTCTTTCAGATTGTAATTGATAATCTGTTATGGTTAATTGCATTAGAGACTGAGGACAAGTCTAAAACAATCAGTAGGCGGCTGTCACTATTGTCAAATATTGTTGTAGTGATACCTAGCCCTCCTAATATTGATTTTTCCGTTATTCGTGCCGCATGGAAACCTGATTGAAAATAGCTGATCAATGTGTTTCCTTACAGATAGTTCTTGAGCTGGGATTCAGCCCAGGTCTCGGTGATTTTCATAGAAAAAGGTAACCCTGTGGTAGGATGAAAATTCTCAAGGCAGACTGGGTCAGCAGAACTTTTTTTCAGCAAGACAGGCCCACAGCTATATTCTAATGATGAACTGATAATTTAAGGCAGATTAGAAATAGAGCTTGGCTGATGTATTTGGCCAGATGAGGTGATGTACAGTCAACTGCATAGCTTGTGGCAATCGTTTTCTTATAGGTGAAGTAACTCCTCCATAACTAAGTTGAAATATGAAATAGGAACATGAGGAACATGAGGTATTTATATTCTTGGAGATAGGTATGTCATTGGTCTCTAAGTTGTAACAGGAATACAATTCCTTCCTGTTCAAATTCATTTTTTTGTTTCGAATTTGGCAAACTCATCCAATTGCACTGCCTCACTTTCAGACTTAGTTGTTGTGGTGCAAGGGCTCTTTCACCATATCAAAGAGTTATGTCAGTCTGTTTTTAACCTCAGATTGGTTGTTGCTGAAGTAGTTAACATCAGCCAAGATGATAATTTGGATTTTAAGGTTTGTCTGTTGAAGGCCAATGTGGTTTTAATCCACTTTCATTCAATACCGCACACTTTTCTTCCTTCATTGTTAAGCTTATCAGTGTATCAGGTTGCAGATTTGTTCGTCCTGTTATCTTTTAGAGTTACAGGAGTCTGCTTCTCAAGAGAGAAAGATGGCAGATCATTCTACCACGGGAGGAGTGAAGTGGTAGGAGCAATTTAAGCAAAGTCTTCTTAGATGTGAAGGCGATGTTTTCCTGTTGTTCAAATATTCTCCTGTAGGTTATCAACAGTTAGGTTCTGAAAATCTTTGACCCAGGTTTTTGATGAGATGTAGACTTACATCTGATGGGTAATAGACAATGTGAAGTTGAAAGCCTTTTTGAGTATGGACCTCTATTTGTAGTCTTCGGCGTGCCGACAACAACGACGGACTATGCTGTTCTTACTATATCGTCTGCTCTATTGGCGGCCATATTGTCATTCTAAACCGAAACTGACCGAATGCAATAACCTTTCATACCCACGTAAGAGTGTCCAACTTGTCTCCTAATAACACCTTCAGTGTTCATTAACTTCTGATGCCCCAGACGTTCCTGCTTGCAAAGAAGTCATGTGTCTCAAACCGGGGAATATCGTAATCCTTAGGTTACAAACATGAGTCTAAATAACGATGAACAACCCTCAACATTTTTACATGAATGCACGTCTACATCAGTATACACGAAAACAGAGACTGTTGAAATTCAATTTGTTGCAGCCATGGTTACAAATAACAATAATCCACTGTTGTCACTGTACATGCATGTGTTAATACGAATCTCCTGAGCCCCAGAACTCTCAATCACAAGTTGGACATGAGTTGTTTTTTATAATGTACTAGTAGCGCTGGTCCTGGCAAACACTATGATCCAATTATATTCCTATAAGTGTGCTGTTTCCTTCGGCACACACACAAGAAAGCACTTAACCCACTAAACATCTCCAATATGTCCACATAACATCACACTATGTCAAGCTGTGTTTGGATGATAATGTGAACCGAATATTATGGGGCCAGGGCAGTTCAGGCTAATCCACCACCTCTCGTTCCCAGAGGGGTACACAGTGAATGACGGGATCAACCAAGAGGGTTGTGCGATGGGGTACGCTTCCTTTGAGGTTGCTTCAGAGATAGTACACACCATGGGGTGAGGAGCCCTGATGGCAAAAGCAAACATTGAATCTGTGTTCAGATTGCTTCTGGTACATTTAGAAATCTGTCTTCTCATGGGTTTAAAATTTGAGGGGAACAGATATTAAGACAAAGCCTTACCCAGGCAGTGACCCATATTATGTGCTCATTTTGAGCATTTCAGCATCTTCCTACTCGATTCACGGGTTCACACTCTGCGACTCTGGGCAATAGCTTGCTTAATTTCCACAACGGCCCCTCCCGGCGGGATGCCTGGCTTTCACCTTGCGAATACCCTGCCGGGGTTATCTCACAGGGGAATACCAGGGCGGGTTCCCTAAGCAAGCGCTTAGAAACCGGTCGGTGATTTGCGCTATATAAATTCCTGTACATTTACATTCCTAGAGTGGACCCCACATAAGAGCTACCTGAAAGGAGGAAAGCAGCACTGTTTGTACGATTTCCTGTGTGTAGGGAGGCCCGGGGGATCAGAGTGTGAGGAGTTTCTGGGATTCTCACAGCACCTAGCAGCGGAGTTGGGCATCCCTCTGGCCACAGACAAAACAGTAGGCCCATCGACAAAGTTGGTGTTCTTGGGCATCGAGCTAGATTCAACAGCAGGCACATCCCTCATGCCAGAAGATATGGTGCAGAATATGAGAGAATACATCAAGGCACTAATGGGAAAGAAGGAGGCAACACTCGGAAAGCTCCAGGAGCTTCACAGCATGTGTTATCCCAGCAGAGAGAGTGTTTGCAAGAAGGTGCATGCATTTGACAAGGGGGTCGCAGAAAGAAAACCACCACCTGAGATTAGGGGCAGGGGTGAAGCAGAGCCTCAGAATGTGGTTGACATTTCTTGACGAATTCAATGAGATCCCCATCTGGAGAAAGGCTTCGGTGTCTTACAGGCAGAAAGACCTGTCCACAGACGCATCCGGCAATTGTGGGTTTTGTGGCTAGCCTTAAGAGCAGATGGTATGTGAAGAGATGACCTCAAGGGTGGGTTAGGGCAGGCCTCACCAGGACCATTACACTCTTGGAATTGTTTACCATAGTAGTGGCACTATATGGATGGCAGGAGCAGCTAAGGTACATGAAGCTGACCCTTTGGTAAGACAACCAGGCAGTGGTACACACCATTAACATACGGCTACGCACAGGGCAGTTGGAAGTGCTGCTGTGGAGGTCCAAAACAGACCAGCTGGCAAAGGGGGTCACGGTACAACTTCTGTGCATCTCTGACCACAGTGGAGAAGTGTGGCTCAAATGGTTAGAGCGGCAGACCCTGATGCTGAGGTCTGGTCCGGGACCAGGAATCAATACCCGCCTCGGCAGGTCTTGGGCTCAATTTCCTCGGACCTGATAATTCTCGCCTCAGTGACTATTCTAATCATGGGTCCCACTCTGCAACTCTGGGCAATAGCTTGCTTAATCTCCACAACGGCCCCAACAGCGCTGGGATGCCTGGCTTCACCTTGGGGGTGCCCAGGAGTGGACATTCCACAGGGAAAAACCAGGAAGGGTTCCTAAACGGTATACCGCCGGGACACCTCCGTTGGAGGTAGCTGTGCGCTTTACAAATGGCATTTACATTTTTTACATGTACTACACCTTCTGCCCAGTGTGCTGTCTCAGCAGATACTTGGTGCAGAGGCCCAGGAGAGAAGGGATTCTGTTCAAGCACTACAGCTGGGAATGCCTGAGTGCGTTTCAGTTCAAGGTAGTTCTAAAGAAGACACTGACCTGGCCAGGGCTGCCAACTACTCATTTTGACATACACTCGTTCTGCATAGGGGTGGCAAATTCGGCTGCACGCTTCGGAGTTTTGGCAGATGGGATCAAGGCAGTGGGGAGCTGGTGCTCCGCCACCTATAAAAGCTATGTGATGGTACAGCAACCGGACCATAAATTGAGCAGGAAAGAGCCCCCCACCCCTTTCAACAACAGACGCACCCCCTGCAAAAAAGCAAATCATACAGCGGAGACAAGAAAGAGGTGTGCAAGCCTAATATTTCTGCTCTTGCCTTAAAACAGGTACTGAGCGCAAGACAGTATGGGTGGTCAGACACTTTCTTCCTCCGGATCCAAGCCTAGTGGAGACAAGGTGGGGCAACAATGGACGAATACTCACACCAGACAAACATCAAGTAGTTCAGGCAGTCAGGAATGTGATGGGAGCAGCTGGGGGCTACCCTCCAGGAGTTGCACTCCATCCTGGCACGCAAGCCGGCTATATTGATAATACACTTGGGGGGGGGGACAACTTGGCACACCTGGCAGAAAGGAGCTCCTAGCTCACATCAGGAGAGATTTAACAGAGGCATCAAGATTGTTCGCCAGCACTGCACTGGTCTGGTTGCAGATCATACTGAGGCAAAAATGTAGAGGTGCTTTTTATACAGGGGTCCTGGATATGTTGGGAAAGAAATTGAACACAGGAGTGAAAAATACGGCATTGAAAACAGGTATGACCGCTTCAGACACAGCCTCATCAATCTGCAGAGACTTGAATACTTTCACAGCACCAGGGTACACCTTTCACAGAGGGGACAGAGGTCTTCTGGCCCAATCTATGGGGAGCCATGAGACTAGCAGGCTGCAGATGAGGAGACTGAAATCTTGGAGGGAGCCTCCTTTGGGCTGGAACCTGCAGGCGAAATGTCGGTAAAGGAGATGAGGACAAGGATGATAGGTAGGCCACACCGACACGGCAGGGTTGCAGGCCAGGCAGATTACCTTGGGATGCCTTATAGCAAGGTGAAACAGTCGGAGGAGGGTTTTACATGAAGCACAGTGCTCACAGCCCAGTTCTGCTAGAGGGCAGGACGCAACAAATGGTCAAAGGTAGTGAGGTAAGCCTACAAGGGTTAAACTGAGTACCACCCTCCACATAAAAGGATAATGCCAGCTCAAAGACTAATTGTCCTCACAAACTGTCAGAATGATTTATAGCATGTAGATGTGTGACTGGCAGGATTTGGCATATGATACATTAAGTTGATTTATGGTTTGTACAAATTTAGCATACATCATAAAATGTCAGCAGTGGTTTATGATGACCTGTTGTGAGGGATTTATGGACCCTAATAAAGTACATGGAGGGGGCACATGCTGTAAATCATTGCTTAATAAACTGCAGCCAATTACATCCAACCTACCAAAAGAATTATGTGTATCATTAACCGGGAGTGGTGTGCGTGCAGGTGTTTACAGCAGGAGATGGGCAGATGTTACAGTCTGGTGTTTGTAAAGTGAGGCGAAACTCAGAGCAGTCCTCTTTGTAAATGTTTCTCAATCAAGTTTGGTGTTTTTTTCTCTTTCAGACTTCAAGTTTGATGTGCGCCTGTATGTTCTAGTGACTTCATATGACCCTCTGGTTATCTACCTGTATGAAGAAGGCCTTGCAAGGTAAGAAACTGTGCTCCTGAAAGATCAGGGACTGGGCCTCGCATAGGTCTTAGAAATGGAATCAACTAGCAGCATTAATCTTGATGAAATGTTTCTGGATCATACTCTTATCTTCAATCTTATTCCCATCTCCTTTTTACCCCCGCGCCCCCCCCCCCGCCCCTTCATGCGGGGACCCATGCAATCATTCTCTCCTGGTGGTTACTCTATTTGCATTGCTGAGTGACATGTCTGTGCTGTTCTGCAGCACACAGGCTACCTCACGAGCCCAATTACAGCAATTAGTGGGCTTTGATCTTGAGAGTGGTTGAGAGCCTTTGTTCTAGGCCGTGAAACCACATGGGAGCCAACTGCCCTGCGCAGGTCTGCTGTGTGACCCTGGCAAGTCTGCTACATCCAGTGAGGGACCTGCAGCCCCTGAGAGTGCCTGAAAAGAAGAGGGGCTATCTCTGCACACCCTGTCAGAGCCCAAGCATATGTATGCCCCCAGCACCCTGGAATAGGAGGACACCACAGTGAGGCCTAGCACCCACAGGCCACAGAGAAAGGAACCCGACTGTGCCTTCGTCACCCTCGGCCAGGAGGCTACTACCACGCCCAGGAGGTAGGCAGTGCACGTGCCGCAAGGAGTGACTGCGACAGCGCTAAGATGGCGTCAATCCCGGCCATTGAGCCCATTGAGCCCTTTTTCCCTCGCCCCGCAGTGGAGGGACTGGACTGACCGTCTTCAAATTTACTTTGAAGGGGCGGGCATAGCCCGGGACAGACGCAGAGCCCTGCTCCTCTATCTAGGAGGCAAGGACATCCACCGCATTTACAAAACCCTGGTTGAGGCCACACCGAAAATGGATGTGATGCTGCCCAACGCCCTAAATGTGCACTTCGAGACAATGGCGAACAGGGACTATGAAAGATTCATGTTTTGCCAGGCCAAGCAAGAAGTGGAGGAGTCGTTAGACTCATTCCACGGGCGTTTGAAAGAACTGGCCAGCACGTGCGGATTTCGAGATGAACAGGAAGAACTCCGAGGTCAGATAATACAAGGGTGCTACTCATCCAAACTCAGGGTGAACATCCTTCAGGGGGACGGCAAGTCTCTAGCGGACATCCTCACCCTGGGCCGGTCAAAAGAACTGTTGCAAGCCAGAGCATCCCACATGAAAGCGGCCCTCCACCGACCCATCAAGACGGAACAAGTCAACGCAGTGGAAAAGGCGAACGTGGTGAGGCCCAAAGCGTGCCAAAACTCAGGGGAAAGACAGTAAGACAAGAGAAAGGAATGCGGCTACTGCGGAGGCACTCCCCATCGCATGCAAGACTGCCCAGCGAGAGGGAAGAAGTGCAGTGCTTGCGGATGGATGAACCACTTCGCAGCAGTATACCGTTCAGCAAAATCTCGGAAAGAAGCAGCACAGACAGTGGCTGAAGCGCATGACAGTGAGGACATGGACGATGACGCGGTAGACAACCCGGTCCACTATGTATTAGCAGTAGACCAACCATGAAGGTAGAGACGACGACTTCCAAGGTGCAGAATCAAGATCCACCACAAGGATGTGAGAGCCACCATAGACACTGGGGCCTCGATCGAACTAATGGCTGCCAATGTGTATAATCAAATAAGTCCACACCCGCCAAGGATCAGGGTATTTGCATACGGACAGAAGACACCCATCCCGCTCCTGGGATGTTTCACGACTGAGCTGAAACACCGGAACCTCAAGATCCCTACCACAGTGTACGTGACCAAGGAAGGAAGCGGAATGCTGATAAGCAGACAATCAGCAGAAGAGCTGAAGCTAATATCATTCGCCATGGCGGTACAAGAGGAGGAACTGGAGGCCATCATGGAGGAGTTCGAAGACGTCTTCAAAGGCATTGGATGCCTGAAAGGGAAAGAAGTCCCTCTCCACATAGACCCATCAGTCCAACCGGTGGCGCTGAGGCACAGGTGTATTGCATTCCACTTGTAGAAGAAGGTCGAAGAAGAGCTAGAAGCACTGAAGAAGCAAGGGATTATAGAGGTCAGTGGACCCACCCCATGGGTGTCCCCTATCGAGGTGGCATGGAAACCGAAACAGCCAGGACTGCGTTGCATGCGCCTCCCAAACGCCGCAGTGAAAATGGAACGTCACCTAACCCCCACCATCTGTGACATCTTGGGAGACCTGAACGGCGCAAAGTGATATTCGAAGATGGACCTACGGTCTAGCTATCGCCAACTGCCACTACACCCGGACTCTCAATACATCACCACCTTCTCTACGCACGTTGGTTTCAGGAGATACCGACGCCTCAATTTCAGGATCTTGAGTGCCGCGGAGGTGTTACAAAACACCATCTGTGAACTCTTCAGCGGGCTCCCGGGGGTCTTGAACGTAAGCGACGACCTACTAATATATGCATCGGCGATGGAAGATCACCACCGTAGACTTCGCGGGGTTCTCCAGAGGATCAAAGAGTCCGGACTGACCCTACACAAAGAAAAGTGCCAGTTCTTAAAGAACAAGATCAGCTTCTTTGGCTACACATTCTCCGACAAAGGAGTGGCCCCGGACCCCGACAAGATGCGGGACGTCCAGGAAGCCCCAGCACCCTCCAACATCTCGGAAATAAGGAGTTTTCTAGGGATGGTGAACTTCTGCGGGCGGTTTGTCCCGGACTTATCCATCCTCACAAAGCCCCTCAGGGAACTGACTAAATTCACCACCACGTGGCAGTGGGGCCCCGACCAGGAACAAGCCTTCACTGATACCAAAGCAGCCCTGTCGGCAGACACTACACTGTCATACTTCGACCCGGCCCGGTCCACCAACGACGCTGTTGATGCCAGCCCATATGGGCTAGGAGCCGTGCTCACGCAGTTACAAGGAAATGGAGAGTGGGCCCTGATCGCATATGCGAGCCGCTCCCTGACAGACACAGAACAGAGCAGCTCGCAGATAGAACAAGAAGCGATCGCCATCCACTGGGCCTGTCGGCACTTCCACGTCGATGTGTACGGCCATCCATTCACAGTGTCCACCGACCATAAACCCGTCATCCCCCTGTTTTAAGGGTCAGCATCCAAGCCTCCCCCAAGGATTGAAAAGTGTATCCTTCAGCTACAGGTATGAGGTATGACTATCAAGTAGAGTAAAAGCCAGGCTCATCCAATCCGGCGGACTACTTTTTGAGGCATCCTATGGCCGCCAACAAAGCAGAAGAAGAGGATGCCGAAGACACTGAAGAATATGTCCGGCTCGTATCGGAAAGATCCCATGAGTCTTGAAACTATTTTAGAAGCCACCCACTGATAAATGCCTGCAACTAGCCATAATAGCAGTCCAAGCGAATGACTGGCGCCCCATTCATTTCACTATGTCCAGACGGACGCCGCAAGCAAAGACTGTCCTGGAGTCATTTGTGTGGGCCAAAGATGAACTGTTGGTCGACAGCAGGGGCTGCTTACTCAGAGGCCCGGGACTGGTGATCCCATCAAGCCTTCCTCAACAAGCCGCGGATCTTGCACACAGGGGCCATCCCAAGGTGTGATTCCCGGGGATGGACCTAATGGTTGAACAGACGGTCAGAACTTGCTCATGGTGCCAGGCGTCAGGCCAACCAGATCACCCTCACCCAGTCATCACGAAGAGAACCCCCAACGGCCATGGGAGCGTGTGAGTGTTAATTTCGGACACCTCCCAGATGGACGCTATGCCCTGGTGATCATCGATGACTACACAAAGTACCCCGAAATCGAGATTTCAGGAAGTCAGACAGCCACAAAAGTGATTACTAAACTAGAGGGAACAATTGCAACCAATGGAATATTTGAGGTGGTGAAGACAGACAACGGCCCACCTTTCCATGGACAAGAATTTGCAGACTATCTCAAGGCCTGGGGAATTCCACACCGAAAAGTGACGTTGTGCTGGCCCCAAGTAAATGGGGAAGTAGAGAGGTTCATGCGCACTCTCAACAAGGTAATACACATTGCGTACGCCGACGGAGCATCCCTCGAGAGAGCTGTATACAGCTTCCTGAGAGAGTACCTTTTGACGCCTCATCTCACGGCCGAGGCGGCTCCGGGGCCAGCAAGCATGGGCCGAATAGTGCGAGACACCATCCCGCATCACCCAAGCTGGACCCCGTCTCAGATCGACGCCGCAAAGGTCCTAGCCAACAGGACCAGTTCCAATGACCAAGCCAGCACCGACCGACTATATCGGCCATTCAAGTAAGGGACAGAGTCTACGTCAAGGACAAATACCCCAGGAATAAGTCCTGGCTTCCGTTTGAACATCAGCCATGGACAGTCATCCACCGAACCGGCACAATGATAACAGCCAGGAGAGGAACCGAAAAAATCACACGCAACATATAATTCTTCAAAAAGGTACACGCCGGGACTCCTGACCAGCCGCCATCGGACAACCTGGAGGCCCGGCCACGTCAACAGCCAGTGGAGGAAGGAACGGATGGTGACCAAGGGACGATCCCCATAGAACAGTGTTTCCCAAACTGTGGTCCGCGGACCCCCAGGGGTCCGTGACACATTCCCAGGGGGTCCGTAGTCAACAGTTTTAAAAGCACAGAAACATTTCTTGTATAATTAGCAGCTTTCCAGCAACAATAAAAGTGTCAAGAGAATGCCAGTGATTAATGTACCTGCTGGAGCTGAGGAGAGTTTTGTTCAGTTGCAGCTTTGATTGAACTAATGTAGCTCAGAGGGTTAATGTGCCTACTGCAAAGAAACGTGTATCATGCATCTTAAAAAGCAGTATTTTATGTGCATAGGTTCGTGGTTACTGCTTTTGTCACAGAGATTATTTTGTTACTGTGTACTTCATAAGTGACAATCGTAATCTAGCAGAGGGACCTATAAACTGTCATCAAAGAGCTGCTTGCAAACCGCATGGTACCAGCTTGTAACTTATAATTTTTCCCAGGTATTCATTATCCTGATACTGCTAAAAAGATTTATTTGGGTGGAAATACATTTTTAATGTTAAAGTCAGTGCTAGCCACTGTGTTATGTTCTGAATCCTGAGTTTGTGCTTTTCCAGACCGAGCCCTCTTTAAACATTTTATATACACACTGATTTACATGTATGATTCAATGTCTCTATAAGTGTGTGATGTAAAGTGCTCGGACATCCTACAATGGTATGAGAGATGCTATAAAACAAATAAAATACATGTGACAGAGGGGCTATTACTTCAATATAAAATACTAAGCGCCAGATGTACGATCTGTTTTTATATGTGCGAACGGGTCGCGAACCCGTTCATGCATGCAAAAACCTATTGAGCCTTGTACATAGCCTATTTTGCGAGTCGCAATTTGTTTGCGACTCCCTAAGTAGGTTTTGCAACTTGCTATTTGGAACGGGCATTCCCTTCCAAATAGGGAGTCTCAAAACCATGTACAAATGTTTTGCGGTCGCAAACCAGTCGCAATTACCACCTTCTTCAAGTAGATGGTAATGTATTCGCAAATGGGAAGGGGTCCCCAGGGGGCCCCTTCCCCTTGGCAAATGCACACAAAATTATTTTGTAAGGGCAGGCAGTGGTCCCACCTCCGCCTGCCCTTAGAAAATAAAAAGAAAACGTTTCATTTTCTTTTTTTTTTTAAATGCGTGGTAAACAGGCTGCATTTTTTTTTAAGTGCTTTATTTAAAAGCAGTCCGAGACATGGTGGCCTGCAGAGCCCAGCAGGCCACCATCCCTGGGAGGGCTGGCATTCCTAATGGGCTTGAAAATTGCGAGAGGCTCATTAATATTAATGAACCTCGCAATTTGCAACCCCATTGGGAATCCCAAACAGTGTTAAACACACTGTTGTACATTTCATTTAGCGACTTGCAATTTGCCACTCGCAATGTGTCGCCAATTGCGAGGCGCTAAATGTAATGGTCGTACATCTGGCCCCAAAATCCTTAGTACTTTGAGTATTTGTTTTGTATGCACACGTGTGTATTTTTTTCGAATTACTGTCTTAATTTTGAAATTTAACTCATACAAATTGCTTGGGGGTCCCCGGCTTCCAGTGGTGACTCAATGGGGGACTCAGGAGTCAAAAGTTTGGGAACCAATGCCGTAGAAGATCTAGACAGATCTGACCAAGGCACCCCTTTGCTGTTTGGAACTCCAAACAGAGAACGGCCAAGTTCCCCAGCGAGATCTCCAGAGGGTGGGGCCTCGCAGGAAACTACCCCGTCATTGCCATCCTCACGTGGGGAACACTCCAGATATGGCCTGAGAAGCAATCTGGCTCCATCCTTCCGCCTAGCAGGGTTCAGGGCTCGAGTCGGGGTACCACGCGGGTGGACGGCATTCCCCCACTTATTTTACTGGCTTTTTACCGGGTGGACGCCGTCCCCCCTGCCCAAAAGATAGAGCCGATACCCGAGTCTGAACCTGCACACAAGCTCAGCACTCACCAAACCTCACCTCCTATTGTCGAGAGAAGACGAACAGAGCTCTTCAAGTTGTTTCAAGTTGATGGAGCAGTTCAGTATGTTATACTGGCGCTCGTAGCCGTATATTAGAAAAGGTCAGTATGTATTCAGCATTATTGACGGAGACCGGCAAATATACTGTGGGCAATAAATACGCACTGAACAAGCGCAGCTTTAATTTCCCCTACGGTTATGAATTCCAAAGTAAATATTCTGCTTTGCCCTTTCAACCTGCCCCCATCGCCTTGTAACCTTTGATAATTAGAGGGGACTACATTTCGTGACGTCACTTCCGGTGACACCACCTAACTTGGAGCGTCCCCCCACTTCTTTTTTTAGGACTTGAGCCCTGGCAGGGTTCATGGTGTGATGAACCAAGGACTGGAATCTCATAGTGACTGGTAGCAGATCTACGTTTTCAATGTTTGTTTGTGGTTTAATAAAGGTTGGAAGGAATGTAGTGTCCTCCGGCGGGGTAACGGTGCAGTCTACCCTCGCTCGGAGGCAGCACGTAAGCGCTGGCGTGTGACGACACGCGCCGAGGATAAACTAAAGGAGCGTGGCCCGGCTCCGGCAGTCAGGACGACGCAGTTGAATACACAAGCTGTGTCTCTCATCAATTGTGTAGTTTAATAAACTCTGTTCCCAACTATATTTACAAGCCAGGAGCGCATTGACTCTCATACCTGCGCCATATTAACACTTACCCCTGCAGCGCGACGAGTAGGGGATGGAGGTCGACGACCTGCATATTGCTGTTTTCCAGAGCCAGGCCCTTTCCACTCCTATGGTCTTGGGAGCATTGATGACGTTCAACCCCGCTCTCCTGCTGGCAGAGGAATTGAACTGCATTTTATCTTGGGGCCACTAATGGCAGTATCCGCATAGGATAGTTACCCCTAAAACTGTTTCAGTTTTGAACTTCGAAGTCGTCTATAATGTTTGGCGCCACCATTGGATGATGTGACCGATTTGAAAACTTTCTGTATCAAAAAAAGGAGTTAAATAAAATTGTTCGACAATATGCCAATTTGCAAAGAACCAGCTTTCCGTTTTATAACGTTAAAGTGGCTTTAACGTGACAATAACTATACAGTAAATGACCTCACGAAACATGTGACCTGGAGAAGACATGTGGCCCTTTATACGCAGACATTCCTACGAGGTTGCGAAACGATGCTAAACTGATATAGCTGTCTTACTACGCCCCATAGAAACAAGATCGGCGACGAGGACGGCTGCCTCACCCAGTTGAGCCATTTATTACCAATTCTTTATTCACTGCCATATGTGAGCCCTAGTTTTATCCTTGCCTTTTCCTAATCCTCTTTCTCAGGTACCTCAGGGTCATCTACTGTGTCCATTTCCAGAGTTTTCATTACTGCCAGACCCTGACTGGAAGTCTCCATGTTCACCCTTTCTCACTCAAGCTCAATAGTGTCATAGTTAATTAAGTGGTCTTTTAAGAGTACGCACTATGCAGGAGTGAGAGAATTTGATTTGGCCCTTGGCGGTCTCCGAGCAAAGACAATGTTTACTGGGTAAGAAATACGGGAAGAATTGAGCGAGGCGGGAAAAAGGGGTTGAGAGAAAAGTGCGCTGAAGGAAGGAGTGACCATGAGGGTGTAGGAAGAGGAGGGCTCAGAAAAGGAGTCCGAGATGATGCAGCAAAACGAGAGTTTGGAACAAGCATTTACAATGCAATGGTCTCTGCATTATTAAAGGTAGAGCTATTGGTATTGCTCATGACATTTTTTTTTTTAAATCATAATTAAATCTCGTTGTCATTTACATTGCTAATAGCTTAATCGTTAAATAAATGTCATTGTCATTTACAATGCCAATAGCTTAATCACTCGCAAATGCATGACCTATTGCATTTATACCCACACAGGGCCACACACACAAAGCCCCCCACACACAGAGCCCCCCACACACAGAGCCCCCCACACACAGAGCCCCACACACACCCAGAGCCCCCCACACACCCAGAGCCCCCCACACACCCAGAGCCCCCCACACCCCCAGAGCCCCACACACCCCCAGAGCCCCACACACCCCCAGAGCCCCACACACCCCCAGAGCCCCACACACCCCCAGAGCCCCACACAC
This sequence comes from Lissotriton vulgaris, assembly GCF_964263255.1. Taxonomy (NCBI): domain Eukaryota; kingdom Metazoa; phylum Chordata; class Amphibia; order Caudata; family Salamandridae; genus Lissotriton; species Lissotriton vulgaris. Next base: position 264,071,571 of record NC_141697.1, read on the forward strand.
CCCCAGAGCCACACACACCTCCAGAGCCACACACACACCCAGAGCCACGCACACACCCAGAGCCACATACACACGTAGAGCCACATACACACCCAGAGCCACACACACACACACACACACACACAGGAGTGCAAGCACAGCAAGGGGGCAGGAGAGCAAGCACAGTCAGGGGGCAGGAGAACAAGCACAGCGAGGGGGTAGGAGAACAAGCACAGTGAGGGGGGCAGGAGAACCAGGGGACAGGGGAGCAAGCACAACCAGGGGCAGGGGAGCAAGCACAGCCAGGAGGCAGGGGAGCCAGCACAGCCAGGGGGCAGGGGAGCAAGCACAGCCAGGGGGCAGGGGAGCAAGCACAGCCAGGGGGCAGGAGAGCAAGCAGAGCCAGGGGGCAGGAGAGCAAGCACGGCCAGGGGGCAGGAGAGCAAGCACAGCCAGGGGCAGGGGAGCAAGCACAGCCAGGGGGCAGGGAAGCAAGCACAGCCAGGGGAGCAAGCACAGCCAGGGGGCAGGGAAGCAAGCACAGCCAGGGGGCAGGGAAGCAAGCACAGCAGGCACAGGCAGGGGGCAGGGAAGCAAGCACAGTCAGGGGGCAGGGAAGCGAGCACAGCCAGGGGGCAGGGAAGCAAGCACAGCCAGGGGTCAGGGGAGCAAGCACAGCCAGGGGGCAGGGGAGCCAGCACAGCCAGGGGGCAGGGGAGCCAGCACAGCCAGGGGGCAGGGGAGCAAGCACAGCCAGGGGGCAGGGGAGCAAGCACAGCCAGGGGGCAGGAGAGCAAGCACAGACAGGGGGCAGGGAAGCAAGCACAGCCAGGGGAGCAAGCACAGCCAGGGGGCAGGGAAGCAAGCACAGCCAGGGGGCAGGGAAGCAAGCACAGCGTATGGGGCAATACTTTTTAGACTTAATCTCTAGCAGGATAAAACGTAAATTGGTTCAGCCATTGCTTCCGGCCACCTCTCCTTTATTTTCAGTGGTGGTTTTTGGAGGCTTGTCAAGTAGTGCCCTTTACAGGTGAGATACCTTCTTCGCCCCCCCCCCCCCCCCCCACCCCCCACCTCAGAGCTAAAAATGGCCCCAGTGTCTGCAAGTGTCGGGGTTCCTCCGGAAAGCCGGGCTATATTTCGCAGGCTGTGGCAGAAATGTTTGCTCACAGGAGGTACCGTCCCTGCTCCAAGTTTTCCATCGCTTCCTACCTCGCAATGACATGTCCGTCTGTGTGCAGGTCTCCCAGGGCGCCACAGCCTCCCCTCTTCCACGTTGTGTAAATTGCTGGGTGGTTATATGTATGGATCGAGTGGTAGAACTAGCTGTTCAAATGTAGGTAATCAGACACACACTACCCGATGCAGAAAGAGGTCACCTGCAGATGGAGTCCCCTTGTAATCCGTAAGCAAACACGCGCGGGCACGCTTTCTCTCTCACAAGCACACAAACGCTCATTGTATGTCTGCATGTTAAATGACACAACCAACGCTTTTATTTTGACATGTCTATGAAATAAAATCCCTTTTGCATGTTTCAGTAGAAACGCGCTATATTATGAGCAATGTGAGCATCCAGCTGTGTTGTCTCTTTAAAGAACAGGTTGTGGTCCAAGCGCACGCCTAAGGCAGCAACTTTTGCAGGCGACGTTGGTGTTGTTAAAGTGCGCACAGTCACACACGCCCCCCTCCTCCTTAATAGCTTATCCAACCTCGGAGCATAAATCGCTCAAAGTGAAACGTTGAAAGGAAAGTGATTTATTTTACTACAGGGTCTGGGTGTTCAGGGTAAATAATGGAGGACCATCTAGGGATCGACTCAGACAATCCAGTTGTAATTGTCTCAGTGCGATCCTTTTAGAATGTATAGTCTATAAAAAGGCACCCTCCACCCTCCCTTGGCCCCCCACTCCCGCTCACCACCAAACATGCAAGAGGCGGTTTACCTGCTTGATGTTCGCCTAATTGAAGTGCCGTCATTCCCTAAACTAAACGCCGAGTAGGTTGGAAAAGGTCTCACGCAAAGGGAATAAATTGCAGCAACAGGCTCATCATAAACACGTAGAAACTTCGCAGACACTCTTGCACACATCAACATCCGAGCATTCCCGAGCCCACCAGCAGCCCCTTACCTCTAAAAGTGAAACACATGGAGCAGAATACCAAAATGAGGCCAAACAAAAACAAAAAAAAAATGGCTGCCGCAAAGGTCCGAAATTTTCGGAATCGGGGGCTTTGCTGAGTGACGGATGACGTCACAGATAGAAAGAACGCAAAAAACACGCCCCCGAATCCAAAAAAGACGGGGCTTGAACCGAGTGACGCCCCTCTCCTCCAATGGCTGGCCTCCGTTTAGGAAGCCAGCCAATGGAGAAGAGGGGCAGGTTCAAGCCCCCTAACTAAAATACATAAAATATTCAGCTCCGCCCACTGCTACGCAGTGCGACGGTCCTCGACCTAAAAATTAGGGCGAAGACGCTGGTGGAAAGAAAGGGTTGAGGGTGAAGAGAGATAGAGGAGGAAATGGAAATAGAGACAAGTTAAATAGGACAGTCTATATAAGAGTGAATAAGAGATGTGGTGGATGGGCGAGAGAAATCTAGGGTGTGAGAATGTAAGAGATGGGGAGAATAAGGCAGAAGATTAAAGAAAGGACGAAAGGAAAGAGAGGCGTTCAAAGGGAGTCACCAAAGGTGGACAGTAAATAAGAAATGCATGATCAGATAAAGAAAAAATGGAAAAAACACAAGACATTCACCAAGTCAGCAAGAGATTCTTACTCTGCATCTTTTGTCTAGGCACCCCAAAATATATATTTCTTTGCTCCCTGGTTGTGTGCCACATGAATCTTGTGGGTCCATTTTGGTACGATTAGGTCTTGCTCTATGTAAGGGTGTGTTGGGAATTCCCAGTTAAAGGTTTCTATAAGCCCATCACTATAGTGATGCAGAGTCTGCTTGGAATTTGGAAGGATTGGTTCAGCAAAACTGTCCGGAAGCACGTCTTTTGTTGTGAAATGAATCACGAAATGAATCACTTTCTTTACTTTTACATTTGTTGCTGTACCTGACAACACCGGATATTACGGGGGGCACTGCCGAGCCAGACTGGGAACTGAAGGTTGCCTCAGAAAACAATATCTTGCCAACCCGCACTGCACCGAGCGTGGGAAGTGAGTGTGCAGAACCTCCCTGCTGGGGCAGTAGGGAGAGATCACGGTGGGGATAAAAGTAGGTGTCAAATGGTTTTATAGACAATAACTACTATTGGAATAATTTAACACGTTGGAATCTGCCATTGTCCCTAGAGTAATTCTTCTCCAGAATAGTAAATAAGGTTTGTGCCTAAATGAAATGGTGTGCCCGATCCCAAAACTGGATCCTCAGAAGATAAGTATGTGTCCCACTAGAGAAGCAGTGCCATGTTGCTAAGTGGCTGCAAGGTGGCATTTCTGCACTTAACAACACATTCTAAATATATGTAACATACAGTGAAAAGGAGAAATAACATATCTGTTAAATACTGTGCTAGGACAAAATAACCATAACCCCTCTTGTGCCAATTCGACGGCCTAGGGTATTAGTTGCGCTATACAAATAAAAATAATAATAATAATAACCTATCAAATGTTCTATGTGATAAAATATATCACCATAGCAGTAGATGCCATTATATACCATAGTGGTGTCATCATATGCCAGAGTACATCCTAGTGTTTCCCAAATATCTCAAGGTACAGCTAATTATGCATTTATTGTTTTATTTATTTAATAGGTTCTTTTTTGATAACATTAAACCCATTCCTTAAGTATATAAAATACCATTTTTATTGACTCCTACTCAATACATAAATTGCGTTCTAATTTTACATTAGTCTTGTGTACATCAGATTGAATACAAGAATTCCAACATTCACAGATGGGCCTCATTATTTGTAAACTGAGCCCATCAATGCTTTCGAACACCATTAAGGGGTAAACTTTGTGTTACTAATAACATTTTCACTAAAGGTCACGCCATGAATACAATATGTATTTGTGTTTCTGCTTGATCTGATTTACAGAATACATTTGTTGTTTTAACCCGCTGGATACCAAGCCACGCTCCTGTATGTTCATATGTCTTGACATGACCCAATCGGATTTCAAAATATTGCTGTCACTTTTAGGAAAAAGGTTCAAGAAGATTCTAATATAATCCAGAAGTCTACCTGCGTTAATCAGTATTATATAAAGATGAATGGATCTCTTGCAATGACACAGGGATAGTGCAAAAATGTAAACCTGACTTTTAGTACCTTTTTTTGGATGTCTTAGTGGCTGTCATGACATCTGGGATCATTGCAATTTAATACTGTGTCGAATTAATGCAAATTGACACATAAGGATCGGCTGCTACCAAAGGCAACATGCTGAGTTCAGCATAAAAAAGAGTAGAAGCCCACGGAACCGTGACCAGAAGTTAGAAGGAGTTCATTATTGTTTCAGTTGCTTTTCAATGTGTCACTCTCCTGTTGGGCATGACACATTGGCCTGAAATACGCAGTTAAGTTGCCGTATTGATATGACCAGTAGTCCTATGTTGTATTTTTTCTATTCCTTTATAGCCAATGATGTTGAAATGCTTGTGATTGAAGGGCTGGTATGGGGCTTCTCACGCAGTTGCCAATATTGCTATATAAAAACAAAGGGGTGCCATGGACTCATAACTAGCACCTTTCACATATCAATAGCAAGAGAGCAGCCCTGCAGCTTCCTCGGACATGTATCTAGCCCCTATCTCTTGGCACAGGCCAACCAGTTTTTGGCTCCCTTGGGTCATGTTCTTACACATGACTGGACACACCGCACAAACAGCCACTGATCTCAGAAACCCTACAGCATGAGCTTTTCCTTGCGGTCAAGCACTGGAAGAATTCCCCATATTCCAGTGATCGCAGAGAACCTATTACAGTAGAAATCCCATGTATCTTACATGTCACGTAGAAACTGGCACAGGAAGAATTCCCCATCTTTCAGTGATCACTTAAATCCTGGCACAGCAAGATGTTCCCATCTTCCAGTGTGTAAGAGGTGTGGCACAGCGACCAGGGCGCCTTACTCCGGACCATGGGGTTCACGTTCGATCCCTGCCGGCGGCAGGTTAGCCTAGCACCAAGTGACGCTGGGCAATAGCTCACTTAATCTTCCCGACGGCCCTCAGGGCCAGGACACCTCTCCGGTATCATTTCATCCCAAAGATCCTTCTGTAAGCATGGGTAAATATCACTAACCAGGGTCATATTAGGCTGGAGGATTCCCCACCCTCAGTGATTTTAGAGACTTCCTCCTCAGTGCTCCCACATGCACTGGCTCAGAAAGAATTTTCTTCTCCAAGGGACCGCTCTTTTGGGTGAAGTCCAGCGGGCAGGTAGCGGATGAATTCCCTGCAATGCCTTTTAGTCCAGTAGTAGTGCTCACTGTTGGCTTCCTTGCTGTAGTTATGCTCTATTTGTCGGATTCCTGTGGTTTTACATACAATTCCGGTGCTTCTTTGGTGCCAAGGAATGTGGGTTACCTCACTGGCTGTATGTCAGCCAGCATCAGACAGGCTGCACGAAAACGCAGAGAGGAGAGATTAAAATACATGGCTTTTCCAAATGCTGCACCCCTCGCTCTCATGTAACAGAATAAGTATTTAGATCCCTCTATTTTGCCACCTCGCCAGCATTGTGTTCTCTCTATCTCCTGAGACCTTGTCGGCTCCCACGTCTCCACTTCTCCGTTCTCGAATTCCTCTCCTTTCACCTCACCAATTTTCATACCTCTCTCTCTCGCTGTGTCTCTCTTTGTCACTCTTTCTCTCTCTTTTTTTCTCTCTCTCTGTATGTCTCTCTCTGGAACCTCATCAGCACTTAGTCCTTTTTCAGTTGCTACCTTACCATTGTTCAAGGCCCTCCCTTCTGCCACGTCACCAGTGTTCAAACCAGACTTCTCTCTTCTAAAACGTCAACAGACCGTTCTCTATCCTGCTGCTTTACTATTTTCAGACCCATCTCACCAGCGTTCAGATGTTTTTCTCGTGTTAAAATATTTTCCATGAGACCTCTTTTTCATGGCACCTCACTACAGTTAATGTCCCCTGTTTACTTTCAGCATACCAACGTTCAGACATCTCTCTTCTTCTGTTTCACTGGAGGTCGGGCAGCTATTGCCTGCCACTTTACCAGCATTTAGATCACTTTCTCAGGCTACCTCGAGTTTGAGACATCTCTTTCTGGCCAATTTACCATTGTTCAAGCGCCTCTTCCGCCAGAGCACTAACATTCATACCTCTCTGCCGCTGTCTCGACAGCCAGGGGTTCAGACCAGTCTCGCATCTAGCTCAGGAGAGTTTAGAACTTTCTCTGCTGCAACATTAGTAAAATTAAGATCTTCCTCTAAAGCATCCAGGCCTCCCTCTCATGACACTGAATCAGCATTTAGGCGAGCATTTAGGCGACTGTACCCTATCTTCTCTGAACCCTTAAAGCCCAATTCCTAAACTTAGCCATTTTACTGCAGTTTGAGCTCTCTGTCATCTGCCATATTGACAACTTTCAAACTTCTCCCTCCTGCTGCCACACCATTATTCGCATTTCTTTCTTCCGTATTCAGAACTCTCTTGCGCCACCTCCCCATTGTTCAGTCACCTTCTGGATGTCTCCAGCCATCTTAGCATGTTTGAAACACTCACGCTGCAGAGGTCGCCAGACTACAGACCTCTCTTCTGTCACTTTATCAACATTTGAATCCGATCCCTGCTACCTCACCAGCATACGGATGTGTTACACTCCCAGTACATCTCAATGCCTCTAGATCAACAAAACCATTCTTTCAACACACACAAGCATGCCCTAGACGTTTCTCAGTTTCATAAATTGCTTGAACTGGCGTTAGGAGAGTACATCTTCCAGGTCTGGATCATGGCAGGTGAAGACAATACCCATGTTGATGTAAAGGTCATGTTTATGTAGTAGCCATCAACCTAATGGCAAATATTATATATTTCTCTCTTCCTCCCATTCACTAGAAGTCAGTCAGATTTATTCGTCTTCTCTAGAGTTAGACATCTTTTGCTTAAAATCTGGATATCTCTTTTGCCATCTTAATAATATTCAGGCCTTGTATTTTCATACTACCTCTGCAGCAGAGACCCATTTCCCCTCCCACCTCTCCCACTTTTCAGGCATTGCAAAGATGTTGCTGGGGCATGGGTCTAGCAAGGGCCACATGATTTGGATTTCTTAATGCCCGGAAGCACTTCAGGCAGCAATATTGCTATTTCCTTGTCACGGCTTAGGTAAATGCTCTACCTTTTCTAATGCACAGCTGAAGAGGTTATCCATGACAATCCAGGAGTTGCACATGGCACCCCTCTGCATTCCCATTTGCACAGCATAGCTAACAGGCCTTTGGAGGTCTGTTTTTGTAAGGTTGAGATACAGGTTTGTGCTTGACATCCTAGTTTGAATAAGTGATGGGCATTTCCTGATATTGTTTTCTGAAGATACCTTCAAGTAAAATCGTTATCTGTGGTGTACTATTAAATGTGTATTCTGTGGTCCCCAGGGGGAACCCTAAAAGTTTCTCTTTCCAAGCTGCAAACCCCTGGGAGTGAATGAAGCTGTTTGGACTATTGCAAGTGATGGAAAGAAGTGAGAAAGTGGTGAGGGGGCACTCATTTGGAACAATCAGTGTTGGTTGTCAAGCAAGTTATGAAATTAAGTTGAAGTGCAATTTTAAGTGCCTGGTGGTCAACGGTAATGAAAGTCTGTAAGGCTTCGAGGAGCACTAGGATGTTGTCATGGATTTAAGGGCATTATCCTCTAACTAGATGCAGTGTTTTTCTGTGGTTCAGCTTGGCCTCAAGCCTGATAGGACTGCAGGACGCTCTATCTGTCAACGTGACTTGCAATTGTAAGGCAACTTCTCTGTCGAGGACTTTCCCAAGTAAGGACAGCTTTGTGGTAATTACCAGGTTACCTTGGGTTAAGTGTTATTTTTTTAAAGAGTAAGAATTTAGCTGATGCTGACTTCCTAGGTGGAGGTGATCTTTATAGTCATCAGAGAAGGTGTGAGGGTTTTGTTTAGGAGTGTCCTCATATTAATAGATTGGAGTGTATAATCTAAGTTGGTGATTGTTCTTATTGATGCATGAAAGTGGGTGAGATCTGTGGCTGTTAGATGCTGGAAGGTGATCCGTTTAGTTATGGCATAGGGTCAAACAGTGTTAGGATGGTGAGATCCGGGATAAGAGGATTCTGATGTGATGTTAAGAGGTGCTCAAATTCTCAGAAGGTTTGGGTTTGCTAGTGTGTAGATTGTGAGTGAGATGATCAGGTGATTAATTGGTCCTTTCGAGGAGTACTGCAAGCAGACTAGTGTCTTAGGTTTTTAATATCGCGTTTGACTGTAGGATTAGTGGAAAGTGCTAAAACTAAAAACAACACAACCGAAACAACACATCCGAAAGCCCAAAATCTAACTAGCATTTAATGCAGTATAGCGCGCAGCACAGTAAAATAATTAAAAGACCATTATTATTTCAACTGACCAAGGCTCTCGCTAGAAAAAGGTCATCTAGAGCATAATTCTGAAATACATAAAATAGATACCATTTTATATATATATATATATATATATATATATATATATATATATATATATATATATATATATATATATATATGTTTCCCTCAGTGCAAGTCTGTGGAACCTAATCACATGACAGAAACATGTTGCTTGCAGCAGAAACATATCTAATGAGCAGGTGGCTGGATCTTTTCCATGAGGAAGTGCAAGATACCTATATGAAAGCGAGGTTAAACTTCTCAGTACTGTGCAAATATACCTTCTTGAATAACATGGAGTCTGAGTCTACTTAAACCATGACAATTAGCCAGCTACACAAAGACACAGGATGTTTCAAACCAATGAGAAACAGCCATATTTAATATAAAATATTGATACATTCTTGGATATATATATATATATATATATATTCAGCTCGAGTCCCTGCAGGTTTCCACGGCGAAATGTTTTTTAATCGTCACTTGTGCTTGGGTACAATGGTTTGTAATTTACCGACAAAGTGATTTAATAGTGTGACGTGATGCCACTTCAATATGGCTGATGGGTTGCCAGTAAAATGTAATCACTATGCCGATACACGGCGAGACACTGTGAAACACAAAAATGAATTTTGCGCAACTATTGTTTTATTTAAATCACGAATGTCAATAATATGCTTGAAATCTATGCCAGCACTTACTGGGGCTTAATGAAGCAGGATAGCCCTTACATTGTATACCAACTCACTATGTGTCGTACACTGTCAACAACTTCCAATATGGTGTAATGATATGTAGTCCCTTGTTTGTTTCGCCCACTGATCACGAGTGAACGCTGTTAAAAACATGGCGCCCGCCATCAATGTTTGTAACATTGAGGAAGGCGGAGCGCCGAAACGCGTCTGTTGCAAACGTAAAATAAACTAACCGAAAACGACCCCCGGAGTGCGTGGTTTCTTTCCTCTGTGAAAGTTTGGTGGAAACCGTGAGCTGAATATATATATATATATATATATATATATATATATATATATATATATATATATATATATATATATATATATATTCCTCCAATCCCGCTTCCGTTCAAAACGGGCTGACACATGCTCGACGATACACCAGGTAAGCTTTATTTTCACCTTCAGGGCATTTTACTGATAATGGGATGTCTCCATCAATGTCCCTCTGGCAGACGCGTTTCGGCTTGGATGGCCTCTTCAGTGCCAGTTAAGTGTGACAGGGTGCACTGGTGAGGGTCTTTTGAAAGTCCAGTGTATTAATCCTATTGGATGGTATTGTGCGGCCACAGAAAACGGACTGCAGGATCCGGTCCGTGCCTCTCACTGCATGCTGGTAGTTTGAGTCCGTTTCAGCTCACACACTTCCAAGCTCCCACTCAGTCAGTAGGATGCGGTCTTTCACATGCAGCACAACAAAGGAAGAGCACTCGTCCAGGGTGTGAACATAGTCCAGTGTCTATGTAACAAGCAAACTAGTAGTGCCCTGACATATATATATATATATATATATATATATATATATATATATATATATATATATATATATATAACTGCAATACTGTAATGCATAGGAATATATGAGCATAACACAATAGGACACATGAATACGTTTTCACAAATGTACGAGCTCTGATAAGTTAGGTAGAGACTACTTCATGGTTTTTATGGTTGGATCACCCTGGAGGCTAAAGCCTCCGAGAAAGAGGTCTTATAATGCATGAGGACAGAGTGGTTGTATGGCTAGCAGCATCACCAGTGTATGCTTATCGAAGCCTGTGTGTCTGTAGAGGTGACGAAAGGCGTTAGTCTGTGAGTGGAAGTCGACTTTGAAGGTGCTGGTGATGGTTACCTTCAGGCTGGTGAAAAGCCATGTCAGTTTTTAGAGGACAGATAGTCTGCCTCCAGCTTTGTGTACAGCTGAGAGTGCCTATATTGTTCTAATTGGGGATGCCAACATCAAGGATGTGAGATGATGTGTGTGAGGATAGTACCCAAGGTATCCTGTTTTATTGCTCCAGTCAGGCCTTCCTGGTAGAAGCCTGTACACTCTTAATAAACAGCACCGGCCCACTTGGTTCCCTTTACTGACACTGAATTCCCACACATCTCACTGTAGAGTAACATCAGCAGGAATATATAGCATTCTGTAAAGGCACCTTAAGCCTACTTATCATTGGAAAGACACTTCGGGCCAATACGTCTCATTACAGACCCAGTCTGCTGCACATAGATCATCATTGGGTACCTTGATTTAACATGTCTCCCTGGAAAACGACTGCAGCCCGCATGCCTCATAGTAGGCAACAATGCAGGCCCCCTCGCTCTTGAAGGGGAAAGGGCCCGCCGACTCGGAGATGACTGTATGTGCACCGAATTGAACACGCGTGTTTTTTTCACAGGTTTGCAACTGTCCGATATGATAAAGCTGCGAAAAACATCAAGAATCAGTTCATGCATTTGACCAACTACAGTGTCAACAAGAAGAGTGGCGATTACGTCAGGTATGTCGGGTACAATAGTTGTGCAGCTTTGCCAGTAACATTAGTCTGAGCCTGTCCTAGACATCTCTTCTATTCTCCGTTCCTTCCAACCATATTTATCTGTGACACTGGAAAACTACTGTGTTGAACCCCCGCCATCTTAATCCTCTTTTCCCCACTGATCTACTGCGTTTTAATTATTCCATGGTTCTGCAGTACTCTGACAGTCCCAGGTTGACATTGCAACATGTTCCTCTCTGCATGGGTGCCAGCCAGATTGTCGTGTGACTCTTCCGAGTTAATATGAATGCTCTGCTCTTGTCCCATGTTACCATGTCATTTTTCCATTAATATTTTGTTGTGTGCCAGGTTGTAGTACCCCTCGGTGACAAGTGAACACTTTTCTGCCCTCTGTCAGGTGGATTTATTACTCTTTGACTGTTCCAGCCTGCTGTGCTATGTTCTGCAGGATGCCTTTTTATTATGTGCTACAGTCTCTGGCAGGTAGCCATGTTGCAGTGTGTTTTTGTCAAGCTGCCATGTTAGTCTGGCAGATTCCTGTGGCTCTTAGCTGCTTGATGAACGAGAGGCTTTGTTATATGTCCAGCCGCTCAAAGATGATATTTTGGAAAAAACGATAGGAGTAGTTAGTTATAGGTGAAGTTCGAGGCATGTGGGCTGCTGAATTCATATCTGTGCATAGTCCGCCACCTAGTGTTGGGTCCGGATGATTGCACCTTGTTGTCCTGGAAGAGTCTTCGAAGTATCACGAGATAGGTGGCTCCTCCCCTGGACTACAGTGCGCATGGGCATCGCCTCCATCCCCAGATTGTTTTTTTCCGCCATTGGGTTCGGATGTGTTTCGGTTCCCTCTGTCGGAACCGATAGTTGTTCTACTTTTACTCGAGACCAAAAGGTCTTTAGGCTGGGCGTCGGTATAGTTGCGTTCGGGTTTCTTACTGACTCTCAGCTCCTATCTCTTGCTGCCCTTCCACGTGCTTTCGACGCGGACGGGCCTACACTACACCCTTTGCTATGGAGCGGACTCCATTCAAGAAGTGTCCGCTGTGTCATTCTAAATATTCGCACCTCGACGTGCACCCCGTGTGCAATACATGCTTGTCACCGGATCACCGTGAAGACACCTGCATGGCGTGTTCGAAATTTAGAAGTAAGAAGACTTTAAAGATTCGCCGAGCTAATCGGCTCCAGGCTCAATTGTCGGCTTCGGCACCCCCACCCGATGACATCTTCCAGGAATCGGTCGAGGGAGAAGACGACGTACTAGGGTCGGACCCTGGCCCCGCGTCCGAGGAAGAGACCTACGACGCGGATGAGGAGGCCTGCGACGAAGCCTCCGACGAGGTAGGGGACGACGATCTGGCTTGTGCCACGATGGGTGATAGCTCGGAGGAAGAGCATCCCCAACCAGACTCTGGGGTTACTCCCCATCATACGGCCCAGGTCGAGGGATCGCCTTCGGGCCTTACCCAAGATCTAACTTTAAGTCCTACGTCCCCGCCTCCGGGCCCGGTCACGGACATTTCTAAGAAGAAACCGAAAGTGAAGCCAACTGGTCTCGCACCCTCGGATGCGAAACCGAAACCGAAAGTGGCGTTGGTGAAGAAGGTTCTGGAGGCGTCAACTTCCACGAAACCCAAAATGGCCGACTTGAAGAGCCACGCCAAAATGGCCGACCAGAAAAGCCGCGCCAAGATGGCCGACCCGAAGCCCTCGGGGTCGGCGCCGAAGGTGAAGGCATCCGACGCGGCTGCGTCGGCGCCGAAAGGGGTCGCGGACCCGAAGACGGCTTCGAAGAAGCGTCACGCCGACGGTGCGCCAGGCCATGGGACGGCGGCACCGAAGAAGAGGCCTACCGCCGACCGGGCTCTCGGACACGAAGAATCGCTCGAGACAGTTCAGCCCTCGGCATCCCTTACTAAGAAGGTGGGAGAATCCTTAAAGAGGATCCAACATTCCACTGTGGTTCCCAGCCAGGACACTGTAGTGCCTAGGCCCACGCCGAAGCCTGCCAAGGAACAAATGCCCATTCGTTTTACCCTTCCTCCCAAGTCGGCGCCGAAGGCCTTCGCGCCTAAGCAGAGCGGACACTCTCAGGAAGTATTGACGCCGAAGGCTGCCTTGGTGGTGTCGAAGCTTCGGCTCCAGCCGCTTGCGGTGGAGGAACGTCGTGAGGTGCTCATCGACGCCAACACCGGTAAATTGTCGCTCCTCAAACGAAAGATTACGTCGGAGCCGGCTTTGGAACCTTTTAGGATTCCACTCAAGAACAAAAGGTACTCTACGGACTCTTCGGCTCTGATGGAACCTCTGTCTCCACAAGCCCTGGAACACTCGCCGGCCCATTCCCCCGTGCCTGATATGGACGAGGAAGAGGCCGAGTACGACTATCCTGCGTACTCGGATCCGGAGGAGGAACAGGTGCCCTGGACAGCAGGAGGCGACACAGACGACCCGCAGTCGGGGCAGGACACTCAACTTTTCGCCGCAAAGACGTCCCCGACAGAGGACTCGGCGGCATTCAATGCATTAATAGAGAGAGCTGCAGCGAACCATGACGTCGAACTGCACTCAGACCCCGTGGATGCAGACTTCTTGGTCGACACCTTCTCAGTAGCCGAAAAACAAGTCAAGACACTACCGATGCTGAAAGGGGTGCTGAAGCATGCACAGGAGGTATTCAAGGAGCCCACCCGGGCGCGGGTGGTCAATCCTCGCATCGACAGGAAATATAAAGCGGCGCCCACGGATCCCACGTATATTAAGGGACACTTGCCATTGGACTCCCTGGTGGTTTCCAACGCTCGAAAGAGGGCGAATTCGCAGACTACTGGTGACGCTCCTCCCCCGGACAAAGAGTCCAAGATCTTTGAGGCATCAGGCAAACGCATTGCTGCACAGGCAGCGAACATCTGGAGGATCTCTAACACTCAAGCCCTGCTTGCACGTTATGATAGGGCCCATTATGACACATTAGAGGCCATCCTACAACACTTGCCTGACCAATATAAGGAGGCGGGGGAGATGCTCATTCAGGAGGGTAAACTCATTACGAATGCATCCATCAAATGTGCCCTAGATGTCGCAGACACTGCCTCCAGGGCTATCAATACAAGTGTGTTACTTAGACGTCATGCCTGGCTCCGAATCTCAGGGTTCAAACCCGACATACAAACCACAATATTGGGTCAAACTGTGAATCCTGACCATCTGTTCGGCCCTGAGGTGGATGCCTCCCTAGAAAAGATGAAAAAAGATACTGAAACTGCCAAATCTATGGGGGCTTTACAAAGTCAGCAGTTTCGGGGTGGTTCCTTTCGCCGCTCCAATTCAAGAGGCACCTCGAGGGGACAGGCATCCCAATCCACACAATACTACAAGGGTAACACCCAGTCCTCGTATAACAACAACAAGGGCAGGGGTGGCTACAGAGGCAACAATATCAAAGGCAGGGGACGTGGAAACAATGCATCCAGGTCCACCTCCACCAACAAGCAGTGACGTCTTGTCACTTCCCCCCGATCACACGACACCTGTCGGGGGGAGACTCCAGCAGTTCCTGCCGGCGTGGAGGTCCATCACCACGGACAGGTGGGTGAGGTCTCTTATCCAGTACGGGTACTGTCTAGAACTTACGTCCATTCCACCGGACATACCGCCAAGAAGCCGTGCTATGTCCGACGAGCACTTGACCTTGTTGCAGCAAGAAGTTCTGGTCATGCTGCAAAAAGGGGCAATAGAGCTCGTTCCATTGCAGGAACGGGGAACCGGGGTTTACTCCCTGTATTTTCTGATCCCCAAAAAGGACGGATCACTCAGACCGATCCTGGACCTCAGGCCCCTGAACTGGTACATCAACTCGGAGCACTTCCATATGCTCACATTGCAGCAGGTGCTTCCCCTGCTTCAACAGGGGG
Source organism: Lissotriton vulgaris (assembly GCF_964263255.1). Classification (NCBI taxonomy): domain Eukaryota; kingdom Metazoa; phylum Chordata; class Amphibia; order Caudata; family Salamandridae; genus Lissotriton; species Lissotriton vulgaris. Next base: position 264,086,578 of record NC_141697.1, read on the forward strand.
ACTTCCTAGCAACGCTGGATCTGAAGGATGCCTATTTTCATATTCCCCTGCATCCTTCCCACAGAAAGTATCTCAGATTCAAGATCTTAGACCAGCATTACCAGTTCAGAGTCCTGCCGTTCGGGGTCACCACGGCACCGAGAGTATTTACAAAGTGCCTAGCGACTGTGGCAGCGCATCTCCGTCGCCAGCACGTCCATGTCTTTCCATACCTAGACGACTGGCTTATTCAGGCAAAGACGGAACAGCAGTGCGTAGACCACGTGTCGCGCACCATTCACCTCCTGCACGATCTGGGATTCTCTCTGAACTACCCAAAGTCCCATCTCCAGCCCGCCCACGTGCGACAGTATCTGGGCGCAACAATCGACACTCTGGCAGCCACTGCGCAGCCAAATTCAGTGAGAATCGCCAGTATTCAGGCGCTGATCCTACGATTCAGACCCCAACACTCGCTTCCAGCGAGGGTGTTCATGCAGTTGATAGGCATGATGGCCTCCTGCATCTCCATTGTCCCACACGCGAGACTACATATGCGTCCGCTTCAGGAGTGCCTTGCACGTCAGTGGACTCAGGCTCATGGGCAACTGACAGACCTAGTGTTGGTGAGCGGTCGGGCGTACAACTCTCTGCATTGGTGGAATCCACAAAACCTTTGCAAGGGCCGACCATTCCAAGAGCCTGTCCCACAGATCATCCTGACGACGGACGCCTCTCTCCAGGGATGGGGAGCGCATGTACTTCACTACACTGTGCAGGGACTATGGACACTTCAGCAAAGGAAGATGCACATCAATGTGTTGGAACTGATGGCAATCTTCATGGCCTTAAAGGCGTTCAAAGTACATCTGTGCAACAAGGTCGTGTTGATCCGGACGGACAACATGACGGCAATGTACTACATCCAGAAGCAGGGAGGTACACACTCTCCACAGCTGTCTCATCTGGCTCAGAGCATGTGGAAGTGGGCCATTCAGAGGAACATCTTCCTCATGGCAGAGCATCTCCCGGGCAAGGACAATCAAATGGCGGATCTGCTCAGCAGACACAGCCATCAGATGCACGAGTGGGAGTTACATCCATCAGTACTCCAACCGTACTTCCAAAAGTGGGGTCATCCAGAGATAGACCTGTTCGCCACAAAGGAGAACGCAAAATGCCGAAGCTTCGCCGCCAGGTTCCCACACCCCCAATCACAGGGCAATGCGATGTGGATGAACTGGTCAGGCAGATTTGCGTACGCTTTTCCCCCAGCGCCTCTGATACCGCTGGTGGCACGCAAGCTCAGGCAACACTCGATGACGCTCATCCTGGTTGCTCCAACGTGGGCTCGCCAACCATGGTACACCACGTTTCTGGAACTCTCCGTGGTACCGCATCAGAGGCTTCATCTCACTCCCAGCCTTCTGACGCAGAGCCATGGCGACATTCAGCACCCAGATCCGCAACAGCTCAACCTGGCGATCTGGCTCCTGAAGTCCTAGAGTTTGGCTACCTCAATCTTCCTCCCGATTGCATGGACATCATTCGGGAGGCTAGGAAGCCCACTACTAGAGCTTGTTATGCGGCTAAATGGAAGAGGTTTGTCATCTACTGTGTGGACCACAGCATTGACCCGCTAGATGCTTCCATTCAGAACATCATATGTTACCTCTTTCACCTGTATCGATGTAATCTAGCGTACTCTTCCATCCGCATTCACCTGTCTGCTATGGCAGCATATCTCCAGAATAGGCGGCACCTGTCTCTCTTTAAGGTCCCTGCTATCAAGGCTTTTCTGGAAGGACTCAAAAGGGTCATTCCACCAAGGACTCCACCAGCTCCAGAATGGAACCTCAATGTGGTTCTTACAAGGCTGATGGGTCCTCCCTTTGAGCCACTGCACTCTTGTGAACTCCAGTTTTTGACTTGGAAGGTTGCGTTCTTAGTAGCAATTACATCGCTACGGAGGGTAAGCGAGCTGCAGGCGCTCACCATCCAAGAACCTTTCTTCCAAGTACATGCTAACAGGGTGGTGCTCCGCACTAACCCTAAATTCTTACCCAAAGTGGTCTCACAGTTCCACATGAACCAAACAATTGAATTGCCGGTGTTTTTCCAAAACCCAGAGACGCTGGCGGAGCGTATGCTCCACACTCTTGATGTGAAAAGGGCCTTGATGTACTATGTGGACAGAACAAAAGATTTCCGCAAAACCAAACAACTCTTTGTTGCTTTTGCCACACAACACAAGGGAAATGCAATCTCCAAAGCGGGGATTGCTAGATGGATAGTAAAGTGCATTCAGATCTGTTATGCTAAAGCTAAGCGCACTCTCACTATCCCACCAAGGGCCCACTCCACTAGGAAGTTGGGGGCCTCTATGGCCTTCCTAGGTAACATTCCCTTAGAAGACATCTGTAGAGCAGCCACATGGTCTACCACACATACTTTCACTAAGCACTACTGTGTAGACGTGCATTCCAAACAGCAGGCAGCTGTTGGTCAGGCTGTTCTAAAAACGCTTTTTCAAACTGCTGCAGCTGGCACAGGCGGCCGCCGCTAATGGAGGGACTGCTATGTATTCTATGCACAGATATGAATTCAGCAGCCCACATGCCTCGAACTGCAAATGCTACTTACCAGTATGCATCTGTTCTTGGCATGTAGGGCTGCTGACATTCATATCGCCCACCCTCCTCCCCGGCGCCTGTAGCAGCTGCAATATTTATTCATTTACACATATGCTCATAGCATGGTCATCACTCACTTTCTTCACTCCATCTCTGCCAATGGCTAAAAACAATCTGGGGATGGAGGCGATGCCCATGCGCACTGTAGTCCAGGGGAGGAGCCACCTATCTCGTGATACTTCGAAGACTCTTCCAGGACAACAAGGTGCAATCATCCGGACCCAACACTAGGTGGCGGACTATGCACAGATATGAATGTCAGCAGCCCTACATGCCAAGAACAGATGCATACTGGTAAGTAGCATTTGCAATACACTACACTACCTAAAAAAATAAATTTCGATTTTTGACATTTTTTTCTAGTTGTGATGATCCAGAAGTAGAGGATTATGGGAATAAGTGGAGCATGAGTGCTATGCTAAGGTACTTGAAGCAGGAAGGCAAAGATACTGCAGGTAAGGAAGAGCATTCGCCGTCACACACACAGCCACAGTTCAAGACACTCTCACAGTTAGAGAACTCTAAATCTATCATGCAGATTTCCCTGTGGAAAATGTAGATTTCTTAGAACCCTGACGAATTTTAAAATTTTAGGAATGTCCTGCAATCGTGTACCAAAATAGAAATTGTTACTTACCTTCAGAAATGATGGGTGGCAATTAACTGGCATTTATACCCAGGACTGCAGAGGCCACTTTCAAAGTGTCAAAATACTTTATTCGATAATTCAATATCATAAAAAGACAATGATGAACAAAATACAATCAATTACACTCACACATTTTAAATATATTAAAAAGTCCAGCCAAATTTAAAAAAACTTTAAAAATTCAAAAGCATTAAAAACGATCAGTTCACAGTGTGGTAACTGTTATGATAGGTCACTTATTTAAAAAGACAATATATACAAAAAGTGCATTTTTATAGGAGTACATTTAAGCACGAAGTTTCATTATCTTATTTCTCTCCCTCGCTGCCCCTACCAAAAAACTAGCGACATGAGAAATAACCCACAGGCTGTCTAGTAGTTGCAGGTATAGGAGTGCGGGCCTCACTTGAATGAAGCCTGCCTCCCTAAGAATAGGCACAAGAAACTTCCTTCCAAGTTATTAATGGGGCTACCTTCAACATATCTGTGATAAAACCAACACCTAACTCTGAATGCACTGAAAATGAAGGGGTTGACTGCGGCACCGACAAGATTGATCTCATAAATTTATTTTTGGTGGTTTGCAAGCAGTCCGTAGTACTGTATCCCCATAGTGAGCAGCCATACGTGGCAACTGCCAAACACTTTGCTTTGTAGATGTTTAACAGAGCTGATATGGAACTAGCCCCAAGTTTTTTGCTAAAGGACATGACTGCCATAGAGGTTCTAGCAAAAGCAATATTTCTTGCTTTAATCTGTGGGCCCCATTTCCCCCTCTCCTCGAAGATAATACCCAAATACGGAAAGGTGGGGACTCTGCTCAGTTCCTCATTACAACAGAAAAAAGTTTTTATATTTTTCTTTCGAGAACCTCTCCCAGCTATCATTATTTGTGATTTTTTTACATTTATTTTAAGGTCTAAGGAATTCATAAAACAACCGAATGAGTCCAGCAATCGTTGAAGCCCCACCCCGGTTCGTGACAGAAGCACAGCGTCATCCGCATACATGAGAACCGGTATACCCAGGTCCCCTACATGCGGTATGTCTGCCATAGCCCCCCTGAGTACAGGCTCAAGAGCGTTTATATAAACTGTAAACAAGAGAGGGGCCATAATGCACCCCTGTCTAACCCCCCTTTCTGGGTGGAAATGGCTGGAACAGCGTCCCGCTGAGTTTACTCTGACAGAGGCTCGCAGGCCAGTGTGTAAGTCTGCCAAGAAATTTACCAGGACTTGTTCAAGACCCAATCCAATTAAAATCTTCCATAATTTTGATCGGTTCACAAAGTCGAAAGCCGACGAAAGGTCCATAAACCCCAGGTATAGTATCCCACCCTTAGCAACGGTATATTTGTCCACTAACAATTGTAAGTTAAGACACTGATCCACAGTGCTTCTTTTGGATCTGAAACCGTATTGAACATTTGACAGAATCCCTTTCTCTTCAAGCCAATCCTGTAATTTAAAAAGGATGACCTGTCCCAGAATTTTAACTGACGAATCTATTAGGGAGATTGGTCGATAACAGGCTGGATCTGACCGATCACCCTTCTTGAAAACTGGGACAATAATGGACTCTTCCAGGATGCTGGGATGTTATTATGATTTAGTTTATTAAAGACCTTACACAGTATCTCCGACCATAATTTTGGAGCACATTTAAAAATATCAGCGGGAACCCCGTCAGGGCCAGGAGCCTTATTTCTCAAGGTCTGATCTATTGCCCTTTCCACATCTGAGACTTCGAAAGAAATACAAATACCCTTGTCTCTCTCAACTGTCCTATTTAATGACTCTTGAGGAGCGGTACTAGAGTATATGTTACTAAAATGCATAATCCAAGCCTCATCAGCAATATTAGACTCAAGAGGGCAGTTCTCTACTGGTGAGAATAAGGGGTGATTTACCACTTTCCAGAATTGGCTACTATTTTTTAACACCTCTGGATCAAGTAGCTGTGACCAAGCATTATCTTTCACAGCGTTCTTCCTGGTCTGTATAACCTTTTTGTAGTTTGCTCTCAGCTTGGCTATTAGTACGCAATCTTTTCTGTTAGACTTCAGGACTTTTAACAAATCAGCGTGTGCCTTTGAACAAGAGTGATCAAACCATCTTTCCCTGAGTTTTTAAGGGGTCCCTTTACCACCGTTAGAGTTTGGTTGACCTGTTTACAAATACTGTCAAATTCACTAACTACTTGCTCGCTAGCAGCCTGTGGGTCTAAACACGTAGCTACATCATCCTCTACCCTATTCAAAACATTCTGTAAGATGGCCTCTGGTTCTATATTCTCCCATTTTAATCTACGTCCTTGATCTATCGGAATCACTCGCTGACCTCCCTTATGAAGTACTGTTTTAAAAGGTAACAAACCCCTAGACAGAACCTCCCTCAGGACTGGGTTATGGTCGCTAAAAAACGAAACCTCAGTTCTATATCTTAACACTTTACCTAAAATTTTACAGGACATGAAGATAAAATCAATAATTGTTCCATCACCTATGCCTTTGAAAGTTGGGACAATTAAATCACCCTCCCTGCATCCTGATTCATATAGGTTCCACACAGCCAAAAATTCTTCAAGAGCCTCCCCCCTTTTTGAATGTTCAAAATGTGAAACTGTGGAGCCGGGTGGGCCATCATCTACTAAGTTGACACAGGGGTAATCACACGGATGAATATTAAAATCTCCAAGTAGAATTATCTCAAAGCAATTTACTTTTGTTCTATAGACTGACAAAAAATTATCTATCTGGTCCAGATTATGTCTGGTGCTCTCTGTAGCTTTAGCATGGTAAAAATGTATAAATAAAATATTGGATGAATCGGGGGAATTCATTTCAATAATTAAACAATTTTCACAACCTGAATCAAGCTGTGACAGTTCTCCTTTTAGCTCTAACTTAAACAAAGTTAATAACCCTCCTTTCGGTCTTCCAGCCAAACTGGCTGTAGCAGGAATGAGGAAATGTCTATATCCATCAAGGAAAAAACTGTTCGAGAGGTCCTGATTCACAAAGGCAAACCTACACCTTTGTGTAAGTTTACTTTTTTGTATTCACAGACTACAAGTTAATAGTAAATTTATATCTGCGGAGAGTCCGCAGTCGGGCGGAGAACTCCGCACATAAAAAAATAGGTCAGGCCCATCTTTATGTGCGAAGTTCTTCGCCCCGACTGTGGAGTCTCTGCAGACGTAAACTTCCTATTAACTGGTAGTTTGTGATTCCCAAAAATCATAAACTTAGTCAAAAGTGTAAGTTTACCTTTGTGAATCAGGTCAAAAGTATTTTAATCGCAGAACCTGAATTACTCCGTCACCCAATGGAGACTGACTCCTATCCTGTGAGTTTGAATGTGTCCAACTCGTATGTGGGTGGGGAGGGGGCTGTAAACTCTGTTATGATTATCAATGAAGATCCCATGGTGGAGCAAATGTCTTCCAGGGGTGAGTTTAAGTCTCCTTACAATCCAGTAGCTCTGTGCATTTTTATCACTCTCCTGGTTAGGGCGGGTGAGTCCTCTTTGGACTTTACAATCCTGTAAGTGTGTGCATTTTTATCACTCTCCCTGTTAGGGTGGGTGAGTCCTCTTTGCACTTTACAATCCTGTAGGTGTGTGCATTTTTAGCACTCTCCCGGTCAGGGTGGGTGAGTCCTCTTTGGATTTTACAAACCCGTAGCTCTGTGCATTTTTTGCGCTCTCCCGGTTAGGGGGGTGAGTCCTCTCTGGACTTTACAACCCGTAGGTGTGTGCATTTTTATCTCTCTCCCTGTTAGGGTGGGTGAGTCCTCTTTGGACTTCCAAATCCTGTAGGTGTGTGCATTTTTATCACTCTCCCTGTTAGGGTGGGTGTCTCCTCTTAGGACTTTACAATCCTGTAGGTGTGTGCATTTTTATCACTCTCCCGGTTATGGTGGGTGAGTCCTCTTTGGACTTTACAAATCCTGTAAGTGTGTGCATTTTTATCATTCTTCCGGTTAGGTTGGATGAGTCCTCTTTGGAGACTTTTCCACCAGCATCCTGTGTTCACGAGATTATACAGCTCATGTCTTCCTGAAATTTACAATCTTTCTTTCGACATTTTCGCCATACAAGTTTTAATTGTGCCATACGGACTTCAGTGCAAGGAAGAGAAGCCGTTTGGAAGAGTCCCTTTTAGGACCATACTGACCTCTCCACATAACATATGCAAGGGGGTTGGAAGCTCCTACAGAATGGCAGTAAAAGGAGTTCAGATGGCAAGTACTGGAGATTTTCAAGCTCCAATGGTTTCTCTGAGAACCCAAGCTCCATGTACGCAGAAAACAAGTGTCCAAGCTACTAGTGTTGAGCGGTGAGTGGCCTGCAAGCTTCAAGATTAGCAAGCAGGAAAGTTCTGAATGGTCACGATCAAAGAGGGCGTGGCCCCAGTGATGATGGATGCCCAGCCTTTCGCCGGACATGCTGGACGCACAGAGCTTCAGCTGTTAGCTCTCGGTCAGTCCATGCAGTTTCCAGTTTGCATAGTCTCCTGAGCTGGTTTCAGACACCTCTGAAACGCACTGTCAATCTCTGGTTCTAGTTCCTAAAAGTCTTGTATTGAGGCCTCTGAACTTTCAGGTGACTTTTTTTGAGATTATTCCTGATGTAAGAAAGCCTCAACTAGACAGACATATGATTTCGAACAGAAAGTATGGGCGCAGAGTTTTACATCTGCCTTTACGTTTTACATGTGTTTACATTCATAAGGATTCCCCGATGTAGTCTTGGAAAGTAGCTGTGCCAGGAGCAATTTTCCAGCCTTAATGCTGGGAACCTCATGTAACATGTCATGTCCTGCGGGTTCTTATTCACCTTGTGCCCAGCCTATATTTCCACACGGGAAATGGCACCTGCTGTGCAAAATCATTTTTTCTCTTTTTTCTTCATGGCAATTTTGTTTTTCTGTATAGAGTAAGGCCCCCTTATAATCCCCCCAAATGGTGGTGTGATTCTTTCCACTGCCCATTCTGGGATTGAGTTGTTACTCGCGCCCTGGGCTGATGTAAATGACCTTTTGACCATTTCCGGGGTCGATCACAAACTTTCAAGGCAAATCTCGCCTTCTGTTAACCGCTTGGCTCCCCTTGCTTGGGATTTACTACCACATAGTTCATTCTCAGCACTCGTAGCAGAGCAATCTGCAGTACTAAATCTATTACACCTACCAGGAGTCCTTTTATGGAATTCCTGACTAGTAGTAAATGCGGTATTTTCGGCCGTAAGAGTAAAGGCGGTATTTTCGGCCGTGCATGCCTTTTGGTCTATGGTGCAATTCTTTTTTTCTTTTGATGTCAGCAGAAATCTGTAGTCGCTCCCTTCTGTAAATTAGACACAGTAAGAAGTGCCTCTATCCTGCTGCTCTCGTTGCAATACTGTGTGAGGGCGAAAGTTCCATTGCTTTGCTGTGTATGTACAGTAGGGGGCGCCGCCGTACCATTAGTCCTATGACATGATTTGCCTTACTATCCCGTTTAGCCAAGGAGCAAAACTCGTTTGTTAATTACCGTGTTCTCCTTCATGAAAGAAGTAGAACCCCCTGCGACACGCGCAAAACTGTGACAGATGAAGACCTAGCCAAGCAAACACTGACACAAGCTCATTCACTCATGAACGCACTGTCATAGATTCACAGATGTGCTCCTGCACTGTCACAGATCCTCCGACACTTCGTGATGCACCCAGCAGTTGATCCACCCACTTCGCTCATGCACAGTCATAGATCCACTAGCATGCGCTTGTGCACGCTGCCATAGATCCACAGATAAGCACTCATGCACGCTGTCGTAGATCAGCTGCTCTAGCACACACTCATGTACACTGTCCTGGATCCACTCACTCACATACTGTCATAGATCTGCTGACATGTAGTCATGCAGACACACTGTCATGGATCCACTGACATGCGCATTCAGCCTACAATTAATCTTCTGACATGCTCTCGTGCACAATGTTCTAAATCACCTGAGCCCACATGTTTACACTGTCCTAGATCCACTGCCATGCATTCACTCACACGGTCATACATCCACTGACCTGCTCATGCACACTGTCATAGATACACTGATGTGCTCATAGATCCAATGTCATGCACTTATACACACTCATAGATCACGGGCACACCACATGCACACTGCCATAGATCCACTGACACACACTTATGTACACTGTCATAGACCAGCTCCACTGGCACAAAGAAGCACACTGCTGTACACCGACCAATGCGGTCAGGCACACACGCTGTCATAGATCCACTGACTCGCTTGAGCAAACTGTCCTAGATCCACCGACATTGAATCACTCACACTGTCATACATCCATTGACCTGCTCATGCACACTGTCATAGAGCCACTGACACGCTTGTGCACATTGCCATAGATCCACTCACATGTGCCCCATGCACATTGCCCTATATCCACTGATATGTGCCCCATGCACATTGCCATAAATCCACTGACACACATACGCTCCATGCACACTGTCATAGAGCCACTGACACGCTTGTGCACGTTGCCATAGATCCACTGACGTGCTGCATGCACTCTGCCATAGATCCACCGACCTGTGCTCAAGCACACTGTCATAGGCATCCTCTAAGCACTCATACACACGTTCTTAGATCCACATAAACGCTGTCATGTACATTGCCATAGCTCCACGCGCACTGTCCTAGATCCTTTAATGCACCCACACTGTTATAAAACCACTGATGCCCTCATGTACACTCTCATGGATCCACTGATACACACTCTTGCATGTTGTCATAGATCCTCCAGAACGCTCATGAACCCTGCCATAGATCCACTGATGCACTCATGCGCACAATGTCATAAATCCACCAACATAATCATGCACATTGCTATAGATCTACTGGCATGCGCCCCATGCACATTGCCATAGATCCACTGATATGCTCATGCACATTGCCATAGATCCACTGACATGTGCTTCATGCAGATTGCTATAAATCCACTGACATGTTCCATGCTCGTTGCCATAGATCCACTGTCATGCGCTCCATGCACATTGCCATAGATCCACTGCGATGCACCTCTTGCACACTGTCATAGATTCACTGACATGCACTCTTGTACACTGTAATTAATCTACTGACAAGTGCTCATGCACACTGTCATAGGCATCTTCTTACCACTTATTGACACTATCTTAGATCCACGGAACCGCTCTCATGTACATTGCCACAGCTCCATGTGCACTGTCCTAGATTTGATGATGCACACACACTGTTATAAATCCACTAACGCCTCATGGTTCCACTGATACACACCCAAGCACGTTGTCAAAGATGGGCTGACATGTTCCTGCATACTGCCTTAGATCCACTGATGCGCACACTGCCATAGATCCAATGACCTGCTCATGCACATTCCCATAGATCCACTGACATGTGCTTCAAGCACATTGCCATGGATCCATTGACTTGTGCTCCATGCACATTGCCATAGATCCACTGCGATGCACCTCTTGCACACTGTCATTGATCCACTGACATGTGCTCCATGCACATTGCCGTAGATCCACTGACATGTGCTTCAAGCACATTGCCATGGGATCCATTGACATGCACTCCATACACATTTCCATAGATCCACTGACTTGCGCCCCGTGCACATTGCAATAGATCCACTGACATGTGCTCCATGCACATTGCTATAGATCCACTGCGATGCTCCTCATGCACACTGGCATAGATTCACTGACACGCTCATGCTCATTGCCATAGATCCACTGACCCGCTCATGCACATTGCCATAGATCCACTGACCCGCTCATGCACATTGCCATAGATCCACTGACCCGCTCATGCACATTGCCATAGATCCACTGACATGTGCTTCATGCACATTGCCATAGATCCATTGACATGCACTCCATGCGCATTTCCATAGATCCACTGACATGCGCCCCATGCACATTGCAATAGATCCACTGACATGTGCTCCATGCACGTTGCCATAGATCCACTGCGATGCTCTTCATGCAGACTGGCGTCGATTCACTGACACACTCATGCACATTGCCATAGATCCACTGACATGTGCTTCATGCACATTGCCATGGATCCATTGACATGTGCTCCATGCACATTGCCAAAGATCCACTGCGATGCTCCTCATGGACACTGGCGTCGATTCACTGACACGCACATTCTCATTGCCATAGATCCACTGACACACTTATACACGTTGCCATAGATCCAATGTCATGCGCTCCATGCACATTGCTATAGATCTACTGCGATGCACCTCTTGCACACTGTCATAGATTCACTGACATGCGCTCTTGCACACTGCCATGAATCTACCGACATGTGCTCCTGCACACGGTCATAGGCATCTTCTTACCACTTATTGACACATCTTATATCCACGGAAATGCTCTCTTGTACATTGCAATAGCTCCACGTGCACTGTCCTCGATTTGTTGATGCACACACACTGTTATAAATACACTAACGCCCTCACATACACTCTCATGGTTCCACTGATACACACCCATGCATGTTGTCATAGATGGGCGGACATGTTCATGCATACTGCAGTAGATCCAATGATGCGCACACTGCCATAGATCCACTGACCTGCTCATGCACATTCCCATAGATCCACTGACATGTGCTTCATGCAGATTGCCATAGATCCACCGACATGTGCTTCATGCAGTTTGCCATAGATCCACTGACAAGCTTTCTATGCACAATCCCATAGATCCACTGACATGCGCTCCATGCGCATTTCCATAGATCCACTGACATGCGCCCGTGCACATAGCCATAGATCCACTGACACGCACCCATGCACATTGCCATAGATCCACTGACGTGTTTCATGCACATTACCATAGATCCTCTTACATGCGCTCCATGCGCATTTCCATGGATCCACTGACATGGGCCCGGGCACGTAGCCATAGATCCACTGACATGCACCCATGCACATTGCCATAGATCCACTGACATGCACCTGTACACATTGCCACAGATCCACTGACATATGCTCCATGCGCATTTCCATTAATCCACTGACATGCGCCCGTGCACATTGCCAAAGATACAAGGACATGCGCTTCATGCACATTTCCATAGATCCACTGACGCTCATGCACATTCAATGTAAAATAACCCAGTGCAACTCAACATTTATATTGAGACTAGGCATAATAAAAATGTGAAGAATCAAAGAGGATAAAGGTATATTCAAAAGAAGATGTTCTTTTATTTTGTTTATAAATATATCAAAATAATATATATGTTGATATACAGGTATTACCAGTGGGCAGAACCGCCTAGTACTGTGCACTTACATGTCATTCATATCTTCAATCATAACATCACATACATACAGGAGACTAATACAATTCAAAATATCAGGGGACAATATATAAAGTGCAAAAGTCTTTGTCAATGATGAAATTATTTAATACCTGATTGACATGATTCACCTGCATTTTTCATGATACTAGAGTTAAATAGTTGCAAGTTGAAAAAATTCCTCTGAATTGTTTTAATTCTTCTATGCGTGTTTCGGCAAACAAGCACCTTATTCAGCAAATCCACTAGTGAGCACAGTTGTACCTTGTTATATTGTTTATATATAACTTTATTTAGCCACTGGAGATGATATTTTCCTGGATAATTAGAAAAGTACATACTGTGTGTATATCCTGGGCACACTAAATTGAATGGATAGATGAAGATCTGCGTATAAAACGCTGCTGTGCCTGGTGTTAGCGGTGATTTGATCGTGCCTGGATGGATACAAAGGGACTGGCTGCTCACTTGTAAATAGGTGCCTGGATAAAGTTCTGGTGCAGTTCTAAGTCGGTACACCACCGCTCTCCCGCAGGCCCACAGAGGCGGGTGAAACATTTGCAACCACTTTAACCCAGCGCTCAGGAGTAACGTACGGTGGCCGGCTTAATCGATATTGGGCTTATCGCCAGGCGTGCCCCTCAAGAGTTGCATGACTGATATTGCTCGAGGTCGTGCACATTGCAATAGATCCACTGACATACGCTCCATGCAACTTGCCATAGATTCACTGTCATGCGCTCCATGCATGTTGCCATGGATCCACTGTCATGCGCTCCTTGCACGTTGCCATAGATCCACTGTCATGCACTCCATGGATGTTGCTATAGATCCACTGACATGCGCTCCATGGATATTGCCATAGATCCAGTGTCATGCGCTCATGCACATTTCCATAGATCCACTGACATGCGCTCCATGGATGTTGCCATAGATCCACTGTCATGCGCTCATGCACATTTCCATAGATCCACTGACATGAGCTCCATGCACATTGCCATGGATCCGCAGACATGTGCTCGATGTACACTGCCATAAATCTACTGACTCATGCACACTGTCATAGACTTCTTCCAATCACTCACACACACTGACTTAGATCTACGGGTATGCACTCAGGCGCACTGTCCTAGAGCCGTTGATGCACGCACACCGCTATAAATCCACTGACACACACTCATGTATACTCTCATGGATCCACTGATACACATTCATGCAGGTTGTCATAGCTCCACCACCGCGGACATGCACACACACTGTCACTTGCACAGGAAGCAGTCTGGCCACACTTGTCCTCGCATGCTGATGAATGTCCTCCTGACACCCTCTCTCTCTTGCAGCTCTGATGGCGCTCGTTGAAGATCTGATCATCAAGGCTGTTATTGCTGGGGAGCCTGCCATTGCTACAGCGTGTAAAACCTACATCCCTCACCGTGGTATCTGCTTTGGTAAGGGTCTTACTAAAGTTGTAGAATTGATGGTTGCAGCACAGTCTTTGGCTGCTCACAATACCCTGCCGTTCGATGCCAACTTTGAATATGGCTCGAAATTGAGTGGGTTCTGTTTATGAAAGTATTTTCAAGCTAGAGGGTGTCTGATATGCACTTTTTCTCTATCTGATTTCTATGCATTTCGGTCCTCCTCTCAAACGTCTCTTTCATGACCTGCTTTTAGCCTCTTCATGACGAACTGTGGGTCTTAGTGTCCCCAAGTCCTCAGTGTCGACTTATTGTCCTCTGTTTGTGTCAGTCTTTTGTCCCCGTCCATGGTGTCAGTCTCTTTTTCCTTGGTGTCAGTCTCTTTTTCCTTGGTGTCAGTCTCTTTTTCCTTGGTGTCAGTCTCTTTTTCCTTGGTGTCTGTCTCTTTTTCCTTGGTATCCGTCTCTTTTTCCTTGGTATCCGTCTTTTTCCTTGGTATCCGTCTCTTTTTCCGTAGCATGCCTCTCTTTTTCCGTGGTATCCCTCTCTTGTCCCTTGGTGTAAGTCTCTTTTTCCTTGGTGTCAGTCTCATAAGCCTTTGTGTCAGTCTCTTTTTCCTTGGTGTCTGACTCCGGATCTGTGGTGTTGTTTCTTGTCCCCAGGCCGCAGGTGTCCTCTTATTTCCCCAGGCCATTGTCGGAAGAACCATAAGCCACCTTCATCACGTTTCTATATTTCTTTAGGACTGTCCCTTGGAATGCTACGCCCCATGTCTCCACCCTCTGTGTGCATTGTATGGGAGACAGGCCCCCTTGTGCCGACTGTGGTGTATGGCACAGGTGCTGCTCACAGCAGTGTTGTCAATCTGTTTCCTGTGCTTAGTTGAGCATAGAGGGGGTTTACCTCAAATGCAGTCCCAGTCCCACCTTTCCTATATCAATTGTTTGCCTCTTGGTTTCAGTATCTTATATCTTGGTCTCATTCTATTGTCCCTTGCTGTGTGCCTGGTACCCCCAGAGTCTTGATGTTACTTTCTGATCCCTTGGCCACAGTTTCATGTCCCTTGCTCAAAGTCTCTCTACTGCAGGTTATAGGTGTTTGTTTCTTGTCCCTTGGTCGCAGTCTCACTACTGCAGGTTATAGGTGTTTGTTTCTTGTCCCTTGGTCGCAGTCTCACTACTGCAGGTTATAGGTGTTTGTTTCTTGTCCCTTGGTCGCAGTCCCACTACAGCAGGTTATAGGTGTTTGTTTCCTGTCCCTTGGTCGCAGTCTCTCCACTGCATGTTATGGGTGCTTGTTTCCTGTCCCCTGGTTGCAGTCTCACTGTTGCAGGTTATGGGTGTTAGTTTCCAGTCCCTTGGTCGCGGTCTCAATACTGCAGCAGGTTATAGGTGTTTGTTTCCTGTCCCTTGGTAGCTGTCTCTCTTCTGCAGGTTATAGGTGTTTGTTTCCTGTCCCTTGGTAGCGGTCTCTGTGCTGCAGGTTATAGGTGTTTGTTTCTTGTGCCTTGGAACTAGTCTGACTACTGCAGGTTATAGGTGTTTGTTTCCCGTCCCTTGTTTGCGGTCTCTCTACTGCAGGCTATTGGTGTTTGTTTCTTGTCCCTTGTTCGCATTCTCACTACAGCAGGTTATAGGAATTTGTTTCTTGTCCCTTGGTTTCAGTCTCACTACTGCAGGTTTATTGGTGTTTGTTTCTTGTCCCTTAATTGCAGTCTCTCTACTGCAGGTTATAGGTGTTTGTTTCTTGTCCCTTGGTCGCAGTCTCAGTAAGCAGGTTACTGGTGTTTGTTTCCTGTCTCTTGGTCACAGTCGTTCCACTGCAGGTTATAGGTGCTTGTTTTCAGTCCCTTGGTCGTGGTCTCTCTACTGCAAGTTATCGATGTTTGTTTCCTGTCCCTTGGCCGCAGTCTCTCTGCTGCAGGTTATAGGTGTGTGGTTCCTGTCCCTTGGTCACAGCCTCTCTACTGCAGGTTATAGGTGTTTGTTTCTTGTCCCTTGGTCACAGTCTCACTATAGCAGGTTATAGGAATTTGATCTTGTCCCTTGGTCGCAGTCTCTCTACTGCAAGTTATAGATGTTGGTTTCCTGTCCCTTGGTCGCAGTCTCTCTGCTGCAGGTTATAGGTGTGTGTTTCCTGTCCCTTGGTCACAGCCTCTCTACTGCAGTTTATAGGTGTTTGTTTCTTGTCCCTTGGTCACAGTCTCACTATAGCAGGTTATAGGAATTTGTTTCTTGTCCCTTGGTCGCAGCGTCACTGCTGCAGGTTATATGTGTTTGTTTCCTGTCCCTTATTCAAAGTCTCTCTACTGCAGGCTATTGATGTTTGTTTTTGTCCCTTGGTTACAGTGTCACTGCTGCAGGTTATTGGTGTTTTTTTTCTTGCCCCTTAGTCACAGCCTCTCTACAGCAGGTCATACGTGTTTTTTTCTAGTCCCTTGGTCGCGATCTCAATAATGCAGGTTATAGGTGCTTGTTTCCCGTCCCCTAGTTGCAGTCTCATTGCTGCAAGTTTTAGGTATCTGTTTCCTGTTCCTTTTTCACAGTCTCTCTACTCCTTTATCACGGTCTCACCGCCCCAAGTTGCGGCTTTATGTCTTGTGGCTCTATGCTCTGGCTGTCTTTACCTTGACCCTTGGTCTTAGCTTCATGGTTGTGGCTCTTGATGTCAGTGCCTTGCCCCTAAATATGAGTCCCTTGGTCAAGGTCGTTTTCCTGTTGATCACAATCTCTACCAAAAGTTCTGGAGAATTTCTTTTTGCCCCTTGATGTCAGTCTCATGTACTTTGGTCACAATATCACTGCCTGAGTTCTGGGGGTCCCTCTCTTGCCAATGCAATAGCTTAAACACTTGCAAATGCGAGACCTATTGCCGTGCAAATATTTGTTCTTTTACTAGCTCCCATGCGGTGCTTTCACATTCATGAAGGCCGTGCACCTTTCTTTAGACAAGCCGCGTCTAAATAGAGGGTCGTGTCCAACATTAAAGTGAAACCGCGGCATGAAGGCTTTAACAAAATAAACATCTGTATGTCAAGTTGACAAAGAGATGGGGTTTTTTTTGTAAAAGCGCCCGTGCTGCGCTTTCACTTTAATGTCAGCCATCTACCTTTCTTCAGACGCGCGGCCTCAATAAATGTGAAAGAACTGCATGGGCACTAATAAATAAATGTAATAAATAAATAAGTGCGGCAGCTACATGCAGACGGCGCTACTAAAATAAATAAATAAGCGCGTCTGCTGTAGTTAAAACGGACCGCCATTAGTAAAAATTAAAATAAAAGCAGGCGGCGTGCTGCGAGGTTGTGGGTGGAATAGGGGAAGAGCATTAAATGAAATAGTGCTCACCGGCTTATAAAGCAGACCATGTAACAACACCAGTAAAGGTCCAGTCGTTTTGGAAGGTAACAAATGCAGGCAAGACGGTACCAAGGAGGGACTAACAAGCCTAATAATGACTCAGAAGCCAGTGTTTACGAAGGTCAATGACACAAGCCAATTAAAAATATGGGCGGAGAGTGGGCGGGGCTTCAAAGCCATACTCCACTATTGCTTGCCTCGCAGCAGCTCATGCGCTGCCCAGGCTCGACCTAAAAATGTATGTGGAGACGAACATAGTTGCCATTTCGGTCACTAGAGGGTGCAGTTACCCAGAATGCCCTGCTCATTCCTGTACGGGCAGTAGCCGAGTCTGCCATTGCTCAGGTTTAGTAATTTGAGGCAGTCGAGGCAACAAAGTAACAGTGAGATGTGATAATAGTTAACTTGTAAATCATGTAACAAACATCGATGTTGCTTCAAAATTCAAAAAAGTGTATTTCTTCAACGTGTAGAAACGTTCACCCTACTAGTATATTTGATTATGTCAGTGCATTGAGAGGTAATTATTGAAACTAATAGTTTTTAAACTTGAACCTAAACAAACATTCCTGCCCAGATAACAATGCCATTAGTGTATTTACTAATGAGGCAGGTCAGTTGTCATCTGTACCCTTTATGCACGGCCACTGGAAATATGCAATGCTTCGTCGATTTCTACTTAATTTTGCATTTTGCCACATAACCTATCATCTGGTGAATAATTTGTAGATTTCTAACAAAAGATTGTTTCTAGGTAAACTGGATCAAAGGTTACTAAAATTGGAGATACTTGTTGCCGTGCTGTGGAAGGCCAGTCACAAAGATTGACTGGTCACCTTTTAGTTGACTGGTGCTGTATGTGGGTGTTAAGCTGATACTAATGATGTGGCCAGACAGTGTTAACATTTGTAAATAAGGCAAAATAATGAAGTAATGCTAGCACAAAATGTGCCGCGCAAATTGCATGTTCTTGCTGCATTATGTAAACAACCTTGCTGCATAATTCTATTGGCTCAACATTTCTGTAACTCGCCCATCCCTATTTGTAATAGTGCAATTTAGAATGGCTTCCCAGCAGCATGTGCTCTCCTGACTCCAAGTGGATTCAGAGATCTCATGTCTCATAGTGAGTGAGACTCACATTTGACGGTCGTGCTGAGCTCTCACTCTCACCATGCTAAAAGTCGTACATGTTAAGAAGGGCTAGAACTCGAACTCTAAATGCAGTCTTTTTGAAGCTCTGCTGTGTGAAGAGCAGATCCTGAGAGCTTTAATGACTTTAGGGAGCAATTCCACCACAATAGAAGCCCTCTCAAAACTGCTTCAATTAATGTGGGAAGTAATTTTGGACATATCGCAAATGCTGTGCCTCTACTTTTGTAAGTCTTTTGTGCCTACTTTAGTAAAGTTGCTGCCTTGTTTGTCATTTTATCGATATTCCTTCCTGTGGTACCACTGATGTTCAAGTTTGTTTGACATCACTTCCTGTGATGTCATCAAATATGGTAATTAGTTTACACGCCTCGGCCTTCTGAAACTTTGATACAACTGTACTGTAATGTGCATTACTCACTACCCTGATCTCCTCTCCATACTTGTAAGAGTCCCGTTGTATAGGAGGTCAACACAGTGACTTTTCTTTTTGATCTTGCTGCAGGTTCAGCAGATTTAAGTTTTAAAAATGCCTTTGTGTTAACACTTCCTTCTGTTCATAGAGCAGTCTCTCTTCTATCACCACCTTTTCTATACTGGCTTCTGTTGTAAACCCTAACCCTTTATTTTCGTCTTTCCCCTGTCTTCATTATGGCCTAGTGGCGCTTTGGCTTCACTCCGGGAAAACTGTTGGAGTGATATCACAAGAAATTTACTCCGGGACAGGAAGTACTGATCACGTATCCCTGCTTCCCCCAATGAGTACTTTATTTGCCTGCATGCCCAGTAAAGCCTCCATTTGGAGTACTGGTGACCTGTTAATATAGCACTCTTGATGCAAACAGCTGCTGCTCCATTTTGCAATGGGAGGAGCCCCGTTGTCTAATATAAGATTTGTATTGCTTATTCTCTCTTGAGGACTGTAGCTGAAAGTAGCTTGTTAGGCCTTACTAAGGATCATGGGTAGAATTTACTCGTTTGATTCTTCACTGAAATGCGTCCCCTTCAGGGGATGCCTTGGGACAAGAAGTTCAAAAGGCACATGGGGTGAGGGCAGCTTGACTAAACTTGGGGCTGCTGACCGTTCTATATTTTTTAAAAGATCTTCCTCAGAAAGTTAGTACTTGAGGACCTATCAAGATGCTACTCTCTTCCATTAGCAAATGACCATCTCTTGAGCTATGTCATGTTGCAACCTGCAGAACTCAGACAACTTAGAAACAGACATTGCAAAAAAAGTGCCTTTGGGGTTATATTTTATTTATGAATTCACTATCTGCCAAGGGTATATCTTTTTATACATTTGCTGCATGACAACCCTTAGTCTTCACTATGTTGCACGCACCTTTATCACCCTCCAAAGAGGACCCACACCCCGCAAACCCGCATGCACCATCCGGCAGTTCTTGAAAAGATCTCCGACAAAGTGATCCTTCGGGGGACCCATGGGTCATTGCAGCACCGGCCCGACGAGGAGCACCTGCCCGGTGATGAAGCATGACACCACTCTGGGTGTGTGAGGGCATCAGTGGACAAAAACTTCTTTTTCCACCATATTAGTGGGTCCTTTACACCTAGGATCTTCTTTTTCACTTCTCTCTTTTTCTTCTTTAGGCATATGGGTGACATGTTTCACCCTGCCATAGGAACAGTGTCCTTCTGTTGGTTTAAATGTAGGCATAAGGAGCATGGACACTGGACCTTAATTAACTCCTTGGTCCCACCCCTTCAAGTGTTGAGATATATTGCAAAAAATGTACCTAGGTTAAGAATGTTGAACGCCACATGGAGCCCCGGCAACTCGGCACCACAAGACCTATCTTTTTTGTACAAGTTTTGAAACGCAAAGTGTGGAGGAAAGTTAATAAATAGTTGAGTTTGTGACCATCGACAGTGTTAGAAATATGTGAATGATCATTAGTATTGCATATGTAATTCCCACACTCCTAACACTTTCCTGTGTACGCCATCTTTTCCACTACCAATTATTGTTTATTGCTTACCTTCAACAGTAGATCAATTATTAAATTAGAGGGTCGTTACAGTAGTTTGATTTAATATAGGAAAGGTCTCTGTAGGAGGTGCATTAACCAATAATTGTATCTATTAAGGTGCTTTATTTCTATGTGTCTGTTCGGTGAACTGTGGCATTGAGGTACTCTGATGAAGTGGTTTACTTTACTAAGTTCGTTGTCCTACGGCATTGATATTCGCATTCCGTGTCTGTGTCCATGTTAACATTGGGATGATCCACAGCATTCTCTGACTCGGTGGTCGTAATTGTGTTTTACCCCAACCTAGTAACTGAGGCAGTTTTATACAGATGCCCGGTCACTTTGTGACTTATTTTAGGCAATCTCACAAAAAAATTGTGCACCTGTTGTTTTTTTTTTTTTACCTCCTTGTGGCATTTGGCATTATGTTTAAACATAATAAAACATTGTCGGATTTAATTTGATATAAACAGTTCAACAGCCACCTTGTTGCTTTACTTCCTTCATTAAAACTCATTCAAGTAAGACTGTTTACAAAGGACGTTGTGTCCCTGTTAATTAGACCGCGCCCTTAGTTAGCTGGCCCACTTCCCCATAGTTGCACATCCCGAGACAGGCCCCAAGCAAACATTGAAGGATTAGGGTAGAGAGATTGTCCATCCGACACACCTTCTAAATTTGTGACGCTCGCACGCCTCTTCTTCACAACACAGACGCACGCACACACGCACACACGCACACACACACCTACGGCACATCCCCAGTTTACTGCACCGGGCGCCAAACCTCCCCCTCCTTCTTACACAGCTGCCCCTCGGAGAGTCGTCCAAATAGGTTATTTCCAACGGTCGCCATCATATTTTGAAGGAGACTGCCTGGCACCGCCTCGCCCCTCGCGCAGAAAAGAATGACACCTGTAAATTGAACTCAGTAGCGGAATGATACAGCGGTACTACCGAGGGCAGCACGCAGTCACTCTCTGTGGTCAGGCGTACTGCCCCCTCGCAGAAGCACGCCTCGCGCTCTCACACAAGTCCACTTATCGTTACACAAATGCTGGAGCTGGGCGAGGCACGCTGTGGCGTTGAACACGGAGCCGCTATCTCTCATTGCTGAGATTCCTGGCGCTCGGTGCCATGTGGAAGGGCTCCCTGTGTTTATTACCGGGACCACCAGCGCGGCCCAGCTGCTGAATAATAACTGCTGCTTAGTGGCTGGCTCCCCTCCAAGGCCCCTGGCAAACCCCCGTGGCACTCCGCGACGAGAAGCCGGTGCTCTACGCAGGTCTCACGGGCGTCCCTCGGGGGCGGCTAGCGCGCATAGTATGCTGACCGGCACCTGACCGGGCAGGAGCCGCTTTTGAGGGCTATATAAAGCGGCAGCGCGTGCGCCTCCCTCACACCGGCTGCCGCGCGGGCTTAGCCGGGCCCCTGGCATGCTGCCACTGCTGCTGCTGTCACTTAGGAAGCCCTCGGAACTGATGCTCCTGAGGGGTTAAGTATAGACCCCGAGTGCGAGTGGCGGCCACTTTAAAACAGCACCCGTTCTAGCAGCCGCCAAAGGGATGGAGCCGTGGAAACCTGAAGTGAGCTCCCGATTCCCGTTAACACACAAGGGGATGAGAGCCTGACGTGAGGTGCTGACCTTCGGAGCAACAGGTCTCTGCTAGTCCAGGCTCCCCCAACAACACGTGCTGCGGGGCTGGGAGTCTGAAGGAGCTTCTATCCTCCTTGTCACGCTGATCTCCGTTAGAAGTGGACTGGACAGATCACTCGGCACTACTTTTCTATTGGACCCAGCTGAGGTCATCTGAACGTTCGAAACCTCGCACAGAATCTCGCAGAGCTTGGAGGAACAGCTTCAGCTTTCAGCAGGCTCTATACCCCCCCCCCCCCGCCCCCCTGTATCATTTAGCGAGAACGACTGTGACTTGGCCTTAGAGTTATTTGAGGCCTCTATTGTGGAGGTACTTGATGTGATCGCACCTGTGAAGAGGGTTAGAATTCAGACTAGATTGGCCTGCGCCATGGTATACCGCCACACTAAAACAGGAGAAGACTGCATGTAGATCATTAGAAAGAAGGTGGAGTAAGTCCAAATCAGCATCAGATGAACGCTGTTATCGCGAGGCCCATAGAAGGTATCTAAACAGCTGCAATACGGCCAGGAGATTTCATCTCAGCACCCGGATTATGGAGGCTAAAGACTCATCACAGGAGCTTTTTACCATTCTAAGAGAATTTACTAGCCCGCGGGCCAAGAACCCGCTACCGCCAGCAACACAGGAGTTCTGTAATCATTTAGCGTCCCATTTCACCAATAAGATTGACACCATATACCGCTCCTTTGGGAAAACAGAGGATATGTATGACAGGCAGGCTCCTAAGGCAATCCCTGGCTCACCAAGCCTAAATAATTTTCCCATTATCACGGGAGAACAAGTGGGTGCTTTATTGGCTAAGGCCAAGTCAGGATCGGAGCTTGCCCCTATCCTGGCAGACACTTTGGCAGACATATGTAATAGTTCCTTAGCTACTGCTATCTTTCCTCGTAATTGGAAAGTATCGCGTGTAAAACCTCTGCTGAAAAAGGCACTAGCAGACCCCACAGAAGCACTAAACAATAGACCTATTTCTCTTCTCTTCTCCCATGTTGGTCCAAAATCATGGAAACAATAATGAATCAACACCTCTCTAATTATTTAGACGAGAATAAGATACGGGACCCCTCTCATTCAGATTTTCGTGCATCTCATAGCACGGAAACCGCTTTGCTCGACGTCACGGATACCATAAGGACGTCGCTCAACTGAGATTCTCCAGCTATGTTGGTGCTGCAGGACCTGTCGGCAGCTTTCAACACTATTTCACACAGTATTCTGCTAAACAGGCTGCAAGAGATTGGTGTCGGAGGCTTAGCCCTTAAATGGTTTTAGAGTTGTCTCTCTGATAGAACTCAATCTGTCCAATTAGGGTGCCATGTGTCATCTCTAGCTGCAGTGGACAAGGGGGTACAGCAGAGCTCTATATTGAGTCCCACATTATATAATCTATATGTTGCCCCACTGGTCTCAATCATCAGGAACTGTGGGTTTTAAACTATATCTTACGCTGATGACACGCAGCTGATTGTACACATAGAGAGAGATCCGGCCGAAACGAAAGCAAAGTTTTTGAGGTGTATGATTAACATAGCAGATTGGATGGAGAGAAACTTTCTACAACTAAATTCCGCTAAAACCGAGATACTCTAGTTTGGCAAGGCTGTGGACCTGCGG
The DNA here is from genome assembly GCF_964263255.1 of Lissotriton vulgaris. Taxonomy (NCBI): domain Eukaryota; kingdom Metazoa; phylum Chordata; class Amphibia; order Caudata; family Salamandridae; genus Lissotriton; species Lissotriton vulgaris. The sequence goes on from NC_141697.1 coordinate 264,110,454, forward strand.
TCCCCAGACTGGTGGCCATCAGAACTAGGAGAGGCCCCCTCCCCAAGAAGCTGGGCGAAGAACCTGGGGATACAGATAGATAGTCAGCTCTCAATGGAGAAACCGGTGAAGACTCTTGCAGCCTCTTGCTTTGGGACTATGCAGATGTTGAGAAAGATTTTTCCATGGATCCCGCTCAGCGCTAGAAAGACTCTCATCCAGGCGCTGTTAATCAGTCGCCTTGATTATGGAAATTCTTTATTGGTAGGAATCAGGGAGACCTTTTATCCAAACTACAGGTCGTGCAAAATACAGCTGCCCGCCTCTCCCTCGATAAGCCAGCCCGAACCCCTTCTCTGCCTCTTTTATGCCAACTACATTGGCTTCCAGTCAAGAAACGGGCCACCTTTGAGATGTTGTTTGGTCTTTAGGGCCCTGCATGGTCTGGGTCCGGCTTATCTGACGAACAAAGTAAAATGGTATCAACCTACACGTCAGCTTATATCTAGTAAGCGGAAGCTGCTGTGCTGCCTCAGATTCAGGAAGATAAAAATGGGGGGGTCATTCCTTTTCCCATCTGGCCCCCAAATTATAGAATGGCCTCCCTGAACAAATCCGGGAATGTCCGAACATGTCCCAATCTAAAAAACTGCTTAAAACATGGCTCTTTTATGCCGCTCCTCACAGACCGCCTGTCGTTTTCTCCAGCGCCGAGAGATCCCCTTGGGGATTATTCGTGTGCGATAAAAATGACCTAAAATAAAATAAATCTCCCTTGGAGCAGAGACACGTCTTGACCCCGGGAGCAGCTGGCCTCCCCTGGCCGCTCTCAATGCATGGCTAGGAAGAGGAAGACACAAGTGGGCTCCACTGACCACACACAGGCTTTACCTGATCATTTTCTTAACCCCTTAGCTGCAGGGGCTATTCCGCCGCAGCGCTAAAGGGGGAGGCGGAGCCGAGCGGCGCTCCCGTACTCATGACGGAACCGCTCCGTCACGGCCCTCGGGTGGGCTGTTGTGTCGGAACGGTTCCGTCACGGCCCCGCCCGCTCTTTAGAACGTCAGCGCAGGCGCGGCGAGCGGGCCGTGATGGAACCGTTCCGTCACCAGCACAGCCCACCCGAGGCTCGTGACGGAACGGTTCCGTCACGAGCACGGAAAGAGTTAAACACTGAGAGGTTAATGAAACTGGTGTAGCATGGACAAATAGTTCTTCCTGTGATGACGTTCAACATATGACACGACTTTGCATTAAAAAACAATCATTTGCAATGCAATAGGTCTCACATTTACACGAGTCTCAGCTAAATGACAATGTCTTTTATTAATGTTTTGGTTTTTAAAACATAAATAAAAGCCATTGTTATTCACAATGCCAATAGCTTAAACTCGCGTAAATGCAAGACCTATTGCACTGCAAATGCTTGTTATAGCTTTGGGGGGCCTGGAATTGTCACACGTTCAACAGAGTGATGATTAGTAGTGTATTGTTGCCGTCATTGTCCCAGCAAGAAACTCTAAGAAGATTTTAAAACTGCTTCATAGCACCAGAAATGGATGGGCACTGTAGTATCCGACTGTACCAAACAGGGTTTGATTCACTGCTTAATTGTTTACAATATTTTTAGGTCGAGCTGACGTGGCATTCATGCGAAAGCATGAATGCTGTCAGCTCGACAACTAATGTTACCCGTATTTGGGAAAGTGGACAGCAATCAGACGCGCGCCTTTACATTGTCAGATTTCACCTCGGGAGCGCGCTGCTTGCTGTGTGCAGTGTCAGTGTCAGTTTCGCTTTTCATTAGTTTCGTTTTCCCGAGGCTGGCTTTGAATGAACACGCTTGCTGTGACCATTATCTGTAATTCTGGCTTTTGAATAACATGTTCGCTGTTAGCATTATTTGTAAAGCAGGCTTTAAATTATTATTTGCAAGCTGCCTCGTAATGAACATGCTCATTATTTATGAAGCTGTCTTTTTATTATTATTTTTTGGGTGCCATGGTTTTCTGCTGAGCACTATGCACGTAATGTTATGTTTTTAAACGCTCCTATCCTTTTGAAAACACTTCTTTGCAGTGCTCTCATGTCTAAAGCCATCAATGGGTCAAACTGCGCCTCGTAATGAACATGCTCATTATTTATGAAGCTGTCTTTTCATTATTTTTTGGGCGCCATGGTTTTCTGCTGAGCACTATGCACGTACTGTTATGTTTTTAAACGCTCCTATCCCTTTGAAAACACTTCTTTGCAGTGCTCTCATGTCTAAAGCCATCAATGGGTCAAACTGCTTGTATTTTTATTCGCAGGAGCAACAACACTATCAATCCAAGTTAAACACTGAAGGCGAAAACTCCAAAGGCATTTCCCAAGTGCCATGTTTTTAAGTAAAATTTAACATGAGGTCAGAGTTCCTGCTGCCCTATTCTTCCCTTCGAGCACAAACAGACATCATTAAAATACTGGCTTGAAAAAAGCGTAACATGTAATCTGGACTCCTAACACTCCAGGCGACATTACCGGGCACGCTTAACGTTGTGGCCGCACTACTTCTGCTGGCAATGTGATTACAGTTCAGCATGTGACTACTGAATAATGCTGGTTACAGTAAAGGCTGGAGGGAAGGTGTGGGAAATCGGAAATTATTACAGGGAAAGAGTAGTGCTGACGCAACAGCACTATGCTTCACAAGCCACCTGTATGTATAATTTAGCGTTCTGATCAGTATCGGAAGCATGGCTGCAGTGTTAACTGCAAATAAAATGCATACTCCTTTAAATAATGTCATGTCTGTTTGCGTGCAATGCGTGTGCGTCATCAGCACGGGCTAGTTTATGAAGCTGTCTTTTTATTATTTTTTGGGCGCCATGGTTTTCTGCTGAGCACTAATCACGTAATATTATGTTTTTAAACGCTCCTATCCCTTTGAAAACACTTCCTTGCAGTGCTCTCATGTCTAAAGCCATCAATGGGTCAAACTGCTTGTATTTTTATTCGCAGGAGCAACAACACTATCAATCCAAGTTAAACACTGAAGGCGAAAACTCCAAAGGCATTTCCCAAGTGCCATGTTTTTAAGTTAAATTTAACATGAGGTCAGAGTTCCTGCTGCCCTATTCTTCCCTACGAGCTCAAACAGACATCATTAAAATAGTGGCTTGAAAAAAGCGTAACATGTAATCTGGACTCCTAACACTCCAGGCGACATTACCGGGCACGCTTAACGTTGTGGCCGCAATACTACTGCTGAAACGCAAGCACGGAGCCCCACTCACCGGGACTTCTACTCCGCAGGACTCTTCCGGGGAGACAACGTGCCCAGTCAGGTCCCGCTCCGGGGCTGCTCCCTCCGGCGTCAACGGGCACAGGGACACTGGCACTCCGCTCCTTGGCTTCCCGGGCGGACGCCGGCTGCACGCAGGGCTCTCCTCTCTCTGCACCGGAGCCTTGCGCCAGCCATTGCAGCCTGCCTCGTGGGAAGCTCCGGTCGCGCTCGACTTCCTGCTTCTGGTCAGGCCCCGCCTCTGTCTCGAGGAGGGCTGCCTGACTTCCGCCCAGCCCGGGCTGCTTTCTTGTTCTGCTTCCTTCTCATTAACTAAATACTTGCCCATTTAACTGCATACATTTGGGTCCTGCTGTTCTGAACTGCATTTACAAGATTGTATTCCCAGTATTTGCCGTGGGCCACTTTAACTTTTATTTCCAAATTTGTGAATCGTAAATCCTGTGGGAGGCGGCGGTCGTGGTTATGCGCAGGTAGACACCGGAGAGTTATTTACATTTCTGTCTTAGCAACCAAAGGGTCTTGGCTCTGGCAGCATATTGTAGGTTTCCCTGAATTTTTGGCACTGATTAACAGTGATGGAGTGCCCCGAGCTCCGTCTTGAACTCCGTGGCAGTACCTATTATGTGCGACGTGAAGTCGACTGTTGCTTAGCAATTTCGATACACAGTTGGTGCTTAAGCCTCAATGGTCCAAACACGCATTTAGCTGCAGGGTATGTGACCAGTATCCTAACGACCCTTTCAGGAGAGGCCGGGCGCGCGCCATGGGAGCTGACAGTAAGGTGCTTGACTGGTGGCTGCCCTGTATGTGTCTCGCTGCATTCTTGGGATGCGAGCTAACTATGCGTAGGTGCATTTATCTTATGGAAAGTACATGCACAGGCATGTTAAGTGTGTTCATCTTGCTGCTAATGGCGCAGAGGAGGCCTAGTTTTCATTGAACCAGTGAAAACATATTCCGCTTCAGTCAATCGACTAGGCGCGCCCACTGATCAGAGACCAACATGGAATTAGCTCTGCAGCCCAGGCTGGAGCCAGAATTTTAAAGTCACTATCACTAGCCATACTTCATCCTTTAAATTGTATTATTTTGTGGTGTTGGCATTTTTATACCTCGCAGTCTACCCTTAGTGTGGCATCAGCCAGCAGCGTGAGTTGGCTGAATCCACCAAATTAAAGCAAATGTAATGAGCTGCGCCAGGAAAATAAAACAAGCTTTCTGTAGAAGTGTTTCCTAAATGCAGTGATTTCTGTCGTAGATCGTTTTCAGCCCCCAGTGTGAGACGTGTTAAAATACTGTTAGCGACGGAGTGGGCGGGCCCTCGGCTTTAGTGTCTCCGTCAGTGACGCGGAGCACAGGTAACCACAAGCAGACAGCCCCGCTGGAGGTATGACTGCTTCCAGGCACAGCAGCGTCCGGTCCGTGGGGCACGCCAGGTCCCGGGGTGCCGGTGCTCTCCCCGAGGGGGGCGGCTTCCGATTAGGCGCCACGATGTAGGCCCCCTGGCCTCTCCTCCATTTCACCGGCAGTTCTTGCATTTTACAATGTCCTCTGTGGAATCCGTGCATGAAGAAGAAAGCTTTGAATATGACTCTGAACATGAAGGCAGGGCAGTGCACGGCGACACCCCTGAACAACTGGACTTTGTGGAAGAAGGTAACTTTGTTATTTGTAATATCAATACATATAAGTCACGTAAATACAACACATATTGCATGAAAAAATCCTAAAGGTGTCACATTTGCGAAAGTTAAAACTATTGGCATTGTAAATGACAAAGCTATTATTTCGCTATTTTCAAAACCAACACATAAATAAAATATTTGTCATTTACAATACTCCGAAGTACGGCGTTTTGAATCAATCCCTGACGCTGCGAACATCCGCCTAGTTGTGCCGGCATTTCTCCCGGATACACGAGCCAAACACCGCCCGGTTACTCTTCTCTCCTGCGCCTGGATTGAAGACTTGACTACAGCCATTTACGGACACTTGCAACTCCCCTCGAGGAGCCACCACACTCCCTCAAATAATTCTTCATTGTTCACTTGACGGAGCGTTTTATGGTCCTGAAAAGAATCCTGCTATTAATAAGGATTCGAAACGTGTAGGCCGTGTTGGGTCTACTTTTGACATCCAGGTGCCTAGTTGTTTGGCACTGGGTTTTGTTTCTAGACACTCATTTAGTGTTAAAAGTTTTTGATAACTCAATAACAACAAGCATTTACAATGCAATGGTTTCGCCTTTTGAAAAGTTTGAGCTATTGGCATTGTAAATGACAAAATTTGTATTTATGTGTTGGTTTTGAAAACAGATAAATAAATGGCATTGTCATTTACAATGCCAATAGTTTAATCTCTGGCAAATGCCACACAAAAACACACAGACCCCCCCACACACACAGACCCACACACACCCACACACACCAACAGAGCCCCACCCACCCACACACACACACAGCCACACACACACACACAGCCACACACACAGAGCCACACATACAGAGCCACACACAAACAGACCCACACACACAGACCCCCACACACACACAGACCCACACACACACAGTCCCACACACACACAGTCCCACACACACACAGTCCCACACACACAGACCCACACACACAGAGAGAGCCACACCCAGAGCCACACACACACACCCAGAGCCACACACACACACACCCAGAGCCACACACACCCAGAGCCACACACACCCACCCAGAGCCATACACACCCACCCAGAGCCACACCCACCCACCCAGAGCCACACACACCCACCCAGAGCTACACATACCCACCCAAAGCTACACATACCCACCCAAAGCCACACACACCCACCCAAAGCCACACACACACACTCAGGAGAGCAAGCACAGTGAGGGGGCAGGGAAGCAAGCACAGCCAGGGGGCAGGGAAGCAAGCACAGCTCCTTAGTGAGTTTAGTGTGCAGGGAAATAAAAGATGAACCCCTGGGGTCTTGTTTGTGTGACTCTCCAGTTGACAGCGAGCAGACCCAATGTTCTTATAAGTGCAAATATTTTGCGATTCATTGGACGGTGCCAGATCCTGCGGCCACGGAAAGTTTGTCTCCAGACACGGTGGGAAAAATTAGTGGCTTATATCCAAAGCCAAGGACGTAGCTTCCAATTGTGTACCAGGTGCAGTGGCACTTGGACTGGGGGGTGGATGGGGGGAGAGGGTGCATTCAACCCTGATCAACCCTATCTTTCACCGTTGAAACTGCTGCCAGCGGGGTCCATTCCTTCCTTGCACTAGGGCCCACGACACACTGGGTACTATACCTTTTTCCAAAACTTTTAAAAAACTGTGCCCTAAAATTGTCTGTTGTCTTGCACAAGTCACCCTTTGTGCACCCTTGTCCTTATGCATACTTGCCCAGCTGTCTGGTAACTAAGACCTGTGCTTCTAGCCCTTGTGCGCGAGTAGCGTTTAAGAATTGTAAATACTAACTCTGTAATTGCCTGCTGTCATATAAACAACTGTTGTCAATGCTCATAGCCAGTGGAGAACATCTTGATAAAGCCAGTAGGCAGAAGCTTATTGCTTGTGAAATCCTCTATTTCAGAGTCTGAAGGCAGGGAGTGTTTATTGAAAATCCTGTTGTTGAAGCACATAGGCAGAAGTTTAACAATTGTGTCAACCCATTGTGAAAGCCTAAAGTAAGTGGCGTATTGATTATGAAACCTTTAGTCAAACCCAATAGGCCGAGAGAGCTACTGATTTCTATTTATTAATTGCTCTGGTTACCGATTCCTTTCATATAGTTATAGGAGCGGGGGGGATTAGGGGGGAGAGGGGACATCTGGCCTATGCATTAATCAATTATCCGATCAACCCCTCATGCCGAAAAAACACACAACTTCTACTACCCCACTCCATGCACTCACTTCTTATACTTTGCAAACATGAACTGACTTCAAAAGGATTTTAACCTGTGACCTTAAAGGTAGCACGCTCAACTTTGAGACAAGCTAGAAGTGTCTCCAATCGCCTGTCGCGAGAATTATAGAATAGGAGATGGAACTAGTAGTGACCAGTCCTACAGTTCTGGACATTGCGACTGGCTCGTCAGTGGCCAGAGTAACCCTGATGACATACGTGGGACTGCATGGAAACTAACATGACCGTGACACATCTTCGCTCGTTTCCAGATAACGTTAAGACTCTTAATGGGGACAGGGACCTAAGCATGGAACATTATTACCGCATACACTGTAATTAGGCAGTAAAAATGCTATCATTTGGTTTGGGTGCGCCCGTCACACTCCTGGGATCCTGTGCCCCGGTACTTGCTGCTAGGAGAGCTATGCTTCAGTGGTGCAACGAAGCCTGAGGGGTCCCCCTCCGGAGCCCTCAGGCCAGGGTACTGTGCTGAGGGGGGTAGGGGGGGGGGGGGGGCTGGAGCTCGGAGGCCCCTGCTGGTGAAGCAGAAAAAGACGATGGGTTCATCATAAGTGAATTCAGAAGGCATGCAATTGCCGATCATATACATATCTGGATGCTACCAGTAGCGTGGCTTGGCTGGAATAAGCCCTGGTGCAAGGAAGGAAAAAAAGCCCCTTTGGCTGCTGTTGAGGTAGTAAAAAGGACAGCAATTATCAGGTTCAATGGATGCCGGTGCACTGCACCCGCTGCACCAACGGTAACTTCGCCCCTGCATGCTGCGGATACGCACTCTACGCCCTGCCCGCCTCGGCACTGCAGACCAGCTCCTGTGAGGTAGAACAGCTGGGGGCTGCGGGGCAAAGCAGCATGTGGAGGTCTGCACCGTGCACATATGATCAAAGCCCGTGAACCTTAGCTCGGCTTTGATAATGAAACGTTCAGTTTATTTACAAGTGGCGCGGCATTGAAAGCAGCCAGGCGGAGGGGGGGGCGGGAAAGGCACAGACAGCGGGAGGGGGGGCGGGAAAGGCACGGACAGTGGGAGGGGGGGGCGGGAAAGGGACGGACAACGGGAGGGGGGGCGGGAAAAGCACGGACAGCGGGAGGGGGGTGCGGGAACGGGCACACGGACAGCGGGAGGGGGGAGGGGGCGGGAACGGGCACACGGACAGCGGGAGGGGGGGGCGAAAACTGGATAAAAAAAAATATTTAAAAATGCCGCTTACCTGCAAGGAAAGAAATCGCACAGCCCACCGCATCCTGGCAACTTCAATCTCGCAGCCCACTCCTGCAAAGGACACTTTGAAACTGACCAAAACAGGACGAGAAAAAAAAAAAATAACATCCGCCCACCGCCGGAATGACGTCACAAAGGGGCTGGATGAGAAAAAATCTCAGGAACGCCCACGAGTCGCCTCACAGAATGACGGAAGCCTCGGTCTTCCAATGGCTAGCCTCCATTTATGGAGCTAGCCAATGGAAGACTGAGGCGGGACAAAGCCCACATACTGCAAAACAAAAGATTTAGCCTGCGCGAAACGCTGCTTGCGCAGCTTTCGACAGGCGAATCCTCAAAAGTGAATTGATAGAAGTGTATTGTTTGCAATTTTCAGGAATTGCCCCAGAACCTTATAGTAGACCCGATATTTCGCCAACTGGCTTACTCAATTCCAGTTTGTGTGTGGTACATTTTATGATTGTTTGAATGAAAGTGGATTGAATGTGATATGTCTGATGAGTGATGGTATGGTTGAAGTTCTTTTACTGTTTTTGTGTCCTAATTTTCATTGTTGGATAAGAATATAACCCGAAATGGTGCACTAAAGTTTAAATTGTGTTCATTTTGAATAATTTTGAATAAACAGCTATTGAATAGCCCCTCCGGATATTGAACCGTTATCTGTATTTTGGAAAAAGAATTTGCTAAATGAACATATCAGTATTGTCATCTCTCCTTTGTTGTTTTGCTCATCTGTCTCTGGCACCACTGGGAATGCAGCATTGAGAAGCTGAGCAACGCGACCGGATGGGAACCGGCGGCCCGCAAAAAAGCGTTTGTGTGTGTGATATTGGGACGATAAAAGACTATAATTGCTGGAGTGGAAACACACGAGAAAAGACGGGTCTACAATAACGCGCCCGCCGAATGTAGGCAAAAGCAAGTCGTGCCTGCAGTAAGAACTCAATGAAGAAAGTAGTGCTTACAAGTCTAAATAACATGTACCGTGTAACAACCGAAGTAAAGGATCCAGTGGCCATGGGAGGTTACAAATGACGGCAAGGCCGTACTAAGGAGGGACTAACAAGCCAATTACTGAATCAGAAGCCAGCATTTGGTTCAGTGGAAAATCGTGACTTGTGCAGGTTTAGTGCTACAAGGCAGTGGGTTAGCTACACACTTTGCCACCCATGGCAGCGATCCCTGCCTTCACCACCCGGCGGCGGCTGCATTGAAGAGTAGGGGGGGTGCTGGCGATTCATGCCTTTGTAGCACCCCTCCTCGTCCCCATCCTGCTATGCCACTGCTACGAGGTCCCAGTCTGTATCAGAAAGCACTGCGAACATGTAAGGCATTATTTTAAATTTGCATTACACACAGTATAAAATATGCTGCTGCAAAAGGTTTACGATAAAGAAAAGTGCTCCCAAAATATAGATTTTAGTAATACTCAGATTGTACATAGTACACATTTTTTTTAAAATAAATGTCTTTTAAAAGCACACAATTTGCAGCTTAGCTTGTAGCTCCCTTATAATACCTCCAAAAGAATACATTTCTGTCATCAGTAAGCTTCAAGTTATACCATCAATTAAAGCCAATACTGGCTTCCAAGCATCTTTTACATTTGCAGATTGACCAGGTGCGCACATTTGCATTTCTTTCAGGCAGGCAGGCACCCTGGCAAGGCTTGTTCACCTCTCTGCCCTTTCCTCAGTTTCACAAGACTGGACGTGCTCCCTGTCATAAAATTCAGCGGAAGCATTCCAACTGTTGAAATTATCTGTCCCGGGACGGTTGTCTTTTCACAAAAAGTAGGGGAACCGTTTTTGAAAAATTAAAAAAGTATGGGCATGTCATGCCCATGAGATCCCCCTCACTTCCACCACTAGTTTGGAAGTATCTCCAGGTGACTTTAGAAACAAGCCATTCTTTGACTACCTATGTGCATGGAAAACAGTCTGTATTTAGCTGGAAAAGTGGAGTGAGTTTTGGGAAGGTGCAGGGATTGTCTTTCTCATTTCCTTCCTTACTCTAAGGTTGGTAGCCTTAAATGTGCCTCTGAATCCAGGAGACAAAGGGTGAAAGGAATGAAATGTATCGATTTTGCTCAGAACACAGTGAGGAAATTCAAGCCTCAAAAGGGTCCCCTTGTTGATTTGTAGTAATGAATCCATATTGTCACAATTTTTCCCAACAAAGATTTCCAGTGCCCTACAATGTGATTAACCCCTCTTTATGCATACATCTGTACGCAGTAGTCTTCTCTACCCAGACAGGTCATACAAAACAGGGTGGATCAGTCTCTTTTAACAGACTAAGCACCCTCATGACTGTTTGTCCTTGAGCAACCGCAAGTTGCCTTATTAGCTTAATAAACCAATCTCAATGTCCTCTGCACAGTAGAGGAAATTGGAACCTGTCCCATATTTTTATTATTGACTCTGACAAGGGTGCTCTCTCTGTGCCCGCTCAGCTAAAGTGTGGACGTTGACTTCTTGCTCTGGGAATTCCAACAATTGGAAATTCTGTACTGCACTTCCTTACATGGGTTTTGAGAGCCCAAACAAACCCTTTCACAGTCTGTTCTGCATCAAGAACCCTCAAGTCCCAAGAAAATACCAAGCACAAAAAATGCTTGTCCAGTATAGAGAGATCGGTACCTTCAGACTGGTACCACTGGCCATGCTCCAGATTTAGTGGCTGACCAGATCGCTTTTTTCATACACTGTGAATATAGTGACATATTCTCTCTCAGGTTTCCCAAAGGGTATCCCTTATATGGCAATAATAGGTAAAAATAAATAGCTCTAGAATGGCTCATTTTATCTCTGCCAAGTGATTGTGCATAAAGTTCTTTCTGGTTGCTGAAGCTTTGTGTGGCAGAGATGTCCCATTTCCAAAAATCTCATATTGCACCTCAGCCACATATTGTCACTACTGTAATGGAGACCAAGCTGATATCTTTGTTTATGCTGAGATGCTCAGTACACTGTGGAGAGCTATGTGCTTTGGCGTGCCTATGCATAGTAAGATCTGCACTTTTTATACCCAATGACTGTAGGTAAGGAGAAGGTTTAGCATTTTCTCTTTGGTGACAACCATCTTTTGTGTGCCCTTCACTGATGAGATCTTACCTACTTTAAGGCACCTGTTTTGTTGGCAAAACTCATTGTTCATTTCCAGTAATCCACCACTAAAAAACTTTGGTCTTAAAAGGTGCTACTGAAGAAAACAAAGGAAGGGAATACCATGTATATAATTACTGCGCAAACCCTAGAAATAGACATGGCAAGCCTAGCAGCTCACAGAGGATAAGTACCAGAAATAATGCAACGTTTTCTACTCCTTGTATAGAATGCATGAAAAGATGCAGACCTGGCTCACTTCCACCTGTAATCAGATACCCTATCTCCACTTCTTGAGGGGATAGAATAAGGCAGGCAACGGGAAGGAGGGTAGGTCAGTGAGGAATCCACAGGCAGATACTGTATCCACCAGAAAAGTTCCTTTTGAACTCCTACACAGCTATGTAGGAGTTCAAAGGGAGACCCCATCAAGAAAGTAAGGACTACATTTAAATCCCACTGAGGTATGATAAATGGAGTGGGAGGAAACCTATTAGTGAGACCCTTAATGAATCTCATGACTATAGAAAATGTAAACAAAGAGAAATGGTCTGGTAAATAAGAAAGAGCGACAAGACAGACTAGTAGCCTTTGACCGTTGCTACTGCACAACCCTATTGTGTGTGGCAAGGAAAATGAGAAACTGAGAATATCGGACAAATGACCTCGTAAAGGATCAATCAATCTCTCTCCACACCATTTAACAATCCAGACCCACCTACCGGAGTAAACAGATTTGGTGGAGTGTGCTGGCCGATGAAAAAGGTGAGAAATCCACAGGCAGTTACTGTATCCATCAGAAAAAGCGCTTTACCAAAGTTAAGTAAGTTGTTCATCTAAAACCAAATGCCATTAAACCAGTCAAAATGGATGAGGTTAATATTGTTTCACTCCATTTTTACATTGGACACACATAATAATGTTACCATACCCATCATTAATATCTGCATTCAAACCTTCCCAAATTCTCGAAGCGTAAAAACAAAATGACTGATTCTGCCATATAACTTAAGAAAAACAGCTTCTATCTGAAAGCCTTGCCAAAGGCCTGGGCGAGTCCCTAATGATACTGAATGCTTTCTCTCTGTGCCTTACCAAGGTTATAGTTGCAGAGCAGTAAAAAACGTTTTTCCCTTGGTGAACCAAATCTCAGAGCAGCCTATCATAGGTTAACATCTGTATCTAAAAGAGACACGTTAGTGATAGATGGATTCCTTACCTTAGAATATCCCCAGGCGTCAGACTGGATCCGGAACGTTTTTCGTCAGCAGTACCCCTGCACATTGGTAGGTGGCATCGAGCGGCTCTGCGTCCGTCGCTGGCGTCGTAAGCGCCGAGATGACGTCACGGAGACTACGTAGGCGCCACCCATGCGGGCTGACGTCAGTTCTTTCTTTTTCCGCGCCAGCAAGCACAGATCAGGTTAGAGCACGTACCCTAGTCACTGTTTGACTAAACTTTGAGACTTTTGTCTCTCATCTTTTTGAGTTTTTGACTCCTGGTGCCAAGTAGGGATGCCTGGATTTAAATCCTGTGGGTCCTGCCGCCGTACGATGCCGGTGGTGGACCCCCATGACGTTTGTCTCTACTGTCTGGAGCGCGACCATGACTCTTGGTCATGTCCCGATCGTCTGGCCATGGCCCCGAAGGCTTTGCGGGAGCGGTCCCGAAAGCTGCTGGAGGCCCGGCAGTCGTCTCCGCGTTCAAGGTCCAGGGGTCGCTCACGGGACTGTCCGCGGAGCCATCATCATCATCGCTCCTCGGGGTCGTAGTGGCACATGCATCAAGGTAGGCTTCTGCGATTCCATAATTGGGATTATTAAGGAATCACAATTAAGGAATCGCAAAAGCCTATGCATGTACAAATTGCAAAAAAAATTGCGATTTCTAAATATTCCTTAATATTCCTTAATTGCGTGGCATGCATGCAAGGGCATGTGTATGTGTAAAATGGAACTTTGAAAAATGCACTTTAGTGCATTTTCAAAGTTTTTGCAAATTGCCATGAAGTTTAACTTCATGGTAATTTGCGCCCCCTATTAGCGAAACCGCCAATTTTTTAACTTTAATGCATTGTATTTAAGGAATCTCAATTTGCGATTCCTTACATGCAATCGCAATTGATCAAATTGCGATTTTTGCATTTGGGATGATGCATCCCAAATGCAAAAATACCGGTCGCAAGGGGGCAGATTCTGAGAATCTGCCCGTTTGCGACCGTTTTTTCTTTTGATGCATGTGGGCCTAAAATTTCGCCCCTTGCAATCGGGTAAGAGACGTCACAAAAAGAAGTCGAAGAAGTGTGTTCGCTCTCCAACGTCCCCCCGTTGCTATCCGGATGTGGACGAGGGGGCCAGGGGTTCTTTCCCTCCGGCTCTGTTGGAGCCTGGGAGTCCCGCGGCCTACGCACCTTATCCGGGTCCATCGGCGATACCGGCCCAGGTGCAAGAGTTTCTTGCTGCCATGGACCGCCTTTTCAGGCCTAGGGCTCCCGCCGGTGTGCCTTTGAGCCCCGCAGTCCCTATGGAGGGCCCTTGCCCGCCGTCGGCGGCTCCGGCCCTGGTGCGGCAAGGTCCTTGTAGGAGAGTGGGGTCTGCAATCCTATGGTCACCCCCGATTTTTGCTTTTTGCTTCACTGGTTTACGACTTTCCCTGGCTGTGGGCCTGCTAATCAGACCCACAGCCTAGCTGTTCTCTCTCTAAATTGACTCACATGCACCTTAGGTGCATTTACCAATTGGTACTGGGCCACCTTATCAGTCCCTGTACAGCATACCTTAGGTATCCAGGGCATAGGTGTACCCAGGGCCTACCAGGGGCTGCAGCATGTATTATGCCACCCCTGGCTGGCCATCCAAATCTGACACAATTGGCTGCACGACAGCTGGGGCAAGGTGGTGAATCACCCTTTGCTTTAGATATAGTATTCCTATATCTAACCCTAAAATGGACACATGTATTCCTATCAGTCACTCCTATGGCAGGCCTTAACAATCCTGAAGGCAGAGTGCTTGGAATTATGTGAGATGGTGCTCTGGCATGAGCTGAGCCCGTCTGCAGCTTGCGGACCCAAGTCCTAATAGCTGTTCCATGATAACGCGTACCATATACTCTTAAGTGCATTATAATCCTTGCGGTTATTTGCTAACTTTGGTATCGCTTTATCAAAACATGTCGAGTAAGGTGTCATACGAATTGGAATACTAACCCCTCGCCAATTCTGGCGACGGGGTTAGCACTCCACTCTTCTAGAGGGACACAACATGTATGTAACTGTGAACCCCGGTTAAAGTTAACTCGAGCCTCAGCATCACAAAATGGATGCTGCCACCACAGACACAAGTCTGACCTCCTGCTGCTGGGAGTCCTTCCAGCGAGGAGAGCTTGGACAAAGGGTTTCCTGTCAGGGGCGGTGCTAGCACCATCCCAGACAGGGTTTTGTGTATCCCAGGTAGTCAGGGCTGAGAGGAAGGTGACTGCAAGTGGCACCCCGGTGCTCACTGTGCATATGCCAGCTCAAACCAGTTCCAGGGGCACCCCAGCCCCTGAGCTGGGGAAAGTCCGGACAAGGGAGAGGGGTGTAACCACCCCCCTCCTGGTCCCACCCATGGGCAGGACCTAGTCGCGTGCCAGCCCCTTTTCTTAGAATAAAGGTAGGAGCGGGCCCCCTTCCCAAATTAGATAATCTTGAATCTTGAAGGACTTTCCACGAAAGGAACTCTTGCCATTCTCTGAAGACTCTCCCTTGTGGCTAAGGAGTAGCCACCCTGCACCCGCAGGCACCACCTAAGCATCGCGGTTTGCTGCACGTCCATCCTGCGGATCAAGACTGACCAGCTCGACGAGACCCGGATTCCCTGGCATCTCTGACCTCTACCTGCATCATCAGCCCAGCTCAGATTCGTGGGTGCGACGAGACCTGAGGGACCGGCCATCTTCAAAACCTGCACGACGCTTAACCAGCACGACCGCCGAGGGATCCTCGAGTGAGTGCACTGGGGTTTGAGAAGCCCCAACCCAGAGCAGCTCCAGCACCAAAGTCCATCCCCCCAGCATCCACGAGATCTGCGTAGGGCCCTTCTGCTCTTTGCTGCTTCCCACGTTGTCCGGTCACTTGCCCGTTGGCCAGTGACCCGCCTGACGACGTGCCACGACGTTTTCACCGCTGGTCTGGTTGCTCCAGACTGGCCCTTGCTCCCTTCCAAGAGAGGAGCACCCCGGACCCTCCTGGTCCACTCCAGACGCCATCTTGACTCCACCGCGTGGGCTTGCCTTTGCCAAGGCTTGTTGCTCCAATCCTGGTTCCAGCAGCGCCGACAGCAGACACCCTCGTCGGACAGCTCGCACCTCCAGCCTGGTCGCCGACAACGCCTCCTAGCCCGTGTGACTGCAGAGTCCAGCGTCGCCCAGTCACCTGATCGCGGTGACCTCATCCGGTGCCATCCTGGTGCCCACACAATCACTGGCTAGTGATTAAGAACTGAGTCCCCTCTGCTTTCAGGTCGTCTCCATCACCGATCCAGGCTTGGATCACACCGAACATCTTCACTGGTCGCTTGCCAGCAACTTCTTCTTTCAGGCTCCATAGACTACAACGAGGATTCCCGACGTCTTTTGAACCCTATGCAGCCGCAGCCCCTGGGCTAGGTAACCCGAGCATTTCGGTGCTCCAACGCAGGTTCACTATCCAAGTGTCCAGATCCTTTTTCGTTTTAAGTCTACCTAGTCGGATTCGTCCGGAAACAGTAACTTTAGAAATACTAGCCTCCATAGACTTTGTCCCGCATCCCGCGTGAGAGTGCACACTCTGCACCCGATCTCCCTAGGCCTCCTGTTCCTAACTTTAGGGTCCAGTAGAGTAGTCCTAGCGATCCTGAAGCCTCTGGATCTTGTTACTTACCTGCTAGTATTTCGCATTCCACTTTTAGTGTATATGGTTTTTCGTACCCCTCGGGCATTTGTGTAAATTGTGCAACTTGAAGTATTTTCGTAAGAGTTTTGTATTGTGCTTAGCTCCCTGACTCATAAAGAGTTCAGGGTAGACTTGTTATTAATAAATATCCTTTATTTTTATAACAACTTGTGTGGTGTCCTTTCACTTGGTGTTCAAGGGGTATATGTGATGGTAAAAGAGCTGGCTTAACACGCCCTCTAGAGTTTAGCCTAAAGACTGCTTTTGTCCACGCTACTAGGATAGCTGGTCTATAAGGTTGACTTACAACCAATCACCATAAGGGTTGTTTGGACTGATACAAGGTGATCACTAGAACTAGTGAGCATCATATATCCGGCCAACTTCTCACAGTCCTCAGCCGGTGGCTCCGGCCCCGGCGCCCCAGGGCCCTCTGCCGGTGGCTCCGGCCCCGGCGACCCCTGCGGCTCCGTTCCCGGCGTGGACTCCGTTTTTCCACCTCCGCCCTTTCCTGAGTTTCCAGGTAATTTTGCTTCAACTTGGGACCCAAATTCGGACATCCCTCGTTTGAGCATTTGTTTACCCATGTGCCTACCCCGCCGCTGCCGCCTATGCCTCGGGCTGTGGAGGAGGGGGACGACTGGGAGGGGTCGGAGGACCCTCTTGCACGGCAATGCGTGTCCGAACACGAGTGGGCAGAGGAATCGGAGGATGCAGGTGGCCTTGACCTCTTCTCTGAGCCGGATTTTATTTCTCCTCCCACTGTCATTGAGGAAGGCGCCACTTATTATGCGGTGCTCCGTTAAGCAGCTGAGGCCCTTACCTCGATCTGCCTATCTCTCATAAAACCAACATTCTTACTTAAGTGCTTCAGCCGGCTGCAAGTTCTACGGAACTTCTGCTCCCATTCAATGAGGCCTTGACGGATGTTTTGATGGGCACCTGGTCCAGACCAGCCACGGGGGTTCCTGTGGACAAGAACGTGGCCCGGCGTCGATCGCCCGGCACCGGGTGACCCTGCCTTTTTAACTAATCATCTGACTCCGGAGAGCCTGGTCATTCAGGCCACCACTTCACAAACTGCGTTCCCTACCGCCCCACCAGATAAGGAATCGAAAATGTTGGAGCTATTTGGCAAGGGGCTATTTTCCTCTACCAGCCTGGGGCTGCAATCAGTCAACACTGCATTCCTTTTGGGCCGCTACTCTCACGCTGTGTGGGACACAGTGGTGCAGACACTGCCCCAGTGCCCAGAAGAGGTTCGGGCTGTCCTTTCCCAAGCTGTTGTTGAGGGTAAGGATGCCGCTAAGTTCTCCATTCGCTGTGGGCTGGACACAGCAGACTCTTTAGGGAGAGCGATCTCCACAACAGTTGCCCTGCGTCGCCATGCCTGGCTGCGGTCCACTGGGTTTTCGGGAGATGTCCAGAGCTCCCTCATGACATGCCCTTTAATGGTACTTGCCTGTTTGACGATAAGGCAGACAGTGTGCTGGAGCGTTTCGAGGACTCTCTGGCTATGGCCAAGTCCTTGGGTCTCTCCACCACACACCTGGCCACGTCTACCTTTCGTTCCTTTCGTGGCCATGGAAGGGGCACCCCTGCACGTTTGTTCAGCCAGAAGCGCGTGTGTGGAGGCCGCTGTGGCGGCACAGAGGGCCAGCGGGCGGGTCAGTCCACCTCCGCTCCCGCAGCATCCGCCTCAAAGCCTTCCTAGTCCGAGCTTTGGGGTGCACCCCATGCCTGTGGGTGGCAGGATTCCACATCACCTCCCCCACTGGCGTTCCGTCACTTCGGACAGGTGAGTGCTGCAAATTGTCTGAAGGGGTTACTCCCTCCCCTTTGAGTCTACCCCCCAGCCATGCCACCGCAGTTCCACCGCATGTTGGGGGATCAGTTTGTGCTTCTCCAGCAGGAAGTCACAGCCCTCCTAGCCAAGAGGGCTATCGAGCGCATTCCTGGGCCAGAAGTAGGACGTGGTTGTTATTCCCACTACTTTCTGGTCCCCAAGAAGGACAAAGGGGGTCTGCGCCCCATCTTGGACCTCAGGAACGTCAACTGCTTCCTCCGGAAGGAGAAGTTGACTCTGGCTCCGGTCTTGACTGCCCTGGAGACTGGATGGTAGCGTTGGATTTGCAGGATGCATATTTTCACATCCCTGTCCTTTCGTCCCATCTGTGTTACCTGTGATTCACGGTAGGCCAGGAACATTTTCAGTTTGCCGGGCTCCCCTTCGACCTTACAAGTGCACCTCGGGTGTTCACGAAAGTGATGGCGGTGGTCGCAGCTCATCTGCGCAGGTCAGGGGTGTCAGTCTTCCCCTTCCTCGACGACTGGCTGTTGAAGGGGGGCTCACCCCAGACAGTCGTCACCCACCTTCAGACTACAGCCGACCTCCTGCACTTCCTGGGGTTCTCCATCAACGTTCCGAAGTCGCACCTCAGTCCTTCTCAGAAGCTCCCCTTTATCAGAGCGGTTCTGGATTCGACACAGTTTCGGGTTTATCCTCGCGAGCAGCGAGTCCGGGATATTCAGGCTATGATTCCGATCTTTCAGCCTCTTTCCTGGGTTTCAGTCAGGATGACCCTCCAGCTCCTGGGCCTAATGGCCTCCTGCATCCTGCTAGTGCAACATTGCATATGCGGGCTCTGCAGTGGGACCTGAAGTTCCAGTGGGCACAGCATCAGGGCAATCTGTCCGATCACGTCCAGATCTCGGAGGACACTGCACGTCAATTGCAGTGGTTGCTCACGAATCGTGATTGGGTCAATGGCAGATCCCTTCCCCTTCCTCAACCGGAGCACATAGTGGTGACGGATGCGTCCCTCCTGGGATGGGGAGGCCACATGGGAGAGGCGGAGATCAGAGGCCTCTGGTCTCCGGCGGCGGAGGCCCGGCTCCATATCAATCTTTTGGAGCTTCGGGCGATCCCACTCGTTCTGAAGGCATTCCTTCCTTCTCTCCGGGTAAGTGTAGTGCAGGTGTTCACGGATAACACCACTGCCATGTGGTATTGCAACAAACAGGGTGGGGTGGGGCCGTGGACCCTATGTCAGGAGGCTCTGCGCCTCTGGACATGGCTGGAACATCAAGGCATTACCTTGGTGGTTCAACACCTGGCATGTTCTCTGAACGCCAGGGCGGACAATCTCAACTGCCAGTGCTTGATGGATCATGAATGGCATCTGGACTCGGACGTGGTGCAAGGTCTCTTTGTGCCGTGGGGAGAGCCTTGTACAGCTTCCACCTCGATGCGTGGAGATTGAGCGGCGACAGTTGACAGCTTTAGATCTTCCTTCAGAAGTCTGTGATGTCATTCTTGCAGCCAGGCATCCCTCCACCAAAATGGTATACGCCTGCAGGTGGAACAGGTTTGTGGCATGGTGCAGATTCTGTGTCTATCTGGTTACAACCAGACCTCTGCAGTGCAATGAAGAATAGAGGTTTCATAATGTACTACAGTGCATTTCACATTGATTACATTTATTTTTCATTTAAACTACACATTTATATTTTATATGTAGCTACCTGATGGTGAAAGACCTAAAAAAACTAACAAAATATTTTGGGGCTGATTTATGAGAGGCTTGCGCCGCGGGAGCGCCACCTTTTTTTGAGCTTTGGCGACACAAGTGCCTCAATCATATCAATGAGGCAACGCAAAGTCACCCTACATGGCCTCATAGATATGGAGCAAGACAAAGCAGCGCAAGTCGCTGTGTTGCCTTACACTATTTCAAGTAGGCGTTCCATCGGCATTGCAGTGGGTGTTCTCAAGCAACACCCATGGATTTTGACGCTGACCTAGATTTGTAAAACCATGTAAACCTGGGGCAGCGCCAAAACCTTATGCCTCTCCACAGCATGCGTAACAAGAAGAAATGTTTTCATTTCTCTTTGTTTTTCTTCTTTCGATATGTGTTCCTCTTTCTATGTGTGCTGCATTCTGCAGCACACAAAGAAAATGGAAAACCCCTCTCAGGATTCTTTTTTTGCAGGAAGGTGCCCCTTCTTGCACAAAAACAATCCTGGCTATGTTGGTCCATTCCTGCCCTTTCACATTGGCGTAGGGTAGCGCAGCAAGAAGATTTGCGGCGCTGCCCTACGCAAATGCCTCATAAATAAGGCTCTTTGTTTTAGCCACATCTTTGGTTTGCTAAGCACTGTTTAATTTATTTCCCCCATGTAAAAATGATTTGCTGTGGGAATTGGGGGCGTTTATAGTTGTTAATAGTTGGCAATGATGAGGAGGACCAAGTTCTAGGAATTTTTGTCAGGAGTGGGTCCTTACGCTTAAAATTTATTGACGGGGGGTCTCGGCATCAAATACTTTGAAGACCTCTGTTCTAAGGTTAGGAATCTATCACTAATGAATGTCTCTTACAGATCTATCGTTACACAAGTAGAAACTTGTGCTTTAATGACTGCTTATTGAAATCTTCTTCTCCTCAGCATGCTAACCTCTACTATCTCCCTCAGTTGATTGCCGTTTCTGCTTAACAGTTTGAGCTCCTTATTTGATTAAGCTGTTACTTCTCAAACCCCTCTAAATAGTCTCCCCCTTATATTCTGATTCTTGCATTGACATCTGCTCCGCCCTGCCTGTTTAGGACACTGCCCATGTAAGTGAAGGCGTCAACTTCTTACAGTGCATCTCCTGCAAGAATGACTGTAATTGTGCTGGCCCTGTTAGCCTTCTGGATCTTGTTTTTCCCCCTGTGGGTTTTTGAGGCCAAGTTGTGCTGATGTGGCTGCCACATTATCAGTCTTCTTTTGCATATGCAGCTGTTTATGCAAAGTCCTGGTCATCGAGCTGCAGCTGAGGTGTCCACGGATCTCCTTTCTTCTCCTTGCTGGGGATATCTTCATGGTTCAGTAATGGAGGCAAGAAGAGAAAAGGTAAGAGCAAACAACCCTAGCGGACTCCAGTCCTCACTTGGAAGGCTTCAGTGAGTTGTACTCTATTGACTATCTTGCAGGTCATTCCCTCGTAAGAATTCCTGATGATTCTTATGAGTTTATCTGGCACACCGTAGTTGAGGAGGAGTTTCCAAAGTGTTTCTCTTTCCACTCTGCTGAATTCCTTCACATAGTCAATGAAATTGACATAGAGGGGGGAGTTCCATTCCATCGACTGCTCAATGATGATGCAAAGAGTTGCAATCTGATCTGTGTAGGATCTACCTTTGCGGAGGCCAGCTTGCTGGTCGCGAAACTGAGCGTCAACTTGTTCCTTCCTTCTATTCACGATGACTCTTTTGAACGATTTTCCTGGAGTTTATGTATATAGAAGCCATATTCACACGGGTGGTGGGGGGGACTTCCCGTGCAAGTCAGAATTATGACACTTTTAAGGCCTCCCACCACTATCATTCATGCAAGTAATCAACCAAAGCTTTGTGATTTTTGATGAATTATCCTGCTTCATCAATACCTGCTCTGGATTCGAGCTAAAACCACACACTTGATGCGTGCTCCTTTTTCTCAACTAATTAAAGAATACTCTGCAAACTAATCGTCTATTGGTGGTTCCTTCTATCTTTCAGGATGTAGAAGTCTTCATCGCCACATATTTCTCAGACAAGCATTTGCAATGCAATAGGTCTCGCATTAGGAAAGTTTGAGCTATTGGTCTTGTAAATGACAATTTTTTTATTTATGTGTTGGTTTTGAAAATAGGTAAATTAATAGCTTTGTCCTTTACAATGCCAATAGTTATAACTTTCGCAAATGTGACACCTATAACCTGGAGTTGCACTGAGTGATGCTGTGGTGGTGCTGAGTGATGCTGTGGTGGTGCTGAGTGATGCTGTGGTGGTGGTGCTGAGTGATGCTGTGGTGGTGCTGAGTGATGCTGTGGTGGTGCTGAGTGATGCTGTGGTGGTGCTGAGTGATGCTGTGGTGGTGGTGCTGAGTGATGCTGTGGTGGTGGTGCTGAGTGATGCTGTGGTGGTGGTGCTGAGTGATGCTGTGGTGGTGGTGCTGAGTGATGCTGTGGTGGTGCTGAGTGGTGCTGTGGTGGTGCGGAGTGGTGCTGTGGTGGTGCGGAGTGGTGGTGCTGTGGTGGTGCTGTTGTGATGTGGTTGTGCTGAGTGGTGCTGTGGTGGTGCTGAGTGATGCTGTGTTGGTGCTGAGTGATGCTGTGTGTGCTGAGTGATGCTGTGTTGGTGCTGAGTGGTGCTGTGGAGTGGTGCTGTGGTATGCTGGGTGGTGGTGCTGGGTGGTGGTGCTGTGGTGGTGCTGTGGTGGTGCTGTGGTGGTGCTGAGTGGTGCTGTGGTGGTGCTGAGTGGTGCTGTGGTGGTGCTGTGGTGGTGCTGAGCGGTGCTGTGGTGGTGCTGTGGTGAGGCTGATTGATAATGTGGTGGTGCTGAGTGATGTTGGGGTAGCGCTGAGTGATGCTGAGGTGGTGCTGAGTGGTGCTGTGGTGGTGCTGTGGTGGTGCTGAGTGGTGCTGTTGTGGTGCTGAGTGATGCTGTGGTGGCGCTGACTGATGCTGTGGTGGTGCTGAGTGATTGGTGGTGCTGAGTGATGCTGTGGTGGTGCTGAGTGATGATGTGGTGATGATGTGGTGGTGCTGTTGTGGTGCTGAGTGATGCTGAGGTGGCGCTGAGTGATGCTGAGGTGGTGCTGAGTGGTGCTGTGGTGGTGCTGAGTGGTGCTGTGGTGGTGCTGAGTGGTGCTGTTGTGGTGCTGAGTGATGCTGTGGTGGCGCTGAGTGATGCTGTGGTGGTGCTGAGTGATTGGTGGTGCTGAGTGATGCTGTGGTGGTGCTGAGTGATGCTGTGGTGGTGCTGAATTATGCTGTGGTGGTGCAGAGTGGTGTTGTGGTGGTGCTGAATGATAATGTGTTGGTGTTGAGGTGTTGCTGAGTGATAATGTGGTGGTGCTGAGTGATAATGTGGTGGTGCTGAGTGATAATGTGGTGGTGCTGAGTGATAATGTGGTGGTGCTGAGTGGTACTGTTGTGGTGCTGAGTGATAATGTGGTGGTGCTGAGTAATAATGTGGTGGTGCTGAGCGATGCTGTGGTGGTGCTGAGTGATGCTGTGGTGGGTGGTGCTGAGTGATGCTGTGGTGGTGCTGAGTGATGCTGTGGTGGTGCTGAGTGATGATGTGGTGATGCAGAGGGCAGAAAGGCACACAAAACGAGTCTTAGAGGGCAGAAGGGCAGAAAAACAAGGGAAAATTTATTAATTTTGTTATTATAAATGGGAATTTTGTTAGAAATTACAAATGTGACACCTATAGCATTATTAAATGTACATGTTTAGTATTTCCCTGACGTACATGTATTGATATGACAAATTGTAATGTAGTTATAACTTTCGCAAATGTGACACCTATAGCATTTGTAATGCAACATATGTTGTATTTACGTGACTTAGATGTATTGATATTACAAATAACAATGACTTTTAATTTTTGTTAAATAATACTTAAATAAAAGTGATTGTAATTTATAATGGCAATACCTTAAACTTTTGTAAATAACTTTTGTGAAGATTATGATCAGTGTATTTTATTGTGACGAAAATCCAAGAACAGAAGTGAAATATTAACATCTTTTTGTGACATTTGTAATAAAGCTTGAACCATTGAGAGAACATATTTGAACCAGTGGTTGTTGAATGGTTGTGCAGATTGATGTTGGGGCTGGCGCTGAGTGATGCTGTGGTGGTGCTGAGTGATGCTGTGGTGGTGGTGAGTGGTGCTGTGGTGGTGCTGAGTGGTGCTGTGGTGGTGTTGAGTGATACTGGGATGGTGCTGAGTGATAATGTGGTGGTGCTGAGTGATAATGTGGTGGTGCTGAGTGATAATGTGGTGGTGCGGAGTGATAATGTGGTGGTGCGGAGTGATAATGTGGTGGTGCTGAGTGATAATGTGGTGGTGCTGAGTGGTACTGTGGTGGTGCTGAGTGATAATGTGGTGGTGCTGAGTAATAATGTGGTGGTGCTGAGCGATGCTGTGGTGGTGCTGAGCGATGCTGTGGTGGTGCTGAGCGATGCTGTGGTGGTACTGAGTGATGCTGTGGTGGTGTTGAGTGATCCTGTGGTGGTGCTGAGTGATGCTGTGGTGGTGGTGAGTGGTGCTGTGGTGGTGCTGAGTGGTGCTGTGGTGGTGTTGAGTGATACTGGGATGGTGCTGAGTGATAATGTGGTGGTGCTGAGTGATAATGTGGTGGTGCTGAGTGATAATGTGGTGGTGCGGAGTGATAATGTGGTGGTGCGGAGTGATAATGTGGTGGTGCTGAGTGATAATGTGGTGGTGCTGAGTGGTACTGTGGTGGTGCTGAGTGATAATGTGGTGGTGCTGAGTAATAATGTGGTGGTGCTGAGCGATGCTGTGGTGGTGCTGAGCGATGCTGTGGTGGTGCTGAGCGATGCTGTGGTGGTACTGAGTGATGCTGTGGTGGTGTTGAGTGATCCTGTGGTGGTGCTGAGTGATGGTGTGGTGATGCAGAGGGCAGAAAGGCACACAAAACGAGTCTTAACAGAGGGCAGAAGGGCAGAAAAACAAGGGAAAATATATTAATTTTGTTATTATAAATGGGAATTTTGTTAGAAATTGCAAATGTGACACCTATAGCATTATTAAATGTACATGTTTAGTATTTCCCTGACGTACATGTATTGATATGACAAATTGTAATGTAGTTATAACTTTCGCAAATGTGACACCTATAGCATTTGTAATGCAACATATGTTGTATTTACGTGACTTAGATGTATTGATATTACAAATAACAATGGCTTTTAATTTTTGTTAAATAATACTTAAATAAAAGTGATTGTAATTTATAATGGCAATACCTTAAACTTTTGTAAATAACTTTTGTGAAGATTATGTTCAGTGTATTTTATTGTGACGAAAATCCAAGAACAGAAGTGAAATATTAACATCTTTTTGTGACATTTGTAATAAAGCTTGAACCATTGAGAGAACATATTTGAACCAGTGGTTGTTGAATGGTTGTGCAGATTGATGCTGGGGTGGCGCTGAGTGATGCTGTGGTGGTGCTGAGTGATGCTGTGGTGGTGGTGAGTGGTGCTGAGTGGTGCTGTGGTGGTGCTGTGGTGGTGCTGAGTGATACTGGGATGGTGCTGAGTGATAATGTGGTGGTGCTGAGTGATAATGTGGTGGTGCTGAGTGATAATGTGGTGGTGCTGAGTGGTGCTGTGGTGGTTCTGAGTGATAATGTGATGGTGCTGAGTGATAATGTGGTGGTGCTGAGTGGTGCTGTGGTGGTGTTGAGTGGTGCTGTGGTGGTGTTGAGTGGTGCTGTGGTGGTGCTGAGTGATGCTGGGGTGGTGCTGAGTGATTGATTCTGGGGTGGTGCTGAGTTGTGCTGTGGTGTTGCTGAGGGATGTGGTGGTGCTGAGTGATAATGTGGTGGTGCTGAGTGATGCTGGGGTAGCGCTGAGGATGATGTGGTGGTGCTGAGTGGCGCTGTGGTGGTGCTGAATGGCGCTGTGGTGGTGCTGAGTGATAATGTGGTGGTGCTGAGTGATACTGGGATGGTGCTGAGTGATGCTGTGGTGGTGCTGAGTGGTGTTGTGGTTGTGCTGAGTGGTGGTGTGGTGGTGCTGAGTGATGCTGGGGTGGTGCTGAGTGATGCTGGGGTGGTGCTGAGTGATGCTGGGGTGGTGCTGAGTGATGCTGGGGTGGTGCTGAGTGATGCTGAGTGATGCTGGGGTAGTGCTGAGTGATGCTGGGGTGGTGCTGAGTTGTGCTGTGGTGGTGCTGAGTGATGTTGTGCTGCTGAGTGATAATGTGGTGGTGCTGAGTGATAATGTGGTGGTGCTGAGTGATAATGTGGTGGTGCTGAGTGATAATGTGGTGCTGAGTGATGCTGGGGTAGCGCTGAGTGATGATGTGGTGGTGCTGAGTGATAATGTGGTGGTGCTGAGTGATAATGTGGTGCTGAGTGATGCTGGGGTAGCGCTGAGTGATGATGTGGTGGTGCTGAGTGATAATGTGGTGGTGCTGAGTGGTGCTGTGGTGGTGCTGAGTGATAATGTGGTGGTGCTGAGTGATAATGTGGTGGTGCTGAGTGATAATGTGGTGATGCTGAGTGATAATGTAGTGGTGCTGAGTGATGCTGGGGTAGCGCTGAGTGATGATGTAGTGATGCAGAGGGCAGAAAGGCACAACAAGTGCAAATTTCTTTTAAAACCATCCCTATTTATACGTTTTCCCTGGCACCCTTGGCTGTGTGTGTGCGCGCAGTGCCGGTGTGTGTGCGCAGTGCCGGTGTGTGTGTGTGCGCAGTGCCAGTGTGTGTGAGCTGCATCTGTGTGTGTGAGCAGTGTCTGTGTGTGTGTGTGTGTGTGTGTGTGTGTGTGTGTGTGTGTGTGAACAGTGCCTGTGTGTGTGAGCAGCCTGTGTGTCTGAGAGCATTGTGTGTGAACAGTGCCTGTGTGTGTGAGCAGCCTGTGTGTCTGAGAGCATTGTGTGTGTAACAGTAACTTGTGTGTGTGAGGGCAGTGTGTGTCAATGCAACGGGGCTCATGTTATCGACCTCAGAAGCATGAAAAGTGTGTTTCTTGGAACGTCTGAGGGCAGCTCGTGTTACAAGCTTGCTTTGAAGATGGTCATGCAGTGCTGGGAGTGGAGCAGATGGTCCTGTTTATGACCTGCAGAGCGCGTGTGAAGTGGGCGCGGATGAAGTGACTGGGGGTGAGGGGGTGTGCAGCCTGGGGTGCTGAAGCCTGGCAGCAGAGGCGTCGCGCGCACACAAAGTGTCTAAGTGGCTGGTGGCAAATGGACGCACATCAAAGGAGCTGAAAAAGTAGCATGCAAGCAGAGGGCTTTTGTTATTTATTTATTTCCTCCCATCTGTACTAGTGTTCGTGCTCAAATGACCCCAGATAACACGTAAATTATACATGATGAAAGGCCAAGAAATTATGTCGGGTTACTGCCACAATATATGTACAGTTCATGAATGTGCAATTTGTTATTTGCTGATAGCTGGATTAATAAAGCTAGCTCAGAGGGTTAAAGCGCTGACGACCGATCTACCTGTGATATGCAGTTAACACACTGGAGACCCTTAGGGCCGACGCAGCCTCTCATGTTTCTGCGGTCGATAAAATGAGCAGCTCGGTTTATGTGCACATATAAAATAAATTAGTCTCTGTTTTCTTAGGATTATTACACTTAAAGTGTAGGCTGTTTTTCTGCATTTAGTTCAATATACACTGCTATAACCAGTGTCGCACATTTAGTTATAATGTTTCCGATTGTCAGTTAGTTTACGGGTGGATTAACTTTCTTCTTTAATCCTTCAGTGTTGTCTTGTATTGTTTTATACGCATGTCAATGTTTGTTGGTGAGTTTAGTACACAAATTCCGTATGTCCGCATTTGCTACAGTTTTGGGTCTTTGGTGTTTTTTAGAATCGGATGGAAGAATTCTTGTGGTGATTGTGAGTTAAACAATTGCCCGTGCGACTGTTCCTTGTGCGTTGTTTCAGAGTCGGTGCTCCCCCTGGGTAGTGAGTTCTGTGATTTGCAGCGATAGAAGGAAATTTTAAAGAAAGGAACATCGAATAGGAAGATGGGTCTGATGACTTTAAAAAGAGAGGAAAAAGTGAATGAATTAAATACGGAAAGAAAGATGCTGAGGAAGGACAGGGTGTGTGATAAGGGAGGGCAGGACATAAGATGGAAAGAAAGAAAACTGTGGGTAGATGAGAAAAAGTGAGAGAAAAAGATAGGAGAAAGGGACGACACACAGAGCGAATAGAGGTTACAATGAGGATCGGAGAGAAGAAAGGTAATTTAAAAGGAAAAAAGAAGGAAGAAAAAGAATTACGCATTGAGAGAAGGAAACTGTGGAGTACAGGGAAAGAAGAAGTAAGCCCTGAAGTGAGAGAAGGAAGTACGAGAAGGACTGTCATAGGGAGGATGAGGAAGACGGGGCAGACTGAGACAGCTGGAGAAAAATGGAACGTGAGAGAGTGATGCGTGGGCAGAGAGAAGGCAGGCACTGGAGAGGGGAGGGGGTGGGATGCCTGCGAAAGGGACGACACACAGAGCGAATAGAGGTTACAATGAGGATCGGAGAGAAGAAAGGTAATTTAAGGGGAAATATTAAAATAAGGAAGAAAACAGAGCACTAATTAAAAAGTGAGAGATGGGCGAATGAAAGAAACCGTGAAAAGAAATGGAAAGGAAGGAAGCAGTAAGTCGGCCGGCTGGGAAATGCTCTCGGCATTGCGAGGAGGGCATTCCTTTGAAGTGTCTGGTCTGATGCAATTATGCGAGGCAGGCTGGTTAGGAAGCAAATGGCAAGCGCGCTGGGGAAGCCTGTGGCAGGGAGGCTGAGGCTTTGATGTGGGGAAATGCGCGTGCTTGTGGTCACGTGATTTCACATGAACTGTTGGAAATCCGCACTCGCAGTCTGCCTGGTTTAACTTTCTGGTTTCCCCCCCTTGGGTCTCTCTGCGAGACCTAAAAACTATATTCTTGTTGCATAAGGCTTTTGATTTGAAACGACCCTTTACCGCAACATGAGTGGTAGGGACACATTTGCCCATTATCTGCAAGCTTGCAATATTGCGTGTTAAAAAAAACAAATATGGAAGTGTATATGCTGATAGGATCATCAGACTGTTTCGTCTCTCGAATGTGAGAACTGCAGTTTCTCCTTTATTTATTCATCCTTCGAGAACTCCCATCCTTCAACCTTTAACCATCATGTGTGAATGTGAAGTGCTACCTGCTTGTTTCTTGTATGAAAAATAATCACCTCTCCATAGAGCTATGTTTCTTAATTGGGATAGCCATATTCAGCAATCATGTATCCCCCAGATGGCCTTCTCGATTCGGGTACACTGGCCCTTTCATTTTAACCAAGGAGCACATGTAGATGGCTGCCCAAACTATGTTGTTATCCTTGTCTATTCCCTGCCACTGATTGTCGTTCTAGCTCCATAACTTTTAGAATTGTGGGTCTCTTTTGAGAACATGAAATGGTAACAACATTTCAAACAGTATAGAAGTAAATGGCTGGCTACTAGAAAACCTTAAACCTCATTTGCGATCATGTCTTATCTTGTATTTCAATTCTAGTGATTCATGGAATTCAGGTCAAATCTGGCAGGACCTACTTGGGAGACATTTTGATGGGCTGCTCCACGTGCAATCCCCTGTTTCAAGTCCCCATTTGCTTTATGTTTTAAATAGGCCCGGCAAAATTTAAATCTTGTCAGCATAATTAGTGTAATTTCGTGTTACACGAATTTCCAGAAACTATGCTGCTTTACATAATTATTATAAACAACAAAAGAGTGTCAACAAAGGAAAATTTGCGCGAAGCACAGGTTTTGAGAAGAAGGATATGAAATCAACCTATGAGAAAGTCACTTAGGGATTTCTTGAGAAGCTCTCAGTCACCACCCTGGGTGGTGACATGCTTCATCATCGGGCCCACCAGGAGAAACTGAATGCCTCCCTGGTGTGCTGCAACGCCAGATTACTGCGGAGCTGTTTTTTTTTTTTTTTTGTGACAATAGTGTGAAAAAAAGTGGGTTTAAAAAATGCCAACAAGCTGTACCAGACAAAAAACTTTATTCTGTGGTTAGCCAGGCATTAGTTAAAAAGTATGTGTCGGGAAATTTACCAACTAATGTGTTGGGTATTTTCCACTTAGAGTGGGGTCGACATGTTTCTGCCCTTATTTGTATTAATTTTACTGGGCTTTCATCAGGACCATGTAGTTGTGTACCTCGGTGGTATGGGCGCGCTAAGGCCCACCCTTGCCAGAGAACGTGAAAGTTAAAAGTAAGGTGTAAAATTAAGTGCAAAAAACAAACCAGAAAAAGTGGTGGTTCCTTCGAAATGTGAGGAACCTGTGGTTTGTTAGTTAAAAGATCCACACCCCATGGGTCTCGGGAGAGGGGTGGTGGCCGGACCCCGTGGATGAGCGGGTGTTTGGCGTTGCGGGCGGTGTGCCATTGTCGCCACCACCCCCCTCCCGAGACCCATGGGGGTGGATCTTTTAACTAACAAACCACATTAGTTGGTAAATTTCCCGACACATACTTTTTAACTAATGCCTGGCTAACCACAGAATAAAGTTTTTTGTCTGGTACAGCTTGTTGCCATTTTTTAAACCCACTTTTTTTCACACTATTGTCACCAAAAAAAAACAGCTCTGCAGTTATCTGGCGTTGCAGCACACCAGGGAGGCATTCGGCTTCTCCTGGTGGGCCCGATGATGAAGCATGTCACCACCCAGGGTGGTGAGTGAGGGCTTCTCAAGAAATCCCTAAGTGACTTTCTCATAGGTTGATTTCATATCCTTCTTCTCAAATCCTGTGCTTCGCGCAAATTTTCCTTTGTTGACACTCTTTTGTTGTTTATAATAATTACCTGGGGGACTGAGAGTGTCCCGTCCCTCTCTCTCTAGTTGTTGTATTTGCGTCACATAATTATGCATTTTGAAAAGTACATTAAATTCTAAAAAGTAATGCTAAATGACGAATTATATTTTTGTATATTTCCACATAATTTTGCGTAATTGCCCCGAAAGTTTTCATAATTATGCAAAAGCAAATGACCCAAAAGCCTCACTCCCCCAGTTTAAAACGGTATTCTTTTTCTTCTGCCTCATAATTTTTATGACCTATACTGACATTGAGCGGCCAGGGAAACTGTAATCCAAGTACTCCTGGTCTCCAGATTAGACTATTGTAATGTACTGTACCTGGGACCCACCCAAGGTGTATTAAAGATGCTTCAAAGGGTACAAAACGCAGCAGCCATGCTGCTACTGAACATCCCAAGATGTTCCTCTCTGGGATTAGCGCTCACAAAATTGCACTGGCCCCCGATTAATATAAAAGAGTATCATTCTGTTGGCCCCTAAATTATGGAATTTCCTTTCTCCTGAGCTGCGGCTGGAAAAGTCATAACTGACTTTCCGAAACAAAACGAACAAGCATTTGCAATGCAATAGGTCTCGCATTTAGTAAGTTTGAGCTATTGGCATTGTAAATGACAATGCCTTTTTTATGATTTGGTTTTTAAAACATAAATAAAAGGTATTGCCATTTACAATGCCAATAGCTGAAACTTAGTAAATACGAGACCTATTGCATTGCAAATGTTTGTTTTTGTTCAGCGTCATTGCCAAGACTCGAACCCGGTTCCCCAGATTGGAGGTCGACCGCCCTAGTCTTTAGACCAACTACTCTCCCCAAATCTAATGGAATCAATTAAAACTAGTTCCACTTGTATCGTGCACATGGATATTGAAGTCTATCTACATCAGTTGTTAATTTATTAATAAGCAAGTAGGCAGCCTTGTTTTTGCACTGGACACAGGCTGTGCAATGTCTCAAGCCCTACAGATCGTAGGTGGATTTTGTAGAAACCACGCGTAACAGGATTTTTCCACCTAAGTTTACAATTGTCCTTCTATAGTTACTTAAATAGCAGAACGGCCACTAGAAAGGCAATGCCGCAAGTCCACCAATGGGACTCACTGCATTTAAAATGTAAATCACTATCATAGATCTATGCCACAGCAACACATTGTGCTTTTAATGCTTTAATGTTTCAATTCAGGGTCTTGCGTACAATGTTAGAAATTAATAATCCTTTATTACACTGAAGGGGTGATGCTGTGGTGGCTGTGAGTGATGCTGTGGTGGTGCTGACTGATGATGTGCTGATGTTTTTTGATGCTGTTGCGCTGTAGAGTGATGCTATGGTAGCGCATAGTGATGAAGTATGAATGTATGGATGGATAGAAAAAGAAAGACAAAAGAGAGAAAGATGGATAAGTGATGGTGGGATCAATAGAAGCAAGCCCTTGTTCATGCCTCAAAGGCGTTGTGCAGCTCAATTGATTAAAATGCACTGGTGCAGCCTAGCAATGTGTTTACACAGACACACTCGCACGCATTTTCAAACAAACACATCTACAGAGACACAGACACACAACACACGCACTTATACAAACACATACAGATACAAAACGCACAGATACAGACACAGTACACATTCAGACACACAGAGACAGAGCACACAGACACATGTGCACGTGAATCAGGACCCGAGAGCCGTGCACGCCCGGCAGTGCCCCTGTGTGCGTTGGCTGGCGCTGGCTCCACTGCATAGCGCTACAAACGCCTTCCTGCTGAAGCTGATGGAAGTGTGTTTTGCCTGTAGCTCATTGCTGGAGTCTTGGTTAAACAGGTGTACTTCAGTACATTTACAATGACTTTGTCCCATAACTGTTTTTAAGAGTATTGTTTACCTTCTTAAGCAACAGAGTTAAACTCCGTCTTGAATGGAAGAAATGTAGAGCATAGATTGATGCGCCCCTTACGCCGGTCTTAATTTGGCAGTCTTGGCACCACCAAGTGCGCTCTTTTTATCAACACTTTCTAGTAAAGGCAGGATTATCTCGCAAGCACAGTGGTCAGCCCTGCCCCCACCCTGAAGGCAGCACACCCCGAGCCCAGGGTACAAGGAATTGTGTATGGCTGACGGAGACAGTGAAACAAAAGACGAGAGATGGCCGGCAGTAGCCTCGGGCTGCACCGGTCAGCGCGTTGACCAAATGACCACAGTGAAGCAGATGACATCCCCGCTCTCCCAAAGCAGCGTTTACGTGGCTCATTATCAATTATAACAGGCAAGTGGCACAAGAGACCTCGAGCCGCTGCCAACCCGACCCCCCAAAGCACACCAAACGGCGGTCACGTGCCTCAGCTACAAAGAGACCCCCGCACAGGCATGCTTTCAAAACATCAGAAAGTCATCAATCAGGCAAATAGTAATCCGAACAAGTACACTGGATCCAGAGCCACATTTGATCCATTTACAAGCTCAGTTTGTGGAGCTACCAGGAGAATGAGAGCAATACCGAGGAGATTAACACATGCACCTAAATAAAAGATGCCACAATCCAACACTTTGATTTTAATGCACTACCACACCAGGAAATCATTTTCTTTTACTTCCGCTTGGCTTTAATGATTAGATGAGAGACTGAACAATCCATTTACGAGTGTCTAAGATGCTTCACAGAAAGATTCCTTCCTCACCTCTCCCGCATCGCAATGCATCTCTCGGCCCTTGAAATCACAGACGGAAAAACAAACTGTACTCAGCCTTCGAAATAATGAAACACAAGCGGTGACCGGAAGTAGAAAAAGAAGTTCTCGCAAACGAAGATAATGAATGTCACACATTTGGAGGCGACAGTGGGGGGCAGAGAGGTGATGGGGGTAGGGTGAAGGGTTAAGGGGTAGGGAGAGACAGCACAGGCTGGGCAGGCTGCGATGGGCTGGTGGGAGGAGAATTGCGAGTGAGTCATGGCCTGGCGGCCATATTTACAAGCTCAGTTTGTGGAGCTACCAGGAGAATGAGAGCAATACCGAGGAGATTAACACATGCAGCTAAATTAAAGATTCCACAATCAACACTTTGATTTTAATGCACTACCACACCAGGAAATCATTTTCTTTTACTTCCGCTTGGCTTTAATGATTAGATGAGAGACTGAACAATCCATTTACGAGTGTCTAAGATGCTTCACAGGAAGATTCCTTCCTCACCTCTCCTGCATCCCAATGCATCTCTCGGCCTTTGAAATCACAGACGGAAAAAAAAACTGTACTCAGCATTCGAAATAATGAAACACAAGCAGTGACCGGAAGTAGAACAAGCAATGTCCTGAGCAAATGGTGGGGGCCTGAAGCAGTGGAGTGGGAGAGGTGAGGGGGGAGTCACGGGGAGATTAAGGGACAGAAGGCAAGCAGATGAAGCGACAGGGGCACGGCCTGGCGGCCGTGAAGTGCAGTCGGGGGGCAGGGAGCAGAGCCTTTGAAGAGCCAGAGTCACGGCCTGCGGCCGTGAATAAGTGAAGTGAATAATTAGGAGAGGAGAACTGGCAGGCTGATAGGCATAAGGCTCAGGCAAGCTCGTGCACGAGGCGTGCACTTCCCAAAATCCGCTTTTGGGGAGAGCCCTTGGCCTTAACTAGTGGTTTAGCTGCATTAGGGCTCTTTTTCCTATTCCTGCGGAATAGGAAAGGGGCGAGCCCTAAAACCTGCCTGTTTAAAACATCTTAACAGCCTCAGCATGTGTAGTCCTGGCAGTCTGACTTCCTAGCGCGGGGACACTCTGTTTTGGAGTAGAAATACTATAACATAACATACTACATTACATACCAGTAAACAGGTGACATGGCAAAAAGTTTTTCTGATTGCAGTCATATAGGCAAGAAGAACAAGCACAGTTTAGTCCACCTCATGTGGAGAGCGTCACACTGTTTTTTGTGTGCTCATCCTTTCTTTCCTCTGAACGTTTTGCTGGAATTTCACCAATACCAGGAATTGTTCCCTCTTTCTGCATCGTCCTTCTGAACAGCAATGTGCCGTTCTTGAACTAAATTTTAGTAGGACCATAAGACCTTATTTGGATCACTTAAAGGCCTAAGATCATGTGAGGGTCCTTTTCTAATGTACCATGATCCTTCCACTAATAAGCAGTTCTTCAAGGCCTCTGCTGCTGCTTGAATTGTGATATGTTGTCTATTGTTTTGCTGTTTTCTGTTCAGCGCTGGGACGCCCTTTTGCTAGGGCAGCTGTGAGCTATATAAAACTGCATAGAATAGAATAGAATAGAACTGACTGCAGCATAGCCAGTATGTATATATGATAGGCATAAGAAACGACTTCCAGTTTGGTCAGGCCCTTCTCAAAAACGTTTTAAGTGTTATTCGCATTGCCTCCCTGAGTTAGCCTTCGAGATCTTTAGTAGCAAACCCATATATCTGAAAGTTGGTAGAGTATATACGTACTGAATGTAAGTTGCTTGGCTTTTTAACTCTGGTGCTCAAAGGGTCATTCCAGCTCCAGCGTAAAGTCTGATTCTTGTACAATCCCTTTTTTGAGGCGGATTTTTTATTACAATTTCGGTACAAATAGTTCACCCTGCAGATGTTTGCCCACATAGTTTATGGAAGTTGAAACCTGGCACAGGTGGTGTGAGAGTGAGTGCATGCTATTAGAACTCTAACCTCATTCTGTGACCTAAACTTTGAATAATGTAGTAATTGCACACTCTGTAAATTCAGCGTCAGGGCTTATCAGTATTTACTGCACATGCAGTTACTGCTATTGATTGCACAGAAGATAATGTGAGAATACCCTTCCCCCCCCCCCCCCACCCCCTCAATGTCTTTATGCTCACAAATCACTTTGACTCCTCATCTGCCATCCACATACAGCATGCCTTTGGTCTAGTTAGAGTAAGGGAACTGACTGAGGTACAGGGAAAGGGAGTTGGTATGTTTGGTGTTGGAGGGACTGGAGATTCATCTTGGCTTTCAAATTACTTTCCCATTTTGTTATGTAAAATTTTCTCTGGCCTTCTACTCCAATGTTCCATTAGTCAGATGAAAAGGGTGGTGATAAAGGATCACTTGTATTAATAAATCTGTCTCTTCGCTTGGATTGGCTTCATATTTTAATTTGGGAAACATGCAATCAAAATTTGGTGGAATAAGGACCTTGCATTTCTCGTAATATTTGCAGTATTTTAAGGAAAGCGTGAATTGAAGACTCCCCTTAAAGAGTCCGTCTTCAGATGAAGTTCCAATTGTATTGTGTTTTTTGGCCAAAATATTGAAAGGGATCCTCTTTCACCTGTACCAAACCAGCAACCATAAGTTACATCAAGTACATTTCTTGAACCTGCTACAAAGTCCAGTGTAGACATTAAACACTACTATCTGGTTTCTTACTTAACATGGTTTCACTTATGTGACATGCAAGCTCTCCTTATGTTGACTAGTTCACCGGAGGCCAGGTCAAATGTCAGTTTGGTAGAGCACTCTTGAAGGTTTCATTTTTATTGTGTTTGATATGTATGGTCTGGTGCCTTTCTTGATTAACCTGCTGAATGCTTTGGGCCAACCTCTTTTGCCTTCAAACAGACACGCATTCTGGAATAGCACACTGCAATCCAGGCTAGCATAATGAATTGTCATACCACCTTACAGTAAGAATTCTGTATAAGGCTAAGCTTTCTCGGTACAAGCTGGTAAGCTCTGGAACTTCTTGCCAGCCAATGTTCGAATCATCCAAGACAATTCAAATTTCAGAAGCAAGGTGAGAACATGGTAATTCACAAGAGGGATAGTACAGAGAACGATAACACTTTTACTAGTATAAGCAGGGTTCAAAGCTATTTAACAGACCCAACCAGCCACTGGCATGCAACCTTGTCAATCAAATCTTTAAATCAGCAATTTGCTTCTTTTGTGTTGTAACCTTCTATCATCTTGCCCATGCTTTTCAACCTCTACATGACGTCATAACCGGCACTGATCAATCCATTTCACCTCATGTGCTATAACTATGCTGATGACATGCAAATACTCCTTCAACTGGAATTCCCCAAAGACATTGGAAACTCTCCAATTTTCAGTTGTCTCTGAGCTGCGGATCAATGGATGACGTGGAGCCTTCTCAAATTGAATGCTTCAAAAACTGAAATACTCATGTGTGGTCATTGGAAACATTATGACCCGCACGCCGCATGGCCTGATAATCTGGGAACACCACTTAAGGTATTGAAGGAAGTAAACCTCGGAATAACCATGGACTCCAAATTATCAATGAATGCCCAATGGACAAATTAGCAAGATCAATCTTTGTTCCTATAAAAACTCTGCAATGAATCTTCCCCCATGTGGGATTTCCACACAAGGTCCAGGCTACCATCTCCCTTGTTCTGTCCAAACTCGATTAAGCCAATAGCCTCTACCACTGATAACCTTTAACGACCATGAAAAGACTACAACAGATTCAGAACTCAGCTGCCAGACTACTCTTACATATTAAACCACAAGACCACATCTCCCCTGCCTGGACAGCCCTGCATTGGTTACTGGTTGCCAGAAGATCCACGTTCAAGCTGCTTTGTATCACCCACAAAGCGAAACTTGGAACGGGACCGCTCTTCATCAGGAATAAAATCATCAAACAAATTCAACAAAGGAACCTCCTCTAGAGTGGCACCTTGCCTCAAAATCCCATGATACAAGAAAAAAAAACATGGGTGGGGCATTTTTCTCAATTGAAGAGGCCAAACTAAGGAACTCTTTACCCCGCAACGTAAGATCCACGGATAACCACCTTATATTCAGAAAACTACTCAAGAACTGGCTCTTCCCCACATAACCACCATATGCAAGCAGAAATTAGCATTTATTTGTACCATAGATATGTACCTATATATGTGTATTGCTTTGTATAAATATGTAGAATAATTATGTTAAAAAAATAGATATTCATTAGTTCTGCTCAATTATTCTATATTTTTAACATGTATATAAGTGACTGCATAAATAAGTAAATATTTTATCATAACAATCTACAATTACTTCACAATTGAATTACAAATATATATATATATTACCTACTGGCGGTCGCCAGTAGGTATATATAGTTAGGATTTTTTCTCTATGGGATTTTTGAAAATTCTATGTCTAATAACTTTGGCGTTTGTGGACGGAATTGGCTGAAAATTTCAGGAAAATGGAACATTTTGTTTCTGAGCAGCCCCTGACAATTTGGGGGGGTTTCATCAATGGGGGGCCGAGAAAAAAGGGGGGTCCCAAAACGCGTTTTTCCCATGTTAATTTCCATAGGGCGGTTGGCCTCACTTTTAGCTCGAACGGCTGAATGGATTTGCACGAAACTTGGCAAAATTGTAGGGACTGTTAGCCCGATGTGCCTTTGCTAGGTCTCAATATATGTGCTCCAGTGGACTTTGAGTAATTTAGGTTCAAAAAAAGATATATATCTGGGCGGAGCCTAACCACACATCTGATCTGATTGGCTGTCAGCACTTCATCCAAGAAGTGTTGGCAGCCATCTTGGGACCAATATACATGATAGCACCTCATTAAAAAGCATTGTAGTTAATAGAGGGTTTTAGGACTTTAGGTACATTATAAATCATTTGTTGATGGTACCATACTCGTTTTAGGAATTGTGGTGGGTTCTAAGGTGATTTTACCATGTGAAAAAACCTTCTGCTGTGATATCATGAATATTGTTTGAAAGAAAACTAATATCTCATGATTTTCCCACAGTGGTTTGGAAGGGGATCTATAAGCTAAACTGAAAGCATATTTTCTGTAAATTCACGTTATCTTTCTCAGTCATGTGAAAATGAAGTCTGACATTCTCAGTAAAACATGTACATCCAACAAGGACAGAGACTGTCAGTTGATTCCTTTGTGTTCTACTGCAGCCTCCTAGAGTGTTCTAAAGAACAACTAGAGCGCTAACAGTCCTACTTATTACAAAGGTATGGCACACCTGAAGCCATCTTGATTGGAATAAAGTGGTAACTCTTAAAACATTTAATTTAAAAAGAAACAACATGAGGGGGTATATTTTGCCATAGAAAGTATGATTAGTGCTGCAGAATGAAAAATTAGGGCACATTTTGAGTGACTTCTCAAATCCTTTTCTATTTCATTAAAACATTCTGACATGCAGTCTCCCAAAATGGCCACCAGAGACAAAAGAGCCCAAATGTAGCCCAAATATCACCCAGAAGTAGCCCAAGTATAGCCCAATGACAGAATGTCCCAGAGTGTTCTAAAGAACAACTAGAGCGCTAACAGTCCTACCTATTACAAAGGTATGGCACACCTGAAGCCATCTTGATTGGAATAAAGTGGTAACTCTTAAAACATTTAATTTAAAAAGAAACAACATGAGGGGGTATATTTTGCCATAGAAAGTATGATTAGTGCTGCAGAATGAAAAATTAGGGCACATTTTGAGTGACTTCTCAAATCCTTTTCTATTTCATTAAAACATTCTGACATGCAGTCTCCCAAAATGGCCACCAGAGACAAAAGAGCCCAAATGTAGCCCAAATATCACCAAGATGTAGCCCAAGTAGAGCCCAATGACAGAATGTCCCAGAGTATTCTAAAGAACAACTAGAGCGCTAACAGTCCTACTTATTACAAAGGTATAGCACACCTGGAGCCATCGTGATGGGAATAAAGTGGTAACTCTTAAAACATTTAATTTAAAAAGGAACAAAATGAGGGGGTATATTTTGCCATATGAATTATGATTAGTGCTACAGAAAGAAAGATTAGGGCACATTTTGAGTGACTTCTCAAACCCTCTTCAATTTCATTAAAAAATTCTGACATACAGTCTCCCAAGATGGCCACCAGAGACAAAAGAGCCTAAATGTAGCCCAAATATCACCCAGATGTACCCCAAGTATAGCCCAATGACAGAATGTCCCAGAGTGTTCTAAAGAACAACTAGAGCGCTAACAGTCTTACTTATGACAAAAGTATGGCACACCAGAAGCCATCTTGATTGGAATGAAGTGGTAAGTCTGAAAACACTCAATTTAAAAAGGAACAACATGAGGGGGTTAATTTTGCCATAGAAAGTTTGATTAGTGCTTCAGAAAGAAAAATTAGGGATCATTTTGAGTGACTTCTCAAATCCTCTTCTATTTCATTAAAAAAATTCTGACATGCAGACTGAAACATGCACTTTGAATACCAGCAGCAGACGTCCCTGGTGAGCAGTAGCTTTACTACAGTGATCTAATGTGCAACTAGAGTGCTAACATTCAGAATTTATGGCAAATGTGTGACACATCTGAATGCCTTCTTGATGGAACCAAAGTAAACAAGCATTGAAAATGCAATAGAACTCGCCCTCGTTTAAGTTAAAGCCATTCTGTTTGTAATGAGGTGGCTTTTTAGCTTTGCTTTTATTAGTGTTTTTTCAACTTTCATGTAAATAACATGCATCTGTATGCATATAAGTATATGTATGCATGCATTTATGTTTGTATTTATATAGATATACAGATGATATATGTTTATATATGTATGTATATATATATATTCACTGAAAAAACCATAGGTTATAGATCATATATAGTTAGGAATTAGCATTTACAAAACCTTGAAAATTCACTGAAAAAACCATAGGTTATAGACCATATATAGTTAGGAATTAGCATTTACAAAACCTTGAAAATTCACTGAAAAAACCATAGGTTATAGACCATATATAGTTAGGAATTCGCATTTACAAAACCTTATTTTACTCACACAAAACCATTGAAATTCCATATATAGTTAGTTGCACTAACTATATATCGCGCACCCGCAATCCACTGCTGATGATGTCACATATTACATCATTCATGACATGGTCAGTGACATCACTGATGACATCACTGATGACATCTCAAATGACATCACTGATGACATCACTGATGACAACATCCAGTGACTGTATGTTTCTGTAAAGTTAAAATATGTCTTACATATTGAAGAATGAGTGGATGTATAAGTGTCTGGATGAAGTCAGGTAGGTGCATGACTGACTGTATGAGTGAGTGATTAAATGTGTCTCACTGAGTGCATGGGTTAGTGACTAAACTGTCTTAATTTGTGCATCATTATGTCTGTTGTTCTGTAAACTGTTGCATGTGTTGATAAGTAGCTATATGAGTAACTATATGGGTTATTGATTGGTTGCCCAAGTATTTGTATGGGAGACTCAGT
This sequence comes from Lissotriton vulgaris, assembly GCF_964263255.1. NCBI lineage: Eukaryota > Metazoa > Chordata > Amphibia > Caudata > Salamandridae > Lissotriton > Lissotriton vulgaris. The sequence goes on from NC_141697.1 coordinate 264,151,479, forward strand.
GTGTGTGTGGGTGGCTGGGAGGTGTATGACTCTGTGCATAGATGTGTGAGCAGTTGATTCACTAGATGTATGGTTTCAAAAGTGCATGTGGAAACAGCTGTATGGGCGGTTGACTGTGTGCATGAGTGTATTGGTGAGTGAATGGATATCTCAGTGCTACATGTCAAAGTAAGTACATATGTAAAACACAGTACATGTGAGAGTTGACATATATAAATAACTGTGCATAAGAGCCAGTGAATGTGTGAGTGGCTGTATGGATCATTGTGAACTTGTATCAGGGATTGTATAAGGGAGTAAATATGTGTTAGTATATGTTTGAATAAGTAAAGTTTGTATAACTGTATAGTTGAGGAAATGGAGGTGTGATTGATTCTTTGCATGACTGACTAGGTGTGTGAGTAACTCCATGGATGAGTGACAGTCTGTGAGTGTCTGTTTACACTGATTGTATCTAAGGTTATATTAGAGTCTGAAGAGGTTCATCGTATTATCACATGAATTATATCATCAGTGATGTGATCAGTAATGTCAAATGAGATGTCATCAGTGATGTCATCAGTGATGTCATTTGAGATGTCATCAGTGATGTCATTTGAGATGTCATCAGTGATGTCATCAGTGATGTCACTGACCATGTCATGAATGATGTAATATGTGACATCATCAGCAGTGGATTGCGGGTGCGCGATATATAGTTAGTGCAACTAACTATATATGGAATTTCAATGGTTTTGTGTGAGTAAAATAAGGTTTTGTAAATGCGAATTCCTAACTATATATGGTCTATAACCTATGGTTTTTTCAGTGAATATATATATATATGTGTGTATATATATATGTATATATATATATATATATATATATATATATATATATATATATATATATATATATAGATAAACACCGGCTTTCAAGTAATGTTGTACTTAACAATATATATATATATATATATATATATATATATATATATATATATATATATATATATATATATATATATATATATTGTTAAGTACAACATTACTTGAAAGCCGGTGTTTATCTAATGCCATGATATTCAAATTACGGTCCGAGGGCCACATTCGGTCTTCCTGACCTTTACATGCGGCACCCTGAGTAGCAGCAGCACTGGGCTGCTGTTTACTCGACTCAGCACTAACATTTAAATAATGCTAAATATACAGCAAGCACTTAATTCAGGGTTAATTGCAGTTAAACAAAAGGAAGTAACTACACCCATAACTTTAGGAACACCGTCATTTTACCTTAATGAATCAAATTGTAGTAGTGCATTCAGAAGTAATTTTTTTAAGTGTGTTTTCATCCATGAATTTAGAAACATTCATGCTTCCCTCACGCGCCCTCCACCCTGACAACAATCCCCTTAGTGATTACATCCAAATATAGGAGATGGTTTTGTACAGCATGCATCCTGAAGTCATGTTTTTCGAGGTCCTTGTATATGTGATCGTGAAGAAAAAGGAGAAAAATTGAAATAAAACTATTGCACAGGGTCACATAATTTGGTGAAGTGGTGAAGTGGTGAAGCCATGATTCATCCCATGTTTTCTGGTTTCACATTGGGCAATTGAGTTCAGCCACTATCTATACATGCTTCACTTCTACTACCACTACCTCCACCCCCACTTTACACGTCCCTGCTGGCATTAGTGCGGCCCTCGTTCACACCAAAGGCCAGACTTTGCAGCCCCAGGAAAATGGTTGTGAGTCCCCATGATCTAATGCATTTTTAATCTGCATATACTACCAGCCTTTATGCATCTATATACCTTCCATGTACTTGAGGATCTATATATTTATTGATTTTCTTCTAATTTAGCATATCCAATGCACTATCCTATTTCTCACTCTTTACCACTCTCAATATATCCTCTACTTCCACTCTCTCATTCATCCCGAACCCCATTCCACTACTATGATCCCCAAAATAACCCTTCCTAAACTCTTCGCTACTCTACCCCTCCTTGCATCATCTCATACGTCTTTTACTATTCCAATCCCCCAAAACAAGCCTTTTTTAAAACCTTCCCTCTGACTCTTCCTCCTCTACCTCCCTTTTATTCATCGCAAGGCTCCTCCTACTGCTATGAGCTCCAAAACAAAAAAATAAAAAAAAGATTTCTAAATCCTTCCCTCTCCTATCCCTCCATTATCCTTTTCAATCCAAATAACAGACTAACATATCCACCACTCAAATTACTTTCATATTTCACTATACTAATTCACCACTAAGACTTTATGGGTTGCGTAGTAGCGTGCTACTCGCCAAAAAAGCACTTCAACATACCCATCAGGGTAGCAAGCGCTTTTTTAAATGCAAACCTTTTCCCTATTCAATACCTCCACTATCCTTCTCAATCCAAATAAGTGACTAACATATCCACCGCTCAAATTACTTTCATATTTCACTATACTAATTCACCACTAAGACTTTATGGGTTGCGTAGTAGCGTGCTACTCGCCAAAAAAGCACTTCAACATACCCATCAGGGTAGCAAGCGCTTTTTTAAATGCAAACCTTTTCCCTATTCAATACCTCCACTATCCTTCTCAATCCAAATAAGTGACTAACATATCCACCACTCAAATTACTTTCATATTTCACTATACTAATTCACCAGTAATCCTTTATGGGTTCCGTAGTAGCATGCTACTTGCCAAAAAAGTGCTTTGACGCCTCGTCAGGGATAGTAAGCGCTATATAAATGCAATTACAATACATCTTGGGTCATCCCACAAGTGCATTTTGGTGTCACTGGTTTTCTATTGGCTGTTTAGGATGTGACCTCCACCTCCTTTGGAATGCGAGAGAGACTAATTCACTGTCTTTGAGTGGGTTAACAGCACGGACGACAGAGATCTGACTAAACCATCTGAAAAAAGGATGTTTCTGAAAAAAGGGTTGCTTTATTTTCTGCAGCATCCTTTTTCATATGTTTTGGTACAAATCACTCCCCAGGGCTTCGGCTTCGATCGCTGCCCGATTATAAACATGGTTGCCATCTTGTAACAGTATTCTTTTTACTTTATTATTTTGTACCATTCCAAGATAATCCCAGTCTATATAATAACCACTGCGCAGCACAGTTGCCCTTGAGGGTGACTGCTCACACACAGCCATCTGAAAAACAGATGCTACCAAAAAGGAAAGCAACCTTTTTTAAAGCTTCTATTTTGCTGAGGTGTTTGCCAGTACTAAAACAAGGATTGGTAAAGCTAACAGTATTCTTCACAAATGCCAAACCTATTGGCTTTTCCAGTGGTTGTTTTAAATGGGTAGGCATTGTATTTTTAACATCCTCTAGCTTTTACACGGTCGGCGATGCAGCTTTGTTATTATATTTTGATGATGAATGTCTTTATGTTGGATGGGTCAATTGAAATGGAGATGTAACTTTCATTTTGAGACCCTATCATGATAAAGCTTTAAGATTGATTCAATTATCAGTGAATCTACTGCACACTATTTCCCCTTCTCTCCTACATCCCGTTATCAAGAGGGTAAAAACATGTTTTATACCATGTGTGTTAGGTTGGCTGTCTCTTTAAAGGAGAGACCAGCTTTATGCATATTATCTTTCCCAACCCTTTCTCCTAGCTGTTCCTGGACATCACAGTGAGGTCCCTTTTCTATTCACAGGTCACACTCTGGCTGATTACCTCATAGCTGTGACTGCCCTGAGAATGCACATTTCCCACTCCTCCTCTAACCTCAATCACCTATGCCACACCCAAATTGTAGATTAGAGACGAAAAGAGGAGGCGGAGCCGAGTGGGAGGATGAGTGGTAGAAAAGGAAATGGTGGGAGGCTATTAGAAGAAACAAGAATATATCTGGGGAGAATGCGTAGGCGCCGGTGACCTGTAATAAAACCAAAATACCAAATGCAGTTCACTAGGTCAGCACTGATATGTGCACCCCGGTGCCCAGCGCACCTATGTATGTATGTATGTATGGTACCAGTGCTTTAAATGGAAAAAAACAAGTGCAGGTGCTCACCAAAAGTAGCGGTGGACTGGGGGTGGAGTGTGGGGCGGGCCTAGGGGCGGACCCAGGGTCAGGGTTAGGTTTTCAACCTTACCAAACTTTATATGCAAGAAATCCAAATACATTGTAAGAAAATCTGAAGTATCTGTCTAATGGTTATGACTCTAATAATCATTTATAAAGCATTTACTAATAAGGGTATGTTCAAAACTGTCCCAGAATTTTGCCATCAAAGCTTTGCATGCTGGAATTTTAAGAAACCCGTACTTATAATGAAAAAGGGGAACTACAAGTCCCAACATGCAAAAGCATTACCAGCTAAAATCTATAACTGTCTGAAAGTCTAAGGCCTTCCATGGAGCTGCCTGTCATATTTGGATTATGAATGGTTTCCCATACGAAACAAGCGGTTTAAATGCACCAAACCACAAGAAATTGTGTGCCTTAAAGGTGTTTTTTTTGTTTGAGGGTACTCATAGAACTGGTGGCAAGTGCAGTGATTTACATTCAAGTAACAATATCCTAACTTACATTTCTGATGAACTAACATTTTCAGTCATTTAAAACAATGGCATGCTAAAAAGCTGTACTGCCCTGAAGAATGTGCCCAACACCCTCGTCCATTAATTTTATGGTGGTCTCTAAACTCCTACTGTGCAGGATCAAATGGTAAACAAAACCCCCTGCCCCACACAGCTGCCCGAAGACTTGCAGAGCAGCAGACAAGATTGCTTTGTCCTGGTGACATGTGCTGCTGTTCTGGCGCTCCTATGCGATCTCAGCCCATGATTTCAGAATCAGAGCGGGTCGTGTGAAAAGTGCTGCCTAGGCCACGTGCATCAGGGCAAGGCCCCCACGAGTACCACTACTCTCCTTGTCCGAGGAGAAGTTCCGGTACTCAAGGGGCAAAAATTAAAAAGTGCTGGTACTCCGTACCGGTGAGTACTGGTCCATTTACACATCTCTATATAAGAGTCTTTAGTGCGCATATATATCTTGGAGTGCTGGGTTTCCTTGTAAATGAAGGATAATAGTAGAGTCATGTGGGTGTGGCTAGATATCTGTGGCAAGATTGGATCGTCCCCAAGAAGGATATGAGCATAACAACTGGAACGTTTTTGTGTGCAGGTGACAGGTGCAAAGACGTGCATATATGGGCTGAGCATGCATGATTTGGAGAAATCCGTGTGTGTAAAAGGACAAGAGTGGTAGAGTCTTGTCAGGGTGGTGTAGAGGTTGTGAGTGTGTGCACGTGTTGTGTTTGGCTTGTGTGCAGTGTGTTTTGGAGAATCCGAATCTTAAAGAGGCATATGTATAGCAGTGTAGAGGTCTGTGTAAATGCAGAAGTTGACTAGAAAGCTGTGTATCTACGTGTATGTGCATATGAGCTTGTCTAGAGAGGCGCGTGCTTTGTATGTGTGTGAGAGGATGCAGTGTTTATAGGAAGTGCGCATAAAAGAGTTCTCTGAGCAGCAACATCAGGAGGTGGTGGGAGATTCTAACTGATTGGACGTGGTACAAGGCCCCCTTGTTCACGCTCTAGCTTTCTGCACTGGATCTTATTTTATACCTTTCACTCTGGGAGTTCCCAACGAGCCAGAAGTTCTTAAAGGGCCCTTCTTATTAAAGGACACCACCCTGTTCTTAATACCCAACCCTGCCTCACCAACAATCCCCCACAGTTAGGATCGCCTCCTTTGTCTCAAAAAAACATACTGACCATTTTCGAAAGGTCCAGGAAGTGGTGCTTGAATAAGAGTTTGTGTAAAATTCTCTGTATTCTTATTTAACGCTGCATTTCTGCCACCAGTTGCTTTGAAAATATTTAGGAATAGTCTGAACAGATTTAGACTATTCCTATTCCTTTATATTTCATCTTGCATTTTTTGCTCTAAGTTCAGGTTTAACATTGAGAAAAATACTGGATTTTAATGATTTATTTACATTATTTTTGTCTAGCTGTCTTGGCATGCACATGCTGGTGAGTTTGGTAAACTACTGGTCAGATGGCAACCCGATCCACAATAAAGATTGTAATGTATTATAGAATGTGTATAACACTGAATACCTCATGTGGGGTGCTCAAGTGCTTATTCATTTAGTTATACTACATTTGGGGTTGTAAAAGGGTTGTCTTTGATTTAAACCTATGTGGGAAGGGTTACCATATCATGCATGATGACTGCTGAGGTGTGGTTATCGTCATAGCGGAATGATGGATGCAGAAGTATGAAAGATAGATGCACATTTTTCATTTTTAATAATTTGTGATTATGTTGTCAGCTCTGATTTACTCTTCTGGCACATTTATTGGTAGGTTATCGTTTCAGTTCTTAACCGGATTTTCTTTGCTGGCTGTGGTAGGAGGTCATATCGATAAGAGAGGTAATGGGGAAATACTGGCACCCTCCCAGGAGCAGATGAATGAAACTCACCTGACATAGCAGGTTTGCTCAGAAACAGAGTGAAATGTATTTATTGGTACCAAAAGCATGCATCATTGCTAATTTGCAAGGAAGAAGTCAGGTCTCCTGTCTTAGGGGCTCTCACACCGCTTCTTCCCAGAGTGGCTGGTTTCTGGGTGCTATATAGTTTAGTAATGCCATGTCAGCGGAACTAGAATAAGGCACCAAGCCAAATATGGCTAATATGGATGTGCGATGTCTGCACCATGCAAATTATAAACAGCCAGATATGGGCTAATCAGAAAGGCTGGCTCTGCACTGTGTAAGCAACTTGCACAACCAGATAAGAAAACTTATGATGACGTCAGGACAAGGAAAGTGACCTTTAAGGCTGATTCAGAATAGCTGCTGGAGCTTGTCCAGGCAAGGTCAGATATGAAGCCCTTTGGAGCTCTGGGCATCATGTTAGTGTAAGTGCATAAATATGAATTTAAATGGATTTACATATATATTTTGCAACAATCCTCCCTTTAGGATAGACCTATCTAACATTAGTGTAAAACCAATATATATATTTGTATATATGAAGGAAACATTAGTTACATATCTTTGGATGGCATTACACAGTGTTTGCATAAAATGCATATATTGTCACATTAATACATCCTGATGAGATCATTATTATATCAGCATGCTGTTGTGATACCAGCAGCATACTCATAATTAAGTGTCCAACAAATATTGTTTTCTCTGTGCAATGCATAGTGCTACAGTGTCACTTAGGGCCAGATGTAGGTCACCAAATACCGGTCGGTAATGGCCGATTTCGGCCGTTACCGACCGGTATTTGGTGATTGAGATGTGAGGGCCTATATTTTACAGAATCAGTAAATTTACCGATTCGGTAAATTTACCGATTCTGTAAAATACCGAATCCTTAAATTTACCGAATCAGTAAATCTATATGTAGGTGGCACTGGAAACAGTGCCACAGGCCCCTAAGAATTCGTTATTTACCATGTAATACTATTGCATGGTAAATAACGAATTCCTGTGTAGATGCACATCTGTGTATGTACACCTGTGCCATGTGGCACACATACATGCCCTGAGGGCATGTATGTGTGTCACATGGCACACACGCCTGAATCAGGGGTGCAACAGGGTGTCAAAGTGACACCCTGTCCCCCTTGTAAATTCGGTAATTTTACCGAATCGGTATTTACCGATTCGGTAATTGACATTGGTTCCTATGGGCCTCAAGGCCCATAGGAATCAATGGCAATTACCGAATCAGTAAATACCGATTCAGTAATTACCGAATGTTACAGATTCGGTAAAAAAATCGGTAAAAATACGTACATAGCATTTACCGATTTGTAAATACCGAATCGGTAAAATTCGGTATTTACGAATCGGTAAATGCCATTTACCTACATCGGGCCCTTAGTCACTCAGTTCCCAGGCACTCTCTGCAAGTGTCAGTAATTTAAAGGCACGCAGTGAGCGGTCATCTGCTTCTCCTCCTGGTCCGCAGTCGTCTTGTTCAGGGGTGGTTTCACGGACCTGCCCTGCGTTGTCCTCTTCAGTCTATTTTTCTTCAGGTGCAGACCATCTCCTTTCTTCGAGACTGCGTTGTGTACTTCACCCAACAGCATTAGTCTATGGTGCGTCCCTCTGACACTTTATGATGGGCCCCCATGGACCGTAGAAATGGTCTGGTCTGTCCTCTTCTTGACTGCTGTGTTACTCAGGTCCTCTGGTGACAGATGGTCATCAATTTCTTGTATCGTGATCTCAGGTGTTGTGGTGCTGCCCTGCATCTTGTCCCCTCAATCCATTCATGGTGTTGGTTCACCGTCTGCGGTCCAGTCTACCTAGAACTAAAAGAAACAGTTTTTATTTTTATCACCATGTCTTCATAATCGCTTTAGAAGTCTTTGCCACATTGCAGGCAGTACAAAAGTCAGTGCATCAGGCAATTTCAGGCCTGGTCATTCAGTTACCTTTACTAATAATTTGTTTTTTGTTTATTTTTATTTTGGAGTTCATTTAATCCTCCTGGCTTCAAGTTGGAGGTTGGTATGGGGTATACATGTTATACTTTATTCCCCAAAACAACCTCTTTAGCATAAATGTAGTCACTAAGTGATCTCCTTCTGTCGCCCTGGTGGACCACTAACCTTAGAGACCTGGCTTTCCTGAAGCACTGCGCCCCAGTTGCTGCATCATTCTTGCCTGTTAGACACACCTCCATCCATTTTGAAAACATATCCTCCCGCACTAGCAAATAATTCAATCCATTCATTGGAAAGCAACATACATCTGCGCATTCATCCTCCCTTGTGCAATATCAGAGGGTCCCTGCTCCAGTCTTGTAAGGGAAAGGAACATACTGCGTGGGGACACAGGCATCTCATCCTGGTAGGCCCATACTCTCTTCATTATCCGGCTCCCATCCATCATCAATCCACCCTCTATGTTCATCTGGTGTTGCAGACCATTGTTCTTCCTTTACATTAGCTTGATTTTTGGGAATGCTTTATTCATTAGCTCCATCTGTACTGGCTATAAAATGCATTCATTTAATGCTGTGTCAGCGATGGCATCACCTTTGGCTAACTTAGTATTAGCTCCTGTGTAGGCTTCACATTTTATTACCGCTATCCTGGTGTATAATTTTAACAAGATCATTACAAAAGTACCATTTTGAATAAGGACCTCCTGCTTCTGTTATGAATCCATGATACTTAAACAGCTGGCCACAAATAAGAACTGCAAAGCATAATGTGAGTTAGTGTAAATGTTAGCAGTTTTACCCTTGACTAGTATTCATGCTTTTGTTACAGCATACAGCTCATCTTATTGGGTAGATGTTCCAAGTGGTCGAGCTGCACTTCAGCTATTGCTATAGCATACCCTACTCTGTAATCAGTGTCTATCAGTCTGCTGGAGGAACCATCAGTGTACCAGTGATATAGTCTGTGTTTTATGGTGTCTATCTTGGCGTGTTGCCTATTTCTACAATCACAACACCAACTTACTTAGGGGTCTTATTTTATTTTTATTTTATTTTATTTATTCTAGAGTTTTGTATAGCGCGAATAAGACCCGTGGGTATCAGAGCACTTAACATCGAGGTAGGTTACACATTGACAGTACAATATCAATTATAAAAACAAACAGATATAAGGTAAAAGAAACTATGGCTATGAGGGGTGCCTAAATATATATAATCCAAACACATGTGCAATTAGCATTAAAAGGTGAGAAAGGCCTAGCTTATATCACGATCCTTAACAATAGATAAGGTGAGGTAGAGGTTAAATAGTTTGGCTGTGAAAAACAGCTATGGGTTCACATAGGACTGTGGTAGCGATCAGGATACAGCCGAGGCTTGTGTGTGGAGTCAGTCTCTTGTCAATGTTAGTATTCATGAAGAGGGCCACCCTTCAGCTGATGTAAATGTTCATACCAGCGATCCGTCGGCTTCCCTATGCAGGGTATTTACTCATCATATGGCTTTTCAATTCCCGTTTGAATGTTACAATATTTTGTATCTTCCTAATGCTTGGAGGGAGTGAATTCCAGACTCTGGGGGCAGCTCCAGAGAATTCTCGACCATAGGTCTTTTTCTTTCGGAAGATGGCTGGCCTCAACGGCAGCTCCTTGGCGCTTCTAGCTGGTCTGTTTCCTCCCGATAGCTTAATTTTCTTGGCTAGGTATACTGGCGTGTTATAGTGCACCGCTTTGTGAGTAATACATGCTATCTTCATTCGAATTCTGGCCTCATAAGGTAGCCAGTTTAGTGCTTTCAGGTGAGGAGATATATGATCAAATTTCCTAGATCCAGTGATGAGTCTTGGCGCAGCGTTGAGACAAGCTTTTAGTGGTGCTGTGGATGTTTTAGGTAGGCCAGTTAATGTAGAGCAACCATATTCGATCCTGGATATGACTAGAGATTGTATAGCCAATTTTAGATCTGCCTCTGAGATGAATGGTTTTAATTTTCTTAAGTAGCTCAGATGGAAGCGGGCACTTTTCGCCATTGAATTAATGTGGGCTTTCATGTCGAGGTTCTCATCTAATATGATTCCTAGTGATTTAGCTGAGTTGACTAGGGTTGGTGTGCAGTTTAGCGCAGTCACCAATTTGGTCCATTCCTTTACTTCAGGGTGGCTCCTTGAAGGTGAAATTAGCAAGAATTCTGTTTTCTGGGCATTTAATTTCAGATGATTCGTAGTTAACCATTGCAAAGCCATCTTTAGTGTCTCATTCATTAGATCTATGTCCTCAAGGGAGGCGATCTTTAAGTATATTTGCGTGTCGTCTGCATACATGTGGTAGGATATCTTTGATTTCCGAAGAATGTCTGTAAGAGGTTCGACATACAAGTTGAATAGATCTGGGGATAGTGTTGAGCCTTGCGGGACCCCAATTGCATTAGGACAAGGGGGTGAGATTGCTTGGTTAACCAGGAATCATTGAGTTCTGTTTCTTAGGAAAGAATTGAACCATCTCAGCACATTTCCGGACAATCCCATCCTGTCCTGTAGCCTGGTAAATAGTGCTTCATGATTTACCGTGTCAAAAGCAGATGACAGGTCTAGGAGAATCAATAGGCATGCTTGATTTTGGTCTAGGGCTTGTAGCGCGTCATCGACAATATGCAGGATCGCTGTTTCCGTGCTGTGCCCTGCTCTGAACCCTGATTGGCATTCGTCTAGTAGGGAGAACTTGGTGATGTGTTGATTCAATTGGCTCTGCACGCATTTCTCAATTAGTTTGGCCAGTAAAGGGATGTTGGTTACTGGTCGATAGTTATCCGGATCTGATGCATCCGCTGTCGGTTTTTTGATTATTGGCACTACTTGTCCTGTTTTTAGGCAGTCGGGGAGGATCCCTTGTGTAAGTGAAGCGTGTATTATTTTGGTCCAGATTGGAACCCCAATGTGGCTGATTTCTCTTACACATTTTGCAGGTAAAGGGTCATGATAGCGGTTGTTTGGTCTGATTTTCGACAGCGTTTTGGCGATCTTGTCCTGGTCATATAATTCAAATGTGTCCCAGTTTGCTTTATTTTTTGTCTTACTACTCTCTGTTGTCACACAGGCCTCGCTCGTCGGCAAAGGTTGGGTCGGGAGGATAGCCGCGGCGTTTGAGAGCTCTACCTCTAGCGATTTGGTCTTCTCAGAGAAAAATGTGGAGAATTCCTCGCAGCTTAAGGGAGTTTTTGAGTTCTCTTGAGTTGATTTGGCTAGTTTATCTGATTGCTGCTTTAGGATCTCGAAGAGTTTTCGTGGTCGGTTTTTGGCATTGTCTAGTTCTGCTCTTATAAATTCTTTTTTGGAATTGATTACCTTTTTGTTATATTCGTTTCTGATTTTTCTGAGGGCTTTCAACTCTGGTGAGGAAGGATGTTGTCTCCATTTTCTTTCGGCTGTTCTCAGTTTGCGCCTGTCCTCATTCAGTGACCCACTAAACCAAGGATTCTTTGGCTTATCTGTGACTCTTGTCAGTTTTAGAGGCATGGTGTCATTGACGATATTTCCAATTGAGGTTATGTAGTGATCAGTCAGCTCGTTTACATTCTGCATGTCGTTAGGTGGCATTAAGTCTCTCTCGCAGCTTTCGACCAATAGCTCAATATTCGCCTCTTTTATATCTCGGATCAATTTTTTGGACTTGGGGGGCTGCACAGTTCTACCCTTTTTCACTGTGGGAATCACGAATGTTATGGCGTGATGGTCAGACCAGTCACACGGATTTATAGCGCGGATTGATGTCTCTTTGTTTCTTGAAATAATCCAATCTAAGGTCGCTCCTTGCGCGTGAGTAGGTTGGGTGCATGCTTGTGTGAGGTTTAGTTCGGCGAGGAACTCTTTAAGCGAATTAACCAGTTTGTCATTGCCGTCGTCCCAGTGTAAATTAAAGTCTCCCAGGAATATGTTGTTGGCATCTGGATTGGAGTTGGCTGTTATGATCTCTATTAGTTGCTCTGTGAACTTTGCGTTATCTCCTGGTGGATGGTAAAATGCATGCAAGTTGCATTTTTGATTGCTTGATGATCTTATATTCAGACCAAGGTATTCACAAGATTCTAGGGGGTCGGCTTGGATCAGGTTGACCTCTATCTCTGATCGGTGAATGCAGGCTATACCTCCTCCTATTTTCCTTAGCCTATCTAATCTCACAATGTTATAGTGAGGTGGTACTAAGAGATCAATGGCGGGAGAGGATGATTCCTTTAGCCATGTTTCCGTAAGGATTGCCAGGTCGATTTCCTTATTGATGATGAGGGCTGCTATGTCTGATGCATGTTTGGTTGCCGAACGACAATTGAGTAGAAGGCAATTCAAGGGTTTATCTGAGTTAAGGAGGTTCCCATTTTCGGATTCCGTTGCTGTTAACTGAATATGTTGTAGGTTGAGGTGGATTGCTTTTCTGTCATTCTTTCTGGATGTTCTATTAGAATCAATTGGTACTGTTTTGATTCTCTCCTCACTCCCCCGGCCCGGTTGTTCATAGGTTCGGAGTAAGGCCAGGGTTTCTTCGTTTGACAAAGGGTTTATCCTGTCTGGTCTATTGAGCCTGTTTTTTAGAGACAAGGCCATCTCGTCATTCCTTTTTTGTGCGGAGAGTACTAGATTCTGGATATGGGAGACCTTGGAGTGCGTGCTTACCGTCATCTCCCACATTTTTTCGATTGCATGTGAGATTTTCATCGAGCCTTGTGCCAGGTTGCCTACTATTTTCTGGAGCTCCTTAATTTCTTTCTGGTTTCGGGGTGATTTCTTAGGGAGGATTGACCTGCCAGTTCGGGTTGTGCATTTTGCTCTTCTCCGTAATTGATCTGTTCTCATTCTCACAGTTCTATCCTTTGTATCCTTGGTTGGGTTGTCGCTTCTGATTCTATTTGAGATGTCGTGTGTTATCTATGTTGTGTAATGCAAGTATTGAATTTGTGGGTGGGGATCTATAAGACTCTGGTATCAAATTCGAGAGAGGTATCGGGTCATATAGTGACTCGCTAGGAGCTGAAGTATCCTCTTCAAGCAAATTCGCACCGAATGGTGGCGGCATCAACTCTTCCCTTTGGACCTGGACCTACTCTTCGTTAGCCAGATTGGTAGACCTCTCTGTTTTTTCTGTCTCGTTCTCTGGGGTTGCCATCTCAATTTCAGTTATATCTCCAAAGCTGGAAGTTTGAGTGTTATGGCCCCCGGTTCGGTTGACGTCTCTAGTTGTAGTATCATTGTTGTCAAGAGTGACTTCATGTGGGGTCATGGGTAGTTGGTATCTTGGTCTCTCCAGAGTTTCTTTTACTATTAGGAAAGTCTTTTCAAATTCCTCAAGGTCCCTATTGGCTGCTTGTATCAGCACTATTCCCGTTTTATATAAAGTGATGCATAATTCTGCATTGCATCTTTTTGATGGGGAAGTCATTATTTTTGTGCCATGAGGGATGTTTTTCATAGCTTTTATGAACAGCATTTCTGTGAGGGCATTGCACCATTTCGCTGTTTTATTTGTGTAGAAAATCAAGTCATTCATTATGGTGCCTTTAACCCTATCAAAGTATGGGTCAGCGAACATTATGTCCGGGTTTTTTCTCAAGGTGTTATGTTTGAACTTTTTGGCAGCATTTTTGGATAGAGTAGGAGGATATTTTATACTCTGTGCTTTGGGGCCAGTCGTCGCTCGGTATCTATCATCCATTTTCCCTTCCTGTTGTAAGTCTTATGATGATTTGTTCTGAATTGATCGCTTGCAAGTGTACAGTGGTAGTCAAAGGATTAGAAAATAGATCAAGTACCAATATTTCGTGGTAAGTATAGTTTCCTCTGCTATACTCTAGTTATACCTTTATAGTTGCGTTACCAGGCCATAGGAATTAGTTTAACTATCCCTTATTGAGTTAAGAGAGGTCTGGTGTAGAGCTAGCCGTTACAAGATGTCCGCCGTTTCTTTTTCTGTTGTTGTTCTGTGGGGGAGTGCACTTTCTTACTTTCCCATCCTGTAGTTAGTCCCCTTTCACTTTTACTCATCAGTTATGGGTTTAGGATGGCTCCCTTCCCTGTCTCGGTATGTCGACAGTCCCCTCTCAGTGTCTATGCCCCTGGGTTGATGTTCTTTGCTGGCAATGTGGCAATGTGGATAGACCATTTCTTTCCCCTTCTCTGCTCGTGGTCTGGGTTTGCTCCTCTCACATTCATTATGGTCAAACCCACTCCACTGTTCATGCCAGGATAAATCTCTTGCCGGTAATTATAGGCAGTACCGAGGGGATCGTATTAATGTGAAATGTCTTGTCTTGAGCGGCCGCCATTTTAGGGTCAGGCGTGCCGCTTTCTCCTTCTCCTCTCAGTTCCACCCGATTTGTTTCTCCCTTGTGTGTAAAAAGGGAGGGGTGGCAGCGCGGTGGGGTAAGGGTGCTTGTACCTTGCCCGTCGTTCGCAGAGGCTGCTCCGCTCCTTCTCTTTACAGTGACCGGATCTTGCCCGCAGTCACCGGAGGTGCAGTCGCGGAAACCTCTTATTTCCCAGCACCAGAGGTGCAGTCGAGGAAACCTCTTATTTCTCAGTCCCGAGCAGCCCTGGTTGACATCAGATGGCTCCCAATGCCGTCGCTGTGGGTCCCAAGGCCGTCACTGTGGGTCCCTATGGGTCCGCCCTCCTTCCGAGTGTCCGTCGTCCGTGGAGTCCGATGAGCTGGGTCAGCCTAGTTGTTTACTGACCAGGTATGTTGTCTCCTGCGATTTTTAGCTCTGATCCTTCTGTTTTTACTCTGCTCTGTTCCTTCAATGATAGCTACGGTGATTCTAGGTCGCACTAAGGGTTATTCAGGGATTTATTCCATATTTGGAGATCCCTAACCCCAGAGCTCTTCCCTAGAGCTCTTGTCCGGCGGCCATCTTGGGGCCCATTCTGAGAGAATGGATCTCATCAGAATAACCTATTGCAGGTAATACTTTTGCCAAATTAACAGGTGGGCCTCGTATTATGACATTACAATTAGACAACATGGTGCCATTATAACCTGTGTGCCTGCCAGCAGAAAAATGTTGTGTTGATCCAGACAACAACCATACTAAATATGGCATCTAGACAATGTCAGGTGTAGTCCAACACAATGAGAGCTGAGCTGTCCTCTCCACCATCACAGCTGCTGATCCCTAATCACTGCAGAAAGCAAAATCACATAGTTGTGGGCCACCGGACTTTTTTTTCCAGCTGGGTCAGCACACCACTGGCATCACCACTTCATTTGCAAAGTTATTTTGCTCTGAAACAGAAATGGATAGGCAGTTTGTAGTCAGGCAGTCCACATGAGGGCGCAGTACACAATGTCTCTTTCAATTTATTGAAACAGTTTGCAAGTTCATTAGTCATAGCATCTGCATTCATGGACCCATTGATGGCAGCAGTTCATTATCCCCAGGAAGGATATCATTCCCTTCTAGGTGGGCAGGAGCTGAATGCCCTGAAACAATTTTATTCTGTCAGGTGGCATGCGACTGTACCTTGGAATATCACAAAACCCAGGTAAGTTGCCTCTTTTTGGCAGCACTCGCATTTTAACAATGAGGCTTCTCTTCTGTAGCAGAGCTACAGTGTCTTTTTCACAAGCCTCAAGTAATGGAGATGTCACAAGGAGGTCATCAGCCTACTGCAAGACGGTGCTACCACCTTCCAGGCATAGGTGGTCCAAGTCTCTCTTTACTGCCTGCGTATTGACATTTGGACTCGCATTGAACGAAGTGGACTGGGTTTTCCAGCATGACGGCAAAGAGGCTTTCACCCTGTGGATAGACTCCACTGCTAAACCCCACTGAGTTGAAAAAAATACTCTGTCTCTTCAGGTTTAAATAATAATATAGTACAGGTGTCAGGCACAACAGGCTCTAAGGGAACCGCAAGTTCATAAGGTAATCACTTTATGGGGACAGCATGTTTTCCCCATCCTCTCTTTTTTTTAAAAAAATTTTTTATTCTTTTTAAATATCACTTAGGCTCTATCGCTTTATGGTGAGGGCATTTTTCCAAACCTCTCCGTTCCCTAGATCTATAACCTTATTGTTAGTTATGTGTACAAACATCCATTTCCTTTTCATATGTAACAAACTGAAGTCTAACAGCATCATTCATCATCTCGCAACACATCCACACGCGCTCTACAGGGGGTGCGTACAACAGAGAATCCTTACTGAAGCTGTAAGCAGTAAGTGCCCTGTTCTAACCTATCCTTCGGTATTTGTGAGTAAATTCCCTTTATTAAAAAAAATATATATATACTGCTGCAAAGAATGATATTTATATATATTAAAATTGTGAAGTGTATCCCTTAATCTCCCACGTTAGTGGAAACATCTTCCACCTTAGTGGAAACATGAGATTCTCCTTGAGCATGTCTGATATCTTCATCCTGAAACACTGTGCAACAATAAAACTGATACCATACTCTTATCTACTCTCTGGTATCTACTCTGCACCCCTTGATATTTCCTTTAGCTAATGGTACCTAAACAGATCTGCGGTGTCCAATCTAGTTCCAGGAAGGCTTAATCAAGGCCATAATTTCATTGTAACAACTAGGTAAATTATTCCATTTATTAAATGTAGCTAAATTACTAATGTCGATATCCTGAATATTATTATTTATTTTTAAAAACATCTTTTTATTGAACAAAAAGAAAAGGACATTACACAACTCGAAACTGACCAGAGCGCCTTGAGTGACTGCAAATATACACTTAGAGAACATAGACCTCCATATGAAACAATTAAGGCAAAATATAAAGAATGGGCTTAGGCGTCCTCCGGTTCCACACTGGCAGGATCCACATCAGGTAGTGTACAGATGTCACAAAACCCAGGTAAGTCGCCTCTTTTTGGCAGCACTCGTTCCAAACTCCCGAGATCTTACTCCACTTGCGGGGTCGCCCCCTTGACACATACACAGATCTCTCCCGGAACATACACCAATCGAGGTCCTCCATCCACTTCCCAACCGAGGCGCCCGAACAGCACCCCAGAGTTGTGCAATATTACGTTTGGCTTTCGCACAAGCAAGAGTGACCCAGAGTTTGCCATGACACGAGAGGTCGGAGGGCTCCCACACATTTAGCAAACATCGACACACCTCCAACTCAATCCGCACACCCCATACTTCACTCATCTTCAAATGTATCCTGGTCCAAAAGTCACGGACCTTCTCACACTCCCACAGAATATGAAAGAACGTTCCCGGCATTCCAAACCCTCTTCGACAATCTGCAGACACAGCCAACCCCATCCTCAACAATCCAGGACCCGTGGTGTAGGAATGGTGCAGAATCCTGAGTTTGACCAACAAAGTCTCATTGGGACCGCCACTACTCTAGGGGATGACTCCGCCTCCCTCCAATCTTCCTCATCCAGAACTAATCCATCTACCACCCCCTGTTCCCTGAGCTGTACCAGGGGATCCTAAGAATGGTTAATACGTTTTCTGTAGGTCAACGATATTGCTTTGGTAGGCAAATAACCATCCAACAGTCGGTCCTCCAGCGGGGAGGCCACCGGAGGTGTCTCGCCACTGGGGATTACAGCACGTAGGGCATGACTAACCTGAAGGTATCAAAACCGTTCAGTATCATGCAACTGGTACTTGGCCTGCAACTCCTCAAATGTCAACACCCTATTCTTACCCCACACATCTCGCATCTGTGTAATTCCAATCCAACCCAACGGTCAAACCTTTTAGTTTTCCACAGGTTACCCAACATCTCCGAGCTCCACAAAGGCGTAGCCAGCGTTATTCGCCCCGCCCATTTAAGGGCCCTGTTAGCCTCATGCCATACCCTCGTCGCCGTCGATGGAGGACCCACCAAAGGGAAGCTACCACTCTTCGCATACAACACTCTAGTATACTCTCCCCCGAGTACTTGGCCACGGTCCATCGCAAAGCCCGGGTCTATCGGCGAGCCATAAATTGCATGATTAATAGGAGCCAACTGGGACGCCCAATAGTATTTCCTGACATTAGGCAGACCTATACCCCGTCATACCAGGGCAACATAAATTTTGACAATGCAATACGCGGCCTCCCCTCCCACAGAAGGCCGCGCTGCAGCGATTCGATCTTGTTAAAATACGACGGAGGCACCGGGCCGAAGGAACTCTGCAGAGCAAACAAAAAGCGCGGGAGGGCCAACATCTTAAAGAGGACGTGCGGCCCAACAATGAGAGCGGTAAAGCTTTCCACCTTGCGACATCACCACGCAGTCTGGTCAAAGGGGGTAATAAATTCAAACTGAAGTGTACCTTGGGGTCCTTCGATATCTGGATCCCCAAATAACGAAAACTGACCAATTCCAGCTTCACCGGGCAGTTCACTGGCACTCTGGGTGATTCACCACTTAACACAGAGAGGACCGACTTCGCCCAATTAATAGCGAAGCCCGAGTACCTTCAGAAAATAGCAAGGATATTCATAAAAACCAACAGGGAACTGTGAGGGGAGGTCAAATACAACAGGATGTCATCAGCATACAGCGAAATCTTATCCTCCCATTCCGATGTCCAACGCAGTCCTTTAATCGAATCCTGAATATTATTAACATGAATTGAGCATTGATTTGACCTAATGTTCCTAGGCACATGATAGCCTCAGACATCAACAGAGCCAAGTTTATTTTAACATTCTCATAAATGAGCAATTTTTTAAGATGCTTTGAGCTTATTTGTAAATTACATGTAGTGTTTTATCCTACAATGCTAGAATCAGGAAATGTAATTAATACAAAGGAATTAAGTTGTTTAAACTACTCTTCAACATTACAAGCAGGTATTATATATCTATGTTTTTCTATTTAGAACTAGTGGCACTGGAGTGTGCATTTGCTTAACACGTGTTATTTGCTGTAGGCCAAAATAGAAGCAAATCTGCTGAAAAGGAATATGTTCCCCGTTCAATCATATACAGCCCTGTTTATTTATTTGTGTTATTATTACAAGGGCTATAGACTAAATGTACAACTTGCATTTACACAATTATAAATGTGCATGTATACATCAGGAAATGCTGTGATGCTTTCATTGTCTAATGTAGAAATCACACACTGTCACAGTGGCTAACCTCAGATAAAGTTTTAAAAAAGTAATCTATTTGGGAAGTGATCATAATGCACACACTACTTTCCTAATATTCACCATTTTAATGTGGTACAATAACATTTTTAACCATTTGGAGATAGAAATCTTAATGTGCACATTGAAATCTGAATGCACACTTTGCAAATATTGATTTTAAATCCATTTATTTATAACGCTTACAGAACTTCTTTTGAAACTAAGCACAAAAGCTTTACTGAAACATAGACATTTTCTTTCACTCTTTAGAAATAAGTAAATATTTACCATCAGAGCCACAAATGTGCTTCTTAGGAAAGAAAGTCCTGACTTTCCTCCTTTTTCTTTTATCCAAAATAATCAACTTATTTCAAACTTTCAAGACTATTTTTCTTAAAAGCACGGGCTTGTATGCTATTTGATACTAATGTAAAACCTAGTTGCCATGATCTTCCATTGGGCCGCCCTGTCTTATTTATCTAGCAGTGTGTTATGACTGGCAGGTGTCTTCTTCTACAGTTCTCAGGAGAGAAGGCAGCAGTTGGTGCTGGGAGTCAGCTCTGTTCATGCTATTAAAACCCAGGCATTCCAAGCCAGTCAAAAGCAGTGTGGTAAAAGGGAGGACACTTTTATTTGAGCATTTTACCGGTACAGCAGCCACCAAATACACGCCCAATGTGAATGCTTTTAATATTTAATATCATGTATCTAAGGAGAGTGCAAAGACTTTATTATTAGGATGATCACTGAAAGTAAATGTTGTAAGCTCTGACTTCACTACTGATGGTAGTTCCAGAATACATTTTGACACATGTTTTCAGAGTTTAATAATATGAGGCTATGTATAATGCTCCCAGAATGCTCTCTTATTATTTGCAGACGCTTGAAAGCAAGTGTGATTATTCTTTGCTTTCAAAATAAAACGTTCACAAAAAATGCAAGCAGGGAAAAAAAAAACAATGTAATATTTTAGGTACCATATCTTTGCGGCATTATTTAGTAACATGTTGATGTATGCTAGTATTTTCCAAAAATATTCATAATGGAACATACGTTTAACCAGTTTAAATACAATTATAGAAAACAAAAATAAACAAGCATTGGCAAAGTTAGGTCTGAAATTGGAGGTCAGTCTTTTGTTTTTTTGTCAAAGCGTTACTTTTTTAGGCATTGTTTTTGTAAAACCATATCAGTGTTGGATCTGCTGGGCCCTCCCCATTCTAATAAGCATTGGCAAAAGCTAAAATTGTTTTTTGGTCTCAAAAAGTACGCATTGCCACAGGAGTTTTGGGCATTGTACAAAACAACTTTGTGTGTCAATATGCTCCTTGTGAAAGAGCAGAATACTATCACTCACAGTGATGCCAGCTGATAGAGAGAGAGAGAGAGAGAGAGTGACAGGCAGAATTTTAATATACGCAAAAGGTCATGGCTAACACCAGGCCTAATTAGAGGCCCAATTATTAAAGAAAGTTTCAAAAGTCCATGTATGGTATATATCCTTGCATATATACGGTTTCCTTGAGTTCACAACAATTTACAGTAGTAGGCCAAGAAATATTACTCCTAGAAAATGTTTGTGAACTGCATTTTTCCATGAGCAAATTTGCATGTGTAGATTTGATCATGTAAAAATCTGAATGTTTCCAAGTTCCTTTGGTTTCCTCCAACCACTTTTTCCCTAACCCTGGAAGAAGTTTTACGTCTTCCATTGTCAAGAGTAAATTTACAACCTTTCTCATTATGCGAAAAGATTAGAGAAGAATTGGTGAAAACCCTTAAACATGCAAGTTAGTATGTTTGCACAGACTCAAAGGGCCTTTCAACCCTGGAACTATTGCTTACCACTAACTTCAGCCCCAGTATGTAAACCTACAGAAACGTGGCAACATAAGGGAATTGCTAGAATTCAAACCCTACTACGGTACGAGCCCTGGCATAATCAGGGATGCTATATCAGAACTCTTGTATAATGAGATTGCTGCCATAATTTGTCGCAGCATTGCATGGCACAAAAGGGATAAGTGGATTTTGTTACAGGACAAGTAAATATATGAAGTAACCTTCCCCGTGGACAAGTATTAATTTTATTAAATTCCACACCCCTGTCAATACATCAATTATGTACAGAAACCAACACAAAATATCTTCTATGAAACACAGGACAATATATGCAAAATCCATTCTCTTTTTATTTGGAATGCTAGGTAATTCTGCTTCGAATTTTAATTCTAATTTTTAAATAATTTTATTTATTTGTTATCATTGTGGCAATTTAATACTTTAAGCGTCACACATCTATACTGTGTTACTGCTTCACTGTCCATAGTAGAGTGCAGCCACTTAACATATTTTATACAATTCATATTCTTACCTTAATTTGAATTTTTCTCTCCTGACAGTTTTTTAAATAGCTTTCTAGTGAGCTTACCATTATTTTCATCTGAGATCCGGTCTTGTGAAATTTGCTTTTTACTCACAATGTGTGCTCACACCCTGAAAGATAAATTCAAAAGGTCTCGTATGCGGGAAAAGTTGTTAGGTAGTGGATAGAATGAGTTAAAAGAGGTAAATCAACAGTTATGGGCCAGCAAGAGACATCACATATAAAACCAATTTTTTTCTCTCATGCACTAATGCACCCCATTTTTTTTATAAATCAAAGAAACATTTAAAGAAACATAGAGGTCCAGTACTGAAGATCAATGCCCTATTCAAATATTTCAAAATCATTTCCCTGAGTTCCGGTGCAATCCGCCAATCAGAAGCTCCACTCACTATATTCTGGGAGGGTTTCTTTTTGTGGCTAAAATCAATACCCCATCCTAGCATAGGGTCTCCTGCAATGGTTTTTTATTAAGACACCAGAAGGGTCTATCCATTTGCCAATATTTATTGACATAAAGTAACTTAGTTACTTATCAGTCACCTGCTTAACTACTTCTAATATGTGTAGGTACACATACATTATTTTCTAACCCAGGCTCTCCTGCAGTTAGGCCGCATATCAATTAGTGTATTGATACAGAGAATATTTTAAAAACATTCTCTACAGTCCCCTGTCTATTTTAAATGCCAGTCAATGCCCTTTTATGAATACTATGTGTTAAATACGCATTTGAAAGACTGAAAGGTCACTTGTAGCAAGGCAAGTTATTTATTTAGCTTACATCTCACTTACCAACTGGTGACATCACAGTCCTCCAATATCCCACTTCTGATGCTATTCTGATGAGGAAATTACTGGCACCCTCCCAGGAGCAGATGAATGAAACTCACCGGACATAGCAGGTTTGCTCAGAAACAGAGTGAAATTTATTTATTGGTACCAAAATTTATTTATTTATTTATTTAAAACACTTATAAAGCCCAGCTGTCATCTGGCAGGTATCCTGGCGCTGAAAAGCTTACTCCTGAGTTAGAAGCAATGGGAAATTGATTATGGAGGGGTGGATGTGGCGGGGGAGAACTAGGGGAAGAGCCATGTTTTTATTCGTTTCCTGAAAGGTAGGAGATGTGGAATTTGACGAATGTCGGCAGGCAGACTGTTCCAGAGCTTGGCAGCAGCTACTCTGAAAGATCTTCCCCCGATCCTGGCCTTCTTAAATCTGGGTACCGTCACAAGGCAGGCCGTCGCGGATCGTAGAGTTCTGGTTGGGATATACCAAGAAAACATTTGTTGTAGGGGTCTTGGTCCTGATCCATGTAATGCCTTAAAGACCAAGCATAGAACCTTGAAGGCTATTCGTTGCTTCAAGGGAAGCCAATGTAGCTCGGCTAAGGCAGCTGTGGCCGAGGATCTCCTGGTCCAACCAAGGGCCAATTTGGCTGCTGCCGACTGGACTCGTTGGAGTCTGTCCAAAAGTACCGTAGGAGATTCGAGCAAGAGGGCATTGCAATAGTCAAGGCGACTAAGAATAGTACACCTGACTATCAATGCTCGGGCCTGGGCTGGTAGTAGTGGCAAGATTTTTCGCAATGAGCGCATGAGGGCCGAGCAGGTAGCGACTGTTCTGGTTACCTGCGTTTCCATGCTAAGGTTGTGATTTAGTATGACGCCCAGATTGCGGACACTGGCGACAGGTTGAGGTTTATCTGGGTTTTCCGGGGGCCAGAACTCCACAGGCAGAAGGCGAGGGATTTGGCTCGCGGGACAGAACAAAACCTCGGTTTTAGAGGAGTTGAATTGGAGGGAATTACGGTGTAACCAGCCTGCAGTATCTCTTAGGCAGTCGTGAAAAGCTTCCATGGGGATGGAGTTTTCCCCCTCCCAGGAGAGAATGAGCTGGGTATCGTCCGCATAGTTTACTGTTTTCATTTTATGGGTTTTGATTAAAGTAACCAGTGGCTTTAAGTAAACATTGAAAAGGATCGGACTGATAGAAGAACCCTGGGGTACACCGTGAGGGACTGGGGAGAAGGCAGATTGGAAAGGGGGAGGGATACAGCCTGTTTCCTATCTCTGAGATACGAGTGGAACCAGAGCAGGGCAGTGCCGTCAACCCCAGCCTCTCTCAACCTCTCTAGCAGAATCACGTGGTTAACAGTATCGAATGCGGCAGACAGGTCCAATAGGATCAAGGCCACTGCTTGGCCCCTGTCTGCCCGCACGCGAAGTTCTTCCATGGCAGTAAGCACTGCTGTTTCGGTGCCATGGGCTGGACGAAATCCAAATTGGAAGTCGTCGAGCACGTGATTCTGCTCAAGGTGTGTTGACAGGCAGGCGCTGACCCATCATTCCACCACTTTCGCTGGAAAGGGTAGAAGTGATATGGGTCGAAAGTTGGAAAGGCACTCTGGGTTCAGAGATGTTTTTTTCAGTAGCGGGGTGATAAGAGCTTGCTTCCAGGGGTTGGGAACGAGTCCACAGCATAGAGATTGATTGCAAATCCTCCGAAGGGTGTGGAATAGCTCCTTTCCGCATGCTTTCCAGGTTTTAGGGGGCAGTGGGTCCAGGGGGGACCCGGAGCTGATGCCAAGTGCCAGTCTCTCAAATTCTGCTTCGGGGATAGGGGGAAAGGCCAGGAGACTTTCCCTAGGAGGGCATACTGGACTCGGAGGATCACGGTTGGCGGTATCTGCTCCGGGGGAGGTTAGAATGTTTTGCGATGGGGAGGTTGCCAGATTGTTGATGATGATTTTGATTTTGTCCGTGAAGAACTGTGCGAGATTGTCACAGAGAGTCTGTGAAGGGGGGATAGTTTTCTTGGCGCAGTCAGGGTGTATGAGGTTATCCAGGATCTGGAATATGCTTTTTGAACTGTTAGCTGCGTTAACTATAGTGGGGCAGTAGTAGGACGATTTGCTCTCTGCGATGGCAGATTTGTATTCACGGAGCTTGTTTTTCCAGATGGTTTTGTTGTTGTCACAGTATCCCTATCTCCACTTGAATATCTCCTCTGGATATCACCCTTCTGTGAAAGAAAGCACGTTTTTTCTTTGTTAATCCCTTTCCTACTCTATTACTAGCATGCTTCATCATCTGGTATCATCCTGGTCCCTAAAAACCAGGATGGGCTCGACCGTATTCCAGGAAGTACTTTCGATATTACTTATTCATGGTCTTCTGAGAATTATAAAAATACCTTAAAGAACCAAGGTATTCCTTTAATCGTGGCTGTTTAGGTTTGGTTAAAGCATATTCAGGGTATGGATATAATGATCCTGTTAGCCTAATAAATGGTCAACCTGTTTCAGCCCCAAAATCAAAGGCCTCTCGGGTCTAGGGCTTTCATTAAGCAACATACACTGCCCCGGGGTTATTCTCTAGCTCAGGGCTACTGTTTCAAAAAGACAAACATACAATACACTCATGCATGCATCAACAGTGTTTACTTAGACAGGTTGCTGCAAATAAGTCTAGATTCCTACATTGGAAACAAAACATCCATCTTACAAATGGTAGAGGGATTATGACATACATCATATATCACCAAAATATGTAGCACTCATGGCACTCTGTTGCATCATACTCTGTGTTGGACAAACGCAAGACCACACTCAGAGGCACCCTCATCTACAGGCCACCAGGACACCGCACACAGTTCAGCGAAGACATCACTGACTTCATCAGCCCACACGCCCTCCCCTCCGAGGACTACATTCTACTGGGAGACCTCAACTTCCACCTGGAAAAGAACAACGACAGCAACACCACCACCCTTCTGGACAACCTCGCCTATCTCGGACTCAAACAACTTGTTGACACCCCCACCCACTATGCCGGGCACACGCTCGACCCAATCTTCACCTCCAGCAAGCACATCTCCTTCAATCACACCACAGCTCTCCATTGGACGGACCACAGCTGCGTTCACTTCAACTACAAAAAGACTACGACCCACAACCACCCACAACCAATTCCCCGCAGAAACTGGAACAAAATTACCACCGACCAGCTCTTCACAGCGCTCCACCAAAACCCTCCTGCCAAATCATCAGACCCAAACCAAGCAGCCACCAACCTCACACAATGGATCACCCACAGCGCTGACGAATTAGCACCCCTGAAAAACCATCAAATCAAGCAAGGTAACAAAAAAAGCCCCCTGGTTCAATGATGACCTTAAGAAATCCAAGAAGATCTGTCGCACCCTCGAGAAAGCCTGGCCAAAAAACCCAACCACTGACAACCTGGACACCTTCAAGATAGCCACCCGCAAACAACACCAGCTGATCCGATCCACCAAGAAATCAGCATTCAAGGATCGACTCGACAACAACGCCCACAACAGCAAGGAACTATTCAACATCGTCAAAGAGTTTACCAACCCCACCGCCGGCACCAACGACATCACTCCCTCCCAAGACCTCTGCGACTCTCTAGCCTCGTTCTTCCACAACAAAATCGCTGACATACATAACAGCTTTGGAGACCAGTCCACCCCACCCACCTCCGAACTTAAACCCCCCTCCAACAACCTTTGCGCCTGGAACCCAAGCACCACTGAAGACACCATCCGCCTGATGAACTCCATCCACTCAGGATCGCCAACCGACCCATGTCCCCACCACATTTTCAACAAAGCAGACTCCATTATCGCACCCCATCTCAGAGACGTCATCAACTGCTCCCTCAGCTCCGCTACCTTCCCGGAAAGCTGGAAACATGCCGAACTCAGCGCCCTCCTGAAGAAACCCACAGCAGACCCCACTGAACTTAGGAACTACCGCCCCATTTCGCTCCTCCCATTCCCTGCCAAAGTCATTGAGAAAGCCGTCAACAGTCAGCTCACCGCCTTCCTCGAATCCAACAAATCCCTCGACCCTTCACAGTCCGGCTTCCGAGCCAAACACAGCACCGAGACCGCCCTCATCGCAGCAACAGACTACATTCGAACTCTACTGGACAACGGAGAAACAGCTGCCCTCATCCTACTTGACCTCTCCGCAGCCTTCGACACAGTCTGTCATAGCACCCTTATACAACGCCTCAGCAACGTCGGAATACAAGGAATAGCACTAGACTGGATCATCTCGTTCCTCGCCGGAAGAACCCAGAGAGTCCGCCTCCCCCCTTTCAAATCAGAGGCCACCAAAGTTATCTGCGGCGTACCGCAAGGATCATCACTCAGTCCCACCCTCTTCAACGTATACATGAGTCCCCTCGCATCCATCGCGCGCCAACACAACCTCAACATCATCTCCTACGCAGACGACACCCAGCTGATCCTCTCCATCACCAAAGACCCAAACACAGCCAAAACCAACCTACACGAAGGGATGAAAGAAGTAGCCGAGTGGATGAAGAACAGCCGTTTAAAACTGAACTTGGACAAAACGGAAGTCCTCATCTTAGGATCATCCCCCTCCGCCTGGGACGACTCATGCTGGC
Organism: Lissotriton vulgaris; assembly: GCF_964263255.1. Lineage (NCBI taxonomy): Eukaryota > Metazoa > Chordata > Amphibia > Caudata > Salamandridae > Lissotriton > Lissotriton vulgaris. Next base: position 264,178,842 of record NC_141697.1, read on the forward strand.
CACCGGCCCTGGGAATCGCACCCAGACCTACGGACCACGCACGTAACCTGGGCTTCATCCTGGACTCCTCCCTCTCGATGACCAGGCAAGTCAACGCCGTCTCATCATCATGCTTCAACATCCTACGTATGCTCAAAAAAATCTTCAGTTGGATCCCCACCGAAACAAGAAAGAGGGTCACCCATGCACTGGTCACAAGCCGACTGGACTACGGAAACACCCTTTACGCCGGAACCACGGCCAAACTACAGAAAAAACTCCAACGCATCCAAAACGCCTCAGCCAGACTCATCCTAGACATCCCCCGCCAACCTCACATTTCCGGTCACCTGAAAGACCTCCACTGGCTCCCCGTCAACAAGAGAATAACGTTCCGTCTCCTCACCCACGCACACAAAGCCCTCTACGACCTAGGACCCGAATACCTCAACACGCGCCTGTCCTTTTACACCCCCACCCGCCAACTACGATCGTCCAATCAAGCCCTCGCCGCAATTCCACGCATCCAAAGATGCACCATGGGGGGGAAGATCCTTCTCCTACTTAGCGGCCAAGACCTGGAATTCTCTCCCCACCCACCTCCGCCTTACACAGAACCACCTCTCCTTCAGAAAACAACTAAAAACTTGGATATTCGATAAGTAATGTACCCCCCCCTCCCTTAAGCGCCTTGAGACCCTCTGGGTGAGTAGTGCGCTATACAAATTTTAAACTTGAACTTGAAGTCAAAACATTCCATGCTTCACGTTGTTCCCGCTCCCCGTCGTCCTCATCCACCAAGTGGCAGAAGCATCTTAAGAAGACGAATAAACACTCACAAGGTAAGTCTCCCATACGCTATCAGACTCCCACAAAACAAAGTTTTTGGTTTCCATTACATCTGCTGTAAGGGTTAGTGAGTTGCAGGCCCTTTGCTGTAGCCCCCGATTCACTACATTCTTCTCAGACAAGTTGGTGTTGCGAACCAGGGCTGCTTTCCTTCCTAAGGTGGTCACTCTCTTCCACCTTGCCCGGTTCATTACCCTTCCAAACTTTTACCCTTTACCTCATCCACTGAAGTAGGAAGAACGGTTGCGTCAGTTAGATCCTAGGCGGGCAGTTAATTACTACCTGTACCTCACCAAGAAGTACTGGTCAGATGATCAGCTCTTCGTGGGCTATAGTGGAACCAAGAAGGGAAAGGCAGTCCAGAACCCAATCCCATTGGATCATCCTCTGCATTAAGATCTGCTATGCCCTAGAAAGAAGGTGCCACCTGAAAGGATCAGGACCCATTCCACCAGGGCCAAGTCCACCACTTCTGCTGAAGCTTGAAATGTCCCGATTGCAGAGATTTGCAAGGGTGCGACGTGAACTTCCCTGCATACCATTGCTAAGCATTATTATCTTCGCTAGGTCTTACAGTATTTTTGGTCTAACATCTTCCATCAACCCTCCTTCCTAGCAGGGCAGGCACATTATGGCCTCAGAGACAGCGCCTGACATCACTTCTGGTACCAACTAAGTCCAGTGCCCTCTACTGTTGTCATCCTGTTTTTGAAGTTTTTCAGATCCAGCTTGTCGCCTGGGGGTTGTTCTCTAAGTAAGGAATCTGCAGGTAGATAAATCATCCACCAGAAAGATTGTTACCAAAGGTAAGTAACTTTCTTCTGTACTTCAGACAAGGTGTGAGGCATTACAGTGTCTAAATCTCACATATTGGGATCTTGAGTAAGATTCAATTACCAATACTGAAGCTCACACGCTGGACCCCGAGGGTGTACTACAAAAGAATCAAACAAGATATTTGAGGGGTCACCTCACCCACAATTTCTTGTGGCATACTTCATCATCAGTGGCCACCCACACCGAAGTAAGACAGTGCCACTTCAGTGGACGCAACGATAAAAGAAGTTCTTAAATAAGATGTTATACTGGACAAAATGCAGGGGCCAAGATGTAGTTTAACAATATCTAAGTGTATACCCAAAAGTTTCCTTTTATTTGAGGGTTCCCTCGATATATGTAAAAAAATAGTTTGTGATGTGTGGTTTTCTGGTGACAACAATGAATGACCTAACTGTCTGTAACTGCCAACATGTTTCAACCGGTGTTTAAGCTGATACAGATCACTGGTCTTCTTCAGCGCTAAGGGACTCCCTGCCTAACTCGTGCGCAAAATTTGAGCAATTGAAATGAGGCACAAGGCTCTCCTACCTGTCTTCGTCTGCATAACATGAGCTTCCTGCGATTGAGAAAATATATGCTGTGTAGATAAATCAACAGCTAAACAATCGTTATTAGATGCATTTTCGCCTGTTTTATAAATGTTAATACATTCATTGCAGATGACATGCACACGAAGACTATGCTCATCACAACATACTCGCCCTACTCGTGGGCACTGCAATCGCTATAAAAATGTGTGTTGCTCATGCACAAATGTCACTGTAATAGACAAAATACAGTGTCATTACATGCAAGTGCCAGTACCTTAATCTTACTATTGGAAGATTGTGCCATACCTCACTGACGAAAGAGATATCAAAGTGTGGACTGCAGCACAATAGAGAAAGAGCCAGCTTGAGTGCGGCACTTCACATGCGAGAATTAAACAAGTACTGTATGCTCCACTGCTTGTCTAAATAGGTGGCACACCGTATGCAACAGCACGGAAACTAGATTCGAAGTCGGAAACTAGATTCGAAGTCGGAAACTAGATTCTAAGTGTGTGCCGTGAAATTGAAGCTAATAGCATGGAGTGTACTGCTACGATATCACGATTAACAATAAAACCTATTTTTAACAACATCACTGTCAAATTCTTCCCCTTTGTATGTTGTACTTCTAGCACAAAAATTCAACTCAGTCTGTGGGGGCGACCCATCTCTTTGCAAGAACTTCTTCCACCTGGGCACTTCCATCCATTAGGAATGCCAGATGCCTGGACGTGTCCCTTGTCCCCATGAAGGCAATGTCTGTGAAAGGCAAGAGCCTATTAGATCACATCAGCTTGTTTTTATCCTACATTCCTTCATTGCCAATTCACTATTGGATCCATTCAGATTTAGTTGGTTAATCTGCATCCAATTATAAAAATGAGACGTACAGGATGCTAGGCAGGAGGGTGGCAGGTCTGCATCAAGGAAGGCAGCCGGGGTATAATCCTGGGTGCTCTTCGTGTGTCTCTAAAGGGGGACCATTCATGACAGTTGACAGGAGTGCAGATTAAAAAAAAAAGAAGATACAACTGAACTCTGGGGAATACGGTCATTTATTGTCCTGACAGAACAAAAGAGAAGGGGAAATTCCGTAGATTGAGATCTTTCTGTCAAGAGAACCTAGCCAGTAGAGCACACGCTGAGAAATGCACTAGAATAGGTAGGGAGACCAGGCGATCGACTGTGTGAAATGTTAGGAACACTTTAACAAGAATCAGCATACTGTTGCTGTAGCCATTAACTGCCTGTAGACCAATGAGACCCAGTTCAAGTGGGCAGATATCCACCTGAATGTAGCGGAGATCATAGTAATCAAGAAAATATTTGTGTAGAAAAAAAACTATTTCCTCAACAAGTTTAGCTATTGAGGTAAGGTTTGACTAATGTTTTGTGTCAGTCAGTTACAAAATAGGATTCTTAAGCAAAGGAGTTACTTGGATATTTTCAGTTTCTGCGGCATGATTCCAGAAATTGGATGAATTGTGTGCAATAATCAGAGTATAGAAGCATGGTTATGGGCTTAATTGATAGAGCAAGACAGAGGTTCAAAGATCCACATGCCAGAATATTGTTGAAGAAAATAATAGACTACAAAACTCTATAAAGTAAGGTAGGAAACAGAAGAAAGCCTGATCTTTGGCATGATTTGAAGAAGGAATACCATCAAACAAAGAAAAACATTCCCCATGAGCATTTCCCTAATACCTTATCCTCTATAATTGCGAACTTAAACTGCACTTGACAAGACGGCTGTTCTTCCCCAGTGAATATTATATCTGAGGTGGAAAACCCATTCCACATACAGTTAATAAAGCAAACTTTTATCTGTCAGTTGCAAGGTGCAAGATGTGCGGGTTTGATTTCTGCCAAGCCTCTTAGTTCAAATTATATTTCCACAGCATATTTCTATTTTTTCAGCTAGTCATCTGTGGTGGTGTCTTGGGATCAAATATAGTGGGTGAGAGATCTTGCAGGCTTCTTCAGTAGGGGCTGCTCACTCATGTACATGTACTTTAACATTTGGACCGAAGGATTTCCTAATTGGAGAATTAAATGTGAAAAGTATTTCTGATCGGGACTTCTAGCTGCAGAGTCCTCACCTTTTCATTACTCCCCAGGTGTCAGATTGGATCAGAAAACTTTACAGCAGTATCTATGTGCTTTTTTAGGTGTCATCATGCTGCTCCGAACTGACTCTCTTCGCTCAGCAAACAACATGCGTAACTCATATAGGCACCACTCCCCTGCTCTGATGTCAGTTCCTTTCTTTTCGCGCCACCAGATGTGGATCCATAGCTACCACTCGTCTCTTTGAGACCCTTACCTCGTTCACAAAATTGACTTACAATGTTGCAAGGGACAAGTCACTTCCTAAAATGACAGGTTTTAAGCCCAGTCAGGACAGCTGTAAAAAAATGTCTGTGATGGATCCTTACCAATATGCATGTGGTACCTGGGGTCAAGCCACGACTCTAATGCCTGCCTAATGCCTGCAGTGACTGCATGTCAATGAACCCAAAAGCCATACAAGATCTCAAGGCGAAAGTCTACATCACCAAGCACCGGAAGACTCTGCGATGAGACCTGTCTAGGTCGAAAGTTTGGTCCCATTCGAGGTAAGGTGAAGAAAAAAAACAAGTAATCTAAGCAGTGCTCTTCCCCTTCCCACCACTCACATTCTCCTGAGAAGGCAGCTGTGCAGCACCATATGTCTCGGTTCTGCTCACGCAGTTGTTCGACTTCTGAACCGATCCCGCAACTTGTTCTGGCAGAACCTGAGTTTTTGGGGAAATCAGCCACACCTCAGCAGATTGAAGAGTTCTGCAAGGCCATGCTCCGACTCTTCAGATCCATGCTGATTCCTTCTGGCGTGCTTGTGGGCCCCATGGAGCAGAGAGGCTCTTCACCTGGATTACTGCCAGCAGGTTTGCCCTCTGTGCCAGCTGGTCCCTCCGAGCCCATAACAGGACTGGCTCCACTCTTGACTTCATCTCTGGCGCCATGGTCCACACTGGTCCCTTGTGCACCAACGCCGATGCCAATTCCATTGATGCCAGAAGATGAAGCCCCAATTGTCCTCCCTGATTTAAAGTCAGTGCTGATTTTATGTCCTTCGACGTCGCACCAGACCTCAGTTGAGGCTCCCATTCTTCCACTTGATCTGCCTATACAATGACCACTGCACACCCTGCATCACCTTTCAGCACAGATTCAGATAGCGAATACAATGTGGGTGATGAGATTGGTCAAACACATCACGAGGAGAATTGGTATGACAACCTGCAGGAGGCTAGTAGCCCAGATAGGTCCCCTGAGTCTGGTCTCCTCTCTCGCGTGACTCTGCTACTGAGGAGAGTCCTTCCTATGTCATGGTTATGCGTAGCATCTTCTTGGGTGAACAATGTGCTTGTTCGTGTTCTTAAAGAGATGTCCAGAGGGGCACATTTTGAACATGAGAAACCTGTGAAAATTGCATTATCCTGCTTGTGGAAACGATCAGAGTCAAGCGAAGGATGATATTAATATATTGGAAAGAAAGTAGTAAAATGGATTAAAAGCTGTAAAGATGAAATGCAGAGGCATTTTTGGCTGTGCCATTGGTTTTGGGGCAGAATGTCGCCCCAAGAAGATGCTGTGTAGTCTGACACGTGCTGTTCGGGCTGGGCACGTCACCAGTGAGCACGCAACGTTGAACAGTGAGGACAAAAAAAGATGAATAGTCAGTTAAGTAATGGTATGCATCCCGCATATTTATGATGTTTATCATGGTTATGCGTAGGGCAGCCGAAGTCCTTGACCTCCATTTCCCCACCTTGGAGATCAGTGGTTCTTCAACTGAGGCAGACATCTACTGATACCCTCTTACCATTTAATAAGGCCCTTACTGATACTTTAATGGGGGCATGCTCCAAACCTTGCTGTATTCCCCCAGTCAGCTGCCAAATTGCACGACACCACAGCTCCGCAATGGGTGACTATACATTTCTATCTCCGCACCCTTCACCTGAAAGCTTGGTGGTGCAACCTTCTGTTGCCCGATTAATCCCAACACAATTCTCACAACCCACCCTAATAGGGAGTGAAAATGAGTGGAGACATCCGGGAAGAGGGTTTTCTCATCCACCAGTTTTGCGCTCAGGTCCGTAAATGCCAGCTGTCTACTTGGGCCCTAATGATTTCCGACTGGTCCTCCCCCAGTCCAGACAGGATGGTTGCGGTGCAGCCAAGTTGACAATTCTTTGTGGCTTGTATGTTACCAATGGGCTGGCCATTGGCACCAGTATTGCCATTTGCTGCCACAACTAGCTGAGGTCCTCTGGTTTTTCAGTAAAAGGTCTAGTCGTCCTTCATCAACATGCCGTTCGACAGGACTCGTCTGCTTGAACACAAGGAAGACTCCACTCTTGAGCAATTCAAGGAGAGTAGGGCCATAGCATGCTCTCTGGGCTTATCTGCCCATACTCGCCATCCACATCAGCCCTTAAGTTCCTTTTGTGGTTTCAACAGAGGTACCTCATACCGTCAGTCAATCCAACCCCAGCACAGCACCTTGCACCCACACACTGGCAGTCAAGGTCATCGGGCCACCCAGTCCACTGGCTCTCCATGCAGCCCGCCTGCCAGGCTCCTTTTGCATGACCTTAGTTGAGCAAAGCCACCCGGTAGGATGCAGGAACCGACAATTCATGCCAGGTTGGCAGGTCATTTAATCAGACAAGTGGATCCTTCAAATTGTACAGAAGGGCTATGCCATATCTTTCTATTTGCAGCAGGAAGTACAAGCCCTTTTGGCCAAAGGGGCTATCAAGAAAGTTGCCTGCTCCAGAATTAGAAATAGGGTGTTATTCCAGCTGCTTTCTGGTGCCAAAAAAAGGATTTCGTTTTTGTCCAATTTTAGACCTGCGCCCTCTCAGTTCCTTCCTCCGGAAAGAAAAATTCAAATGCTCCCACTGGCCCAGGTCTTGTCTGCTTAGACCGTGGAGACAGAATAGTGGCGTTTGACTTGCAGTATGCCTATTTTCATATACCCCTCCTGCTGGCTCATTGGCACTACCATGCAGTTTTTTTTGTGGGATGCAAGAATTTTCAGTTCACTCCGCTTCCCTTTAGTCTCATCAGTGCCCCATGGGGATTTACAAAAGCGATGGCAGTGGGGACAGCACACCCTCTGAGATCAGAGTTGCCAGTCTTCTCTTACCTCAACGATTGGCTGTTGAAGGTGGGCTTGCCCAGGAAGTTGTCAACCACCTTGGGACTGCATTGAACCCCTGTCATATTTGGGGTTCTCTCTCAATGTGCCGAAGTCACACCTGACTCTTGCCATTCTTGACACAGTTTGGGTTCATGCCTTTCTCCTGGGAAAGAGAGCCTAGGACATTCAGGCTATGAAACCAATGTTTCAGCCTCGGTTCTGGATTTCAGTGAGATTGACTCTGAGGCTGCTGGGACTGATGGCTTTCTGCATCCTTCTGGTCGAGCACAGCAAGTGCCATATGCAGGCTTTGCAGTGAGATCTTAAGTCTGTCAGTCCAACATGAACCTCTCATACAATGTTCAGATTTCAGAGGAGACTGTGAAAGATCTGCAGTGGTGGTTACTGAACCACGATTGGGTCAGCGGCAGACCCCTCTCCCACCCAGAGCTGACAGTTGTGACTAATGCATTGCTGCTGTGTTGGGAATGTCATCTGGGAGAGGTGGGGTTCAGAGGCTTCTGGTCTTCAGCGGAGTCCCGGTTCCATGTCGACCTTCTGGACCTGAGGGCCATTCACTTGGTGCTGAAAGTTTTCACACCACACCATCACCCCACTCCTCAGGGAGCTTCACTGCCTCCTGATACACAGATGTGCTCATTTCAAACTCCTCACACACACATTTATGGCACTATGCAACTTAGGCCCCCACTTAATTGAACAACCTTATCTTCTTCCACTAATCACCCAGACATCTCTGCTCTGCAGGACTCCTACTCGCACACATCCTAGGCATACACAGAACCAGATCAGGAGGACTGGTGTTCCCTTACATCGCACCTAAAGTATGGAACAGCCTTCCACTCCACAACAGAGCCTCCTCCTCCTTGCTTGAATTTTGCAAGAAGCTGAAGACCTGGCTTTTTAATTAAACAACCCGCCATAGACCGGGCAATAACCACATGCGTGCTCAGAGCCAGGATACATTCATGGGTGATAGTGTACTTTTCAAATAAACATAACATAACAAAGTCTTCCTTCTGTCCATCAAGATGACGCTGGCACAGGTGCTCACAAACAACAGCACCTCAATGTGTGACTGCAACAAACAGGGCGGGGAAGGGTCTCGGAACCTGTGCCAGGCGACCCTGCGCCTCTAGAAATGGCTGGACCATTTTCCTTGTACTGAACCACCTGGAAGGATTGTAAATGCCAGGGTGGACGAGCCTTGAAATTAGCACTTTGTGGATCACAAGTTATAGTTACACCGGAGGTGGGGCAAAGTGTCTTCCGTGAATTGGGAGAACCTTGGCTCAGCCTGTTTGCCACTGTCAAGAACGCACAATGTCAGCACTTCTGTGTGTTGGAGTTTCCAAGGCATCTCTCGCTCGGAGACGCATTCCGCCTCAAGTGAAACTTGGGACTCCTTTTTGCTCTTTCGTTGATACACACCTGTCCCGAGTTCTCAAGAAGATCAGGCTCGGCCAGGCCCAAGTCATCCTAGTGGCTCCGGATTGCACCTGACCTTCCTTCAGAGGGGGTTGATGTCATCTTGTCTGCTAGGTGCCCTTACACAAATACTACACATCTGTTGTTACATCTTTCTGTGGGACTCAGCAGATAGAGCCCCTCCAGGCAAGGTTATCAGAGGTTTTGTTATTAGTTTTATCTATAGCTGGCAAGGCTTTGCTCTAGGGACTGTTAAGAGTATTTATTGTCTCTTTCTTTTTGTTGTTGTCAGATTAGCTCTCAATGTTTAAGCTTCCAATTGTTATAAGCTTTTTTAAAGGCTTACAATATTTGTTTTCTCCCTCTCCCTTTGTCCTGCCACAGTGGGTCCTTAACTTGGTCCTTACGTTTCTGGTATGTGCTTCCTTTGAGTTGCTTCACTGCTCCTTCTTGCAGCTTCTCACCCTAAAGACAGTGTTCCTCGTTACCATAACATTGGTATAGCATATCCGTGAGCTTCACACTCTTTGTGTCAACCTGCTGTACACCACCTTCTTTCCAGAGAAACAGTTTTGTGGACACAAGCATTTTTTCTTGCCTATAGTTATAACTCCATTCCATGTTGGGCACAACATCACTGTGTCTGCATTCTATGCTCTGCCTCATGCCTTTAACCACTTCGATGCTGATGACGAGCTCAGCTCGTCATCAGGCTTACCAGCTGTGTGCTGATGAGGAGCTGAGCTCGTCATGTAACGCGGTAAATTAAAAAATGCCGCACACAGCGGGAAAAGCCGCCGCAACGATGCGGTTAAGGAGGAGGAGAGACTCCATTGCTTGGGCCTGAAGAGGATGCTGAACTTTTTTATAGATTGTACCAAAGCACGCTGGGTTATCTCTTTGTGGGGCTCTCTGGATTGAAAAAAGGCAAGACTGTGTTAAAGATAACCATCTCCCGGGTGATAGTGCTTTGCATGAAGATCTGCTGCCAGTATGGCATTCCCCCCTACTTGTGCTTCCAGTTATTGCTCCAATGATCTGACTCTATCCTCAGTACATTGATCCCACATGCATTTGGGGACTGAGTCGCTCCTAAGTCAATGTTCTGCCTCTCAACATAATGCTCTGTAATATTGTTGTCAGCCTGAGGAGAGATATTTGAAGATGGTGCTCCAATTTAAGGTTTGCTAATTTTCTCCCTCATTATACAGCTCCTGAAAAGAATGCTTACATCTTGTCTTGCAGCAGTGTCTCTTTGCTAAATTGCTCTGGACATGTTGCGATTTGTTGAGCATGTAGCCATTCCAATGGTTTGGTTGCTTACTGCTTATTTTCATGTGATTACACATAGGTTCAACTTGTCGCATTATTCGCTGCTTACCTACATACTTGCGGTTTCTTATTCTGTTGATGCAGCGGGTTCCTCCCTTCATACCTCATCTCCTGTGATGCTCGCTCTCACTTTTAAGAGAGGACTCTGTTTCTTCTTACTATGTTTTTCTATTCTTTGCCTCCAACTCTTTTCCTGCCTATATTTGCCATGTGGTCCACTTAACCCCCTCCTGACATTCTGTTGTTACTGTCCTTCTTCCTGGGCAGCTGCTCGTTAATTCATATAGCATACCCACAGACTAAATTATAGCTGACATAAAAGTTGTTTCTCTTAATGTCAAGGGACTTAATGACCACATGAAGCACAGGAAGATCACTGATTACTGTAACGGTCTTAAGGGTTAGGTAATTGTTCTTCAAGAAACTAAGTTTGGTTAAAAACATCACTATCTATGCAGGGTGGTTGGATCTCCAATTTGGCCTGTGCTCTTGCAATCTCCAAGACAAATGGTGTGGTCACCCTTATTGCAAAGTGCTCAGGGCTGTCTCTAACTGCAGCGAAGCAGGATAATGACGGAAGATGGCTGATTGCCAGACTATTGTACAGTGAAGGGGAGCTTTATGCGGTCAATATATATGCCCCTAATGGTGACAATACACATTTTCGATCCTCCCTCACTGCAAACTAGCATCTCTACCCCAATCGGCACATATTGTCTTCGGGGGTGACTTCAATCTGCCAGTGGAAGTGATTCTGGATAGACAGTCAATGTTTAAGTACAGACCTTCCAAAGCACACAGAGCTATGTTACTATACTGCCAATAAACTCATTGATGTTTGGAGACTCCATAATCCCGCATGCTATGATTTCACATTCTTTTCATCTTTCCACAATGCATTTTCTAGTATTGACTATCTACTAGTAAATGAAGGAATTCTCACGACTCCTCAATAAAACCTATCCTGGTCTCTGATCATGCAGCAATCACGATCTCGATTAAAATTTCCCCCACATGTACCAAGAAATGCTCATTGCACATGAATACCGAACTCGTAGATTCTGGCGAAGATAAACAATGGCTAGACCAAGAGTTAGCTCAATTCCTAAAAGAGAACATGGATTCAGTCTCATCCTCCGTAGTCTAATGGGGCACTCTAAAGTGTGCAGTTATAGAGGCTGCTTTATCAGACGGATGTCTAACAGAAACAAATATATTAAGAACTCTCTACCTAAGCTAGAAAAAAGAAATCCAGGCAAGACAGCTCTCTATAGACATTCCAAGGTCCTTTGTTCACAGATATCAAACGTCTCAAATATGAATACAACACTATTGTTAGCAAAAGAGCTCACCATATAGTTAGGCACAGAGGAGCAAAAAACTCTTGTATCTAAATAAATCTTGGCATACTCTATAAGCGTACTTGAAATTCAAACATAATAACTCTTATAGCATCGATTAGACACCAACTAGGCTGAACTATGTCTAGGACCTCGACATCTTGGAAGTTTTCCAGAATTTCTCCACATCATTATATACCTCTAATATCGCAGCTTCCAGAGAATCATGCTCTGACTTCCTCCAAATCATTCCTATGAAATCGCCTTTAGGAGCAGATAAACTGACACTTAATAAATCAATTAATTGCAACAAAATATTAAGTGTAATTAAACTGGAAAGGAACCAGGTCCAGATGGCCTTCCCATTAATTTCTATACCATCATTATGAACATGATTTTACTGTCCCTGGAGTCGCTGTTTAAGTGATTTACCACTTCTGGCAAAGTCACCGGCACCGCAGCTGAAGCTACCACAGTAGTCCAGCCTAAGGAGGGGAAGGATCAGTTAGCTCCCAAGAACCATAGGCCTCTCTCGTTATGAAACATGGAGGCTTAGATATATGCAAAGGTTCTCGCCAAACGTTTGGAGCGGCTCATACTGCGATTGATCCGCTGCTCCCTATCAGGTTTTGTTAGAGGGGAACGCTGGCTTGTGACAACACCCCCTTATTCTGTCACATAATCGAAAAGGCCGTAAAAGCGTTTGACAAAGTCTATTGGTCCTACCTCAAGGCACCCCATTATACAATATGCAGATGCAACCTAGGCAACCTATTCTCATCTATGGTTATTTCAGAGCTAGAGCAAGAATTAGAATCAAGGATACTCTTTCATCGCTTTTTCTCTGCACCAAGATACTAGCCAGGTTTGCCCACTCTCCCCCCTTCTATTTCTATTAGCAATAGGCCCTGATCATGATTAATAATACATCTAGTATAATGGGGTGACCCATTGCTCCTCAGAACCTGAGTGTACAAGAATGTGGGAGGGAGGAGGAGCTACGACGGCAAACAAGATGGCTGCTTAGGTTCCCGTCTCCGCCGACCTCCGTATTCCGCCACAAGATCCTGTACGATATCCTGATCTTACACCCAGCCTCTATCTGGATGAAGTGTTCCTCATTCCAGTTTTGAAATCCCCAAGCTTTTATTGGTTGATTTCACGAACTTACACCGAGTTAAAGATCGTGGCCTGTTCCAGCGGTGAAGCCGGGACCTCGAGTAACTGCATGGCCAAGTCGCAGTGCAACAACATCGACTGAGAGACCCTGGCAGGGTCCGGTCCATCGTAGTGGAGACTTTGTCTACGCCCGAATTTGGTGGCGATTGTTTTCCTCGCCCAGCGTTGAGAGAGAGGTGACCTGCTGCTGCTGATTGTGTGTGGGGATCCCCGTACCATGGACCCGGTATAGATTCCTGCCGGGGTTCGGCGGGTCGGGACCCCGGACTGCGGTGCTGCACTGGGTTTTCCCGGCTGTGGATAACTACGGGTCGCCGTCCACGCTTGCCCTCTCATTATCCTGTTCGTCCCCCCCCCCCCCCGAAAAATGCCAGATTCACCCGGGGAGTCAATTGTGACTGCTGCCGAACTCGATATAACGGATCGAACGGTGTCTGGGCTAACGCTGAGATCAATATTGGTAGAACTTTGGGCGTTTCATTCGCAAGTGGATGTATTAATGACTAAAATGAATGCAAGTCTGACCTGGATTCTGTTCGGGGTACCGGACCCTGCCCCACGGTTGGACCAGCAAACTACAGCCACTCAAGCCGCGGCCATTTTGACTTCGTGCGAGGACCCTGTGTGGGAACGAGTATGGATGTTCATATCGAATCCAACGGATGGCGCCGTGGACGATGGTGTCCCCGAGACCATGAGTGTATCACCGTACCTTTTATCATCATTGACTTTGGAGAATCGAATGGCGTTCCCCCCCCCCCCCGGAAACCTGTGTTGTAAACTCTTTCCTCATCTTGTGGTTTTATCCCCCTTTTCTGGACATTCTACGATTCCGGGGCAGAAAACATCGGGACAGTCCAGCTAGGAGAGGGACATTTTTCGCGCGTGAAGTCCTCGTGGAGTTACTACCTACATGGGGTAACGAATTGACTTTCGATGCTTTACCTCTCGTTTATGACTTCTTTGTGTCCTCATGGGTTTCGCTAGGGAGGGTTCGTGTGCTGATTCAAAAGGGTCAAGGTTGACTCCATTGAATTGGGATGGTTTGGAAAATTGTTATGGCTGTTTGAATTGTAACTGTTTAATTATAGAGGCTGGGCGGTGTATCACGGTGCCCCCTATTGTCTTTTGAAAGAGTTGCTTTACGTCCGTCTTTTGCGGCAGGGGGTGTCTGTGTTTGGGCGGGGGAGCCAAGGGGCCGGGAACATCGTATGACTATGCCCTCCTCCATTCTTCTTCCGCTTCTTCCTTCCTTTAGGGTTAGGTTAATGGGGCGACAGGCACGCTGCTAGTGGGGTTAGGCTATAGCCATCGGCAGGGGTGCAGGGTGGGGGGGGGGTTATTTTTCCCTTTTTATTTTCTATGGCCTCTTTCTCCCATCCCATATATTCCTTTAGGATCAGTATGGTCTGTTCTTTATTTTGATTTCACTGTGATCTGAAATTAGTGTCCGTGCTTCTCACGTTAGTCGAATTTCTGGGTGGGCGGGCCCTGAGAACTGGCGTTCACGAAAATGTATACTGTCTTGCTGCTTATACTGTTATACAAGCATTAACGCCAGAGTTCCACAACTGACTGTTTCTAAATGCATATCCTGTTTTCTTGGCCTGTCCCCCGTATCCAATTGTTAGATTGTATGGCACCTGATCCGATCATTTAAATAATATAAAAAAGAAGACCTTTATTATATCCTGTGATCTATCAATGCGTTCTAATACAAGATCCATCCTGAATCGCTGCCGGACCTCAGTGTTGTCGGCAGAAGAGCTGTGTGGTGTTCTGATAAATCGAGTTATACTTCTGTTTAGCGGCCGGCCCCTACGGTTGTAGGCCCATACTTGTACTTTATGAATGCTGCAATAAAGGTTTTTCCCAAAAAAAAGAATGTGGGAAAAACTTGGTTCTGTCTGGTACAGAATTGATTTTAGTTTACTGACAAATAACCAGTCGCGCCGAGAGAACCAGGCTGCCCTATTGATGTGAATTATCACCATCTAGGACCGTACTTCAGCCATTGCCTTGTGAGTCCAACCTACGGTGGACCATCCTTGATGACCTTTCTTTCATGAATGCTGGCTGTCCCTATTATCGCCTTGCCCTGAGGAAGACCCGCCATGCCTAATAATCAATCATGCACCACATTGGGTTGAAACGTAGAAGTGCTCGTGATAATCCTGACCCTACTCTACGCCCCACGTGAAATTTTAAATCCAAGCAGTGCGGAGCTTTATGTACCAAGGGAGGGATGTCCTTTGAATGACCAGTTTCAGCAATTCGTACAGCACAGTATATATTTTTTTCACAATCAACAATTTTTTAGCACTTTTTTCACTGTATCACCTGCGCCGGTGGAACAAATTGTATGTTCATGTACTTTGACAGCCATCTTATGTCATCTCAACATTATGAAAAATGTAAAAGAACATGTGGATTTATCCTTAAATACAGGCTTTGATTTAGTTCATTTTGGTGTGTTTTTGTTTTTCATTCATGGTGTTTGCCTTTCTTTGATTTTCATTGATTATTACTGAAAAGTTGAGAGCCTTGTCGTTCATTGTTGTTTGTTTCTATTGGTTATTATTCAGTAAACTATGATTAATAATAGTTCAGATATTAAAGGTGCCAATCTTGGTTCACTTAATTTCAAAACTGCTGCCTATGCAGACAATATACTTATTTTCTCAAAATATACAGATGTAGCGATCCCAGCTAATAGCTCTATAATCCAGTCCTTCTCTGTATATTCTGGCTTCTCTCTGAACAGGGAGGAGATGGAAGTCTTGCTGCTTAATGTTCATTGCCAAGCCTCCTGTTTCAATCACTTGGGTATCCGATGGCAACCAAAAATGATTAAATATCTAAGCATCTGGTTTTCGAACAACTTATCAGAATCAATCCTCCATAACGAGCAAATAACAAATAAAATCAAAGACCCCCAAATATAATTCATGATGGGGGAGAGTGGAGACCTTGAAAATAATTATTACACCGATAGTGACCTTGCTATCTAATATGCTCCCATTACGTCTCTCTCATTCCTTCTGTACCACAGTTGATAGTTATGTATAAACGCCTGCTATTATGGCGACTGTGTCTATGTGGCAACTGGCTGTTGCCTGAAGGAATCGGACACTTAATATGGATATCTACATTAACTCATCTGTTCCTCTTGCACGTGAATTCAAATGTACTCTTGGCAAGTCAGATCACATCTATCCTGTGTTGAACTGGGTGTCAAGGAGAGTTCAAGACAGTAATGTTAATGTATTCTGTTCTGTAAAACCCTACAGCATGACGTAAAAATCAGAAATTTAATTTTACTTTGACTGCGGTCTCCATGACCGGGTAGTGCGACAACCATTTTTAGAGCTTTTAAGGTAATTGAAACATCTGTTACAGTATAAGTCTTTTTACTTTTAATGTCTTGTTTTGTATTTGCAGAACTATATGGTTTTGATGTGCTCATTGATGCTAACCTGAAACCCTGGCTCTTGGAGGTGAACCTTTCTCCATCCCTTGCCTGGTAAGTAAGATTGCGGCTGAACGTATCCATGGTAAGGCAAGGTAAAATCTCTACACTTACATGTTCTAATGTGGCACCTTCGTAACAGAGAACCTTAGTAAAGGCATCTGTGATTACATTAACCTGCTTTACGTTGCTACTGAGAATATTACATTATCTTGCTTCTGTGTTTCTTTCATGGTTCCTCTATAGTTTTAGACGGAGGTCTTCCTGAGGCTTCCTCACATCAGTATCACAAGTACAAGACCTGAAGATCACATCAGTGGTACGGAAGGGATGCAATAAGGACATGAGTGTATTGCTTTCAGACTATTTTGGCATATCACAAAAAACTGATAGTGTTGACTGAGATCTGGATATATTTCCGCCTAGCTCCTTGGTACTTTGTGTAGATGCTGCCAGTCTTTCCTGGTGTAATTACATTTTGATTCCTCAGACCTGCTACAGTATTTCAAGAAACTCCTGGAATGTGAGGCATTAGTGTCTCTTCTCTAGAAATAGATCTCCCAGGGTTTCTTGCCCAAAGAATTAAGGTAATGTTTATCTCAGATTAGAATCTAGGCTTATATGCTAAAGGCTTCCCCTCACAACAAACTTGTGATGGCTGGTGGGGAGGGGGGAGAGGAACAGCTGTGTCTACCACCCCAACAGGTTCATGCGCTCCAGTATCTTCATAAGCAAATTATGGGACGTAAACATCAAGCTGACCAAGTTCCACATAAAATGGCCATCGTAAGGTCAAATACCTGTAGTCAAGAGAATCTCATGGATTCAACCTGTACGATTATGTGGCTTTCTCCATTTATTTTTGCCTTCTGCTTTGCTGGGCTGCCACAGAGACACCACCAGCCTTAGATTTAGCAGTTCTTTTTTGATGGACTATATCTTCGGTCTTCATTTCATGGTCACCAGGCAATAATCCAGGAACACCCAAATCTTCCCATTATAAGTGGAAGACACACCCTTCTTGCTGGCATCTTTTAAAAGTGTTTGGCAGAATTGACAGCTGCTCTATTCACTATATCCCTGGTTTCCTGGGTCCCCTTCACTCTGTTTATCAGTAGTCTAAATCATATATACTACTGTTGGAGTTAGGGAATCAGACAGCATAACGTTCTTCTAAAAGCACTCACTCAGTATCTTTTCACAAAGAGTGGCTATCCTGGGGCTTTCTCGAGATTCTTATTCAAGATACCATAATTGTTCCTCCCATATTTCTGGCTCACATTAGAGCCTTGAGAAAGCCCTAAACTGTTAGCCATTTAAGGGGCAAAACATGTGTTGGCTGCTTCGCAACTGTATTTTGTGGATTAACTTATACAGGAGAACCGTGAAAACACTCTCTGTCAATAAAAAGAAAAATTGAAAGCACTAACTAAGGACCTTATATTGTCCCATTTATGGGTGGACTCACTAAAAAATTTATTGCAATTCATTCTTTAGTTTGCGATGGAGACTCCAGACCCCTCTGGAAACGCTGTAGTGTGTTAGTGAGCTTCCTTGGAGTTGCAGAACCAGTTGTCCACAGGGGGCATATTGTCGATAACAACATCGTGGAATTGAAAGCTGTTTCTATACATGAAGGCCGTCCTGCCATAGTTTTGAAAAAATAGACAAAAATGTCAATGAACAGGCTGAAATTCACTCCATTCAGATAATTCTTCTTCCATGGTACCTAAACCTGCTGAACAACACTATCTCACTAACCGCCACCAATCCAACAAACGTGCTGGTCTATAGGCATATATCACCAACAGACCTTTCATGCTTTATACAAATGTGAGTTCTATTAGAGGTTAGCTACTCTTGTTTTCAAAAGTTGTACTTCTGGAGTTGAAACACCTTTGCATAGACTGTCAACAGAAACCCCCCTCTATTGGGATAAGGATGTTAATTGTATTGTATTATAATTGCATTTATATAGCGCTTAATACCCCTGACGAGGCATCAAAGCGTTTTTTCGGTGAGTACCATGCTACTCCAGAACCCATAAAGGATTAGTGGTGAATTAGTATAGGGAAATATGAAAGTAATTTGATGCTTGATTTACTAAAATTGTCAAAAAAGGAGGGGTTTGGCCCAAAGGATTAGAGGGTAGGTAGGGCCAGTTCTACTACATAAGCAAAAAATTACCTATGCCTCTATGTGACTTCACAACACTTATTCATATGAAGTAAGATGAACGCAAACTAATAATTTTACCTTAGCAGTAATTTCTGCCTTTTATTTCATTATTTTTTTAATTAATATCTTTGATCACAAAAAGAACACATAGTCAACTAAACGAAATACCACATTAGTACTTACACAGTGAAAATGAACAACATGAAAATGTGTTTTGACATACAATTACAAATAAACTCATAATAATCAAACATCAATACAATCGAATGAAATGTCGCAAAGAACAATTAATATATATACACAATACGAAATACAAAGTTGTCATACAAAATGA
Source organism: Lissotriton vulgaris (assembly GCF_964263255.1). NCBI lineage: Eukaryota > Metazoa > Chordata > Amphibia > Caudata > Salamandridae > Lissotriton > Lissotriton vulgaris. The sequence continues at coordinate 264,197,515 of NC_141697.1, forward strand.
TAAATTAGACAACTAGCACCCTTATATTTAGGATAACTCAATTCCTCTGAAATATCAGGGACACAAGGGGGTGTATTTGCAATATTTAACCAAGGAGTTAAGTTCCTTTGTCTGCCGACGCGTTTCGAGTGCCAGTTAAATCAATTGCAGCACTCTCATCAGGGCTGGATTAGTCTTTCTCACGAACAGACTGTTTGTGACAAAAAAGGGGAGAGGGGTTTGAGTTTTTATTAAAAAAGGTGCTTCCCAAAACCCTAATTCTTTCTCTATCTGAACAAGTTAGTGGTCACATACCTGCATTATGCCGGTTTGATGTGACCATCAGCAATATGTAACAAGCAGTGGTTGCCAATCTGCAATAAAATACATTATGAATGATTTAGCTCATGGGGCGTAATTCTTTTGTCTGATAGCTATGTATGGGGGGAAAGAGGGAAAAACTTACCTAGTTTTCAATATTGTGTGGCCAAGACGATTTGTAAACAATAGACAGCAATTGCAGGTCTTTACCTCTGCAAGAGAAATAGTACATGCGATTTTGCGGTGTCTGTTTATATAAGTTTGAAACGTGACAACTGAGCGCAAGTTATTTACTTACTCGGGGAGGGGGGCCCAAAGGCGTGGCCCCGCAGAGGAAGTGTTGTAACAATTGACAGTCCTTCACTCTCTTTAAAAATAGTTTGTGGCTGCAGGGGCAAAAATGTAAAGGATTTGTAAAAATCGTTTTTGGCTGGAAGTACTTAGATGCAAGTGCAAAATGTGTGTTGCTCACCTAATAAGCTTTTTTTTCGGTGAGTACCATGCTACTCCAGAACCCATGAAGGATTAGTGGTGAATTAGTATGGGGAAATATGAAAGTAATTTGATGTTTGATTTACTAAAATAGCATCTCAGATGGACAATCAAGCAGGTTCCAGGTCGCATGATTCTGATGGGGCTCTCTAGCTTACCTGGATGTGCTCTCCCTCTCAGCATGGCCTCCTCCACATTTGGCAGTATCTCCTGTCTCTGCTTCAGGGTACTTTGGCACCCTCCTTTCTGGCCTTAAACATACTTGGGGTTCCTAAGCTGCGGACTTGAACTGTGTGGAGAGACCAAGAGATCATCTGTGCAGCTCAAAGGCAGAGCCGCAGGGACCAGTATATGGGCACACAGCTTTGGTTTCTGCCATTTGGCTCTTTCCATTTAAAAAAACCTTTCTGTAATGTACCTTGGAAGACGTTCTGGACTTATTTTGTGTACCTGGTAAATTGCATGCTTTGAGGTGGAATCTTTCAGTTAATTTGTGTCCACTTTTGGGGACTCCTGAAACTTTGAAAAAGAAGAGTTTGACGACCTCTTTCAAGTTTGGAAACTAAACCTTTTGTATCTGTATTAATCTGCAAGCTGTCTGAAGCTAAAGGTGCTAGTGGGAGTAAACTGATGTCATGAAAGTCTGTTTTTTGGTAACAATTAATTACACAAAACGTGGCAATAGTTTAGAGTTGTTTTTCACAATCTGGGTACTAGTAGAGCTAGCACGTTCTGTTTGTATCACACCAATGCTTGATGAATTCAGATTAACTCCAGTGACTTAACACCAGCATGCAGGCTTCTACGGTTCCTGTTCTCTGCTGTGTTGCTGTTTTTAGGTCTCGCCTGAGCCAGCGCACATGCACTGCTCTAAGAGGCTTTTAATAAGGGCTTTATACTCTGAACACATGCTTGTGCATGTGCTTTTTTTTATCACCCTCTATTGGCCTTTGCCTGCGTCTTTCTAAGAAAGATAGCACGCAATTGGCCCATGGCGGTTGCATGACCTGCCTTCTGTCTCCTCTGGTCTAGGGTGCTCGGGAGCGAGCAGTAGCACGACGGTGTGCCATCTGTTTTTAATTATCAGTGGCGGCACGCAGTTTGACAGATGGAGGGCATGCTGCATTCCAGTCTCAGGTTACCACATGTAACAATAGTCCTTGCAAGACTGACCACGGACCTAGGCTCAGCTGGGTAACATTATCCCCCACTCTGCCTCATTCCGCCTCACTCTGCCTCTCTGTTTCTTACGGCGCTTTGTTTCACCTTATTGTGCCCCAGGGTCTGTACACTGACTGACCCGCTCTGGCTTTCAGCAAGACCTTTTGAGGAGCTGACGTTAGCTCCTGCTCACCGCTAACACTGGTTTGTTTACGGCAATGATTCTGCCTCACTATGCCTCACTGTTCCTAACGGTGCCTCATTCTACCATATTCAAATTATTTCAGTCTGTAGCACGGGCTTGTCCCCAGGGGTTGCTAGGCGCTTTATGCTGAAAATGGAAGTATTCATTAAGGGGCGCCTAGTAACCTGGCTCAACCCCAGTGACGCATAATATGATTTTAGCAATGGTTACAGGGTTCGGAGAACCTGTGGGGTATTACATGTTCAAGTAGGATCATTGTGTGAAAGGCAGAAACAGTGGGAATCTACTCGAAATTGATTAGAGCAGGGGAAGACTGTTTACTTGTGTCTACACACAGGGCAGTGTTGCGTGGGGTGAAAACACAGAACATAAACGTCTATTTGTGCAGCGCGCGTTTACCCCCGAGGCACCCCTTGGTGCTATGGGGAGAGGATGTGTCCTAAGGGCCAGAGCTGCCGATTATGGAACTGGGGATCCAAGTTCGAAACTCTTGTTGGCTCAACATTCGGTGATTTTGCCCAAATCACTTAATCTCTCCGTGCCTACCAAACACAAACGTGTCCTTGTGTAGTGTAATTAATGTTCATGTAAAGCACCCATACCATACTTTTGGTCGAGTTCGCGCTGTATAAAACTGCAAAAAAAGAAAACAAAAACGCAGGTAATCAATGTTTACTGTTTGCAGACTCCGGGTACTCTGAATCGACATCTGAAGAATGAAAGGGTGGTGTTATCCAACAGGTTTGAACCTGCGATTATGAAGTTAAACGCACATCCCTGCAGGGTTTGCATTATCCCACTAATATACCGTCAGGGGTGGGCGGTTGCTTTACATGGGATACCGAATTTTTGGGGCATGGAAGAATATGATATATCTGCTGCTGGGAACAATTGCGTCAACACGACCGTGATAAGGAGCGCCGCTCTCTGGTGGGCTCCTGTTTCCTTTCAAGCTTGGCGTCTCTAGATGTGATTTTTAGAGCGACACACAAGGGGCCACAGAAAAAAACTGTCCGAGCCACCCAAAATGGGTGATCACGACAAATGTACGCATGGGCATATCTCACACCTCTTCCCTTTTCCTTGCAACACCCTTTTCACTCTCTCCTGTGTATACTTTCTTGCATCTTCCTCGTTCCACCAATCTCCTCGCACACTCACAATGCACCCACTCACAGAACTCTGCATGCTTCTTTGACTTTCACCCTTTCAATTTCTTGACAGCTGTGTACCTCCATCACATACTTTTGCACATAATTGCAACTACAATTGGCACAGCAGCCCACGGCTCTGTGCAATCTGCAGAGAGGCCAAGGATTGAATGAGTATGTATTCCAAACACAGGGTAACCAAGCAACCTGGATTTGCCTGTACAGTCCCAGTTTTCGATCGTTTTTCCTTGCTGAATCCAAATTTACCACATACTGTCCTGGTTTTCAGAAAGGGGCAACTGCACAAACTTTTATGTGTCCTATTGCAGAATTAGGTACCAGTCTTTTCATATACCAATCTAATGATGACTTTCAATAATCTGTCCAAAGTTGTATTTAACTTATTTCCCTTAGTGCCTCCATATCTGAATTTTCAACATTGATAAGCGTAGTTATTAAATTATTCTGTGCCCTTTGATCGATGTTAAATTGTAGTCCTACTTCTATTTTTGTGAAATGTCCTGGTTTTGGGTTTTGAAAATGTGGTCTCCCTATCTGACTCCTTTATGTCCCACTGACCAGCACTGTGAGAAATTCGCTTGCATTCTATCTAAACTCCACAGATCTCAACCGTGGCCCGCCCACAACCTAAACTCACACAGCTACATAGGAGTGACTCTTAACACGACAGAAACACACCAAAGCCAATACGGATAGGGAATGCAGGAGTAAGTCAAATGTCTTTGGGACCTTGTAAGGGCAAAAAAACTGAAGTATAAGACTTCACGTTTACATTAACTTCGTATTTAGGATGCAGTAAATGTAAACGTGAAGACTTACACTTCAGTTTTTTTTTTTTTTACTTACAAGGTCCCAAAGGCGAGACCTATTGGCTATACCAATGCTTGTTTTAGTTTATAATGCTAAACGTGTGGTATTCCCCATCAAGCGGCATTCATGCCCAAGTAATAAGGGCCAAGATAGCTTTAGTGGCTTCTCCGCTTCGCACTCCTTTGTACCTTGCTTAGCAGTCTGGCGGTCCTGGCCTCACTAATGCACATGTAGTGTGTACTCACAATTCGGCCTACCTTTCAGCCTGGCATGTACGCAGCATTTTCTGCAGCCAACGGCAGGGCACGAGCCCTTCCAGAGTTTATGCAATAGGCGGTAGTTGACGCCAGATAGCAAGTGTGGTCAGGCCATGCTGATGAATGGACTATTGTGAGAAATGAAAGAACATTTGCGCTGTGAATTTTGTGTAATTCAATTAATCGCACGCATTTCCTGAAGTTTGCGTATTGTTTAACGAAAATTGTTGCTTTGGAAACAAAGCACACATTTACTTTGTGCAGATTTTTTAGTTAGACAAAACAAATGGAAAGGTGTTAGTAGTTTTTCGCTAGTTTTGGTGGAGGTGAACGCACAAAAAAACTTTTTGCAGGTATATTCTCCTGCAGAAAAAGAAGAAAATATGCAAAGGTGTAACTGGAAAAAGTTTTAAGTTTTACATTGTTATCAAAGTGCAAAATAGTTCATGATGCCTGTTTATTATGTCACGCTTATGATTTTGCACAGCTCTGGCTTCTTTCAGGTACATCTGCAAGAAGGGCAGTTTAGCGTAGGAGTGCCATATTGATTTATATCTCTATTTGAGAAACACATGAGACAAGATCACTTTATTTATGAGAGTTTAAACACAGTCGCTGCTTTAACATCTTGGCAGGAAACGTGTGGGCTCCTGTACTGAGTGGAAGGAAAGTGCCAGGTCAATGAAAAAACATTTCCTTTCTTTAATCACGCTTTCAAAAAATGGAAAATATTGAGCTAAGGCACATTTTTAACTAATTCTCTTAAAATGTGTTGTCTGAAAAGGTATTGACTTCAGATAAAGCTAGAGTGAACTAATTCATGTTTACCTTGTTTTAGGGTTTTCACTCTACCCAGGATCATTGCAGTACGTCAGCAATTACAATTACTACTTTTAGTATGAAATATAGTTTTGTAAAACCTGTTTTTCCTAAGGAAAATCCGCTTTTTCTCATGGTTGCTCTCGTTTGTCTCTGTTAGAATCTGGTGCTATTTTGACTTTGCACATTGAGAAGTCAGTAACTCGGTTCTCATTACCTGTGGTGTCTTACAACGCAAAGAGAGAGACTGTAAGCTCCTCAGATGAGGTGCACAGCATTCATATCTTTTGCACTGAGATAGTCAGCTGAGCACTGGACAGAGAAAGGTTCAAGCGTCTCCCTTCTGCAGGAATGATGATTGTTGTTGCTCAAAGCTAGAGAGGAAATAACAAAGGAACTTTTGGCAAGGGGACTGGGCTAGCATTGCAGTTAGCTTCAAAGGATATTCAAATGAGATGATGGAGAAGAGTCGATATATAGTTCAGCCTTATTTTTCTAGGGAGTCTGCTAATAAGATCCTTGATCTAGCTGAACGGCCCACCACGTATAGCACTCCACACCCTCCAAAGATCCACATATACGAAGGCGGAATAGCACTACTGTACATTTGCAAATACTCTGAAGAAGCCCAAGTCAGTATAGTGAATAGAGTTGCCTGCACACTAAAAGACAACCCAGCATTTTGACATAACCGCGAAGCACTAGGCTAAAAAGGATATATTCACGTACTATAAAGTGGGAAGATAGGCCCAAGTGCCCCGGTGGTGACAATATTGGTGCTTTCATCTTGGTGCAAGTTACAGAGGGAAATGGAATGGGAAAAATGATTGAGACCAAAACCCCCTGTAGCTGGGCATGGACCTGGGCTCAGGGGTTTAAACAATGGGACAATATTGGCTTCTCTACCTTGGAGGACGTATGGGACACCAGCGTCCTAGTCCTATTTGAATACCTCGGGATGAATATGAAATAGCGCCCACACAAATATTTGTAGTCAAGTCATGCACTGCAGGCATGGATCACCTCGGAGGCAGAAACCAGAGAAGACTCCCCTCTGTAGAGAAGGCTGCTAGATGGCCATATGACAGCCAAGGCTATTTCACTTGCATACAAATCGCTAATGAACAACACGCAGAGAGAAATAACCCAATTAAGGCGATGCATTTACATAACAATAGGTCTCGCATTTACGCGAGTTTGAGCTATTAGCATTGTAAATAACAATGCCTTTTATTTATGCTTTGGTTTTAAAAACATGAATAAAAGGCATTGTCATTTACAGTGCTAATAGCATAAACTCTCGCAAATGCGAGACCTATTACATTGCAAATGCTTAATTTCTGTTTTTGTTGTGCATGCTTCTCCTTGGCACAGGAGCGAGGAGAGGGGAAGGGCTTTGCTGTAAATCCACACTGGTTGGCCGCTGCCGTGCAGAAACAAAGGAGTATGTTGAAGCTCGGCGCTCACCTCGGCTTCGTAAAGCAAAATTGAAAGTGTGCTGTTTATAAATAAATAAAGGCCCGCCCTTGAAGTCAAAGCAGCCGCGTTCATAAATACATAAAACGGCATTAGACATGCTGCATTTGACAGAGCAAGGAGAATCTAAAACATACAGTGTGGCATCCATGAAGCAGCCGCTGTGCTGGTACACGAGCAGAGGCAAAGCAAAAAATAGTGCTTAAAAGACTAAATAACAAGTACCGTGTAACAACTGAAGTAAAAGGGTCAGTCGCCATGGGAGGTTACAAATGAAGATAAGGCGGTACTAAGGAGGGACTAACAAGCCTATTTACAAATCAGAAGCCCGCATTTACGAAGGACAATGACACAAGCCAATGACAAATATGGATGGAGAGTGGGCGGGGCTTCTATTCCATACTCTACTACAACAAGTCTCGCAGAGCAGCGCATGCCTGCTGACTCTAGGCTCGACCTAAAAAATGGCAAACTGATAGAGGGGAGCTGGATGATGACGGCTGAAGGGAGGCACTGAAATTTCCCAGGGAAGAAGTGATAAAGGCACATTTTTGTCTGATAGAACTTGAAATACTACATAGAGTGTACTACACCAGGGCATTCTTACATAAAATAGGCAAAGCCTCAAACAATTCATGCCTATGCGCCTGCAGACACCAGGGGTCCTTCTTACATACACTGTGGGACTGCCCCAAGATACAACCATTTGGGGAAGAGTGTAAAACAGACTCGAAGAAACCACAGAAACACATCCAGAGCCAAACCTCACTGATGTTATTGGGAATATGGATGGACTAAGAAATCACACCCTACAAGAAAGCCTTACTTAACCTCAAATTCCTACTGGCGAAACAGTAAATTGCACAGAAATGGGGAAGCACAATAGCCCCACAACTGCGAGACTTGGAACAGGAAATGAACGTGTACCACGCAATGGAAAAATGAATATACAAGGGAAAGGTATGCCCCAAAAAACTCAAGTAAATATGGTGAGGATGGTCATCGCTGGGTATAAGGCAGGAGACACCGTACACAAAACAAGACCAAAGGATCACCAGACCTGGTAACGGGCAAAATCATCAAAGAACAAGCATACCGGGAACCCTACCACCCCAGTACCACATTCAAGTAGAGACATTAATCCTATTAAAAACCGCACAAACATTACAACTGCCAGGTGGGAGGGAAAGGGACTGAGTGGGGAAGTCCAGGTATCATCATAATGTCTACATGTTGAATAAAATTGTGTATGTACCTTCAAATACAAATAAAATAATGACTGACAATATAGCAACATAACTCTTGCTTGTTATTTTGCAAAATGTATCACCATGTATATCATACCATGTTGAAACCCTACCTATATTATAATATACACTGAATTAGGTTTGTGACTCTATTGTAAATTCTTCAGTGCAATAGACAAAAACATTTCTTCTTTTTACATGTGGACAGTGATGCTCCTTTGGATATGAAGGTGAAAGCAAGTATGCTGTCTGACATGTTTACACTTGTGGGTAAGTTCACCTATTGTGGTATGTACTAAGCACTCCAACTCTCATTTGTGGGGAATGAAAGTTAAACATGGATGTACAACTTTATTTGTGGAGATTTATTTCCAGTCTTGAAGCACAGTGTACACTTTAAGTTCCTGTATTTATTTCCTCTCAGTGTGACTGTTCTAAAACTACAGAGTAGCTCGTCTTTTATTTAATTTGGGAATATATCCTTTACTTCCATCAAAATCAGTCCAAGTAAGAATCCATCATGAATACCTGACACATGACTTTAAAGGAGGAAGGTTTAGAAGTCAGTTGTGTGAAAGCTCATCTTATTTATACTGAGGCCAGATTTGGTCAGGCCCACTCCAAGACTCTTGTTGCCACAAATCCTGTTGCCATTCCTTCATTCCTACCTTGCTACAACACCCAGCTCCATCATTACCCATCTCCAATGCCATAAAACTCCATTCCCATCAGCTGTTACACCACCACCCCACTCCTCCATTGCAACCCAGCCTCTGCACCTCCGCCCTGTAGCTGCCCCACCCAACTCCACCTGGTACCATTTGTCAATTTTGACATAAAACCCCTGAAACCAGGGATCAAGAACTTAGCTTATCAGTAACCGGTATTCTCAACACTCACTGGGGTTGGAATAGTTATGTTTTTTAGAAAGAACATTTTTTTTCTTCATTGAGTCCCCTCACTCACCAGGGTTTCCCCACTGTGGCATGCTTCATCATTGGGGCCATCCCAGTCCTCTACAGGCTGAGGCGTGCTGCGACTTGCGAACTACGTAGGAGCACTTAAGTAATGGACTATGTGTAGTGCAATCAGTGTTGTGAAGTGGAGTGGAATTATTTTAAGTGAGTTAAAACTACCTACCTAGAGGGCTACAAATGATTTATTCTTGCTCCTAGGGGGTAAATTAAAAAACGGGATAGAATACTAGTGGTCCTAGTTGCAATGAGTTAGGTGTACCTAGTAATTCAAGTCAACATGTTTCGAGCATTCCCCAGGCTCTTCTTCGGGACTACACAGGGACCAGCCCTGTGTTTGCCACTCCTAATCGTGCTCAAGTGAGGTGTAAAAATTAGTTAAATGCTGCAATAATAAGGCATGCATTAGTACATACGTAAATTGATAGTCACGTAGTATCTGTAGGAAATAAAACACACACAATATGGTTCAGGGGTTACATGGCCCCCCAAAGTATTTACATAATTTCTACACACACAAGACACAGAATGTGAAGATGTCTGCGCCTTTGTCCATACTGGGAAAAAGAAGGCCAAATCGCGTGTATTTAAAACAGGTGTCTATGAAAGAGCACCGTGAAAAGCACGTGATGGTATCCCTTCAATCTAGTAATTGGGAAAGAAAATGAGGGAAAAATAATGCCATGTTAGAGGCCGGTTGTGCTACAAAGAAGCAAGCGGTGATGGTTGTAGTCTGCTGTTTGTCGGCACCTGTGGGGGGTTTAGACGGGCACTTACTTGGTATAGAGATACTCAGGCTGAATCACCTACACAGCAACCTCCGGATCGCATATTAGAGAGTGTGCGTACGGTTGCTGCTTTTGTGCTTGCATTTCCGCATTGCCATTTGCGGAAGGTGTAGACCACTCGCGGCCGATTTTCACAAATGGAAATAGCGGCAGCCATCTTGGGGGTATGTCGCCCCTTTCTATTAGCGTTAATACAGTGTAAAAAAAAAAAGCTCGTTTTTACAAAAAAAATATTTTAAGGAGGTGTCTGTAGTAAACACGCCTTAAAACGATTGTGAGAAGTTGGCCTGATATGCAGTGCTCACTATTCTAGTGAACACTATGTATCAGTCCAGACAACCCTTATTGATGTTTGGTTGTAAGTCAACCTTATAGACCAGCTATCCTAGTAGCGTGGATACGAGCAGTCTAAGGCTAAAGACTCGAGAGGGCGTGTTAAGCCAGCTGTTATACCACACAGATACCCCTTGAACACCAAGTGAAAGGACACCACACAAGTGTTATGAAAATAAACAGTGTATTTATTAGAATCACAACAGCCCTGTACTCTTTATGAGGACAGGGTACTAAGCACAAAACAAAACTCTTACGAAAATACTTAAGTTAGCACAGTATATACAAATGCCCGAGGGGCACGGAAAACCATATACTCTGAAAGTGGAATGCGAAATTACTAGCAGGTAAGTACAGTACTAATAGGTTTTGGAATCGCTAGGACTTGACTATAGAATCGTTAGATTACTTCTAGGAGACCCAGGGGACTCGGGTGCAGAGTGTGCACTCTCACGCGTGATGCGGGACAAAGTCTATGGTAGCTAGTAAATGCAAAGTTAGTGTTCTCGGGCGAACCCGACCTGGTAGGAGGAAAACGAAAGTGGATTCTGACCCTTGGATAGTGAGGCTATGCTGGGGCACCGAAATGCCGAAGTTACCTAGCCCAGGGGCTGCAGCTGCATATGTCTCAAAAGACGTCGGGAATCCTCGTAGACGGACCAGGAGCCTGGAAGAAAGATGCTGGCAGGCGACCAGTGAAGAGAGTTCGAAGTGATCCAAGCCTGGATCTTGAAGATGGATGACACCTGAAAGCAGAGGGGACCAAGTTCGTGACTACTAGCCAGTAGTCAGGTGGCACCAGGAGGGCACCGGATGGTAGTCACCTCGACTAGGTGAGTGGGCGACGCTGGGCTCTGCAGATCTCACGGACCAGGAGGCGTTGTCGGCGACCAGGATGGAGGGGCGAGCTGTCCCACGATGGATGAAGCTGTCGGCGTTGCTGGACCCAGGATTGGGCAACAAAGCCTTGGCTAATTCAAGCCCACGCGGTGGACCTAAAATGGGGTCTGGAGTGGACCAGGAGGGTCCGGGGTGCTCCTCTTTTGGAAGGGAGCAAGGGCCAGTCTGGAGCAACCAGACCAGCAGCAGTGATGTCGTCGGGCGTCGTTCAGAAGGCCACAAGCCAGCGGGCTAGTAGCCAAACAACGCGGTGAGCAGCAGAAAGCAGAAGGGCCCCACGCAGATCGTGGAGATGCTGGAAGGCTGTACTTCTGTGCTGGAGCTGCTCAGGGTCGGGGCTTCTCGGACCCCAAAGCACTCAGCAGAGGGTCACTCGGCGGGCGTGCTGTAAAGAAGTCGTGCAGCCTTGGCGATAGCCGGTCCCTCGAGGTCTCGTCGCACTCACGGTTCTCAGCTTGGCTGTAGAGGTGAGTAGAGGTCAGAGGTGCCCGGGAAGCCGGGTCTCGTCGAGCTGTGTCGTCGGATTCCTGAGGAAGGACTTGCAGCAGACCGCAGTGTTCTTTAGATGGTGCCTGCGGATGCAGGGTGACTACTCCTTAGTCACAAGGGAGAATCTTGAAGAAGAAATCTTGAAGTCCTTTCGCAGAAAGTCGTGTCTTGATTCCAAAGATGATCTAATTTGAACAGGGGGCCCGCTCCTATCTTTATACTAGGAAAAGGGGCTGACCCGGTGACTAGGTCCTGCCTATGGGTGGGACTAGGAGGGGGGTGGTTACACCCCTCTCCCATGCCGGACTTTCCCCAGGCCAGGGGCTGGTGTGCCCCTGGAACTGGTTCTGACCGGCCTATGCGTAGTGAGCACCGGGGTGCCACTCAGCAGTCACCTTCCTGTAAAGCCCTGCCTACCCAGGATACACAAAACCCTGTCTGGGATGGTGCTAGCACCGCCCCGGACAGGAAACCCTTTGTCCAAGCTCTCCTCGCTGGAAGGACTCCCAGCAGCAAGAGGTCAGACTCGTGTCTGTGGTGGCAGCATCCATTTTGTGGAGCTGAGGCTTCGTTTAACTTTAACCGGGGTTCACAGTTACATACATGTCGTGTCCCTCTAGAAGGGTGGAATGCTAACCCCGTCGCCAGAATTGGCGAGGGGTTAGTATTCCAATTCGTATGACACCTTACTCGACATGTTTTGATAAAGCAATACCAGAGATAGCATATAACCGTGAGGATTATAATGCACTTAAGAGTATATGGTATGCGTTATCATGGAACAGCTATTAGGACTTGGTTCCGCAAGCTGCAAACGGGCTCAGCTCATGCCAGAGCACCATTTCACACGATTCCATGCACTCTGCCTTCAGGATTGTTAAGGCCTGCCATAGGAGTGACTGATAGGAATCTGTGTGTCCATTTTTAGGGTTAGATATAGGTATACTATATCTACAGCAAAGGGTGATTACACGACTTTGCCCCAGCTGTCATGCAGCCAGTTGTGTCAGATTTAGGAGGCCAGCCAGGGGTGGCATAATACATGCTTCAGCCCCTGGTGGGCCCTGGGTACACCTATGCCCTGAGTTACAGGGTCTGATAAGGTGGCCCAGTACCAATTGGAAATGTACCTAAGGTACATGGAATCCATTTTACAGAGAGAGCAATAGGCCTGGGGTCCTGATTGGCAGGGTCCCAGGTCGACTATGTCAAAAACCAGCTAAAACACAGGGCAAAAAGTTGGGGGCAACCATAGTCAGGAGGTACCTTCCTACAACGATGATATAGAATTTTTTGCCAAAGTATTGAGAGGGCAGTGATTCACGCAGGGGAATTCCATAGTAAGTTAGCGGCCGCCATCTTAGGAGTATGTCGACCCCTTCTAATAGCGCTAACTTAGTAGAAATAGCTCGTATTTTGAAAAGGATAATTTTTGGGGGATTCTCTGAGTGCACGCTTATTTAAGACCTTAGCTGCGTCGAACGTTCAGCACCCAGTGCTGAACGTTCGAATAACGAGCGCTGGACCGTCGGCCAACGGTCGTGCGCAGCACTGGCCAGGTAGCGCTCGCGACGACCGTTGGCCGACGGCAGCGCTTAAGGGGTTAAAAGTAAATTTAGAAAATTTTGATTTTTTTTTTTTAAATTGTGATTTATTTGGGGGTAATTCCACTAGGGAAAGGCTAAATTTGATGCCATGATTTTAGGTAAAGGACTACAGGTTAAATATAACCTCCTGGATTAAAGCAGTGGAAACAAAATTCATAAAAGCGTGATTAGTAGGCAGCAGGGGGTCAAAGATATTCGAACGGTCTGATCATAATGTGAATTGTCCCCATGGTATGTCATCATTAAGACCATGGGTGTCTGAATGTTATTTGAAAACCCAACGTTGTTTCTTTTCAAAAAATGTTTGTCCATGTGTGTTTGATTCTGCATAGTTTCCAGGACCACCCACCTCATGTCATTCGGGGTATGTTGTTTTTCCAGGAAATGTGTAGTCATTTTAGTATTAGATCGTTTGCACCTGATGCTGCTACGGTGCTCAACGATGCGTGTGCTGACCTTCCTGGTGGTCATTCCAACATAGTGCAAATTACACGTACAGGTGATCAGGTAGACCACTCCTGTCGTAATACAGTTAGAAAATGATCTCAGGTCCCAGATTACCCCATTGTTACAAATGACTTGTTTTGTTGCTGTGGTCAAATGGCAGACACTACAGTTTGTGCAAGGGTAGTGCCCTACAGTCAGGGGATGTAACAGGCGTTCTCTTCCAGGGGATCCTCATCAATAGTCATAAGCACTGAATATTCCCACCCATGTGCGGGACCCCGGAAACAATATAAAAATATATATGTAAAAACGCATATATCTAACTCCACATATATGTACGTACATATATTATTTTTCTCACACCAATTCAGCTCCAAAAAGAGGCTAACACAAAACCTTGTACATGTACTGCAATTATAAAGGAAACAAAGAACACATTAAATCAAATATCCTTTGAATTTTGTGTTTTAATGAGTAAAACCACTCATAACTCTTGAAAATTGCTCATAAAAGACATTGTTAGCCTCAGGCTGCATTGAAAAGCAATAACATAGAAAATGAAAGCATTTTCAACCAAAAAACTAGCACTGTGCCTTTAAGGCAGCCCTGACTCCAGGCTTCCCATCATGCCTCAGGGGTGACAGTTAGGTCAGTTGTTCTTTCCGACTCCTTCTGTCAGGACCCTGGTTAACAGCTCCCACTTTTTTTTTAACTTTCTGTCAGAATTACTTGGTGTTTTCTTCAATTTTTTGATCTCACTCGCCGGGTTTTTACCCTAGAGAGATAGTTCTACCTTTTTCGGGCTCAAAAAAGGTTAATATTTTGTCAAAATGCCTAAGGCTCTCTTTGACACCTGCCCTGCCTGTGGGCATAAGAAGGCTTGGTCAGATACACATCCAGTGTGTATTCGCTGTCTACCTGACTCTCATGAGGTAGCATCTTGTGTCCACTGCCAGTCCTTGTCATCCAGAACTATCAAGGCCAGAGAAAGAGCAGGATTTATGGACTTTCTGAGAGAGGTAGGTCTCCAAAGAAACTTAAGAAGCGATCAACGTCAAAAAAGTCCCGACCTGCTCTCCTTCGGCGTCGGGATCGGCGTCGAGGTCTCCAACGACGAAGAAGGTGAGGTCTTCAGCGTCGAAAGTCAAGAAATCTCCGCTGCCGTCAACCGGGCGACGTGCAACGTCGAGAGAGAGGTCACCGTTGAAGCAGGGCGGCTCAACGTCAAGACCTCCGTCGTCGAAGGCTCAGGGAGAGTCTTCAACGTCGAAGCCTCCGTCGTCGCCTAGTCATCGGCGCTTGGCGTCGAGGCAGCCTCCGTCGACGTCTGGTTATCGACGCTCGACATTGAGGCATCCTCCGTCGTTGCCAGGTCATGGGCGATCGACGTTGAGGGATTCTCCGTCGACGACCCATCGGCACTCGACATCGAGGCACTCATAGTCTTCAAAGGACCATGGTAGTTCGACGTCGAAGCTTCCTCCGTCGGCGTCACACCATTGACGCTTGACGTCGAGGCATTCACAAGTGTCGGCAGGACACTCGCCATCGAGAGAAGAACAAAGTTCGACATTGGAAAACCCTTCATGGACTTCACCTCCTCCGAAGTCGACGTCGAGGCATGGGACTCCAGTGGTTCAGCCTCAACCATTGGCGCAGCAGTCTCGGAGGTCTTCTGGATCCGCTTCAGCTGCGGAGGATGACCAGGGTTAGCAAGTGAGTGACAGTCACGCTGCCAAGCGGAAGAGGTCTCCAGAGCAGAGGGACTCTCGCAGTCGCTCCAGATCTGCGGCTGGCTCACGTTCAGACTCTGGCCCGGATTTAATTATTTATAAGTCGGCCAGCGAGGAATACAGGCATTCGGAAAGGGATGCAACGCCTCCATCACACTCCCCAGGGAAAGATTCAGCTCCAAAGTCGCCTACTAGTAGGCTTTCACCGAGATGGTATAAGCCACTTCATCACTGGGCTAAGGACAAGGAAACAGCGTATCGTATGCCGCAACCGCTCTCTAGACCTAGAGAACGGTCACGCTCTCCAGTTCACCAGAGAGAAAGATCACGCTCCCCGGTTCGCCAGAGGGAAAGATCACGCTCCCCAGTTCGCCAGAGCGAAAGATCCCGCTCCAGGGTGCGAACCAGCAGGCGTAGATCACGATCAAGGAGCACAAGGAGAGAGCGAAGAACTCCTTCTACTTCTTCTTCCTCGACCCGCTCTTACAGAAACTACTCTCCTACCCTAACGGACTCTCCTTCAACGAGGGTATCTCCGATTAATGATATCTTCACGTTTCAGGACATACTTGGTAGGGGAGCTCTTAAGCTGGGAGTTGCCTTGAAAGCTCCGCAGATCAAGACCTCAGTAATTTTTGAAATGTTGCAGCATAGGTCTGCACCCAAACCTCTTCTGCCTTTGGTGCCGGGGATTATAGAGCCAGTTATGGACGTCTTCTTAACCCCATCGACGGTCAAGGCTGCTCCGGCGAGGATCCTTAAAAAGTACAAATCTCCAGAGGACAACCCAATGTTCCTCAGAGTTGATCCTCCCCCAGACTCCTTGATTATCGCAGCGGCGAAGAAGTCCAATGCAGTCGCCTCATCCTCCACTGTGCCTCCGGATAAGGACAGTAAGATGCAAGACTTGTGGGGAAGGCGGGTCTGCAATACATCAGCGGCTTTTCTCAAAGTTTCCAATGCGGAAGCCCTCTTGAGGCGTTATGACCGATCCCTGTGGGATTCTCTGCAGCGTTTTGTGGAGAATCTCCCGGCAGAGGATCGTAAGGACTTCGAAGAAATCCTCCTGGAAGGCAGTCAAGTCTCCAACCAGGTGATAAGCGCCGCAGCGGATGGGGCTACCCTAGCAACTCTTCTGTATGCTCATGGGGTAACAGCAAGGAGGTCCTCATGGTTGCGCCTAACAGCTTTGAAACCAGAAGCCCAAGCGTGCATATTGAACTTGCCTTTTTCAGGTGCTTCGTTGTTTGGCACAAGTGCGGACGAAGAGCTGCAGCTCATGAAGGCAGAGCTGGAAACTCTCAAGGTGGTGGGTCTTGAGAAGAAGGAGTTCAAGAGAAAATTTCTCTCCTTTAACAAGGGCTCTACAAAGCAACGGGTTCAAACCCCGAACTGGCAGAAGAGCCAAGATCAGCAGGGGCAGCAGAAGTCCCAGTACAAATGGAAGCGTAATTACAAGGGAGGAAGTAATCAACGCCAAGGCAACAACACCGGCAAAACTCAATCCAAACAATGAGTTGTTTCTTCCCCCGGCGCCGTGGACCACTCCAGTGGGGGGAAGCCTGGCAAATCATTTCAAAGAGTGGCAAAGCATCACAAAAGACAGATGGGTGTTGTCTACGCTTCAGAATGGGTACTGTCTTCGTTTCAATCATCTGCCTCCACCGGTTCTCCCGATGTCAACATCAAATCATCAGCTGCACCTACTGCAAAGCGAAGTCGCCACTCTACTCGAAAAGTCCGCTATCAAGGGAGTACCGGTCTCTCAGAGGGGAAAAGGGGTGTACTCCTGTCCTTTTTTCTTGACCAGAAAATTACGGAAGGCAGAATACAAACCCATTCTGGACTTGCGAACACTGAATCTGCACGTCAAAAAGGAAAGATTTTGCATGTTGGCGCTTCACCAAATATATCCACATTTCAGGAAGGGATGTGTTCACTGGATCTTCAAGATGCTTATTTTCATGTTCCAATACACCCTAGTCACAGAAGATTTCTTCGTTTCAGGGTGGGACCTACCACTATCAGTTCAAAGTCCTACCGTTTGGGTTGAAGTCGGCACCTCGGGTGTTCACGAAGTGTGTGGCAGTGGTGGCAGCTGCTCTACGCCACAGAGGGGTCTTCGTGTACCCATACTTGGACGATTGGCTGGTGAAAGGTCCTTCCCCAGTCAGCGTGAGAAATCAGTTCCAGACCTGTATACAGCTCTGCCAAAGACTAGGGCTACATGTCAACTTCGGAAAGGCAGTCATTCAGCCCACCCAGAGAATCCACTTCCTTGGAGCTCTGCTAGACTCAGGAAAAGTGTTTCCTTCGGAGGAGAGACAATCATCAATCACCCAGAAAATGTCAACTGATTCTTCGCGGCAAGGTTCAGAAAGTGAGCAGGATTGCCTCCCTGCTAGGGTCGATGGCATCTTGCATCTTCCTGGTCCCCAATGCCAGACTTCGAATGCTTCCTCTTCAGCAGGATCTGGAGGACAAATGGGATCAACAATCGGCTCGCTGGGACGATCACATCACCATCTCAGACGCAGCTCGAGCTTCTATTCCGTGGTGGACAAAAGCTCAGAATATGCAGGTGGGAGTCCTGTTCCATCAACCTCCCCCTGTGCAAACACTGATCACGGACGCTTCCCTTCTGGGCTGGGGAGCGCACATGGGACCACTGCAGGTGCAAGGTCAGTGGTCACACAAGGAAAGTACTTACCATATCAACATGCTGGAGCTGAGAGCAGTCCACCTAGCTCTCAAAGCGTTCCTCCCCTCAATCCAAGAGGCATCTGCGCTAGTACAGACAGACAACACCACCACGATGTACTACTTGAACAAGCAGGGGGGAACGCGCTCCCGGATGTTGTCGTTGGAAGCGCAGAGGATCTGGCATTGGCTTCTGGCTCGCAGGCTGTCTGTCACAGCGGTTCACCTTCCAGGAGAACAAAACGTGAGGGCAGGCGCTCTAAGCCATCATTTCGACGACAAGGAAGACTGGGTTCTTCATGACGAAGTGGTAGAGGAACTTTTTCAGACCTGGGGTCGTCCCACCATAGACCTGTTCGCGGACCACCAAAACTCCAAATGCGGAAGCATCGCCTCCAGATTCCACCGGCCAGGCTTGAGAGGGAATGCTCTTTTGATCGACTGGTCAAACGAATTTGTGTACGCCTTTCCACCTCTCCCGTTGATTCCGAAGATGGTGAGGAAGCTAACCCACTCGTGCACAACAATGATTCTGATTGCTCCTGATTGGCAGAGGCAGTGGTGGTACACGGACCTGCTTCATCTGTCAGTGACTCCTCACAAGAGGCTACCATGCAGGCCGGACCTGTTGTCCAAGATGGACGGGAGGATCTACCATCCCAACCGTCCGTCACTGAGCTTGGCAGAATGGCTCCTGAGGTCATCCAATACGGCCATCTAGGTTTGCCAGAGAACTGCATGTTCATTCTGAAAGAGGCAAGGCGTCCTTCCACCAGACATTCGTATGCATGCAAGTGGAAGAGATTCTATATGTGGTGTATACAGAATAGTCATGATCCAATCAAATATCAAGAAGAAGCAGTTCTTCCTTATTTGTTGTATCTGGCAAAAGCAGGTTTAAAATTTAATTACATCAAGGTGCACCTAGCGGCCATAACGTCTTATAGGCGGTCACCTTCTCAAACCTCTTTTTACCAGCTAACATCTGTCAAGGACTTTCTGCAAGGGTTGAAAAAAGTATACCCTCCAGTGCGTCCTCCTTCTCAACCCTGGGAGTTGAGGTAATTGAAAATTTTATGGTCAAGTGTGTCCCCTAACGTGTACCCCAACGGCTCCATGTATGAGTTTTAAGTGCATGTAACTTCCCTCCACAACCGAATCTGAAGACGCAAATACATTTGCGTCCAACGTTAACTTGTCCTCTATCAGATCCACCATGAATAGATCGATAATTCAGTTCCTAAGTATGCTGTGCCACCGTCTTTACATGGTGCACTTTCACGTTTTTTCCTGGCTCTGCCGAGCTAGGCCCTGATTTCTGCCTTCGAGCCACTTCTGTCTCTGCCTCTGAAAGCTGCAGCATGGAGATGCATCCCTGACCTCTGCCTTACTTCCTGCCAAGCGAAGCGGTGCCTGGCTTGGCCTGGCCTGCCTGCCAAAACCGTATTTTGCCTTCAAGTTATCTGTTCAGCCTCCTCGAAAACACATTCCTGTCTAGTGATTTAGGTAAACATATCCCCGGCTGCAGAGCAAAGAGCAAGTCTTCCTGTCCCCGTGCAAGTAATTTACAGTTCCCGTTGCCATAGTAGGCCCATGGCCCCGCACGTAGACACGTAGACACCTATGCACGCACTAGCATTCAGTATAGTATAGCCTCTGCCCGAGAGACCTTTTACTCCAGATAAAACATCCTCCAAACATGAGATACCAGATATGTTATAGGTCCAGGTCGTACTGACATCCCAGACTTCTGTCTCCTTTACTAGTGTTAAAGTTCTCCCCAGTTACACGTCTATGTCACGTCATGCTAGTTGCGCGCGCATCCGCACTTCCTGCTGACTTTGCAGAATCCTCTATGCACCCACCCACTTATGACACTTTTTCTGTGACGTTTCTAGTACACGCCTCTGTGCACACCCTTGTACACGCCTTTTCTGCTACGCACATGTGTTCTTATCATATACATTTCACTTGTCACGCCTACTGTATTCACTGCCATTGTGTCATTTTACTATATATGTCATGTACTGTTAATAAATCGTTGACATCTTTCTGCCATCATTGCATACCCCCGAACCCTTGTATTGATGGAATTGATTTCCATGGCTCGAGTCATTTTTGATTAAAGCCCTTATGACTCAGACACCACGGACTCTGCCTCTCATTTGATTGAGCTATTCTTTACTTGTCTGAAAATTATATGGCAAACTCGTATACGGTAAAATATATTTACCACATAATTTGGCGCCCGAATAGGGACCCCTCCCCCACCCCACGCGCCGGTGATGCGTCGCAGGCCTTGCCCCCTACCACAGCCGTGACGGACCCCATGCGCATCTGCAGGTTTTCCTGTATCTCCCTCAGGCCTACGGAGGTGACGGAGACTGCGGTCGACATCCAGACGAGGCGGTGAGGAGTGCGGAGGATCCCGACCAGAGCCCAGCCGAGAGAGCAGTGTCCGAGGTATCGTGAGGCCCACCTGTAGCGTCGAGGCGCATGCGTAGTGCGCAGCAGCAGCAGTGACGTCGTAGCGGTCCAGTCCAGTAGAGTTTCCAAGGCCTTCTGTTCCGTGCTTCCCGGTGAGTACCGTTGCTGGGGACGCATCAAGACGGGTGCATTAATTTGTGTCCTGTCAAGACGGGTTTGGGTACACAGATCCGGTCTGCACTGTTTTAGCAGTGTATCTGTACTGTTTAGCAGTGCATCTAGTATTCAGTTATTCAGTTATTCAGTATTTTTGTTGAGTCAGTATTCGTTCGAAATGTTTCAATGTGTTTTAATGTCGTGGTATGAGTGATTGTTCGCATTTCTTTACTGTGTTTATCGTGTTTACGTCTAGATCAAGGTAGCAATGCCTCTGTTTTCAAAGTTACGACAGATAGGAACTAGGAAAGGGATACTTGAAGAGGCAGTTCCCATCCCACCTAGGGACACTCCTGGACATTTTATGTACCACAAACATGGCTTAGATGCCATACTATACTTAGACTTATGGGTGGATTATACTAAAGACTTGGAAGAGAATCAGAGATGGCCCGTTACAGGGACATGGGATGCCGAGTGCATCATGAGAGTAGAAGAAGCATTATGGAAAAAGAAAGCCAGACAGTCACAGAAAGATGCCATTGAATTATGGCGTAAAGAATCACATAGACGGACAGAGAAAGCACTCAGAAAAGCAGAGAAAAGTAGAGAGGATTCCGAAAAAGCTAGAGAAAAAGAACTGCTAGAAGAAGGACAGCGAGTCAGAATGGAACAACACGACAGACAGAGTAATGCACTTATAACAGGTCTGTATCCAGTTCTGGCCGAGGGCCTGCCCAAGGCGACCCCGGAAATACCGAAAGATCTGCCCCCTCCATTGGTTCCGACTAAATTACGTCATAAAAAGACTGCAGCAGACATTTTCCTTTCTTCTTATTTAGATGATGTAGCTCCCGCATATACTAATGTACCCGTACAACATGCTAATAACATTCTGCCACCGCCTATTCCTGCCGATCAAGCCACGACCCCTCCACGTCAGCATCTTCCCGCACCTGTTGTCACTTCCCCTACTGGCCCCCCTATTCTTGGTCCTCATAACCCTTTTGGTTCAAATGCGACTCAGAGTCAGTCGTCCCCGATGAATGTACCTTTCCCACACCCAATGACGTCCAGTCATGCTTCCGCCTCCGGAGGTGCTACAGGAGGTTATCGCACCCCGTCACATTTACAACGAATGACAATGAGAGAATTAGCAATGCAGCGTACACCTAAAGCAACCCCAGCCGAAAAACTTAAACAGTTACTTACAGATTGTAGATATGATACAGTACCTGGCAAAGTAGGACCCATGATGTTAGCCTCATTACGTTTACGCAGTGTTACAGATTATTTGATGTTATTACCAGAAATGCCAGACCATCTAGACAATATATATCATTTTATCAGAACAGGAGAGAGACCAGAGTGTGTTCGTGAAGCCATGGCACATCAGAAAGTTGAGACACAAGCTTTAATAATGCGATTTTTGATTAATTGTTTGATAAGGGAACAAGATCAGCCAAGCTTTCCGCAAGAAGAGATGGAGGGATTGTCAAAATGGAGTCAGAATATTGCAGAGTGTAAACATGATAAAGAGAAATGTATAGAGGCTATGACTAGAAAGATCCGTAAAGTAATAGTAGCAATACATGCCAGACGAGAGTCTGAAAGGCATCTTGAGTCAGACGATAAGGAAACCTCAGATGAGGAAGAACCAGAGAATACCGCAGAAACTAGAGACCTGATGGCGTACGTAGGTAGAGAGAAACTCCCTAGACCGTATCCACTTGATAGGCCCTTCGACAGACCCATTCGTTTAGAAAACAAGAAACGATACCTTTGTCCGATACCAGAACGATGTTCCCTTGAACATATTTTCCAAATTACTGATAAAATCCTGAAAGAAAGAGTAGGTTATCATGAACTCACTACCTTACGTGATCAGGAACTAGCCCGGTCCGCAGTCCAATGGGCCGGGGATGACAGTATATATAAAGATGATTTAGTAGTGCAAACATTTTTAAGTCTTACTCCAGAAGAACAGCGACTAGCTGGTATATACATGACTCAACATCTTATTGTACAGTATGAAAACCAAGCATCTGATCCAGGTCCGTTATATAATCTATTGCAGGACTTACTCCTGAGAAGATGGAGAGGTCTAGGTACCGATTTAATTGACATCATTCTAGAACAACGCCACAAATATAGAACTTTCCTGACTCCACATCTTGTATCTGTTCCACCTCCAGTAAGACAACCATATCACCTAGACAAACAGAACCCTTTACGGGAAGTGCATCCAATTCGGAAACCAGATGATACACTTGAACGCGTGTTTGTATACACGCCCATAACTAAAATGGAATTATTGGAAATGAAGAAAATAGTGCCCAGTCATGATAAAGACCCTGCAGGTTTTCACCGTGAAATAAAAGACATGTTACTCATGGGAGATTACACATATCCCGACATTATGAAAATATTGAAAGTGTTATTGCCTGCCGGTATTTACGAGAAACTCAAAGAAAAAGAATGGGAGGTGGGAGATAAAAAGATCAATTGGGCTGAATTAGAAACCGAAGAAACAGGTCGAACCCCAGGTTTAGGTCTTGGGGACAAAACAAAGGCATTATCAGGATTATTAGTACAGGTTTTGCCAAGATTGTTGGCAACTAAAAAGGAGGACTGGGATGCCATCTCAGCCTGCAAACAGAAACACGATGAAGATACTAGTGATTTTTATTCCAGATTTGAGAAATGTTTTATTATTAATAGTGGCCTGAAAACCAGTAGCGAGTCATACCCACATCTTTTCGTGACCAAATTAGTCGAGAATTCATTGCCCCAGGTTAAGAACCGGGTATTGAAAGTCGAGAGCACATGGCAAGCAAATACGCCTTCACAAATGTTACAAATGTTACAGTACCATCAGAACAGAATCAGGGAGGAACATGATCACGAACAGAGACGTATGAAAGACACGAAAATGAAAGTGTTAGTTGCTCAGTCGGTTCCAGCAGATGGTCATAAAAGGGGTACGACACAGTCCAACAATTCAACAGCTCCTTTTAAAGGGACATGCAATTATTGTAAACAGCCAGGTCACTATGTAAACGATTGTGCAGTCTTGAAACACAACATAGCTACAGGTAAAACTAAAGAGAGACCGCGTCCCCCTAGACAGGACCAGGTCCAACATCATGTTCCGCAGAATGTACAGCCTATGCAGATTCCACAACAGACCGTTGCGGTACCACAGCCTCAGCCCATTGCCGCAACACAACATGTTACACAGCAGATGTACCAGTATGCACAATCCGACTACCCCGATTATCAGCAGTACACATGAAACAGCCTAGAGAGGGAGGTTGGCTTGCCTCTTATTGAGGTTCCTGTAGATCAAGAGGGTCCTTATGTACATAGTCAGGTATTAGGGAAGGATAGAAAATTTTTGATTGACACAGGGGCAAGCAGAACTACCATCAGTCATGACGAGGTTCCAGGGGCACCCCTCTCAGGCTCACAGAATGTCTCCCTTGGATTTTCAGGAAAACCTATTGTTAATGAAGTATTGAAACCAGTTCCCCTTGCAGTTGGTCCATTATCCCGTACTACAGATTTATTGCTCACGAAATCATGTCCAGAAAACTTGCTTGGTATAAAGACACTGAAAGCTCTAGGAGCTGTAATCTGTTGTTCTCCGGAAGGAGTAAGGTTGTTCCTTCGTGATTTTAAGGGACATTATGTATTGAGAGATTTTGATCCTAGGTTACAGAATGTACCTGCACATTTATGGGCAAAAGGCCCCACTGATGTAGGTTGTATGCACATTACTCCATACCGTGTCACACTCAAGCAAGGAGTTGTACTACCACGTATCCGACAATACAAGTTACCACCTGATGCTGTAGTGGCTTTACTGAAAATCATTGACGAGCTCATTGCACAAGGAGTGGTTGTAGAAACCGACTCCAATGTTTGTAATTCCCCTATCATTCCGATTCTTAAACGCACTGATCCAAGTGCACCTCCAGTATATCGATTAGTGATCGATTTGCGAGAATTAAATAAATGCATTGTACCACAGTATCCAGTGGTCCCAGACATTTCGTCACTATTGACAGCTATTGATTCTGAAGCGACGTTCTTTACTGTAATCGATCTCAAGAACGCCTTCTTTAGTGTCCCCATTGATCCGGAAAGCCAGTACCTTTTCGGATTCTGTTTAAATGGCCGTAGCTTCAAATTTGCATGCGCACCTCAAGGATTTACAGAAAGCCCCAGCATCTACAGCCAAGCATTGAAACGACAACTTGACAGTATTCACATGCCTGCCAACACTGCCCTACTTCAATACGTCGATGATCTATTGATCACCGCCCGTAGTGAACCAGAATGTGAACAAGCATCACTGACAGTTTTGTATTTCCTGGCGGACAAGGGACACAAGGTGTCTCCTTCGAAGCTGCAATTCTGTGCCCAGCAAGTGGTGTACCTTGGGCACTTGCTGTCCAAGTGGGGTAGGCAGCTGACACCTGATCGAATTCAGTTAATTGCACAATCACCGCAACCCAAGACACAGAAAGAAGTACGAGCCTTTATTGGACTCACTTCCTATTGCAGACAATGGATTCAACAATATGCATTTCTAGCCAAACCACTTATACAGTTGACAACACAGGAGGCAGCGTCTTCGACTGTTCTCCCATGGACACAGGAACATACACGAGCTTTTGAAGAATTAAAGAAAGCCTTATGTCAAGCACCAGTTTTAGCAACACCATGTTACAGCAAACCTTTTACACTTTTTGTCACGGAACGTGATGGCACAGCGTTATCAGTTCTCACTCAGCTTCAAGCAGACAAACACAGACCGTGTGCTTATTTTTCGAGTACATTGGATCCAGTAGCCCAGGCCTTGCCTGCGTGCTTAAAGTCAGTTGCAGCAACAGCTCTAGCAATCAGACAAAGTGACTCCATTGTATCCATTGTATTAGGACATCAATTGACAGTACAGGTTCCACACTCAGTGGAAGTTCTCCTAAACAAAACACAGACCCAACACTTGACTATAGCACGACTGACAGGTTATGAATTGACATTATTCCAACCACACATAAAAATCAGACGCTGCAATACACTAAATCCTGCTACACTTTTACCATCAAGCACAACAGATCCTACTCCACATGATTGCGTGGATGTCGTTAACACAATTACGAAACCCAGACAAGACTTGACGGATGTTGCATTATCCAATCCAGACCTGACACTCTATGTGGACGGTTCATGTATGAGAACAAGTACAGGAGAGTTAGTGGCCGCGTATGCAGTGACCACTGAAACTGAAGTCATAGAAACACATCGCATTGACACCCTGTCAGCTCAAGCAGCAGAGCTCATTGCTCTGACTCAAGCCTGTATACGAGCCAAGAACCTGAAAGTAAACATATACACAGATTCACGTTATGCATTCGGAGTCGTACACGACTTCGGTGTCCTCTGGCAAGAAAGAGGTTTTCTGACCTCTCACGGAGCCAAGATCCAGCATGGCCCCCTCATTCAAGCTCTGTTGGAAGCGATACATTTGCCTACAGCCATAGCTATCATGAAGTGTAAAGCACATACGAAAGTTACAGACACTATTTCCCAGGGTAACGACTTTGCAGATCGAACTGCAAAACATACAGCACTGACTCATACTCAAACGACCGACATGACAAAGACTGACGTAACCTCACTGACACATTGCATGACAGTCAGAGATCCTACACAAGATGTCATCGACATACAGACACATGCTACTCCAGATGAAATAAAGAAATGGACTGAACAAGGAGGGGTCCAGACAGACCAGGGATGGATGACGAAGGGAAAGACCACATGGTTTCTCCCCGACTCTATGGTTCAAGTTATCATCAACACAGCACATAGTCCAGCACATTTAGGAGAAAAAGCCATGTTAGACAGTTTACAGAACCTCTGGTTCAACAAACATTTACGAGCAGCAGCAAAACAGAAAGTGCGTACCTGCATGATCTGTTGTCAGTTCAATCCAGGAAAAGGGATTCCCGTAGAGCAAGGTGGATTTCATCCTCCCGACTATCCTTTTGAAGTCCTCCAGATGGATTATATCCAGATGGAAAGATGCCGAGGATTCAAATATGTCCTCGTAGTCGTATGCGCCCTATCCCGATGGACAGAAGCATATCCCGTCCCAGATTACACTGCCCCGACCACTGCCAAGCAGTTGGTTCGTGAGTTTTTCCCTCGATACGGTTTGCCCCGTGTCGTGTATTCAGATAACGGTCAGCCATTCTCATCTGAACTTATGAAGCAGGTTTCACTCCTCTTGGGGTACCAGTGGAAGTTTCATTGTGTCCGACATCCCGAGGCAGCAGGTCTCGTGGAGCGACACAATCAGACTCTGAAAACTCGCCTTGCCAAAGTGTGTAAAGAGAAAGGAGTAGATTGGATAGTAGCTTTGCCAGTTGCCCTTTTTTATATGCGAATGGTAGCCCATTCTAGGACAGGGCTATCCCCGTATGAGGTGGTCTTCGGTAGACCTCCTAATATGTGGGGGACGCCTATGCCGCGCAAAATAACTGATGTTGACAGTAATATGCTGACAGATTACCTTGCTTCCTTGATGTCTGCACTACAATCATGTCGTTCACAGGTTGCGGCAGCCTTCCCAGACAACACCGAGGTGAAACCACATGAACTGGTCCCGGGGGACATCGTCGTAGTCCGGAATTTCGATAGGTCAAGCCCTCTGGAGCCCCGCTGGAAGGAGCCGAAGATCGTTTTGTTAACAACCAGGACTGCAGTGAAGTTAGAGGGGAGGAAGGGCTGGGTCCACTCCAGCCACGTGAAACGTTTTTATGGACTTCCGCCAAAAACTGATTCCCAGAACTCTCACATTCCAGAGACTGATACCAAACTCCCCCTTTTAGAGACAACTCCCCAAGAGGAGTATCGAGTGAAATTAAGGTCTAGTAAGTCAGACAGTTTAATTGTTTAAGTCCCCCTGGGTGAAGCGGTTAGACAGTTTCTGACATGTACAAGTTAGACCCAAATAGAGAGAGAGATAGACAGGAGACCAAGAAACAGAAATATTGTAAAAGTCTCCGAAGCAGATGTATCTGCACACTACTTATTATGTTTTTTCTGAGTCTTACGATTATTATTATGAGTTGGATGTTATACATGTATTTTCCTCTTACACATTCTTTCTCTAATGACACTGCCGAGCACACGTTTAGTACCCTGCCTCCACACGAATTGTCTTATCGACTTGCGCTGCGCAACAATACATTCATTCGTATGTTACACCATTCACACCAGATCAACAATGCTACCAATTGTTGGATATGTGGCCGACTCCCTCCCTATCAGAACTACAAGGGAGCTCTGCCCCTCTTTCCTTACCCGTTTACACATAATGGTTCCTGTGGTGCATGGTTTAGTTTAATATCTTCTTTAGACACCGAATCCCGAGTTTCCCAAGGCAATTGGATATGGGGAAATCTGAACACAGTCATGAACAAAGCATGTTTCCCAAACGAGGAGGGTCTTCCACAAATGACAGGGACAGATCTAGAAAATGAAGTGTATGGATTAGGCAATTTTACACTTAACCTCATGATTCTAAATGTTCAGTCAGAGACCGGTCCAGACTTACCTTCTATATCAGTTTTACCAGCAAAAGGTGTATTATGTGTCAGAAAGAATGGTTCAGTACATCTAGGTCACAGTGACTGTACTACTGTGGTTGAGTTCAGTGATAAAGGCAAGTCTACATTCAAAGCTTCCCGACATTCCTATTTCATTTGTGGTCAGACAGCTTATGTCCGCTTACCTCCAGACTGGGATGGTACTTGTTACATTGCATTCCTATTGCCACCAGTTTTCCTAGCCCCCTCTGACTATCACAGGAATTCCCGCCTCGATCTCGTTAGACACAAGAGAGGTCTCCCAATAGTCGATCAGACTGAAACTACATGGGAACAATATACAGATTTCAATAAAGGATTCTTTCCCTATCTAGGCACTGTTTCCAATAGTAAACTGATACGCAAACTAACCAGAATACTCGAAGCAGTAGTGAATGAGACTACTTCTGCTTTAGGCAACTTAACAGAGGAGCAGTCTGCTATGAGACTTGTTGTTCTTCAGAACCGCCTTGTCCTTGACGTCATCCTGGCCGATAGGGGCGGAGCTTGTAGAGTCATCGGATCCAGTTGTTGCGTGTTTATTCCTAATAACGCGCCATCAGTCTATAAGGCCATTACCCGACTTCACGAAATTGCCCATCTGATACACCAGAATCCAGGCTCCTGGACTTGGTCCGGTTGGCTCTGGAGTGTAATCACAGCCTGGGGATGGAAGCTACTGTCATTCCTAGGAATCATATTGGCCATAGTATTCAGTTGTTGTCTATGTCTACAATGTGGGCCAGCGATTTGCGGCTTGTGCGCCACAGCTTGTGTTCCCCATCCAAGTTCACGTTCCCATTCTCGAATAAAGAAAGAAGAACAGATGATGTTATATGAACAGATTGATGGTCTCATGAAAATTGATATATCTTGAAGGGTCCGTAGGGGACAAGGAGGGAATGAGGTAATTGAAAATTTTATGGTCAAGTGTGTCCCCTAACGTGTACCCCAACGGCTCCATGTACGAGTTTTAAGTGCATGTAACTTCCCTTCACAACCGAATCTGAAGACGCAAATACATTTGCGTCCAACGTTAACTTGTCCTCTATCAGATCCACCATGAATGGATCGATAATTCAGTTCCTAAGTATGCCGTGCCACCGTCTTTACATGGTGCACTTTCACGTTTTTTCCTGGCTCTGCCGAGCTAGGCCCTGATTTCTGCCTTCGAGCCACTTCTGTCTCTGCCTCTGAAAGCTGCAGCATGGAGATGCATCCCTGACCTCTGCCTTACTTCCTGCCAAGCGAAGCGGTGCCTGGCTCGGCCTGGCCTGCCTGCCAAAACCGTATTTTGCCTTCAAGTTATCTGTTCAGCCTCCTCGAAAACACATTCCTGTCTAGTGATTTAGGTAAACATATCCCCGGCTGCAGAGCAAAGAGCAAGTCTTCCTGCCCCCGTGCAAGTAATTTACAGTTCCCGTTGCCATAGTAGGCCCATGGCCCCGCACGTAGACACGTAGACACCTATGCACGCACTAGCATTCAGTATAGTATAGCCTCTGCCCGAGAGACCTTTTACTCCAGATAAAACATCCTCCAAACATGAGATACCAGATATGTTATAGGTCCAGGTCGTACTGACATCCCAGACTTCTGTCTCCTTTACTAGTGTTAAAGTTCTCCCCAGTTACACGTCTATGTCACGTCATGCTAGTTGCGCGCGCATCCGCACTTCCTGCTGACTTTGCAGAATCCTCTATGCACCCACCCACTTATGACACTTTTTCTGTGACGTTTCTAGTACACGCCTCTGTGCACACCCTTGTACACGCCTTGTCTGCTACGCACATGTGTTCTTATCATATACATTTCACTTGTCACGCCTACTGTATTCACTGCCATTGTGTCATTTTACTATATATGTCATGTACTGTTAATAAATCGTTGACATCTTTCTGCCATCATTGCATACCCCCGAACCCTTGTATTGATGGAATTGATTTCCATGGCTCGAGTCATTTTTGATTTAAGCCCTTATGACTCAGACACCACAGACTCTGCCTCTCATTTGATTGAGCTATTCTTTACTTGTCTGAAAATTATATGGCAAACTCGTATACGGTAAAATATATTTACCACAGAGTTGAACCTGGTGCTATCAAAGTTAATGGGTCCTCCTTTTGAACCCATTCACAAAGCTACTTTACAACATCTTTCATGGAAAGCGGCTTTTTTGGTGGCTATCACGTCAGCTCGCAGAGTGAGCGAGATTCAAGCCCTCTGTGCATCAGAACCCTATACGGTGTTCCATTTGAATAGGGTGGTGCTGCGGACGCATCCATTTTGTCTGCCTAAAGTGGTGTCAGATTTTCATGTAAATCAGACCATCTCTCTGCCCACTTTTTTTCCAAATCCCTCTACTCCAGCTGAGAGGGCTCTGCATTCTTTAGACCTGAGAAGGTTTTAAAATTCTATCTTGACAGGTCTAAAGTGATTCATTATTCTGATCATCTTTTCGTTAACTATGGATCGATCAGGACAGGCCATGCTGCCTCCAAACGTTCCATTTCCAGATGGATCGTTTCATGTATTAAACTTGCTTACCAGCTAGCACAAAAACCCCTGGGGTTTTCTCCCAAAGCACATTCCACCAGGGGAAGGGCTGCGACTGCGGCTTTTCTCAATAATGTGCCCAGGTCTGAGATCTGTAAGGCGGCGACCAGGTGGTCCGTCCATACATTTACCAGACATTATTGTCTTGATTCTGAGACGAGAGCAGATACCCAAGTAGGCCAAGCCTCCTTGCGGAATCTGTTTAACAGCCAGTCTGGGCTGTGATGTTGGGTCTTTTAAGGTAGAAGATGTACTTCTCATTTACCTGCAGGTGGTTGTTGGGCTTGCTATTCTATTCAGTGCTTATGACTATTGATGAGGATCCCCTGGAATAGAAGGATAAGTTACTTACCTGTAATCCTAGTTCTCTTCCAGGGGTATCCTCATCAAAGTCATAAGCAACACACCCGCCTCCCCAGGTAAATGAGAGCTGTACGTCTTTTATATTTGTATTTAGCCCTGACATCAGGGTTATGCAAAGAACAACTGACCTAACTGTCACCCCTGAGGCATGATGGGAAGCCTGGAGTCAGGGCTGCCTTAAAGGCACGGTGCCAGTTTTTTGGTTGAAAATGCTTTCATTTTCTATGTTATTGCTTTTCAATGCAGCCTGAGGCTAACAATGTCTTTTATGAGCAATTTTCAAGAGTTATGAGTGGTTTTACTCATTAAAACACAAAATTTAAAGGATATTTGAATTAATGTGTTTTTTGTTTCCTTTATAATTGCAGTACATGTACAAGGTTTTACATTGTGTTAGCCTCTTTTTGGAGCTGCATTGGTGTGAGAAAAATAATATATGTACGTACATATATGTGGAGTTAGATATATGTGTTTTTACATATATATTTTTATATTGTTTCCGGGATCCCGCACATGGGCGGGAATATTCAGTGCTTATGACTTTGATGAGGATACCCCTGGAAGAGAACTAGGATTACAAGTAAGTAACTTATCCTACTGTACCTTCTGAGCCGTGTACGTCTTTGGGTCGTGTATGGACCACAAAGTTCCTGAGATTTTTACCTTTTCGGTGGCTGAACATTGGCTGTTCAAAATTCAAACCACCACTATTCAGTGTTTTCCAATGTTTTTTAACGATTTTCACTACTTTGTCTGAGGCTATGTTGTAAGTAGTTATGCAAATAGGTCTTTTGCTTTCAGTGGTCTGATCAGTTGTTTTGTGTTCAAGAAGGGCTTCTCTGTTGTTATTTGAAGCCCTTTTCTGGCTTGTGATACAACATGTTGAGTGTAGTTTCTCATTAAGGAGTTTGGTGCTCAGATCCTTTGCTTGTATGTTGAAGTCCCTTTTCTCTGAACAATTACGTCTGAGACGTAAAAACTGCCCAAAGGGAATGTTCTCTCTCAATTGTCTCGGATGGAAACTGTCGAATCGAAGGTCCAGGAACACGAGTTTAGCCAATGTAAGAAACGCGTGACTCCACTTTCAGTAGAAAATCTTACACCCTAACAACGCCCATCTGAGCCACGTCCACCTATGGAAAAGATACATAGATAACGTGTTACTCATTTGGGAGGGTGATGAAAGTGGAGTCCCGCGTTTCTTACATTGGCTAAACTTACAAGACCCCTTTCTAAAAATCACATCAACAATGAGCAGATCCAACCTTGTGTTCCTGGACCTTAACATACAAGCTCATGATGGTAAACTAATCACAACTACCCACTTTAAGCCCACAGCTAGGAACTGTCTTCTTAGATTTAACAGTTTCCATCCGAGACAACTGATCAGACCATTGAAAGCAAAAGACTTATTTGCATAACTACTTACAACGTAGCCTCAGACAAAGTAGTGAAAATCGTTAAAAAACATAGGAGAACACTGAATAGTGGTGGTTTGAATTTTGAACAGCCAATGTTCAGCCACAGAAAATGTAAAAATTTCAGGAACTTTGTAGTCCATACACGACCCAAAGACGTACACGGCTCAGGAGGTACAGTACACCTGTTACATCCCCTGCCTGTAGGGCACTACCCTTGCACAAACTGTAGTGTCTGCCATTTGACCACAGCAACTAAACAAGTCATTTGTAACAATGTGGTAGTCTGGGACCTGAGATCATTTTCTAACTGTAATACGACAGGAGTGGTCTACCTGATCACCTGTACGTGTAATTTGCACTATGTTGGAATGACCACCAGGAAGGTCAGCACATGCATCGTTGCGCACCGTGGCAGCATCAGGTGAAAACGATCTAATACTAAAATGACTACACATTTCCTGGAAAAACAACATACCCCGAATAATCAAACACACATTGACAAAAAATTGTTTGAAAAGGAACAACGCTGGGTTTTCAAATTACATTCAGACACCCATGGTCTTAATGATGACATACCATGGGGACAATTCACATTATGATCAGACCGTTCGAATATCTTTGACCCCCTGCTGCCTAGTAATCCAGCTTTTATGAATTTTGCGTCCACTGCTTTAATCCAGGAGGTTATATTTAACCTGTAGTCCTTTACCTAAAATCGTGGCATCACATTTAGCCTTTCCCTAGTGGAATTACCCCAAATAAATCACAATTAAAAAAAAAATCTAAATTTGCTAAATGTACTTTTAAGTAAGCGTGCACTCGGAGAACCGCCCAAAAATTATTATTTTCAAAATACGAGCAATTTCTACTAAGTTAGCGCTATTAGAAGGGGCCGACATACTCCTAAGATGGCCGCCGCTAACTTACTATGGAATTCCACTGCCTGAATCACTGCCTGAATCACTGTCCTCTCAATACTTTGGCAAAAAATTCTATATCACAGTTTTAAGAAGTGTTTACTACAGACACCTCCTTAAAATATTTTTTTTGTAAAAACCTGCTTTTTACACTGTATTAACGCTAATAGAAGGGGGCGACATACCCCCAAGATGGCTGCAGCTAGTTCCATTTGTGAAAATCAACCGCGAGCGGTCTTCACCTTCCGAAAATGACAATGCGGAAATGCAAGCACAAAAGCAGCAACCGGACGCACACTCTCTAATATGGGGTCCGGAGGTTGCAGTGTAGGTGATTCAGCCTGAGTATCTCTATACCATGTAAGTGCCCGTCTAAACCCCCCACAGGTGCCGGCAAACAGCGGACTACAGCCATCACCGCTTGCTTCTTTGTAGCACAACTGGCCTCTAACACTGCATTATTTTTCCTTCATTTTCTTTCCCAATTACTAGATTGAAGGGATACCATCAACTCTCCGCGTCCATGGGGCAAAGCTAGGCCCCTATTTATGTATGTAACAGTCTGTCGTTTTACATATGGTGTGTGTGTGTGTTATATCGCTGAGTGCTTTTCACGGTGCTCTTTCATAGACACCTGTTTTAAATACACGCGATTTGGCCTTCTTTTTCCCAGTATGGACAAAGGCGCAGACATCTTCACATTCTGTGTCTTGTGTGTGTAGAAATTATGTAAATACTTTGGGGGGCCATGTAACCCCTTAACCATATTGTGTGTGTTTTTTTTCCTACAGATACTACGTGACTGTCAATTTACGTATGCCTTATTGTTGCAGCATTTAACTAATGTTTAAACCTCACTTGAGCACGATTAGGAGTGGCGAACACAGGGCTGGTCCATGTGTAGTCCAGAAGAAGAGCCTATGGAATGCTCGAAACATGTTGACTTGAATTACTAGGTACACCTAACTCATTGCTACTAGGACCCCTAGTATTCTACCCCGTTTTTTAATTTACCCCCTAAGAGCAAGAATAAATCATTTGTAGCCCACTAGGTAGGTCGTTTTAACTCACTTAAAATAATTCCACTCCACTTCACAACACTGATTGCACTACACATAGTCCATCACTTAAGTGCTCCTACGTAGTTCGCAAGTCGCAGCACGCCTCAGCCCGTTGAGGACTGGGATGGCCCCAATGATGAAGCATGTCACCGTGGGGAAATCCTGGTGAGTGAGGGGACTCAAGAAAGAAAAAAAAATTTCTTTCTAAGAAACATAACTATTCCAACCCCAGTGAGTGTTGTGAATACCGGTTACTGATAAGCTAGGTTCTTGGTCCCTGGTTTCAGGGGTTTATGCCAAAGTTAATTTTGGAGGGTGAGCCTAGCCTTTTTCCCCTCTTTCTCCCCCTTACTTTGAACACCATTTGTCAATTCACAAAGAGAATTTAGCGTTGGATGTAAAACAGTTGATCATAAGCGAACACTCATTTCTATTTTTCTCCTCCGTTTCCCAAAACGGAGTCCTATTAAAAATCATTCCAATGGATCAAGTTTCTTATTCACTGACTAACTCTGTTTAGAATTTTGGAATGTTAGTGACGCCATATTGTTGAGCAGTTTCAAGAGATTTCTTGTATCTACGTGCCATTGTGTTCATTCTTGTAGCTGCTTAATCTGCAGTACTTGGTACAGCGAAGAGTGTATGGTTGAGTTGGAGAAGAGGTGAGCTACATTAACTGGGCCTGTAGTGTTGCTGACAGCAGGGTTGGGTGTGATGACTGGTGTCCTTTCCTCCTTGTGATATGAAAGTTAGAGGGAGTGAACTGTTGCCTTCATTTCATGTGATCTGCCCCTTACAATTACATCTGGTGATGGTAACCGTGTTCTTCTCTGTGCCACTTCAGGTGTAGTCTGCCATGATCCTTCACAGCGTCCTGGCCGGAACGCCCCACTCGAGGCCAAGCGGAGCCTGCTGCAGAAGCAACAGGTACGCATCATTAGGGTCCTTCGCCACTAACTAACTCTTGTGCATCTGGCAAGAGAGAAACAGTGGGGATGAAAGGCAAAGCATGGATAAAATGACTGCGAGAAAAAAGGAAGAAACGAGGAGACATAAATTCTCCTTGTGAAATGCCTCTTTTTTTGGGTTCAGCTCCATGGCTATGTATTGCATGTACAAGAGGAAAAAGAAGGCAATTTTGTCTGGAAGATCAAATTGTACTAGCCTTCAAGATGTGTTCTTTATGAGATTATATGAAGGAAAGCAGTTTAAATGTGGGCCAATAGGTATAGTATTTCTTTCTGTCATTTTCACATTATCTTGAAGTTGCTGTTTTGGACCATAGCTTGCTGAAAGAGTGGTGTATGCTTTTCTTTTCCCAAGTCAGCTTTTCTCAACTGTTTTCTGACCCTGGCTGTTATCTATCTTGTGACACAATAAAAAGATATGTAACTTGTTTGACTGCTTGAAGTTCTCAAAGCCGTGTTAACATTAGAAGCTTATAGTTATTCAAGAAGATAAGAGTTAACTCTAATAACTGACTGGCAAGGTGTCCTTAAAAGGGCAGTATACCGACTCATAACACTCCAAATCGATATATGAAAACCAGATTGGGTGAGGGCAATATTGTTTTACATTTTTGTATTTCTCACTACAGCAAACAATCCATAAATATTGGACTGTTTCATTTACTTTTTGCAGAAAATTTCAAACGTGTTTAACAACTTGAACAATAGGACTTCTCTTATTCAGGGCAAGAATGTATTTTACTTTTGATTCCAAAAGTTAGTAGCATGTACTTGTTTTTGGTTAAGCCATTCTGAGATATTGTTTTGTTTTCTCAAAAGCCAAGGTACTTTAAAACTCTAGTCCTGTATGGTTCATGACCACTAGCAGTTCCATGTGTATGACGCATAAAGCCCTCCACTACAATACCCCTAGATATCTCGTCCAGAATTCCGAACTCTCGGGCGGCTCCAGATCATCCAGAAGCTAAAAAACATTTCGTACTCCAGTATTGGAACTTTCATAGATTCACATGCTTGAATCATTCCCTGTCGTCGAGATGGGAGTCCCATCTTGATGACAAGGAACGATTCAAGCATGTGAATCTATGAAAGATTCCAATACTGGAGAACCACAGTTACAGGTAAGTAACTTATTTTCTTCTGAAACCTCAGAGATTCCACAAGAAGAAAACCTGCAACTGATCTTTCTCTGGGATTGCCCCAAGAATCTGGAACTCATTACTTCCTAAGTCAGAACGAAACCATCAATCGTATCCTTCAAGAAGGAAGTCAAAGAACTCCTTATGAACAAATTTCCTCCCAAGATTCTATTTTCCTCAGTTGCTCGCATGACTATTTATCACTGGCTACCATAGTGCATTCATTTTATCAGTACCGACATTACCCTCCTTATTCTCCACACTATCAGGTACTTGCAGTAGTCTGAACTCTATGATATTCTGTTGTTATTAGTGTCTGAACTATGATATTAAGTTGTTATTAGTTTATCTCCCCTGCTCTCTGAACATGGTAAAGCGTTTCCTACCTTTTTTGTGTGTTACCCTCTGCTGCTATTTGTAGTGAATTTGACATTACTGCTTTTTCTCTGTTCTCTGTAAATTTGTAAAGCGCTCTGATACCCGCAAGGGTAAGGTTCGTGCTATAAACAACTATTAAATAAATGATCGCTCTTTCAGGAAACCTGCACCTCTACCCAGGTGTGTGTTGACCTCGCTGATACTGCGGATGTTCTCCTAATTTTAGTGGCTCATCTTTAGCCACAAAAGGCCTTGTCTTTTGTTTCAGAGTTGGCAGCAATACAAACATTTGCTATGGCTGTAGTTTCATTTCAAGAGTTCACAACAGACAGGGTGATTTCAGTTACAGAGGAATGCACATGGATGGCCAACTTTGGACCTTCTAGGGGCCTTGTTCAGTCTTCAGTTAAGGACATTCTTGTCTAGAAGATGAGTAGTGAGGCCACACCCTTCACTCTTATCTGGACTCTGACGAAGACCCCACTCTAGTTTCTTCAGTGCTTCTTCTGAGGTTGCCCCTGATTGCCCCTTGGTGGTTGTCTTTGGAGGACTGTCTTTCAAGGTGGCTGAGGTTCTTGTATTACCTTTGTGAGTTGCAGTAAGGCAAACATATTTATGAAAATCCTGCAGTCTGGTTCCTCTACTATAGAGCATCCGTTGCCATTCAGTAAGGTCATCTTAGATCCTATTATGCCTGTGCCGTTTGGGCCATTCACTTCAGAGGCCGTCCACTACCAAGTTTGCTTGTTTCCATCGCCCAGCTGCAGACAACCTCAATTTCAGTCCTCTTGTCAATTGCCTGAGTGTCAGAGACAGCGGTCTCCAGCTTTTCCTGGAATATTATGAAGGTTCTTTCCCCTTCCCCTCCATCTGACAGAGTGCCTTTGGGGTCAAGACAATAGCAAATAAATTGTTCATCAGGTAGTCTGGCTTTTTGTTCTTTTCTTGTTGCATGTTCTGCAAGGTCTAAAGAAGGCCTTCTTGTCAGACATCCTGAAGAATGGAAAAAACTCAGTAGCGACTCGGGGAGACTCCCTTCCACACGACGTGCGGTGAAAATCTGAGGAGAACTGGCTCTACATGATTGGTTGTAACAAAGACTTTTGTCTTTTTAGCATAATGAGGTAGATAGGCTACTACAATCTAGGCCTCAGGCCTTTCTCTTAGGGTCTACTACTGTAATTTACCTTCAGGATGTCTGACAAGAAGGCCTTGTTTAGACCTTGCA
This sequence comes from Lissotriton vulgaris, assembly GCF_964263255.1. Lineage (NCBI taxonomy): Eukaryota > Metazoa > Chordata > Amphibia > Caudata > Salamandridae > Lissotriton > Lissotriton vulgaris. The sequence goes on from NC_141697.1 coordinate 264,235,700, forward strand.
GAACATGCAACAAGAAAAAAGTTCATGTTGATGATCAGCATAAGGACTGTATTTATTGCCTCTATCCTAAGCATGAGGCAACATTTTTTTTAAATCTGCCGCACCTTCCCTTCTAAGACCTTAAGGGATAGGGAGGCCAGAGTCCTTTTATGGCTCAAATCTTCTTCGGCTGATGATGATCACAGAGCCTCAACTTCCAGTTAAAGAGCAAAATCACATGATGGCTCTTCAAGTGAGGGGAGAAAACATATCTGAAAGAAACAGGTTAGTATTAGATTCCTTACCTTAGAATATCCCCAGGCGTCAGACTGGATCCGGAAACTTTTGCGTAGCAGTACCCTTGCGCGTCGGTAGGCGTCGTCTGCGGCTCCGCGTCGGTCGTCGGCGTCATTGGCGCCGAGATGACCTCGCCTGAGTACTTAGCCGCCACCCTCGCGCGCTGACGTCAGTTCTTCTTTTTTCCGCGCCAGCAAGCGCCGATCCGGAAAAAGTTGTACCCTTAGTCGATTTTTGACTAACTTTTTCGATCCTTTTTGACCATCTTTCGAAGTCTCTCGACTCCGACGGTGCCGGTAGGGATGCCCGGGTTCAAGCCCTGTGTCGATTGTAACCGACTGATGTCGGTTACCGACCCCCATCGCCGGTGCCTTTACTGTCTGGGCCCCGACCACGACGACAAGTCCTGCTCCGACTACCGGGTCCTGACGTCCAAAGCTAGACCGGAGCGGTCCCGCAAACTGCTCGAGCTCCCGCAGTCAGCCCCGCGCCGCTCCAGCTCCAGGTCCCGGTCCGGAAGGAAGTCGAGGGACCGGTCCCGGGCCGGAGTCACCACAGTTCCGGGAGTCGTCATCAGTCTTAGGGCTCGAAGTCCTCAGGTAAGAGGCACAAGAAGTCGAAGAGGCGACATCGCTCTTCTGACTCCCCCCGACGCTCGCGCGACGCGGCTGGGGTTTCGGGCGACACCGCCCCTGCGGCTCCGCCGGAGCCGCAGGCGTAGTGGCCTGCTCCATAACCGCCGGTGCCTGGGCAGAACGTGACGCCGGAGGAGATCGAGGCCTTCCTCATTACCATAAGGTCGCTCACTCCTCCGTCGGGTTCCGCGGCGCCTTCGGGCCAAGCGGCCCCGACTGGGTCCCCAAGCGGGCCGGGTGCTACGGCCCCGGCGCCGTCGGTGACTTCGGTCCCGACGCCGCAGGGTCCCGCCGAATCCGGCTCCGGATCCGGGTCGTCGTTGGTCGACCTCACGACCTCGCCGGCCCCCAGGGTGTCGCCCCCGGCGCCATCCCATGACGACGCCGTCCCCGGTCCTACCCTCGATTCGGGTCCGCGTCGGAGCCCTATTAGACGCCGCTAGGAGACTTGTACTTCTACGACCTGGCCCCATCCTTTGACCCTGAGTATCAGGAGATGGGTGGCGAGGACGATTGGGAGGGGTCCGAGGACCCTCTGGCACATGAGTGCCAGTCTTCTCAGGACTGGGCAGGTGAGCTAGGGGAGGCCAGTGGTCTGGACACTTCGCCCGACACTGGTTTTGTTTTCCCTCCTACCGTGGCTACGGAGGAGGGGGCTGCCTATAGTGTGGTGCTGACGCGGGCTGCCAAGGCCTTGGGCCTTGAGCTCCCCGTCGCGGCCGTGAGGACTAACCTCCTCACTGAGGTCCTTAAACCGCAGGCAAGCTCGGCTGAGCCACTGCTGCCGTTTGAGGCCTTGTCAGACGTTCTTCTGGGTACTTGGTCCAAGCCCGCTACAGGTCCGCCTGTAGATAGGAACATGGTCAGGCGCCACCGCCCGGCTCCGGGCGACCCTTGCTTCCTGTCCACCCACCCCACCGCCGAGAGCCTGGTCATCCAGCCCTCTACCTCCCAGACCGCATTCCCGACGTCTCCCCCGATCGGGAATCCAAGAGGTACGAACAGTATGGAAAAAAGATGTTCTCCTCACTTAGTTTGGGGTGGCGGTCAGTCAACACTGCGTGCCCCCTGGGCCGTTACACCCACTCTTTGTGGGACACGGTCGCGGACGTGCTGCCACAATGTCCGGAGGGGGTCCGGACTAAACTCACCCAAGCCCTTGTGGAGGGTCGAGATGCGGCACAGTATTCCATCCGGTGTGGGCTGGATACCACAGACTCGCTGGACAGGGCGATGGCAACGACGGTGGCGATTCGTCACCACGCCTGGCTGAGGTCCGCCAACTTTTCGGCTGATGTCCAAAACACCCTTATGGACATGCCATTTGATTCCAGCCATGCCACCGCAGTACCACCGCGTGTCGGGGGATCACTTGAGTCTTCTGCGAGAGGAAGTTACGGCCCTCTTGGCCAAGGGGGCCATAGAGCGCGTTCCTGGGCCAGAAGTAGGGTGTGGTTGTTACTCCCACTACTTTCTGGTTCCCAAGAAGGGCAAAGGGGGCCTCCGCCCTATCTTGGACCTGCGGAACGTCAACGGCTTCCTCCGGAAGGAAAAGTTCAAGATGCTGACTTTGGCTCAGGTGTTAACTGCCCTGGACCTGGGAGACTAGATGGTAGCGTTGGACTTGCAGGACGCTTACTTTCACATCCCCGTCCTGCCGGCCCACCGGCGTTACCTGCGGTTCACGGTAGGCCACGAGCACTTTGTTTACCGTGCTCCCCTTCAGCCTTACCAGCGCCCCACGGGTGTTCACGAAAGTGATGGCGGTGGTCGCAGCTCATCTGTGCAGGTTAGGGGTTTCAGTCTTCCCCTACCTCGACGACTGGTTGTTGAAGGCACTCGCCCCGGACAGACGTCAGCCACCTCCAGACTACGGCCGACCTGCACCTGCTAGGGTTCTCCATCAATGTGCCGAAGTCACACCTGTGTCCCTCTCAGAAGCTCCTCTTCATCGGAGCGGTTCTAGACTCAGTGCAGTTTTGGGTTTATCCTCCTGAACAGCGGGTTCAGGATATTCAGGCTCTGATTCCGATCTTTCAGCTGTTATCCCGAGTCTCGTCAGGTTGACGCTGCGGCTTCTGGGGCTGATGGCCTCCTGCATCCTTCTGGTGCATCACGCCCGATGGCGGATGCTGGCTCTGCAGTGGGACCTGAAGTTTCAGTGGGCCCAGCATCAGGGCATCTTGTCCGACCATGTCTTGATCTCGGAGGGCACTGCAAGACCGTTGCAGTGGTGGCTCACGGACCGCGATTGGGTCAGCGGCAGATACCTCTCCCTACCCCAACCGGAGCACGTAGTTGTGACGGACGCGTCCCTCCAGGGCTGGGGGGGCCACATGGGAGAGGCGGAGATCAGAGGCCTCTGGTCTCCGGCGGAGTCCCGGCTCCACATCAACCTTCTGGAGCTGCGGGCGATCCGGCTTGCACTGAAGGCATTCCTCCCCTCTGTCCGGGGGAGGGGAGTGCAGTGCAGGTGTTCACGGACAACACCACCGCCATGTGGTACTCCAACAAACTGGGCGGGGCGGGGTCGTGGACCCTATGCCAGGAGGCTCTGCGCCTCTGGCAGTGGCTGGAACATCAGGGCGTGACCCTGGTGGTTCAAAACCTGGCAGGTTCCCTGAATGCCAGGGCGGACGAACTCAGCCGTCGGTGCATGATGGATCACGAATGGCGTCTGAACTCAGACGTGGCACAAGGCCTCTTTCAGCAGTGGGGAGAGCCTTGGTTAGATCTATTCGCCATAGAAGAGAACGCGCAATGTCATCAGTTCTGCGCGTTGGAATTTCCAAGGCGGCATTCGCTCGGAGAATCTTTTCGTCGCGAGTGGAGCTGCGGTCTATTGTATGCCTTTCCGCCTATACCACTTCTGCCCAGAGTGCTGAAGAAGATCAGACGCGACCGAGCCCAAGTTATCCTTGTGGCTCCGGACTGGGTGCGAAGATATTGGTATCCTGAGCTACTCAGCATGTCTGTCGATCCCCCGATTTGTCTGCCTCTTCAGGAGGACATTCTGTCGCAGCAGAAGGGGACGGTCTTCCACCCGAACCTGTCCAGTCTCCACTTACATGCGTGGAGATTGAGCGGGGGCAGTTGAGGCCATTTGACTTGCCTCCTGAAGTTTGTAATGTGATTCTGGCAGCCAGGTGTCCCTCCACAAAATCGGTATACGCCTGCTGGTGGAACAAATTTGTGGCATGGTGAACAGCAAAGGGCTGTGGATCCCCTTCCTGCCCCTCTTTCAGAGGTTCTCCTCTTTCTTCTCTCCCTTGCCCAGCAGGGCTCTGCTCTAGGCACTATCAAGGGCTACCTTTTCTGCTCTTTCCGCCTTCTTAAGGCTCCCAGATCAGCCCTCTTTGGTCAAGTCCCCAGTTGTAAATAGGTTTTTGAAGAGCATCACTCATATGTTTCCTCCTGTTCCTTTTGTGATGCCTCAGTGGGACCTGAACCTTGTTCTGACCTATCTGATGTGCGCTCCTTTCGAGCCGCTTCATAACTGTCCTCTTCGTCTCCTTACTCTGAAGAGTGCATTCCTGGTTGCCATCACCTCTGCCAGGAGAGTGAGTGAGCTCCAGGCTCTTTCCTCTAAACCCCTCTTCCTTTCTGTCCATCCGGACAAAGTTGTGTTGCGGACGCGACCCTCTTTCCTGCCCAAGGTAGTCGCAGCCTTCCACATCGGGCAGTCCATCACCTTGCCCACCTTCTTCTCGCCTCCGCATCCCTCGAAAGAGGAAGAGACGCTCCACCGTCTGGACCCAAAACGTGCGCTCTCATTCTACTTGGATCGCACACGCCAGTTCCGGGTGGATGACCAACTCTTTGTTGGTTACGTGGGCGCTAAGAAAGGTCGGCGATGCACAAGCGGACCATCTCTCAATGGGTCTTGTTGTGCATCAAGGTATGCTACTCTTTGGCTAAAAAGGAGCCTCCTGTTGGGCTGAGGGCCCATTCCACTCGGGCCACGGCGGCTACTACTGCCCTGGGTCAGGGAGTCCCCTTGCAGGACATCTGTCAGACAGCTACGTGGGCCTCGCTGCACACGTTTGCAAGACACTACTGCCTGGACAGCCAAGTCCGGAGAGATGGCTTCTTTGGCCGTTCCGTTCTCCAGGACTTTCTGGTGTGATCATTGGTTCGCAGACCCACCACCGGGGTTGGTATTGCTGGGGTATCTATTCTAAGGTAAGGTATCTAATACTAACCTGTTTCTTTCAGATGCACAAGTTACTTACCTTCGGTAACAATATATCTGTAAGAAGCAGTAGTTAGTATTAGATTCCTTACCGCCCCACCCATCCTCCCTGTTCTGCGAACCGATATCTAGGGTTAAGGTCATCCCCTTTCAGGGCCCTAGTTCCATGGCACCAGTGTTGGTTTTTATCATGGCTCTGCGTTTCTGGCGCGGAAAAGCTATGTATAAGAACTGACGTCAGTGCGCGAGGGCGGCGTCTAAGTACTCCGGCGACGTCATCCCGACGCCGACGACGGACGCGGATCCGCAGACGACGCCTACCGACGCGCAAGGGTACTGCTACGCAAAAGTTTCCGGATCCAGTCTGACGCCTGGGGATATTCTAAGGTAAGGAATCTAATACTAACTACTGTTTCTTACAGATATATCGTTACCGAAGGTAAGTGTTCGAGGCATGTGGGCTGCTGAATTCATATCTGTGCATAGATCGCCGCCTAGTGTTGGGTCCGGATGATTGCACATTGTTGTCCTGGAAGAGTCTTCGAAGTATCACGAGATAGGTGGCTCCTCCCCTGGACTACAGTGCGCATGGGCATCGACTCCATCCCCAGATTGTTTTTTTTCCGCCATTGGGTTCGGATGTGTTTCGGCTCTCTCTGTCGGAATCGATAGTTGTTTAACTTTCTTTACTTGAGACCAAAAGGTCTTTAGGACTCGCGTCGGTATTGTCTATCGTTCGGGTTGGTTTATTCATCGGCTCCGAACATTTGCTGCCCTTCCGCGTGCTGTCGGCGCGGACGGGCCTACACGACGCTCCAGACTACTTCAACATGGAACGAAGTCCATTTAAGAGGTGCCCAGTGTGTGCCTCAAAGTATTCGCACATCGACGTGCACCCAGTGTGCAACAGATGCTTGTCGCCGGACCACGACGAGGCCAAGTGTATGGCCTGCTCCAAGTTCCGGTCGAAGAAGACTCTCAAGCTACGTCGGGCCGCAAGACTGCAGGCCCAGTTATCGGCACCCCCACCAGCAAACATCTTTGAAGAAGATGTTGAAGACGACACCGTCCTGAATGTTTCGGACTCTAACCCGGCGTCGGAGGGCAAAGAAGACTACGACGCGGGAGACTAGGAGTTCGAGGAAGTCGTCGAGGAGGTAGGGGACGACGACAGGGCCATTGCCACCGTGGAGGATAGCTCGGAAGAGGAGCATCCTCATACTGACTCCGGGGCCGAACCCCAGCATAAGGCCCAGGTCGAGGGATCGCCTTCGGGCCTTACCCAAGACCTCAATACTCGTCCCACGGCCCCGCCTCCGGGCCCGGCCACGGACATTGGTGATGCGCCACTCCCGGTACAGAAACCGAAAGTGAAGCCATCGGGGTCGGCACCATCTGTATCGAAACCGAAAGTGCAAGTCGCACTGGTTGGATCAAAGGCTCCAGGGGCCTCGGCGCCGAAGAAATCCAAGATGACCGCCGAGCTCGAAAGCCACGCCAAATTGGCCGATCCAAAGACCCCCGTGTCGAAGCCGAAGGCGAAATCGCCCGACGCGGCTGCGTCGGCGCCGAAGCTGGTCGACGCTCTGAAGAGCCGAGCCGACGCCAAGAAGGTCGATGACCATAAGAAGGCCTCGAAGAAGCGTCAGGACGACCCCAAGTCTCTGGCTGCACCGATCACGGTCGACAAGGCAAGGGGAGGTGCTGTGTCGGCTCCGAAGACTGCAGCTTTGGTCGCCGACCCGAATCCGGACTCGGAGGACTCGCTCGAGCCGGTACGGCCCTCCCCCTCACTCACCAAGAAGGTCACGGAGTCCCTTCAGCGTATTCGGAAGGAGGCAGTGGCTCTCGAGCCGAAGGATGTGACGCCGAAGCCTCCACAGAAACCGGTAAAGGCGCAGACGCCGATTCACTTCACGCTGCCGCCAAAAAACGGCGCCGAAGGCTTTTGCTCCGAAACATGGGGCCGGGGTGCCCTTGAAGCTGGTTTCTACGCCGAAAGCATCCTTGGTAGTGCCGAAGCCACGGCACCAGCCACTGGCGGACGAGGAGCGTCGAGAGGTTGTCATCGACGCCAACACAGGCAAGCTCTCTCTCCTTAAAAGGAAGATCACCCCGGAGCCTGTGTTGGAGCATTTCCACATTCCCCTTAAAAGGAAGTTGGACTCTGCGGGTGCATCTGCCCCTATGGAGCCTGCATCTCCACAAGGTCTGGAGCTCTCACCCACTCACTCTAACGCTGGGGAGGGTGACGGGGACGAGGAGGAGGAGTATACTTATCCAGCGTACTCGGATCCAGAGGATGTCAATGAGCCTTGGTCTGCTGGGGGCGACCCTGAGGACCCTCAGTCAGGACACGAGCCGCAGCTTTTTGCTGCAAAAACTTCCCCAACAGAGGACTCTGCAGCCTTCAACGCTCTAATTGAAAGAGCTTAGTATACAAGGGGGTTACCCAATAGAATCACAGGGACCTGGGTTCAATAAGTGTTAAGAGGAAGGGGTCCCAATGAGAGTGGGAAACATATAATACACTCCACAAGAATTAATCCAAAGCAATTATTTTGATCCACAGAGTTTTATTCACTATGGGATCCAGTGTAATTAATACACGTAGCAAAGCGAATAGTCATCTGTATTAAAGGTCATACAGTGCCCCAGGAAGGAGAAGGAAGTGATCGTGAAGAGGTAGGGGAGTGGTGGGATAGCGTGACAGTAAAATCAACAGTTCAAAATATTTTTCTTGCTATAAGTCACATAGCAGCATTTGTCTGACTGAATACTGATTACTGGCATAATGCCGTTTTTCGGTAAGCTTCCCGTTTTTTACCTTCACGGTGTATTTTGTCACCATTACCTAAGCCTTTTTCTAACTGATACCACCAATTACTTTAGATGCTGACTCAGAACTTCCCATGTTTTAAGTACCTACAAGACCACATTGCGAACTACGGACCATGTGGTATGTCCGTAATTTATCCAATATTGCACAATACTTTGTCTTCACGTTTATTGAATGTTAGCCACTTTAAAACTAATATTTAGGTTCTTTGTGACCTCCGCGGCCATTCTTATGTCTCTTCATTTTGGTACTCTAGTGTATACCTTATCAGGCGAGTGTTTGTCCGCCCTGTACTCTGCCAGTTTCCTACACAGGCACCCAGACCTTGGTAATAATGTGCCAATTCAATTCTATGCTAATGAATTTCACCTAATTTTTCAGATTTATATCCTTATCTAACAGTTTTTTATAATGTTGATTTACTTGCACGCTAGTTTTTTATAATGTTGATTTACTTGCACGCTCGTATTTTCCTATGTGATAAATAGAGGTTGAAGTCATACCCCTCTAATCTAAGTCGATTATACCCGTTTACTAGGTCCCCTGCCCCTCCCTTGGTCCTGATGAAGACCCCGCAGCAAGGTTAAATCTTCCTGCAGTCTCAGAGGGTCGAAACGTCGACGGCTTTTTCAATCACGGCAACCACACATGCGAAAATTTGCATTTACATTGTACTATGTGTTGTATGCCTGTTTATACATAATGTTGCCATAAGGTTGTGGCACCCACTGCTATGTGACTTATAGCATGAAAAATATTTTGAACTGTTGATTTTACTGTCACGCTATCCCACCACTCCCCTACCTCTTCACGATCACTTCCTTCTCCTTCCTGGGGCACTGTATGACCTTTAATACAGCTGACTATTCGCTTTGCTACGTGTATTAATTACACTGGATCCCATAGTGAATAAAACTCTGTGGATCAAAATAATTGCTTTGGATTAATTCTTGTGAAGTGTATTATATGTTTCCCACTCTCATTGGGACCCCTTCCTCTTAACACTAATTGAAAGAGCTGCGGCCAATCATGATGTCGCCCTCCATGCTGACCCAGTGGATGTCGATTTTCTTTTTGACACTTTCTCAGTGGCTGAAAAGACTGTCAAGTCATTGCCAATGCTAAAAGGAGTGCTAAAGCATGCGCCTGAGGTTTTCAGAGAGCCCACCCGGGCAAGAGTCATCAATCCTCGTATTGACAAAAAATACAAGGCAGCGCCCACTGATCCAACGTACATCAAGGGACAGTTGCCACTGGACTCTTTGGTTGTCTCCAACGCACGGAAGCGGGCAAACTCACAGACCACGGGTGATGCTCCTCCCCCAGACAAAGAATCGAAAGTCTTTGAAGCTTCAGGGAAACTTATTGCTGCGCAGGCAGCTAATATGTGGCGCATTTCCAACACGCAAGCGCTACTTGCACACTACGATAGGGCACACTATGACACCCTAGAAACCCTTCTACAGCACTTACCTGATCAGTACAAGGAGGGAGCTGAAATGTTGATTCAGGAGGGGAAGCTTATCACCAATGCTTCAATTAAGTGCGCTCTGGACGTGGCTGATACCGCCTCCAGAGCTATAAACACTAGCGTGCTACTGCGTAGGCATGCATGGCTTAGAATATCAGGCTTTAAACCAGACATTCAGACTACCATCTTAAACCAAACAGTTAATCCAGACCACCTCTTTGGGCCAGAAGTGGATGCAACCCTTGAAAAAATGAAAAAAGACACTGACACTGCTAAATCTATGGGTGCCCTGCAGTCCCAGCAGTTTCGGGGTGGTTCCTTTCGCCGCTCCAATAACAGAGGCACCTCAAGGGGTCAAGCGTCACAATCCACGCAATACTATAAAGGCAACACCCAATCCTCATACACCAACAAGGGTAGAGGTGGTTACCGGGGCAACAACGTCAAAGGCAGAGGACGTGGAAATAACAGCTCCAGGTCCTCCACCGCCAACGAACAGTGACGCCTTGTCACTGCCCCCCGACCACACAACACCGGTCGGGGGGAGACTCCAGCAGTTCCTGCCCGCGTGGGAATCCATCACCACGGACAGGTGGGTCAAATCTCTTATCCAATACGGCTATTGTCTGGAACTCACTTCCACTCCACCAAACATACCCCCAAGAAACCGTCCTATGTCCGGCGAGCACTTGCACTTGTTGCAGCAGGAAGTCCAAGTCATGCTGCAAAAAGGGGCAATAGAGCTCGTTCCACTGCAAGAAAGGGGAACAGGGGTTTACTCTCTGTACTTTCTAATTCCCAAAAAGGACGGATCCCTCAGGCCCATCCTGGACCTCAGGCCCCTCAACTGGTACATTCTGTCAGAACATTTCCATATGCTCACGTTGCAGCAGGTTCTCCCGCTGCTTCGGCAAGGGGACTTCCTAGCTACTCTGTATCTCAAGGATGCATACTTTCACATTCCCCTGCATCCTTCACACAGGAAGCACCTAAGGTTCACCATTCAAGACCAGCACTACCAGTTCAGGGTTCTGCCCTTTGGGGTCACCACAGCGCCCAGGGTCTTCACGAAGTGCCTGGCGACCGTGGCGGCGCATCTAAGACGTCAAAACATCCACGTCTACCCCTATCTGGACGACTGGCTCATTCAGGCGAAGTCGGAACAACAGTGCGCCAACCACGTGTCCCACACCATTCATCTCCTGCACAATCTGGGGTTCTCACTGAATTACCCGAAATCCCATCTCCGGCCCGCCCACATACGGCAGTATCTGGGCGCGACAATAAACACTCAGGCGGCCACTGCGCAGCCAAATTCAGTGAGGGTCGCCAGTATTCAGACGCTGATCCAAAGATTCAGACCTCAGCACTCGCTTCCAGCGAAAGTGTTCATGCAGTTGATAGGCATGATGGCCTCCTGCATCTCCATTGTCCCGCACGCGAGGTTACATATGCGTCCGCTTCAGGAGTGCCTAGCACGTCAGTGGACTCAGGCTCATGGGCAACTAACAGACCTAGTGTTGGTGAGCGGTCGGGCATACAACTCTCTGCATTGGTGGAATCCACAAAACCTTTGCAAGGGCCGACCGTTCCAAGAGCCTGTGCCACAGATTATCCTGACGACGGACGCTTCTCTCCAGGGATGGGGAGCGCATGTACTCCACTACACAGTGCAGGGACTATGGACACTACAGCAAAGGAAGATGCACATCAATGTACTGGAACTGATGGCAATCTTCATGGCCTTAAAGGCATTCAAAGTACATCTGTGCAACAAGGTCGTGTTGATCCGGACGGACAACATAACGGCCATGTACTACATTCAGAAACAGGGGGGCACACACTCTCCGCAGCTGTCTCATCTGGCTCAGAGCATGTGGAAGTGGGCCATTCAGAGGAACATTTTCCTGATGGCAGAACATCTCCCAGGCAAAGACAATCAGATGGCGGACCTGCTCAGCAGGCACAGCCACCAAATGCACGAGTGGGAGATACATCCATCAGTATTCCAACCGTACTTCCAAAGGTGGGGTCATCCAGAGATAGACCTGTTCGCCACAAGGGAGAACGCAAAATGCCAAAGCTTCGCCGCCAGGTTCCCACACCCGCAATCGCAGGGCAATGCGATATGGATGAACTGGTCAGGCAGATTTGCGTACGCTTTTCCCCCAGCACCTCTGATACCGCTGGTGGCGCGCAAGCTCAGGCAGCACTCGAGGACTCTCATACTGGTTGCTCCAACGTGGGCTCGCCAACCATGGTACACCACGTTTCTGGAACTTTCCGTGGTACCGCATCAAAGGCTTCATCTCACACCCAGCCTTCTGACGCAGAGCCATGGCGACATTCAGCACCCAGATCCGCAACAGCTCAACCTGGCGATCTGGCTCCTGACGTCCTAGAGTTTGGCTACCTCAATCTTCCCCCGAATTGCATGGACATCATTCGGGAGGCAAGAAAGCCCACTACTAGAGCATGTTATGCGGCTAAATGGAAGCGGTTTGTCATTTATTGTGCGAACCACAACATTAACCCGCTGGATGCTTCCATTCAGAACGTCATCTGTTACCTGTTCCATCTGTACCAATGCAATTTGGCGTATACTTCCATCCGCATTCACCTGTCTGCGATGGCCGCATACCTCCAGAATAGACAACACCTTTCACTTTTCAAGGTGCCTGCTATCAAAGCTTTTCTGGAAGGACTCAAAAGGGTCATTCCACCACGGACACCACCAGCTCCAGAATGGAACCTCAATGTGGTTCTTACAAGGCTGATGGGTCCTCCTTTTGAGCCACTACACTCTTGCGAGCTTCAGTTCCTGACTTGGAAAGTGGCTTTCTTAGTAGCAATTACATCGCTACGGAGGGTCAGTGAGCTGCAGGCCCTCACCATCCAAGAGCCTTTTTTCCAAGTCCATGCTAACAGGGTAGTGCTCCGCACTAACCCTAAATTTCTACCCAAGGTTGTGTCTCAGTTCCACATAAACCAAACAATCGAGTTGCCGGTGTTTTTTCAAAATCCTGAGTCGCTGGCGGAGCGGATGCTCCACACCCTTGACGTTAAAAGGGCCCTGATGTATTACATTGACAGGACCAAGGATTTTAGAAAGACTAAGCAGCTTTTCGTTGCCTTTGCATCACACCACAAGGGTAACGCTATTTCCAAGGCTCGTATTGCTAGGTGGATCGTGAAATGTATTCAGATCTGTTACGCAAAAGCTAAACGCACTCTTACAATTCCACCAAGAGCCCACTCCACCAGAAAGTTGGGGGCCTCTATGGCCTTCCTTGGGAACATCCCCTTAGAGGATATATGTAGAGCAGCCACATGGTCTACCACACATACATTTACTAAACATTACTGTGTAGACGTGCACTCTAAACAGCAGGCAGCTGTAGGTCAGGCTGTTCTCAAGACACTTTTCCAAACTGCTGCAGCTGGCACGGGCGGCCGCCGATAATGGAGGGACTGCTATGTATTCTATGCACAGATATGAATTCAGCAGCCCACATGCCTCGAACTGCAAATGCTACTCACCAGTATGCATCTGTTCTTGGCATGTAGGGCTGCTGACATTCATATCGCCCGCCCTCCTCCCCGGCGCCTGTAGCAGTTGCAGTATTCATGTATATGCTCATAGCATGGTCATCACTCACATAGTTCACTCCATCTCGGTCACAATGGCTAAAAACAATCTGGGGATGGAGTCGATGCCCATGCGCACTGTAGTCCAGGGGAGGAGCCACCTATCTCGTGATACTTCGAAGACTCTTCCAGGACAACAATGTGCAATCATCCGGACCCAACACTAGGCGGCGATCTATGCACAGATATGAATGTCAGCAGCCCTACATGCCAAGAACAGATGCATACTGGTAAGTAGCATTTGCAAACTTGTGCGTCAAACCTCCCACTCCACTTCTGGATCTTCACAGAAATCTCCATCATTTTTATCTGAGACTTCAGCTCTTAAGGACTCTAAAAAGCTTCAAACTGTGAGTAAAAGCTGCTCTGTCTTCTCAGCTTTTCCTATGACTACCATCTCTGTCACGTCTTCAGCTCCTTCATCGACGGCGACAATTTCCACTACAGCTATCACCTCTCCTATCCTCTCAACTAGGATTTCCATCTTGGCGAAGAAAACTATCGTCGACGATCCGTCGACGACAACCTTGTCGTCGAAGTCTAAACGCTCGTCAACGAAGGTACCGTCGACGAAGCCTCCATCGTCAACGAAGAGATCTAAGGTGCCGTCGACGACCGTCCCGTCGACGAAGAAGTCAAGCCCGTTGACGACAGTTCCGTCGACGACGTGTCCATCGACGACCCCGTCGACATTGAACCTGTCGACGATGATCCCATCGACGTCGAGTCCGTCGACGACAGTCCTGTCGACGTCGAGTCCGTCGACGATGATTCCGTCGATGTCTGCCATCAAGAGCCCTATGGCGATGATTCAATCTCCAATGTCTCCATTGTCTAAAGAGCCACCGAAGTCAATAGACACTGCTGCTATAAAGCCTCCAGTCACAGTTCAAGCATTTTCTACGCCTATTTCCTCAAAGGCTTTTCAACTGAGATCTTACCAAAGGCAAGAATGCTCCTATATTTCACAGCTTACGCCATCTCACCTTCTTGAGACTTATGCTCATGAAGAGGAGGATGATTATGATGATGATGAAAATGAAGGAGCGTTTGGGATTGCTCACCATCCTTCGAAATTGAACATTAAGTGTCAAGATGATGAGGAGGATGATGAATACACGGAGCATTACTATCAAGAGGGCATCGTGGTTCCTCATCGTACAACATTTCGATTTTAAAGAAGAAACCAGGAAGGTGTCCAGGGCCATTCCTATTATAGACTACATATGGAAGGAGGGCATTAAGGTAATGAAAAATCCTGCTTCTGTGCCTGCCATGCTACCCCGGATTGACAAAAAATATTGTGCTCCTTTTGGTAGCCCTTCATGCCTTATTGTACACCCACCGCCAGATTCGGTCATTTCGCAGGCCGCACAGCAAAGATCAAAAAACCCAGCCGCTCCCATCACTACGCCACCAGATAAAGAGGGACGTCGTTTGGACCTCATTGGTGAAAAAAAATTCCACCATGGCTGCTGCTTCAATCAGGGCAGCTAATTCTTTGGCGATCATAGGACGTTATGATCGCCAGATGTGGTTAGGCATGGCTAGTCTGCTTGATCTGATTCCAGAGGATAAGCACCAGGAGGCGCGAAAGATCTTGATGGAAGGGGAGCGTGCAGCTGCAGAAACCATTGACTGCGCTTTGGACATTGCAAATACAAATTTTAGACAACTGGCAGGGGCTGCAGTTCTCAGACGCCAGGACTGGCTAAAGGCTACCACCTTTCGGCCCGAGGTCCAACTAAAGATCTTGGATATGGCCTATAATGGCGAATCTTTGTTTGGGAAACATATTGACGAAGCCCTCCAGGCAATCAAACCGGACACGGATACCGCAAGATCCCTGGGTTCCCTGCAGTACAAGCGGGGATCTTTTAGAGGCGCTAGAGGTCATGGATACTCCTCTAGAGGAAACTATTACTCACAAAACAGACAATATCAGCCTCAATATCTGCAGAATTATCAATCCTCAAACCGGCAATCTGGAACGGCTAGTTTCTCTCGCCAAGGAGGCTGAAAACGCTCTAATAATTAAGGGCGAGATACTCACAGAAAACAGTGAGATCAGCCGGGCGCCACCCATATTTCCTTCCCTCCCTGTGGGTTCGAAAAGATCTGGCTTCCTACACCGGTGGCAACAGATTACATCCGACCAATGGGTGCTAGACCTCGTTCAACATGGACACACCCTAGAGTTTGTCACCAAACCACCAACTTCTCCGCCCAGGATACCCCCTCCACTCGTCTTCACTTATTGTTCAAGGAGGTTCAGTCAATGTTCCTCAAGAATGCTATAGAAAAGTTCCCAGTTCATCAGAGGCGGACAGGCTTCTATTCCCGTTTTTTCCTCATAAAGAAGAAATCAGGGGAATGTGACCGATCCTGGATCTGCGCAATCTCAACAGATATCTCAAGAAGCAGGGGTTTCGCATGGTCACTCTTTCAGAGATTCTAAGCTGCCTGAATGAGGGAGATTTTATGGCTTCTTTGAACATGGAAGACTCATACTTTCACATCCCAATTCATCCAAAACATCGAAAGTATCTCCGTTTCACTGTGGCTGGCACCCACTATCAGTTCAAAGTACTCCCATTTGGCCTCAAGTCGGCTCCAAGGATTTTTACGAAATGCCTGGCTTCGGTAGCGGCAACATTACGCTCTCCGGGAATCCAGGTCTTCCCGTACTTGGACGATTGGCTAATCAAAGGTCCTTCAAAGAACAGGGTATGGAACGACATAACAACGTGTTGCAATCTCTTTGCGTCCCTGGGTCTCACTGTAAACATGAGCAAATTCCAATTACTTCCAAGAAGGATTCTACCTTTCCTGGGTGCTCGTCTGGACACAATTCAATGCAAAGCATTCTTGTCTCAAGAAAGGCAACTTTGTCTGCAGAAATTAGTAATGCAAGTGTCAAAAAGAAAGTCACTTTCTGTTCGCCTGTTCGCTTCACTTCTGGGAATGTGTTCTTCGGTCATAAATCTCATCCCACTAGCACGTCTGAAAATGCGGCCTCTGCAGGAGGAGCTACATCTTCAGTGGGAGCAAGCGACAGGTTCCTTCGACGACATCATCAAAGTAACCCCACGCATGGTAGATACTCTTCAATGGTGGGCGCAACTGCGCAATCTGAAGCAAGGACTCACATTCTTGCAAACTCCTCCGGACTTCGTTCTGACGACAGATGCGTCCATGGAGGGCTGGGGAGTTCATCTCCAAGACTTACAAGTACAGGGCAAATGGTCTCAGAAATACAAACAATGTCACATCAACAGTCTGGAATTGAGAGCCATCTTTCTATCCCTGCAGGCGTTCCTTCCCAGAATTGCAGGGTCTTCAGTTCTGGTCCGAACGGACAATACCACCAGCATGTTTTATGTAAACAAGCAGGGAGGAACAAGATCAGCTACGCTATCAAGCTCAGGACTTATGGGAATGGCTAACACTTCACAACATAGCTCTCAAAGCAGAACATGTAAGAGGCCTCCACAATACCCTAGCGGACAAGCTCAGCAGATCCTTGTCAGATTGCCATGAGTGGGAACTGGACAAAACTCAATTGGTCAGAGTGTTCCAGGCATGGGGCAAGCCAACGTTGGATTTATTTGCGACTCAACAGAACAAGAAATGCCGGTATTACGCCAGCAGATACCCTCAACAGGGGTCAAGAGGGAATGCCCTGTCCATTCGATGGATAGGGATTTATGCATACGCCTTTCCTCCGATCCCGTTGAATCCAAGAGTGCTGCACAAAATGAAGCTGGAGAGCTGCCGTCTCATCCTAATTGCTC
The DNA here is from genome assembly GCF_964263255.1 of Lissotriton vulgaris. Taxonomy (NCBI): domain Eukaryota; kingdom Metazoa; phylum Chordata; class Amphibia; order Caudata; family Salamandridae; genus Lissotriton; species Lissotriton vulgaris. The sequence continues at coordinate 264,252,555 of NC_141697.1, forward strand.
CCAGATGGCCTCGCCATTATTGGTTTCAGGAACTCATGTTCTTATCACAGGAGCCTCCAATCAAACTTCTCCCAGCTCCAACACTGCTGTCACGCAACGAGGGTCAGATACTTCACCCAGACCCTCAATCTCTGAGATTACACGCATGGCTCCTGACTTCTTAGAGTTTAAACACCTCCAAATTCCCCAGGATTGCCGGAAGCGATTCTGCTCCTGGTGTATATCAAACACTTTACACCCGATTGAAGCTCCTGCAGAAAAAAGTCTTCCTTACTTCTTACATTTGGCTCGCTCTGGTCTATCTTTTTCTTCGATAAAAGTCCATTTAGCGGCTCTATCCAGGTTCAGGAAGGTAGCTGACATTCCCTCACTATGTTCTTCATAGTTAATAAAACAGTTCATGAGAGGTCTTTTCCGGACTTATCCTCCGGTTAAACCTTCCCCACCGGAATGGGAGCTCAACACGACAAAGCCAACCAAGTACCTAACATGGAAGGTCGCCTTACTTCTAGCTCAGACATCTGCCAGAAGAGTAGGAGAAATTCAGGCTTTCACTGTAAAAGAACCTTTCCTGCATTTCTCTCAGGATTATGTCACTCTTCGAACAAATCCAACTTTTATACCCAAAGTGCCTTCTCAGTTTCATCTAAACGAGCCAGTGAAATTACGAGTTTTCTTCCCAAATCCTACAACTCCAGCGGAAAGAACACTATATTCTTTGGACATCAAGCGATGTTTGAAGTTTTATCTCCAAAGGACAAAGAACTTCAGAAAATCAGATCAGTTATTTGTGGCTTATGGCCAAACTACGCTGGGGAAAGCGGTCACTAAAGCCACAATTTCCAGGTGGATAGCCTCCGCGATCCTTTTTTGTCATGTCAAATCCAACAGACCATTGCAAAGAACTGTCAGGTCTCACTCTACAAGAACTGTAGCGGCGTCTACAGCATTTTTTGCAGGAGTGACGTTAGAAAATATTTGCCGTGCTGCGACATGGAAGAATGTCCACACGTTTACAAGACATTACTGCCTGCAATCAGCAAGTCAAGAAGATGCAGCAGTTGGTCAAGCGGTCTTGCGTCATCTGTTTCCATAAGAACAGCTTCAGGTAACCAGTGTTTCCTTCATTTAATGATCGATCTATGCTTTCAATATGACTGTGTATGTAAAGATGTAAATACATTACAGTTTGCCTACATGTTATGCGTGATATTACTTTTCCTGATTAATATCATATGACTGCTCTTTGAAATCTAGTCATGTTTGTCGTTCGTAAGGTACTTACTTCACAATTGTTGGTTGTTAAATATAATGTTTATGGGAGTGTCTCACTATAAGTCTCCCACCATACGCAACCAACTCTTACCTGGCATACTGCTTGCTACTCTGATTCAGGCATGTGAATCTATGAAAGATACCCCAATACTGGATAAGAAAACAAGTTACTTACCTGTAACTTTAGTTATCCAGTATTGGTATCTTTCATAGCTTCACATGCACCCACCCTCCTCCCCGGAGAGTCAGTTCTCTAATTTGGGATACTTATTTCCCACTTGTGCTAACGAAAATCTGAGAACTGTCTCTGCAGAGAGGGTTCTAGAGGGTGCTATGAGCTGATTGGTTGGAACAAAGACTTTGGTCTTTTTAGCATAATGAGGTAGATAGGCTACTACAATCTAGGCCTCAGGCCTTTCTCTTAGGGCCTATTACTGTAATTTACCTTTGGCACTGCTTTTTTATATACTGTGGGACTCCCCCCTCGGTGACGGGGAATGATTCAGGCATGTGAATCTATGAAAGATACCAATACTGGATAACTGAAGTTACAGGTAAGTAACTTGTTTTCGTCTCCTCACTACCTCATCCATCTGACATGCCAACACCATCTTATTGGGCAACATCAACCTCCCAGAAAATACAAGCTAAAAAAACAAGATATACCCTCTTCAACCTCATCAATAACCTCCACATGGTTCAACACGTCACACAACCAGCGGCTTAGCAAAGAGGGGCAGTCTGACCCGGGCGGCACGGGTTTTGGGGCCGGCGGCCACCCCCGCTCCTATCTGCGGCCACTGTGGGAATCGCCAGCAACCCCCTGCCCCTACCTGTGGCAATGGCTGCTACGGGAATTGCCAGCAAACCCCCCCCCCCCCCCTCCCCCCCGCATCCCCCTGCACTATTACTTGTATCTGTGGCTGCCGCGGACCCCACCAGCATCCCCCTGCTCTTACATGCCATATCCGCAGGAAGCAAATGCAGCCACTTGGTCTAGCTATGCCACTACTCACAACCAACACAGTCTAAAGGCAATATCCCCAATCTTGTCTTCTCAACATCACCATCAATCAATCAATCAATCAGTGACACTTATAAAGCGCGCTACATACCCGTAGGGTCTCAAGGCGCTGGGGGGGGGGGGGGGGGGGGGGGGGTGCCGCTACTGCTCGAACAGCCAGGTCTTCAGCTTCTTCCTGAAGGAGAGGTGGTCTTGGGTCAGGCGCAGGTCGGTCGGGAGGGAGTTCCAGGTCTTGGCGGCCAGGTAGGAGAAGGACCTTCCTCCTGTAGTCGCTTTTCGGATGCGGGGGACGGCGGCGAGGGCGTGGTTGGCTGATCGGAGGTGGCGTTTGGGAGCGTAGAAGTTGACTCGGCTGTTGAGGTAGCTCGGGCCTTGGTCGTGTAGGGCTTTGTGTGCGTGGGTGAGGAGGCGGAAGGTGATTCTTTTGTTGACGGGGAGCCAGTGAAGGTCTCTCAGATGTCCGGAGATGTGGCTGGTTCGTGGGATGTCGAGGATGAGTCTGGCTGAGGCGTTCTGGATCCGCTGGAGTCTCTTCTGGAGCTTGGCGGTGGTACCGGCGTAGAGGGCGTTGCCGTAGTCCAGTCGGCTGGTGACGAGGGCCTGGGTGACGGTCTTCCTGGTCTCGGTGGGGATCCACCAGAAGATCTTCCGTAGCATGCGTAGGATGTTGAAGCACGCCGAGGAGACGTTGTTGACTTGCCTGGTCATGGAGAGGGAGGGGTCCAGGATGAAGCCCAGGTTGCGTGCATGGTCTGTCGGTTTGGGTGCGGTGCCCAGGGCGGGAGGCCACCAGGAGTCGTCCCAGGCGGAGGGTGAGGAGCCCAGGATGAGGACCTCCGTCTTGTCCGAGTTCAGTTTCAGGCGGCTGGTCGTCATCCACTCGGCTACCTCTTTCATCCCTTCGTGCAGGTTGGCTCTGGCGGCGGCGGGGTCGTTGGTCAGGGAGAGGATCAGCTGGGTGTCGTCGGCGTAGGAGATTATGCTGAGGTTGTGTTTGCGTACGATGGCCGCGAGGGGGCTCATGTAGACGTTGAAGAGGGTGGGGCTCAGAGATGATCCTTGGGGGACGCCGCAGATGACTTCGGAGGCCTCTGACTTGTACGGTGGTAGGCGGACTCTCTGTGTTCTTCCGTCGAGGAAGGAGATGATCCATTCCAGCGCCTTGTCCTGGATTCCGATGTTGCTGAGGCGCCGTACTAGGGTGCGGTGGCAGACCGTGTCGAATGCCGCGGAGAGGTCTAGGAGGATGAGGGCCGCTGTTTCTCCATTGTCCATCAGGGCTCCGATGTCATCGGTGGCGGCGATGAGGGCGGTCTCGGTGCTGTGGTTGGCTCGGAAGCTGGACTGTGAGGGGTCGAGGGATCCGTTCGTCTCGAGGAAGGCGGCCATCTGCTTGTTGACGGTCTTCTCGATGACTTTGGCTGGAAACGGGAGGAGCGAGATGGGGCGGTAATTCTTGAGGTCGGTGGGGTCCGCTGTTGGTTTCTTGAGTAGAGCGCTGAGTGCAAACCACATTGTCACGAGGTGCCAGATACCGATGCTATGAGGGATGTAGAAGGCAATGACTTTCCGCATTATATCTCAACCCTCCTTTCCTTGCAGTCGGAAACTCCTTCTGAGGCCCTCTGGGCCTTTAAGGATCTGAACCTGCAGGATCCCGGCCCAGCGCCCCTGCTAGGAACTCCACACCTTATTGGTCCTGATGCTCAAGCCTCTGGATTGAAATCGAGGCTGGACAATAAAGACGCCGCGCAAGCCAACCAGCAGGAAAGGAGCCAGGAACCGCCAGCCAGCCTTCTCACTACCGACCTTGGATCCAGGACCGACTTCAAGAGCAGAGGCGACGACGCGAGCCGAGAGAGGGAACCAGGACCATTCAAGAAGGCACCGGACCTGACCCGGCACTACGAGGAAACGAGCCACGCTCCAGGTGGAGCGGGGCTATGGCAGGTACGTGCCCGTCTCGGGAGTGTCTTCAAAGGAGGTCCCTCACGCGGGAAGTCGTGGAACCGGGCAAAGGGAGGCACCTAAATAGCACAAAACACTCTCTACTGCCCTTCTGTTGTAGACGGGTGACGGATGGTGGTGTGCTTTACTCCCTCACTACCCCCTCCCAGCTCTCATCGGGAACGATCAGGATAATGTCCTAACAGAGGTCTTTCTCTTTTTTTATTTTTATTTTTTTATTTGCAACGCGATACGGAATTCCTCTGCTACGCTCCTGCTGCTACTTTCTTTAAGCGGAGCCGTAACCTCAAGGCCAAACTGGGACTGAACACTGAAGGAAGTGGAAACCAGTAGTTTGTTTATTAAGAGACTGTGAGAACAGTGAACTAGCCTAAATGAGACTTCTAAAATTAAGCGGTGACTGGCTAATCAAGTCTCCTGTGTAACATTTAGTAATAAATAGCGGTTTTGAAACCTTAACCACTGTATTCCTGCTTCTCATTAGCCCACACACATATACCCCAGGACTGGTCCAACCTCTATGTCCTCCCTATCTCCCTGCTCACCATCCTCCCAAAAGCAAGGTCAGGACATCTCCATAGAAAACCTAAGGCTTGAACTCCTCTATTTCCCTATCAACGTCAGGTCTGATACCAACATACTTCTAAACTTCAACAATTTTTGGGAAACCCATGCCAAAATCCACACTCCAATTAGAACATGCAAATGCAAGCCAATGCCTTCAGCACTCTTGTATTCTAAACACCTTGCTCACATAAATGATTTATCTGCAAAAAGAAAAGAAACTTGAAGAAAAATAGACCCCACAAGTATCTCTAACAAGCAGACACTTCAGGACATAAGCCAAAGCAAAGTACTATACTAACACCATCAATAAAGCCATCAAGTGAAACCGAAATCTCTTGTACATCTAACCCTTCTTGTAGAAGCCTGCAATGGTCAGCCTTTAAATCCCTCTCTCCCATATCTCACTGACATACTCATCTCCCTCAAAGCCACTTCTTATGAAGATGATGTCTTACCCATTGACTTTCATAATAACTCTCTGGGGACACTCTTTTACCCCTACTTTCCATTGTCAATGCCTCCCTTGCTCAAGGCATCTTTGTAGAACTCTTAAGACATGCCAGATACTCACACTCTTAAAACAAACCTACTCTAGAACCTAATAACCTTGCAAATTACCAACCCATCACTCACCTACCATTCATTGGCAAGATCATTGAAAAAGCATTCTATGTTCATCTACAAAATCACATCAGTGCTAACATCTCCTGGACAACTACTAGTCTGGCTTCAGACTGCTATCTTGCACATCGTAGATAATGCCCTCTTGGCCACTGTTGAAGATGATTGCTGCGTCATTGATGTGAAGCCCTGAAGATCCAGCTTATCTGACTTTGTCAGGTAGGCCTTGTTGCCATTTTAGATCACAAAGTCGCTATTTGAGACCATGGAGTTAGCCACCTCTCTCCCTTTATGCAGAATCATTGTCATGACTGCCATATGATGCAGATGTCGTCTGAGCTTATCTTTCTAAGAACAATGGAAGTGTCAGGTCGTTTGACTGATGACCGATATATCACTTGATGTAACATAAATCTGATTCAAGTATCTACTTATCACCATGCCTAAGTCAATTAAGAACAACTCCTGACATGTAGTCAAAATAGTGTAGCCTGAATTGAAGTCCTCTTACGTCAGAAATTCCAGTCTCTGATAAAGATTTAGTGTATAAGGTCTGCCATTTGACCACTGAATTGAGAGGTCCTTCACCTAGATTATCACACGAGATTCTGCCTGAAGACGGTCTCCCTTACTGCCAGCATACTTCGAAGATCCAACATCTTGTTCAGTACTGATAAAACCAAGTCCCAGAGAAAGGCTGATACTCTTTTCTTCGCAGAAGCACTGCCTATATGCATCTGCTGATAACAACAGCTTTGGCTATCAGCAGGGTATGCAGTGCCTCGCTTCTCCCTACGAAACTCTAAACTGCAAGCTGCTCTACTTTTTATGCTCTTTCAGTGTAGCTCATAAAAGTAGATTTTAGGGTGTTAGATTTAAGATGACATTTTAACCTTGTTAGAAATGTGAATTGTATTTTCTTTGCTTACAAGGTCTATTCATCTTGGTGCAGTGTGCATACAATATTGTTAATATCTAAATAGGTTTGTTTCTGTTACCACAGTGCCCCTGATCCCTTATAGGGATTGTTAGTAACCCACAAGCAATTACACTATTTCATTAATGTATTGGATATGGTTCTACGGGGCTGCAATAACCTGTCTATCACATTCTGGGCTGTGGCACTGAACTGAGTTCACTGATGTCACCCATGGATGGGAAAGCAAATCTTGCAGAACTATGCGGAAGACGTAGTTTATACAACAGTTCTCATGTTGCTCGACGTCTCAGCTGCCTTCAGCACAGTTGACCAACCCATCCTCATTTGCGCCCTGGTGTCTCAAATGGGACTCACCGTCAATGTTCTTCACTGGTTCTCCTCCTACCTTTCCAACCAATGCCAGTTTTTTCACGTGAGAACGTCCAGGTCACAAAAGATCTCGATCTCCTCCTGAGTCCACTCAGGGTTCCATATTGTATCCGATCACCTTGAACCTTTATATTGAGTCAGTTGGTGCTGTATTCACAGATAGCAGCATCAAGATTTACCTCTATGACAATGATGCACAAGGCTATTTGAAAGTCTCCTCTGCTAGGCATCCAAAGCCTCAAACATTGATTGCACATCCTCCGCACTTCGATTTCCAGCGTCTTAACTGCACATCTGCAGCAAAGAAACCATCAAACCAAACTGCAGACTAAGAAGAGAAAACAAAAAAAGGTAGCAGGCCTTTTCTAACTATGCACCCATGATCTGGAGCCGCATCTCTGTATCCATCAGGAGCGTTCCAGGATCTGGGCCAGCAACCTCGTGTCTACCAGGACCTCCACAATGTTACTTCAAATTAGGAAAGAGTTGAAGACTCACCTCATTAACACCTTGCCTGGGCACATTGATTTAAAACAATTGATTGGTTTCACTTATGTTCATGAAAGAGCCAAATAAACCACTCAATTCCCAATTGTTCAAGGTGAGTCCCAAGACCTTACCCAGGATTGTCCTGTATGCCCTCTCCGATGATCTTTGTGAGTCGCTAAAGTCATATTTCATCAAAACGTATCCTTCCTTTTCTTTATTTTTGACAGCCATGGCTTACTTTGCACTTCTTGTTTTCCCTCTCCTGCATTTTACGCTACATGGTATGTGATTTTTCCCTCCATGTTGAGCATGTGTCTGGTTTTTTTCACCACACTCTGGAAAATAGTTTTTTTCTTTTTATCCCAGAGTATCCATCACTAGATCCATCTCTGGTAGTGTCTGATTGAGGAAGCAAGGTTTTTTCAGTCATATTTCGAAGGTTGTACGAGGGTACAACGCTGGTAAATAGCCTTTGCCTCGCATTTCTCCTACTGCAGGCACCCGGGACAATATTGGTCGTTTCTTCGAATAAGTCTTGCATTTACAAGAGTTTGCGCTTTTGGCATTGTACATGACAATGCCTTTTATTTATGTGCTAATTATAAAAGCATATAAATTAAAAGCATTGTAATTTCCAATGCCAATAGCTCAAACTCTCGCAAATGCGAGACCTATTGCATTGCAGATGCTTGTTCATTTTACTGATTGATCCATCATCCATGTTGTGGATGCCCCCCAACAACAATCAGGGGCTTTACGACCTTTCCAGAGACCGTAGCACCATTTTAAATAAAGACCGAACACAAACTGTGTTGCTAAGCACATGCAAACTATACTCCGTGTAGGCACGTTGCTTGGAATATGCAAGTACAAAGAAATGGCCACGAATGAGAAAATATTCTGACAGTGTTCCTAAATGCTTTTAATTGTCCAATGTCTGTTTGTAAAGCAGGTAAAACTAGCAATGTGTTTCATTTAAAAAATAAAAAAAACACAAAAACGATGTCAGTGTCTATTCTTGCGTCATAAACAAAGCTGATAAATATCTGGAGAAATACCTCAATGTATATAAAGAGGGCGGGGAGATAATTCTCTCAGAAAAAGCAGTGTCATCCTGCTGTAGAGGTGCATCTCTTAAGTGCTGCGTCTTGTGATTTAGTTGTGAACTGGTGAACTTTGGAGGGAAGCACTTTACTCTGAAGAGTATTGCTTACCGTGGAAGGAGCAATGTTGATTGGCTAATTTAAACAGCACCAGTCACAAAACTGGGGGCTCCCCAGATCCCCACCCATCTTGGCTCCCTGCTGTCTGGCGCCAACCTGCCTCAGGTCCTCACGTTTGTTGTAGACTTTGCTTTTCCTGGCACGTGGTCATATTGCTATGGAGTGTGCGTTTCAAAAAATAAACCATGTAATCTGCTTTATGCTGTTGAACGGAAGGAACTAGCCGCAGGGATATGTCCGCTCTCTGAACCTAACAACACTTTGGAACATCTGACTCTCAACAGCTGTCCTAATCTCTTCTAGCCTCTTCCAGTTCAAAAACTCTTTTTACTCCCAGTCTGACCGCTCTTCTTTCATTTCCCAGTTATCTGGCTCTTATTCCCTTCTCCAATACAGTGCTCCTTTTCATGTTATTTTGTTCCAGCGGCCATTTTCTGCACAGACTCGAACCACGAGCTCCAGGGTGGTGAGTAATGTTCTCATTCGTCACCACTCTTGGGTGGCAGTTTTTTCACCGCTTCGTTAAGCTGTTGGGGCTCGCCATAGAAGAGCGGTGCTTCTAAGAGGTCAAATTCTAAAAGACAACTCAAATCATCTCTTATAAGCACCTCTTTTTTAGGGAAGGCCCTGCAGGGGTGAACAAGCACTATGCTCTATTTAATCTGCACATTTTATTTCATCCTACAATGGTAATTGGCACTTTCCTTTTTCTCAGAATCATATCAGAATGTTGGACTACAACAAATGAAACGTTGCTATCTTTCACCGGTATTCTCTTCTATGGTGCATTGGGACAATCATGTGGGCACTTTGTGGCAAGAGAACACCTTTAAAGTAAATAAGTAAACACACTTTTTAGGGCTCGCCTGCTGATGCGCTTCTGCGCATCGCTGGCGAAGCTCTATTACGGCTTATCCAGTGTTGATCCACCACTGGCGATTCCAGTGGCGATTTCTTTAGGGCTCGCCTGCTGATGCGCTTCTGCGCATCGCTGGCGAAGCTCTATTACGGCTTATCTAGTGTTGATCCACCACTGGCGATTCCAGTGGCGATTTCTTCAAGTGCATGTGCTTTTTAGGTCATTGCGCAAGCGCAAGCCCTAAAAAGCGCGTGCACAATGCCACCAGCCGCCTGCCTGCCTGCCTCGCATTACCAGATCAAAGGCAGCCCAGCCCCCCTCCCACAAGCTTCTCAGCGTGTGCTCTGCCTCAGGCCGGCATTTCTCCTCCCCTCGGGCAAACAGATAGCCACAATAACACCCTCCCTGCTCCGCTTTTTTTCTCAATTTCTCCCCTTCTACACTTCCCATTAGGAGCCCTTCCTCCCCCCAGATAAGCTATCTCCATAAGAGATAAGCAGCTCTTCCACCATCTCAAACCCGTATTAGTGCTCCTCACTATGCATGTTTTTACTTAAAAAATCAGCACAATGCAGCAGTGTGACATCAAGCCAGGTTCATCGACATCACTGCAAAAGTAAAGTTTTTATTCCCCATTTCCTCTTCAAGAAAGTGACTGCGCATCAGCCTCTACGGATCAGAAAGCGGAGCCCCCCCACTGACTGGGCTGCGAGTCAAATTGCCATGTTTCACAAATTATGGTTTTCGTGGTCTTATTCTGGAGTAGCCCTGTTGGCAAGAGAGGAAAGAGCAAGGCTCTGACAGTCAGTCCTCCTCTGCTTCATAGTATGCCGCGCCACTATAGTAAGTTGAACAAGGGATATTATTTGACAGAAAGAGGCAACCTGCATCTATTCACGGAAATACATTGAGCAGTCTACATTTTTATTTTTTAAAGCTACATACAATGCACCATAACTATTCTAGGTCTACAAATGGAAATACATAACAAGCAATATTTTTATTTATTTTTTAAGAGGTGCATACTTAAAAAAATGATTACAAAAATTAAACATCAACTAGTAATTAAAAAACCTAGCAATTAAGATATGCCACGTCAAATAATAACTTTTGTCGCCAATTAATTATCAGTGTCTGGAATGGATATGGTCACACCCTCACTCACCCTCAACCCCTCACCCTCACTCACCCTCAACCCCTCACCCACACCCTCACTCACCCTCAACACCTCACCCTCAACCCCTCCCTCACGCTCACCCACCCTCACCCTCACTCACCCTCAACCCCTCACCCTCACTCACCCTCAACCCCTCACCCTCAACCCCTCACCCTCACTCACCCTCAACCCCTCACCCTCACTCACCCTCAACCCCTCACCCTCAACACCTCACTCACCCTCACGCTCACCCTCACCCACCCTCACCCTCAACACCTCACCCTCAATCACCCTCACCCCTCACCCTCACTCACCCTCAACCCCTCACCCTCAACCCCTCACTCACCCTCACTCTCACTCATCCTCTATCACCCTCAACCCCTCACTCACCCTCAACCTCTCACCCTCACTCACCCTCAACCCCTCACCCTCACTCACCCTCAACCCCTCACCCTCACTCACCCTCAGCCCCTCACCCTCAACCCCTCACCCTCACCCTCACACACCCTCACCCCTCACCCTCACTCACCCTCACCCACCCTCACTCACCCTCAACACCTCACCCTCACCCTCACTCACCCTCACTCACCCTCAGTCACCCTCAACCCCTCACCCTCACATGCACTCACCCTCACTCACCCTCACTCACCCTCAACCCCTCACCCTCAACCCCTCACCCCCACTCACCCTCACTCACCCTCACTCACCCTCAACCCCTCACCCTCACTCACCCTCAACCCCTCACCCTCAACACCTCACCCTCACTCACCCTCAAACTCAACATACATACATACATACCCTCACTCACCCTCACTCACCCTCAACCACTCACCCTCACTCACCCTCAACCCCTCACCCTCACTCACCCTCACTCACCCTCAACACCTCACCCTCACTCACCCTCACCCTCACTCACCCGCACTCACCCTCACCCTCACTCACCCTCACTCACCCTCACCCTCACTCACCCTCACTCACCCTCAACCACTCACCCTCACTCACCCTCACCCTCACTCACCCTCACCCTCACTCACCCTCAACCCCTCACCCTCACTCACCCTCAACCCCTCACCCTCACTCACCCTCAACCCCTCACTCACCCTCACTCTCACTCACCCTCACTCTCACTCATCCTCACTCACCCTCAACCCCTCACCCTCACTCACCCTCACCCACCCTCAACCCCTCACCCTAACTCACCCTCACCCTCACTCACCCTCAACCCCTCACCCTCACTCACCCTCACTCACCCTCAACCCCTCACCCTCACTCACCCTCACCCACCCTCACTCACCCTCACCCTCACTCACCCTCACCCTCACTCACCCTCACTCACCCTCAACCTCACTCACCCTCACCCACCCTCAACCCCTCATCCTCACTCACCCTCACCCTCACTCACCCTCAACCCCTCACCCTCACCCTCACTCACCCTCACTCAACCTCAACCCCTCACCCTCAATACCTCACCCTCACTCACCCTCACCCTCACCCAACCCCTCACCCTCAATACCTCACCCTCACTCACCCTCACTCACCCTCAACCCCTCACCCTCACTCACCCTCAACCCCTCACCCACACCATCACTCACCCTCACTCGCCCTCACACGCCCTCACTCACCCTCACTCACCCTCACTCACCCTCACTCACCCTCAACCTCACTCACCCTCACCCAGCCTCAACCCCTCATCCTCACTCACCCTCACCCTCACTCACCCTCAACCCCTCACCCTCACTCACCCTCAACCCCTCACCCTCACCCTCACTCACCCTCACTCACCCTCAACCCCTCACCCTCAATCCCTCACCCTCAATCCCTCACCCTCAGTCACCCTCACCCTCACCCTCACTCACCCTCAACCCCTCACCCTCACTCACCCTCAACCCCCTCACCCTCAACCCCTCACCCACACCATCACTCACCCTCACTCACCCTCACTCGCCCTCACTCGCCCTCACTCGCCCTCACTCGCCCTCACTCACCCTCACTCACCCTCACTCACCCTCACCCTCACTCACCCTCAACACCTCACCCTCACTCACCCTCAATGCCTCACCCTCACTCACCCTCAACACCTCACCCTCAACCCCTAACTCACCCTCACTCTAACTCACCCTCACTCACCCTCAACACCTCCCTCACCCTCACCCACCCTCAACCCCTCACCCTAACTCACCCTCACCCTCACTCACCCTCAACCCCTCACCCTCACTCACCCTCAACCCCTCACCCTCACTCACCCTCAACCCCTCATCCTCACCCTCACTCACCCTCACTCACCCTCAACCCCTCATCCTCACCCTCACTCTCACTCACCCTCACTCACCCTCACTCACCCTCACTCACCCTCACTCACCCTCACCCTCACTCACCCTCACCCTCACTCACCCTCACCCTCACTCACCCTCAACCTCACTCACCCTCACCCACCCTCAACCCCTCATCCTCACTCACTCTCACTCACCCTCACTCACCCTCAACCCCTCACCCTCACTCACCCTCAACCCCTCACCCTCACTCACCCTCAACCCCTCATCCTCACCCTCACTCACCCTCACTCACCCTCACTCACATTCACCCTCACTCACCCTCACCCTCACTCACCCTCACTCACATTCACCCTCACCCTCACTCACCCTCACTCACCCTCACTCACCCTCACTCTCACTCACCCTCACCCTCACCCTCCCTCACCCTCACCCACCCTCACTCACCCTCACCCACCCTCAACCCCTCATCCTCACTCACCCTCATCCTCACTCACCCTCACCCTCAACCCCTCACCCTCACTCACCCTCAACACCTCACCCTCACTCACCCTCACCCTCACTCACCCTCAACCCCTCACCCTCAATCCCTCACCCTCACTCATCCTCACTCACAACCCCTCACCCTCACTCACCCTCAACCCCTCACCCTCACCATCACTCACCCTCACTCACCCTCACTCACCCTCACTCACCCTCACTCACCCTCACTCACCCTCTCTCACCCTCAACACCTCACCCTCACTCACCCTCAACCCCTCACCCTCACTCACCCTCACCCTCTCTCACCCTCAACACCTCACCCTCACTCACCCTCACTCACTCTCAACCCCTCACCCACCCTCACCCTCACTCACCCTCAACACCTCACCCTCACTCACCCTCAACCCCTCACCCTCCCTCACCCTCAACCCCTCACCCTCCCTCACCCTCAACCCCTCACTCACCCTCACTCTCACTCACCCTCACTCACCCTCAACCCCTCAGCCTCACCCTCACCCTCACCCTCACTCACCCTCAACACCTCACCCTCACTCACCCTCACTCACTCTCAACCCCTCACCCACCCTCACCCTCACTCACCCTCAACACCTCACCCTCACTCACCCTCAACCCCTCACCCTCCCTCACCCTCAACCCCTCACCCTCCCTCACCCTCAACCCCTCACCCTCAACCCCTCCCCCTCGACCCCTCCCCCTCAACCCCTCACCCTCACTCAGCCTCACTCACCCTCAACACCTCACCCTCACTCACCCTCAACACCTCACCCTCACTCACCCTCAACACCTCACCCTCAACCCCTCACCCTCACTCACCCTCACAACACATATTGTGTTACAATAGGTGTCACATTTGCAAAAGATAAAACTATTGGCATTGTAAATAACAAAGCTATTAATTCGCTATTTTCAAAACAAGCACATAAATAAAAAATGTGTCCTTTACAATACCAATAGCTCAAACTTTCCTAATGCAAGACCTATTGCATTGCTGTGCTTCTCTCCCCTGCTGCACTCTCCTGCTCTCTAGAGATGTGGCCTAACGACAAGAGCTGCCATCTAAGTCACGTAAATACAAAATATGTTGCATTCCAAATGCTATAGGTGTCACATTCGCAAAAGTTATAACTATTGGCATTGTAAATGACAAAGCCATCAATTTAGCAATTTTAAAAACCAACAAATAAATAACATATGTCATTTACAATACCAATAACTCCAACTTTTCTAATGCGAGACCTATTGCATTTCCAATGCTTGTTTGGCATACTTATTGTTCAGCGGTGCCCACATGCATTCCCTTTATTTTGCTGTTTCTTCAATCATCTATTTCTCATCCATCCTTGCTTGCGTTTGGGGATTCTCCTTTGCATGTGGTTAGTTTGGGTAATTTCTGCTCCTTCTTTACTGGTTTAATCCATAAAAGCTATCTGGGGGTAAGCTCTGCACAACGAAGGTATGAATCAGTGCATAAGTGCCCTTGTGGAAGGATTATAGATTCACATGCCAGGGCTGTTAATCGATACTCTTATGCTATGGGCACTCGATGCTACTAAGAGTAACATGGTTGTGAATCCTGGCACTAATTTAGTGGTGAGTATATCCTGGCATTAATGCAGAGGGGTGAAGAGTCCAGGTTACCAGCAGAGAAGTTTATCCTTGCACTATTGTGGTGCTGACTCTCTTCTGGGTAGAGAAGAGTTCAGATAATTAAGCTATCCATAATTCTCTGTAATGTTTTTTGCAGCGTCAACGCCCTATGTCTGCTAGTGATGCTGATGCCAACGCCGTGACATCTTCTACCAAGGAGAAGATGGGAAAGCAAGCCACCTCTTTGATAGGGCTGTCAATGGATGAGGTGAGAAACTGATCTTCAAAGTAGTGCTAATGGCAGACTAAATTATCTCTGTTCACTATGAAGTAGCTCTGGGATACTATGACTTACAAGTTGAGTTAACTCTATCTGTCTTCAAGGGTACGTTACAATAACTTTAGTTATATTTTATTATGTTTTTTTGGACTTGTGCAATCCCTAACCCAGGCACCAAGGTGCCTTCATGGCACAGTAGGGAACTGCACCTTTGGAGTTGGAGATGTAGATGGAAAAGCCAGTAGTATGTTTAGTTGCCAATTGCTATTTTATAGACATAGATGCAGAATTTCGGCGTTTGCGAACACATTTTTTCTAAAAGGTATGTGTGTAGCAAACCTGTGTGCAAAATAAGGAATTGCAAAATTTGCGATCCCTTTTTTTGCGATTGCATTTAAGGAATTGCAAATTTTGCGATTCCTTAAATGTAATGTAAGAAGCACCAGAAAAGTGCAATTTCGCCTTAAGGAATCGCAAATTACCACCAACTTCAAGTTGGTGGTAATTTGCGATTTATTTGAAAAATGCACTTTTTTTGCATTTTTCAAAGTGCTATGTGAAGCACATACACGCCGCATGTGCACCCATGCTTATTTCAGGGGTGCAACAGGGTGTCCTTTGGACACCCCTGCACCTTTGAAATTGCATTCTCAATTTGCGATTCGCAAATTGCTAATCGCAGATTGAGAATATCTTCCCATTTATTCCTATGGGCCTCTACGCCCATTGGAATGAATGGGGAGGTATTCCTTAATTGCGAATCGCAATTTGCGATTCGCAATTAAGGAATATGTAGGATTTGCTACATTTATTGCAAATCCTACATACATAGCATTTTGCGATTCTCAAATAGCAAATCCCAAAAAATCGCTATTTGAGAATCGCAAAATGACTATTTGATACATATGGCCCAAAATAAAGTTTGCTCATGAAGTTTACAAAGGATGCCACCAAGATTCATAGTACTCTTGGGTCGCCTTGCCACTTTATCATCGTAAAGTAACGCAGGTATGGATGCTTCCTACTCTTCTGGACATCATGCATGGTAGCTACCAATAAAGGACTCAAGTTGTTGGCATATAAAATAAACAACAGAGGAGCCATGATCCACCCCTAGTGTACCCCTCTGTCTAAACGGAGCCAGTCATCTCATCCATCTTTCCGAATCGAACCTTATCTGCAAGATTTCATGCAAAGAGAACAGAAAGTTTAGTAAGGCCTTATCCACCCCCATATCTAACAACATCAGCCTAAGCTTAGTGCGATTTACTCAATCAATCACTGTTGAGAGGTCCATATTGGTCAGTTGCAGGAGACTGTTCCTAGCAATAGTATACTTTCCAATGATCAAATGTAAATTTAAACATTGCTCAACTGTATGTAACTATCTTAAATTGCCCCCAATATCGATGATAGGGATATCACCCCGCACATGCAATCACTGTTGACAGATATTATGGTTGAACGGTTGTGGGGAGACTTCAGCTGTGTCTTAGACCCTAACTTGGACAGGCAATCCCACAGAGTGATGGCCAAACCATGAATGAGGGGCACGTTGGCCGAAGTCATGCATAATCTATGCTGTGAGGATGTGTGGCAGGAACAACATCCTACGAGTATTCCTGTTACCCGGTCACTCATGGAAACTATTGCTGGCTGGGCAGAGCCTTGGGTACAGCAAACATGAGGGCTGACGTGCAGATGGCCACCTATCTGGGCATGTTTTTATCTGATCACTCCCCCCCTGCTATTGGAGGGTAGTGGTGCAAAGACCAGGGACGTACAGTGATGCTAGCGCATTCAACCGGACGTACTTTTGGATACTCCGTTTAGGCAGGCCCTGGGGAAAAAGGTCACTGAATACCTAGAGGGCAACTGGGGCTCGACGAATAGTTTTATCAGTAAAACTGTTTGTCTGTGCAAATGTAATGGCCATTTTAATTGAAGAAGTGTTGTCTGTAAAGGCAGTGCTCTATCACATCATAAATTCTCAATTTTACCCCACTCTGCACCACTACACGCTAAGCCACTCTACTCCACTCCACTCCACTATTCACTTCTCTACTGTACTTTGCAGTACTCTACGCCAATGCACTCTACCCCACTCTATTCTACTAAGCGCACTGCACTCTACATCACTCCAGTTTAGGTGACTCCTCTCTGCTCTGCACCTCTCCACTCTATGCCACTCTACTCTGCAACCTTGCACTTTATGCCACTGCACTCTATGCAAATGCACTCTACTCTCAATACCACTCTACGCCAGTGCACTCTATGGCAATTCCCTTTACGCCACTGTCATCTACTCTGCACCACTGTACTCAATGCCATTTCACTCTACGCCAGTCTTCTCCATACCACTGCACTCTACCGCGCACCAATCTACTCTGAGCCACTGCAATCTACGGCATAGCAATCTATTCTGCACTGCTCATCTCTGTGCCACTCCACTCTACGCCGCTGCACTCTAAGCAACTGCGCTCCACGCCAAAGTACTCTACACCACTTTACTTTGCTCGTTACACCACTATACTATATGCCACTGCACTCTACGCAATCCTAAATTATTGTACTCGACATCACTGCGCTCAATGCCACTCTGTTCTACTCTATGCCACTGTACTCTGCACCACTTTATACCACTGCACTGTATGACACTTCTCTGCATTACTGCACTATCTGCCATTAAACTCTACACCACTGTGCTCTATGCCACCGCACTCTGCTCAGCACCTCTCTATGCCAATGCACTCTACTCCAATACACACTCTACACCTCTCTACTCTATGGCAATGCGCTCTACCTCACTCTACTCTTGTATGCACCACCGCACTCTTTGCCACTTCACTTTCCACCACTTCACTCTACACCACTCTGCTTTATGGCACTCCACACTATACCACCATACTCTGCAACGCCGCACTCTATACCACTTCACTCTATGGCGTCTATGCCAATGCACTGTACTCTGTACCACTTCATGCCAGGGCACTCTCCTCTACTACGCTATGCCACTGCACTCTACCCTACCCTTCAAGTCTGCCTTGCACCACTCCATGCCACTTCACTCTACTCTGAAACAATCTACTCTACGGCACTTCACTGTATGCCACTCTGCGCACCTGTACTCTACACTGCTCCACTCCACTCTACTCTACTTTGCACCATTATAATCTACGCCACTTTACTCTAAACCACTACACTCTCCGCCAATGCACTTTACACTCATTTACACAAAACCAGTGCACTCTACGCTACTGCACTCTACATCAACTACACTGCACTCTGCCCAATCTACTCTGCAAGACTGAATTCTATGCCACTCTACTTTGCACCACTAAACTCTGCTGCATTTGACGTCAATGCACTCTATGCCACTCTACTCTGCATCACTCTGCTCTTAGCCACTGCACACTATGCCGCTCAATTCTACTCTGCACCAGTGCAGTCTGCTGGACTCTACACTACTCTACACCTCTGCAGTCTACTTTGCACCACTAAACTCTGCTGCATTTGACGACAATGCACTCTATGCCACTCTACTCTGCATCACTCCGCTCTTAGCCACTGCACACTATGCCGCTCAATTCTACTCTGCACCAGTGCAGTCTGCTGAACTCTACATCACTCTACACCTCTGCAGTCTACCCTGCACCACTCCACTCTACTCCACTTCACTCTACTCTGAAACAATCTACTCTACCCCACTGCACTCTATGCTGCTGCGCTCTGTGCCACTCTGCTCTGTGCCACTCTGCTCTGTGCCACTCTACTCCAGAGCCAGTCTGGGAACTCAAAGCAGCCCTGGCAATTTTGTCGGACCAGCCCCTGGTTGAGGGGGGAGCGCAAGTGTGAAGCACTGCTGCTTTTGTCACTGTGGCCGATATTGCAGCACCACTGCAAAACCAGCCGCCAATAACAAAATGGGCCCCCACTGCTGCAAAATGGTCCCCACCTTTCCAGCCTCCCAGGGAAACTCCTGATGCCCGCTACGGTCAGTCCGGCACTGCTCGACTCTGCGCCACTCCATTCCACGCTGCAGCACTCCACTCTTCGCCACTCTACACAACTCTACACTTCTTCATTGTGCGTCAATGCGCTCTACACCACTTTACTCAAAATATATTTTATGCCACTGCACTCTACACCAATCTGCTCTGTACTTTACGCCACTTAACTTTAGGCCATTCTACAGCACTCCACTCTTCAACATCTCACTCCACGATACTCCACTCTATGATGCTATTAAACTCTACTCCAATACTCCAATCTGACACTCTACTCCACTCTGTCACTATAGGACACTGCTCTACGCAACTCCGTCTATGCCACTCCAGGCCACTTTACTCCACTCAATTGTACGACACGCTACTCCACTTCATTACTCCACTCTACACGAGTATAGGCCACTCAACTCTACAACACTCTACTCTACACCATGCTTCTCTACGACACTACTCCACTCTATATACTCCACTCTACAACAGTCAACTCCGCTCTGAGCCACTCTACTCCACAACACTCTACTCCACTCTATGCAAAAACCTCTGCACCACTCCAATCTGCTCCACGCTACTCCAGTTTATGACAGTCTATGCCACTCCACTCTATGCTACTCCACTCTACCAGAGCTGGCTCTTGCTCAGCCAGTGCCCCGGGCAGAAAGATATATGGTGAAAAAAATGGAGCAGCGGGGGCTCTTATGTGTTCACAGCTCAGTCCCTGGCTAAATACAGTAGTGACAGGCCTCTGGACACAAATGCCTTAACTTCCATGCCGCCCCACCCCCTAACCCCCAAAATTCACCCTAATCACCCACAGATTAGCTCAGTCATGTTGATGCCAAGTTGTTTGTTGGAGAGGTAGCTTGTTGCTGTGTGGCGACAGGTGGTGAGAGGGAGATGGGAGGGCAACTAAGGGGCTGGTGAAGTGTTAAAGCACTGCATGTAGCACGTTTAAAAGGATTAAAATACTTAACACTAAATCACTGAAGCCAAGTGAATGGCATTGCTGTTTGCCTGACCTCTATGCAGACAGCTCCGTGTGCCCCTCTGAAGAGTGATGCCCTTGGCTTGGGCCCAACTCCCCATGCCCCAAAAAAAAAAAAGTACCCTGACTCAATGACACTCTACTCCACTCTACACCCTTCCACTCTACGACATTCTACTCTATCCACGACACTCGACAACATTCCAGTCCACTCCACTCCACACCAGTCCACGCTGCGCTACACCACTCCATTCTACTCCACGATACTCCACTTTATGACACTCGATTCCATACCACTCTCCTTTACGCCACTAACGTTTAGCCATGCTGAACAGCAGCCATGCTGGTGTACAACATGGCTAAAACAGATTGGCCAATAGCTCTTGCATAGTCAAGACATCTTGGTTTAGCCATTGCTTGTTTAAAAATGGGACGATTGTCGAGTGGGCCAATCCACTAGGAATCCTGTTACATAAGGAATTATTAAATACATTTGAAGCAGAGGGCCCTATATAGCATATTATACTTTATTAGATTCAAAGGGACAACGTCTGGGGCTATACCAGCCAGGCTTTTTAGGGCTCGCGCCCCATGTGGCTGTGCACAGCATTGCTCGCACAGGCGAGAGCCCTTTTGTCCGGGGTTTGTAAACTGACCCTGGAATCGCACACACTCGTGCATGTGCTTTTCCTTTTGGGTTCCGCTATTGGGCTTTGTTTGCGTGTTTTTTAAAAACAGAGCACACAATAGGTGATAGGTGGGCGCATTGCTCCGCCCATGACCTATTGGTGTCTGTTACGCGCACCAAAGCCCATATGTTTTCAATTATCATGCTCCACTCGCGGGCTTGTTTTTATTATTTTACAATATTGATCACTTTCGCGATCACTTTCAGTGCCGCTTGTTTCAATTCTTCGTGTTTGAACCTGTTCTTTTCGGCCAACACATTTTAAGAAAGGCTGATAGAGCGAAAATAAATCCATTACATTTAAGGTTTTTAAACCAGCGGGGTGGGTAACGCACAGCTGTAGCCGAATGTAAACAATCAGAAGCGACCTCTGGGGGTTAATTGAGCGCTGATCGACGTGTCTCCCTCTCAGCGGGAATCATCTGGGTGATGACGTCTCGTGCTTCTGTGCATTTAAGATTGTAGACTTGTGTTAGGGGAAGGCCAATCCGGAAGCAAGAATAGAGCCCGTTGGTCCTTCTACTAATGCTGCATGAAAGGCCCTGATTATTTAGCTCTCTGAGGACCAAGCCTCTGATGAAGCAAACATGTTTGTATTCTTTCTGGGCTGGCCTCCTACGCGTATTTAATTTTCCTAATATTTTTGCTTTTTTTAAAGTTTATAAATCTGATTTAATGTCACTTTACTACATTTTTTAAAACTCTTGCAAGTCTTAGTAGATACAACTTTTAGGTTCAAGACTTGGGTTGTAAAGTTGTATAGCTATGTCCGCGCTTTGTTACTGCTTAGTCTTCCATCGCTGAAAATGCGCCTCACTCCGTATTCTTCAAGGTCTGTTACGTGAATGATTTCGCATAGGGCTCCCAAGCACACTAGGAGACAGTAACAAACCATTACAGACATTGCCTCAATAAATAAAGGGAAGATGAGCTCTCTCTCAGTGATTTAGTTTTTTAATTTTAAATTTCAGCTTTTAAGCTCCTTGAAGTAAACTTACATGCATTGCAAAGTAGTACCAAGACCGGAAAGCAGCATCTGGGATATATTTTGATTAGATAAACTTAATTGACTCATCTTTGTTCAGAATTTCTAATTATCACAGCTGAAATGGTTCATTTCGACTAAATTGGAAGCATGGGGAAATAATTCAGGTGACTGCCCAAGCGTGACTAATGGGAAACCGTCCAAAAGAGGCAGCCTTACCAAGCAAAATTGTAAGTTAGATGGTGACGAGATTGCTCTGGTTATCAGACAATACTTCTTTATCTACTTGTAATGAAAATGCTTTATTTATTTTTTTTCGTTTTGTTCGGGAGCGGATTGAAGTTAGGTCCAGGCCTACCGACATAAAAAAAGAAGAACCCAGTTCGCGCCTCGGCATCAGCTTATATGCTTATATATTGTAACGACCGGATTTTCAGACCAAGCAGCTTATCAACCGTAGCTAACCCAGTCGTCAAGTAACGACACTCTTCTCAGGCCACTATTTACATAATATCCAAAGTACTCACCTGAGAAAGTGAAAAGGGCTATTTACAAGCCTATACAATCAAACATACCACTAACATATAATAGATTCCATATTTTATCGTATGGTTACCTTTCTGTCGCTATATTTATAGTCCCGTAAGACTTTTATCTTTAACGTCACCCGACGATATCTTTATAGTCTCCCGACTTTTATCTTTAACGTCACCCGATGGTCTCTTTAACGTCACCCGACGATCTCTTTAACGTCACCCGACGATCTCTTTAACTTCACCCGACGATCTCTTTAACGTCACCTGACGATATCTTTAACGTCACCCGACGGTCTCTTTAACGTCACCCGACGATATCTTTAACGTCACCTGACGATATCTTTAACGTCACCCGACGGTCTCTTTAACGTCACCCGACGGTCTCTTTAACGTCACCCGACGATATCTTTAACGTCACCCGACGATCTCTTTAACGTCACCCGACGATATCTTTAACGTCACCCGACGATCTACACTAATGGGGATTCACCTTTAAAAGTTATTTCCCAAATGAAGTTCACACTCTCCCTCCATCATCAGTTACCTTTTCAGAAGGGCATATCCCATCCTTCTGTATATCAGCACCTGGTTAAAAGGAAAGGTCAATCCCATTCATAAAAACAACATTCAAAGATATTTAACATTAAATCTTTATTCTACAATTATGCATGACAGAATGAGCAAAAGAAACATGAATTAAGTTAGTCGCTGCCTATAACCTAAAAAGGGAAATAAGAATGAATGATTAGATATATTCTACACTAAGCTCAGAACGCCTCACCTTAGACGTGTGTCTATCCATCTCAGCAGCGGAGCGGATCCCTCTCTCTACTCTCTCTCTCGTCTCGGGACTCTGCTCTTCTTCTATGGCTCACGAATACACATCTGCACCGCTACGCCTCATCTACGCTGCCATGGTTCCAAAATACTCGAACCCTCTTCTGGACTCAGTCTCTGCCACTCCTGTATGATGTCACTACAGGACCCTTAGCCACTTTCCTTCTCTGTTTCAGGATTTCAATTAGCTGATGGTATCAATCTCACTGCACCAGCCTTCGGACCAACTTCTTCTGTCTGCTCCACACGTTACTCTCTCATCTCTGCCTACTCTTTGATAATATAGAGCTCTCTTTCTCTATGGAAAATTCCAGTATTAGGCCGACTCCCACCGAATTCCTGTACCAGTCCCCGGCTCCCTTCGCCTTTCGCAGTGGCCACCTGCATATTGCATCTAGAGCCGGGGAGACAAACACATTCTTTCAATAAGGGCCGGTCTTGACCGGTTCCTCACAAGCGAACAACAGGCTAGTTTCTAAACACTACCTTTGCCCTGCAAGCGCCTCGGACAGCCGAGGCAGAATTACAAAATGGCTTCTCTCTAGCTTTCGGGCCTATAGGCCCGAGAAAACGGAAAAAGGCACTAAACCTTGTCAAAGCACATAGTTAAGCTCTACAAATGAACGCAACTGCAACTAGGACTGAGATGGTAGTGGATTATAGTCATCACCAGTCTAAAAATAAGCTAAAATTACCCTGTCGCTACATATATTCAGTGAGTCTGGGTAAATCACTTAACCCCCATGTGCCTCAAAAAAGATTCTAACCTTCCATGATGTAGTTGTAGTTTATGTTAAGCCCTCCAATGCCCTTGGGCCGAGTTCATGCTATAACAAAAAACTGCAAGAATAAAACACTGGTGTAATTTATTTTGTCTTAGTATATTCATGTTTTTTTCAGCGCCATATGCAGAACAAACCTGCTTCAGCATTCAAAGGCTAGGCTCATTCTAACAAAGAGTGGACCCTTAAAAAAACAGCAAACTCCACCCCCCCTCTCCCAGTTCTTTTGGAATACTATTTGTGTGAAAAATATAACCTGTTGATTTAGGCGTTTGCACAACATCATGTGACTTTGGACTGCCCAACAAAGTAATAGTAGTATATTCCTCCGTATGATGTCCAACACCACATTTTGTTTAAGAGTACTGTGTTATAGCTATTTAGCATGGCATACAGTGCAGTATCACGTGGTGTGCATTTAGCCAAATGGGTCATGAGGCAGAGGTTCCTCTTCCAAAAAAGGCACCACATGCAATCAAAATTTGATCCTTTTATGGTAGGGTGATCAGGCGTCCTGTATTTTCCAAGACAGTCCCTTTTTTCCCACTAGCTGTCCTAGTTGATTTCTGCAAATTTGCCTTGTGTTCCTGTTTTCAGGTAGGGTAGACTCAAAACAGTGTAAGGCGCGTTTTTATGTGTTCAAAGACAGGACTAGTGTACGGTTCTTATCAGAAAAGAAAACAATGTAATTACTAGGTATGATTCTAGGTTTAAAAAATTGCATTTAATTTATCTCCATAGTGCCTCGTTGTCTGTGTTTCTGTGTTGATGAGTGCTGTCATTAGGTAGCCCTCAGTTGATGTAAAATTGTAGTCCCTCTAGGTTGGGAAATGTCCAGAGTCTTTGTTTTTCAAAATGTAGGCACCCTGAAACCCATTGCAGTTAGCTGTTTCTGACTCTAGCCTCAATTCCCCATGAGGGCACGGGAGCATGTAATTTAGATACCTAAAACCAGCACAGCTCTTTTCGCCTGCTGATATAAAAAAAAAACTTTAAAATTTTTATCATCATAAATGGCTGTAGGATTCTATTGTTTAATTATATTATTAACTAGCAGCCCGTCCCGACCTTGTCCGGGAGCAATCAGGCTCCCCGGACCCCCGCCCGCACCGACATTGTGCAGCAGCAGCCCGGCCCCACGCCTGCCCCGACATTGTCAAGCAGCCTGGGCCCCGTCCCGTCCCCCGCCCACCCCATCCCCCGCCTGCCCGACATTGTCGAGCAGCCTGGGCCCCCGCCCGCCCCGTCCCGTCCCCCGCCTGCCCCGACCACCGCCTGCCCGGAGCCTTACCTCAGCCGCCGCTCCTCCCCCACACTCCTCATTTCACCGCTCCGCCGCTCCTCGCGGCTTACCGCTCCTCCCGCCGGTCCTCACCGCCATTCCGCCGCTCGTCACCGCTCCTCCCCCGCGCCATGTCCACCGCTCCTCCTTGCGTTTCTGGACGCCGCTCCTCCCCGCGCTCCTGACGTCAGCACACAGGTCGCGGCTGGCACTACTTTGAAGGGACTACTTTTTTTTATATTAATTTTTTAAATAACGCATATTTTTATACTTTATATAGCCTATGTCCATCTGCACACCCTGACAATTACAATGATGTATCGGGTGTGTGGATTGGCACTGTGGTTCCCGAGTTTACCCACCTCAAAGGTGCAAAGTTCTTCCTTTATAATAGTAGTATAGATTTCCAACTGTTGTCGCTAATGGTCTAGAAAGTCCTTCAAGGAATCTGGTTCAAAATGCTTTAAGGCTCCTACAAAGTTTTTTGTGGTGCTTTCCAAAAACTCCAAGCAAAATAATTACAATATAAACAAGCATTTGCAATGCAATAGGTTCTGCATTATTTAGGTTTGAGCTATTGGCATTGCTAAATAATGCAACACCAATAGCTCAAACATTAATAATGCGAGACCTATTGCATTGCAAATGCTTGTTCTTATTGTCTCCTCCACTTCCATTAGGCTGATTTACAGATTAGTGAAATTACATAATTTCAGTGAATTTCACTCCATTTTTCACTTCTACTAAATGATAAATAGATTTAAAATGTCTACCCCAGACAGAGCCAGGAGGAACATAGTTAGGATTTTGTGGGGCATTCCTTAATTTAATTTAGTTAACCAAGTTCCAAAAGAATGTGCCATTCTTAGATAGTGCAGCAGTGTCTAGGAGTTCCCAGTCTTTTTTATTCAATACTCCCTCCTAGATTGCAAAGTGTGTTTATATTGCTTACTTGCTGTCTTCGACCTGAGTTGATGATAATTAAACAATAACATTTTGTTTGAAAAAAAAAATCTTTATTGCTTACGTCCTATACGAATCTTAGAGGGATATCTCGGTTTAGCCGACAACGCCTTCCTAAATAGGCGGTTTGCTAAAGAACATTGCTTATCAAACCACCTAGGGCCCTCCTGCCCATGTTGCGCAGAGTTTGAGCATAGTGTTTTAATACAAGTGTTTAACGTTTCAGAACGAGCTAGCATAGCGCCACTACGCTCATAGTCCAAACAGCTGAAGAATAAAAACCGTGCTTCTGCAGAAAAGAGTTGAGAGTAGCCCTAGGTTCCTTCAGGCACCAGAAGAGTCTAAGACCATCATTAGAGGGCTTCAAAGTAAACCCTAAGAAAGGGTAAGTACCCCACTAGTGCTAAAGCATTATGATCACCCCACTCTGTTTGGTGAACAGTACCCGTAAAAAAAATCCGAAAGGTTTCGTGTGGCAAATATGTAATCTAGAACTGTAGCCCGCCCATTCCCTCTAAAAGATGGTAAGGTGCACCCGTCCTCTTCAAATAGCTGAACCAAGTCGACTAGGACGGCTGCTGCGATATGCTGCCCAAGCTCCTAACCTCTTCTGTCCAAAAATACCATGCTACAGATGTGTTTCAGTACTACCCACTCATCGGAGCACATCAAAAGTTAGCATTAAAATCCCCACAGAGTACGTAGTCAGGCTGAGAACGAATCTCTACACCTGAAGGGTGTCAAATTAGATAAAAAAGCAAACAACTCAGTAAAATTAGCACACACAGGATTTGAAAAGGATTATTACAAAAATGTATTGAATAAAAATAAAAAGAGCTCTTATTATCTTTGATAAGCAGAGCTTGAAAAGCAGGGCTATTAGTATCAAGGGCCAATTTATCAACATTAAGATCTAGACTTACCCAGATGAAGAGGTCACCTTTAGTCCTGCCTCGATGAGAGACAATTGCAGAGCAAGAACAACAGGCAAAGCCAACACGAGAAAGAAATACTGTGGCCCATGCTACTTGGAATACTATAATTTCATACCTGATACAAACGCTGAGGGACAAACAGGTGAAAGTTTTTAACTACGCAGATGATCTGCAATTACTCTTCACCATTGATAACTCTGAAAAATCCGTCAGTCACTTCCAGTCAACCATGAGGTTCATTAAATCCTGGATGGACCAAAATCAATTGAAATTGAACCCGGGGAAAACAGAACTGGTATTGACTGGGGACAGCGCTAAGCACTGGGGCCCTCAATACTGGCTCTTAGACCTGGGTCAAGCTCCACAACCATCACCATCGGCTAAAACGCTGGGAGTCATCGTGGACAGTGACCTTTCATTAAAGGCACAAGTGGGCCAGGTGGTTTCTAAGTGTTTCTATCAGCTAAAAAAAATTAGGAAGGTTCGGCGATTATTAACGCTAGAGGCCACTACCCAGGTTGTGATCGCCACTGTTCTGTCCCATCTGGATTATGCGAACGCCAATTATTTGGGTCTTCCAGTCTTTCTACTCAAGCGTCTCCAGATGGTACAGAACTATGCTGCCAGGATGATACTGAAGCAACCAAGGTGGCAAGCAGCGACCCCCCTTCTTACTAAACAGCACTGGCTCCCGATTACACAACGCTGTGCCTTTAAGGCAGGCTGCATGATTTTTAAATCACTGCATGGCAAAAGCCCCAAGTTCATTAATCAAATAATCACCAGATATGTTCCCCCCCGCAACCTTCGCTCACTCCATTTGGGCCTTCTCCAGATCCCCCCGTTCAAGCTTAAACGTTCTGGTGGACGTAGGTTTGCAGCACTTGCCCCCCGCCTATGGAATACCTTGCCACTAGAAATTCGGCTCTGTCAAGATCTTCTACCTTTTCGGAAAGCACTGAAGACTTGGCTTTTCAGACAAGCTTTTTAAATCCTACTTTTTTAACTGTTGTGTTACTGTCAAATTCAGCGCCAAGAAACTAATCAGTGTTAGTGCGCTTAATAAATAATTTCATAACATAACATAACATAACATGTTTGTCAAAAAATGTGGCCCAAGCTGGATTATTGAGCTTGGCCCTTGTTCCAACTCAAAAGAGAACAAGCCTTGGCATAGCCAATAGGTCTCGCTTTTGGGACCCAGGGTTCTTACATTTCTGTCATTTTGTTACGGTTTCCCTCCTGAAGAAATCCTTATAAATCCAAAGGTTTCCTTGTAAGGTCATTATTCTTGTACTCTGATGGATATTACAAAGAAGAGTTCCGGGGTCACACTTTCGTTCCACTCTCATAACTAACAAACTGGTTGTGTGATACTGTAATCTAACAATCAAATGTTTGATGTAGCTTGACATTTTGCCAGCATTACAAAGGTGTACGCATTTCTGGTATGAATAAGCCGGAGTATTATTACCAGAATGGTAGTGATTTAAATTGTTGTCTCTCTTTTGAAATGTTGTATATTTCATGCTGTTTGTGCGAACTATAGAAGTATAGTATGGAATGGCAATGCCAAATAAAATATTGGTCCTTGGACAAGAGGCACTACTTTGATTCCATTTGAATTTGAAAGAGAACAGGTAGCAGCTGCTGGGTGGTGGTTTTGGATCTGCAGGATGCCTATTTCCATATTTCAGCCTTGCAGGGCCATAGGCACTACCTGCGGTTCACAGTGGGTCAGGAGCATTTTCATCTCACGGTGCTCCCCTTTGGTCTCACCAATACTCCTAAGGTGCTCATGAAAGTGATGGTGTTGTAGTAGCACTTCTTTGAAAGTCAGGGATTCCAGTTTCCCCTACCTCAACGACTGCCTTTTGAAGGTGGACTCGCCAAGGCAGTTGTCCACCCCCTCCAGACTACTGCAGACCTCCTGTAATCTTTGGGGTTTATTATCAACATGCTGCAGTCACACCTGACTCCTTCTTCCCTTGTCTGTGTCATTCTGGACACAGTTCGGTTTCATGCCTCTCCCCCAGGAAGAAGAGTTCACAACGTTCAGGATATGATTCCGATTTTTCAGCCTCTGTCCTTGATTTCAGTTAGGTCGACCTTGAGGCTGCTGGGATTGATAGCCTGAAGCATCCTGCTAGTCAATCACGCCAGGTGGCATATGTAATGATGATGATGTAGGCAATTTATAGCATGCACAGCTACTCCATGGTGTGTGCTGGCGTGAAAAGCATAGGTCGGAAGGTGAATGACAAAAGTCAGTCCTGCACAAAAAGCCAAGTTTTAACCGTCGTGTATGGTCTGCAAATAATGTGAGATCAGTGTTCTCGCTGGCACATTTAACAGGTGGGCAGCCACATTGTGGACCACTTGGAGCCTATCCAGCAGAGATTCAGGCAGTCCAAAGTATAAGGCATTCCCATAATCTTTTCTTGGGGTTATCAGAGGCTGAGTGACCAATCTTTTTGCTGGAAAGGAAAAAAAGGGAAGACATTTTTTAGGGACCGCATGATGCAAAACAGGTTCCTGTCAAAGCTTTAACTTAAAGGACAAGCTGTTATCAAATTGAATCCCCAGATTTCTAACTATGCCTCCCCGTGGTCCTGGAGGGCAAGCATCGTCAGGCCAGAAATTCTGCCAGACGTCTGGTGAAATGTTACCACACAAGAGAATTTAATTTTTTTCTTCATTAATTTGAGTAGATAGGTTGATAACCAGTAAAAAACTGCTGTTAATCAGGTTTTAATCTGCGTCCCAATCAACTCTTCTCCCTTTGCTTCCTGAAAATAGTAGTTGGGTAAGGTAAATGTTAAAAAGGGTGGGACTTAGGGCAGAGTCCTGGGGGACTCCCACAGACAATTCGCGTGGATTGACGGCACATGGGGGGGGGGGGGTCCAAACTGACTCCTATTTGCCAGGAAGAATGCTAGCCAGTCCAAGGACTGCCCTGTTACCCCCAATGGCCTGGAGACGATCCAGCAGATTGGAATGGGTAACAGTGCTGAATGCTGCTGATAGATCAGTACAGCATTTTCCCCAGTATCAAGATTGCCTTTAATATGTTCTGACACCACCAACAATGCTGTGTCATTATTATAATGTGATATGTACCCTGGCTGGCAGGGATGTAGCAGGTTGTTGACTTCTAGATAGCTGGAAAGCTGTTTATATATATGTTTTTCTTGTATTTTACATGACACTGGCAGCAAGGAGAACAGCCTGTAGTTAGAAGGAATGCTATGATCCACAGATGTTTTTTTCACTAAAAGTAGAATCTTTGCCTGCCCCTAAGAGCTGGAAACCGTGGCAATTGCGATTGATGCATTAAATGTCATGTTTTCCACAGGGTTAATAATGGTAGCCCCTGAAGCAAATGGATTAGGGGAGCAAGGATCTACTGGAGAGCCAGGTTTAATGGCTTTCAGAGCTATCCATGAGAATTCCACCGAAATAGGCTTAAATTTAGTCAGCTTGTAGTTTATTCTGTAGATCTTCATCTAAGCTTGTGCAGGACAACTGGCTTAGATTCTTAAAATGTTAGTAAGATAAAAACTGGCTAGTTGTTCACACCACTCCGCCGAGGCCTGATGAGAACTAACACATGCTGATAGTGACATAAAATTCTTAATAACTGAGTAGATTTCTATAGCCTTATTCGTTCCTTTCTTCATAGAAGACTTGTTTGGCTGTTCTTATTACAACAGTCACATTTAAATAAATTCAGCACACGTGAGTGACCATCCTATCAGTTCTATCTCACAGGTGGTGTTGGTGATGGTAGATAGTAACTTAATAGATGCCTATTAGACATTTATGTCGATTTCTGCACCTTGTCCCATAGATGGCTGTTTGGTTGGTCCATCTTGCATAGTGTGATTCAGTTGACAATACTAATTTGTAAGTATATATTCATTGGTACTTATGTTGACCACTATGAGAACTGAGATGATTTTATTTATGGTTTGTTTAGTGTTGTATAGAGTATTATTGTCCTTCTAGTGTGAGCACACTGTACAGTCTTTTCTTTGTGTCACAGGTTTTTCAGCACTGACATTATGTATTGTTGTCTTTGTACATTAGATATTATTGTGCAACTATTTGTCCTGAAGATGGTCCCAAGGATCTGTGCCACCAGGGACCGAAACGTCGACGTATGAACACCGCTTTTGCTCAAATCATTTAATTTGGTTCTGTGCACCTATTAAATATGTGCAATGGACTTTTGAACATGGTTATTTGCAAAACCCATGTTTAATGCGAAAGGTGTTCCCTCTACCACTCAACATTGTTGGAAATAACTGGTAGTTGATGTTGCCAGAAATCAATTGATCAAAATCTATGTATTATTAAAGAACTTGATCTTTTTTGATAAACCTTTGTTATCATTTAAAGCTCCTGTGACTATCATAAAATTAAGTATTCATAGATATGACACGATCGAATACTGAAGTTGTTGTATAAATGATTCCTTTAGGGACTCTTTTTGCTATTGTTATTGACGATACCCAGTCCCTAGGGGATTATTGGGTGGCTCTATTGTTTTTGCACTTATTACAACATGGCATTGCCTTAACGCTAATTTGTAGGTCTCACTGTCCTGTAGGTTACAGTCTTTCCTCAATTTTTGTTCTAGCACCTTGCAAGGTTTTTTTTACCTGCCTGAAGGTAGTCAGAGAACAAAGTGATGGAAGGCTTCCTTCTACTCATTCTATGCAGGGGAGACTGTGCTAATTTCTCCGTAGCAGTTCTAATCCATTTGCCAAAGTTTGTGATGTCTTTCTCAACCACGCCTGACATGGCCGGGATATTTTCTTCCTGTGCGCACATGAACTCCAAGGGCCTTATCTGAAAAAAGGCTCTTGAACTGCCCGTCATTCTGGCCAAGGCAAGATATACATTTTCTAAGACCTGCCATGAGAATATAATTAAATATGGTCTGATGGCAAAGGGTTCTCTAATTGTATAGTAATATTGGAGAACACTTGTGCCAGCGCATGTCCACCTTGATGGGCTCTGCAATGGGATCTAAACTCTCAGAGGGCCCAACATCAAGGGGACCTCTCCAACCACGTCAAGACTTCAGATGAGACTGCAAACTACCTTTGTTGATTGCGACTATACCGCAATTTGGTTAGCGACAGACCCTGTCCCTACCCCATCCAGAGCGGACAGTGGTGACTGATGCATCCCATCTTGATTGGGGTGGCCACCTGGGAGCAGTGGGGACTAGAGGCTTTTAGTCTCCGGTGAAGGCATGGCTCCATATCAACCTTCTGGAGTTCTGGGCCATTCGCTTAGCGTTGAAAACTCCTTTCAATCTATTAATGGGAGGCTTGTACAAGTGCTTACATACAACACGACTGCCTTGTGGAATTGCAACAAACAGGGCGGGTGTAATCCTGTACCCTGTGCCAGGAGGGCATGCACCTCTCAAAAAGGCTGGACCATAAAGGGTTTTCCTAGTGACGAACCACCTGGCTTCTTCTTAAATGCCAGGCTGGACAAACTCTGCTGTTGATGCCTAGCGGATTATAAATGGCAGTTGCAAAAAGAGATTGTGCATGGTATTTTCTGAGAATGTGAAGAAGCTTAGCGTGATCTATTCGCCATCAGTGAAAATGCGCATTCTGCTCGTTGGCGTTTCCAAAGCTTCTCTCGTTAATTGTTCCTCCTATGATAGACCTCAATCTTCTGCATGCCTTCCCACTGATACCTCCTCTGCTTAGAGTTTTGAAGAAGATCAGCACAGACTGGTCCCAAGTCATTCTAGTGGCCCCTAGATTGGGTACGGAGAGTATGAGGTATCTAGACCTCCTGAGGTTAAGCATCTGTCCTCCTATTAGTCTCCCCTCTGGAGGGATATGCTGTTGCAGAAACAGGGCAGTGTTCCACACCCAGCCTTTCACAGTCTCACCACAGATTTAGTGGTGACAGCTGAATGCCTTCAAAATTCCACCGAAGATAGCAGTTGCCATCTTGCCAGTCAGGCTCCCTCGACTAAAACTGCATATGCCTGTTTCTGGCACAAATTTGTGTCTTGGTGCGCCACAGGGTAGATAGACCACATCCAGGCTAAATTATGCCTTAGCCTGGATTTTTGTTGTGTTTTTGCTCTGCTAAATGGTACCTTACAGGTCTTTCAGCCTTTTTGTGGTTGCTGGATCAGCTTTCATTATTTAAATTACCAGCTGCGGTATGTCTTTTGAAAGGCCTTCAACATCACCTTTCAATTTGTCATGCAACATTGAGAACATAACTTGGTCCTCACATTTTTGATATGTACTCCTTTGAAGCCGCTTCACAGCTGCCCCTTGCAGCTTCTCAATCTCATGACAGTCTTCTTCGTCACTATAACATTGGTGCAGTGTGTAAGTAAGCTTCAGGCTCTCTGCGTCAACATGACTTACTCCACCTCCTTCCTCAACAAACGGGTTTGGCCATCATGCTTCTTGCTGAAAGTTGTGACCGCGTTCACGTCTGTCAAACCATCACCCTGCTGGCGTTCTATGTTATGCCTCATCCCTCCAAAGAGAAAGATAGTCTCTAATGCTTGGACCCCAAAAGAGCTTGAAGCTTTTACATCAATCGTACCAGAGAATATTTGGTGGACAATCAGCTCTTTGTGGAGTCCCTTGGAGCAATAAAAGGCAAGGCCGTGCAGGAGCTGACCATCTACTGCTGTATGTGGCTCTCCATTTACATTTGCTATGCATTGGCCAAGAAGCAACCTCCGGAAGGACTGCAAGCTCATTCCAACTGAGTCAAGGCTGCTACCACCGCATTGGCATGCTGAGTTCCTGTCCTGAACATCTGCCAGGCGGTTATGTGGGTGTCACGCCATACATTCACAAAGCTCTACTATGGGGGGCTTTTCACTCCCCTGATCCTACAGAACATTTTGGGATGCATTTAATTATAGACTCGCCTCCAAAAAGGTACAGCTTTGGTATCTTTAAAAAGTGAGAAATGTGTATTTAGACGCCTGTAGCAGAAAAAGATGTTACCTTCAGTAATGCTCTTTCTGGTAAAGAGTCTACCTAACCACAGATTTCTCACTTACTCTTCCAGCCTCCCCTGGCCCGGGACCAGGGTTCAATTCCCGCCTCGGCAGGTCTTGGGCTCAATTTCCTCGGACCTGATCATTCTCGCCTTTGTGTCTATTCTAATCATGGGTCCCACTCTGAAACTCTGGGCAATAGCTTTCTTAATCTCCACAACGGCCACAACAGCGCTGGGATGCCTGGCTTCATCTTGGGGGTGCCCAGGAGTGGGCATTTCACAGGGAAAAGCCAGGAAGGGTTCCACAGCGGTATGCGTACAGCGCCAAGACGCCTCAGGGTATAAGTGCGCTATACAAGTACGAATTCTTTTCAATCATTTCATTTCATTTCACTGACGCTTCCATCCTCCCCGTTATGTGATTGGACTCTATCCATTAATTAGTTCCCAAGTCTATCAATATGCACACTGGTCACATAAATTTGTTTTTGGTGCTCTGACTTTGGCGGCGCAAAGTGGCCTCAATGCTGAGCCGCACAGCGCCACCTATCGGTGCACATAGTTACTGCTGAAAAAGTTTGTGGTTCCAGTATGATGATTGGGGAATATTCAATAGGTGAGAAAATTGCTGCTAGATAATGTCTCTACCAGAAAGATTGTTACTGAAGGTAAGTAACTTTTGTCCATTGCAGCCACTCATTAGGTTTGGCAGCAGATAGCTTCAAGACTGAACACACTAATACTTTTTGTTTCGGCACTGGTTTCACTGTTGCTAAATAGATTAGGCACGCTTGGAAATCTTTAGGATCTACAGCTGGCAGTACATTCCGGTGACTTGTGAATTCTATGCTAATGACAATTTATGGAAAAGGTTGGCTTGTCCACTCACATTACAATCCTGCAATACTATATTGAGGCCACACTTAAAAAAACTATGGCCCAACTTTTCATGCCCTCCAGCCATGTTCTCCACCGCTGAATACATCAAAAACACTGCTGACTGCGTTAAAGTTTTGTAACTCTACTTTAGAATGTTTGAGGGGAGCAAAGGGAGGAATCCATCAGGTTAGCAAGTGATGCTAGATGTTAAATATTCCCTGGACCCTGGATCTTAATCATTGCTTCAAACTTCATAGTGAACACACTAAAAGAATGCCCTTTCATCTAAATTATACACCTATTAGAATGTATTAATAAGACCTTCTCAACCATGAGGCAATCTGTAAATGTGTCCCCACCCCATCCTGGCAGACCTCAACCACCTCTCCTTATACTGGTTCCTGGTCCTTTCTTTTCAAGACCTTGCCTGGAATAATCTCTGGCCCATCGAGGCTCATCTGGTAATTTGTTTTTTTAGGTGGGCTACATCAACACACCTTTCCTGGAACATTCCACATTTCTGAGACTATACTAATCGCCTATAGAAAGTTTTCTCTTTGTTGTGTGATCTCTATTGCCCCCAGAATAGCAGAAAGTATGTGTGATATGATTTGCTATAACTGTAATAAAGACACCGCCTGTTGTGAATAGTCTGAAGCACGCTCATGTGAGGTCAGTATTCCGTAAGTTTGTAAATAATTTACACTGAGAAGAAGTGGATAACTGTTCTAGTGTAGGACATGCTGTTTGATTTCTTGAAGCTGTTCTCTTTCCGACCTATGACATCAAATACATAAATGTCAGTGTCCATAGTTTTGGATTGTTGATTAATGTAACAATGTTTTGAATGCCACATTCACTGCTTTAAGTATTGGCCAAAGTTCCATGCCATTTGATATTGGTTGGTATATTTCTGATCTTTTTTAATTGAAAATAACAAAGGTTGAAAAAAATAAATGCATTTGAAAAAGAGTTACTTTAGAACTGGCCAGATTTCCCAACCAGAGGGTAGGTTTATCTCTGGGAATACCTGGGGATAAAACTGCCAAGCCGCAAAGCTGGTTATGGTTAGTTCTGTATTCACCAGCATGGCTCGTTTCAGAAACAGGGTGAATGTGGATTGCCAAACCCTTCCAAACCAGATACATGGCTCTGCAAGTGAAAGCTACATGCATGATTCCTTCTCAGCAAAAGCAACATGCAAATGAATCTCCATTGTCTGCTACAGGAACTGTGTTCTTAGTAAGGCAGGGAACAACAGACTGCAAAATGCAACTATACGATCTATCAATTGGATCATGGAGGCAACACCACATCTCCTTCTATCTCTTGTGCCTACAGTGGTCATCACTTCATTTAAGGTTGGATATGTGAAGTGTTATGTAGCGAGGCTGTTGATGACTAAAGAAAGAAAATTAAAGAATGTACTCTTACAAAACCTGTGCTGTAACAACTTGGTGTTTACGGAAGTATCCAGGTTCAAAATGGGCCACCTTTGGCAAGATGAGATTGTTATCCTATCCCCCCCCCCTCCCCCCCCCCCTCTCTTTTGTGCAACCGCTTCCTTCCATCCCCGACGAGGGAACTGGATTATATGACATTTTGCACAAAATGAAAAATAATTATGAGTAATCTTGACTGTAATGTCCTGGTTAGTGTCTCTTTCCTCCTGATTAACACTTTGGTCCAGGTTATGATGTCGGTCGGAGTTGCCTCCGATCAACATCATCGCAGATTCGGGTCCCCAGTATTGCAATGCGACCACACATGGTCCCTCAGCCCCCCAACCGGAGGCCGCAGGAAGAGGGGGGGGGGTCTGCTGGGGGCCCCCAAAGTCGCTTTCCGACAGGCTTTCCATGTCGGAAAGCCCAACATGGAAAGCCTGTCGGAAACAGCCATTGTAACTCCGACCGTAGTCCTATAGGGATTACGTGCTGGTTCCGACTGGCCAACGGGCTCAATGAGCTTGTCCGAATCCAGCTGGGATGACCGGTCGGTTACAATTCCGATCAGCTAGATTGAAATTAGTTGGTCAGAATTGAAACCGTTGATGTTGGTCGGAAAGCCTCCGACCACAGGTCGGATGCTTTCCGACTGACATCATAATGGACCCCATTGTGTTCATCCTCAATCCCCTGTAACTGTGTGCTATATATAGTTATAGTATTAATCCCCTTTAACTTTGTGCTATATATATTTATAATATATATATATGCACTGAATCTATTTGTGGCTAGCCCCTGGCAAGTCATAATGGCTGGCCCAGCCTTTCACATGCCGGTGCTGGCTTGAGCTGCTGCTACATTTTATATCTGATCTCTCTCATTTTCTTCCAGATAAAAACTTTGCGAAGAGTGAAAGAGGAGTATGACCGGAGAGGCGGCTTCATTCGCATCTTTCCCCGAGTTGACACATGGGAGCTATATGGGTGAGTCATGTCTTCCTGACAGCATCCTTTCTTTATAAACTCTGTCAAATTGTGCATCAGAATGTGGCCGAAGGGGTTCTGCAATCCAAGGTGACACTGGTTTCAGTACACATGCTGAATTTGACTACTGCCACAGACACAGTTTTTTAGAGTCCAAGTGAAAAATGTATTCATGCACTCTTTCCCCCACCAGTAAGGACTTTTATAAGACAATTTGTCTGGCACGCTCATTCGTGGTGGCACGTAAGGCCTTACGGGACCTTAATGCAGCATGTGGGATTACTCAGCAGCCGTGCACCTAATGCTCACATCAGGCTCCATCATTACTATGGAAAAGGCGGGTATCACAGTTGTGGAATCCAGAGGCTTGAGCTCTGAATGCGTTCTGTTGTTGTGCTTTCTGCTGACGTGTAGACTGTAACTCATCCCCTGAATGTTGAAGCTTTGCCTGTTCCCTGCAGCTTCTGGCAGGGACACTGAAGCTCTGTCTTTGTTCTGCAGTTTATTACCTAGGTGCTGAAATCCAGACTATGTTCTGAAGTTAATTTCCTGGTAGCTGTAGAACAGGCAGTATGGCAGCTCTTGCTGTGGATGCCTAAGCCATACGGTTTAGCAGCTTTTGTCCTGGACATTAAAGCACATTTTATCCTGCAGCTCATGCCCTGGATACCGAAGCCAAGACTGTGTTCAATGCTCATGTCATGGATTCTTAGTCCTAGGTTGTTCAGCAGCTTAGGTTGTGTATGCTAAAGATAGACTTTGTGCAGCTTTTGTCCTAGTCATTGAAGCATAGGTAGTCCTGCAGCTAATGCACTGAATGTCAAAGAAAGACTGTGTCCTGCAGCTCATCCCTTGATGCCAAAGCCCAGGCTGCTCTGCAGCTCGCGTGGTTTCTGAAGTAATGGTTTTTCTGCAGATGATACCAAAATGATGAGGAGTGGGCTCTTCAGTACAGCACATGCCCTCCAATCTTAATTCCAGGTTGCTCTGCAGCTCATGCCATGAGTACAGGGGCCAAACGTTATACAGCTCATTTGGTAGATTGCTCATGTTTAAATATCAAACCCAGATTAAGTTCTGCATCTCCTCCTTAAACGCCAAAGCTCAGAATGTTCTGCAGCCCATGACCGTGTTCTCCAGATTAAGAGCGTCCATTAATGCACTACATTTGCATGCATCTCAGAACACTTTTATTTACAAATAAAAATGTGGTAGTCTCTTAATTTCAATGAACTCTCCTTCAGTCATTCTAATTATCTCGCAGAGGGTGTAAAAGTTCCTGTCCTCTGGGGGTCAGTTTATTCGGTTATATTACAAGACCTGTTGATTTAATTCAGTTTCCTATATGATGTTTTTCACTCATTACGTAATCTTTCATGCAACAGTTTGATAGCGGGATACCTTTCCCATGTCGCCCAGAGTGAGTGCATTTTTTTAGACAGACATAGAAGACCTGATTCACCAACTGCCTTTTGTAGTGCGTAAAGTAGTACTACAGTAGTAATGCTTACTAAAAAATGTCATTCACAAACCTAGGAGTGTAAATCTACACATCCACTTCTCCTATCTTTTCTATGGGGAGATCCTCACACATGTAAGTTTAATACGTAGTAGTAAACGTGGAGGAACAGGGGGAATGGCTGGAAAAGGGGACATACTTACAATTAGGGAACAAGGAGAAGTTTAGGAGCGACGTGCACCCACCCACAAAAGAGAAAGACACTCCTATTCACAAA
This sequence comes from Lissotriton vulgaris, assembly GCF_964263255.1. Taxonomy (NCBI): domain Eukaryota; kingdom Metazoa; phylum Chordata; class Amphibia; order Caudata; family Salamandridae; genus Lissotriton; species Lissotriton vulgaris. Next base: position 264,291,735 of record NC_141697.1, read on the forward strand.
CGGCACTTCTAAAGTTAAAAGGACCCTAAACAGTAGTTACTGTACTCCAGTTCAGAGCTAGTATAAGTCCAGTACCACACGTGGCTAACCACTGGTACTGCAACACCCTCCCACAGCAAACAATAGAGATATGGACTAAAAATAACAAGCATTGGAAATGCAATAGGGCTCGCATTAGGAAAGTTTGAGCTATTGGTGTCATAAATGAATTATTTTTATTTGTGTTTTTTTTAAAATAGCTAAATTAATAGCTTTATCATTTACAATGCCAATAGTTATAACTTTCGCAAATGTGACACCTATAGCATTTGCAATGCAACATGTTTTGTATTTACGTGACTTAGATGTATTGATATTACAAATAACAATGGCTTTTAATTTTTTTAAATAATTAATACTTAATTATTTATTTAATTTGTAATGGCAATAGCTTAAACTTTTGTAAATAACATTTGTGAAGATTATGTTCAGTGTTTTTTATTGTGACGAAAATCCAAGAACAGAAGTGAAATATTAACATCTTTTTGTGATTTGTAATAAAGCGTGAAAGCTTGAAAAATTGAAAGAACATATTTGAACCAGTGATGCTGTGGTTGCGCTGAGTGGTGTGTGCATCGGTGTAGCTGTTTGGTGGGTGCATTGGTGGAGCTTAGTTGGAGCATCAGTGGAGCTGCATGGTGGGTGCCACGGCGGAGCTGTGTGGTGGGTGCCACGGCGGAGCTGTGTGGTGGGTGCCACGGCTGAGCTGTGTGGTGGGTGCATTGGTGGAGCTGTGTGGTGGGTGCATTGGTGGAGCTTAGTTGGAGCATCGGCAGAGCTGTGTGGTGGGTGCCTCGGCGGAGCTGTGTGGTGGGTGCCTCGGCGGAGATGTGTGGTGGGTGCCTCGGCGGAGCTGTGTGGTGGGTGCATCGGCGGAGCTGTGTGGTGGGTGCATCGGCGGAGCTGTGTCGGTGGAGCTGTGTCGGTGGAGCTGTGTGGTGGAGCTGTGTCGGTGGAGCTGTGTGGTGGCTGCATCGCTGGAGCTGTGTGATGGGTGCATCACTGGAGCTGTGTAGGTGGAGCTGTGTGGTGGGTGTATCGGTGGAGCTGTGTCGGTGGAGCTGTGTGGTGGGTGCATCAGTGGAGCTGTGTGGTGGGTGCATCGGTGGAGCTGTGTAGGTGGAGCTGTGTGGTGGGTGCATCGGTGGAGCTGTGTCGGTGGAGCTGTGTGGTGGGTGCATCGGTGGAGTTGGGTGGAGGGTGCATCGGTGGAGCTGTGTAGGTGGAGCTGTGTGGTGGGTGCATCGCTGGAGCTGTGTAGGTGGAGCTGTGTGGTGGGTGCACCGGTGGAGCTGTGTGGTGGGTGCATCGGTGGAGCTGTGTAGTTGGAGCTGTATGGTGGGTGCATCGGTGGAGCTGTGTGGTGGGTGCATCGGTGGAGCTGTGTAGGTGGAGCTGTGTGGAGGGTGCATCGGTGGAGCTGTGTGGTGGGTGCATCGGTGGAGCTGTGTGGTGGGTGCATCGGTGGAGCTGTGTGGTGGGTGCATCGGTGGAGCTGTGTGGTTGGTGCATCGGTGGAGCTGTGTGGTGGGGCATCTGTGGAGCTGTGTGGTTGGGGCATGTGTGGTGGGGGCATGTGTGGTGGGTGCATCGGTGGAGGTGTGTGGTGGGTGCATCGGTGGAGGTGTGTTGTGGGTGCATCGGTGGAGGTGTGTGGTGGGTGCATCGGTGGAGGTGTGTGGTGGGTGCATTGGTGGAGCTGTGTGGTGGGTGCATCGGTGGAGCTGTGTGGTGGGTGCATCTGTGGAGCTGTGTGGTGGGTGCATCGGTGGAGCTGTGTGGTGGGTGCAGCTGTGGAGCTGTGTGGTGGGTGCAGCTGTGGAGCTGTGTGGTGGGTGCATCTGTGGAGCTGTGTAGTGGGTGCCTCGGTAGAGCTGTGTGGTGGGTGCCTCGGTGGAGCTGTGTGGTGGGTGCCTCGGTGGAGCTGTGTGGTGGGTGCCTCGGTGGAGCTGTGTGGTGGTTGCATCGGTGGAGCTGTGTGGTGGTTGCATCGGTGGAGCTGTGTGGTGGTTGCATCGGTGGAGCTGTGTGGTGGTTGCATCAGTGGAGCTGTGTAGGTAGATCTGTGTGGTGGGTGCATCGGTGGAGCTGTGTCGGTGGAGCTGTGTGGTGGTTGCATCGGTGGAGTTGGGTGGTGGGTGCATCGGTGGAGCTGTGTAGGTGGAGCTGTGTGGTGGGTGCATCGGTGGAGCTGTGTCGGTGGAGCTGTGTGGTGGGTGCATCAGTGGAGCTGTGTGGTGGGTGCCTCGGTGGAGCTGTGTAGGTGATGCTGTGTGGTGGGTGCATCGGTGGAGTTGGGTGGTGGGTGCATCGGTGGAGCTGTGTCGGAGGAGCTGTGTGGTGGCTGCATCGATGGAGCTGTGTGGTGGCTGCATCGGTGGAGCTGTGTGGTGGCTGCATCGGTGGAGCTGTGTGGTGGCTGCATCGGTGGAGCTGTGTGGTGGCTGAATCGGTGGAGCTGTGTGGTGGCTGCATCGGTGGAGCTGTGTGGTGGGTGCATCGGTGGAGCTGTGTCGGTGAAGCTGTGTGGTGGCTGCATCGCTGGAGCTGTGTGATGGGTGCATCGCTGCAGCTGTGTAGGTGGAGCTGTGTGGTGGGTGCATCGGTGGAGCTGTGTGGTGGGTGCATCGGTGGAGCTGTGTCGGTGGAGCTGTGTGGTGGGTGCATCGGTGGAGCTGTGTGGTGAGTGCATCAGTGGAGCTGTGTGGTGGGTGCATCAGTGGAACTGTGTAGGTGGAGCTGTGTGGTGGGTGCGTCGGTGGAGCTGTGTTGGTGGAGCTGTGTGGTGGGTGCATCGGTGGAGCTGTGTGGTGGATGCATCGGTGGAGCTGTGTGGTGGATGCATCGGTGGAGCTGTGTGGTGGGTGCATCGGTGGAGCTGTGTGGTGGGTGCATCGGTGGAGCTGTGTGGTGGGTGCATCGGTGGAGCTCTGTCGGTGGAGCTGTGTGGTGTCTGCATCGCTGGAGCTGTGTGATGGGTGCATCGCTGCAGCTGTGTAGGTGGAGCTGTGTGGTGGGTGCATCGGTGGAGCTGTGTGGTGGGTGCATCGGTGGAGCTGTGTGGTGGGTGCATCGGTGGAGCTGTGTGGTGGGTGCATCGGTGGAGCTGTGTCGGTGGAGCTGTGTGGTGGGTGCGTCGGTGGAGCTGTGTCGGTGGAGCTGTGTGGTGGGTGCATCGGTGGAGTTGGGTGGTGGGTGCATCGGTGGAGCTGTGTCGGTGGAGCTGTGTGGTGGGTGCATCAGTGGAGCTGTGTGGTGGGTGCCTCGGTGGAGCTGTGTGGTGGGTGCCTCGGTGGAGCTGTGTGGTGGTTGCATCAGTGGAGCTGTGTGGTGGTTGCATCGGTGGAGCTGTGTGGTGGGTGCATCGGTGGAGCTGTGTCGGTGGAGCTGTGTGGTGGGTGCATTGGTGGAGCTGTGTCGGTGGAGCTGTGTGGTGGGTGCATCAGTGGAGGTGGGTGCATCGGTGGAGCTGTGTAGGTGGAGCTGTGTGGTGGGTGCGTCGGTGGAGCTGTGTGGTGGGTGCATCGGTGGAGCTGTGTGGTGGGTGCATCGGTGGAGCTCTCTCGGTGGAGCTGTGTGGTGTCTGCATCGCTGGAGCTGTGTGATGGGTGCATCGCTGCAGCTGTGTAGGTGGAGCTGTGTGGTGGGTGCATCGGTGGAGCTGTGTGGTGGGTGCATCGGTGGAGCTGTGTGGTGGGTGCATCGGTGGAGTTGGGTGGTGGGTGCATCGGTGGAGCTGTGTCGGTGGAGCTGTGTGGTGGGTGCATCAGTGGAGCTGTGTGGTGGGTGCATCGGTGGAGCTGTGTATGTGGAGCTGTGTGGTGGGTGCGTCGGTGGAGCTGTGTCGGTGGAGCTGTGTGGTGGGTGCATCGGTGGAGTTGGGTGGTGGGTGCATCGGTGGAGCTGTGTGGTGGATGCATTGGTGGATCTGTGTGGTGGATGCATCGGTGGAGCTGTGTGGTGGGTGCATCGGTGGGGCTGTGTGGTGGGTGCATCGGTGGAGTTGGGTGGTGGGTGCATCGGTGGAGCTGTGTGGTGGATGCATCGGTGGAGCTGTGTGGTGGATGCATCGGTGGAGCTGTGTGGTGGATGCATCGGTGGAGCTGTGTGGTGGGTGCATCGGTGGAGCTGTGTGGTGGGTGCATCGGTGGAGCTGTGTGGTGGGTGCATCGGTGAAGCTTAGTGGATGCATTGGTGGAGCTGTGTGGTGGGTGCATTGGTGGAGCTTAGTTGGAGCATCGATGGAGCTGGGTGGTGGGTGCATCTGTGGAGCTGGGTGGTGGGTGCATCTGTGGAGGTGGGTGCATCGGTGGAGCTGTGTGGTAGGTGCATCGGTGGAGCTGTGTGGTGGGTGCATCGGTGGACCTGTGTGGTGGGTGCATCGGCGGAGCTGTGTGGTGGGTGCATCGGCGGAGCTGTGTGGTGGGTGCCTCGGCGAAGCTGTGTGGTGGGTGCCTCGGCGGAGCTGTGTGGTGGGTGCCTCGGCGGAGCTGTGTGGTGGTTGCCTCGGCGGAGCTGTGTGGTGGGTGCATCGGTGGAGCTGTATGGTGGGTGCAACGGTGGAGCTGTATGGTGGGTGCAACCGTGGAGCTGTATGGTGGGTGCATCGGTGGAGCTGTGTCGGTGGAGCTGTGTGGTGGCTGCATCGCTGGAGCGGTGTGATGGGTGCATCGCTGCAGCTGTGTAGGTGGAGCTGTGTGGTGGGTGCATCGGTGGAGCTGTGTGGTGGGTGCATCGGTGGAGCTGTGTCGGTGGAGCTGTGTGGTGGGTGCATCGGTGGAGCTGTGTGGTGGGTGCATCAGTGGAGCTGTGTGGTGGGTGCATCGGTGGAGCTGTATAGGTGGAGCTGTGTGGTGGGTGCATCGGTGGAGCTGTGTGGTGGGTGCATCGGTGGAGCTGTGTGCATCGGTGGAGCTGTGTGGTGGGTGCATTGGTGGAGCTGTGTGGTGGGTGCATCGGTGGAGCTGTGTGGTGGGTGCATCGGTGGAGCTGTGTGGTGGGGGCATCTGTGGAGCTGTGTGGTTGGGGCATGTGTAGTGGGGGCATGTGTGGTGGGTGCATCGGTGGAGGTGTGTGGTGGGTGCATCGGTGGAGGTGTGTGGGGGTGCATCGGTGGAGCTGTGTGGTGGGTGCATCGGTGGAGCTGTGAGGTGGGTGCATCGGTGGAGCTGTGTGGTGGGTGCATCGGTGGAGCTGTGTGGTGGGTGCATCGGTGGAGCTGTGAGGTGGGTGCATCGGTGGAGCTGTGTGGTGGGTGCATCGGTAGAGCTGTGTGGTGGGTGCATCGGTGGAGCTGTGTGGTGGGTGCCTCGGTGGAGCTGTGTGGTGGGTGCCTAGGTGGAGCTGTGTGGTGGGTGCCTCGGTGGAGCTGTGTGGTGGGTGCATCGGTGGAGCTGTGTGGTGGGTGCATCGGTGGAGCTGTGTAGGTGGAGTTGGGTGGTGGGTGCATCGGTGGAGCTGTGTCGGTGGAGCTGTGTGGTGGGTGCATCAGTGGAGCTGTGTGGTGGGTGCCTCGGTGGAGCTGTGTGGTGGGTGCCTCGGTGGAGCTGTGTGGTGGGTGCCTCGGTGGAGCTGTGTGGTGGGTGCCTCGGTGGAGCTGTGTGGTGGGTGCATCGGTGGAGCTGTGTGGTGGGTGCATCGGTGGAGCTGTGTCGGTGGAGCTGTGTGGTGGGTGCATCGGTGGAGCTGTGTCGGTGGAGCTGTGTGGTGGGTGCATCAGTGGAGCTGTGTGGTGGGTGCATCGGTGGAGCTGTATAGGTGGAGCTGTGTGGTGGGTGCATCGGTGGAGCTGTGTGGTGGGTGCATCGGTGGAGCTGTGTGCATCGGTGGAGCTGTGTGGTGGGTGCATCGGTGGAGCTGTGTGGTGGGTGCATCGGTGGAGCTGTGTGGTGGGTGCATCGGTGGAGCTGTGTGGTGGGGGCATCTGTGGAGCTGTGTGGTTGGGGCATGTGTAGTGGGGGCATGTGTGGTGGGTGCATCGGTGGAGGTGTGTGGTGGGTGCATCGGTGGAGGTGTGTGGGGGGTGGAGCTGTGTGGTGGGTGCATCGGTGGAGCTGTGAGGTGGGTGCATCGGTGGAGCTGTGTGGTGGGTGCATCGGTGGAGCTGTGTGGTGGGTGCATCTGTGGAGCTGTGTGGTGGGTGCCTCGGTGGAGCTGTGTGGTGGGTGCCTCGGTGGAGCTGTGTGGTGGGTGCCTCGGTGGAGCTGTGTGGTGGGTGCATCGGTGGAGCTGTGTGGTGGGTGCATCGGTGGAGCTGTGTAGGTGGAGTTGGGTGGTGGGTGCATCGGTGGAGCTGTGTCGGTGGAGCTGTGTGGTGGGTGCATCAGTGGAGCTGTGTGGTGGGTGCCTCGGTGGAGCTGTGTGGTGGGTGCCTTGGTGGAGCTGTGTAGGTGAAGCTGTGTGGTGGGAGCCTTAACGGAAATTACAACTCTCAAAACAAAAAAAATCTATCCTTTAACGATGCTGGATAAATTATGACAAGTGCTTGCTACTGTTCCAACAGATACATGCAGAAAAATATGTAGGACTTTATTCTGGAAGGAAAACTAAATCACAGAAAAGAAAAGAGTACGAACCGTAAATGAGAGAGGTTTGTTTGTTAACATCTGCATTGGGAGAAGGTTTTGTTAAACCTGTCGGTGTTTAATTAATACCGAAGCTACACTATATTTTAAGGAATGACTAATTTTAAAGGTCTGCTTAGAAAATGATAAGTAGCAGGGCAAAATAAATCGCAACAATGTGTGCAGAAAGGAAAGAAAATATATATGAATGTTGTCTGGGCACGGCAACAGCACATGGCAACATAACTGCGCCTTAGCTAGCTACTACACAGTGCACTCAGTACTTAAACCAAAACTCCGAAAAGCCCTCTTAAGAAGCATGGAATTCGTGGTCCTGGATACAGCATACATTCCATGTTTCTTTTCAAGCAGAGCATAAACAGTTGTTGCAGCAAGGGGCGGGAAGATTAGGAGACGAAACTGAAAATACGGCCGGCAGGCAGTGAATAATTAGGAGGTGACAAATGACCTGGGACGGCTGCCTTTGATGTGGTAATGCGAGGCAGGCAGGCAGATGGCTGGTGGCATTGTGCACGCGCTTTTTAGGGCTTGCGCTTGCGCAATGACCTAAAAAGCACATGCACTCAAAGGAATCGCCAGTGGAATCGCCAGTGGTGGTTAAACACTGGATAAGCCCCTATAGAGCTTCCAGCTGTGCGCATGCGCACAGCAGGCGAACCCTAAAACCAAATAAGATATAATGTAAAATGTAACTAAATTATTTACACTAGAGTTAAAAATACAAACAAATTTCATATAATGGTAAGAAAACTTTCTAATAAATAAAACACATTTATTATATTTTCAAATATTTCAATAACCTTTTTTAAATGTAGTGATTAATGTAACATTATCTTTTGTTTAAAAATAGATTTACTTTTAAATTACTTTTAAATATTTCTATTTATCACTTTTAATAATTATTACTACATGATATTTTTTTTACTTTAGGTTGGAATTTTTCATTTAAAACTCAGAAACATAGTTTTAATTTTAAATATGCAAAGGAATTCACATTTGAATGAAGTTTTTAGTGCTTTAGCATTTTTGTGTTCTAAATATATACAATTAATTTACATTAAATTTAACATAAAAATATGTTTACACATTTATATAAAGTAGAAAAAACAGGGACATTTTAAAACATTTAAACTTTAAAAAACATGTTTTAAATATTTTTATGGCTTAGTCATGTAAATTATGTTTATATATTCCAAATGTGAATGAAAATAAAAAATGCTACAATATCTTTAACTTTATTTTGAATTCATTATTTCAATATATTAAATTAAATGATCGCTATTTTATTAAAGATATATAAAAAATTATACTTTTAGTTTGCATGTTATATTTATTATATATACAAAAATTGCAAAATGTTATGTATAGAAATAATGTTGAATATTGTAATTGTTTTTTTAAAGTAATTTTGAATTCTATGCAATCCCAGGTTTGGGGACCTGCTGGGAACAGCAGACCACCTTCTCTGTGATTGCTTTTTAATAAACCTTATTCTTTTTTAATGCAGCTCTGTTTTCCTTTAAGGAAAACAGGATGTGCTTAAAGAAAATATGTTTGAAAACTTTGTAAGAGTAGTCATTGGCCGCAAGGTTCACTGAATAATCCTAATACAAATGCGTGCACCATTCACAAAGAGAGAAGTGTCCCTTGGGAACCTCTTCCTGTTTGCAAATGGGTTGCTGCTACCTTTAATTAGTTAGTAAAATATTATTGTTTTGCAACAACCAGCGACTGAACAGCATAGATAGGTGACTTCCCTCCCCCAAATGTTGAAACGTCATCACGAAATTTTCTAGTACATCTTTAAGGCTTAGGGAACCATCCACTTCTGACTCAGAAGAACTCCAGAGGTTAGCAGTTCATCTCCTAGATAAGGGCCCAGGGTCTCTTGGTGGCGGTTTGATGCTAGATCAGAGAGGGAATTTTGCTTACCTTTCCTTTAACCCTTTTGAATCCAAGAGTCCTGCATGAGATCACGGACATGCTAGATATCTATTCATGCTGGTAGCTGCATTCTGTAGTTGCATGGTCTGTTTTTTTATTATTCTGCATCATATCAATGGAAAATAGATTTGTTTTCCACAGAGGAGACTTCTCATGTGCATGGAAGAAATTATTCAGCGACTTTGAGGTGCAAGGTACTGACCACCTTGGCCTCTTCCCAGAGGACTTGAACAATTTGGCAGTTCCTATGAGGCTCTCTACTAGAGCACTATATCTGAACAAATAAATTTGATCCTTCTGCTGGGCTTAGAACATGAACCTGTTTTCTTCCTCATTAGATAATATTGTGTCCATTCACAAACATTTTCAGGTGTCCTGGTGAACGCCTGCAAGACCTACCATATTGTGGTCACTTGGGCCTAGGGAACAAGTCAGAGAAATCCTTGAACACCAGTGAGGCCATAAAATGACTTATGAAGGGCATAAACCGGGGGCACAGATCTACTGAAATTTAAAACTGTTCCAACCAAATTGATGAAAACTGTTTGAACCATTAGGCTTCTGCAACATCATGATCCATTCTTGGATAATTTAATTTCTAGTCGCTATATTATCGACTAGATGCATGAAGATGTTTCAAGTGCGAATGCCCTTTGAATTGTATAGAGTGTCCCAATGGAAGAGGATGTATCTGACTTTGGTTTCCAAGGTTGTGCACGTAAACAATATCTTTCTTCTGACATTGATTCTGAACTAGCATGTTGCCTCTGGACTTTGGTGCTTCTGCACCTCCTGTGCTGTTGATAGCTACAGCCCTTGCTTCAAGTTCTGTTTTCCAAGCCTGATCGCTTCAGTTTGAAACACTCATGTAAGGTGTTCCATTCCATCAACAAGGAAACTTCATTACAGTGGTTACAGATGCTATTCTTCAAGTTTGGAGTGCACATGCATGTAAGTTCTTTGTGGAAGGTCTATCCCAAGAATGAACACTGTGTGTCTACACATCATTGATCCAAGGTTGTCAAGCTTGTACCGTCATAATTTTTTCACGTTCTCAGTCAGACATCCTTTCCGCTTTCTACTGGCAAACCCTCAACGTGTGTATTATATATAATAGCAAAGAAAAAATAATCATGTCTTATGCAGGTCCTTATTCTGTACAAATATGCACCAAAAAACACAGCATTTTCCTACCCCAAAGACCTGCAAATACACTGACCAGGTGACCGCAGCAGAAGATGCAAAATGGCCCCCCAAACATAAACATGACGATTATGTTCTAAAGAACATGTTCAATTTTCCAACGGCAACTTCTAGTGCAGATTCCGCATCTTTTGAAGTTTCTTTAACTCATCACAGTGGAATCTGCAGAAAATTGTCTATCTTCATTCTACTCTACAGCTGATAGACAGCTCGCTCTTTGGAGCGAAACTGCATACAGAAGTCATCACAATAGAAGAAACACAAAATTCTGAAACTTTCTCTAAACACTAGTATCAGACTCCATTTAGAGGGCATCAGGGTAAGCAGGGGTTACTTGGTCACAACAGTGGTGGTTGGGGGTAATTTCTCTGTAGTGTCCTGGGGCTGTCCTACTTTGCCTCTACAAACTGTCTGAAGTACACCATTTCTGCACTTGACTCTCAGGGTAGCGCGGGCAAGCAGACAATGACTTCCTATGGAGGTGTAGGTGAGGGGGGACAGACTCAGAATTTAAAGTGCTAAATAACAACCACAATACTTTACTGACCTGCTCAAGGCTTTTCTTTCAGTGAAAATGGATGTACTCTCATCTCATCAAAACAAGATACTACAAACAAGGCTTGTTAGTCACCACAAGGGTGCATATTACAAGTGTTACAGGGTTATCTACATATAAATCAGGAAGTTAGAAAAGCGCAGTTTCGGGTTAACTATGGTTGCAGAAGCGTAGCTTCCCCGGTTTCTGTGACCTGTAAGTCAGTCCATAGTTCCTTTACTAGACTGTTCTCATTAAGCAGGTTTATTGGTAAATGACGTATCCCATGTAAATCTTTAGTAAGGTTCACAGTCGGTGTTTAGTTCAGGTGATTGTTTTACCTGACATTTCAGCTACTTGTGAGGCGTTAGAGTGCAGGCCACAGCCAGACCGATGCACTCTCGAGTGCATCAGACATGGTCAGTTGGCCCCACGTCCTTCACTTCATGCATAGACCGGTGCAGAGGCAGCATTTTAGTTGGAGTTTAATCCGATCTGGCAAATCCCTGCACTCTCGGAGATTGGCTTCCTTCCACTGGTCTGCGGTGAGAGTCCACAGTCTCAGGGCACAGAATGTAGGGTAAGCACACGTTCATTGTCCTCCTCTGTTGGTGGTTGCTGGAGCAGGCAAAAGGAGGCGGTCTTTGAGTTGCTTCGCTCATGTTGAATAAACATTAAAACTCTTGGGCAGGCTGAGAGACCTTTGGGCAGACTCTAGTTGCTTTTCTGGGCTTACACTCTCCCAGACTTGGCTACTGGGCCACTGTGGTCACAAGCAGACTCAGTTCTTCTGGCATATGCGCAGACATCCGGTGATGCTCCCTCATCTAAGGGCACTGGCTTTGCTATAGATATCAGCCCTGTGTCATAGCAGTTCTCTGAGTCCTCTCTGCGTCGCTCCCTTCCTTGATCTCAAAGAACTTGAAACTGAACCAAGTGGAATGGTTTGGGTCCCACTTGTATGCACTCTTCACAGACGAGGGATGTTGATCCCACTTAAAATGGTGTGGGGTGGTTCCTTTTCAAATGTCATGTTTTCCTTCAGTACAGGCATAGTTGGCTTTCACAGCAGGTAGTGATGATGCTGGCTTTTGTACTCAACACATGAGCACAATGACGTGTGAATCCTCTGCACCCGACTGTTATCAGCCTTTCTGCAGTTGCACTCGGGGACAGATGAAAGCCACAGGTCCTGCCTGGAAGCTTTCCTCACTCTAACAGTTGAATCTTCTGACTCGCTGTCATTCCCCCAAGCAGGAGGGCTCACAAAGGACTAATCAGCAATTCACTTTAAAAAAATGTTACCACAGAATTTCTAAAGGCAGCACTGTATCTATCTTGCCATACTTCAATGTCTATGGTTACACCCTTCAGCTCAGGGAAGCAGGCACCTCACTTCCAGTGTCTGGTGAGGCTGCATTACAACCTCCATCATGTACCATGGAAAACTGAGGCAATCCAAAATGGATCCTTCTAGTTTCAGCAATCTCTCACTTGCATTCACACTGAGTCTTTCTACCAACAGACACTCAGAGTGCAAGGATCTGGGTTTTTCATAAAAGCAGAATTTGACACGAGTGGGCCCACTATGTGCCACACTCCTTCTGAGTCAGAAAAAGGTCTATTAAGTGTTAGAATTATAAGACCAGTAGGCTGCCATCATGTCTTTATGACGATATCCTTTGTCATGGACAGTCATTTGTCGGCTAGAGGGCACACTTGTTGCCTCCTTCAGGGTCTCAAAAGCAGGCTCCGGACCTCAGAGTGAAAGGATCTGCCTAAGCTTTAGCCGGCACACAGAATTAGCCGAGCTGGGACACAAAAAAGTCAGAGTACCAGATGTCACTTGCAGTTAGTTAACTCAGGACAGAGGTACATGCCCGTTTACCATGCAGTGGACATTCCTGTCCCACCAACCTGCTGCTTAGGATGGATGAGTAGGCCCTGTCTCTGGTGTGGTATAATAAATGCTTTCATGCTTTCCTGTCTTTAGCCCTGAGAGTCGTGTCGAAGTACAGGCTTTCAAAAACAAAAAGGTTTTTATTGCACCACGGCAGGCTGGGCAGATTTGGCACCGATTTGGCCCCTTTCATGGACTCACAAATATGCCTACTCGATCTAACTTTGGCTACAAGAATTGCTGAACAATCCTGTATTGCGAGTCATCTCCCTGATGTATCAGCTACATTCCCGACATTGTGGTGTTTGATGAATTCAGTCTTCCCCAGGGCTGTACATACATTGTGTAAAGCAAGAGCGTTATCATGGTCTAGTATAGGAGATACTGGATCTTGTAATTGGCAGCATCCACTCACATTGCCAGTTTAATTGATTGTTCTTTTACCCTTGCATCTGGCTAAACCGACGCCTACGTTTTCATTAATTAACAGAATCTTGTCAGTGATGGGAGATACAAAAGAAAGCCAGGTATCTGTTCCTTGTTCGAAGTGTTAGTCATTAAGTGCTGGCTCTCTTTGCGGATCTGTACTGACTTCCGAGCACACGTTTCTTTCTTAAGGCTCGCTTATTTAATTCTCTTACCTACTCAAGGAAGTTTGGTGAGCTGCAAGCTTTGTGTTTTGACAAGCTCTTTGCAATTATTTTGGGTAGTTCTGCAAGCGTAACTAAATTCTTACATCTTAGTTTTCTTCACAACATGGAAGTGTATTTTTATTCCAGTCAGGATTTTATAGCAGATGTTATTCTGTACTTCTCATACTCAACTAATCGAGCAGTCCATATTCCGAATGTAAGGAAAAAAACCTAAATGTAATTTTGACAGATATAAAGATATATAATACGTTTTGAATGGATTTTGCTAACTTCCATTCCAGCTCACTGTAAAGCTGTTTCCCCAAGTGGTGTGTGCCAGAGCAGAACTTTTTGTCAATATATCTCTGGCAGAGGTTTTGAAGATCAATTACCCTTTCCTACAAGCATGTTTGCCTTTTTTTTCAAAGTGCAGGGCTTCTTCTCAACATGCTGAATTAACTCCTATTAACATTGTTGTATAAATACTATAGCTTCTGATCAGTCTTATTTTTGTTTTTTTGTTTACATTAGTCAGTGATTCTATGATAGGTCCAATGTTAAGAGGTGTGTACATTTGGATCCCCAGCATTACCATCTTCCTTGGATTCACATGTCATTTTCTTTATTTTTTTGGTCTGAGAATTTCCTTTTGTAAGCCTCTATCGAAAGGGTCTCTTAAGATGCTTCCAGGAGAAAATTGTAGTGTAGTCGACATTGTTGAGATAGTTGAAATTTCAAACTTAATGATGTGGAGATGTTACTAAATTTAACTTTTCCGTTAAAGTGTTTTGTGATCCTCGCTGACTCTCATCAGAATAATTTACATGTGAATCTATGGACAGTATCAGCAATGATAACCAGTGCCACTGATCAATAACTTTTTATTTATTTACAGCCTTTGCTCTGAATGAGGAAGCTCAGGCTCTATTCTTCTCTGTCTGCCAATGTGGGCACACTGCCTGGGTCTCTCCAATTTAAGAAGAGTACATAGTGCATGTTGTCTCACTTTGACTTCTGAAAAAGTCACAAGGAGTATTGTCTATCATTTGTCTCTTGTCTCCCTTTATGTGTACTACCTCTCTCTAGCTCGGACATCTCTTCCTCCTTCTCTTCTATCATTGTGTTGCTTTATCTCTCCAACCTCCATGCCAGTGGCAATTCATTCTTCTGTTCTATTATTTCTACCTAGTCATATTAGATCATTCTTAGTCTTCCACCTGTTTCTCCACTTTTACTCTCTTCCCCTGGAGCCCCATCAGTACTTTAGTGCCTCCATCAGATGTCTTGCAGGCCAGCAGAGAGAAACTCACTAATTACTCTCCCACTATTTAACAGTATCTAACAGTATACATTGAAAATTCAGGCAGTATCTAACAGTATACATTGTAACACGTTTTGTGACTTTCCTATGATTTCTTACGGACTCTATATTGCCTTTATGGGCTATTCCTCAACCTTTTTGCTCTGGCTTTCAGTTTGATACTGTGTTTATTTTATGGAGGATTGAGCATGGTTGTGGTTGTGCAACTGATTGTCTTCTAATTAGCTCTTCTTCAGGATGTCTGGAATTTCGGCTTCTATGCCTCCTCATGTGTTTCGTCAGATCGCGTATTCACTGCCAAGTCTGGTTCTTACCCTCATTGCACCTCTGGTTTTTCAGGCCCTACCTGGAGTTCAAGACCACTATGAACTATGTGCTGTCGACACACCTCTTCAAAGACAGGTGAGTGCTGTCAGACTCAGGAAAATATGCAGATAGGATGAAAAACATGTCCAGAGGAGGGAGTGCATGCTCAGTGGACCTAATACATGGTCTAAGAAGAAATAATATGCTCAAAGAAACTCTTGCAGAGTCAGAGTGGAGTGAGGGGTCAAATGAGGATATGCTAATAAGAGTATGGCATGCTATACGGTCAAAGTGTAATATATGTGGGCAGAAGGTGGTGTGTTATCAAAGGAGTAATACCACAATTAGAGAAGAGATGGGCACACATGGTTGATGGAGTACTTTCTTTCATAACAGGGAGCGGATTCTTAACAAAGGATGTGTATTGTCAGACTAAGGCATATCTGTTGAGATGAAGGATTGTTTTGTCAGAGGTAGGTCTGAACATTTGTAAAAAGTACTGGGCATGCTTCGAGTGCTCGAAAAAGCTGCCAGGTATTTACAAGAGATGGTATTTATCCACAGGATGAATACACTCTGTCAAAGAATTACAGGAAGGATGACTTGTAGTGTAGTTCCTATATTCCCAATAGGCTCTGCGCAATAGAATAATATACCCTATAGATTTAACGTAAGACTTAGGTCAGTAGGTCTCTATTAAATATACTAAACTTAATTGTGCGTGCCAGCTAACTCAGAGGTCACTAGAAACTTTCTCGAATACACAAGAAGGGATTCGTTTCTGACAACCCCATAAACGTGACAACTTTGTTTCCCTAGGACTGGAAAATATCTTCAGAGTCGTAGAAACAATAGATAACTATTTTACTCAGTCAGTCGTGCATGCTTCGTTTCTACAGAGTTACAGAGAAATAGTGAGGCGGGCCATGCACAAGAGGTGACTCAACTGGTGCTTCTAAAATACGCCTACCCCAAAGTACCTAACCTACATCTAGTACGAGGGAAGAAGTAAGTGCTGTTTAGCATAAGTTTTAGTTCTGCCAAGAACTGCCAAAGATTTCTCTAGGTTCTAATCAGCTCCATACCGTAGAATGAAGGAGGTTGGTACCTCTGTCTCGGGACCCGATTTCCCAATACCACGCAAGGGAAGTCAGAAACACTGGAGCTGGATTATCGACAGAGGAGGACAGCTTCTTGTCAGTGCGTCAGCTGGAGAGTCTGCTTCCTTCGGCACTTGCTGTAGCGAGCTGCGTCGGGCAAGTATGTCGTCTAACTGCACTGAACCACACCGTGCTTTGCTATAGCAAGTGAATGTATATTTATACCTTGAAGGTGTTTAGGAATGCCAGCTTTGACGTAAAGTCAGGCATATAAACGTCATAGATGTACCCCTAAGGAATAGTTGTTCATGCATAATATTGAGTTTCTTGGAGAAATCAATATCCAGGCTAGGGGAAGTCCCTTCTGCTTAAGAGTCTGGTTTTCCAAGAAATCGTTGTGACGTTTACTGAACGGATGGAAGTATCCATGCCTGTATTTGGGTAGCATGGGCTATGCCTAAATAAGGGTTTAATTTCTATGCCTATATAAGGGCAACGTGGATTGTACCTATTTAAGGGCATGAATTGGGGGAAATTCATTCAGAATCTAAAACGCCATACAACAGAGTTAACTTGGCGAAAGGGATTAGCGAGTGAGAGAAGACGCTTAGAGATAGCATGGTGAGGGAGAATTGAGGAAGCCATTGTATGAGTCACTGCACAAGTGAGTAAGCCCCTTGGAAGGGGTCTCTTGGTCCTGGAGGTATCTCTAAGAGAGAGTTAAGTTTGAGCGCGGAAGCCCTTTGATGGAATAGAGGGTAAGGAGGTAACCCTACGTTGTAATCTCAACGGGGTTACATATATTGAGTAAGATACACAATGGGAGACAGGATAAGTAAACCCCCGGAGAGATGACAAAAAGATTGTGGAAGCCCACTTAGGAATTATAGTTTGCGTCAGGGTTTTCCCTCATTTATTAGAGCGGGAGAGAGTAAGCCTTTTAAGAATAAAAGGGGGAGTAAGGAATCTTCATTACTGTATGTAAGCAGAGTGGAGAAAATGCATAGACGAATTACAGGGGAGTGCGCAAGGCATTTTATAGATGAAGAGGGTAAAATATACACTTTGCAGATTTACTGGGAAAGTTAAGATTATCAACCTAAAGCATTAAGGAGATACAGAAGTCTCCTTTAGGATTACAGGTGGAGAGAGGCAAATAGAGGTTTTTAATGGGGAGTATGGAAGCCAACTTTGGCATTACAAAAAAGGCATGGGTGTCTGTTTTGACATTATAATCGAACTGTGGAAGTCTCCTGGATGTTACAGAGTCACTGGGAAAGCTTATTTATGGATAAAAGAGGAGTAAGTAGAGCCCCTGGGAGATCAGTCGAACTGAGATCTCCTGGAGGACTTTAAATGTATCGTGTATCAGTGGTATCCTAGGAAAGGCTGTACCTGCTGTACCTGCTTGAGGGAAGGTCAGTTGACTCGATGAAGGCTGTAGAGAGCGTTGTTCATGGCTCACCATGTTCCCCTTGTTTTTCTACAGGGCAAGCAATGGGGCTGCTGTTGGGATCACCAAAGTTCGGTATGTTGTTCATCACGGTATTAGCTTGAAATGTTGATTCTTTCTAAAGTATGATCTCAACTTTTGTGTGTGCACCTTACCCTCGTCTCACAATGGATCAATCCTGTTTCGAGGATTGCAGTGATCGAATCACCTACTCCCTCATTTAGAAGGAAGCAGCTTCCTCTCGGTTGGTGATTCTTACGTTTAGAAGGAGCAGGATCAAAACCTCTTTTCTTTGTGCGTTTCATTTTTTTCATGAGATCTCATTTTATTTTGGAAAATTTGGTGCATTACAATTTAAAATAAGTAGTGTAAACTCTGTGTGCATATATCACTGCAAAAACATTAATTATAACAATCTATAAAAGAGTCAAGTTTACATCAGTTCTTTACAAATTCAGCAAAAAACAGAGAACTATATGCAAATAGATTATTTAAATGTCTAAGAATAAAGGAGGTTAGAAAATAGTAAATGTTTATAACATAGTGCAAAACTGCTGCCCACAGCATCTGTTAAATAAATGCTAGACCCTTCTGTTAAGTGTGTTTTTAACAGTGTAACCTGTGGGTCATTTGTGGGTTTAGTCTGAGCTTAGAGTACCTACTAAATCACTCCAGGTACTTGGGAAGGCCCTGGATTTGGTGCTTCTCAAAGGTGCTGGACTCTGAGCAGTACAGCCTATACTTAATCCCCAGTGCCAGTTCTCACCTGACCCACCAGCGAAAGCTTTTCAGACATCAAGTCAACATGAACTTCTCACCAAGGCATGCTTTTCAAAATGAACACCAGTAAAAGCTTTTCATCATGGTGCCTACTTGTGTGTCTTCTACCGTCCTGGTAAATGGTCTGGGCACTACACCCACAAGGTAGGTCTATGTGTAGAAACACATGTGCAGGCAAACTGAGCTCGTAAACCACATAAATAGGCCATGACCCTTGTAAACAAAAAATAGGCAGCCCCTTGTATGACTGCTCAGAAAATCTCCCAGCCAGAACATGTTCTTGTAGTGAGAGATTCTGTTGTAAAGAAGTGTTCTATTGTGGGTAGAAGGACCTGCTTGGTGCTCTTTCTTCCACCATTTGAGTTTAGCAAAGGACAGGTCCTGTCATGGCAGCTCCCACTGTGCAGGTAGATCATTGTTTTTAGGTGGAGGCACAATTGCTAATGCTGAGCAATGTTGCTCCATTTTGAGTGGAAAAGGTATCTGATAGAGACATCTAGCCACAGATTCCTCAACATTTGAATTCTCCCCAGGTGCCAGTCTGGATCTGGAATTTTTTTTGCAGTACCGATGCGTGCCGGGGATGTCGTCGTACGGCTCTGCAGTGATAACGTCTCCATATACGACATCAGTTGAGCCATATAAGTCCCCTCTGACGCGCAGACGTCAGTTTCTTCTTTTCTGCGCTGTAACATGGATCCGGATAAGTGGTTCCTCAGGTCATTTTTTTTCGACCTACTTCAGCACCTGGGGTCGGTGGAATAGTGTGTCTTTGTCAAATGTTGACTGGTTTAAAACCTTGTGGGTCTTGTAGCTGACATATGTCGGTGATGGATCTGCATACAATTTGTATGTGGTGCTTAGGTGAGTACCACGCTGCCAAGGATTGCGGTTCCTGCCAGAAGCTAAAACACAGTTGCTGAAGAAGCGGCGTTTCAAATTAATGGTGGCGCGTGTATCGCGATCTTCTGAGGCTTCCCATCCTCGGTCTTCATCGTCCCCGGAAGAACATTTGCGGGGTCGATACAGGAGCCGAAACCTCTCTGTGGGATGTCATTCTCCGGGGAAGTCCAAAGGTAGGGGGCGGTTGAAGTTGCAGCATTTTCGAACTACACCACGTGGAGACTCTGTCTCCCTGGGCTCCTCCCGCTCGATGGCTAAGGAAGCCGTATGCGACTCTGCGCCGCGTCTCCCTAGGTTTCCGGGAGCCGGTGCGTTGATGAGGGAATGTTATAATTCCTTATACCTATTCTTTGGAACCCCATTTCCCTCTGGAGCACCTCTAGGCTACAAGGAGGTGAGTGGGGTGCCATTGTAGAATCTGTCCTAAGTGACGGTTGGGCCATAGAAGACGAAGGATGCGTGTCGGTCGACGTCAACTGACATGGCATTGGAGCAGGCTCACAGTCCTTCGGGATCTTTGCCTACGACTCCGGTCTTTGATCAACCGACTCCAACATTGACTTTGACGGCGCCGGTTGAAGACGCTTCTCCTCCCCCAGTCGACTCGTGATGGTGCATTGATGGTGCCTCTTCAGCGTCATATGGCGGTGCATGCAGATTTGGCTGTGCAAATTGAGGGAATTCTTCATTTTGTGGCCCCTTTCCAGGAAGACGTATTGGGAGGTCCACCTCTATCGACTGGGGCTCGGCATTTTCAGCCCATTTCCGATGCAATGTGTTTCAAGTGGAGGAGAGTTGACTTACAGCTCTTGATGAGGCTAGTGGGCTGGGATCCTCGCCAGCATCTGGTTTGCTCTCTCCCTCTAGTCTTGCCATGGAGGCAAGTTCCTCTTTTGCAGACATACTGAGGTAATTGGCTGCAGTTTTAGACTTATTACTGCCCACAGTGCAGAGGTCTACAGACCCTTTGTTTGAAATCCTTTGTCCGGGTCAGACCTTATTTGATGTTTTCTTAGGTGCATAGGCCAAGCCTGAGTCTGGGGTCTCAGTGGACTGTGATGTTGCATGCAGGCTTTTGCCTGCACCTGTGGACCCATTTTGTATGCATAGACATCCTTCCACTAGTGGCCTGGTGATTAATCCTGCAACGTCTTCTAAGGATGTAGGGTCTATTCCAAAGACTCTGGTGGGTAAGGATGCTAGGGGTTGTGATGCTTTTGGTAAGCATATATTTGCTTTGGCCAGCTCAGCATTGAGAGCCACATACAGGTCTTGTGTGCTGGGGTGCTTTTCCTATGCTTTATGGGATTCTTTACAGAACATGCACCCATCTCTTCCGGATAACCTCCGTGTTGAGGTACACAACTGGATTAGAGATGGCCTGCAGGCCGCTAGGCTTACCATAAGGTGTGGCATGGACACAATGGATTCTGTGGGTCGGGCCATGGCATCTGCAGTGGTGCTAAGGCGTCGGACTTGGTTGGCATCTTTTGGTTTCTCAGAGGTTGTCCAGTCGGTATTGGCCAATATACCATTTGATGCTGCCCGTCTTTTTAGCGATCAAGCAGATGCGGCGTTAAGACGTTTCCATGAAAGACGGAGAACTAGTCATAGTCCTACATGTTCTGTCTATGTGTGCTTAGCTTAGAAGTATTCTTGGTATATATGTTTTTGTTGATCAAAGAATAGCCTTATTAGTACGTTGGATATTTCCAATTTGGTTCCAGTACTACCACGTGTACTCTGGTGAGGAGTAGTGGTTATACCCTCAGTACTATTTTATTTTTGTGTATTGATTTAAAAGACTAAGGGAGGTTTCCTTTGTTTCCTGGCCTCTGAAGAAGGGCTTTCTGCCCAAGAGGCTAATATTAAGAGAGGTGTCTTCCTGTATGGAAGTGGATCTGGTACATGCTTCTTCGAAGCAGTTCAGTATGCAAGTTGCATGGTTTTCTTCAATGCTGTTGACTCTTTGATCTACTTTTGGGGTGACCTGGTGCTTCAGCAAGTTGAAGCATTGCTCTGACTCAGAGTATAGGTTTGTATGGTTTGAATACTACTTTGTTTGCGAGTTCTTCCTTTAGGTTAAAAAAACAGTGTCTAGTAAAGGCACAAATATTACCTCAACTGGAGGCAATTCCTATCCCTGCTTCATATTGAGATGCGATAAATTGGCAGCCAAAGGTTTATGATGCTTGAATTGGGCCAACTTGTTCCAAGACCAATGTAATCTGGATGGCTTGTTGTCCTTCACATTAGACAGTATGCAGATGTCATCTGACAATGTAACCTGAGAGATATCTCTGCCGTTGTCCTGTTTGTAGACAGGATGTTTGCCTGTTGTAAACTCGGCAGGGCTGGGTTAGACTTTAATCCCTCAGCAGGAAGGGAGAGAAGGGTACTGAGTGCTCTGTCGGCTGCGAGCAGAGTTTAACATTTGGACACCCACCAGGTGCTTAGAAGCGCACCCGGCATGCAGCGCTACAAAAACATGCAGAAAGGCATGTGCATAGCACAGCGTGTCTGAAGAGGTGTGCATGCATGGGAAAGGAACTTGCTGCATACGCTGTCAGCCTGAAAGAGTGATGTAGACCGGGAGACAGCTCTGCTGTCCACAACCTGAGGCATAGCCCTGCTGTACCGGTGCGAGTTAGTGGAGTTTGCAATCAGTTTTTCTCGGGCGTGAATCTGGAATTGTTTTGCAGCTCGAGCGAGCCTGTTGGGTGTTAGTTAAAAGGAAGAGTGAAACCTGGGGCACCGGTTCGTTGTTAAGGTTATGTACCCGTGTCTGGTGTAACTCGAAGCTTGACCCTTGACCCCGGTGTTGACACACCATCGAGTAGGCCTGCTGAGATGGGAGTTCACCCTGATGTGGGTGTAAACGGACAGGTCTGCCGGATCAGATGTCCGTTGATCGGATCTGTGTACCGCAAACGATAGCTCTGTTGTCTCAAGAGTGAGTTCACCAGACCTGCAGCAATGCACTCTCATACAGGGCTACTGGCAACACCTGGAGCTTCAGAAACAGCACACAGCGCCAAGAGGCCGTGACACTGGTCGACACTGCCCTTTAGAGATGCGCAGCTGCCAGGCGCCCCAGGTCCATGCATGAAGAGCTGCTCCTTTGCACTCTGGGACTTGTAGTCCTGTTTTATATTGGATTAAACAAGGCTACAAATTCCAGAATTCAAAGGGAAAAAAACCTGGCCTGGATCAGCACATTACACTTGAACATGGGAAATGTGGCCGGGCTCAAGATGTCATCTGACAATTAACCTGAGGGATATCTCTGCCATTGTCCTGTTTGTAGGCAGGATGTTTGCCTGTTGTAAACTCGGCAGGGTTGGGTTAGCCTTTAATCCCTCAGCAGGAAGGGAGAGAAGGGTACTGAGTGCTCTGTCGGCTGCGAGCAGAGTTTAATATTTGGACACCCACCAGGTGCTTAGAAGCGCGCCCGGCATGCAGCGCTACAAAAACATGCAGAGAGGCATGTGCAGAGCACGGCGTGTCTGAAGAGGTGTGCATGCATGGGAAAGGGCCTTGCTGCATACGGTGTCAGCCTGAAAGAGTGATTTACACTGGGAGACGGCTCCGCTGTCCACAACCTGAGGGATAGCCCTGCTGTACCGATGCGAGTTAGTGGAGTTTGCAATCAGTTTTTCTCGGGCGCGAATCTGGAATTGTTTTGGAGCTCGAGCTAGCCTGTTGGGTGTGGGTGAAAAATGTTCTAGCTTACGCGACAAAGAATTTTCAATTCTATTAAGGACACGGAGGCGAGAATTATGCTTCTCTATCTTTTCTGGACAAACAGCAGCAAAGGGTTAAACTTTAAACCGCATAACCCGGAAGGACAACCCCCTCCAGGTCTGCACCAATCACAATACACTTGAATGAATAAATGTCCCCAATGACGTAATCACTTCCTCTTTCTTTGCAAATGTCTATAACTGAAAAAAGGACTGAACCCAGCTTGACGTCGAACCGCGTCAGCAACCAATCTTCATCAACGTAGAAGGCCGGTCCAAAACTTCGTCAGAACAGCTCACACTTCAGGATTGTTTTCCTTGGTCGCCTGAAACAAGAAACATAGCCATAACACCCATGCCAAACTGAAAATGACAGTCGTAAATTAACAAATCGGGTGGGAAAAAATAAGAAGTCAAACAATAGCATTGAAATATGCAAGCAAATAGCATTATAACCATTACAAAGATATGTAACATAGAAAGTAATCCATCATGGGTGGGATAATTCTCGCCTCCGTATCCTTAATAGAATTGAAAATTCTTTGTCACGTAAGGTAGAAAATGTTTCATTCTTTGGCAGTCCACTGAGGCTCTAACTATGCTAGTTTAAAGTTGCTCCACTACAGCAGACGCAATATCCACAATAGGTTTGTGGTAAAAGGGCTTAAAAGTGGACTCAGAGGAACAGTCCGCCGCAGTCATAATATCTTGTAACCTGGACCCAGTCACTAAGGCTTTGGAAGCCATGGACCCTCTAACAGAATGAGCACCAAAAATAGAAGAATCATTTCCCGCTTGGGACAATAGCCAGGTAATCCACCTAGCTAGAGTTGCAGAAGAGACTGGGCGGAAAGGTCTCTGAAGCGATATCAACAATTGACCTGCCACATAATTTCTGAACTCTCTGGTACAATCCTCATAGACCTTTAAACATTGCACAACACAGTTTGCTATGGTAAGGAAAGGCAGGATAAGTAATGCATTTAGAATTAGTCTTAGTACGACGAGAAAGTGTGAAAGAAACTGCAGACGGAGTAAACACTCTACCTGCTAAATCCAGATGACGTACATCCGACACACGTCTGCATGAAATAAGACATAATAAAAGCGTCAGCTTGGCACACAATTGTTTGCGCGACAGCCCTTCATTGGCTGGCCATGTTTTCAAGTATCTAAGAACTATGGAAACATCCCATAACGTCTGATATCTAGGTTGAGGAGGATTTACCAACCTGATACCGCGTATTACCTTACAGACCAAGGAATGTTCCCCTACAGGTCTACCATCCACGTGAGGATGTCCTGCTGAAATGGCTGATCTAAAATTGTTTATCATCCTATAGGCCATGCCTGATTTTGCCAAATCGGATAAAAAATTCACAATCACAGAGATACTAGATCCCAAGGGATCACTCCCCGTTCACCTCTCCAACGCACCCATTGTCACCAAGCGGATTCGTATCGTTTGTGCGTGGAAGTTGCCCAAGACTGGGAGAGAAAAAAGAGAGCGTCTTGCGAAAACTCCCGGCACTTGCCAACGTCGCCGGAAAGTCTCCACGCCATGAGAGGTAGCTGACCCTGCAGGACTAAGGGATGTTGAAGGCCCACTGGATCTGTCAACAAGTATGGGAATGACTTGATCCGAACCGGAGGGGCACACGATAAGCTCATTGCAACCAGAAACCACGCTTGTGCTTTTCAACATGGAGATACGAGGATTATTTCCGCCTCTTGCCGGCGTGTCTGAGCTAACAACCTCAGAATCATGACGAAGGGTCGAAAGGCATATAGAATGCCCGTCGTCCCCGATTGAAGGAAGGCGTCCGAGCTGATCGCTAACGGATCCGAACACCAACTATAAAACAGGGGAAGTTGCCTGTTGAGTCTGGACGCAACCAGATCTAGGACACACGGTCCCCATTTGGAGTTTAATGCTTGAAACACACTGGGGTGAAGTCTCCAATCGCTGGAGTCCCTCAGAAATCTGGAATTCCAGTCTGCTACCACATTCGACGAACCTGGAATGTTTTCCGCCGCCACTTAAATGTGGTGATCCAGGCAGTAATGCCAGAAATCCTTGGCAATCTCCGCTAGAAGTCGGGATCTGGTCCCGCCCAGGCGATTGACATAACGTACTGCAGACACATTGTCCAGACGCAGAAGAATACAACAACTCGCTCGATGAGGAGACAGAGTTTGAATCGTAAAAGACCCTGCCAATAATTCTAGGCAGTTGATATGGAGACGCAGCTCCTCTTGTGACCGGAGATGCAGAATCTTTAACCTCTGTAAGGCCCTGTAATGTAAAGGACCGCGAAAAATCGCCTGAATGGACGCTACCAACAACCCCACGAGACGGGCTAACGTCCTCAATGATATAGTCTGAGAGGCAAGCGCTCTCCTCAACTCTTTCTTGATCTCTGTTCTCTTCTTGAGAGGCAAAAGCAGCTGGGAAGTCAAGGAATTTATTTGAAAACCTAAAAACTCGATCACCTGCGAAGGAATTAGAAGAGATTTGGGAACATTGAGAAGAAATCCCAACTCCTGGAGGAGTTGGATAGTCCAAGACAGATGGAGTTGCACCACCTCTACCGACTGACCCATGATCAGAATATCGTCTAGATAGATTGAGTCTGACTCATCTCTCCCGTAACCATTGAACAACTGGTCTCATGAGTTTCGTGAAACACCATAGAGCGGACGAGAGACCGAAGGGCATGGCAGAAAACTCGAACCACTGACTGCGCCATTGGAATTGGAGGAAGCACCGATGAGGCGGAAAAATGGCGACTTTCATATAGGCATCTTTTAGATCCAATTGAACCATCCTATCCTGGCCTAACAACATGTCCCTCAAGAGATGAATACCCTCCATTTTGATATGGCGATATACTATTCCCACATTGAACTCCTTCAAATTCAGAACCAGACGAAATGCAAGATCTTTCTTGGGTACCAAGAAGATCGTACTCACAAAACCGTGCGGATGAGGATCCGTCTGCACAATAGCCCCTTTGTTCAGTAACGACTGAACTTCCTCGTCGATGAAACTCATCTCTACGGGGGAAAAACTTAGGGGTCTGGGAGTCACCAACTGCGTGGGAGTTGCATAAAACTCAAGATGAAAACCTTGAACTGTCTGACGTATCCATGGGTCGGGAGACAAAACCTCCCACCTGGGAAGGAACTGTGCAAGACGACCTCTCACCATATGATCCCTGCAATGTAAAATGGGTACCTGAATAAGAGGAATCTCCAGACTGGAACTGCTGGCCTCTGTAGTTTCCACGTTGTCCACGACCTCTGTCACCTCTGTTACGGGTTGGATAGAATTTCGACCTTTGTGAACCTCCTCTGCTCCGTTGGTCGGCACCTTTAGAGGTCTGATTACCACCTCGGCCGGACCCTCGACCTCTGAAACGGCCGGCCCTGTTAAAAACATCCGAGTGGAAAACACGCTTGATATTGGCCTGCGCCTTATCCAAAGCCGAAAAGGTTGCCACATATTTTCCCATTTTTTTAACGAAGTCCTCGCCAAACAACATGCCATTGGCCATTGGTTCTGTTGTAGCCATCTCAGCTAGTTGGGGGTCTATTCTCATGAGAAAGGATCTTCGTCTCTCTGTACATAACGCCACATTGGCATTGCCAAGGAAACACATGGCGTGTTGTGCCCATTCCATAATCTCAGAAGAGTCCAGGGGCACACCTTTATCCTTCGCAGTGACTGCGGCATCCAATATTTTAGTCGGCGGACCCGAGACATCTAATAATTTGTCTTGGCACCCTTTCCAGGCCCGATCCAGTCCTTTCTTGGGATCTTTGGAAAATTTGCCCATAAAAGTGGCCATATAAGGATCTAATTCTGGCTTATCCGCCACCTTACCCAACACTGACGGTCGGGGACATTCGGAGTGCAAGGTGGCCCTGACCTGACTCTCAAAACTCTGTCTGAAGTTATTTCGAACATAGTGCGCCACTTCCACACAGGGAACTCACTCAGTAGACCTAGGATGAATTAAATTCTGAGGATTAAAAAGTAAATTTTTGGGTGTCACCTCTTCCTGTGCATCGTAAAATAAATGTTTGGTCTTTTTGACCTTCTTCTTGGGCTGCACAGATTCATCGGAATCTGTTGAATCCTGGGTATCAGGAGAAGACTTTCCTTGCATATCCCTGCCCGCTAAGGAACCATGGTCCATTAAAACACTTTTCGCCACATTAAGCAGAGCTTTAGCCGAAGCTTGTGTGGATGAAGAATGCTTAGTAGAGGACTTAGACTTTCGCTTGCCAGAGGACTTCTGGGTTTTCGATAGGGGCGTTAAGGCCTGAATAAGCGCCTTACTCAATAAACCCTGGACGTGGGAATCCTAGGCTTGAACAGGTTGCTTCTCCAAATGATGTTCATAAGGCTCCTCATATTTCTCATACTCGTTGTATTCAAACCACGTATCCTCCTCTTCGGCGTAGTACGCCATAATTCACAGCAGGAGGTTGGAAGGAGATTCAAAGGGGGGGAGTAACCCAAGGGCAATGAGACCCACTGAAGGTATTATTGAAGAAAAAAGAACCTGGGTCTTATTATAGGTATTGAAGAAAAAACTATTGCAAAAACAAACTTTCAATGAAAGTAGATAATAAATACATATATATATATATGTGGCAGGAGCTTGCCCTAAACTCCCCTAGTGCCAAGCACTAATCCGGCAAAACGCCCCGGTATGCGTTAATGAGCTGAGAGGTTTTATTCAGGCAACACTGTAGCTAATGCGCGAAGAGCCAGTAACAGAAAACGAAACTGGTTCTTCGCGCATGCGCACAATAATAGGAATGTGGGACTAACACGAGCCTGCCTCACTCGCGCACCGAAGTGCGCAGCTCTGCTCCCTCGCCACTGCCCACAAGAATAAACGCTGTGGAGGGGCACCGAAGCCTCAGACTCCGTGAAGGAAGTCGCGCTCGCAGCAGGAAGGTTCCGAGTGCAGCGCGACTTAAGTTAAGAAAGAAAAAAGCCATTAAAGGAAAGAAATGCTGAACACGCATTCAGGCAAGGCAAATGAAGCTTAAGAGCTTCGGAAAAGAACACTAGTCAAATATTACACAAGCGCCAAAGCGGGGTATCAAAATACATAAAGAAACAATTATTAAAGCAGTATAAAAACATAAGAAACTAAAGTCACTTATCTCGCTGCTGCAGCAGCAAAGAAAGAGGAAGTGTTTACGTCATTGGGGACATTTATTCATTCAAGTGTATTGTGATTGGTGCAGACCTGGAGGGGGTTGTCCTTCCGGGTTATGCAGTTTAAAGTTTAACCCTTTGCTGCTGTTTGTCCTGTAAAGATAGAGAAGCATAATTAGAGCCTCCGTGGACTGCCATAGAATTAAAAGGCAGAGTGAAACCTGGTGCACCGGTTTGTTGTTAAGGTTACGAACCAGTGTCTGTTGTAACTGGAAGCTTGACCCTTGACCCCAGTGTTGACACACCGTTGAGCAGGTCTGCTGAGATGGGAGTTCACCCTGATGTGGGTGTAAACGGAGAGCTCTGCCGGATCAGGTGTCCGTTGATCGGATCTGTGTACCGCGAGCGATAGCTCTGCTGTCTCAAAAGTGAGTTCACCAGAGCTGCAGCAATGCACTCTCATACATCGCTACGGGCAACACCTGGAGCTTCTGTAACAGCACACAGCGCACAGAGTCTGTGACACTGGTCGACACTGCCCTTCAGAGATGCGCAGCTGCCAGGCGCCCCAGGTCCATGCATGAAGCGCTGCTTTTTTGCACTCTGGGACGTGTAGTCCTGTTTTATATTGGATTAAACAAGACTATAAATTTCAGAATTCAAAGGGGAAAAAACCTGGCCTGGATCAGCACATTACACTTGAACATGGGAAATGTGGCCAGACTGCAGATGTCATCTGACAATGTCTGTAACCTAAGGGATATCTCCGCCTTTGTCCTGTTTGTGGGCAGGATGTTTGCTTGTTGTAAACCCGGCAGGGCTGGGTTAGCCTTTATTCCCTCAGCAGGAAGGGAGAGAAGGGTACTGAGAGCCCTTGCGGCTGCGAGCAGAGTTTAATATTTGGACACCCACCAGGTGCTTAGAAGCTGCTCAGTGCAGACTCGGCCTGGCCGGGACAAGACAGCTCGGGGGACTGTCACAGGGTGTTTTTGGGTTTCATTCAAGCAGCAGAGGCGGGGCAGCTGTGGGAACGAGGTTAGACAACTCGGGCAAAGAGTAGGTAAGTAGGTGATCGGCCTAAACTGGGGAATGGCTGCCCGAATGCTGACTGACCAGCTTTGGAAATCTCAACTGATCATTGATTCAGAGAGCAGACCATGCTGTGAGAGGAGGGATGGGGCAGGAGGAGGGAGGGGGCAGGCAGCCCTTAAAAGGGAATACTGTGTAACCTGGTTCCTATGCTTCGAGCCTTTGCTGGCTCTTGGAATTATGCTCTGGGGCTCTGTGTATGTGTGTGTGTGGCTCTGTGTATGTGTGTGTGGCTCTGTGTATGTATGTGTGTGTGTGTGTGTGGCTCTGTGTATGTGCGTGTGGCTGTGTGTGTGGCTCTGTGTATGTGTGTGTGTGACTCTGTGTGTGACTGTGTGTGTGTGACTCTGTGTGTGTGTGTGACTGTGTGTGTGGCTCTGTGTGTGGCTCTGTGTATGTGTGTGTGGCTGTGTGTGTGTGTGGCTGTGTGTGTGGCTCTGTGTGTGTGTGTGTGTGTGTGGCTCTGTGTGTGTGTCTCTGTGCGTGTGTGCAAATGCAATAGGCCTCGCATTTGCGAGAGATTAAGCTATTGGCATTGTAAATTACAATGCTATTTATTTATCTGTTTTCAAACCAACACATAAATAAAAATGTTGTCATTTACAATGCCAATAGCTCTATCTTTTGCAAAGGCGAGACTGTTGCATT
This sequence comes from Lissotriton vulgaris, assembly GCF_964263255.1. Lineage (NCBI taxonomy): Eukaryota > Metazoa > Chordata > Amphibia > Caudata > Salamandridae > Lissotriton > Lissotriton vulgaris. The sequence goes on from NC_141697.1 coordinate 264,321,094, forward strand.
GTTAATGCTTGTTTATCACCCACTAAACTCACGGTCTGTTCTGAGGGTTTCTTGTGGAGGGCTCAGCCTAAGTGGTAATTCATGTAATTTGGTATGCAGAACACACGAGAGTTCTTGACTCCTTCAGCACTGTGCTGCTGATGAGTTCTTAACATTCCCTTAGGCCTCTGATAATGAAACATAACCCAGACTTCTTAGGCCCACCTTCAGTACTTGAAACGAACTCGTGAGGGGTCTTACATGCTATTTTTAAGACATCAAGTCTAATTTTAGAGCGCTCAATTCCCATCCTTGCATACCTCGAGGATAAAGAGCCAAGAGCGCCCCCACAGTCCCCCATCCTCTGACAAGCGCTCAGAAATGGTTAAAAGGCTGTCTCTACACAAATCACTACAATTAACACACGTTAGGAATCATCCTGTAAAAGTTGATTCATAGCTACAAAATCACGCGAGTTTTCGAGTGAAATTTGCAACAATACACAGATTGCTAGGTCTTGTGGCTTTTATAGGTCCTCGAGCTGATAATTGCACTAGGGAAAGACTGATCAGCAGGGATTTCAGCAGTTTAAAAGGGAATAGCTGGACATGAGAAGAAGCGGTAAAGGGGTCAAAGGCATCAGACCTTAAGATTCGCCCTTTGGTCCCTGTCTAGGCGGATGCAGCAGAGGCCGCTGACGGCTGTCGAGCCTACGGCGCCGTGAACAAGGAGCTCTGTGGTATTTTCGCCTCTCCCGTGAAGGTCAAGGCCACGGGGCTCATTTAACACGGTGTCTTGCCGTCTCCAGGCCTCCATGGGGATTTATGTCTCGACGAGAGGTGAAGTGAGTGGGGAGTGCCTCCCCCATTCAGCAGTCTCCACACACACTTCTCCTGGGTGGCAGCGCTGCGGCAGCTGGGGAGGCTCCAACCCGTCGCCCAACGCCTTTCTTAGGCCGGAGCCAGCCTCGGTTTCTTGCTAGGCGTTGCGCAGACGAGCCGGCACATTGGGCCTCCTCGGTCGAGTGTGGGAAAGTAAAGAAAGGGGTGATGGAGGCCAAAGCCTCACACGCAGCTTGTCTGTCCCTGTCGCCGTGCTCAGACGTGGTGTGAGGGGGGCTGTTCATCCTTCGCCCCTCACAGGAAGCTGCTGGCTGCGCGGAGGCACCCCCGACCAGCCTGGCACACTTTATCACTTGGGCAAGGGCCTTGGTAGGCCACTCGTCAGACCTTCGAACCCCTTTTATCATGCCCGGTTCCCGTGACAGAGGGGGCGTGCAGGGACGCTTTTTGTCAGGGCCAGCCTAGTTGACAAAGGTATGGCGCACACACCAACACACACGTTTCCTCACTCTCGAAAGCCCGGTGCGGTATCGGCCTCAGATTGATTGCCCGCCCACATTACTGAAGGATCTGCATAAAAAAGCCTCCTCCCGCCCCTTTATTGAGGCCTTCCGACGTGACCCAGCGTCGGAGCCTCTCACGGCTCACCCTGTGCGCGGACACGTTGGGTGGGAGGGGTGGGTGGGGAGCAGACCACAAACCAGCTTTTATGTGAAAAAGGCCGCTTTATTGAAACAGGTGCACATTAACAGTTAACAGACCTCAGCAAATGCCTTTCAAAACTAAACCTCACTAAATAAAACACTACCTTAACCCCACTTCCCGCCCCGCCCCTAAAGTCACTTTAACTCCGCCCCCCACCCATATATTACATCATTACAAAATACAAACAATGCAAATCCCTGCATAATCGTCTAAACTTAGCAGCTCAACAATCCGTTACACAAACCCCCCTGCCTACCCCTTGAAACTCTTGATCCCCAAACCTATGTAAACACCCCAACAACTTAGCCTGCCCAACTCATCCTGTCGATGACACAACTACTCCAATGAACCACAACAATTCTTGCAAACCCTGGCAAAACACCACTAACGCCTGCCACCCAGAAAGCTGGGGGTTGAGGGGGGGGACACTTTCTGCCCCCCCAAACCACAAAAACCATTTAGTTATTCTGGCCTAACCTCCTAACTGGCATACTCTTGAACCTTCAAACACCTAGACAAGACCTCTCGCAACTCCAGAAGATACAAGTCCATGCCCACACGGGACAAGTGCCCCCCGTCACTCCTAAAAAAAATTACAGTATCAAACCAAATATCTCTGTGGGTCACTCTTCCAAAACCCAAACCTCTACAAAACCAGGAAACCTCCAGATTCACCTTCTTAGGTGCCTTGTCAATCACCTTAGGTTTATGCGTACCCCTCCACGTCCTGCGGAGCACCAACTCTGCCCACAGCACATGACAACCCGACCATTGTACCTTCAAAAGTGTCAGATCCATTTTCATTCTCCCCCAGATGGATTAACAGCACATCTGGGCATTGGCCCCGACCAACCAAGCATTTAGTGCAGGAGTAAACTCCCTCCAGAACATCCCCTCTTTCCCCTTCCACACCACCTTGAACAAGCGCTCATTCAACCCTAACAATGACCCAAAATAACTACGGCATGCTTGCACATGAGCCCATTTAACAAATGAGTGCCCCAAAATCCAGATGGCCATTTCCGATGAACGGGGGCGAGCCACTGAACCTGCAACGAGAAAAGCAATATCAAACTTATGGCAAAGAGGATACGCAAGCGCCTCCCCCGCATTGTTTTTCACATAGCGCTGAAAGCAATTTGAAGACCAGCGCCCCAGACGCATAATGTCCTCCCCAGACCATCCCCTGTTATGAGCATCCATTGCTGCCCCGATTCTAAAAGAGTGGGTTCCATATTGTGACCAGTCCACACCAATGCCCCGCAATGCCTTACAAAGCACCATGAGCAACTGGTAGTCAGACACCGGGACCCATCTGCATGCCTGAAAACCTCCTCCCCAACAGCCCCCACAGATAATGCCTTCCAACTCCGGGCCCAATGTAACGGGCAGGTCCAAACTGGTGATGATGCCTCCAACCATATCCCTTTACCTAGACTCCTCTGATCCGTTTTCGTGCTTGACAGCCAAATATGCACACCCCTCTCTGCCAACCAGACATCCTGCCACCCTATACACCCTTTCCCCTCGGACCCCAAAAGCTCCAAAACTCTGAAAGCCCCAAAAAACATCCACACCATAAGGGTGGAAAACAAACAAGCCTCAAAACTGTCCGTACAAACCGACGGTAAAACTTCCAAACAGCGTGCCAACTTCTGCCAAGACAGAGGGCACAGGCCAGAGCGCCCCCTCCCTAGCCCAACCTTCCAACATTCTTCGTCTAACCTCCCCCGCTGACGGCACATAACCCCAAAAGAGCTTCCCTATAAAGGAGATGCCTGCCAACTTCCCGGCTATAGTAACCCGAGAGAGGCCCTTGTCCATTAAATCAAGTATGAACTGCACCACATCTTCTGACTACCGCCATCCTGGTTCCCGTTTACAAGCTCCTGCCGCTAAGAATTCTCTCCAAGCCAGCTCATATGCAGCTCGCGTCCATGCAGACAATGAACCTACCACCAGCTGTACGACCCTACGTCGCCTACATACCACAAGTGATCCGGCATTGGTGTGGGCGTCCTGTCCGCCTCCTTGGCCAGCCCACGGAATCTCTCCCACTGCGAACGAGACAAGGCATCCGCAATGTCATTGTCCACACCGGGGATGTTCAAAGCCCTAAAGACTATGTCATATCTAAGGCAGCCTAACACAAAGACCCGCATTAGCTTCAACACCTGTTCATCTCTTGCTGACTGCCTATTGATAATGTCCACCACAGCCATGTTGTCAATGCGAAACAGAATTTTCTTATGTGCTAACTTCTGCCCCCACAATGTCAATGCCACCAGCACCAGAAAGAGTTCCAAGAAGGCAATGCTCTCCCCCCCTCCAATTGAACCAACCACTTCTCTGCACACCACCTGCCCTGCCAGTAGAGACCAAAACCGTCACTGCCCGCCGCATCCGAAAAGATCTGAACATCCCACTGCAAGTCCTCTTCTCCATTAAAGGAACGTAAAAAGACCGTCCACATCCGCAAATCCTCCTTAACCCCTGCTGACAACCGAACATGGTGGTGAGGTAGAAAATGTCCTGACAGTGCCTGCCCCTGGCTCCTACAAAAAGTCCTCCCGGCCCTGACCACCCTGCAAGCAAAGTTCAGATGACCCAGCAGGAACTGTACATCTTTCACAGTCACTTTCTGTTTTGCTAACAGTGACTCCAAGAGCTCCAGCATTTTTACTTTCTTGTCAACTGGCAAGCGAGCCCGCATTGCCACCGAGTCAATCTCAATTCCCAGGAAGGACATGGTCGCGCAAGGACCCATTGTCTTCTCTGGCGCAAGCGGCAACCCCAATCCCTCCATGAGCTCTTGGAACGTGTCCAGGGCTACCTGGCACTCCGTGGAGCCCGGGGAACCAACGAAAAAGAAATCGTCCAAATAGTGTGTTACCAATTCATGACCAGTACGTTGTGTAAAATACCAGTTCAAGAAGGTGCTGAAACTCTCAAAAAGGGCACAAGACATCGAACAACCCATCGGCAAAGCTTTGTCCATGTACCATTTGCCATTGAAATGGATCCCCCGAAGATTCCAATCGTCTGGATGGACTGGAAGCAAAAGAAATGGAGATTTTATATCGCATTTTGCCATCTCAGCAGCTGCGCCCGCGGTCACAACCAGTGACATAGTAACGTCAACTGATGAGTATGAAACAGAGGCCGCCTCCTCATCAATAAAATTATTGACTGAAGACCCCTCTGGCCATGATAGGTGTTGAATCAATCTGTACTGCCCTGCCTCTTTCTTGGGAACTACCCCAATCGATGAAACAATCATGTTCTTCAATGGCCAATCATCAAATGGCCCAGCCATCCTCCCCTCTCACACCTCCTTGTTCAGCTTATCTTGCACCACTCCTTTGTTTTCCTCTGCCGATTTCAAATTCTTCGACCAACGCCGCAGTCGTGGCCCATTGTAACTTAACCAAAACCCTTCCTGGAACCCCTCCAATAGCACCGTTTTTGCCCTCGCATCCCCATAATCTCTCAGGCCCTCTGACAATGGTACTATCTAAACTGGAGTATTAGCCTTTCGGCCCAGTCCCCTGTGCGCCCTTACCCCCTCTAGTACCTTGAAACTGCTGGGAGGGGCCTGAAGCGCTGGCACTCTGCTAATGCCACTGCTGGTTGCCTGTATTTTTAACCCCCCAACACTTGACCAGGGGGTGTTTCTTACCACATTGGGAACACTCGTGCCGGAACCTGCAGTATTCCCTTGCGCACAAGCCTTTGTTAAAGTCCCAGCATGCCCCATACCCAGTCTGTGCGGCTGTCGTGCTTCCCACCCCACCCCAGGTGGGCTTCCCCTGAAAGGGCCGGTATACCAAAGGTAACCCACTAGCTGTAAATATAGTCTTCCCCCCCAGCCGGCGCTCCCATGGTGTGCTGCCATAAATCAGTATCCAACTCTCCCCACGTAGCTTCTGAATCCCACGCCATCCGGGCACGGAATTCCTCATCATACTGAGCCCAAACAAAACCACTGCCTGTGATCTGCGCCTTCCTAATAACGTCCATGTATTTGAACCTAGCAACGCTGCGCTCCGGGAACTTCTCATAATAAAATCTGGCATATATTAGAAACGCTGCCGTCCAATTTTCAATTGTTAAAGGCACATTCGGACGCTTGGCAAGCTCGTACTTCTCCTCTTTGGACCCCTCCTTTGCCCTCACCTCCTTGTGCAATAGCTTCAATATCTCAACGTACTCCCCTTTCCAGATCCGTTCCTTGGTTGTTAACATCAAATGGGCCCCCAAAGGCTTTGTCACACACATGTAAGGAAGCTTTTTAATCTTTAACTCTTTGCTGGGCAAGGGTTCTTTACCTGTTTCACCCACCTCAGTATTCACCCCACTCTCCACTTTTTTAGCGCCCAACGCTCCCTCACCTTCCACTGTGCCCACACCTTGATCTTTCACATAACGCCCCTTGTAGAGCTTCCCTGCGCCCGTCCCCCCTACTTCTCCCCCTCCCCCCCCCGGTCCCCACAGACACCATCTTTGGTTTGGCCCGTGGTTCACAAGTCTCACCTGGCTCTAACAAGGGGGCCCGGCCGGGCACTGACCGCCATGACACTTGCTCCGAGTTGTCCACTATCCGAGGAGCCCTCACCGAGGGGCCGAGCTCTCTTCAGGGACCGAACGCCACAGCCCTCCTGGGCTGCACCACCTCTGGTGTCTGTAAAAAACTACGAGAAACATGAGAAGGCCCCGCCCCCATCCTCGTCCTCACCCAATTCCCCTTCCTCAGGGCTGTCCTCATCATAGTCCATCACCAAGGGCTCCTCCATCTGTGAAGGGCCCGACACCGCCAACCTACCACGGGCCTTACCGCACCCAACCTGACAGATACCGACCCTAACGGCCCTGTTCTGCACACCTAGCGGTGGAGCCGACTGTACTCGCCGATACTCCCCCAAACGTTGACCACACCTGGAAGCATCATCCTCCGTCTCCGCTGTCCGTCGTGACTGACTTATAGTTGGGGCCAGCGAGGTCGCGCTTGACCTTCGTATGCTGGCCATGCTGGGCTCCCCCGATGGTTCGGAATGTGCAGCGCTAGGCTCCACCCTCCCTTCACCTCGGCGCCACTGGACCGCACTCCGCCCTACCGAGTCTGCCTCACCATAACACTCTCTGCCCTTTGGAGAAACAGGTCAGACTGATGTGGAGAAGTGTGGCTCACGGTGTAGAGCAGGCAGACCCGGAAGCTGAGGTCAGACCCGGGACGAGGGTTCAATTCCCGACGCGGCAGGGTCTTGAGCTCAAATGTCCACGGACTCGATAATTCTCGCTTCGGTGCCTGCTCTAATCGTGGGTTCTCACTCTGCAACTCTGGGCATTAAGCTTGCTTAATCTCCACAACGGCCCCCCTGCGGCGGGATGCCTGGCTTTCACCTTGGGGATGCCCTGTAGGGGCTATCTCACAGGGAAAAGCCAGGACGGGTTCCCAAGGCAAGCGCCGGGAAACCTCCGGGTAGCTGTGCGCTCAATAAAATGTAATAATAATAATAATAATAATGTGCTGGGTCCCTCACTACCAACAACCTCCCAGTGCCCTCGCCTACCCGAAGCACCCTCCCCCAACCCTACCTCTCTACCCTGCCCTGTCTGCCCCCTTACCTTACAACTCCCTCCCATCGCCACCGGGCGAGGTGGGGGGGGGGGGGGTAATCCCCCCTCCCAGTCACTACTCCAATCCAGCATTGCTTGCACCATCGCCCCTGCCGGCCCTAAATCTTGCCCCCCACTCCCTCTGCCCTTCGCTCCCAGAAAATCTCCTGCTACCCCACCTCTAACCCCACACCCCCAACTGAATCTGCCAACCCCCCCTACTCACCCCCCACCGAGGTACACCCGAAATTGCCCTGCCCAATCACACCCCAGGATCCCGAACCACCTCAGACCAAGATGGGAAAATATCCAAACCCTCCCATGATCTCACCTCCCCCTCAAGCGCCCCCTCCCCCACCCCCCCTGCTTCCACTACTCCCGCCCCCCTAGCGCTCCCAGCAAAAGTCTCCTCGGCCCACCATCCAGTGGGGGGCTGTCTGTAAGCCTGACTCCTGTTCCATCGACTGTGGCTGGTAACTGCCCCATCCACCCACCTGTGCCCATTCTCCTTCCTCCATTGAATCGCCAGCTATTGATGCCCCTTCACCCTGTTCCAGATAAGGGGGTGAAAAAAGGAGGGGGCTCGAGGGAATGATCTCTCCCCTTCCCCTTGTTTTCACATTATCATGTCCAGCCCCCCCAGCACTTGCCCTACCCGAAATAGCCTGGCCATAGATGACGCCCCCGGCACCCTCCCCCACCTGTCCCCATTCAGCCTCTTGTCCCACTGTGTCCCCTTGGGGCACAGTGGGGCCCTGTTGCTCCCCAGCGCGCTCTCCGTACTTCCTTCCCCCGGTGAGGGTGACCGATGACGAGCTCACGCCCCCCAGCCCCTCCCCTCCCATTCCTGAACCCTCCCGCAAAACGACCGACAGCGAGGCAGAGCGTTTCTTGCTGCCCCGCCCACCCCCACGCTTCCCCCTTTGCGCGGGGACCGACACTCGCCTGCCACGATCCGCTGGAGCATTAGCAGCTCCGGCGTTTCCACCAACAGCCCGCCTGCTCCCAAAGAACTCTCGATCTATCGCGCTCCCAGCGCTGGGCCCAGGCGTCCCAATGGGATGCATTTCCACACACAGGCCGCCTTTTTAAAGCGCGGGCGGCCCCGATCACTCACCGCTTCTGTCCGGGGACGCTTCGGGGACAGGCAGGCGGCCACGACCACCGCCACTCCAGCTGAGGCCTGGCGCGCGGGGCGCAACGGCTCTGCAACATCGCCCAGCACCAGGTCCATCCTCCCCGCCTCACTAAGAAGCTGGATGGCTTTTAATACCCGGTAATCTTCCGCCGCCATGACGATCTCGAAAATTCACCGCCTCTAAATAACCAATTACCACAAAAATTCAAGCTACCTACAAACTCCCAGCCACCAGGTAGCCAAACCTAAAATGGTGGCTGGGAGAAGGAGCCCAAAGCATTTATGCTTGGGCTCCTTTTGGGCTATATTTTACAAGCCCAAATCAAAACCCGCCTTGCTGCTGCATAACCCTCCCCCCTGCCCCTCCCAAACTGCCCAGGGGGGGACCGCCCTGCGGTCGGCTGCCCCCCCAAGTCCCCCTTCTCTTACCTCAGATGGTTTCTTTGTCAAAGAGGAGCCTGTTATGTATAGCGAACCAACAATTTGTTTCCCGAGGGCCATGAGGGTGCAGGCTGCAGTTCTGCCAACAAGACTTCGACCCAATACATACTGGTTGAACACCCACTGCAGGGATGTGTGCAGTGTACCTTTCACATTGCAGTTTTCAATATTGACCAGGGAGACTCTAACTTTCATCCTTCTGAAATTGATAAAATGAGTACCATTTAGTGTGTGAATAATACCATTTATAAACATAAAAAAGTTAAGTATGAGGAAACCCTTCGGGGATTTCGTCAAATAGTGCCCTAGCCCGTCCTGTCCATTCCGTGCCCCACTCAGTGCTACGCAAACAAATGATGGATAGAATGCTGAATAAATCATACATTCACCCCAGTCAAAAGATCTGGGTTAAATCCATTGTTCTTTTGCTCACTATGCCACCCCAGTTTAGGCCAAGCAAATCAGTCTTGACCCTTTGCCTCATGGGAACAGTCCAGACCCAACTGCCAAGCCAGGTCCTCCCTGGACCGGAAACAAGCATCCTGGGACCGGTTTCTGGGTATTACCCTTCATCAGCCAGGCTAGCTTGAAACCAGTGGCACAGTGAGCAAGGCACCCACGTCTGGGCATACCCATCCCAATTAGGGTGAAAAGTGTTACACAAACAAATGATGAATAGAATGCTGAATAAATCATACATTCACCCCAGTCAAGAGATCTGGGTTAAATCCATTGTTCTTTTGCTCACCATGACGCCCCAGTTTAGACCCAGCCATATGCAAATCAGTCTTGACCCTGTGCCTCATGGGAACAGTCCAGACCCAACTGCCAAGCCAGGTCTTCCCTGGACCGGAAACTAGCATCCTGGGACTGGTTTCTGGGTATTACCCTTCATCCCTCAGGGCATCACACTCTGCATCAACCCACTACCCGAAGCACCCCTACGGTCCAGCAGTGTCCATGGGCAGTTTTGTCTGTGCAGCCCTCAACCAACTACACCTCGAAGCAAGCCTTCTGCCTCTATGGGGTTCCATTGGAAGGGGGACGTACATCTAACATGGGGATGCAACAGAATACCAGCGTTGGCTTGCTAGTGACCTTCCAGGGCAGCTCAACTTGTCCAGATTTTCAAGAGGCATTTCAGCCTACTGACTGGCTACAATGCAACAATTAGCTTGTGTGAACGTAGGATCCAGTCTGATGTGCTGGGTATACAATTATACTGTATATTAAAACGTGTATAATAAAAAATATATATATCATATAGTGCGAACATGACCCAAGGGCAGAAGAGTGTTTCATATTAGAATTACGTTATGTTGCACGTTTTTAGAAACGGGGAGATTAAGAGATTTTTCCAGAATCACAGGATGTTGAGCCAATGCGGGCCTCGAGCCTGCTTCCTAAATTTTAACATCAACAGCTCTTGCCTTTAGGCCACATTTTCTCCTCACCTGTCTGGGTGCTCTCCCTTTTATGTAAGATTATCTTATGTGAACTGTGGGATCTTCACTGAAGAAGCTGTAGCATTTTCGCTTGTGTGAAGACATCTTGAAACTGGTTCAGGCAACCTAATAAGGAAAAGTGTAAACATTAAGTTTTAGTAAAGTTTCTCAAAGGTAACGTCTTGAATTAATAGATCCTCCTGGGCGCTTAAAAGTGCAGTGCAGTTTTCTCTGTCTTAGGCTGAGAAGCCTGTATACCTTCATTATTTCTAATGTATTATTATTAAACATGTTGCATTAGTAAAAGGCTGCTGTGTGGTTGTACCACTACAATTTGGGAAGCACACTATCGCTCTACCTTTATTTTGTGGGCCCATGACTCTTGATGTACACTGACTTCAAAATAGCATCGGAAATAAAAAAATAAAATAAACAGATTACTACAATAGGTTGTGGTAATCAGAAAAATAAAAGTATGGAATCCGAACCTTTGATAGGAGAAATAGTGACATAGAACCTCTGCATGTCTAATGTTAAATGTTTAATTGGCTATTTAAAAAAGCTGCTTTTATATAAATTGTGTACAGGTGTATGCATGCCACTGTAGCTAAGGTTAATATTTCATTACTTAGGAATTCCCATTTTTGGTCCCTTCATATATTTGCTTAATCTATTTTCACCATACATGAGGGAAATGGTCTGCAGAATTCATACCTTCAGTGTACCAAATTTGATGCAGATTGGTCAGTGACTTTCAGAGCTATAATGGGAGGAATTGGAGGTGTTTACAAAAGTATACCAGTCATACCCCACCTAAATGACTGGCTCTTGAAGGCGGACTCGCTACAGTCAGTTGTGAACCACCTCCAGAAAACGCCCTTTCATGTCTCCAGAGGATAGCGACCCGCCTGACATTGTTAGAGTTCAACGTGCCGAAGTCACACCTGACTCCTTCGCAGGGACTACCTTTCAGTGCCTTATGTAGGAGAGTAGGGTCTGCTTCCTATGGTTACCCCCACGTTTTGCTGTGTTTCACTGGTTTTTCGACTTTAATCTAGCTGTGGCCCTGCTAATCAGGACCACAACCTAGCTGTTCTCTCTCTAAATTGATGCCATGTACTTTAGGTACATACCAGATTGGCTACTTTGTCACCTTTGTGAGTCCCTGTATATGGTACCTTAGGTACTCAGTGCATAGGTACCCCAGAGGCCTACCAGGGGCAGAAGCATGTATTGTGCCACCCCTGGTTAGCCTTCCAAACTGACACCACAGGTCTGCACTTGCAGCCTGGGTAAGGTGGTGTAAGCACCCCTTATTTAGATATAGTATACCTATATCTACCTTTACATATAGACACATAGTAACCTATAAGTCACTCCTATGGCAGGCCTTGACAACCCTGAAGGCAGAGTGCTTGGTTTTGTGTGAGGGGGTGCCCTAGCATGAACTGAGCCCCTCTGCAGCTTTCGGAAATATCTCCTTATAGCTTTTCTATGATATAAACACTTTGGAATACTACCACCCCCACCCCACCAGTTCTGGTGGTGGGGGTAGCAATCCACCCTTCTAGAGGGAGAAGACATGTACACACTGGTATACCCAGTTAAAGTTTAACAGAGCCCCAGCATCACAAAATGGAAGCTGCTGCCACAGACACGAGTCTGCCCTCCTGCTGCTTGACGAAACTCTGGCAGGGAAGACCTGGACAATAGGTTTCCTGTCCAGGGAGGTGCTGGCACCTCCCCAGACAGGCTTTAGTGTATTGGGGCAGGGTGGGTTGCATTCAGTGAATGCTTTTCAGACACTGCCTGGGGCACACAAGGTGCTCCATGTATTTCCCAGTTCAAACTGGTTGCTGGGGCACTCAGCCCCAGCTCTGGCGCGAAACTGGACAAAGGGGAAGGGGTGTAACCACCCCCTCCCCAGGTCCACCCATAGGTGGAACCCTAGAGTTAGTCCAACCCCTAAACTTACTATAAGAATAGGAACCCAGTCCCTAGGACTTTAGATTACACTAGACGAAACTCTGCAACATATATCTTGGACCTTCGACATTCCATATCGACTGGAAGACGGAAGAAATCTCCCTTGTGGTCAAGGAGTGACCACCATGCACAAACAGGCACCAACAGCATCTTTACCGGTCTGCATTTTCGAGGCTCTCGCCGGATCCCGAAGAATCTGCGACACAGGACACGGACTTCCAGACATCTCTGGAGCTGACCCGAGATCCCAGCAAAGCTGAGACCCGTAGCTGACACGAGAGACGTGGGACCGGAACTGCTGGACATCCTTCATTTTTGCAACTGCACCTACTTCCCGAGGTATCCCGAAGTTGTGCATTGGGGTATTTGAAGCCCCTGCCCCGAGCACCTTTTGCACCGAAGTACAGAGGTCCGCACTCCACAAGTGACCCGTGAGTCCCCTTTCTTCACCTCAGCTCGAGGCTCCTTCGCGGTTCCTAGTCCGTTGGCTAGTGAGCCCCCACGAAGGCCAATCCTTTGTTTCTTGAGCATTCCTGTTTGCTCCAGACGTGCTCGGACTCCTCTCCAAAGGAGGAGTCCCCCAGACCTTGCTGGTCTGAACCGAAGCCAATCTTGTCATCTTGCTTGAGTTGCTGTTGCCAAGGCTTGTTGGGTCCAATCCGGATTCCGACGCTGCAGCACTCGACATCCTTCACGGGACAGCTCGAATCCAGCTCCTGGTCATTGTTGACACCTCCTGGTCCTCGTGGCTGAAGAGTCCAGCTTCACCTCTTGCACCTGAAAACACCCAACATTGGTTGGCGTCTTCCTGTCGCCATCCTGGTCACTGGCTAGTGACCCAAACTCTGTCCCCTCTGCTTTCAGGTTCTTCACATCCCCGATCCACCCTGACACTTTTCCTCTGGTCGCCTGCAGCATTTCTTCGCCGCTCTCCATTGGAATTGACGACGAAACCGGACGCCAAAAGACACCTATGCACCCGGCTTCCCTGGGTGAGGTAACACGAGTACTCCAGTGGGTCTTGACTCTCGAAGTGTCCTAGTCTAAAGGGGTTCCATCGTAGTTCACCTCTAAGTGCCTTTAATCTTTAAAATTGTAACTTGTTCGTTCTCCATAGAAAGTCAATGGTGATCCACGGCTGTGTTTAGACACTGCACGCGTCCCCCGTGGGCCTCCTGCAACCCTACCTTGGGTGGTTCCTGGTAGCCCCAGCGGTTCTACAGGCCCTAGGCCTGCTTTTTTAACCCTCACGTGGTTCTTATACCACTAGTTTAGTATATGGTTTGTGAGGCCCCTAGGACAAAACGTATACTGTGCAACTTATCGTAAGCTAAGTTCCTTGTATTGTACGTTTACTTCTGACCACATAAAGAGTCCAGAGGGGTTGTGTTTAGATTAAATACATATATATTTGATATATGTGGTGTGCTTTCTCTGGATCTCGGGTCAGCTCCAGAGATGTGACTTCGTCAGAAACGGTCGCTCCCCCAGCTCCCTGCCTCCAGTAACTGGTATTGTAGCGCTATCTCTGAATTTGATTATCTGGTGCTAATATTATATTATTAATTGCGCTCGCACTGCATTGTTTGGTCTCGTGCTAATATCGCATTGGTGATTGCGCTCGCACCACATTGAGTGTCTTGAGCTGATCTTACCGCATTGCCTAATTTAGCGTTACGCGATTTTCTGCACAGCCCACATCGTGCCAATCAAAGTGTGCTGCTGCATACTGTAGCGCCTGTGCTTATCTGTGCCTGCGCCTCTGCCCACCCCAATCTCGTCCTGTTTAGTTTGTTTTGCTGCCATCTTGTTTGTTTGTGCCTTCCAGCCCGCGCCTCCACCCAGCTCCCGCCTCCCAGCTGACCCTCCCTCGCCCCGCCCCTCCACTATCCACATATGTCAGATGTATTTACGCGCAGCGTTCACGCGCAGCGGACGCGCCCCATGCGCGCCGAAGGTGCGCCAAAGGTAAGCCCGTCTACGCCCGTCCGCGCCTGGACCGCGCCCAGCGCCAGACCCCCTGGCCCTCGCAAACTGCACTCCCCCCGCATAACGTATGGCGCCGCCACCCTCCTAGCCCTTAACCCCGAACGCACACCACAATGCTGCGAAGCTGCCCCAGGATGTACCCACGGTCCCTTCGCTTGCCACTCCTGCAAGTTCGCCTGCATCAAGACCCACACCAATCCCACTCACTCCAAACACAGCTCCGACTCTAACCAACTGCAGTGCATCCTGCTGAACACCCGCTCGGTCCACAGACACGCCACTGAACTCTGGGACCGACTCGACACTGCTTCACCGGACATCGCCTTCCTTACAGAAACCTGGATGAACGCCTCATCAGCCCCCGACATCGCCATAGCCATCCCGGACGCCTACAAGATCATCCGAAAAGACCGCACCAACCAAACAGGAGGAGGCATCGCCATCGTTCACAAGAACACCATCAAAATCACGACCAGCTTCGACGATAACCTTGCAACCGCCGAACACCTCCACTTCCGGATCCACACCAACCCCAGGACCACACTTAGAGGCACCCTCATCTACAGACCACCAGGAACCCGTAAACAATTTTGCGAAGACATCACTGACTTCATCAGCCCACATGCCCTCACCTCCGAGAACTACATTTTACTGGGAGACCTCAACTTCCACCTGGAAAAGAAAAACGACAGCAATACCACCACCCTTCTGGACAACCTGGCCAATCTCGGACTCAAACAACTTGTTGACACCCCCACCCATGTAGCCGGACATACGCTTGACCCAATCTTCACCTCCAGCAAGCACATCTCCTTCGATCACATCACAGCCCTCCATTGGACGGACCACAGCTGTGTTCACTTCAGCTACAAAACTACCTCGACCAAAAACCCCCCACAACCTATTCCGCGAAGAAACTGGAACAAAATCACCACCGACCAACTCCTCACATCGCTCAACCAAAACCCTCCCGCCCTCTCATCGGACCCAAACCAAGCTGCCACCATACTCAAACAATGGATCACTCACAGCGTTGACGAGTTAGCACCCTTGAAAAACCACCAAACCAAACAGGGTAGCAAAAATGCCCTCTGGTTCAACGAAGACCTTAAGAAATCCAAGAAACTATGCCGTACTCTCGAGAAAACATGGAGAAAAAAACCAACCACTGACAACCTGACCACCTTCAAGACAGCCACCCGCAAACACCACCAATTGATCCGATCCACCAAAAAATCAGCATTCAAGGATCGACTCGACAACAACGCCCACAACAGCAAGGAACTATTCAACATCGTCAAAGAATTTACCAACCCCACCGCAGCCTCAAACGACATTACTCCCTCCCAAGACCTCTGCAATTCGCTATCCTCTTTCTTCTACAACAAAATTGCCGACATACATAACAGGTTTGAGAACATTTTCAAAGAACAGTCCACTCCACCCACCTCCGAACCTAAACTGCCCTCTAACAACCTTAGCGCCTGGAACCCAATCACCACTGAAGACACCATCGGCCTAATGAATTCCATCCATTCAGGTTCACCAACCGACCCCTGTCCCCACCACATCTTCAACAAAGCAGACTCCATCATCGCACCCCATCTCCGCAATGTCATCAACTGCTCCTTCAACTCCGCTACCTTCCCAGAAAGCTGGAAACACACCGAACTCAGCGCCCTCCTGAAGAAACCCACAGCAGACCCTTCTGAACTCAAGAACTACTGCCCCATCTCCCTCCTCCCATTCCCTGCCAAAGTCATTGAGAAAGCCGTCAATAGCCAGCTCGCCGCCTTCCTTGAATCCAACAACTCCCTCGACACTTCACAGTCCGGATTTCGAGCCAAACACAGCACCGAAACCGCCCTCATCGCAGCGACAGACGACATCCGAACGCTACTGGACAACGGAGAAACAGTTGCCCTCATCCTACTCGACCTCTCCGCCGCCTTCGACACAGTCTACCATAGCACCCTCATACAACGCCTCAGCAACATCGGCATACAAGGAAAAGCCTTGGACTGGATCATCTCGTTCCTCGCCGGGAGAACCCAGAGAGTCCGACTCCCCCCATTCAAATCAGAGAGTACCGAAGTCATCTGCGGAGTACCACAAGGATCATCACTTAGTCCCACCCTCTTCAATGTTTACATGAGCCCCCTCGCATCCATCGCGCGACAACACAACCTCAACATCATCTCCTACGCTGACGACACACAACTGATCCTTTCCCTCACCAAAGACCCTAACACTGCCAAAACCAATCTTCACGAAGGTATGAAAGAAGTTGCCGAATGGATGAAAAACAGCCGCCTAAAACTTAACTCAGACAAAACAAAAGTCCTCATCCTAGGATCATCCCCCTCTCCCTGGGACGACTCATGGTGGCCATCGGCCCTGGGCACAGCACCCATACCCACAGACCACGCACGCAACCTAGGCTTCATCCTAGACTCCTCCCTCTCGATGACCAGACAAGTCAACGCCGTCTCATCCTCCTGTTTCAACGTACTTCGTATGCTCAAAAAAATCTTCCGTTTGATACCCACCGAAACAAGAAAGACTGTTACCCACGCACTGGTCACCAGCCGACTGGACTATGGAAACACCCTCTACGCCGGAACCACAGCCAAACTACAGAAAAAACTCCAACGCATCCAAAACGCATCAGCCAGACTCATATTGGACATCCCTCGCCAAGCTCACATTACCGCTCACCTGAAAGACCTCCACTGGCTTCCCGTTAACAAGAGAATAACGTTCCGCCTCCTCACCCACGCTCACAAGGCTCTCTACAAACTAGGACCAGAATGCCTCAACACACGACTGTCCTTCTACACACCCACCCGCCAACTAAGATCCTCCAATCAAGCCCTCGCCGCAGTTCCGCGCATCCACAGATCCACCATGGGAGGAAGATCCTTTTCCTACCTGGCGGCCAAGACCTGGAATTCTCTCCCCTCTCACCTCCGCCTCACACAGAACCACATTCCCTTCAGAAAGGAACTTAAAACCTGGTTATTCGATAAATAATGCACCCCTCCCCCAAGCGCCTTGAGACCCTCTGGGTGAGTAGTGCGCTATACAAATTCCAGAACTTGAACTTGAACTTTCATTTGATCATTCAAGAGATTATAACTGGTAAAACAACTTGCTTAACTCGCCTCTAAGTCTTAGCCTGAAGGCTGCTCTCCACAGCTACCACTAGGATAGCTTTCTATAAAGGTTGACTTTAAACCTACCATCAATAAGGGTCATTTGGACTGGTGCAAGGTGCCCACTAGAATAGTGGACATCATATGCCAGGCCAACTTCTCACATCTTCGGACCAGGAAAGTGTGGTACCTGGAACCTCCGGGCATGTGCATTTGTTCTCTGATGAGTGCCTATTGATTTTCTGTAGTTGCAGCAGGGCATAGTCATGCAACCTGGCATGCACGTCGCCATGCTTTCAGATTGAGCAGTGGCAGATGACCGCATTTCATCTTCTGAAGTTTTGGATGTCATTCTTGCGCTAGGCATGCTTCAGAAAAGTCTATTAATGCTCGATGTTGGGACAAGTTTGTGACTTGGTGTGGTACCCTGAATAAGGACACATTACAGGCCAAACAATCAATGTATTTCTGTTTGTTTTATAATTTGGCCCTGTAAGGGCTTGCAGTGAGCACTGCTAAAGGTTATTAGTTAGCTCTTTTGGCATCATTTTTTATTTACTGGACCAATTCTCCTTTTTTAACCCCTCCCATGCTCATGACGAGCTGAGCTCGTCATGAGCCACGGTGCTCCGGTGCTCATGACAAGTTGAGCTTGTCATGGCCCGTGGAACACTTGCACGCTGGGCTAATTCCCCTGCTGTGCTGAGCATTCCATTAAACGGGCGTGGTCGTGACGAGCTCAGCTCGTCATGAGCACCGGAGCACCGTGGCTCATGACGAGCTGAGCTCGTCATGAGCATTGGGGTGCTGTGTGCGCCCCCCGCGCCCCAGTAGAGCAAGGGAATAGCCCCAGCAGCCAAGGGGTTAAATCCCTGATTGTAATGTGATTTCTCAAAGGCTTACGGGCACATGCATCAAGCGATTTTGGAATCGCAAACGGTGCGAATCGCAAAATTCGGCCGTTTGCGATTTCAAAAACACTTTTTGGGATGCATCATTAATTTTACATTTATCGCAATTTAAGAAATCGCAACTTTTTGCGATTTCTCAAATTGCGATCGCATTTAAGAAATCGCAAATTTTGCGATTTCTTAAATGCTATGCATGATTTATTTTATTTAGCGAATTCGCAATTTTGAAGGGAAAAATTACCATGAAGTACACCTTCATGGTAATTTGGGAAAAGTTTCAAAAATGCAAATAAATGCATTTTTGAAACTTACATTTTACACACACACATGCCCTTGTGACATGTGTGTGAGTAAAATGTACTTCGTGACATTTCAGGGGTGCAGGGGGGGGTCCTTTGGACCCCTGAACCCGTGAAATGTCACGTAATGCCCCCTGAAATGTCACGTAATGCCCAGAGTTGCCTAGTGTGATCCCTGGTTAGAGTAGGCACCGAGGCGAGAATTATCGAGTCCGCTGACCCTGGTTCACGACCCTGCCACGTCGGGGATTGAACCCTGGTCCCGGGTCGTCCTCTGCTTCCGGGTCTGCCGCCTCTAACCAGTGAGCCACACCACTCCACTGGGTGGCACTTATATGCTGCTCCAGCCGTCACTTCAGGCTGGAACAGGGTTAACGTGGAATGGCACAATCCGGCCTACCGGTACACTGGTACTATGCTGAAAAATCTTCTGGATCAGGTCAGGCGCAGTGGGATATTCTAAAGATGAGGAAACAGGGGTTATATAAAAGTATCCACATAAGAGAGAGATGTCATATTTTTCCTCACGTTAGAGGATTATGTTTTACTATGCTGCGTCATCTTTTACTCTTTGGAAGTAGGAATGAATTTGGGGTAGTGAGTTACAATTTTTTGGGTAGTCTCTCATTTTATGGCGTTGTCACTTATTTTTTTAGGATCATCCCTTAGTTTATCTAACTGTCCTTCAGTTTGTATAATTGCCCGTACTTTGTACAACTGATGTAATATAGGATTAGCTTTCAGTTTGTAGGATTGCCCCTCGTTTTGTAAGATTGGCCATCAGTTTGCAGGATTAGGCCCTTGTTTTGCAGGATGGGACCTAGGTTTGTAATCGTTCCCCAGTTTCTCAGTCTGTAGGATCGTTCGTCAGTTTGTAAGATGGTTTCTCAGTGTTTAGGATGCTTCCTTACATTATAGCAAACATCATACGGGTGTGGGGAGGTCCATCAGTTTGTTAAATAGAACCCTAGTTTATAGGATGATGCCTCCATTTGAAGGATAGCTCTTCCTAGTTTGTGAGACGGCATTTAAGGGTCCAATTCAAAAAGATCCTCCGCACTCGCAGTAGAAGCCCTACAGATGTGGCGTGGAGGGGCCACACTCGAGGCGAGGGCCCCGCAATGGGTACAGAGACCCCACCTCGGTTGCCCGCCCTCTGCCACAAGTATGTAGGCCATTTGTGAATCAGACTCTTAGTGTTTAGTTTGGTTCTTGAGTTCGTAGGTTGAATCCTCAGTTTGTAGGATGTACCTCATATTGTGGAATTGTGATTCTGTTTCGGATGATCAGGACTCCAGTAGGGAAGTTCATGACTCAGTTCAAAATCTGCACCAAGT
This sequence comes from Lissotriton vulgaris, assembly GCF_964263255.1. NCBI lineage: Eukaryota > Metazoa > Chordata > Amphibia > Caudata > Salamandridae > Lissotriton > Lissotriton vulgaris. The sequence goes on from NC_141697.1 coordinate 264,340,937, forward strand.
AATTTAAAACAGAATAACCTGCCTTACCCAAGGGCTATCAAAATTGAATGTAAAAGACCAACAACGTAATTGAAGGATCATTAACTGTGCTGATGATACAGATATATGTCATATCCACAATGAGTACATACATAATGCAATAGACTTTGTTGTGAGATTGACCATTGCTTTGTGTTTCTAGATCATTGCGAGATGGTGGCATGGAGTTTGGAATCTCTTCTTCCTATTCAGAGATCAAATTGCATGCAGCACTTTATGAACGGAAACTCCTATCCCTTGAAGTGCGCAAGCGTCGTCGGCGTCATGGAAAGCCTAGACCAGGACTGGTGCAACGCAGAGGTATAGAAAGGCCTCTCAGTGGCAATTTATTCCATAGGAAACGTTTTTTATTTGTTTATTTTATTGTTTATTATTAGCAGCCCCTCCCTGGAACAGAAAGGTTGTAGCACCAGTTCAAATGGATTATTGTTCTTGAACCTGTTGTGCTGCTGTTACTTCCCAAAGGACCTTTCTCTATGAGTGCAACTGGGAAACTACTAATTGTGCTTTTTGCTGACATATTCGAATACCCATCCACCATTTTATTCGTTCTTGTATGCTCACAAGCAGTCTCGTACTCTGAATACTTTCTAATATTAAAACATAGTTTAATAGGGTGTCTTGGGGAACTGAGGGTGGTTTGTGTACACCTTAAATAAAGACCCATGAAGGTGTAACGACCGGATTTTCGGACCAGATAGGATCAGCTCACCAAGACACCACCAACCCAGCCGAAACGCAATCACCTCCCTCCTCAGGACCCATCTATCCAGGCACCTGGGAACCTACTTGAGGATGGGGAATTAGCAATATACAAGCTCATATCATCAGAAACACCACTAAATCTATAGGGATTACTAGGAATACTCACTGATTACTAAGGACGTCCATGCCCTACACCACACTCATACCTTATAGTCTCGCGGCAACTCAGACCCAGACTAATCTACCCTGGGGCAGTTCTGATTACTTACCATTACACACTGACCGCAACCAGTGCTCTCATTAAACAAGCCACAATCTTGTGGGTATAAACACCAGTGTCCCCCCTGGTGCTCTCTATATTTCATACATACACAAGCCACAATCCTGTGGGTATACACACTGACCACAATCAGTGCTCTCACTAATGCCACTCTCTCTAGCAGCAATCTCATTACACACCAGTGTCCTCCCTGGTGCTCTCATTAACGCCACTTTCCCTAGAGGCGATCTCATTACACACCAGTGTCCCCCCTGGTGCTCTCATTAACGCCGCCTTACAACGACGATCACTTTCCTATGAATACCTTTAGCTCTTATTGGGAAATCTCTCATTATCCACTAGAGATACAATACTACAATATTATGAATAAAGGCCGAATTAGATGGTGTACAACTTATTGTCTAGCTCAAGGGCTCCTCTCTCCCTAATTACTCAGTTATCACTTACCTGATCGGGGGTCGCTTCCGTTCGTGCAATGACACCTGACTAGAAGAAAAGGTTACCTTTACTGTATAAGAATAAGTCATACACTGGTTCACTAAGAACTGGGGTATCTTTATTAACAATAACAATATAATACTGCACTATAACACATAGCCTGAAGAGTAAAAGGAGAATAGACACAAACACAGATCTGCGAGGTCTCTGTAAAGCTTTGTTACTATAATACATCCACATGTAATTGACTGTAAATAGCTAAAGAGGGAATGGATTATACTGCACACCGCTGAAAGAAAGAGGATTAGCAATACAGTAAGGACAAGGTTAATGTTTAAATGTAAAGCAAACTATATTACAGGAAAGGTATCACCTTATTAGTATGAAGTCTTGCTCTAGCTGTCATCTGGGTTCCTCTCTCGTCTGTGCCTTAGCTCGTCTCAGATCCTCCCCTGCACTCTTGGACACGCATCTGCGCTGATCACTCTGCACTGGATTCCTCTCCCCCACAAACTCTCTCCACCTTCCAGCTTCAGCCTAATAGTTTCTGCCGCTCTGATAACCGTTCGCTCCACTAGCTTCTTCACTCTGTCTGATTATCTCAGCTCCAATGTCCAATTCACTCCAGCTGCTCCCACAGACTAATCCACGATATGACTTCAGTCTCTTCCAAAAGGCATCACTTCAGACTCCAGCTGATCACAACTCCTTCTGATAAGTAACTGCTTCTGACTGCTTCCTTCAGTTCCAAACATCATCTCACTTCTCTCTGTTCAAAACACCATCTGCTCACAACTGCTTCTGACTTCTCTCTCTGGTTCCAACTCACTGACTGTCTGCCTGTCTTCTCTCTGTTCCAAGCATCGACTGTCTCTTCTTCTCTCCCTGGCTCCAACTCTTTCACTCCCAAACTGCCAAACTGACTTCTCTCTGTTCCAAGCATCGACTGTCTTCTTCTCTCCTCTGCTCCAACTCAACTGACTGACTCCGCCTCTGCACTTCACTAATATGGAATGCTCTCTCCTCATGGAAAGTTCCAGCCATCAGCCTGCCGCCCTTCAGATCTCTGCACCACTCCACGTCAAGGACACACACCCAGCCGGCCGGCCTTTTGTGGTGTCTTCGACACAAAGAATAATACAGCCTACCGATAAGGGCTGGCCCAGACCGGTTCTCTCCAAGTGAACAACACCTCATAACTAAAACATCACCTTTACCCTGCAAGCATCTCAGTCTGCAGGGACAGAAAGCAAAATGGAGTCTCTCTAGTTCTGGGCCTTTTAGGCCTGAGAAGGATAAAATAACACTTAGCTCTGTCAGAGTACATACACAAACCATACCAATATGTAATATAAAGTCAGGACTACAGGATCCACCCTCTACTATAGGTAGGATGATGAAAGGACACATAATTATTTCAAAGCCAATAGGCAATATATGGATTAGAGTCAAGAATAAGGGATCTATCATCATATAAAGCAGCTATCCTATAGTTTATGCTTCTAGGTCTGGAAAAAGGCCAGAAAAGGACCAACACAAGCCAAGAATAAAGATCCAGGATGGTAGCAAGCTTAAAGTCACCATCACTCAGAAATAGAGCCAAAAATACGGTCACTACACAAGGAAAAGTCATGCTTTTTGCCTTGTATTGCTGCATGATGTATATGCAGGATCAGACATTGGTGTGTGACCTTACAGTAGGTTAATATTAGAAATGTGTATTGTCAATTTTTTTAATCATTTGTCTTACATACTATTCTCTTGGGATAAATATCTACACAGGCTAATACCTAAACTCGAACAAAAGATATCTTATAGTAAGACAAGTGTTACCTTTCTATAGTATTAGATGGTGCGGCCCAATGCCACATTAATGGACTTAAAAGGCATGATGCATTGTTTAGCAAGTGAGGCATATTTTTGCCTAGGTGTGAGGGCGTAGGGTCTATGGTGGTCCTTCATTTTCATGATAAGGCATTCATAATATATCGTTTGACAACATTTTAAAAACTTGTATGGGTTGAAGAGTGTTTGTGTAATGCTTTGTTACATACGAAAACATATATATTTCCGACTGTTCGTGCAAAGAGCAGACTGTCTAAACTTTGCGATGCCGCTAAGCTACAGTAATTGTGTTTTGAGTGGAATTAGAACTTTGACTCAAGCAGTTGTATGGTCCTTTTTGCCTGGATCTTAGACATACTGAACTTCTATCCCTTTTCGTAAATCTGAAAGTAAGTTTCAATTGTGTCTTGATGCAATGTCTTTTTTTTTTATAAAGGAAAAAGATAACAGTGGAATCACACTTGCCTTCATATGGCAACTGGTAACAAAACTCCCTAAAATGTAATACATTTTCAGATGGATAGAGAACATTTTTAATATACTTTGTATTTATGTACAGAAGGCTATTTCTTTTTCAGTTTAATGGATTTTAGAGACACTCTCCGCCAGCTTCTCTCAAAAGGAGAAAGTGCATATATATATATCAAAGTACTCTTAAAATGGAAATCAATAATGTTGTAATTGCACTTTACTCGAAAATAGTTAATGAAAGGTTTGAAAAGCCCCAAAATACTAAGTAGCTTTTATTCTGTTAGAGACTTCTAGCCACATATTCCTCACCTTTTATATATTCCCCAGACACGAATCCAACAATGCTTCAGCAGGACCTCTGCATGCAGGAAGGTGGCACCGTGCGGCTCTGCACTGATGCAACGCGAAATACTTGCGGAGCCTATATAAGCACCATTGTGCATGCCTGGTGTCAGTTCCTTTCTGTCCTTGCCTCTAGACACGATTCCAGAGTCTCTTCATATCTCTCAAAGATGGTACCTCGAAAATGTCTTTAATGCATAAGCTATGTCACCACAAAAACAACAGACTTTAACCCTTGTAAGGACTGTCGTAAGCAAATGTCTAGCTGAGCCGGATCAGCGCCACCCTTCTCAATCTTGCTCCCAAAGTCAGCCTTCAGCCATGCCGCATCAGAAAGAGGAGTTCTGCTCTCAATGAGCTGAGAGACCCGCCACCTGGGATACCACCGGCAGGTTCATCCTCAGAGTTAGTGGGACCTTCTGATACTGTCTTGCATCAGTCTGTTGTCCTGACCCCGCTTCTGGCGCCATGATCCATGCTGGCCCTAGACATGTCGACGCTGATACCAACTTCAACGATTTCAGAGGAGGCGGCCCGATTGTTCTGTCCGACGTCGGTACGTCCTTGACTGAAGTCATACTGAGTCACAGGGAAGACAGCACTCTCTGCTCTCCTTTTTGGGACAGATTCAGATAATGACTGTGACCCAGGTGATGAGTTTGCTCAGCCCTACCAGAATGACAATTGGTATGGTACGAGGACTTAGAGGAGGCTAGAGGCCTCTATACCTCCTCCTGGACCAGACACAGAGAAATCTGCTTCCTATTCCATGGTGATGCTTAGGGTGGTCGAAGTTCTTGACCGCTAGATACCTATCTTGGAGGTTAAGACAAATGTTTTCACTGAGGTCATTGAACCAGGGCAGACATCTTTGGAGCCCATTCTTCCTTTCAATGAGGCACCGATGGATACCTCACTGGGAGCTTAGACCAATCTGTGCTGTGACCCACAGGCCAATCGACAATTTGCTAGGGGCCATTGCTCTGCTTCAGGTGACCCGGCTTTTCGTTTGCAGTACCCCTCACCAGAAAGCCTTGTGGTGCAAGCTTCCACCAGCCACTCTAAACCCACACGTTTCCTACTTCTCCCCCTAAGCAAATTGAAACATTCAACAAAAATGTCTTCCTCTACTAGCTTAGCCCTCCGCTTTGTTAATGCCAGCTGTTTGATGGTCACTACTCGCAAGTCCTTTGGGATTTGGTGGCAAAGGCCTCCTGATATGCCTGAAGACCATAAGACTGAGCTCTGTCAGGTGAGTCAACCTGGTTCAAAATGGTTGTGATGCCACCAAGTGCATGATTCATTGTGGTTTGGACACCATTGATTCCATCGGGTAGGCCATAGGCACCAATGTTGCCATTTACTGTCATGCGTAGTTGCAATCAACTGGGTTCTCCTGCAATGTCCAGTCCTCCCTGATGGACATGCCCTTTGATGGGACTCACCTGTTTGCGGACAAACTGGATTCCGCCCTCAAGCGTTTTACGGAGAGTAGGCTACCACACGCTCTCTGGGCCTTCGTGCCCACCCACCTCACCAACAGCAACAGTTCCATTACTGCTTTGGTGGCTTTGGCTGAGAAGTTCCATCCTGCCAGCCTGTCCAGCCCCCACAGGGAACCCAACAGTTTTGCATTAGAAACCGAAGTGTCCACCTCCCCTGCAGCCAAGGTCTGTTTACCGCCTTGTATACCACCTCACCCTGCAGCCTCAACTACTAAGCCTATTTAGAATGCCCTTACAGGGACACAGCAACCCCTTGGGAGGCAGAATCCATCAATTCTTACTGGGCTGGCAGGCAATCACATAAGACAGGTGGGTCCCACAGATTGTTTGCAGGCGATATGCCTTAACCTTACTTTCTACAATGCAACTGTGACATACCAAACTCCGGAACCTTGTGGCTCACTCATCAACTCTGTATCACACCTCAATAAAGTATCTTGCAGCAGACGGCACTCAAGAATCCTGTGAGACATGACACTTTCAAAACCATTGGAGCACAATACTAAAGAATTTTGTGGTTCACCACACAAGAACACTTGTTCAAAATTGCTGCGGCACTCCACATTAAATATAGCTATGTGGCACTCCAAAGCCATGTGTCATGATAAAGAGAAAAACCTGGCCCACCCCACTCCAAAGCCCCTGGGCTCACTACACAACCCTTGCAGATCATACTGAAGAACCGCTCTGGCTAAAATCACAGCAAAATCTTCCCTCCTCCTTGGCACACCACACAGAAAATGTCCTTTGTTGGGAACCACATGCAGAACCCCTGGTCTTCTGACTGCCCTGAAGAATCCCCTGCCACCGCACTGATGAATCCATCCCATACCATGGAGGAATACTTGCTGTGCCATTTTTAAACACTCTATGCCAAACAACACCCCAAGTCGTAACTTTCTATATTAAGCTGCACTCCAGCTAAGATTTGTAAGTGAGATTTATATCTCATTCCTAGTGCCTGTGATTACATATACATTTAATAAAATTTAGATTTTATTAGTTTTAAATTGCTTGTTGAAACTTTAGACTTTCTCTGATGAATAGGTGTACCTTGGAAGCAATAGTACAGACAGTGACTTGTTTGAAGGTTGAAAAGGTTCAAACTTGTAGTTGTTGGGGAGCGACAACAGTGCCACTAGCACTGATGGTATTCGTTGTAGGTTGTAATCTTGCTCTGGTAGCTTTATCTTGCTCAGAATTCCTATAACTTTTTGCACCATGAGAACTAGTGCGTATCAGCAGCACCATCTCTCTAAGTATCCATCACTCATACCTATGATACGTAATAGACGGTGGAAGACTGCTACTTGATAAAATGCTCAGACAGAGGCGAGTGAACAACTGCCTTCTTTGGAGGCATCCAGCACCATGTTTTCTATTTTTATTAATTTAATTTCACAATATCATTACAAGTGCACACAGTGTGAATACTTCGTTAGACCATAACATTAATTCTCCAAAAGGCCCAAGCAGCTCTGCCTCGAGACAGGTCCTCAAAAATGCTTCATTCATGCTTTTCTTTTCCAGGCACCTCAAAATCCACTCTTGCACCCCGCAAAGTTGAGCTTCAGATCGAGGAAGAAGAGGACATAGGAGAAGAAGAAGATAATGACGAATCTGAGGCAACGTCTTGCATTCCCACCATCCCAAAAGAACCAGGAAGAGCAGCACAGCATACACAAGAAACAGCTTCACAAGATAATGTATCAAAGACTAAATCCCACAGTTCGCTGACAGAAAAACAGGACCAGAGTGAATGCTTTCTGAAAGAGGCTCTGCCAGTTAACTTACTGAAGATCCTACAGGAAAATGGAAATCTAAGGTCAGCATTGTGCAAAGTGGTGTGCTATGTATTCTAACACGCATCTTAAAAATCCTCCAGGCCAAATCTGGGAGGTTATATCAGTGGCGGCTCCTCTGCTGAGGCATCGCCCAACCCCCTTCAAGTAGTTTAACTAAAGGAAAAATTAAATGATAATAACTGAATTGTGATTATCGTTTTATTTGTTCCTGTTGCTTTGCAGCCGTGGTGGCAGGGCTGCTCTGCTTTCAGAGCAGGGCAGGGGAGGAGTGGTTTGCCCATTCCAAGTGCTCATGAATGCTTGGCAGGCCCTCTCGGGCTGGCCAAACATTTATGTGCACTTTGCTTGTTCTCCACACAGGCTACAGTACAGCCTGCGTGGGGAACATGCCCAGGTCCCCATTCCCTGGCCGAGCGCTGAACAACGGCACTCAGACCAATCACAACATTGCATTGCAGCGTTCCGGTTGGTCAGGGCAGCCTAAGTGCTTTCTGGTTCCTATTCCATCTGAGTCCAGACGCGGAGGAGGGACTGAAGAGCCGCAGAGACGTTAAGGTAAGTTTTATTGATTTTTTACATTTCCTCCAGCTCCCCGTCTCGCCACCCCTGATCCGTGCCGGCCGCCACTGAATTATATGGAAGTTAACTTCAAACCTCTACCCCTATAAAAGCTGGTTACTACCCAAAAACACCTTTCCATGTCACTTTTAGAAGACAACACTTCAAGGGAGAATTTGGCGCTCAAAATAATTCCAGCCCTCCCTGTCTTCCCAACGAGGAAGTTAAAGTATTGGTTGATTTGTCTTGACAAGCCATGCCGTTTCTATAAATTCCATGCTCATGTATGCTCCCCAAAGCTCTGGCATCCCAATTCTTCTTGAGGGTATATTTCTACTCTGAGCATTAAGGGGCGATTACTTTGACCATACTGTTTTGGTCTTATCTTGTTACCCTCTCGTAGTATATTGTTGGTTGACACAAGCCAGTTGCTGTTTCAAAATTCTCCTAAACAGCTTGATTCTTAAGCTCTGGTTGACATATAATCATTGGATGGTCTGTGTACCTTCCAGCCTATGGACCTGTTCAGTAAGAGAATTTTAACATTGTGTCCCTACATTTGTTCACTCTATTCTCTTCGGTTGAAAAAACAAGTAATTAGAAACACATTTAACTAGTGGACATAAACTGACATCAGACAGTAATGACTATGTCTAAACAACGTGCATGGTACAAAAATATATAATTTATTTTATTGAAAGGTTTCTTTATGGTTAAAAAGCAAACGTTTTTTTGTCTCCTCTGTACATGTGATGGTCAATCTACATATACGAAATGCTGTACAGTTTTGCTCATTTCAGTTTTTAATACATTTCATAACACTTCATTGTATGGAGACTGTGTTTGGGGTGCTAGTCAAACTAATCGTTTCAATCTAAAAACATGGCTAAAGGTAACTACGCGCGTCTCGGCTGAGGGCCTTCATCAGGAAGCCATGAAATTTCCAAATGAACCTATGCAAACAGAAGATAATAATACATATCAGTGTCAGTATATTGTCCTAATCATATGCGTGCTCAAAAAACATACCTTTAGCCATGTTTTTAGATTGAAACGATTAGGTTGACTAGCACCCCAAACACAGTCTCCATACAATGAAGTGTTATGAAATGTATTGAAAACTGAAATGAGCAAAACTGTACAGCATTTCGTATATGTAGATTGACCATCACATGTACAGAGGAGACAAAAAAAGTTTGCTTTTTAACCATAAAGAAACCTTTCAATAAAATAAAATATATATTTTTGTAGCATGCACGTTGTTTAGACATAGTCATTACTGTCTGATGTCAGTTTATGTCCACTAGTTAAATTTGTTCCTAATTACTTGTTTTTTCAACCGATTTGTGTATCCCGAATTAGGAACTCTAGTCGGGGGTACCCCCTCCTTTTTTTGCATACACTCTATTCTCTTCATCAAATCTACTTTTATTTTTCTCACGGAACCTGAGTGATTTAGGCTTAACCTAATTCTTGGTGATACATGATTGCCTTTTCTAAAAGCAACTGTCGTTTATTAGGCTGGATCTATTGCTTCAGATCACCAAATGCTCTTTCACCACTGTAGACCTTGGAATAACTTGCTGGGTGGAGTCTGTCACTCACATGTCTTCAGAATGTGGTCACAGAAGGACATGATGCAACATGTATGCAATTTTTTTGATTTAGACTCTACCATCTTTTCATCTTTTTGCTTTCCCCATTGTTGCCCATTTCATATTTGTCAAGTAGTACATCCTGTGCATTGTGAAACAAGCTGTGTCTTTGAGTGGGGCATAATGTATTATCACATGCAAATAATTCTTAAATGTTTGTCTGATGCTGGTCAGCTCCATTCACCCATGGTGGATTCATCCATACCTTCTTCTAAATCCAATAGTTTATTATATCATAGTGCTATCTCCTTGTTTGGTTGTCATGTATCTTCCATCAGTACCATTGCTATTTTACAACGATTTTATTCATCTCATCAGTTGTGTGCACTTAAAAATATAGAGTTTCGCAGGAAGTTAGGATCATTTAATTCCATCAGTCATTTTGTGCCCCTGACAAATAATTATGTACAACAGAATAATTGAACTTCCGAAGTAGCACACTAAACCCAACTTTAAAAAAAAATGTGGTGCCAGGTAGAGCCTCATGTGCTTGATAATAGCTGAATTAGGACACGATTTCCTATCCCATGCAAAGTTTTGACATAGCCTTGTCCTATTTTTAGTTGGATTTAGTTTATTAAGTATGGGGCTGATTTAATAATAATAATAATAATAATAATAATAATATGTAGTTTATAGAGCGCACGGCTACCCCCCACGGGGGGTGTTGGTCCTGGAAGTTGTACATTGTTTTTCTTCAAAAATGTTTGACTCTCAATGCCAATTGCTACTCCTTCCTTTTTTAGGTCTCGCGACCTATCAATGCGCATGCGCATTGAGCGGAGCGAGAATTCAAGTGCTCAAAATACTCGTCAAAGCAAGGGCATTTTGGTGCGGTTTTCTTTGAGTTCACGTGAATCACGTGACCAAACAAGCACGCGCATCAGCCTCCACCACATCAAAGGGCTTCGCCCAGCGTGCGCTCTGCGGCTTCTCCTCCCCTAATTAATCATGGCTGGCCGGCCGTACTTTCAGTTTCCCGGCCGCTCTTGTTTTATCTCTCCCCCACTGTATCTCTTACTCCTGTCTGTCTATCCCCGGCCCCTGTGTCTCCTCTCCACTGCTGTCCCCCCCTATCTTTTCTCCCCATGTCGCGCTCGCCTCAACTAATCGCTTTCACAAGTTTGCTTTTTTCCGCTATTAAAAAACAATCCTCCTGCTACACTTAAACATGGTGTCTCTTTCACTTTACAGCATATCACGCTAGTTCCTCTTTCTTTCAGCGACGATCCACCAACCTTCCTTCATGGGTTTGTTTTCCTGACTACTTTCACAGGATCTTGAAGTTCACGCTGCGACTTTGTCATTGAGCCGGCAAGTCGTCGCCAAAATTATGTTGTAATATGAAGCTCTGGGACTAATAAGCTTGTAATTAAAAGGCTTTATTAAGCTTCATGGTCAGGCGTGACTTCTCCTCACGCCAGCTCAGGGCAAACTGCAGACGAGTAGAACGTCAGGCTCATTTCAGTAACCACTGGAACAAAAAAACACCAACAAAGCGAACACAACAGATTGCAAAGTATGCATTAGCAGAGCACTAGTTTACAACACATATAACTAATCCCCATCTCTTCCGCCTTGTTCTATCTTAAGTTTGAATGCGATGCCAACATTGTAGCAAAAGTAAATAAATACCATTTATTTGTCAGGGGCATTTTTAAGATGCGTGTTCTGTGTGGCGCACAGATACCCCAGGTTTTTCTTGGGCACTATATGCAATTCTTTAGACTCCGCGTGCTTTGCTACCACCATTATTTGCTTGCAGTAACTTCTGTCATGTATTGGTGTTGTAGTCTTGCACGTTGTCCAAAACCCTCAGGCGCCACTCTTGTTTTGCTTTTTCGAAGAGCGCCAACACTTCCCAAAGGGTCTGTAACACTTTACATAAACACCAGTTCCATTACACTAGAAGCGCAGCCTCCACAGCAGGCTCCGGCTCTCACCTCAAGTGCACATAATATTTATTATGTCTTCGTCTGTGAGGGGGTGTCAACACCATCAGCTGTGTACAAGCTGCGCATGCTGTATACACAGGCCGTCTCCCAGCACATACGGCGGCCTCTAGCAGAGTGCACCCCACATTTTTCTGATTTGCAGCATCTGCCACATAATCCATCATCTGCCGCATAAACTGCAGATTTTAATAAAAGCGGTTGTAGCTCAAAGGCATCCAAAGTTACAAACAATTCCGTAATGCATGTTGCAGCTCAGCGAAAGACCTTTCGCAAAGGTTAACTGATCACCTTTGTGTCACTTATTGCCAAGGCCACTGGAATTATGTGGGTCGGGAGCACCGAATTATACGACAGAGTTCACTAAATTATGTGGCAAGTAAAGGAAAATTATGTGGCATGGCATTTTGTTGCATTTTTTTTTATATTACTACTCCATTATATTGCAATTCTTACTCATGGTTATACTGTCTGTGCAAAGACTTCACCTTATTAGTGCCACTTTAATAAACAAAGACGGAGAAAAGCAATCAAAAGGTGACCGGTTAACTTTTGCAAAGGGCCCACCACTGCAAACAAAGCCACGTCGCCACATTTTCAGTAACTTTGGATTCGTTTGATCACAAACACATTTTTTCTGTTAAATTCTGCAGATTATGCAACACATGATGTATTATGTGGGAAATGTGGAATGTCCATAATTATGTGAAAATAGCCGCTTAATTGCATAATTCCAGTGGCCCTTCTTATTGATATATGTGTGTTTTATACTGGTACTAATGAAATTAAACTCTTGCCCAGGCAGTGTTAACTGTCAAAATTACAAAATTATTGAGTAATGCTATCATAAAATATGACGAATTATGCCACATGATTTGCCTTTTCCTGCCACATAATGTAGTCAGCTGTGCTAAATAATTTGATCCTCACCTGCCGCATAATTCCAGAGACACTGGCTATATAAAACAACATCAAATTCCACCTACAAATAACTTCAGAGAATACCAACACGCTTGAACGTCTGGATTTATTTTGTGTGCTGCTATAAACTTCCACAAATATTAATCTTTTGTAGTATCAGTCAGTTATCTCATTTATATGGTGGCTAAAACAAAACGAGAATTTATATTGCAATAGGTCTCGCGTTTACGTAAGTTTAAGCTATTGGTATTATAAATGACCAGGCCTTTTATTTATGTTTTAAAAACCAAAACATAAATAAAATGTATTGTCATTTACAATGCAAATAGCTCAAACTTGCTCTATTTTGCCACTATTTTATCTACTTCGGACCATTGCCATTATAAATTACAATCACTTTTATTTAAGTATTAATTATTTAAAAAAATTAAAAGCCATTGTTATTTGTAATATCAATACATCTAAGTCACGTCAATACAAAACATGTGGCATTACAAATGCTAAAAGTGTCACATTTGCTAAAGTTAAAAGTATTGGCATTGTAAATCACAAAACATAAATATAACATGTCATTTACAAAACCAATAGCTCCAACTTTCCTACTGCGAGACCTATTGGCAACGCCAGTGCTTGTTTAGAATGTATCAGCTCTACAGTTCCACCTTAGATTGTTTTCTTCCATCATCAGACTCGGACGCTTAGGACACTTCTCCGGAGTCGAAGCGTTAGAAACATGCCAAAGCTTTCAATTGTGGTCATCTTTGGCATCAGCAGTCCTAGAGATGATTAAACATTATTTGCATCTGGTTTACTTTGATTTCCAAAATACATTGTCAATCCCTGATTGACTCAAAGTTTCTTTTCCAATAACACTGCACCTTCCCTCCTCTCCAGAAGATAGCACAATCGCAGATGTTTCCACATTTTTTTTTTTGTGTTGAAATTTTTTATTAAAATTTGCAAATGAAAATATGAATACAAATGCAGCAATAGATCAGAGTAATATAATGGTAAATACAAATGAGAAGAAAACTAACATAGGATATAACAAGTATGAGGGAACAGAAATAACATATATTCCATAATCCTGTATATGGTAACAATAGGAGGAATAATAAGAAGAAAAAGAGAAGAAAGAAAGAAAAGAAAAGAAAGAAAAAAGAGTACCAGAGTAACAAGAACAGATAGGTGGAGAATTGATACAAAGGAAAGGGAAAGGGCATCTGTAGATAAAGTAACAGGAAAAAGACCATGTAAAGAATAGAGTTAAGCAGAAACAATATTTGTAGAAGAAGAAGGAGTAGAAGCAGAGTCATCATCAACGGTGGTTTCTAGGCAAGGGGATCAAATTTGGAGAAAAATGGAAGCCTGATCTTGTAAATTATAAATTGTGCGTTCATGTACAGCTGTTTGCATCATTGCCACCAACCACTCTTCCTGAGAAGGAGTCGAGGGGGATTTCCAGTGACGCAGTATACAAATTTTGGCCGTAGCCAAAGCAGTATGAAGAAGACAAATGAGCGGTTTAGAAAGTTTCGGGAGACCTCGGAAGTCATGTAAAATAATTTTGGCAGGTGTAAACGGTAAACGTAATGACATTGTAGAAGCCAATGTCTGATGTACAAAAAGCCAAAAGGATCTAGTACGAGGACATTCGCAAATGATATGTGTAATATCACATCCGGAAGCTGAACATCTCCAGCAGGAAGTATGTGATAACAATTTAGCTTGGTGTAATTTAACAGGAGACCAATGCCATTCATGGATAATTTTGAAAATACAGAATTTGAGACGAGCTTCCCGAACCCCCCATATGTAGCCCTTCTAAAATTTGATACCATTGAGTATTGGAACATGCAACTGATAAACGGGATTGCCATTTCAACTGAAGAGCTTGTGAGAGAGGTTGTGAAAATAGAGGATGCAGAAATGTCTTATAAAGACCAGAGGTCACACCTTTAAGATTCCCCCATAACTGCAAATAAGACAAAATAGGAGATACTGAGAGTAAATCTGGTGGAAAACCTAATTGCTTTGTAATAGCTTGTTGAAGTTGGGTATATTTATAGGATTGTGTAGGTGGTAAATGGAATTCCTCGCTAAGTTGGGAAAAGGGCTTAAATGTGCCATCATGAAAAAGTTGATCTATAGAATTGATACCAGCTTCTTGCCATAAAGACCAGGACAAAGTGCGACCACCAATACGAATAGCTGAATTAAGCCATAAAGGAGCTTTAACGTGAACTCGCAAATTAGATTTAAGTATACGATGACCTCTCTGCCAAGATTTATGCATTGCAGATAAGATAGGGTTCTTAGGATCGGAAGAACTGGTCCCCTTACCGTATAAAAGGGAGAAACGGAACCAGGAGCCAAAAGGTGACGTTCAAGTGGAACCCATTGGGGTATATCTTTAGATTTGAGTAGAAAAAAAGTGAGTTGTGAGATATGAAGGGCAAGTGAATAATGCTCACTGGAGGGAAGACCTAAACCCCCATGTAATTGATGAGCCTTTAATTTGGCCAAAGCAAGGCGTGGTTTAACCGTACCCCAAATAAAAAGTTTTATTTTAGAGTCAATGGATCGAAGAGTAGTTAGGGGAATGTGGAGAGGGCGCATACCTAGCTCATAAAGAAACCGTGGTGAAGTAACCATCTTAACCACCTGAACCCGCCCCCAAAGAGCTAATCCCAGAGCTTTCCATTTATCAAAGTCTCTTTGCATTTGCGTGATTAAATGAGTTAAATTATCCGCGACCACATTATCCAAACCTCTATTAATTAATATTCCTATGTTCTTAAGCCGGGATAGTTGCCAATGAAAAGGAAAGCCAGAGATTGCTGCTTTTGTAGTACCAATGGACATGGGTAATGCTTCACTTTTATCCTAGTTTATCTTGTAACCTGAGAAAGAAGAGAAATCGTTGATAATTTGGAGGAGGGCGGGTAGAACACGGGGAAGATCAGTAAGGGTAAGAAGAATATCGTCTGCATATAAATACATTTTAGAATGGCCAATTGGAAGAGGGACACCTACTACTTCAGCAGATTGTCGTATTGCTGCAGCCAAAGGTTCCAGTGCTAGGAGGAAAAGAGAGGGGAAAGTGGACAACCTTGACGAGTACCACGTCAAATTGGAAATGGGGTAGACAGAAAACCACCGCAATTGACTTGAGCCAATGGTCTATCATAGAGCAGACGCACTTTATCAATAAATTGATCGCCTAAACCGAACCTTTGCATGACTGTAAAGAGATATTCCCATTCAATGCGATCAAATGCTTTTTCAGCATCAAGAGAAAGAAGTAATGCATCGTCTGCAAGATGTTTAGCTGACCATAAAGCATGAGATAAGGTACGGAGATGCTTTCGAGACGAACGACCTGGAACCAAACCTACTTGTGAGTTATGAATTAAAGAAGGTAAAACTTTACAAAGACGCGATGCAAGATTGCTAGCCAGTATTTCAATATCAGAATTCAAGAGAGATATAGGCCGATAACTACCGCACAACAAGGGATCTTTACCAGGTTTTGGTAGAACAGCTATAATTGCTTTGTTAGAAAGAGATCCGAAAGAGGATTCTTCAACGGCTTCTTGAAACGCGGCATGTAAGATATCAATCATGCTCTGGCCGGTCCATTTATAAAATTCAGGAGGAAAACCATCGTCACCTGGAGCTTTATGGTACGGTAAGGCAGTTATAGCTGAAGAAATCTCATCTTTTGTAATGGCACCATCAAGTAAACCCCTACCGTTATCTGAAAGGCGTGGAAGATGTATGGCATTTAAAAATGTGGACATTTTGAATTTATCTATATGAGTGCTTGGAGAGTAAAGAGATCTATAAAAGAAGCAAATTCTTCAACAATTTCTTGTGGTCTAGTAAGTATGTCGCCACAACTGGATTTAATAGCAGGAATCGCCATAGCGGCCTCCCTCTGGCGCAGTTGAGCAGCTAGCAACCGACCAGCTTTTTCCCCCTGCTCATAGTGTCGTCCTTTTATTTTTTGCAAGGCATATTCAGCCTTTGAAGTAAAAAGCCTATTAAGAGACATTCGTGCCTGTTCCAATGATTTACGATTCTGAAGGGTAGGATTTGAGATATATAAGTGAGAAAGCCATTGAATGTCTTGCTCAAGATCTACTTGTTTGGCAGCGTTGCTCCTATTAAGAAGAGCAGCATTGTGCATCAGTTGACCTCTAATGGTCGCCTTAGCAGCTGCCCAGACTGTTCTCTTTGAGGAGATTGAATCTTTTAATAATAGTGAGATAATCCTGGAGACGTGATTGTAAAAGAAGTTTACCTGCAGGTGTTTTATATTTGTTAATGCTCAATCTCCATGGTTTGCGTCCTGGACTAGGTAGACCTAAATCGAGAGACAAAAGAATAGGAGAGTGGTCGGATATGGCTGCTTCCAAAATCCCCGACTCTGTAACGAATTGAACTGTCTTTTGCGAAAGAAGGAAATAGTCGAGACGGGAGAATGTGCCATGGGCAGAAGAAAAGAACGTATATTCTTTATCCTGTGGGTGGCTTAACCTCCAGTGGTCAACAAGACCATTGTCGGCGAGAATATCACGTAAAATGGCTCTATCTGAAGCGTTAACAGTATCCAGGCAGCCTGTTTTGTCAAGGGCAGGATCTTGAGCCAAATTCCAATCCCCTCCAATGAGAAATTGAGAGGCATTTGTTTCTGTGAGAAGGCGATTTATTTGAAGGAAAAATTGTTTTTTGGTACAAAGTGGAGCATATATAGAGCCGAGACAAATGAAAGAGTTCCCAATTTTCAGTTTGACAAAAACATATCGACCTTCCGGATCAGACCATGTCTTGGAAATTGTGAAGGGAAGTGACTTCCGGAAGAGGATGGCTACACCGCATTTACGAACAGGATTAGGATTGGTGGGATCAGGTTTAAAAACACTACTATGAATAACTTTACCGACCCAATCTCTGCTGAGCTTACTAGATTCCACATCATCCAAATGTGTTTCCTGCAGTAAAGCAATGTCTACACGTTTACAGTGCAAATATGAAAGGACTTTTTTTTGTTTTATATAATGGGTGAGACCATGAACATTCCACGAAATCACTGATAATGGATGAGTTGAGGACATAATAGAAGAAATTGAGAATAAGATAAAGAAGAAGAAAAGAAACAAGTATACGAAGAGAAAGAAAGAAAGATGGTACTCTGGAGAGCAAAAGACAAAGTATGCAAAAGTCTTAGAAACTGGTAAGAAAGAGATAGAAAGAAAAAGAGGAAAGAAAAATAGAGAAAAGAAAAAGGGAATGCGAAGAGGGTTAGAAAGGCAGAGTAAATATCCGAAATAGAAAAAGTAAAGAGAAATAAAAAAATAAGATATTAAAATTGGAGAAGGAACAAAAAAGGAAAAATAAAAAAGGAACCGAGACTGTTAACCGTGGGTCTGGGTGCACTGAAGCAGCGCCAAGGGGGCGGGACCCCATCCGAGAGGAGAAGAATGGGAATCCAATAAATAAAGGATAATATGGAATATATGAAACGCAAAATATTAAAATAACATTATCATAACCGTAATAAATTGTAACAGAGCATTGTAAAACATATAGCCATGAAAAAGAAAAAAGATTTACAGCTGCAATATGACAAAAGTATGATAAGAGAGTAATAATATATGAAGACCAAAGGTGTGGAGAGAAAAGAAAAACATGATACATAACCAAAGGAATGTGAAAAATAAAGTTAAAGAAGCGTAAAAGACAAAATACAAAAAGAAAAAGAATAGATGGTAGAATGCAATAGGGAAGGGGAGAACACATATATTAGAGCATGGGAATAGAAACAGAAAGGAGACAGCAAAGCTTTCTTTGGGATACCGAAAACAATTAAACAGTAATACATATTGCAATATGTGGATAACAAGTAAGTGAAATATACATTGTCAAGTTTAACGATACATCACTATAGGGAAGGGTGTAATAACAAGGAAAAGATATGCAAGAGGTGATTACCGTATACTGAACATGCAATAATCAATATCTTAGAAGGGATAAATACGCTGCAAAGCTGAAAACAGTGCAAACTTGAAATTATTCAATAGCAATAATACAGATATCACAATATGAGACATGAAGCAAAAGTGACTATATTATATAATGCAATAAAGCCTCAAAAGGGCAATAGAACAATAAAAAACGATATTAATCAATGACTATAATGGGCATTAAAAGTAAGAACAAGAAATCACAAAAGAATACAAGTGAATAGAAAAAAGGATTCAGTCAGCATCTGCTGGTTTTTTAAGAGGTGATCTAGATTTGTCTCTCTGCGTTGCATTAGTAAGGGTGGAGGTGGAGTGTAGAGCTGAAGCCTTGTCATCCTGAGAACGATTCAGACGAGTGAAATCCCTACCACGTTGTCTTAAATCATTAAAGGTGTTTGAGTGTAGCGTCGATAAGTTTGAAGATGGAGAAGTGAAAGATGGAGGCTGATCACAAGAAGATTGGGTTTCCATATCATTGGATTTGATGTCATCCGAAAATTGCTGGAGAAGTGCAGGATCGTAGAAATCTTTGGATTCTCTATTTCTGGTGATACGGAAACGTGCAGGCCCAAACAACCCATATTTGATGTCCATTTGACGCAACTGGGGCCGCATGGAGAGAAACGCCTTCCGTCGTTCGTTCGTTTCTTTTGAAAAGTCTGCAGCCATATGAATGGTATGGCCTTGAAAGAGAAAGGAACCACGTGAATGGGCCATTGACAAAATTTGCCGAGTTTGTTCGTGTCGAAGAAAACAAGCAATAATTGGTCTGGGCCGTGCAGAAGTATTTGAACGTGGAGGACCAAGTCTGTGAGCACGTTGAATCTCAAGAGTAGGAGCAAAGGAAATACCAGTCAGAATAGGAAGAGTCTCAGAGAGAAATAACTTCATGGCCTGTTTTTCAATGTTGTCTGGAAATCCAAAAAAGCGGACATTATCCCTACGACTGCGGTCTTCCAAATCAATGAGTTTGCTATGCAAAAAGAGGAGGTCTTGATCTGAACTCTGAACAGTAACCAGCCGACTCTCCATATTCAATATTTTAGAATCAATATTGTCAATCCTTGTATGAAAAGTGGTAAGTTCTGCTCTAATGGACTTAGTTTCTGCAACCAATGATGTCATGATGATGTCTAGCCCCTCCAATCGTCGAATAACCCCAGAGAGTTCCTGTAAAATGCGTTGCATAGTATCAGATAAAGCCTTGTCACTTTGAGGCGAAATAACTTGGGATGTAGGAGGCGATGTAGGTACGTTGCTTTTCACTGGCAAATTAGGAGGTTGCTTCACCACTTCAGTAAAAAGTGATTGTTTAGGTGTCCTACGACCATTCCTATTGCTAGATATTGTAGTACACAGCTGCACAGATGGTCTACAAAAGGGGATTGAAGGAATATTAGAATATGAAGCAATGATGAAACCAATGGCGAAGCAAATAATAAAGTAGAAGATGAAAAACAGGTTCCAGGCTAATAATAATGGAACATATGCAATAAATTAGTGACTTATATATGTTGTATACTGATAATTCATCAAAATGAAAAAAGGCACTATAGTATCGTCACATAAACAGCGAATATTGTTATACAAAACAGGTGCAATACAAGATTGTAAAACATTGCGCGCCAAAAGAACACCATAAGCAAAGCAGTTTCATGAAAATGATGAGAGCAGCAAAAGACTGGTAAAAATATGAAAACAATTGTCAGAGTACTAAGGCCTATACATGCTGAGAAAGTGCGTCCCTAGAAAATGTGAAGATGTCACATGAGAGAACAGAAGCACATTCCACTCAAAACTGCGCAGAAAAGTCCTGAATAAAAGATATTATCATGAAATATGAGCATATAGCAATGGTACAGAAAATATTGACTGTTAAGTAAGATTTGAACATACTCCAAAACTATATGTGGTACAGGTACCAAAAGTGATGGAAAAAATTATAAATATAATGGAGTCAATATGTCCAGTTATCAAATGGCATGTGAGGCAGCAAAATGAAATGCACAAAATTCAAATTGAAAAAGCTAAGGGGCAAAAATAAAGAAACACATAAATTCCTGCAGAGAAAACTGCATGCGTCATGAAAGTAGTGAAAGTTCCTATTCCATTATATTCCTCAAAGGACTGAAGAAAAATCTCTCCGTATTGTACCTGGAGAGTGCGCCGTGTATTTAGAAATGCTCACAGTGTCAGGCAGAGTTAGTAGCTCTTCCACAGAAGCGCTGCCTCGTTGCTGAAGGGGGTGCGGTCTAAAAACATCAGGAAGCACGGCCCTGGAGTAGAGAGAGGCGCGGCCTGCTCTGAGAGGAGGCGCGGTTCCAGTGAATCCCCGGGCGCGCACAAAGGGAGCCGACTACCTCACCGTCATGCCGGGAAATGAGAGTTGTTGCCGCTAGCCACCAACGAAGACCACCAATGTGGGCTACATGGTCTTCGGCAGCAGCGGAGCACGAAGAGGAGGATCCCGGCGTCCAGGTAAGTGAGGGGAGCTCGTTAGGGGTCCGTCCCTCAGCGGAGCTCAATCCTCAGGCGGCCATCTCCCTGCGTGGCCAGACCACGCCCCTTTCCACATATTTTTAATGATATCAAATCATAAGCACACTCTTTCTTAATTAAGTCGCTCCACTCATGTGTCTTGCCCTTTCAGCAGAAATTTTTTTTGGGTGGAGCCATTGTGCTGACTCATTGTGGAACAAAGGAGAAGTCCCAAGAGGTCTTGTGACTCGAAAATCTTTGAAGAAAAGCAACTTGTAACATCTGGGCCCAACTCGACGAGATGGCTTCACTGTAGTGTGTGTGTGCGTGTGTGGGTGTATATATATATATATATATATATATATATATATATATATATATATATATATATATATATATATATATATATATATATATATATATATTGCATTAATTATTAAACTGTCATTTCAAAAAAATCATTTTACTCACTTGTGGTTGCAAATAGAACACTTTTAAGCTGAGCATTTTATTCCATTGCTTCAAATACAACATTACTACAGAACAAACAAATAATATTGAAACTTTACCATACAAAACCCTAAAAAGAATATATGTTGCACCAATGAATTTGGTACATTTCAAACACTTGAAATTATATTCCACAAACAATTGTATTTGTCTCCTTTTGCCCATTGTGCTGTTTTCTTGGGCAAATAGCCTACATCTATTTGTTTAGTTTCCAAAGGATGTCTGTAAATCTTTGACATTTGCCTAGACACAGCATCTCATCTAGGAAACGTTTTTATGTTTTATGACTTTACTGTCATTCATTACAAACAGTGTGTACTTTGAATGTTTTGCATAGGTTATGGAGACATTCGTTAACATGCAAGCCTGGGAAGTGCCTGTTTGAAGAAGCAGAGGTGGAATATTTGGGATTTATTCTCTCCCCTAGGGTGATTACTATTGCCCTAAAGAAAGTGCAAGCTGTGTTGCAATGCCCAACCCCTTCCTCAATCAAGGATACTCAGAATTTCTTGGAATCTGCCAAATTTTATTCGCAGTTCCTCCATAATTTCTTCGACTATTCTTCCCAGATTTTCCGATTATTAAAAAAGGAGAATCTGAGTACAAGATTCCATTGGAATAGGTCTGCTGGAGATGCCTTAATGAAGGCTTTTACTTCAGCTCCAGCCCTGAGACAACCTGATCCGATGATGACATTTATAGTGGACACTGATGCATCAGGATACGCATTGGGTGCTGTGCTGTTACAAGGTAAAGAAGTTGATAACCTTGAACATTTCATCTTCGGTTTTTCCTGATTGCTATCACCTTCAGAACAAAATTATTCAGTGATCGAGAGACAATTGTTAGCAATGAAGGAAACTTATGTGGCATGCAGACATCTTCTTCAAGGAGGTCGATATCCTTTTGAAATCAGCACGGATCATCAGAATCTGTAGATTTTGCAAGATTTTCAGTGTCAAAACAGTTGACAAGTCTGTTGGGCATATTTCTTCTCCCTGTTCGATTTTGTGGTTACTTACTTTCTGGGTTCTCGTAATGTTCTATCTGACTATCTGATGGTCTATCCAGTCAAAATTGCCTTTTTCAGGATACTCAACCACATACCTTGTTGACCCCAGAACAAATAATAGTTTTAGTCACCTCCTTTTTGGAAGAAGTCAAACAAGCATATTCCTTAATAACTGTGGATGAATTAAGGAAAGTTTGGGATGCATTTGTTTTAAGGAAACAATATGATTTGTATTTTGTCAAGAAAGCTCTATTTGTTCCTAAGTCCTCATAGCAAAGAGCAATCTTGCAGCATTGTCTTGACACTGTAAGTGCTAGGTTCGAGGCATGTGGGCTGCTGAATTCATATCTGTGCATAGATCGCCGCCTAGTGTTGGGTCCGGATGATTGCACATTGTTGTCCTGGAAGAGTCTTCGAAGTATCACGAGATAGGTGGCTCCTCCCCTGGACTACAGTGCGCATGGGCATCGACTCCATCCTCAGATTGTTTTTTTCCGCCATTGGGTTCGGATGTCTTTGGGTTCCCTCTAGTCGGAATCGATAAAAAACTTTCTTAAGACCAAAAGGTCTTTAGTTTCTTCGTCGGTATAGTCTTGCGCTCGGTCTTAGTTCTTCCAGCTCAGTTCCGAGCTGGATTCACTACACCCGCGTGCTTTCGGCGCGTAAGGCCCAGTCGACGCATCAGACCCTATCGACTGTTCATCATGGACCGAAGTCCATTCAAGAGATGTCCCGTCTGCAACTCGAAGTATCCCCACATCGACGTCCACACGGTGTGTAATAAGTGTCTGTCGCCGGACCATGATGAAGCCAAGTGCATGGCTTGTTCCCGCTTCAGGTCCAAGAAGACGCTTAAGCTTCGACGCGCTGCGCGCCAGGAGGCCCAGCAAGCTGCACCGGCGCCTGCGGACATTTTCGATGCTGGGGATGTCGAGGAAGAATCTACCAGGGACGTCAGTGAGTCGAACCCCGCGTCGGACGTCGACTAAGACTATGACGCGGACGCCGAAATGTTCGAAGCTGAAGAAGTCATCGACGAGGTAGGAGACGACGACGGGGCCCTTGGGCCATGGAGGATAGCTAGGATGAGGAGCTACCTCAAACTGACACTGGGGCCGTGCCAATTCATAAGGCTCAGGTCGAGGGATCGCCACTAGGCCTTACCCAAGATCTTATGATGGGTTCTACGGTCCCGCCTTCGGGCTCGGCCACGGACATTGCTATTGAGCCGCACCCTGGGAAATCGAAACCGAAAGTGAAACCTACGGTATCGACACAAGAAACAGCGCAGGTGCCCACCTCGAAACCGAAAGTGCGCATCGCTTTAGTTGGATCCAAGGCCTCGGAGCCCTCGGCGCCGAAGAAGCAGAAGGGTGTTGTCGAGCCGAAGGCTCAAGTCAAGGGCGTCGAGTCGAAGACTGCCGCGCCGAAGACTAAAGTCAAGGTGGTCGAGCCGAGCATGTCGGCGCCAAAGGCGGTCGACACCAGCAAAGGACTTGGTGACCCGAAGAAAGGTCTTGGTGACCCGAAGAAAGGCCTCGGTGACCCAAAGGTTCTCGAGACTCCGCGTCAACAGGACAGGGCCAAGAGCGGCGCACCCCGAGAGTCCACTCCTGGTGAGGCCTCGAAGGATCCCGTCGACTCGGCGCGCCCGTCCGCCACTTTCACCAAGAAGGTGACGGACTCCCTACAGCGCATCAGGGAGAAGGCCTCGACGGTCGGACCAAAGTATCCTCCACCTCCGAAGCCGGTCGAGAGACCTCACAAGGCGTCGACGCCCATTCACTTTACGTTGCCACCGAAGGTGGCGCCGAAGGCTTTCACCCCTAAAGCGGTCGCCAGCTGCCCCGAGAAGGTTTCCTCGGTGCCGAAGTCGTCGACGGGGGTCCCCACCCTGAAGCCTCGACAACCTTCAGTAAACGAGCAACAAGAAATCTTTATTGATGCCGAAACGAGCAGGCTTTCCCTCCACAAGCGGAAAATTGCCCCGGAACAACCGATGGAGTCCTACAAGATTCCTCTGAAGAAAAAGAAGGACTCTGCCTCCACTCCTGTCCTGGTGGAGCCACTTTCTCCACAAACTCATGATGTCTCGCCCGCTTACTCTGATGTGGACGCTGGGGAGGGCGATGATGAGGATGAGTACAGCTATCCCGTCTATACAGACCCTGATGATACCAATGAACCCTGGGCTGCTGGTGCTGACCCAGGTGATCCTCATTCAGGACAAGACACTCAACTCTATTCTGTGAAGACAGTCTCCCACAAAGGATTCTGCAGCATTCAATGCCCTCATTGAACGAGCAGCTAAAAATCACAACGTCCAGCTCCATGCTGACCCTATTGACGTTGATTTCCTTTTTGATACCTTCTCAGTCTGGGAGAGGACTGTCAAGACTCTACCTATGTTGAAAGGGGTCTTAAAACATGCTGGTGAGATCTTTAAAGAGCCTACCAGGGCGAGGGTGATAAACCCTAGGATTGAGAAAAAATATAAGCCAGCGCCTACTGATCCTACCTACATCAAAGGACAGTTGCCTTTGGACTCTCTTGTCGTCTCGAATGCCCGGAAGAGGGCTAATTCTCAGACTACGGGTGATGCTCCTCCCCTAGACAAGGAATCTAAGGTCTTTGAGGCATCGGGGAAAAGGGTGGCAGCACAAGCGGCCAACATCTGGTGCATTTCCAATACGCAAGCGCTTCTAGCGAGGTATGACCGGGCACACTATGACACGCTGGAGACCCTGTTGCAGCACCTGCCTGATGAATACAAGGAAGCAGCTGAGATGCTTATTCAGGAAGGGAAGCTGATCCCTAATGCTTCAATTAAGTGCGTCTGGACGCGGCTGACACCGCAGCCAGGGCTGTCAACACTAGTGTCATGCTGAGACGACATGCCTGGTTGAGAATCTCTGGATTTAAGCCAGAGATACAAACCACCATCCTTAATCAAACAGTGAATCCAGATCACCTGTTTGGCCCAGAGGTTGACACCACCTTAGAAAAGATTAAGAAGGACACTGAAACTGCTAAATCCATGGGCGCCTTACAGTCTCAGCAGTTTCGGGGTGGGTCTTTTCGTCGCTCAAGCACTAGAGGCGTTTCCAGAGGCCAGCTCTCCCAAACCACGCAGTACTACAAAGGCAACACTCAGTCCACATACACCAACAAAAGTCGAGGTGGATATCGTGGTAACAGCGCCAAGGGCAGGGGTCGTGGAAACAACAACTCCAGATCCTCTGCCACCAACAAACAGTGACGCCTTGTCACTGCCCCCCGACCATGCAACACCGGTCGGGGGGAGACTTCAGCAGTTCCTGCCGGTCTGGAGAACCATCACCACAGACAGGTGGGTCAGAAAACTTATACAATACGGTTATTGTCTGGAGTTAACATCCACTCCACCCAACATACCCCCAAGACACCGTCCTATGTCTGCCGAGCAATTGCACTTATTACAGCAGGAGGTCCTCGTCATGCTGCAAAAAGGAGCGATAGAGCTCGTGCCTGTGCAGGAAAGAGGCACAGGGGTCTACTCCCTGTACTTCTTAATACCAAAAAAGGACGGATCCCTCAGGCCCATCCTGGACCTCAGGCCCCTCAACCAGTACATCCTGTCGGAGCACTTCCTTATGCTCACCCTGCAGCAAGTGCTCGCGTTGCTCAGTCAGGGGGATTTTCTCGCAACTTTAGACCTAAAGGATGCGTATTTTCACATTCCACTGCACCCGTCACACAGAAAATACCTCCGGTTCACCATCCAAAACCAGCACTACCAGTTCAAGGTTTTGCCTTTCGGAGTCACCACGGCACCCAGGGTGTTCACAAAGTGCCTGGCGACAGTGGCGGCGCACCTAAGGAGACGGAACATTCACGTCTACCCTTATCTGGACGACTGGCTCATCCAGGCGAAGTCAGCCCAGCAGTGTGCCGCTCACGTGTCCCACACCTTTCACCTCCTTCACGACCTGGGATTCTCACTGAATTACCCAAAATCCCACCTCCAGCCCGCCCACATACGGCAGTATCTGGGTGTGACGATAAACACTCTGGCAGCCACAGCACAGCCAAATTCAGTGAGGGTCAGCAGCATTCAATCGCTGATACAACGATTCAAACCCCAACGCTCGCTTCCAGCGAGAGTGTTCATGCAGTTGATAGGCATGATGGCCTCCTGCATCTCCATAGTCCCGCACGCGAGGCTACATATGCGTCCGCTTCAGCAGTGCCTAGCACGTCAGTGGACTCAGGCTCATGGGCAGTTGAAAGACCTAGTGTTGGTGAGCGGTCGGGCATACAACTCTCTGCATTGGTGGAATCCACTAAACCTTTGCAAGGGACGACCGTTCCAAGAGCCTGTGCCACAGATCATTCTGACGACGGACGCATCTCTCCAGGGTTGGGGAGCTCATGTACTCCACTACACTGTGCAGGGACTATGGACGCAACAGCAACAGAAGATGCACATCAATGTTCTGGAACTGATGGCAATCTTCATGGCACTAAAAGCTTTCAAAGTACATCTGTGCAACAAGGTCGTGTTGATCCGGACAGACAACATGACAGCCATGTACTACATTCAGAAACAGGGAGGTACCCACTCTCTGCAGCTGTCTCATCTGGCTCAGAGCATGTGGAAGTGGGCCATTCAGAGGAACGTCTTCCTCATGGCAGAACACCTCCCGGGCAAGGACAATCAGATGGCGGACCTGCTCAGCAGGTACAGCCACCAAATGCTCGAATGAGAGTTGCATCCATCAGTACTCCACCCGTACTTCCAAGAGTGGGGTCTTCCAGAGATAGACCTGTTTGCCACAAGGGAGAACGCAAAATGCCAAAGCTTCGCTGCCAGGTTTCCACACCCACAGTCGCAGGGCAATGCGATATGGATGAACTGGTCAGGCAGATTTGCGTACGCTTTTCCCCCAGCACCTCTGATACCGCTGGTGGCACGCAAACTCAAGCAGCACTCGATGACTCTCATCCTGGTTGCTCCAACGTGGGCTCGCCAACCATGGTACACCACGTTTCTGGAACTGTCCGTGGTAACGCATCAAAGGCTACGCCTCACACCCAGCCTTCTGACGCAGAGCCATGGCGACATTCAGTATCCAGATCCGCAACAGCTCAACCTGGCGATCTGGCTCCTGAGGTCTTAGAGTTTGGCTACCTAAACTTGCCTCCAGACTGCATGGACATCATCCGGGAGGCGAGGAAGCCCACCACTAGAGCATGCTACGCGGCGAAGTGGAAGCGGTTTGTCATTTCTGTGCAGACCACAACATTAACCCGCTAGATGCATCTATTCAGAACATCATTTGTTATCTTTTCCATCTGTACAAATGTAATTTGGCCTATGCTTCCATTCGCATACATCTATCTGCGATGGCTGCTTATCTCCAAAACAGGCAGCACCTCTCACTTTTCAGGGTGCCTGCTATTAAATCCTTTTTAGAAGGGCTCAAGCGAGTTATTCCTCCGCGGACTCCGCCAGCTCCGGAGTGGAACCTCAATGTGGTCCTCACCAGGCTGATGGGTCCCCCTTTTGAACCACTGCATTCCTGCGAGATTCAATTCTCGACATGGAAAGTAGCTTTCCTTATAGCGATTACATCGCTGCGACGAGTTAGTGAGCTCCAGGCACTAACTATCCAAGAGCCATTTATTCAAATTCATTCCAACAGGGTGGTGCTTCGCACTAACCCTAGGTTCCTTCCAAAAGTAGTTTCTCAATTCCATATTAATCAAACTATTAAATTACCTGTGTTCTTCCAAAATCCTGAGTCATTGGCGGAGAGAATGCTCCACACCCTTGACGTCAAAAGGGCCCTGATGTATTACATTGATAGGACCAAGGATTTTAGGAAAACTAAACAACTCTTTGTTGCCTTCGCGCCACAACACAAAGGTAACCCCATTTCCAAAGCTGGTATAGCTAGGTGGATAGTTAAATGTATTCAGATCTGTTATCTGAAAGCCAAACGTACTCTCACCATTCCACCGCGGGCCCACTCCACCAGAAAGTTGGGGGCCTCCATGGCTTTCCTTGGAAATATCCCTTTGGAAGACATATGTAGAGCAGCCACATGGTCTACCACACACACATTTACAAAGAATTATTGTGTTGATTGTAGGAAGGTACCTCCTGACTATGGTTGCCCCCAACTTTTTGCCCTGTGTTTTAGCTGGTTTTTGACATAGTCGACCTGGGACCCTGCCAATCAGGACCCCAGGCCTACTGCCCTCTCTGTAAAATGGATTCCATGTACCTTAGGTACATTTCCAATTGGTACTGGGCCACCTTATCAGACCCTGTAACTCAGGGCATAGGTGTACCCAGGGCCTACCAGGGGCTGAAGCATGTATTATGCCACCCCTGGCTGGCCTCCTAAATTTGACACAACTGGCTGCATGACAGCTGGGGCAAAGTCGTGTAATCACCCTTTGCTGTAGATATAGTATACCTATATCTAACCCTAAAAATGGACACCCAGATTCCTATCAGTCACTCCTATGGCAGGCCTTAACAATCCTGAAGGCAGAGTGCTTGGAATCGTGTGAGATGGTGCTCTGGCATGAGCTGAGCCTGTCTGCAGCTTGCGGAACCAAGTCCTAATAGCTGTTCCATGATATCGCATACCATATACTCTGAAGTGCATTATAATCCTCGCGGTTAAATGCTATCTTTGGTATTGCTTTATCAAAACATGTCGAGTAAGGTGTCATACGAATTGGAATACTAACCCCTCGCCAATTCTGGCGACGGGGTTAGCATTCCACCCTTCTAGAGGGACACGACATGTATGTAACTGTGAACCCCGGTTAAAGTTAAACGAAGCCTCAGCTCCACAAAATGGATGCTGCCACCACAGACACGAGTCTGACCCCCTGCAGCTGGGAGTCCTTCCAGCAAGGGGAGCCTGGACAAAGGGTTTCCTGTCGAGGGCGGTGCTAGCACCGTCCCAGACAGGGTTTTGTGTATCCTGGGTAGGCAGGGCTTTACAGGAAGGTGACTGCTGAGTGGCACCCTGGTGCTCACTACGCATAAGCCGGTCAGAACCAGTTCCAGGGGCACACCAGCCCCTGGCCTGGGGAAAGTCCGGCATGGGAGAGGGGTGTAACCACCCCCCTCCTAGTCCCACCCATAGGCAGGACCTAGTCACCGGGTCAGCCCCTTTTCTTAGTATAAAGATAGGAGCGGGCCCCCTGTTAAAATTAGATCATCTTTGGAATCAAGACACGACTTTCTGCGAAAGGACATCAAGGTTTCTTCTTCAAGATTCTCCCTTGTAGCTAAGGAGTAGTCACCCTGCATCCGCAGGCACCATCAAGAACACTGCGGTCTGCTGCAAGTCCTTCCTCAGGAATCCGACGACACAGCTCGACGAGACCCGGCTTCCCTGGCACCTCTGACCTCTACTCACCTCTACAGCCAAGCTGAGAACCGTGAGTGCGACAAGACCTCGAGGGACCGACGATCCCCAAGACTGCACGACTTCTTCACAACAAGCCCGCCGAGTGTCCCTCTGGTGAGTGCTTTGGGGTCCGAGAAGCCCCGACCCTGAGCAGCTCCAGAACCGAAGATCAGCCCTCCAGCATCTCCACGATCTGCGTGGGGCCCTTCTGCTTTTTGCTGCTCACCGCGTTGTTTGGCTACTAGCCCGCTGGCTTGTGGCCTTCTTAACGACGCCCGACGACATCACCGCTGCTGGTCTGGTTGCTCCAGACTGGCCCTTGCTTCCTTCCAAGAGAGAAGCACCCCGGACCCTCCTGGTCCACTCCAGACGCCATTTTAGGTCCACCACGTGGCCCTGAAATTTGCCAAGGCTTTGTTGCCCAATCCTGGGTCCAGCGACGCCGCCAGCTTCATCCATCGTGGGACAGCTCGCTCCTCCATCCTGGTCGCCGACAACGCCTCCTGGTCCGTGAGATCTGCAGAGCACAGCGTCGCCCACTCACCTAGTCGAGGTGACTACCATCCGGTGCCCTCCTGGTGCCACCTGACGGCTGGCTAGTAGTCACGAACTTGGTCCCCTCTGCTTTCAGGTGTCATCTATCTTCAAGATCCAGGCTTGGATCACTTCGAACTCTCTTCACTGGTCGCCTGCCAGCATCTTTCTTCCAGGCTCCTGGTCCGTCTACGAGGATTCCCGACGTCTTTTGAGACATATGCAGCTGCAGCCCCTGGGCTAGGTAACTTCGGCATTTCGGTGCCCCAGCATAGCCTCAATATCCAAGGGTCAGAATCCACTTTCGTTTTCCTCCTACCAGGTCGGGTTCGCCCGAGAACACTAACTCTGTGAAATCTAGCTACCATTGACTTTGTCCCGCATCACGTGTGAGAGTGCACACTCTGCACCCGAGTCCCCTGGGTCTCCTAGAAGTAATCTAACGATTCTATAGTCAAGTCCTAGCGATTCCAAAGCCTATTAGTACTGTACTTACCTGCTAGTAATTTCGCATTCCACTTTCAGAGTATATGGTTTTCCGTGCCCCTCGGGCATTTGTATATACTGTGCTAACTTAAGTATTTTCGTAAGAGTTTTGTTTTGTGCTTAGTACCCTGTCCTCATAAAGAGTACAGGGCTGTTGTGATTCTTAATAAATATACTGTTTATTTTCATAACACTTGTGTGGTGTCCTTTCACTTGGTGTTCAAGGGGTATATGTGTGGTATAACAGCTGGCTTAACACACCCTCTCGAGTCTTTAGCCTTAGACTGCTCGTATCCACGCTACTAGGATAGCTGGTCTATAAGGTTGACTTACAACCAATCATCAATAAGGGTTGCTGGACTGATACATAGTGTTCACTAGAATAGTGAGCACTGCATATCAGGCCACCTTCTCACATTGGTGAGCAGCGGTTGGGATTTGAGCTTGCTGTTGTTTTACCACACGTATCCTAAGAATATCTTGTTGAAAGATCACATAAGTACTTCAGGTACATATAACTTAGCTTAGAATACTCTGAGTTCTACTGAACCAGCTGTTGCAGCTCCTCAAGGCTTAGCACACCTTGGCTGCAACTCTTAGCAAGGGATCAGTAGGCAAACACATAGTGTAGGTAGGTGCATCACTTACACCACACTAGAAGCATGTCTAACCTCGGAGATTCTACTGAGACCCCTCTGGTGGTTGAGGACCCTCCACAGGCCTCTTCTAGATATGCAGCCCTTAGCTTCCAGGAGATGAGACAAGTGTGTACCTCCAGGAAGCTAATACAGGGGTCTAAACCCACAATCCCATTTCTGATTGGTCTCTTAGAGACTTATGATGCCAGAAAGGCTGAGAAACTTCTTAGCTCTTCTCATCCAGAAGGGGACATGCCAGCCCTAGAAGGAACCAGGGGTGACCCAGATCTCATCCATCTCTCAGGTGAGGAGGATGATGATCAGGAGACATCTGGGGATGAGGCAGACAAAGGTCCAGAAGTAGTTAGTCAGCTAACTAGGGACAACTTAAGCAGGCATGAGAATGGTACTAGGAGATCCCTGGGACCCCTCTCAGGCCAGCTTAACATTGGGAATGGACGAGTTAGGTCTCTATCAAGAGGCTCTAACAGATCCATTCAAACCAATGGCTCTCAGGCCTCTGCTCTGAGGAGGATGACCTCCCCTCAGAGGAGAATCTATGAAGCCAAGGAAAGGGAAGTCAATCTGAGGATTGAAAGGGAAGAACTTGCCCTGGCCAAAGAAAGACTTGCCTTTGCTAGAGAGCAAGAATTGAGTGGGACAGTTCCCACTGGTGGCAGCATTATACCTAGCAATAGGGAAAGGAGTTTTGATACAAGACACCTAAGTAAGATAGTGCCCCCCTTTAAGCAAGGGGATGACATCCACAAATGGATTACTGCTTTGGAGAGGGCCTGCACTGTGCAGGGTGTTCCCCAAAGTCAGTGGGCAGCTATCTTGTGGCTCTCCTTTGAAGGTAAAGGTAGAGATAAGCTCCTCACTACTAGAGTGGAGGATGCTAACAATTACCAAGTCCTGAAGAATACACTGGTTGATGGGTTTGGTTTAACCACTGAGCAGTACAGGATGCTGTTCAGAGTCACCCAGAAAACTCAGTCTCAGGATTGGACTGACTTTGTTGATTGTGCCACTAAGGCTTTTGAAGGCTGGCTACTGGGAAGTAAGGTTACTGATTTTAAAGGATTGTACAATCTAATTATGAGGGAGCAAATCTTAAGTAATTGTCAGAACCAGTTATTACACCAGCACCTGGTAGACTCTGATCTGACCTCTCCGCAGGAATTGGGTAAGAGGGCAGACAAATGGGTCAGAACCAGGGTCAGGCCTAAGAACCAGGGTGGTGACCAAAAGAAGGAATCAACCAAGCCTCAAGAGAAGGGTGGGAATAAATCTGCTGATCAAACCACAGGGCCCCAAAAATCCTCTGACAAGGGTGGGTCCCCTACTTCTCCCAAAACCCAAAAGAAACCTTATTGCCATACCTGTAAACAGGTGGGCCATTACAAAAGTGATGTCAGTTGCCCTAAAAATAGCAATAAGGAAAACATACCCCCAGGTAATACTCCCAGACCTCCTGTTACCACTAGTGGTAATCCCCCAGGTGGTGGGAGTGCCCCCAAGAATGTGGTGGGCATTACTTTGGGAAACCAGGTGGACTATGGCCTAGCCAGGTCCCCTGAAACAACTCTTGTCTGTGAGACTGGCTTGGGGTTTGCCAACTTCACTACTGGTTCCCACATTTTGGGAAAGTATAGACAGGAGCCCCTTATCAATGGTCAGCAAGTTGAGGCATACAGAGACACAGGGGCCAGCATCACCATGGTGATTGACCATCTGGTCCCCTCTGCTCAACTGACCCCTGGTTTCACTTACCAGGTGACAGACGTTCATGGAGTGAAAAGAAGGCATCCCATGGCAGTAATTGAGCTCAGCTGGGGTAATGTCACAGGGCCCATGAGAGTGGCAGTGACAGACAACCTACCTGTAGATTGCTTACTGGGGAATGACCTGGAAATCTCAGCATGGACTGAGGTGGAGCAAGAAACTCACTCCAGAATGATAGGCCTACCCAGAAAGGTTAGTGGGGCAGTAATAGCTACAGCCCCAGTCCAAGCACCATTCCTCCCTGAAAAGGTTGGAAGAGCAGTGGTAGCCACTGCCCAGGCTCAGACAGACTTTCCTGAACAGGATAGGAGGGCTGTGACAGTCACAGCCCAAACACAAACTGAGTGCCCTCCTGAAAAGGTTGGCATGGTTGAAATGGTCTCAGCCTCTACTCAGACAGATAGTGAGGTTGTGAAGCCTGAAACAATGGATCACTCCACTCAGACAGAGAGTATTGAGGAGGAAGAGAAATCTCCCTCCCACCAGACTCTAGGAAAGGATCAGCCTCCTCAGGGAACTGATCTGACCCCTTGTGAAGGAACTGCCCCAGAGGTAGTCAGGCCTAGCCTGGCAGAGCCCCTGATGTCAGTGGACCCTTCCAAGGTGGGACCCAGTCTGGAGCAGGTAACCTGCCCCTCTCTACCCTGCCTCAGTCAGCCCAGGGCTGTAGAGGTCAGGGAGGCCAGTGGTGGACCCCAAAGGGCCCCCTGTCCAAAAGAACTCCTTAATCAGCAGATTAGGATCACTGAAGCTGGTAAACCTAGCCAAGTGAAAAGAAAACAGACTCCTGAGGGATCCCCCTTAAAAGTAGTTAGGGACCTCCCACAGCTGGACACTGTTAGGCACAGCCAAACATGGGGCCTAAAAACCCCAGACCTGACCTGCCCCTCCAGTAAGCCAAACAGAGGGACTCAGCCTCCAGCTTTAGGTAGCCAGAGGCTGACCCTGAGAGCTCAGTGCATCTCAGCTAAAGAAAGAAAGGCACACATGATGGATGGTGATTGGAGGAAGTTGAGCCCACAGGTAGAGGAGCCTCACGTCAGCACTCCATCCCAGCATCAGCCTTTTTCTTTCCCAAGACACACCAAAGACAGAGATTCCCTATGGTGGAGACCCTCAGATACCCTTAGGGTGAGGGGTTGCCTAGTGGACCATGACACAGGGGGAAACCAAGCCAGAGCTGGTCCTTCCTTATATGGCCACTTAGGTAATAGAGGCTTACCTGGACAAGGATAGCCTTATCTCCTTTCGTTTGGGGGGGGGGGGGGTTGTGTAGGAAGGTACCTCCTGACTATGGTTGCCCCCAACTTTTTGCCCTGTGTTTTAGCTGGTTTTTGACATAGTCGACCTGGGACCCTGCCAATCAGGACCCCAGGCCTACTGCCCTCTCTGTAAAATGGATTCCATGTACCTTAGGTACATTTCCAATTGGTACTGGGCCACCTTATCAGACCCTGTAACTCAGGGCATAGGTGTACCCAGGGCCTACCAGGGGCTGAAGCATGTATTATGCCACCCCTGGCTGGCCTCCTAAATTTGACACAACTGGCTGCATGACAGCTGGGGCAAAGTCGTGTAATCACCCTTTGCTGTAGATATAGTATACCTATATCTAACCCTAAAAATGGACACCCAGATTCCTATCAGTCACTCCTATGGCAGGCCTTAACAATCCTGAAGGCAGAGTGCTTGGAATCGTGTGAGATAGTGCTCTGGCATGAGCTGAGCCTGTCTGCAGCTTGCGGAACCAAGTCCTAATAGCTGTTCCATGATATCGCATACCATATACTCTTAAGTGCATTATAATCCTCGCGGTTAAATGCTATCTTTGGTATTGCTTTATCAAAACATGTCGAGTAAGGTGTCATACGAATTGGAATACTAACCCCTCGCCAATTCTGGCGACGGGGTTAGCATTCCACCCTTCTAGAGGGACACGACATGTATGTAACTGTGAACCCCGGTTAAAGTTAAACGAAGCCTCAGCTCCACAAAATGGATGCTGTCACCACAGACACGAGTCTGACCCCCTGCAGCTGGGAGTCCTTCCAGCGAGGGGAGCCTGGACAAAGGGTTTCCTGTCGAGGGCGGTGCTAGCACCGTCCCAGACAGGGTTTTGTGTATCCTGGGTAGGCAGGGCTTTACAGGAAGGTGACTGCCGAGTGGCACCCCGGTGCTCACTACGCATAGGCCGGTCAGAACCAGTTCCAGGGGCACACCAGCCCCTGGCCTGGGGAAAGTCCGGCATGGGAGAGGGGTGTAACCACCCCCCTCCTAGTCCCACCCATAGGCAGGACCTAGTCACCGGGTCAGCCCCTTTTCTTAGTATAAAGATAGGAGCGGGCCCCCTGTTAAAATTAGATCATCTTTGGAATCAAGACACGACTTTCTGCGAAAGGACATCAAGGTTTCTTCTTCAAGATTCTCCCTTGTAGCTAAGGAGTAGTCACCCTGCATCCGCAGGCACCATCAAGAACACTGCGGTCTGCTGCAAGTCCTTCCTCAGGAATCCGACGACACAGCTCGACGAGACCCTGCTTCCCTGGCACCTCTGACCTCTACTCACCTCTACAGCCAAGCTGAGAACCGTGAGTGCGACGAGACCTCGAGGGACCGACGATCGCCAAGACTGCACGACTTCTTCACAACAAGCCCGCCGAGTGTCCCTCTGGTGAGTGCTTTGGGGTCCAAGAAGCCCCGACCCTGAGCAGCTCCAGCACCGAAGATCAGCCCTCCAGCATCTCCACGATCTGCGTGGGGCCCTTCTGCTTTTTGCTGCTCACCGCGTTGTTTGGCTACTAGCCCGCTGGCTTGTGGCCTTCTTAACGACGCCCGACGACATCACCGCTGCTGGTCGGGTTGCTCCAGACTGGCCCTTGCTTCCTTCCAAGAGAGAAGCACCCCGGACCCTCCTGGTCCACTCCAGACGCCATTTTAGGTCCACCACGTGGCCCTGAAATTTGCCAAGGCTTTGTTGCCCAATCCTGGGTCCAGCGACGCCGACCGCTTCATCCATCGTGGGACAGCTCGCTCCTCCATCCTGGTCGCCGACAACGCCTCCTGGTCCGTGAGATCTGCAGAGCACAGCGTCGCCCACTCATCTAGTCGAGGTGACTACCATCCGGTGCCCTCCTGGTGCCACCTGACTGCTGGCTAGTAGTCACGAACTTGGTCCCCTCTGTTTTCAGGTGTCATCTATCTTCAAGATCCAGGCTTGGATCACTTCGAACTCTCTTCACTGGTCGCCTGCCAGCATCTTTCTTCCAGGCTCCTGGTCCGTCTACGAGGATTCCCGACGTCTTTTGAGACATATGCAGCTGCAGCCCCTGGGCTAGGTAACTTCGGCATTTCGGTGCCCCAGCATAGACTCACTATCCAAGGGTCAGAATCCACTTTCGTTTTCCTCCTACCAGGTCGGGTTCGCCCGAGAACACTAACTCTGTGAAATCTAGCTACCATAGACTTTGTCCCGCATCACGCGTGAGAGTGCACACTCTGCACCCGAGTCCCCTGGGTCTCCTAGAAGTAATCTAACGATTCTATAGTCAAGTCCTAGCGATTCCAAAGCCTATTAGTACTGTACTTACCTGCTAGTAATTTCGCATTCCACTTTCAGAGTATATGGTTTTCCGTGCCCCTCGGGCATTTGTATATACTGTGCTAACTTAAGTATTTTCGTAAGAGTTTTGTTTTGTGCTTAGTACCCTGTCCTCATAAAGAGTACAGGGCTGTTGTGATTCTTAATAAATATACTGTTTATTTTCATAACACTTGTGTGGTGTCCTTTCACTTGGTGTTCAAGGGGTATATGTGTGGTATAACAGCTGGCTTAACACGCCCTCTCGAGTCTTTAGCCTTAGACTGCTCGTATCCACGCTACTAGGATAGCTGGTCTATAAGGTTGACTTACAACCAATCATCAATAAGGGTTGCTGGACTGATACATAGTGTTCACTAGAATAGTGAGCACTGCATATCAGGCCACCTTCTCACATTGATGTGCACTCCAAACAGCAGGCAGCTGTAGGGCCGGCTGTTCTAAAAACACTTTTCCAAACTGCTGCAGCTGGCACGGGCGGCCACCGCTAATGGAGGGACTGCTATGTATTCTATGCACAGATATGAATTCAGCAGCCCACATGCCTCAAACCGAATATGCTACTTACCAGTATGCATCTGTTCTTGGCATGTAGGGCTGCTGACATTCATATCGCCCGCCCTCCTCCCCGGCGCCTGTAGCAGCTACAGAATTCACACATACTTCTAGCATGGTCATCATTCACTTAGTTTCACTCCATCTTGGTCACAATGGCTAAAAACAATCTGAGGATGGAGTCGATGCCCATGCGCACTGTAGTCCAGGAGAGGAGCCACCTATCTCGTGATACTTCGAAGACTCTTCCAGGACAACAATGTGCAATCATCCGGACCCAACACTAGGCGGAGATCTATGCACAGATATGAATGTCAGCAGCCCTACATGCCCAGAACAGATGCATACTGGTAAGTAGCATATTCGTTATCGTAGCAAGAAGAATACCCTGGAATCAATCCTTTGATCTTTTTGATGGCCTGCCATCTGCAAGGATATCGAACAGTATGCATCTTCTTGCCCGACGTTTAACCAGAAAAAGTCTTTCATGCCAAAGGTCTTCTTTGTCCTCTTCCTGTGGCTGGCACACTATATCTACAGATTTTATTGTAGACCTACCGTAGTCAAAGGGTGCACTGTAATAAGGATAACAGTTGATCGGTTTTACAAGATGGCTCAGTTTTCATCCTTTAAAAAAGTTCCTACAGTTGGGGAGATGATGCAACGTTTTATGTATGATATCTTTCACTAACATGGCCTACCAATCTTCATCATCTCCGATAGGGGATACATTTCCAGGTTTTGGAAAGCTGTATGTACAGCTCTTGGAATATTCAGAGCCTTGTCTTCAGGATTCCACCCCCAAACTAATAGGCTCACCGAACGCACAAATCAGATGCTGGAACAATACCTAAGTTGCTTTTGTAACGCTACCTATGATAATTGGGCTTCCTTTCACCATATTTACAATTTGCTTGCAACAACAGTATGTCACCCTTTTACTGTCTTGAAGGTCTCCATCCTATGATGTGCACGGAAATGGTTCCTACTGATTCCCTGGTACCTGATTCTTCAGAGTTTCTAAAACATCTAGTTTATCTCTAACTAAGATTTGGATGAAGCGGCAAGCAGATAAACGTTGCATTCTGGCCCAAATTAATTCGGTGGGGGATAAAGTATGGCTTTTCTCTCTTTTTTTTGTGTCTTTGCATGGGCGACATGACATCCTAAACTTGGTCCCAGTTTCCTTGTTCCTTTTTCTATTGTTCAGATTGTTTATCCGGTTGCTATTCGCCTTCAGCTTTCTCCTTCAGGGCATGTTCATCCATTGTTTAATGTCTCTCAGTTGAAACCT
The DNA here is from genome assembly GCF_964263255.1 of Lissotriton vulgaris. Lineage (NCBI taxonomy): Eukaryota > Metazoa > Chordata > Amphibia > Caudata > Salamandridae > Lissotriton > Lissotriton vulgaris. The sequence continues at coordinate 264,379,787 of NC_141697.1, forward strand.
GTAATTCCAGATCATTTCCGATGTGTTGGGTTACCCCACCTCCTGTACTTGTCCATGGGTTCCTGAATTTGAAGTCTCTGATATCTGCGATTCTCACCTTTAGCGTGGGAAGTTGCACTTCTTGGTCCATTGGAAGGGTTATCTAATTAGCAATCAGACTTGGGAACCAGCCTCTGTGGTTCATGCCACTCAGCTCATTCGAAGGTTCTTTCGCTCCCACCCGGACACACCTTGTGCTTTGCAGGGAGTGGTTATACTATCAGGCGCGACTGCAGCTTCTTCACTACAGCAAGACACGTTTGCCAAAAGTGCCTCACGGCTGGATTTAGGTACGGCAGGCGGCTGTGCCTGCACTTAACTTGGGAATGTTAAGTTGGGGGGGTCCTCCAGGGTGCTGTCTGGTCAGGGGTCGGAGGGGCGGGGGTTGGGGTACACCAGGGGCTATCTCCAGGGAGCAGTTGTCATGCTTCCTGGCTGATATATTCTACTCAGCCACAGGGGGCAGGGCTTCTTATATCCTCCCAATCTATCCCGGCCGCCATCCAGTGTTTCGCTATGGAACTCTCCCAATCAAATATAAAAAGGTTTTACTTCCTCTTGACACCTAATTGGTTCCAGGACTTTCTTCCTATTTAAAGGACTTGGAAGGATTGTCTGGTGCATCGCAACACCCGGATTCCTATTTGTTTTTTCTTTCTTCGTTCCCAGTCTGATGTTGTATTGTCGCTTTTTCCTCCTGGTGGTTTCCTCAGAGGGCATATTCCAGCTTTGTGTTCCTTCAGTGGCTGGCAAGGTGCTCCCAAAGGCAATTGGCCCAGCTTTAATCATTGTAACATCCAATCCAGACAATCTGCCTTGCTTACAGCACTTGAAATCATCTTGCTTTTTATATGCTGCTGTGCCTCTTGCTGTGCAAACTTTCCCCCTTCTAGCACAATTTATATGACCAGTGTTGTGACTCAGTCTTCGGGTTTAACTGTATTTATTTGATTTTCAAACTACTCATACATTCGCCTACAACCAGACTGGCCAGCAAACTGAAAGGAAAAAAACAGGAATTCTCACCACATTATGCCCATGTTTATTTATCTCTAAGGCCTATATCTATGAAACTGAAGGAACATTCTATTGGTGTTATCTTCCTAACCCCCCAATTCTTCCTTTGACCCAATTGTCATAGGGCGTAAAGTATTTTTGCAATTTTTGGTTGTATAATTCGAAGTACCTGTAGGTACCTGGGGCACGTAATATCCCTGCACTTAGTAGACGGGTAAGTCGAGAAGGGAGATCAATCCATTTAGAAAACTTTAAGTCTTTGATCTACAATCCAAGTTATATTTTCCATAGCCAGGCGCTCCCATCAGTGTGATAGCCAAGTGGAGGGCTACTCCCAATGCCATATGAAATTGTTTGCCCCTTTGTGTCCTTGTAGAGAGGTCCTTATAAATTGAATACTCCGGAGAACCACGTCTGCATCTCTTGATATTTGTATATCAAACTTGCAATTAAAAGCTTTTCGTTTTTCATCTAAAGGAGTATACGCGTGATTATAGTCCACTTTTCCATCCCCCTGACAAACTTGTGAAGAATGTTTTGGAACAGTTTAAGCAGCTTTGAAGGGCAGGGGAAGGGTTTGTGTTTCAGCAGCACAGTAGGTTTAGGTACCATACTAGGTTACTCAGTTCACTCACTAATTTTGCCCCAGTGTCGGCCCATGTTCTGTTAAAGGGAGCTGCTGCTGCATTGCGGCACTTTATAAGCACCATCTGCAATGTGCCCTAGATCATTGCCATCAAGACGTCCGTATTATAAACGTTTATATAGTCTTCTCTATCCCTTTATATCTTTGGTCATGTAATAAATTGTCCTTTCTTGTCTTTGTCTGATGTAGCCACTATCCGTGATATCAGTCCATGGCCCAAAATAACGATGTGGCAGATTTTAGATTGAACCTATCTCATGACTAAGATTTTGCTCACTATGAAGCTGTGCCTGTGTTATGCGCTGCAGAATAAAACGTGTTTTCTAAATACCTTTTGTGTTATGCCCTCCAGAAAGCAACAAAACCCACTGGGTAAAGGTCTGTGTCACTGCTACTGCCCCTCCAAGTCTCTGTTGCATTCTATTTGTGGTGATATCCATCACTATGTCGATCTCATCTCAAACAAAGGGTAAACAGCAATATATCTGAAAGAGCATACTTTTGATAGTTTCTTGTTGGTCATTAGGGATATATAGCATGGAAATCATATATGCACTTTAGTATTGCTCTTGCTTTAGTATTGCACTGTCTTCGTTGTCTGCTGCTACCTTTTCAATACAGCCTTGAAACGTAGGTGATCTCAGTATGACGACACTGCTTACCTACATGGCCGGAAAGAGTAAATTATACTAGGAGCCACTCCAGTTGTAGCCTCTGCCAGGCTGAACATTTTGGTTATATTCAGTGCAGGAGGCAAATGTCCTTTTAGCTACTCTTGAAGGGATTAATGACCGCTAAGCTCTTGGTTTGGGCATTAAGCCTTGTAACATGAAAGCTGATGAATTTTCAGTTTGGCAGTCTCCAAGTGAACAAACTCTCCCAGTTGTGTACCTTGATCAGTGTCCCAGCTTCACTTGTCTTCATCCGAGAGTCTAGAATAATAGCTGTTTCCCCATAATGTAAGTGAAAACCCACTGTCATTCCTCAGTCCTTCCAAGAAATTACATTAAATACTGTAACCGGCCTAAATAATCTTCTTTTCAGTAGCACTGTAGCCGCTAGGTTCAGAAACGAGTGTCATCTGTGGTCATCAAAGCTAAGTGTCTCTTTGGTCAGGGCTATGGGCATGATGTCTTCCTTTTTGTCAGAGAAGTATGTTCGAGCCAGCGCGTCTGGTGAATTATCTTTTTATGTGCTCAAGTTTGCAACTACCTATACTCTGCCCATTAAAATAGGCGGAGCTTCTATTTCGTTTCTGATTGAATGAAGTAGGCATTGTGCGTAAGCTACAATTTCATCTTCGTTTACTCTCTGTAATCCCCTTACCCTGCTATTGTTGTACCTGGGCATATTTTCAATATTCTCCAGTTTCACCAACAGCTTGTTCCCTTTTTCAAGCTTAAGCAGCCTTTTCCCATGTGATGCAGTTCCTCTAAACGGTTATCATCTGTTCTTTCCAAAATTCCAAATCATCTTCTCGATTTCCAAGGGAACATAATCGTTCCTGAGGTTTTGAAATTTCAAGACTATTTTAATGCTACTGGTTTCCATATTGATCTCAGACAGAAATTGCTGGAAAAAATCCTGTTTGATGACAGGCTGTGGGGACAGGCCTGATTGTCTCTCAAGAAAAATCTGACATGTCCGCTGTTTAGTTTTCTTAATCCGTTTTCAATTCTTTAGACACCAACAGCTCTCTGATTAAGGGCTCCCTTTTCCCTTGGGTCCCAGCACTCTGTTGGCAGCATACAGAGTAGATTTGCTGGGGGACACTAAGCGCCCAACTCCTGTGGTCTTCCACCTCAAGAAAGAGCATGTGGCACTGCTTTCACTGAAAATGCTCACTCAACTGCAGAGTTTATCATGTCAGGTATAGAAGCCTCACTAACACCCTGATGGGACTCGAAGGCTGCTTAGCTAATCTGTCTCTAGTCAGTTTAGCAACTCTTTGTTGTGCTACCTCAGAGTGGCGCTGACGGCATCAGTTGGGGTTCGGGCACTCTGCGTCTACTGCACACTTCAGTCGCTATACGGGTCTCACACCCGGTGGGCTCTATGAGATTCTGCCCCTGCAGTAGGGCGGGGTCTCAAGCGTCTGACCTCCCATACTCCTCAGGGCTCCCTTGCTTTTCTGGCCTATTCCCTGTAAGTGTGAGGAAAGTTGGCCTTAGTCAAACAGCTGCGGTCCTTTACCACATCGTTTGTGGATTCTCTGTTGCTCTCGTTGGTGAACTCCAGCAGGGCTGCTCCTCCCTGCAATTTGCCCGGCCCTGCACCACTGGGAGCCTCACTTCTCCACCTGAGGTCAGCTGTTGCTGAGTGCAAGTCATGCTGCACATATTGTTTCCAGCGTTCCAAGCTCACCAGTCAAGATGGTGCCCAGTGACTGGTCTCACTGTTCTCTTACTGCAGTGTACCTCTTTAACTGTCATCTCAAGTCGCTACTCGTGTCATCCCATTTTTAGGTCTCGCCTGAGCGAGACATTTAGTAAGTGGCTTTTAAAAGTGCCACCAGAGGCTTTTGCTGGCCTACAGCTTGCGTTCACGAGCACGAGCAGGAGCAGGAGCACGTGCACAGCTGCCATCTGTGTTTTTATTGCTGTAATCAGGCTCCTCTGATTGCACCACCTCCCTCCCTCCTTTTTCCCCCTCCCGATCAGCTTAATTTGTGTCTTCTAGATGTGACTCATACTCCTCTGCTCGCACTCCCCCTCCCTTCTCCCCCTCCTCTTCGTCAGTTTCATTTGTGTCTTCTATCACTGTGAATGCTCCTGCTTCCACCAGGCACACACACCTCCAGCCGTCGGTGCACGCTTTCACCAGGCACACACACCACCAGCCGTCAGTGCACACTTCGACTAGGCAAACACACCACCAGCTGTCAGTGCTCGCTTCCACCAGGCACACACACCAACAGCCGTCAGTGCACGCTTCCACCAGGCACACACACTACCAGCCGTCGGTGCACGCTTCCACCAGGTACACACACCACCAGCCATCAGTACACGCTTTCACCTGGCACACACACACACCACCAGCCGTCGGTGCACGCTTTCACCGGGCACACACACCACCAGCCGTCAGTGCGCGCTTCCGCCAGGCACACACACCACCAGCTTTCAGTGCACGCTTCCACCAGGCACACACACCACCAGCCGTCAGTGCACGCTTTCACCAGGCACACACACCACCAGCCGTCAGTGCACGCTTCCACCGGGCACACACAATACCAGCCGTGAGTGCACGCTTCCACCGGGCACACACACCACCAGCCATCAGTGCACGCTTTCACCAGACACACACACCACCAGCCGTCAGTGCACACTTCCACCAGGCACACACACTACCAGCCGTCGGTGCACGCTTCCACCAGGTACACACACCACCAGCCGTCAGTACACGCTTTCACCTGGCACACACACACACCACCAGCCGTCGGTGCACGCTTTCACCGGGCACACACACCACCAGCCGTCAGTGCACGCTTCCACCAGGCACACACACCACCAGATTTCAGTGCACGCTTCCACCAGGCACACACACACACCACCAGCCGTCAGTGCACGCTTTCACCGGGCACACACACCACCAGCCATCAGTGCACGCTTTCACCAGGCACACACACCACCAGCCGTCAGTGCAGTGCACGCTTCCACCAGGCACACACACCACCAGCCGTCAGTGCACGCTTTCACCAGGCACACACACCACCAGCCGTCAGTGCACGCTTCCACCGGGCACACACAATACCAGCCGTCAGTGCACGCTTCCACCGGGCACACACACCACCAGCCATCAGTGCACGCTTTCACCAGACACACACACCACCAGCCGTCAATGCACGCTTTCACCAGGCACACACACCACAAGCCGTCAGTGCAGCAGGCAGGTTCTTCTCAGAGTTTCTTGGTAAATATGTGTTTGATGCCTGGGACGGAGTGGGTCGAGTTTCCTTAAACCATGCTGAGTATGCAGGTGCAGTGCATGAACTCCTGTGTGAGGGAGTCATGCTGCCTGGGGCTCTCTCACTCCACACTTGTAAATTGCGCCTGCACCAGGCTTTTTCTCATTTGCAAAGTTCGGCACATACGCACAGCTAGGCAGCCCCCACACCCCCGGGGATGACTGCTTCCTACAACCAGAATGAAAACAACATTCAGAGCAATGAAAACAAGTTCATTTGATGCAAAGAACTGTTAACAAAAACCATGTCCAGCTATTGTAGATCTGGCAACTTAAACAAAACAGCAACAAAAAATAAACAAGCATTGGCATAGCCAATAGGTCTCGCTTTTTGGACCCTATAAGTATTTAGATATGCAGCAGAATATCCTTGGTGCAACAACACCAACTGTTGCATGGCTAATCACTTATAAGGTCCCAAAAGCAAGACCTATTGGCGATGCCAATGCTTGTTGCAGTTGCTGCGGCTCCCAGCAGTGCTACCAGGGTCAAGCTGCTGTTTCTGATTGAAGAGTGTTTTCGATCCTCTTTGCTCGCTGCAGCAGCACATGTACTAAAATTGGAACGATACCAAGAAGATTAGCATGTCCCCTGCACGTGGATCGCTGATGTTAATGGAGGAAGAAGTGTGGTGCTGCCAGAGCATGTCTGCTTCACTTCTCAGTCAGGTTACTCTTCCAGCTTGCTTTTTTGGTGTGGTTACAGTCGACTTACTTTACTGGCTTGCCTCCGGATGGTGTTCCTAAGAAGCTTCATAGTTCTTTTGTCTAAATCACTGGGGAAATTGTAGTTGTCTTCTATTTCTGCTATGATCTGTACTTGTTAACGACAGCGCATTCTTCGGATCTTTCTCTATTTTAGTGACTAAGGTGATGTGATTCTTTAACCTAATTTTGTTTTGTTATGCTCTGGGTTTATCTGGCTACCCTTTCCTATCTCTTGAAATAATAACTGTGTGTTTCTTTTTCTAATGGATACTTCCAGCGCAGATTCCTCAGCTTGTTAATCTCTCAGAAAGGCAGACTTGACCCAGAAACTTGCTCCTAACGGCATCCATCAAACTCTGTCATAACTCTGTCCTTTTCTCTTGATGTGACAACTCGAAGCCGTACATCGTTGTTTCTCTTGTTCTGCTCTAGTAAATCCTGAGAGCACTGGTTGTGGTGGTGTTTTTTCTGCAGGACACTATTCCATCTTGGAGCAGAACACTATCTTCTTACACATACAATTTCCACTGGCAACACATGCCTACTCGCATCAGGGGAGTAGCTTTTATTGGTGCAGCAGGTGCAGTGCACTAGTGCCCAGAGGGGCCCACTGAAACCTTATTATTGCTATATTTCACAGTTAAAACAGCAGCCGGGGGGGCATTTTCTTCCTTGCACTAGAGCCCATGACACTCTGGCAATGCTACTGACTCTCAACAGTACGAATGGGCAGTTCCAGTTTCTTGCACTCCCTGCTAATTTGCAAATACTCTTGGCCTGGTTCAGCATTGGCAAGTCCCTTTGTCCCTCTTTTCTTTTGCTGTCTAACTCCTCAAGTTACCACTCATCTTCAACTAAAGGGGTGTTAACAGAGTATTAAATGAAAACTATTGGCATCTCAAAGTGGTTTGTCGTTAACTTGCAAGCACGGAGAAGAAGGTTTCATTTTTAGGTCTCACCTGGGAAGTGCTTGTGCTCTCTTTCGAGACATGCTGTTTCTAGGATATGGGCTTTAAAAAACGCCCATCTTTTTAATTGGTTCCTATTGCTGCCCTTTAGAAATGCTGGCATTTCATTTGTGTATACACTTAGTAGTCCTTCCTTTTGTAATTTTGCATCCTTCCATGAGGACTGCCCCTCTTACGTGTGTTCTTACTGTTCAGGTTCTTTATACTTGGAGAGAACTCTTTTTTTAGTTGGCCTGCCCATTTGCTCATTAACTGTCCTGTCTACTTGTGCAATGAAAGTTAGGTTGCTTCATTTGCTTGCCGTCTCTTTGTCTCCCTGTGCCCCCCCAACCCTTCCACAACACTGCTTTGGTAGTTTCATGTCTCTAAATCTTCCTGTGCCAACCACTTACCCCTTCCACAACACTGCTCGCAGGCTCCCACCACCCATCTGAGCACACTGCTGTTTTGCTCTTTTTTTGGTTATTTGACGCCTAATTTGCAGTGCAGTGCCCTCATTTCATATCCCTTTGTGGCTACCCCTATACCCCTTCACGACGCTGCTTGCCAGCCTCCGAGATTGCTGAAGACTGGTGTCGGTGTTATTGTTTTGTTAAGTTGGAGATGTCAGCTGTATCATGAAGCATTATCAAGTGCCATAGAAAAGGAATGGGTAGGTTTAAGCACCTGTTTAGAGTGTCCCCTATTTCTGCCCATAATGCGAACACGCCCGGACAATCATGTAGAACATTCCCAGTGTCACAATGTGGTTGAGCACATCACCAACAGTTCGAATGTGCAGTAAACCCATTCTCCACAGCTACCCAGGGCTCTAATACCAATCATGAATTGATTTGAAGACACAGAATTTCAATGGGGATTCCCTAAGTCCCTGATCAAGGTCCCTAAGGAACCCTTTCTAATCCTGTTCCATGTGAACTATTTATATCTTTTCTTGCCACCTGCCACATAGCCTGGCTATTACAGGTTTGGAATGATGATGCTGTATTAATGGAATATATATGCCTGACTTTACCCCCTTGTGCTATCCTAACGTTGAAGATATGACACTATTGGCAACTGTGTTAGTTCCCATGGTAGCACAACTAGTCTGCAGCGTAGGCAGTGGCAGAGTATTATCAGTGCTCATGGATGTGTACATGATTTTGCTCTTTGAGCATTCCAGTTGTCTTAGGATTCCCCTGTGTAAGAAGCTGGTCAATAGTAAGGATACCAGCCTGTTCTCACAACTCCCAGTGGAGTGTTTGTCCTCCAGTGCTACTGTGTGAATTATACCATAGGGAACCCCTTCATGTATGTGGGTGTTCATTTTAAACTGTCAGTGAGCCCAGGCCCCAATCTTCCTCATTGCTTGAATGACAGATTTTCGGGTCAAAGTGGCCCCTTAAAATGATTGGGATAGTGCAAATTTATTTGTAATCACAAATCCTATGTGGTTCGTGATTCTTCATATTCATACGTATAACCATTTTTCATATTTAACATTGACAAGTTCTTTGTAAAGTGCATTATTGAAATAAGAGATACAAATTCCTCCCCTCTGCTCCAGGCCGCTCCCCCCCCCCTTCCGTATCCCATTTACAATATTTTATGGGCAACTTATTGTGCCTTACATGCAGTGTAAGTGAGGGTCCCAAATTGTACAATGATGTATTTTTCTTGTGAACATGATTTCATCTGTGATTTAATGATAATAAATTAAAAAGAAAAATACATGTGTCCCACCATAAGCTATTTAGCAAAGCAAATGCCTCTCCGAAGCAGGATGTATGGCTGATTTTCTATTCCGACTCCAGTCCCTTTGAGGTTTCTTCTAATTGTGACTTGTTGCCTTGTGCTATACAATCAAGGAGCGACGTTTTGCTTTCCCTGTAAGTCTCCGGCTTTATATCCCCATCCATACAGAATTCAGGCAAAAAAAATAAAGCGTTGCCTGCATTGTGCAGGCAAGCCATAATCTGAATTATTCAGGCAATGCATGTTAATTAGTTGCTCTGGGTCCACAGTGGTGCAGTAGGTAGTTTGCCCAGCTTCTGTACTGTACAACTGGCACCAAAGGAGTTTTGAACTTGTGGGCCTAGTAACATGACAACCTGTGTTTCTTGTGGCAATTTTCCAATGCTTTTCCTTCTTATTTTTGCAGTAAAGTACAGGCTCGATTAGCATTCTCGGCCTATTTGCAAAGAGTTCGTCAGCGTCTGAACACGGAAAATATGGATCAGAGTCAAAACTATACCTGGGCTGCGAAGGAGGATGAGCAGATGGTAAGAGTAGATTTAACCCCGACTATCTCTTTCTGTGGTTTGTCCTCACCAGTGAATATGCCTTGGGTTTTCCCACCCACATTATGAAACCGTTACTGGAAGGTTATTCACAGTTGAGGGTTACCTGTGTTGTGTTACATTAGGTTGCCATTGTGCCCAGGGCAAAACATTCCTAATGTGCTTCTGCCCTGAATGGGTGGTGCATGGTTAGTATTCTGCCATGGAAACCTAAATTACATGTAAAATCCTCTGTGGTTATAATTGGTTGAGTTTGAAAACTGCCTCTTTCACATATTCACACACTTAAATCATTCCACTTCATCAGGCTGGGAATCCCTGGTACATTTAAAAGCAGTAGACAGTGTTAAAATGGCCAAAGGCCTGGACAACACTGTTTGTTTAGTACCATATCCACCTCATTTGAAGCAACCTGAACTTTAGCCAGTAAGGTGAAAGTATCAGCTCTCCTCCACCCACCCCCCACCCCCGTCCCTGGAGGCCACCATAGGTCCGATTTCTACTGCACCTCATGTATGAGAGAGTCCCCAGGCAGAGCTCAGCTCTAACCTCTCAGTGAACTCAAAATGATTACTTTCTTGGTCTACCCTAGGACTTAACTAGCCCTACAGCTTTTACAGTACTTTGAATTGTTTTTACAGATATTGGCTATTTCTGGGCTAGTCGGAACCTTTGATATTGTCAGCAACTGTCACCATGGCTGACAGAAAGGAAGCATCTCTCTTCAAATCATGTTCATCTTATGGACAGAAAAAGGTTTAAACAGTTCATCTACATTCCCAGTGTGTTTAGCCTTTAGCCTAGTATTTATTTATTTATTTATTTATTCAGAGTTTTATATAGCGCGAACAAGATCTTTACAGATATCAGAGCGCTTCACAGAAACAGCGGTGGGGATAGCATGAAGGTGACGCAACATAATATTGGGTGCAATATAAAATTCAGTAGCATGTTTGGATGGCCGTCATAATACAACATAATATTACTCAACATATATATATATATATAGACGCAACATAATATTGGGTGCAATATAAAATTCAGTAGCATGATCGGATGGCAGTCATGTTCTAATAAAAGATCAATAAACAATCAAATAAGCGATAATATAAGACGCTACTGAGTCTTTCATACAACTACGATAAAAGTCAGGAGAACTAATGCTAAAGGGATTGCTTATGCCAGTATCTAAAAGTTACGGGGAGCAAAGGGGACGGGCATCGAGATTCAGTAGGCTAACGTGAATAGTCTAATAATAGATATTTAGTGAGTAGTATAAAAGGATCGACTATCCATCATGGAATTATGGCAAACAAGAAGAATAAACGAATCTAGATCCTGAATTATATGACATTATTTGACATTAGACAAACATGTAACCAGTAATACCTAAGCGGTGCGAAGTCTCTGAGCAACAAACATTAAAGTTCAGGTGAACTTAGCCATGAGGATGGCTTTCACCTCTTTCTTAAAGACGGCCGTGGAGGAGATAAGCCTGGTTTCAGGAGGGAGTGCGTTCCAGATCCTAGGTGCCATTCCTGAGAAGCAGCGTTTGTATGTTTTTTCCTTCCGGAATCTGCAAGGTTTCAAGAGTAGATTTTTTGTACTTCTATTGGATCTCGAACCTCCTGATATAGTCAGCTTTTGAGTGAGGTAGTTAGGTGCCTTGTGGTGTACGGCAGCGTGTGTCATCACAGCAATTTTCAGTTGTATTCTGGCTTCAAAGGGCAGCCATTTCAGAGATTTCAAGTCAGGGGTAATATGAGAGTGTTTTCTTGAACCCGTAATGAGTCTCGCGGCAGCGTTCAAGGAGGCTCTTAGGGGTGCAGTTGTTGCTAGAGGGAGACCACTGAGGGTCACAATTCCATAGTCTATGCGGGGGATGACGAGGGCTTGTACTGCATTTTGGAAGTCTTTGGCTGGGAGGAAGGGTTTCAGCTTCCTCAATGTGTTGATATGGAAATTGGCTCCTTTCGTTGCTTTGCTAATGTGCTGTTGCATGTTGAGCTTTGCGTCAAGTGTGACACCTAAGGATTTCGCGGACTCCACGATGGTGGGCCGGACATTGAATGCTGTTAGGTGGTTGAGCCAAAGTTGGGTGGTGGTAGATTTCGCAGGGGGTGCTATCAAAAGGAACTCAGTTTCCAGAGCATTTAGTTTGAGGTGATTGTCGGCCAACCACGATTGGGTCTTTATAAGAGTGTAGTTCAGGAGTTTGATATCTTCCGGGGATTGTACCTTTAGGTAGAGTTGAGTGTCATCGCATACATATGGAAGCATACATTGGATGCTTGGAGCAGGGTGGCAAGTGGCTCCATGATGAGGTTGAACAGTGTGGGTGAAAGGGAGGATCCTTGTGGAACGCCTAAGTCTACTGGCACAGGCGAGGACAACACATTGTTGATCTTGAACTTCTGAGACCGGTTATGTAGGAAGGAAGTGAACCACTTGAGAACAGTCCCGGATAAACCCATTCTAGTGTTTAGCAGCTCAAGGAGGTTCTCGTGTTTGACCGTGTCAAAAGCTGAAGAAAGGTCGAGAAGGATGAGGAGGCATGACTCATTGCGATCAAGCATTTGGAGGGCGTCATCGATTATGTGAGTCATGGCCGTTTCCGTGCTGTGCTTCGCTCGGAAGCCTGATTGATGAGGGTTGAGGAGATCAAACTTATCAATGTGTTTTGTTAGTTGAAGTTGCACACATTTTTCCAGCAGTTTGGCCAAGGTGGGGATGTTTGTGATGGGACGGTAATTGTTTAAGTCAGACGGGTCAGCTGTAGGTTTCTTGAGTATGGGCGTGACTTGCCCCACCTTGAGTGAGTCAGGGATGAGACCTTGTTGAAGGGAGCTATTAATGATTTTAGTCCAGAGTGGGAGGAGCATGGTGGTGAAGTCTTTTACCGCGTTAGCAGGCAGGGGGTCTGTGAGGTGATTAGAGGGCTTTAAGGTACCGAGCAGTCTGCGTATTGCATCTTCAGAGTAGATGTCGAATGAAGCCCACGATGCGCTGTTTTTTGGCTGAGTGTTAGACATTCTGATGTGAACAGGGTGTTGGCTTACGTCATTGAGGAGATCCTTTCTTATGTTGTCGGTCTTTAGCTTGAAGAAGGCGGAAAAGTCTTCACTGTGTGGGATATCGCTTGTTGGGTTGTTTGGTTGCAAGGGTTGCGGCTTTGTTTGACTTTTGACTAGTTCGAACAATTTTCTTGGTCGGTTTTTCGCTTGGTCAAGCTGGAGGCGAAAGAAGTCAGATTTCGCACGCTTGATTTTCCTAAAATAGGCATTTCTCTTGTTCTTAAGCTTTTTGCGATGTAGTGATGAGGGGTCAGCTCTCCAAGTGCGCTCTGCCGATCGCATAGCACGCCTGTCTTCGTTGAGTCTGCCGTCATACCAAGGGTTCGAGCTCTTGGTGGAGACTCTCTTTAGTTGCAGTGGGGCGGCTTCGTTGATTATAGAGGTCATAGAGTCGAGGTAGAGGTCGGTCAGTGATTGAACATCAGAGACGTCAGCAGGGGGAAGGAGGAGCCTGTAGGTGTGGGGAGGTAGGGCGTTAGGATTGAGATTCTTCATGTCCCTTTTCCAGATCTTGCATTTGGTGGGTTGAGCCGGGGAGGGTTTGACTTTTTCATTGATAAAGAAGGTGATGATGTGGTGATCTGACCAAACACAGGGTTGGATTGACCCCAGTTGGGTAGCGTCCTCTTTGGCGATGATGAGATCGAGTATCGAACCTTTATCATGTGTTGGGCTGTTGCATATTTGGGTGAGGTCAAGCGCATTAAGGAAAGATTTGAGACTATTCACCACTGTGTCTTTCTGATCGTTCCAGTGGAGATTAAAGTCACCCAGGTAGATTTGAGTGATCTGCCGACCGGCGTTGGAAGTAATAGTGTCCATGAGTTGTTGAGAGAAGATGAGGTTGTCCCTCGGCGGGTGATAGATGAGGTGTAGAGCACATACTGGTTTGCCCTCACTGGAGATATCGAGGCATAAGAGTTCACAGGAAGTGAGGGAGGGGGAGGTGACTCTGGTGATAGATAGATTGTTCCTGAAAATGCATGCGATTCCCCCACCCGTCTTGCCGGTCCTGTCTAGTCTGATGATGTGGTAATTGGGGGGGAACTAGTATGTCCATAATGGGCGTGGAGGCTTCAGTTAGCCATGTTTCCGTCAATATGGCTAGGTCAAGATCCATAGATGTGACGAGTTCTGCAATGTCGGAGGAGTGTCTCTGGGCCGATCTGCAGTTGAGAAGGATGCATTTGAGTCTGGGGGTGAGAAGGGAGGTTGAGTGTTCTAGTGATAGGGGGACTCTTCTGAGGTTGTTTGGGACAGAACTTCTGATGCTTAGTGTTGGGTGCCTAAGGGGATTTGAGAGAATAGTGGGTATGGGGAGGTGAGTGGGGGTTATGTGTTTTACCGGTCCTGGGCCAAACGAGCGGAGGAGGGTGCATAAGTCGTGGTCCGACAGGGAGTTAAGGGCACGCCGGGGACGGTGGGTGTTGTTGCGGGCGGGGATAGAGGGCCAGTGTGGAGAGAGTTGAGTGCGAGGGACTGTGGGGAGAGTGCGTCGTTTGTTGGGTAGGGTGGTGGTCGTTGTGGGTCGATGTTGTCTGGGAGGCGTGTGAAGAAACTCTTTGATGGTGCGGAGCTCTTCTTTGAGTTGTAGGAGGGTGGATAGAATCAGGTCGAGAGGTGTCTTGGTGTTAGTGTTCGTGATGTGGGCCATGGGCGAGGCGTTGAGAGGGGAGTTAGAGGGCGAATTTGGGGCGGTAGTGGAGGGCTCTGCTGTTAAAGTGGGTGGGGTGGTATTCGGTGGGTGCGATGATTTGTAGGTGAGGGGTGTGGGTGAGGTAGGGGGAGGGTGGGAAGTAGTGGTGGGGGCGTCGGTGTGGGGTGGTGCTGGTGAGTTGAGGGATGAGTGAAGGTCGAAGATAATGGGGGTGGTAAGAAGGAAGCGGGGACTGAGTAATGGGGGGGAGAAGAGGGGTGATGTTATTGTATGGGAGGACGCAAGTTCTGGGGTGTTAGCTGGGGGTGTGGGGGAGTGGGGGGTGAGAATGGGGGGAGGGGTTGAGAGGGAAGAAGATCTGCCGCGGGGGGGGTGATATACTCCTGGTGGAGTTGGATTCAGCGAGATTCGTATGAGGTGTGAGATGGGGGGAAGGGTGGGTGGGGGTAAGTTGGATGTATGAGGGGGAATGATCTACGTCTGTGGATGGGGGGAGCGGGGGGGTAACGTCAGGTGTGATCCTAACTATAACACTGGGGGGATGGGAGGGGTGTATGTCCTTCCGATGTTGCAGTGGGCAAGGCGGGTTATTTTGAGTATTGGTGTTGGGGGTAGTTGTGTAGCTTGATGTGTGCGGAATGGGGGTCCGCCGTTTGGCGATGTGTTCTAAGAAGGTAGGGAATAAGTTGTCTAGTAGGTCAAGGTTCCTATCAGTGGCTTGGAGTAGAATGGTCCCATTGTTGTAGATGGTGATTGTGGCTCTGCCTGGGAAGACTAGGGATGGTGTGATAGAAAGAGTTAGGCCATGAGCGGATTTATTGGTGGTGTGACTAGTGAGAGTGGAGAGGAATGCTTTCCTCCATTGTGCTCTCCGTGTGGTGTAAAAGATGATATTGTTGTTTGTGTCTCCGTTGGTCAATGAAAAGTAGGTGTCCACACACGGTAATTCGGGGTGTGCCTTCAGGAAATTGTTTGTAGCGTTTGGCGTTTTTTTTGGTGAGCTCAGGTGGGTATATGATTTTGTAGGTGTGCTTGCCCAAGCGTTCCATGGCGGGAGAGGCGTGGGTAGAAGAGGTGGGGAGCTTGTGTGGTTGCGGGGTGTTAAGCCTAAATGGTAGAGTGTGTAGTGGTTATGTATATGGATAGGGGCAGTAGGTATGGATGACTAGTCTAAGATGGCCCCTGCAGTGGTGAATTATTCAAAGATGGCCACCAGGGTGGCATATAGGGAGCCAGAAGCAGTCCTATCTCTGTTGTTGATGTGCCTTAGGGAGCTAGTTTCCCTTTCCGGGGCAGGTCGAGTTAGTCCATCCTCTGTGTTGTTAGGAGGGGAGGGGAGAGATTAGGTTTCCAACTGTTCAGGAGACGAGGAGGGAGCCTTATCTCTGTTAAGGTGACCTGTGGCCTCGTTGGTATGCAGCTTCACTGTCGTTTGGTGGGCAGTGGAGGCGATTTATGGCTCCGGTATGTGGCCCCCGCCAGTAATACGGCTTCTCACTGTGACATATGTAATACCTTTACTACGCAAAGTCTCAAGGACCAAGAGAAGAGGTTGGCACTATATTTACTGAATAAAGAGAATTTCCTCCTCTTTAGGAGTGAAAAGAGCCCCTTGAAACACTTCCACAAAGACAACGCAGAATAGGAGACTTTTCAGAATTAGAATTATTTGGTACAACGCTTGCAACCACCTCCTTACACACTGAAACTGGAGCTGGTAAACACTCCAGAAAGCAAAATTCTCAGTCTGTGAAAAAGCCTGTGCAAAAATGTAATCTTATTGATGAGAAACCTTCTACAAAAAGGAAGAGATGCTCAGAAGGCATTCTGTTGTCGCACAACCACAAAGCAGTCCTTTTCGACGGCAATACGGTTGACAACAACACCATATATGTCTTCCTTATCATAATCTTCTATGCTGGTGACATCGACTGAGAAGCCTATAACGGCAAACCAGTCAATGACGATGTTGACAGCAATGCCATTGATGATGAAATTGACTGATACGCTGTCAACGATGATGACATTGACGACAACACCGTCAATGTCCATTCCGCCAATGTCAACACTGTCAAAGATGATAATACTTTTGGCGACAAGGACATCATCAACATTACTTTCTGTGCCTGTTTTTTTCTCCATTAAGGGTGACAACATATCTGCAGTCCCAAATTTTGGAGTCCGGATAAGAGGAACATGCTAGGGACTTTGCTTCACACACTGCATACCACCGAACACAATTGGATGTATGTTACATTCCAGATTTTGAGGCGGAGATGAATGAGGATTATATAACATATATAAAAATCTCAGCAGAATTATGTTCCTCATAATTCATGCTCATATGTTCCTCCGATATACCCTAGAGAGCCATATATGGTCCACATTCCTGTGTCTTTTATGTTTACATTTTAACAGATAATGGAAATTTTCCAAGGATTGCTACCATACCATCCAGCTGGTCAGCCTCCACAATTTGCAATTCCTACTGTACCTGTCCCACTGCCTCCCCCCCATAACCCCCCCCCCACCACACCTAGGAAACCATCTCCGAGACTAGTCAATGGACCTCTTGTCCCTCCAACTTATGAGGGTATGGATGATAACAAATATATGGATGTCTGTATATTTGCACTTCGGCGAGGAGGAAGAGGAACTTGCACAAGGAGACGGTTGAGGTACTAATGGAGGAAATGAGTTAATCTCTTCAAAGGAAGAAAATAACCTGTCCGTTTCACGGGGGTCATCAGAGTATATACCCTGCTTTTACTCCTTAATGGAAAAGGCTGTTAAGAAGTTCAACCTCCCAATGACTTCAGGAGAGCAGCAGAGTTTCCTTTAGGACTTCAAGGAACAACTTCAAAAATCTATAAGATCCATACTAATCCTTGAATTTGCCTGGTCCGAAGGGCTAAAACAAATGAAGACTCGTGCTAATCTTGTTACCAGGTCTGGAGAAAAAGTACAGGGTCTCAAAATCAGCACCAGCTTATCTAACTGGTCATCCAAAACCGAATTCAGTGATAACATCAGCTGCTCAGATTGGGTCTAAGAATCCCATTACTCCATCCTATGGACTTCCAGAAATGCATAGTAGATGTATTAATATTCCGGTACAAGGATATTAGTACAGTGGCAGCAACTTCTTTAAGGCAGCCAAACCTCTGGCACATTTGGGGCATTATGATCTCCAGATGTGGCATGTCTTTGCACCATCACTGAGGATAAAAATAGATTTCTAAGGCTATACTCGAGGAGGGAAGAACTTACTTCAGCAACCATCATTTATGCAACAATGGACACCTCAAATGCAGGTTGTTGCCAGCTTGCAAGAGAATCTGTTTTGAGAAGGCAAGGCTGGCTAAGTCTTGAAGCCTTCAGTCTTGAAGTTCAATCATAGATCTTATACATGCTTTTTAATAGCCTTGCCCTGATTGAAAAACACATGGATGAGGCTCTAAAAGGTCTAACAGACACTGATACAGCAAAAGCCCTAAGCCTTTCACCGTACCGTAGATCTCGGTCATCCACTTTTCATGGCTCACGTTGGTCCCAAACTTTCTGGGGAGGATTCGGATAGTTTGGAGGACAATGCTGACCATACTATCCCGAAAGACATTCCATATATGACCTGGGATATGCCCCAAATGCAATCAGAGGCAAGGATAGGGAAGATCATCAGGAGGAAAGTGGAATCAAGTTCACTTGAAAACCCTAAAAGGGCTTGACTTACTGCCTTTGCCTGCCCTTCTATCTCATACACAGAAAATACTGGGAGAGTTTCCCTTTTAGTCCTACCTCCTCAGAGATGGTCTCCAAATCCCAGAGAAACCACAGATTTTACTCCAGGTTCTTTTTGATTCACAAGAAGCCTGGACAGTGGGGACCAATACTGGACCTGAGGTAACTAATAATATTCATAAAGAATCAGTCAGATCAATCAGTGAATCAATCAGGGATTCATAGAGCGCAATTCTCATCCCTGAGGGTCTCAAGGCGCTGGGGGGAGGACGGTTTCGGGCAGCTTCGGTCATCCGAAGAGCTAGATCTTGAGGCTCTTTCTGAATGTTTGCAGTGTGGGGCTCCGTCTGATGCTGACGGAGAGTTTGTTCCAGGTCTTGGCTGCGATGTAGGAGAAGGATTTGCCTCCCGTTCTGGCTCTGTGGATGCAGGGGATTTCGGCCAAGGCTAGTTCAGCAGCGCAGAAGGAGATTCTTTTGTCGAGGTATTGGGGTCCGGTGTTGTGGAGGGTTTTGTAGGCGTGTGTGAGCAGCTAGAAGGTCACTCTTTTTTCAACAGGGAGCCAGTGGAGGTCTCGTAGGTGCTGGGTGATGTGGTCTTGTCGTGGGAGGCTGAGGACGAGTCTGGCTGCAGCATTTTGGGTGGTCTGGAGTTTGTTGGGTAGAGATATGTTGATTCCGGCGCTGAGGGCGTTCCGGTAGTCCAACCTGCTGGTGATGAGTGCGTGGGTGGCGGTCTTCCTGGATTCAGGGGTTATCCATTTGAAGGTCTTGTGGAGTATGTAGAGGGTATTCAAACATCTGGAGGTTACGGCGTTGATCTGTCTGTTCATGGTGAGGGAGGAGTCGAGTATGATGCCGAGGTTGCGCACGTGGTCCGTGGGTGTGGGAGGGTTACCAAGGGCAGGGGCCACCAGGTGTCAGCCAACGTAGAGGGGGTGGGTCAGAGGATTAGGACTTCTGTTTTCTCAGAGTTGAGTTTCAGCCAGCTGCTGCTCATCCAGGATGCGACGTCTTACATTCCTTCCTGGAAATTGTACCTGGTGATGTTGAGTTCCTTGCTTCCTGGGGTTTGCTGTTCCTCCATGCTTTCTTGAGTCATCGGCACGAGCGCTAGTATTTTTGGAGGTCCCTGGTGAACCAGGTGACTTTCTTGGTGTGTTGTATGTTGGAGTTCGGGAGTGGTGCGATCCATTTGTGGAGTTCGTTGGCTCTAGAGTTGGCGCAAGTCTTGGTGGGGGGAGGAGTGTGACTGAGGGTGGAGGCGAGGTGCTCTTCGGTGATCTTGCTCCAGTTTCTGTGCAGGGGGCGGGGTGTTGCCTTGCGTGCGGTGGGTTTCGAGAAGGAGAAGTGAGCGCTACGGTAGTCCGTCCAGAGGGGTTGCATGATGTGACTGAAGTGAATGTTGATTTCTCCTGCGAAGATGGGGTCGAGGGTGTGTCCCGCCTTATGGGTGGGAGTGGTGATGAGTTGCTTGATATTTTGATATTTGATATTTATGTACATTTGTAAAGCGCGGACGTTCGCTCCCAGGGGAGCATCATGGCGCTAAGCAAGCTGCGGAGGATAACTGAAAAAGTGGAGTGTAATAAAGGAGCGAAACTAAATGGCAGCCAAGACAGAGGAGTCTGGTTGTTGGTAGACCCATTTCTTGAGAAGTTTTCTAAAATTGTTCTCATTTTCTGTAAATCTAAGGTTGACAGGTAGGTTGTTCCAGGCTTTGGCTGCCAGAACAGTGAAGGATTTCCCACCTTTGGTCTTGTATTTGAATCTGGGGATTAAAACCAGATTTGTCCCGGAGGATCTCAGGCAACGCGGGGGATTATAGCGCGTGAAACGATTTGCAAAATAGCGGGGCCCTGTATTTTGCATGGTTTTAAAAACTGTAAGGAGCAGTTTAAAAAGGATTCTTTTATGCAGCGGCATCCAGTGCAGCGAATTCAGTGCTGCCGACGCTGATGACCTTCTGGGGAGTTGTAAAACCAGTCTGGCTGCAGCATGTTGGATGCTCTGCAGCTTTCTGAGAGTAGATTTTTTCACTCCGGCCATAAGGCCATTGCAGTAGTCGAGTCGGGAGAGTATAAGAGCTACCGCAACTGACTTTCTAGCTGCAATTGGGAGGAAATCGAAGAATTTCTTCAGAGATTTTATTTGTCCAAAGCAGCGACCGGCAGTAATCTTAACGTGGTCATCGAAAGAGAGGGATGAATCGAATTGCACGCCTAGGTTTCGGGCTGATGGTACTGCACTAGGAGGGGCCTCTGATCCTAAGGGCCACCAGTCTTTCGGGCAAAAAGACAGATTTTTACCCAATGGGATGATTTCTGTCTTGGCGCTGTTGCATCTAAGATGGTTAGTATTTAGCCACTTGAAAACATCAGAGAGACAGTTTTTGAACCGGAGATCTGCGTCAGTCCGCTGTTTGTCAATGGTGACGACCAGTTGAGTGTCGTCAGCGTAAGACGTGACAAGAATCCCATGTGATTCTATCACAGCTAGGAGGGGTGCCATATAGATGTTAAAAAATAGAGGGCTTAATATGGACCCCTGAGGCACTCCAGATGTGATGAGTTTTTCGCAGGATAGGTGGGGGCCGAGGGACACAGTCTGGGACCTATTAGATAGGAACGATGAAATCCAGGCCAAGGCTGTGTCTGTCACGCCAATCTCTCACATTCGGTTGATTAAGATGGCATGCGAGATAGTGTCGAACGCTGCTGTGAGATCCAGCAGGATGAGGACAGCCTGCTTGCCCTCATCCTGCAGGAATTTGATGGAATCAGCAAGTTCGATCAAGGCTGTTTCGGTGGAGTGACCGGAGCGAAAACCCGATTGTTGAGGGTGCAGGATGTTATGGGCTTCTGCAAAAGTTTTAAGCTCCTCATGTACTAAATGCTCCGTGACTTTGCCAAGAATAGGAAGTAAGGAGATGGGGCGCATGTTAGTCAAATCTGTTGGCGATTTGTTCTGCTTTTTCAACAGAGGTTTTACAATGGCCTTCTTCCAATCAGCCGGTACAAGTCCGGATTCAAGGGATTCATTAATAATGGCATTAATGTAAGGGTTAACTGTCTCAATCAGATGATGTAGAATGATGGGAGGACAGGAGTCAGTAGGCGCTCCTGATTTACAGGCCCGAATTGCCTTGCTAGTTTGTTGCAGGGAGACCGATTTGAAGCTGGAGAGAGGAGGGTAGTTAACTGTTACCTCTAGGGGGGTTGTCGAAGGAGGAGGAAAATCTTTCTGGATGTTGATAATTTTGTCAACAAAGAAATCTGCAATTTGATTGCATAGGCTCTCTGAGGGGGGTATTTCGGTGGTGAGGGCTTTCGGATGGGTAAATGACTTAACTATAGTAAAGATAGTTTTTTGGTTTTGGTGGGCTTCCGTTATGAGCTTAGTGTAATATTCCTTTTTTGCTGTTTTTATGTCAGAGAGATATAATTTCCTCTGTTGTACATAACATGTTCTGGAGACTGTGTCATATGTTTGTCTCCAGTGTCTTTCTAGTCTCCGACATCGAAGGTGACTATCTGCTAGGGTCTGCGTGAACCAAGGGGCATTGGGTTTTTTCTTCTTAGGACCCTTTTCCTGATGGTTTTTGGGCTCGGTATTAGCCAGGACAATTTGGTTCATCCAGATGTGGAAGTTACAGGAGTCAATTTCAACATCTCCAGTTACTATAGGGGATGGGGGAAGTGGTTTTGACTCCAGCTTTATACGTTCGGTCACCTTCTTCCAGTTGACTGTAAAGGTGGCTGGGGTATGCCTGGTACTGGATAGGGTAGGAGAAGGTATCATAATATCAAATGGGATAAAATGATGATCGGTCCAAATTTGAGGTAGTGGAGGGGAGGTGGAGAGGGTTGAAAGATTGGAGCAGATGCCATCAATAGTGTGTCCAGCACTGTGAGTGGCAGTGGTGATACGTTGGGAGAGTCCAAAGATGTTTAAGGACTGTAGAAAGGAGATGGTATGGGGGTCAGTAAGCGATTCCATATGTAGGTTTATATCGCCAATAAGAGTGAAGTTAGGGTACTGTAGCATGAGTGCTCCAAGGGCCTCATCCAAAGAATTGAGAAAGGAAGTAGGATTACCCGGGGGTCGATATAGGAGCCCTCCCGAGAGAGAAAACGAGGCGTTGATTTTGATTGAGAAACCCAAGCTTTCAGTATCCTTGAGGTGACATAAATCAAATGTGTGACAGGGAAAAATTTCCTTAATGATTAAAGCGACCCCGCCACCTCGACCAGAAGGTCTATCCCTCCTAAAGATGGTGAAGTCAGGGGGGAGGGCAATAGCCAAATCGGGGTTGGAGGAGTCATTGAGCCAGCTTTCGGTAATAAACAGGGCATCCAGTTCGTGGCTTAGTATTAAATCGTGCACGTCTTGGCAATGGCAGGCTAGGGACCTGGCGTTAACAAGACCTCCCTTGAAGTGGGTGGAACGGATTTTTAAGGGGGAATGCGCGTCAGTGACATCATTAATTAGCAGAGAGGGAGTCCACTCACAACGGGGACATGCAAGGGGGCTAGTAAGGGGGTCAATATGGGGACAGTCAGAACAGTGGGGAGCAGGTGGAGGACGTAGTGACAGTAGATAGTTTTTGTCATACCTGATGGCGGGTTGCAACCCGACAGCATGGCCTGCGCCCGGCGCGATCCGGTCGCGGACGGGCGCAGACGGGCTTGGCTTAGGCGCGGCTTCGGCGCGCGTCCGGCGCGCCCGCTGCGCCAGCCCGCTGCGCCGTCTGGCCGGTCTACACATAATGTAGGGAGAAAAGGGGGTGGGAGTATGGCGCGACTAGAGCGCTCTCCCTGCCTCCCTCAAGATGGCGCCCACCGTCGCCGAGATTCGGCAAAGCGGCAGTGCCGACTGTGGTCTTTTCAATGTGTCAGTGGTGTCAGTGTGCCTGGTAAATATTTCCCCTTGACTCTGGCAAGCCCCCCAAGTATAAAACCAACAGTAAAAACAATTAGCTAAAAAACGTTCAGGTGCAATTTAAATGGTGAGACACGCTATTTCGAAGGGTCACTAAGTTCACCACGCATTACAGAAATTCTAGCACAGCTCGCAGCCCCAGTTGCCTCACCGGGGAGAGCTACTGTAGGGCACCGAGCGCGAGGAGGACGCGGATTAAATATTCCAAGGGGGCGGGAGTATGGCGCGACTAGAGCGCTCTCCCTGCCTCCCTCAAGATGGCGCCCACCGTCGCCGAGATTCGGCAAAGCGGCAGTGCCGACTGTGGTCTTTTCAATGTGTCAGTGGTGTCAGTGTGCCTGGTAAATATTTCCCCTTGACTCTGGCAAGCCCCCCAAGTATAAAACCAACAGTAAAAACAATTAGCTAAAAAACGTTCAGGTGCAATTTAAATGGTGAGACACGCTATTTCGAAGGGTCACTAAGTTCACCACCCATTACAGAAATTCTAGCACAGCTCGCAGCCCCAGTTGCCTCACCGGGGAGAGCTACTTCAGTCGGATGTTGGCAAGGTCGTCTAGGAGGCCGGTGAATTTGGGGTCTCTGAGCTTGTCAATGTGGAAATTCAGGTCTCCGAGCAGTACATAGTCCGTGAAGGCGAGGGCACGGGGCACGATGTAGTCCGCGATGGTGTTAGTGTACTGGGTGCGGGGTCCAGGAGGTTTAAAGGTGAGAGTTACATGTAGAGTTGTTCTGGGATTGACCTGGATGTGTTTCATAGGGGGCGAGGAGCTGTTAGAGATTGAGGTTTTCAGTGGAAGCGAGCTTTTGTGGATGACGGCAAGGCGCCCTCCAGGGTGGTTAGGGCGGTCTCTCCTCTGTATCTTGTACCCGTTGGGGATGTCTGTTGTGATGTCGGGTGCAGAGCTGGCGTTGGTCCAGGTCTCTGTGAGGAAGGCAACGTCGGGCGAGAGGGTGTTGAGGAGGTCCCAGATTTCTACTGCATGTCTGTGCAGGGAGCGTACATTGAGGAAGATGCAGCTTCGGAGTTTAAGTGCACTGGCGTCCTCTGAGTTGGAAGTAGCTGTTGGGGTCTGGAGATGGGTGAAGGTGCAGCGGCAGTGTCGGCAGGAGAACAGGCCTTGGGTTATTCTCGGCGCCGAGAGCTGGCAGTTGTTGTTGCGTCCAGGGTTGAGGCGTGGAGGGTTGCGGAGTCGTTGTGGTAGGGGTTCGGAGGGCCAGGGTCCCTGGAGCTGGACGGGGCCCGGACCAGTGCAGATGGGCTTGCCTTTGGCGTGCCAGCGACACGGCTACCATTAAGTAGGGGTCGATGGAGGGAGAGCAGCTGGGAGGTGGGTGCGGGAACACGCAGGGGGGGAGGGGCCGAAGGGGCAGCAGCGGTGGGAAGGGGTCGGAAAAAGGCAACGGGAAAACCAAAACAAAAGTGAAAACTGCAACAGAAACGGCACAGACAGACAAACGGCAAAAACAGATAAAAAGGCACAGACAAAAAGGCACAAATGGATAAAAAGTCACAACTAGATAAAAAGGTATAACAGATAAAAAGGCACAACAGACAAAGAGGCATAGACAGAGGAAATCAGAGAACACAGAAAGGCTGGCAGAGCGGACCAGCAGAAGAGCAAGGCTCTCTCACTGGACCATCAGGGATGAGACGCAGACAGGAGCCTGCGGGTGGAGGAGGGCCTCAAACACCTACCTTGAGACCGTGCCTTAAGGACGGAGCCGTGCGCGGGGAGATCGGTTACCCTGACCAGGAGGTCAGAGGTCACACTTCCAGAGGTCATCTTGATGATCCTGGAAGGGAATTTCCTATCTTCCCTAGATCTCCAAGATGCAGGCATCCTCATACCTATCCACTGGAAGCACAGAGAATTGCTCTGGTTTTCAGTAGCAGGACAGCATTATTAGTTCAAGATGCTCTCTTTAGGGCTCAAGTCAGAGCCTCAGATTTGTACCAAGAGTCTTTCACCAGTCTCTGCCTTCCTCAGATATCAGGGTCACCATGAGCACCCATACATAGGCGAATTGCTCATCAAAGCTCCAACAAAGGAAAAGACAAAGTCTTCTACAAACGCCTGCATCAGTCTCTTTTAGAAATTGAGTTCCACACAAAACAGGGAAAAAGCATTGTTGGAGCCCCACATGAAGATCCAGGTTCTGGGTACAATGCTCAACACTCAGTCCGGAGAAGAACCAAGACATGGCAAAGATTGTGTCTGCAAAACATTTAGTTATTGGTAGACAGCAGAAGTCCCTGTTAGTACTAATGTCATCATGTATAGGCCTAGTCTCATTTTGCAGACTCTGAATGAGACTGGTCCAACAAGAATTGGACCTGCATTGGAAATAAATTTGCTCATGGGACGACACAGTCCAAGCCATGAGGTATCTAAACCAAGCACTTCTTTGTAGGATAATACCATCAAATCTTACAGGAGGTCTCTTTCCAACATGTTAAAAGCAGAATTGTATTGACAACGCGGAGAGCAGAGCCCTCTTTGTTAGGGAACAAAAGTGGGTGTTTCGCCTCCGCAGTGACCTACACGGTTTGAATGATGATATACCGTGGCATGCGCTGGGAATATGAAACCTGGGATGAGGAAGTCTTGATCACAAGAGGTCATCTTCAGATGACAGTGGGGACCCTGTACAGAGAATGAATCTTAAATTGGCTCAGTCTAATACGTTTTTTGTTCTCCCCTGGACAAAACTAATAAACGAATATATTATGCACATATCATACATTCTTTCAACTCCATTGGGTAATCAGTGCCGTTGGGCAATCAATGCCGTGTGTTTGTGTACTACCTCGTGCCTTTATTCATCAGCACGTGTGGTGGGGTTGTACTGACTTGCAACCAAGCGGCACGAAACCAATATGCAATTGTAATACACCGCGGGTAATACCACGGAATGTGTGTGACGTTATGGGTCGAAGGGTTTCCGACCCGATGATACATTGGAACTACAGATCCCGGCAACACAACACACGTGTTGATGCCTCCTTACGTACTCTCACGTGACGTGCAATGGGCAGGGGCGACGTGAGGTTACGCATATTACCCCGGATGTTGCAACATGTCTGAACCTTCGCGGCGTCCCTGGTGTGCAGCACGACTGGTGCTGGAGCGCTCCTTCAGAACAGTGAGTGGGCTGATTACGCGAGCAATTGCGTGCTTGTATTTCTGCATAAATTCTGTCACAGACTCTACTCGGCCCCTGCTGAAGCTGGGTATGGTCACGGGGGGGGGGGGCAATATGTTATATGAGATACTCGCTCCTCCGGGCACAGGAGGAGGCAATAAAAGCAGGTTGACACGCAGAACATTTTTAACTTGGGAATGGCTTGACCTTTTCATATGTCCTTTTCTCCTAACACAGGTTGTGTTCTTTGGAGCTTCACCCGCCGACGCCATTTCGAGCCTGAAGAACCAATAGACTCTGTGAGATATTGATGTCCCTTAACTACCGAGTGGGCGGTGTGTCTTTACATCAAACGATGTGATATGCATCCTAGGAATTTTTACTTGTTACTTTCGGGTTTGGGTGTTTCTATACCCAACCGTGATTTTTTAGTTGTCTTTGAAGCGTGTTTGGTAATTGCTTTTAATTATTGTAGCCAATGGGCACTGAGGGACTATGGTAATTGAAACCATTGATGCTGTCTACTTCAGTATGTTAGACTGGATACTGGTTGGTAATATAACTACTTTTCTTTCCAGTAAAAACGATCCACAGGTGTGGAAGTACCCTCCACGTGGTGTCCTCTATCTATTGCCTAAGGAAGGTAAGAGGGCTATAAGGACTGGGACAGTTAGACTGTCCTGACGAAGACCGGCGTGACCCATAAAATTGAGGGCACTGAATAACGGTCAAAACATGTTGACCATCGCAGTATGAGGAGTAGTGTTTTTGGATCTAGACTGTCTGCCTAAACACTTACACATCCTTCATACTAATTTTAATCCTGACCTTGGGACCCATGAATAAAGTACTTACGGGTACCCATGAGTGTGTTTTAATGAGCACCATCTAACTGCACTTTGAGTCTATCACTTACCCAGTCCGGACGGACAACACTTATTTGTGATCACTGTGTGTCACTTATATGTTGTTTGTTTTCTTGTTTAGTTTTGAGTAGTAGTGGTTTTCTGTTTCCCTTCCCTATGCTCCACCCCCTACGTGGCTACGTAGGGGCGTATTGTAAGCAGACCCGATGATGAAGCATGTCACACACATTGTGTGTGAGTGAGGGCAGTATTTTCCAAATAATTTTATTTTTCTTTAAGCCCTGTCTTTGCGTCTGAGTGTTTGTCGTTCCCCACCTCTCATGGTGTGTGTATACTTGATTAGGGGGTTTGGGGTGGCGGAACTTCATCATTGACCCTCTTCCCTCCTTTGTAATAATAATAATAATAATAAACTTTATTCGGATTTTTTCAGAAATTAGAAATCCATAAAAGCAGTACATAGTAAAATATCGAGTGCCAAGTAGTTACAAATAACGTTTACATATCTAAGTTAAAAAAAGTCAATTGATTTGTTCATAACAGTTATTTTAAAGATTTTTTCTGTGTCTGTATATGCACTTCAAGAAGTTAAGAACATGGTAGCATGTGGCTTCAGTGTCCAAAAGCTGCAGACTCAACATGGCTGGTCGACATTGTCTAAGGCCCCAAGTTTTTAGGAGAGTCAATAACCAAACTTTACGATGTTCCTGATAAAATTTACAGAACAAAACGGTGTGGAGGGTAGTTTGTGTTGATTTTTCGTCACAGGGACATAAAGGTGGATTTGGATCCCAGACGTTTGGGGTTGGAAAGGCTACCAGCTTGTGGAATATATTTAATCTGAATCTTATCAGAAGGTAGCGATCAAAAGTACCAATGTTGAGAGTTAAGTAGGGTTGAATTGAAAAGGTGGATTGGACCGTTATTGCATGTTGAACGGACTGTTTCCCTACTTCTGATTGTAATCTCAGGTTTTCCAAGTGTCCCAAAGCTAATGTTTTTAAATTGTTTTTTGTAAGTTCTCCAATTTTTTCAGGATTTGAGTAGTATTGTTCTACTCCGAGGTCGATGAAAAAGTTCCTGATATAGGCTAGCCATTTAATTTTTAAAGCATAGTCCAAGGACATTGCATCTGCCAGTATCGTCTTTGTGAGTTCATTTTTTTCTTAAGCCCAAATGCGGCGCCATCGGAGTAGCGGTTGTATTTTTGCAAGATCTTCGATATGTGGGACGCCCAGTTCTGTGTGGCAGGCATAGATCGAAGATCGCTTTGGGGCTGATAGGAGAAATCTGAAAAAGTTATTTTCTGCTATTTGCAGGGAATTAACGTCCGTATGACCCCATAATCCTGCGCCATATAGAGCTGTCGATTGGCATTTGGCTTTATATATAGTCAGCAATTCCATGGGCGGTCGCTTTCCCAGTTTTTGTGTGAACGTCACCAGTGCTGCTAATGCTCTTTTAAAGCAGTGATTCCTGGCTTCCACTGCCTTTTTCCAGGAGAGTTTGTTATCTATAGTGACTCCCAGGTAGCAATATTCAGTTGTGGAGTCTATTTTTTGGGTGTCAAGGGTAATGGTTTTTTGATATTTTCTCCCGACCCCAGCCGTCATCACGAAGGTCTTTTTCACATTTATGTGAAGATCTAGGGTTCTCATGAATTGAGAGTATCTGTTAAGGGATTTTTGGAGTTCGCAAGGGGTTCGTGCCAGGAGGACAGCGTCATCCGCGTAGAGCAGAGCGGGGATCGGGCGATGTTTAGCCTGTGGGAGATCCCGGGCGCCCTTCAAAAGCTCTACCTCTAGGTTGTTAATATAGAGGGAGAAAAGGAAAGGCGCCAGGACACATCCTTGTCTGACCCCGCGCTCCACTCTAAATGACGCTGTCAGTTCCCCCTTTATGCCATATCGAACTCTTGCAGAAGGATTGGAATAGAGTTCCCTTAAAAAGTTCAAGAGTGGCGGATCTACCCCCATTTGGGCTAAAAGGGACCATAGTTTAGTGTGAGAGACACAGTCAAAAGCCGCGGACAAGTCCACGCAGATCATGTAAAGTTTTTCTTTTTTGGCTTGCACATACTTTCCAAAGATAACCGAAAGGTTTAGGGCTTGTTCCACGGTTCCTAGTCCTTCTCTAAAGCCGAATTGTAGGTCAGATAATATACCTTTCTCCTCCGCCCAATCCTGAAGTCGTTCTAGGATCACTCTGCCTGCCATCTTCCCCAGTGAATCCAACAAAGAAATTGGGCGGTAGCAAGCAGGGTCCTGGCGGTTACCTTTCTTGAATATCGGAACCATAATGGACCTTGTCCATGACTCCAAGATTCCTTTCTTTGCCGTTGCGTTGCACACCCTTGTTATGATCGGGGCCCAGAGATCTATTTTGTATTTAAAAAGGTCAGCCGGGACTCCGTCTGGGCCTGGAGCTTTTCCTTTTTTGGTTGAATTCAGTGCCAGAAGGATCTCAGAAATTTCAAAGTTTATATCAATAGGGTATGTTGGAGATATTTCTTTTTCCTCTTCTGTCTCTTGATCAGAGGATGCTTTTTGAAAGATTTTAGTGAAATGAGATACCCATTCTGCTGCATCTATTGCGACTTCAATTTTTGGGAGTGTGTCGTCAACGAGAAAAGGAGTTCTTATGATTCTCCAGAAGGCTTGGGTGTTTTTATCCTGTGCACTGGTATGGAGTTCATTCCAAAGTGCTTGCTTAAGTTCCTCTTTTCTCTTTTTTCTGATATGATGATATTCTCTTCTTAGGCTGGCTATAGTTTGAGAATCCCTTTCATCTTTATTTAGAGCTAGTTTAAGTTTTGTATGGGCCTGGGTACACTCTGATTAAACCAGCCTTTTGGTCGGGGTGGTCCAGCTTTATGTTTTGCTGTAAGTAGAACCTTTAATTTGTCCATAATTTGGGCGAAGTTGTTAAGAAGTTCCTCGTCTTCTGTTGATATATCCAGGCAGTTTTTAATTTGGGGGTACACTGACTTTATCAGCTCTTTAGTGAGTTCCTCTGGGTTTATCTTCCCCCACTTTATTGAGTACCCATTTAGTTTGTCCATGCTTATGTTTTCCTGGGTCAGTGCATTGGTTATTATCATAGGGGGACACTGTTGGTGGTTTATTATCACTTCCATTTTTAGTATAGCGTGATCGCTTTGGGAAGTCGGCGTGACTTCAAAGTTTTTTACTCTAGGTTGTAAGGTTGCTGATATTATTATGAAGTCAACCGTAGTACTGTAGCCTCTTCCTATGTAGGTCGGTGCTAGTGAGTTGGTTCCATAATCCAAGGTATTTGCTATTTGGAGGTCCAGATCTGATAAGAGATCATTCATTAATCTGCCCGTGTTGTTGTGCGAGAAATGAATGAGAGAAATATCTTCCTCTGTCACCATACCAGGACATTTTTTCTTGGGTTGGGTACAAGTGTGGAGGTTAAAGTCGCCTACCCATATTATAGATACCGCACCGCTTTCTCTTTGTTTCTGTCTATGGGTAGTTAATTTTTTGTGGAGGTGAGCCAGGACTCTCTGAAACTCTGGTTCATCAAGATTATTATAGAAGTTAATAATGACTAGGAACTCTTTTTTCGGTAAAGAGAGACCAAGGATCTGGAAATTAGGGTCCAGTTCGATGACATTTATTTTGACGTTATGAATAGTATTGGCTACATAAATGTTTAGTCCTCCCTTTGGTCTACCCTTCTGTCCCAACGACGCAGGGGAGAAGTATGTCTTGTACCCCTGTAAATGCTGTTCTGATTGTGACCACGTCTCCTGTAAGCAGATTATTTGATGACTGTGCGCGTGGTGCAAAATTGTCCCATCCTCCACCTTTGTCCTTAGGCCTGCAACATTCCAAGAGATCAGGCTTAAGATTGTTGGTTTGCTCTTAGAGGTTTTGACTTTTTGTAGTTCGCTAGAAATCTCTGGGTCCAGAGAGACTAGAGGAGGGTCCAGAGATACCAGTGAGTCAGTGCTGTTTAGAGAATGTTCTTCTGGCTGTGGTGGTCAGTCGACACACTCTAGGGCACTATACTTATTTGATAAAGGAAGACCATTCCAACCATCCCAACGTGGGGGATCACTGTAATTTCTCCACTGTTCTTGTCCTCTCCATTCATCCCTTTCACTGCCTCGGTGGTTGGGACCTAGAGGGTTGAAAGGGGGGGGGGGCGGCTTTGCCACGGTTGCTGCCACTGCTGAATGGTGGGTTGAGGAGGTTGCTGCCACTGTTGGAAAAAGTGGTTTAAAGGTTGAGGAGGTTGAGGGGGTTGTTGCCACTGGAAGGTTGTATGTTGTGGTATTTGTGGGAATCGTGGGGTATGTGGAGGCCGCTGCCACTGATACGTAGTGTATTCTGTGGGGTGTGTGGGCCCTCTATTTGCTGGGAAGGTAGAGCAGGGAAAGTTTTGTCTTGAGGGTGTGGGTAGGAAATAACACAAGGGAAGAGGGTTTATTTGAGTGGCAGGTCCGCTGCTGGGTGTGTTGCAAATATAGTTTGCTGCCCCTATCTCCCTAAATTTGATGGTAATAACGTCACCCGCTATAGTCTTCATGTTCCTGCCCACCCAGTCTCCTCTACGTACAGAAAAAATCTCACCGCTGATATAAGTAGGTAAGGGTTTATGCAGTTGGAGCCACTGGGCACATTTATTCCTTAGTTCTGTGAAAGTTTCTCTTGCACCCTCCTTCAGTGGTGGTACAGCCGTTAAGACTACCACGAAGGGGGAAGCTTCCGGCGGCAGATTGATTATTTTGGAGCGAGTCTGCTGTTTTTTCTTAAGTTCCTGGGGTTTCTCTAAGGGGGAAGATACTGCTGGAGTAGTAATGTTCCCATTAGTGCTTTTAGCTTGGTGGGTATCTGTTTTGGTTGAACCTATAGAAGCTTTTGGGGCTGCTTGAGTTGCTGAGGCAGAAACTGCGGTAATAGGGGTAAGTGGGGAAGCATCTAATTTACTCCCTTTTTGGGTTAGATGCTGTATGGCTGGTGCCTTACTAGCTAGTGGAGTATTGGGCTTGATCGATGTGTCTGTTACGTGTTTGGTGCAGGGTGTTTTTTTAGGAAGTATTTCTTTTGCCCCATGTGTTTGTGAAAGGCCGTTCCCGCTTATCTTGCTACCACATTTCAAATTAATTAGTGACGTGAGTCTGTCAAGCTTCGATATTAAAGGTTTGATTTGTGCCGCTATTGTGGCTTCGAGATCTGATTTGAGGTCTATTACCATGTTTTCCACCCAACAGGGTATACCTGACGCAGAGTTGGGGGTAGGTGAGATCAAGTTGTGATTCCTGACTTTTGCTTTGGGTTTTTCCTTAATCTTGGGCACAGCCTTGGTGGAAGTGGAGGTGTCTCTCCCTGATTCTATTGGTTCTAAAGTCATTCCTGTATCAGGTATATGGGGATGACTAGCTACACTCTGCTCTGACTTGTCAGGTGATTGGCATGCTTCTAAGTCTGGGGTAGCCTCGAGATCAACGTATGACAAATCGGAGTCTGATTGTGTCACGGATAAGTCTACTGCGTTCGGGACGGTCAGCATGGGGACAGCAGTTAAAGGTAGGGGTAGGGAACAATTATTAACGGCCTGATGGGAAGGGGAGCTTCCAGTTGCAAGGGAACCCAGAGATGAACGTTTAGCGTGCATGAGATCCAGGGAGACTCTTTTTTCCAACAGGATAATGCTCTTGTCAATGGTTTCGTTGACCCGGGAGATGAAAAGATCTATAGGACCGGTCACTTGTGCCACGGCCGTAGCTTTTTTAGTAGTGCTTCTAGTTTTGGGACGCATGGTGGTCATCTACGGTGTGAGTCAGGTACCGCAAGGTGGGCCTCACAGAAGATAGTTGGTGAATCCTGTGTCTGGCCACTCTATGTTGCAATGTAGGGTGAGTATCACTGGACCGCCTACCTTGCATGTGATGGAGAGGAATGAATGCTGGGGGTCTGGGCCGGGGCCGTCCTCTGCCGTCCTCGAACGGCCTCAAACGGCCCTGTCTTTGCCCAGTCTTCGCCCGAGCTGCGTCCCGCGCTGCGGGAGTAAGGTGTTGTTAAGTAGGGGGCGTAAAGGGCGGGGTGTGGGCCAGCAGGGAGAGCGGACCGGAAGCTATACGTCGGTCTTGCAGGGACTTCTGGGAAATGAAGTCCCCGCACGCTCGCAGCCCCGCTGGTACCTCGCGCCTCTCACCGCCTTTCCGCTTTGCTCCGATGTTTGTTATTCCTCCCAGCTGATGTGTGCCTTCCAGCACCCACAGACGAAGCGGCACCCGCGGAGCGGGTGCGGCGAGAAGTGGGCTGGAGTAGAGGGCTGGGGGTCTGATGCGCTGTTATGCCTCTTGAATCTGGCCAGGTATGTCCGTTTTGATAGTAAGCGTCCCTCCTTTGTGATAGATAACAAATAACACTCTTAGCCATGACCATAAGTAAATTGTTTATCCTCCTAGCCTAATTACTGACTGCCATTCAAGCGAAGAAATACAACACGGTCACTTGCATGTACAGTAGTTATTTTCCATACATCATGGTAGCAAAACTCAAGGGTAAATCCTAGCCAGGGGATAGAGTAGCATCTGCAGGGATTCTTGGCAAACATAATCTGCTGCTCTTTCATATGTCATGCGTATTCCTTCAGCAGCGCCTCGTTTCTAGACATCTATCAGCCAGTTCTTTAGTAAGGAGGCTTCTGATAGATACATCTGCCTTGTGGATTCCTCACCTTGTGAATATCCCCTGCGTCAGCAACGTTCGGAAAATTCTTTGTAGCACGCCGGCGTGGACGACGTCATAGGAGCACGACATCGCGCGCAACTCCGTCTGACGTCACCGACTCCTTATTAGGCCTACGTCGGCGTGATGACATCAGTTCCCTTTTTTTCCGTGTCGTCGACACTAACGGTTTCTGGGATCTTCCGTGATTCAGATAGTAACTTGTTGCTATTTTGTGTTACTGTTTCTCTGTCGAGTGTCTGTTCTTCGTCGAGGATGTTGTCTAGGAAGACGGGGTTCAAACAGTGCAGATCATGTGCCAGGATGATGTCTATTACCGATCCGCACGACGATTGTTTGTGGTGTCTTGGATCGGATCATGATGTCAAGAGCTGCCGATCCTGCTTCAAGATGAACCCAAAGGCTCTACGAGAACGTGAGGCGAAACTTCTGCTGGCCAAGGTGATAGGAAAAGAAGCTGGAAGGTCTTCGAGGTCAACATCTAGACATTCGAGGTCGAAGCAGAAGTCGCGATCGAAGTCGATGTCGAGATCGGCTTCGAGGTCCAGGTCCAGAGTGAGGTCCAGGTCCAGATCGAAGTCGGCTTCGGATCATGCTTTGGGCTCCTCGAAGAAGAAGCACAAGAGGAGGAAGCATAGCTCAAGACATCAATCTGGCAAAGAGTCTTCTCGTAAACATCACAAGGACTTCGTGTCACCTTCACCTGAGCGATCTCGTGAGGGTTCCCCAGATCTGGAGCAAGAACCGGATCCGGATTCGCGTCATTCTTTGGCGCATGAAGAAGACGAGGAGATTCCTCGGGCACCGACTCCGGTGGTAAACCCAGAGGACCAAGAGGGCCAGGAAGAACCGATGCCGGAGCAGCCTCCTTCAGAGCAGCCGATGGGTTCGTACCCTCCCTTTCCTGGTCCTGGAAAGGACCCCTTACATTTCCTAAATGCCATGTTTGGCGTTTATACAAGGGCAATGTACCCCACTGGTGCACCAGCTGGTCCCATAGGTCCACTGTCTTTTAACTTGGGTATCCCTCAAGCTTACGCTCCGGCACCTTTTATGCCGTTTATGCCGACGCCTTATACACCTTGGCTCGGTACAGCGCCGCCGAGGTCATCGACTCCGCACACGGCTTCGCCGGCTCCGGAGCGACCTTGAGAACTGGATCGAGGTACGACGCCAGTTCGAGATTCTCGTCCTCCAGCTGTCCCGGCTCCTCTTTCGACGCCGGCTCCGGCTCCGTTGGGGTCGTCACCTGATCCGACGACTTTGATTCGTCTAGAGTGGTCGAGGGGCAGAGCTCAACGCCTCATGGAGGAAAAGGAGTATGAAGATCCTCAAGTAGAGGAAGGAGAGCTTCTGGATCAAGGGGACTGTTTTGAGGACCTACATAGTGCTAGTGGCCTGGAACTCTCTCCTGAGTGGGGTTTGTCATCAGTTTCTGATGCACCATCTAAGGACGTGGCACCCTACCATGTCGTCATTAAGAAGGCTGCAGAGCTGCTTAATCTGACTTTACCTACTGGTGAGCTCAAGCTTAACATCCTCACGGAGGTTTTGCATTCGCCTTCCTCTATTATAGAGCCTACACTCCCATTCACTGAGGCTTTGACTGAGCCAATAATGGAGGTATGGAAGAGACCATTGACTGCTCCTGCGGTATCCAGATCGGTGGCAAGACATTAGAGGGTGACACCTGGTGACCCTGAGTTTATGTCTTTGCATCCTTCACCAGAAAGTCTAGTTGTGCAGGCCGCTTGTTCCAACAGGTCTGCAGGTTCTTTTCCACAGGTGCCAGCAGATAAAGACTCTAAAAAATTAGACCAGTCTGCAAAAAAGATTTTCTCCTCGGGTAGCATGGCTCTTAAATCTACCAATGCTACTTGCCTACTAGGGAGATATATTCATGCTTTGATGGACTCTGTGAAACAGTTGTCAACTAAGCTTCCGGAGGAAGATCGAAAGAAATTCAATGAAGTAGTCTCTGATACTCAGGCAGCGGCCCGCCAGGTTATTCAGAGTGTCATGGACACAACGGACTCTGTGGCCAGGATAATGGGCTCTACTGTTGCTACGAGAAGAGCTGCATGGCTTAAGTCTTCTGAATTTTCAGCAGATGTACAGTCTACTCTAATAGACTTACCATTTGACGGAACTGGCCTCTTTGGAAAAAAAGCGGATGTAGCGTTGGAGAGGTTCAAAGATAGCCGGGCGACGGCAAGATCTTTGGGCCTGCAGGCTAGAGGCTCTACCACCAGGAAGTTTAGGGGATTTGGTAGATCCACTTTTCGTCCCTATAAACAAGGCCAGCAGCAGCAGCAGCAGCAGCAGCAGCAGCAGAACCCATTGTATAAGTCTTACAGAGGTAGACAAAAGTGTTGTGCTTGTGGACCCCGAGCCTCCTCCTCCTCTACTTCCTCCTCTAACAATCATCCCCCACCCGCAGCAGCAAAGCAGCCCTAGATCCGCCATTCTGGATCATGCGGGTCCAGTAGGGGGTCGGCTTACTCACTTTCTACGGGATTGGGAATCAGTTACATCAGATCTTTGGGTTCTCATTCTCGTAGAAAATGGGTATGCACTTCCTTTTCAGGAGTTCCCTCCCAATTACCCTCCTTGCCAAGGTTATTGTTCGGAGGACCACCTGCTTCTCCTGCAGGAAGAAGTCCTGGCACTGTTCAGAAAAGGTGCAATAGAGGTGGTTCCAGAGCAGGAAAGGGGTCAGGGGTGTTACTCCCGGTATTTCCTGATTCCCAAGAAGGATGGAAGGTTACGTCCAATCCTGGACCTCATGATTTTGAACCTCTATCTCAAACAGGAGAAGTTCAAAATGCTCAAACTTGCACAGGTTCTTCAAGCGCTGATGGAAGAAGACTGGATGGTGTCGATCGACTTGCAGGATGCGTATTTTCACATCCCCATTCTGAAGTCGCACAGAAAGTATCTCCGTTTTACGGTGGGATCGCAACACTACCAGTTTGCGGTCCTTCCGCTTGGGCTTACTACTGCGCCTCGAGTTTTCACCAAGGTGATGGTTGTGGTGGCTGCACATCTCAGAAGGTCGGGGATTCCAGTTTTCCCGTACCTGGACAATTGGCTGATCAAAGCAGAATCTCCAGAGACAGTGCTCCGTCATCTGCAGGAGACAACTCAGTTGTTACACAGGTTGGGTTTTTCAATAAATGTACCCAAATCTCACCTGGTGCCATCCCAGCGCAACCTGTTCATAGGTGCGGTACTGGACACAACTGTGTGTCGTGCATTCCCTCCTCCTCAAAGGATTCACGACATACAGGAAATGATTCCCTTGTTTTGCAATGGAGCGGTCGTTCCAGTCCTGAAGGTTCTTCGCCTGCTCTGTCTGATGGCTTCTTGCATTCTATTGGTCAACCATGCACACTGGCACATGAGGGCACTCCAGTGGTGCCTCCGCAGGCAGTGGTATCAGCACAACGGAGATCTCAGGGAGTCAGTCAGGATCTCCAGAGAAACTGCTGCGGATCTGTCTTGGTGGAGTGTGGAAGGCAATCTGTCTCAAGGGAAGCCTTTTCAACTACCTCCTCCAGTGGCCACGGTGATAACAGAAGCATCCACTCTAGGGTGGGGTGCTCATCTGGGGGATCTGGAGGTCAAGGGTCTTTGGTCTCCAGAGGAAAGGTTGCTTCACATCAACCTTCTAGAATTGCGGGCAATACGTCTGGCGCTCAAGGCCTTCCTCCCTTCCCTTCGCAGCCAGTCAGTTCAAGTCCTGACGGACAATACGACCGCGTTGTGGTATATCTACAAACAGGGAGGAGTGGGGTCGTGGTGTCTCTGCAGAGAGGCTCTGCGACTCTGGTCCTGGGTTCAGGACCATCAGATTTGTGTGATGGCAAATCACCTGGCCGGAGTTCTGAACGTACGTGCAGACAGACTCAGTCGGCGGTTCTCGGCAGATCGCGGGTGGAGGCTCCATCCAGAGGTAGTTCGCTACATCTTTCGGATGTGGGGAACTCCTCGGGTGGATCTGTTCGCCACTCACGAGAATGCTCACTGCCCGTCATTCTGCAGTCTCCAGTTTCCGATGCAAGGAGCCTTGGGGGACGCGTTTCAGTTGAGTTGGGGCTCACAACCCTTTACGCGTTTCCTCCCATACCTTTGATTCCTCGGGTTCTGAGGAAGATTCGCCAAGACCGGGCCCAAGTCATATTGATCGCCCCGCATTGGCCAAGAAGGGTGTGGTACACGGATCTTCTCCACCCCTCCTCTCACCCGCCGCTCCGTCTCCCTTTCAGGGCAGACCTCCTCTCTCAGATGGAGGGGCAGGTTCTACACCCCCACCTCCAGACATTACACCTTCATGCCTGGAGATTGAACGGGGCAACTTGAATTCCTTTTCTCTCCCTCACGATGTGGTGGATGTCATGCTTTCTGCCAGGCGTGACTCCACTAAGTCTATCTATTCTTATGGGTGGTGTAAATTTGTCTCTTGGTGTGGGGAGAGGGCTTTTGACCCTTTGAAGGCTCAATTGTCTCACATTTTACAGTTTGCTCTTTCTCTGGCACAGCAAAGTTTTGCTGTTGCCACAGTCAAGGGTTATCTTTCTGCTTTATCAGCATTTCTCTGTTTGCCGGATCAGCCCTCTCTTTTTAGGTCTCCTGTGGTTTTAAGATTTTTGAAGGGTCTTATAAATAAGTTCCCTCCTCCTCCTTTTATTGTTCCTCATTGGGATTTGAATCTTGTTTTAAACTTTTTGATGGGTTCTCCCTTCGAAACCTTGCACAAGTGTCCCATGAGGCTTTTATCTTTTAAATCGGTCTTCTTGGTTGCAATTACCTCGGCAAGGAGGGTAAGTGAGCTTCAAGCTCTTAGTTCCAAGCCCCCATGCTTGTCTATCCATGCTGAAAGAATGGTATTCAGGACCAGGGCTACTTTTCTCCCTAAGGTGGTAACTCCCTTCCATCTAGGACAATCCATTACCCTTCCTACCTTCTATCCTCTCCCTCACCCTTCCAAGGAGGAGGAGAGGCTTCATCGCTTGGACCCTAAGAGAGCAGTCAGTTTCTATCTCGATAGGACTAAAGACTATCGTATGGATGATCAGCTCTTTGTGGGTTTTGCTGGCTGCAAAAAGGGCAGAGCGGTGCACAAGCTCACACTTTACAGATGGATAATCCTGTGCATCAAGATTTGCTACTCTCTGGCGGGTAAGGACCCTCCTGAGGGTATCAGAGCTCATTCAACTAGAGCAAAGTCTGCAACATCCGCTTTGTCTAGAGGTGTTCCTGTTGAGGACATTTGCAGAGCTGCATCTTGGGCCTCCCTCCACACTTTCGCGAAGCACTACTGCTTAGATACTGAGGTGAGGAGGGACGGCCACTTCGCGCAATCTGTCCTCCAAGATTTTCTGGTATAGCAGAGGGGACACCCTCCTCCGGGAGTGGGGACTGCTGTGGGACTCTATTCACAAGGTGAGAGGAATCCACAAGACAGATGTATCTATCAGAAGAACAAGTTACTTACCTTTGGTAACGCTTTTTCTGGTAGATACAGTATCTGCCTGTGGATTTCTCACTGACCCACCCGCCTCCCTGTTGTCCGCTCTGCTATACTTGTATTTATGTATTCATATGCATGTTTATGATTGTATTTATATTTGGTTTTCAAACCTTAGCTACACACTGTGTGCGTGCAGTTTTTTAGGATTATATGTACTTTGTACAGTGTATATGTATATATCTTCTGTCATTGGTCCTTCCGGGTGCCTCGAAGGCATGGAAAAAAGGGCGGAACTGATGTCATCACGCCGATGTAGGCCTAATAAGGAGTCGGTGACGTCAGACGGAGTCGCGCGCGATGCCGTGCTCCTATGACGTCGTCCACGCTGGCGTGCTACAAAGAATTTTCCGAACGTTGCTGACGCAGGGGGATATTCACAAGGTGAGGAATCCACAGGCAGATACTGTATCTACCAGAAAAAGTGTTACTGAAGGTAAGTAACTTGTTCTTCTGCACTCATCTTTTTAATGGAAAATCTCTGTTTGGCTAAAACTAATAACAGCAGAGCAGCACCTGTTCTCAGTTACACGTAGTGTGGAAAGTGGATATGCACACACAATAGAAGCTACCCTGAAATAATGGTCACTTGCATAATGTAACTGTATTCCTACAAAGCACTAAATGGGTTACGTGCTGGGCATCTCAGAAAATATATAGGACTATCCTTACACACCACTAGGTATTATGCTTCATCAAAGGCAGTCCTCGCTCTCTAAAAACTGTGTTTGATAGAGACCGGGAATACACCTGGAGACAGGGAGGCACTAAGAATGTGCAAAAGTGATTTAAAAACCAATGTATTACCCCAAATTACATTTATTCATAGGGTATTACTTGGTGTTAAAAACTATTAGAGGAACTATTACATCATCACCACTCTTGTCGTCAACATGTTTCTGCTGTTGGCTCAAGTGAGTCTGCAGCATTCATCAGGACGGGATTCGGGCTCCTATTTTACCAGATTGGTTCTAGATATTGCCACTATGTTAGGGTGACTTGTGTCATCCTCTAACTAAAACTGCAGATGACAAAGAGGAGAGAACATCTTTAGGTGCACGGCGAGGGACGCACCTTGAGGCAAGTGTGACTACAGGGGTCCCTTTACCCTCCTCCCATGGGGCAATTAGGACCCTATATTGGGGGGTATATAAGAACACCAGTACACGAGAACAGGAGTACTCAGTGAAAGAACACACATATGGATGTTGGGAAGCAGGTGCAGTAAGTGAATGTCCACACACTTGGAATTCTGGAAGAAGTGCAGTCAGTAAAGAAGACAGCCATGAAATGTGGGAAAGGGTAGAACATCAATTGAGTGAAGGAATGCCACCATGAAATATTGGCTGTTTAGGAACACTAAATTGAATAGTTCTCATACATGACATGTATTAAGAGAAGCACTCTATGACCTAGCACAGCCATGGTTACTGGACAGGGCAAGGGTTGACAGGGAAAGACAGGGTTCTTAAAATGTGGCACAGGAGACCTCTCAGAATGGAGCAAAGTCAGTAAATATGAAAGAAAGTGTTCACAGGGAAAGGAGATTTTAACCGAAGAAGATTCGAGGACGTGACAGTGACTTAAGGAACATAGCCATTTAATATGAGAAGATGGAAGGTGGGAAGGGTAACATGTTTAGCGAAGGAACACAGCCAATGCATACACTATAACCTGAATTAAGGGAGAGAACTAATAACCCATGGTCGAAGAAAGACCTCAAGCCATGCTTTTCAAAAATGCCTTTACTCTATAAATTTCACAAAGACTGTGTGGCAACTTACCAAAATGGCAAAATATCACAAATTCTCAATAGTAAACCAACATGTTCAAAAGCCTGGTCTAGAGCCCTGAACTGGTTGTAAAGCAATATCAAGCTCTTAACAGCAGCCCCAATAAATAAATACTTAAAAAAATTTCTAAGCCCAAAAGGCACATTAGCATTGAAATTGTCACTTTGCTGCAATGAGAATGTTATTTGCTAGTTAGTATGCATGTATGTCTGGGCTCTATCACCATTTCCTAGTGACAGTGTCTCTGCGTTTCTTGCAGGAGCTGGTTGTGCGCTTTCTGAAAAGAGCTGCTGCTAATCTCCAGCAGTCCCTGCGAATGGTGCTCCCAAGTCGGCGTCTCCCACTTATGGACCGACGGCGAATTCTAGCCTATCAACTTGGCGAGTTTCTTCAATGCTATAACCAGGTGAGTCTGGTGCAATGGATCCTTGTGCATATGATGGACCAGGCGTTCATCAGCCTGTGAACTCCAAATGATATCATTTTTGGGGATCAGCTCTCTTTTGTCTCCAAGAGACATTTACTGGGAGCAAGGAATGGAAAAACAAAGAGGAAAGACGGAGTGTTAGACCTGGCATCATTGGCGGGAGTCTCCCTTCCATTTTGACGGATTGCCTCCTCTGTTTTGATATGTTTTTGCTGGTTTTATGCTTTGGGCACCGTGCCACTGCTAATCAGTGCCACAGTGCAAGTGCTCCCTATGTTACATTTATGCACTAATTGGTTATTCCATGATTGGGCTTTGATTTATTTTATTTTTTTTATTTTTTTAAATTTTTTTTTGGCAGACCTTTATTGCACATTATTCATATACACAGCGGTGTGCCTACAACCCACTGCTGGGGCCGGCCGCAATCGGTGTACCATAGATATCATACAAGCTTGACATCATACGCCAGAGGCACGATTGCAGGAGTCCAGAAGTCTTAGCTCAAGTAGGCACTTACAGTTAATCCAGATGCAATATTTACAGCGCACCCTTAGAGTGCGGTCGTACGCCCCCATGTGATCTCGGTCTAATTTTCAGTTTTTAGAAAGAAAGGCAACTTTAACAAATCCCAACCCCACCCCCCGTCTCATCCTGGTTTCAGTGAGTAGTCCAAGTCCAGTAGGCATGATGTGGCAGGGCAGCTAATACAACGTATGTCTAACAGCGTTTCCTAGGTAGGGAACGTTCACCCCCTCCCCAGAGCCATCCAGAGGCCATAGCGAGGATCAGTAACTATGGGTACCATGCCAGTCCTTGCAGCCCACCACGTTCTCACTGCCATGACCACCGCCCAGGCATTCACACCGGATACAGGGCTAATCACACTCCTCCGCCCCAAAAACTTCTCAAGCCGCTCCTTCCTCGCAGTCTGATAAAGCAGCAGTCACACTCTCGTCGCTATTAGTGTCTGTTAAAGAGAGCATATAGAGTGTAAACGGAGCCCAGACATCCCTCGGGCAAGGTGCCTCAGGTAACTCGTCATAGTAACAGTTCAATTGGTCCCTGGAATAGGCCATATCTTTCAGCCACATTTGTACCTCAGGCGCTCTCCTTCCTCCCCAAACCATAGCAACCCTCCTTCTGGCTAATTGAAGCGCCAACACCACAAGCCGCCGCGACGGCGCAGCCACCCCAGAGGCAATGCCCAACAGACACAGGCGTACATCCAGCCTTACCTCAGTTGAGGCCATGACAGTCAGCCTTTCAGTCACCTCCCTCCAATAGTCGTAGACGTGCGGGCAACCCCAGGCCAGGTGTATAAAGTCAGCGTCCTCAGCTCCGCAGCGGACACATTGAGCAGTGGACCTGAGCCCATATCGTACCAGTTGGGCCGGCGTATAGTACCACTGTTGTAGAAATTTATAATGCAGAAGGCGGAAATTGCCATTGATCACATACCCACCGGTCATAGCACAGCATTCATTCCAGTCGTCATCACTCAGCGGTTCCGGGAGACTCCTATCCCACCTTGCTCTGGCCAGGGTCGCCCCTCCACCCTCATCTTCCTGTGCAGCCTTATATAATTTAGATAGCAATTTAGTCCTGTCTTTGACCGTATAGAGCAACTGCAATGCACCTAGGGCCAATGGTTCCTCCGGATATGTTGGGTATAAGTCACGCACGGCAGCCCGCAGTCTGACATACACAAAGGTGGACATAGTAGCATTCGTCGAGCGGGTGGTCATCTCCTGAGAGGAGAGAAACGATGCTCCCGGAAATAGGTCCCCCATAGTCTGTAGTCCAGCCTCCCGCAGAGTCTGCAGCCCTCCCGGCTCGCCCGAGACAGAGATATCCGAGTGATAAAGTAGCGGCATGGCTGGGGCGTATAGCGGCAGCCTGCCAGCACGTTTACCCAGGGTAGTCCATGCAGTCGCCGTGAGCCGCACGGTATCAATCTCCCCCTTCTCAAACACCGAGTGCTTATTTACTATCATAGCCCTTAGCGGATACGGCAGAACTGCACTTGCTTCCAACGCTACGTGCAGAGTGTATGGCGGAGAGTTTATCCAGTAGCTCGCAAAGTGTGCCTGTGCGCAAAGATAATAAAGTCTCATATCCGGCAGGGCAAACCCACCTAGATCGTATGGCTTGGTCAGTACCTCCCAAGTCACTCGCGGCCTCTTGCCGGCCCAAGTGAGAGATATCAGCAGGGATCGCAGTCTCGCAAAGAAGTGTGACCTTAGCGGGACCGGAATGTTGACGAATAGGTAAAGAAATTTCGGCAGCACTACCATTTTAATCAAAGACACGCGATCCGCCAGAGTCAGTGGGAGACGAGTCCATCTCGCCACCTGGTCTTCCAGGTTGGAAATGGCAACGCCGTAGTTGGCCCGTATGACTTCTTGGTAATCTCTGTGCACCCAAACGCCCAGGTATCTAATTGACTCCGTCGCCCATTCCAGCGGGAATTCCAATGGCACCCGGTGAGTAACGTCCGTGAGAGGCATTACCACTGACTTGTCCCAATT
Organism: Lissotriton vulgaris; assembly: GCF_964263255.1. Classification (NCBI taxonomy): domain Eukaryota; kingdom Metazoa; phylum Chordata; class Amphibia; order Caudata; family Salamandridae; genus Lissotriton; species Lissotriton vulgaris. Next base: position 264,423,840 of record NC_141697.1, read on the forward strand.
TATGGTCAGTCCTGAGTGCCGGCCGAATTTAATGAACTCTCGAAGTATGCGCTCCAGGTGAAGCGCCGGGTCTCTGACATATAGGACCATGTCGTCAGCGTACATTGATACGGCCAACGATCTGAGAGGGAACTTCAGCGCTGCCTCCGCATACCTCTGACGCAAGACACAGGCCAGCGGTTCCATCATGATGGCAAAAAGCAGGGGCGATAGAGGGCAGCCCTGCCTCGTCCCCCGCTGTATTGAAAAGGAGGCAGAGACATGACCATTAATCCTGACTCTTGCCGTGGGTGCATTATACAACAGGGCAATTAGTGACGTGAAGAAGAAAGGCACCCCCATCCGATGCAGAACGGCCAGCATATATTTCCATGCCACTGAATCAAAAGCCTTGGCGGCATCAAGCATGACTGCCACCGCGGCTAGGTCTGGCTTAAGGAGATGTAGTACGGCGAACAAGGTCCTTAGGTTGTGAGTGGTGGACCGGAGGGGGATAAACCCCGATTGATCGGGTAATACCATAACCGGCAGGAGTAGACGCAGTCTCGTGGCTAGCACTTTGGCTATTATTTTAACATCAGTGTTTATTAGTGAAAGGGGACGGTACGACTCGCACCTATTTAGAGGCTTACCGGGCTTAGGAAGCGCCACCAAGAGTGCCTCTCTCATAGTCCCCGGAAGTCGTCCGCATTCAAAAGCTTCCTCTAGGACCATGGCCAGCCGCGGAATAAGCAAATCCGCATATGTTTTATAAAATTCGACGGGCAGGCCATCTGTGCCAGCCGCCTTCCCATTCGGCAGGGCTGCTATCGCGTCCCTGAATTCCGCCTCAGTAACATGATGCATTAGGAATTCCTGTTGACCCCTGGAGAGCCACACCAGCGCTACATCCTCCAAATACCGCGATATTTCTGCCTCTTCCGCCGTTTCCCTATACTCATAGAGTTGCGCATAGTGTCTCGAGAAGCAGGCAAGTATACCATCCGACGTAGTCACCACAGCTCCCTGATCCTCAATTTCCAATACAGTGCAGTGCCTAGCCCAAGGGTCTCGAATCCTATCAGCTAGTCCCTTGCCCGGCCTACCCCCCTCTCCATAATATCTGGCTGTAGCGCGTTTGGATAGAAATTTCACCTCCTGGTCTGCCAATTCATTATATTCTGTGACCTTTGCCCTAACATCCGCTAGCAATGTGCTTTCCGCCCCTTCCTCCAGCCGGCGTTCTAAAGCCAACAACTCCCTTTCCAGTTTGGACATAGAGTCTCTGATGGACGTGAGGACCCCGGACCGCAACCCGATACATGCACCCCGCACTGAGACCTTAAAGGCCTCCCACACCGTGATCATACTATCGACGGAGCCCACATTGGTCTCGAAGAACTCCTCAATTATCTGCCGCAGACGCTCACACAACACTTGATCCGTTAACACTCCAGGGGATAGTCGCCAGGTAAATGGGGCAGGAGCATGTGTAGGTATCCGCAGCTTCAGTGCAACAGGGGCATGGTCAGAAAGCGTTCGGGGCAGGTGTTCCGCATTCAGCACCCATCCACTCACATCTCGGGTCAATAACCAATAATCCAGTCTCGACCACGTATTGTGCGCTGATGTGTAGCAAGTTCCCTCCCGCCTGCCAGGATTCTGCAAGCGCCAGACATCCAACAATTGCAGCCCATTCATACCCTCGCGCACCGCATCCGTCCCTCTCTTACGTTCACAAGGCCGGTCGTGTCTCCTATCCAACTCAGAATCCAATGTAACATTCCAGTCCCCCCCACAGAGGATTGCCGATGGTGGTAGGCTATACAGTTTGTTCCAAAGTGCAATGAAAAAATCAGGGTCATCTATATTAGGACCGTAGACATTGAGAAGAGTGATCAACGTGCCACACAGTTTACCCTGCACAACAATATATCTGCCATCCTGATCCACCTCCTCATGTAGCACCTCAAATGGAACATTCTTTTTTATCAGAATCATTACCCCACGGGCATAGGAAGAATATGACGTGGCCCACCTCGCTCCCGCCCACTGTTTGCCCACCAATTCGGCCGCCGCCCCCTTGAGATGCGTCTCCTGTAGAAATGCTACTTGTGCCCCATGTCTATTCAAAAAGGCAAGCATTTGTCTAGTTTTCTGCGGCTTGTTTAGCCCTCGCACATTCCATGTAACACACGTGATGGTGCCCCCCCTATCCATATCGCCTAAGGTGTAAGTATCCTAGCAGTGAGTTCATCCTCGGCAGCCCCTGCCCGCTAAACCATCCCCCACCTCTCACCCTCCTAGATACAGCCCCAGTGGCGCTGGGAAAGACTCGGAACCACAAACTGCAGCCCCACTCACATCTCAAAGATGACTCAGATTCAAACCCCTTGACCAGGAAAAACATCAACAACCCAACTAGTTGCAACATCCCATCCCCCATCCCACCGCCCACTTCAGCACTCCCAACTTGCCAAAGCCTCCCCGTGCCCCCCCCCCCTTTGCAACCCCCAACAATGCAAACAGCCACATTTGGGGATCTCCCTTATCTGGAGGCGTAGTGGCACACCACCCTCGCCAGAACTGACGAGAGTGCAGACCATTGCCGTTGACAACAACCCCAACCCCTCTACCCACCCCCACGGTCAGAGCATCAGAACCGATGGTATTCATATAATAGCACATTGCACTGGGCGCCCCTGAAAGCGTCCACTTCCCAAGAACATCGCCAAGGTCCCAGAGAGGCCACCTCATCCAGCGCAGTAACACATATTGCACAACAGACCACATTCAGCTGAGTTCCACTGTAAGAGAGCCCCCGCTACTGCAGGGTGGCAGCTTCAGCAAGTGCAGTATGCACCATAGCACTCCCCCTCGCACAACACATAGAGCAACACCACAAAGTGTAACAGGGGCTGAAACGCCCGAGCGTCTCCTCAGCAATTACCGCATATGCTGCAATAGAGGCAACCCAGTGCAATACTCCGCATTTCCCCCATCATCATAGTCAGCAGTGCAATGCAGGTCAGGCCTCCTCGTCCAGCCTTTCATCATCCCCTTCATGACGTCCAGGCGGTTCTTTAGCACGTTTTTTCAGTTTTTTGGCATATTCCAGGGCTGCCTTGGGCGAGGAGAAAATCTTGTTATCCGATGGAGGCCCAATCCGAAGACGCGCAGGGTACAGCATGGCATAAGCGATGGTCTCCGCCCTCAGCAATTGTTTCACCGTCGCGAATTCCTTACGTGCCGTCTGTACTGCCATGGTGAAGTCGGGATAAAACTCCAGTTTGTTACCTTGATAGTCTATGGAGCCCTTCTCCCTGGCGAGCCGTAGAATAGTGTCCCGGTCCCTATAGTTCAGGATCCTTGCCACAATAGGCCTCGGCGGCGCTCCTGGCGGAGGCTTCTTAGCTAGGGACCGATGCGCACGCTCCACAATGAAGACACGGGATAGCTGGTCAGCCCCAAATATGTCGATGATCATGCGCTCCATGAAGTCCTCCATGCGCCCCACGTTTGTGGATTCCGGCAGGCCTGTAACGCGAACGTTGTTCCTCCTGGACCTCCCTTCTAACTCCTCATTCTTCGCTTGTATGACCGCCAGCACCCTTTCCATATTAAAGACTTTGGACGAGACCGTGGCCAGACCATCCTCTGTGGCGGAAACTCGCTGTTCCACCTCTCCCATCCGTTCGTTCTGACGGTCAAATTGTGTCGCCATCTGATCAAGACGTTGATTTACAGACTCCATGGTGCCCTCAATAGACTGCAGAGTCTTCTGCATAGCCACCAGTGTGGATTCCAGATTAGGCGTACCCCCAACCGCCCCACCCTGGTCGGTGTCCGCGGGTGCCTGGGAGGATGTATGCGCAGTCTTTTTTGCTTCGAAGTTGATTTTAGGCTGGTTTCTATCAGGCCTGCCCATGACTGCGATCTATCTCAGCGTGGTCCGAGACTCAGCTATGCAGGGCAGTTATCTTAGGTAAGTCTTTCAAAATGCTATCAGTGCAGACATCAGCCACCGCGCACTGCAAACTATGTCCAGGCCCAGGCCCACGGGCACCCCCAGTCCAGGCCAAGTAGTACCGTCACCCCAGCAGGCGAGGCGCGCCAGGCAATCTTCGTGTAGGCACACGGTGCAGATATGGGCAGTGGAGCGTAGTGCCCAAGGCAACAGATAGGCAGCACAGAAGGGCTCCCAGGTCCGTGTCCCCTTTCTGACAGCGCCAATAGCAGGAGAGGTAGCGCTGGGGATGTGCCGATCGCCGGTGTGCAATAAGCAGCTGCCAGGTGGAAGGAGGCCCCAAGATGGCGGGCGCCTTCCAGGCCCGCCTCTCCCAGCGCAGCAGGTCTCCCAGTGCCACGCGTGAGGCGATGTACACTCTCACCGGCAGCCCAGAATGTGGCTCCGCCTAAGCTCTTGTCCCTCTCAGCCGCTCCGCTCCTCAGCCGACCCTCTCCCCGGCCCCCCCGAGCTCGCGCGGCGCGGGCTATCGCGGCCCAGCACCACCTCCGCAGCACCGGGCTAGCGTAGCGCCCACGCCCCACTCACCGGGACCAGCAGGGCCAAGTCCAGGCCGTCCAAAGCGCCGCAGTCTTTCCGGGGGATCCCGTTGTCAGCACCGCCTCGCCGCCTCCACAGCCACGAAGCGCCGTCTCTAGGGCTCCGCTCTCACAGGTAGCAACGGCAGCAAGGGCCTAGATCGCAGCGGAGCTTCCGCTCTGCGCCCGTCGGAGTCTCCGTCGTCCACGTCCCGGCCTGGGACCGTTCAGCTCCGGGCGCCCGCAGGACAGCTGCAAACACCTCGCAGATCGCCCCAGTGAGTCACCGATGGCAGTGGATCAAGCTCCGCCGGGGTGTAGGGCAAAAGCGCCGGGGAAACAGGATAAATTAGCAAATATTGAATGGTCTAGACGGAGCCTCACGCGAGTGCGGCCATCTCGTCCGGCGCCCTCTAGCGCCCCCCCGGGTTTTGATTTATATGTCAGCCCCTAGTACAGTGCACATGTGTGCCCAGGGCTTATAAATCAAATGCTGCTGGTGGGCTTGCAGCACTGGTTGTGCCACCCACAGAAGCAGCTTGTAAAGTGTGTGTTCGAGGCATGTGGGCTGCTGAATTCATATCTGTGCATAGATCGCCGCCTAGTGTTGGGTCCGGTTGATCACACATGGTTGTCCTGGAAGAGTCTTCGAAGTATCACAAGATAGGTGGCTCCTCCCCTGGACTACAGTGCGCATGGGCATCGACTCCATCCTCAGATTGTTTTTTTCTGCCATTGGGTTCGGATGTATATTGGTTCAACCTAGTCGGAATCGATATAAAACTTTCTTAAGGCCAAAAGGCCTTTAGTTTTTTCGTCGGTATAGTCTTGCGTTCGGTGCCCGATTCTTCCAGCTCGGTTCAGAGACGGATTCCAGACGCCGCGTGCTTTCGACGCTGAAGGCCCAGTTGACGCCACAGACCTTATCGACGGACCATCATGGAACGGAGTCCGTTCAAGAGATGTCCCGTGTGCAATTCCAAGTATCCCCACATCGACGTCCACCCGGTGTGCAACCAGTGTCTGTCGCCGGATCATAATGAAGCTAGCTACATGGCATGTTCAAGATTTCGATCCAAGAAGACTCTTATGCATCGTCGCGCTGCGCGCCAGGAGGCCCAGCAGACTGCACCGGCGCCTGTGAACATATTCGATGCCGGGGATGATGAGGGAGCTGACCGGGAAGTTAGTGAGAACCTGTCGAATCCCGCGTCGGAGGTCGACTACAACTACGACGCGGACGTTGAAATGCTCGAAGCGGAAGAAGTCGTCGACGAGGTAGGAGACGACGATGGAGCCTTTGGGGCCATGGAAGATAGCTCGAGCGAAGAGCTAACTCAAACTGACTTTGGGGCCGAAACGCTTCAAAAGGCTCAGGTCGAGGGAGCGCCACTAGGCCTTACCCAAGATCTTCCAGTGGGTTCTACGGCCCCGCCTTCGGGCTCGGCTACGGACATTGCTATTGAGCCGCACCCTGCGAAATCGAAACCGAAAGTGAAGACACCGGTCTCGACGCTAGTGAAAGCACTGGTGCCCCCCTCGAAACCAAAAGTGCATATTGCTTTGGTCGGCTCAAAGCCCTCGGACCTATCGGCACCGACGAAGCAGAAGGGCGTTGTCGTTCCGAAGACCCAGCCCAAGGGCGTCGAGACGAAGTCTGGCACGCCGAAGACAAAGGTCAAGGCAGTCGAGCCGAGCAAGTCGGCGCCGAAGACGGTCGACACCAACAGAGGGCTCGGTGATCCGAAGGTTCTCGAGACTCCGCATCGATAAGACAAGGCCAAGAGAGGCCCAACCCACGAGTCCACGCCTAGTGGTGCCTCGAAGGATTCCGTCGACTCGACGCAGCCGTCCGCCGCTTTCTCCAAGCAAGTGGCGGATTCCCTGAAGCGCATCAAGGACAAGGCCTCAAGTGTCGGGCCAAAAGATCCTCCACCTTCGAAGCCTGTCGATAAACCTCAGAAAGCGTCGACGCCCATTCATTTCACGTTGCCGCAGAAAGTGGCGCCGAAGGCTTTCACCCCTAAGATGGTCACCAACGTGCCCGAGAAGGTGTCCTCGGTGCCGAAGGCAACGACGGTGGTCCCGGCCTTAAAAATTTTAAATGTCGTATACTTGTAAAGCGCACAGCTGCCCCAGCAAAGGGGCGTCCCAGCGCTGTATCCCGCTGGGGAACCCATCCTGGCTTTCCCTGTGAGATGGTCCCTCCTGGGCATCTCCAAGGTGAAGACAAGCATCCCCGGCGCTGATGGGGCCGTTAGTAGAGATTAAGCAAGCTATTGCCCAGAGTTGCTGAGTGGGACCTATGGTTGGAGTAGGCACCGAGGCGAGAATTATCGAGTCCGTTGACCATGGCTCAAGACCCTGCCGCGTCGGGAATCGAACCCTCGTCCCGGGCCGACCTCTGCTTCCAGGTCTGCCACCTCTAACCAGTGAGCCACACCACTCCACTCAAAGCATCGACAATCTTCGTTGGAAGAACAGCAAGAACATTTTATTGATGCCGAAACGGGCAGACTTTCCCTTCATAAGCGGAAAATTGCCCCAGAACAGTCGATGGAGTCCTATAAAATTCCACTGAAGAAAAAGAAGGATTCCACTTCGACTCCTGTTCTTGTGGAACCAATTTCTCCACATGGCCATGACGTCTCACCCACCTATTCAGATGTGGATGCTGGGGAAGGTGATGATGATGATGAGTACAGCTATCCTGTCTACACTGAGCCAGATGATACCAATGAACCCTGGGCAGCTGGTGCTGACCCAGGTGATCCTCACTCTACCCCAGACACTCAAATGTATGCTGTGAAAACATCGCCTACAGAGGATTCAGCAGCGTTTAGTGCCCTCATTGAAAGGGCAGCTAAAAATCACGACGTCCAGCTCCATGCTGACCCCATTGAAGTGGACTTTCTTTTTGACACCTTTTCCATCTCAGAGAGGACTGTCAAGACTCTGCCTATGTTGAAGGGTGTCTTGAAGCATGCTGGGGAGATCTTTAAAGAGCCTACGAGAGCCAGGGTGATAAACCCTAGAATTGAGAAGAAGTATAAACCGGCACCTAGTGATCCTATTTACATCAAGGGACAGTTGCCTCTGGACTCTCTTGTTGTTTCTAATGCCCGGAAGAGGGCTAATTCACAAACAACGGGTGCTGCTCCTCCCCCAGATAAGGAATCTAAGGTGTTTGAGGCATCAGGGAAAAGGGTGGCAGCTCAAGCGGCCAATATCTGGTGCATTTCAAATACACAAGCACTTCTAGCAAGGTATGACATTGCACACTATGACACACTGGAGACCCTGTCGCAGCACCTGCCAGACGAATACAAAGAGGCAGCTGAGATGCTCATCCAAGAGGGGAAGCTCATATCCAATGCTTCTATTAAATGTGCACTGGACGCGGCTGACACCGCGGCCAGAGCTATCAACACTAGTGTCATGCTGAGACGACATGCCTGGCTCAGAATCTCAGGATTTAAGCCGGAGATACAGACCACCATTCTTAATCAGACAGTAAACCCTGATCATCTATTTGGCCCAGAGGTGGACACCACCTTGGAGAAGATCAAAAAGGACACTGAAACTGCTAAGTCCATGGGGGCTCTGCAGTCCCAGCAGTTCAGGGGTGGTTCTTTTTGTCGCTCAAGCACTAGAGGTGTTTAGAGAGGCCAGCTCTCCCAAACCACACAGTACTATAAAGGTAACACGCAGACCACATATACCAAACAAAGTCGAGGTGGATATTGTGGAAACAGCGCCAAAGGCAGAGGTCGTGGAAACAACAACTCCAGATCCTCCGCCACTAACAAACAGCGACGCCTTGTCACTGCCCCCCGACCACGCAACACCGGTCGGGGGGAGACTTCAACAGTTCCTGCCAGTCTAGAAGTCCATCACCACAGACAGGTGGGTCACACAGCTTATACAGTACGGTTATTGTCTGGGGTTAACATCCACTCCACCCAACATACCCCCAAGACACCGTCCTATGTCTGCCGAGGATTTGCACTTATTGCAGCAGGAGGTCCTCGTCATGCTGCAAAAAGGGGCAATCGAGCTTGTGCCTGTGGAAGAAAGAGGCACAGGAGTTTACTCACTGTACTTCTTGATACCAAAAAAGGACGGGTCCCTAAGACCTATACTATACCTCAGACCCCTCAATCAGTACATTGTTGGAGCACTTTCACATGCTAGCACTGCAGCAAGTCCTACCGTTGCTAAGTCACTTTAGATCTAAAAGATGCGTATTTTCATTTTTCGCTGCACCCGTCACACAAAAAATACCTCGGGTTCACCATCCAAAATCAACATTACCAGTTCAAGGTTCTACCTTTCGGAGTCACCACGGCACCCAGGGTGTTTACAAAGTGCCTGGCGATAGTGGCAGCACACCTTCGGAGACAGAACATTCACGTCTACCCTTATCTGGACGACTGGCTAATCCAGGCAAAGTCGGCCCAGCAGTGTGCCGCCCACATGTCCCACACCATTCACCTTCTTCACGATCTGGGATTCTCACTGAATTACCCAAAGTCCCACCTGCAACCCGCCCACATACGGCAGTATCTGGGTACGACTATCAACACTCTGGCAGCCACAGCGCAGCCAAATTCAGTGAGGGTCAGCAGCATTCAATCGCTGATAATAAAATTCAGACCTCAACACTCGCTTCCAGTGCGGGTGTTCATGCAATTGATAGGCATGATTGCCTCCTGCATCTCCATAGTCCCGCACGCGAGACTACATATGCCTCCGCTTCAGGAGTGCTTAGCACGTCAGGGGATTCAGGCTCACGGACAGTTGAAAGACCTAGTGTTGGTGAGCGGTCGGGCGTACATCTCTCTGCATTGGTGGAATCCACGAAACCTTTGCAAGGGACGACCGTTCCAAGAGCCTGTGCCACAGATCATCCTGACGACGGACGCTTCTCTCCAGGGATGGGGAGCTCATGTACTCCACTACACTGTGCAGGGACTATGGACACCACAACAAAGGAAGATGCACATCAATGTTCTAGAACTGATGGCTATCTTCATGGCAATGAAAGCCTTCAAAGTACATCTGTGCAACAAAGTCGTGTTGATCCGGACGGACAACATGACGGCAATGTACTACATTCAGAAACAGGGAGGTACACACTCTCCACAGTTGTCTCATCTGGCTCAGAGCATGTGGAAGTGGGCCATTCAGAGAAACATCTTCCTCATGGCAGAACACCTCCCAGGCAAAGACAATCGGATGGCGGACCTGCTCAGCAGGTACAGCCACCAAATGCACGAGTGGGAGATACATCCATCAGTACTCCACCCGTACTTCCAAAGGTGGGTTCATCCAGAGATAGACCTGTTCGCCACAAAGGAGAACGCAAAATGCCGAAGCTTTGCCGCCAGGTTTCCACACCCACAGTCGCAGGGCAATGCGATATGGATGAACTGGTCAGGCAAATTTGCGTATGCTTTTCCCCCAGCACCTCTAATACCACTGGTGGCACGCAAGCTAAAACAACCCTCGATGACTCTCATCCTGGTTGCTCCAACGTGGGCTCGCCAACCATGGTACACCACGTTTCTGGAACTGTCCGTGGTGCCGCATCAACTGCTGCGCCTCACACCCAGGCTTTTGACGCAGAGCCATGGCGACATTCAGCATCCAGATCCGCAACAGCTCAACTTGGCGATCTGGCTCCTGAGGTCTTAGAGTTTGGCTACTCAACTTACCTCCTGACTGTATGGACATCATCCGGGAGGCAAGGAAGACCACCACCAGAGCATGCTATGCGGCGAAATTCGAAGCGGTTTGTCATTTATTGTGCAGACCACAACATTAACCCGCTGGATGCATCTATTCAAAACATCATTTGTTATCTCTTGCATCTGTACAAATGTAATCTGGCCTATGCTTCCATTTGTATACATTTATCCGCAATGGCTGCTTATCTCCAAAACAGACAGCACCTCTCACTTTTCAAGGTGCCTGCCATTAAAGCTTTTCTGGAAGGACTCAAACGAACGAGTCATTCCTCCGCGGACGCCACTAGCTCCAGAGTGGAACCTCAATGTGGTCCTCACCAGGCTGATGGGTCCCCATTTTGAGCCACTGCATTCCTGCGAAATTCAGTTCTTGACATGGAAAGTGGCTTTCCTTATAGCAATTACGTCGCTACGACGAGTTAGTGAATTCCAGGCACTAACCATCCAAGAGCCATTTATTCAGATTCATTCTAACAGGGTGGTGCTTCGCACTAACCCTAAATTCCTTCCTAAGGTAGTGTCTCAATTCCATATCAACCAGACTATAGAACTACCTGTGTTCTTCCAAAATCCAGAGTCAATTGCGGAGAGAATGCTCCACACACTTGACGTCAAAAGGGCCCTAATGTACTACATTGATAGGACCAAAGATTTTAGGAAGACTAAACAACTCTTTGTTGCCTTTGCGCCACAACACAAAGGTAACCCCATTTCCAAGGCTGGTATAGCCAGGTGGATCGTTAAATGTATTCAGATCTGCTATCAGAAAGCCAAGCGCACTCTCACCATTCCACCACGGGCCCACTCCACCCGCAAGTTGGGGGCCTCCATGGCTTTCCTTGGAAATATTCCTTTGGAAGACATATGTAGAGCAGCCACATGGTCTACCACGCACACATTTACAAAACATTACTGTGTTGATGTGCACTCCAAACAGCAGGCAGCTGTAGGGCAGGCTGTTCTAAAAACACTTTTCAAAACTGCTGCAGCTGGCACGGGCGGCCGCCGTTAATGGAGGGACTGCTATGTATTCTATGCACAGATATGAATTCAGCAGCCCACATGCCTCGAACCGAATATGCTACTTACCAGTATGCATCTGTTTTTGGCATGTAGGGTTGCTCACATTCATATCGCCCGCCCTCCTCCCCGGCGCCTTTAGCGGCTGCAGCATTCACACATACTTCTAGCATGGTCATCATTCACTTAGTTTCACTCCATCTTGGCCACAATGGCTAAAAACAATCTGAGGATGGAGTCGATGCCCATGCGCACTGTAGTCCAGGGGAGGAGCCACCTATCTCGTGATACTTCGAAGACTCTTCCAGGACAACAATGTGCGATCATCCGGACCCAACACTAGGCGGCGATCTATGCACAGATATGAATGTCAGCAGCCCTACATGCCAAGAACAGATGCATACTGGTAAGTAGCATATTCCTTGTCCCGCTCACCACATACTTCAGGATGAAATCTGAGTATTCTGTTGGGGGGAAGTGGAGGAGGTAGTGACCGGGGTTGTGGTGAGTTGGCAAATGTGGCCTTTAAGACATTTGTACATATGATAATGCAAGGCTTGTGTGCAGTCTAGCACTGCCAAGTCGACTTGGCCAAGTGCACCCACTTGCCAGTCCCTAAATCTTCCCTTTGCTTCATATTAGACACCCTATGGTAGGCCCAAGGGCTGGGTGCATTGTAAGTATAAGGTAGGACATGCTCTGATGTGTGTAGCATGTTGTAATAGTGAATTACAGCCATTTTGGTTTTCACTATTGAAGGCTACCTGTTCTCATAGGCCAGAATGGGCAGTTAGATTATTACATTCTTATAATCCTAACCGACTCAGGGAACATGGTAGAAATTCGAATTCAGAATGCCTGAACTCAGAATAATAAAATACATCTTTTAGTAAAGTTGGTTTTAATATTCTGTGTTTGAAAATACCACTTTTATAAAGTAGGTATTTTCTTGCCTAGCTATCCAGCCCTGCCTCTGATGGGTTGTGTATTCCTTGTCTGGGTTTGTGAATGACCGGGCTGGGGGATTTCAGGAGACAGGCTGAGGCAGCCCAGTGGTGAATAGAGAGATATGCATCTAGATGGGAGGGAGGAGTTGCACCTGGGACCTGAATATGGCTGGGCCTTCCCTCTACAATGCTGGCTCCACCTCCTGTGGCTTGTCTGATGTCTCTGCTTTGCACTGTAAAAGGAGAGGAGGAATCATGTCAACAGAGTGATCCAGAGCTGTATCTTCCCTCCCTTGTGCTAGCTTCACCTCCTGTGGGGTGGGTGATGTCTCTCCCCTGCACAGTGAAAGGAAGAAGAGAGTCATGTAAACAAAGTGCTCAGGAACTGGTTTGGACTAGACAGAGGCCTCTCTACCTAAAGAGAACAAAGGATTTTGGGTTATAAATATTGGAACCCTGATCCCAAGAAATTAGATCACTTCTGGACAGGAAACCTTTCTGCCAAGGAGAAGAACAAAGGAAGCTGCAGGAGTTGTACTGCCACTCTGCCAGTTTGCTGGGTTGGCCTGCAGTGGTTGCTTCATTGCCAAGGGAAAGGAGAAGGAACTTTGTAAGGACTTTCATCAACAGAATATTCTCCTCTGGGAGCAGGAAGCGCGATGCATCGAGAAGAAGCGTGTCGCCGCCGCAGCTGAAATCGTCACATCGCCGGAGAAGTGAGCCTTCGCCACGTCTCCCTGGAAACGTGTGTTCCTTGAAGCTGCCTGCTGGCGCAGCACCGGAGAAGCGTGACGCCATCGTGTGAGTCGCCATCGCATCACCGGAGAAGCGTGTCGCAGGGCCTATCGCGGCTCCAAAGTACAGAGTCGTAGCCAGGCTGCCAGGGCGTCATCGCATCGCCGCATCAAGGGTGCCATCTCCTCGCATCGCAACCGGATCATCGCATCGCATCAAGGCGCCATCTTACGTACCGCAACGGGCCCGCAGGCCGAGAATCTACGCATCACCTCTGCACCGGTGGATTCAAGTCTACACTGTCTTGTTTTTGGGCGCACCAACATTTAATTGCAGCAGCCGGGGTATCCTGAGTAGAGCGTTGGGCTGCAGTACTTATTCCTTCACAAATTAAGCACTGCTCATGACTTCTTATCGTGGCCATTTTGTCTATTAGTGTACCATCAAAACATTAGATTTAGGAAGAACTCGCTATCTATTCATGAGTAGACTGCCCAACTACATTGTTATGCAAATCATTTATGAGTTCTTACATTCTCATTTCTTTTCAGATTTGTTTAGGCTGCATGTTCTGCAGTGGTTCTTTCCTTATCTCTGAGCTCGATTCTTTGTCACTGGGTATTGTAATTGCATTCTGTAAATACTATGTATTGGCTGTTAACCTAAAAGCTCATTGGATCAGAACTTGATAAAAAATGCTTTGTTGAGATCATATCTTGTCTGTTGTGCTGTTATCTCCACCATATTTTTATGTCCGAATTCATCGCAAGCATCGAAAATACCTGATATTTGAAGTGGCCCGTTGCTATTATCAATTCAGAGTCATCCATTTCATCCTTAGATCTGTCTCAAAATTGTTCACAAACTGGCCCAAACTGCTGAACATATCAGCTAAAAAGGCCATCAAATAGTTTCTTATTGATACGACTTGCTGATCAAAGGGAGTACCTTCAAAGCAACACCTGCCTCCATCAAATTCTGTCTACAGCTCTTTGATTAGTTGGGCCTTACACTAAACCATTGGTCCTTAACCTTTAGTCCAAGGCCCCCTGGGATCTGCAACGTCTACTCAGGGGCTGTAACTGCTTAGAAAACTATAGTAGCAGATTAATAATGTGTATATTTATAAAGAAGCAAAATATAACATTTAAAATTATGTTGTAAATGTGAAGATATTCTAATTTAAAAGCTAAAAATTAAGTTGGAAGCCTAAGATTGACTCATAGTAGGAATGCAGATGCAACAAACAGTATGTAGTATGGACGATGGGTGGCCTCAGTTGAATTTAGAAAAGCCACAACCTTCCCATTAAAATTTAGTTTTTTATGTTTGTGAATTAAGTGAAATATTTCATCATGTGACTATATGTGTATTTGTTTGACAAATTCTTCTTTCTGTTTTTTTGTGTATTATTTTGAGTTCAAGTCATCGAAATTGTTTAAGCTGCGGTGCCAGGCTTCCTTTAATGATCCAGTAGGGGTCCCCAGATTCTCATAATGATTTAGTGGAAGTCCTTGGATTCCAGTAATGATTAAGTGGGTGTCCACAGAAGTTAAAAGATAAACCCTTTTGCTGCTTGGTCTTTTACCCTAGAATGCTAAGCCCTTTTTTGGCTATGTGGGTTATTTCGCGATTAGGTCTCCTCAACGTTTTTTGCACATAAGGTATCCATGCTAAGTTTGCATCTTCTTTTCCAACATCCTAGCAATTCTAAAGGTACCCACGATTTGTGGACTACCCTGGAGGGGACTGAGAAAATATCCAAACTATAGCTTCATTTCCCCCCCTAAAAATGGCATCAATAAAAGGTTTTCTGTGCTGAAGTCACCATCTTCCCACCTTTCAGCAACATGCAGAGCTGAATCAAAAAACTTTTTTTTATCCGCAGTTTGACATTTTTCAAAGAGATAGCCCATTTTTCCTAATTATGCTTTCATCCTGCTTTCAGATTGTGGTGGAAACTGCTGTGAAACTCGGGTGATCCCGTAGACCTATAGATTTCCAAAAATTAGACAACATTTAGAATTCAGTAAGGGGTCATTTGTGTAGAAAGAAAAAAATATTGAAAATGAGTAGGAAAAAATGTCCTTTTGTAGCAATGTTTTAATTTGTAACTTTTTGTCACAATGGCCGATTTGCAAAAGCAATTTACCATTATGTCCGCTAGACCCTTCTAGTTGCGGTGATAGATAGGGTTTGTAGGTTTTCCAAGAACCTGAGGTACCCAGAGCTGGAGCCAAACCCAGTCACCTTTTTACAGATAAGAAGAGTGTCTGTCAGGCTCAACAAAGCTCAGCCTGACAGATACTCTTCTTGTTCAGGTCAGGCAGCCAGGAGCTAGACATACACTAAATGTGCAGGCTCCTGGCTGCCTGGGCTGAACGTTGTCAGGATGAGGATTTCACAGCCCTGTGGGGTGACCTCCTCAGCCTGGCAAAAGTGCCTTGAGGCCCTCCCCCTCGTGACAAGGGGGAGTGTCATTGATTGCCTCTGACCTGGGCTCTTCAGTTTTAAGCCCCGAAGTGCCCAGGGCTGAGTGTCAATCAGTGACATCTCATCACAGTGGTGGTGGACCAGCAAGTCTCAGTGAACCCATTATATCTGTAAGAACTGAGGGACTGTTGCCACCCACCACTGGCTGACCTAAGGGAACCCAATGATAGAAGGCTGCAGTCCCAGCCCTCCTTAGACCTCTGAGGCATTCCTCTCTAGGAGCTGCAAGGCAGGTAAGTTTTATGTTTTTGAATGTTTTGCGCGTGGTGTATGTATAAATGTATGAATTTGTTGCGAGTGAGTGTTGTGAATGTGTGTGTGTGTGCGCACGTTTGTGAATGCATGGGTTGGAGTGAGTGAGTGTATATGTGTGCCTGTGTGAGCCCGCTCGCCTCCCTTCCAAAATTTTCTGCTGTCCCTTACCCAGAGCCCATAAGTGACCTACACCTTACAAAGGGTTTTTATTGTGTACCAGGTAGAGAGCAATTCCCAATAAGTGAGCTGCACCTTACAAAGGGTTTTTATTGTGTACCGGGTATTGAGCAATTCATATGGCAAAATATAGAATGAAAAATGGGTATCAAGGAAACCTATGTATTTCTGAAATGGGCATAAGATATGGAGTTTAGGAGCAGTGGTTATTTGCACATCTCTGAATTTGTGGGTGCCTATACTAGCATTTGATTCAGAGGGCATTTCTCAAAATGTTTTCTTTCTTACACAATGAATTACATTTGTAAGGCACAAATGCAGAGAAATACATTTGGTATTAACACATGTTCTGGGACCACACTTGTGTGGGTATACCTGGTGCCCGTGATAAGAGATGCCCAAAACGTAACATGGACACATCACAGTTTTCCCCTGAAAATTGCCCCCTTTTGTGCACTGTGTGTGGCTGTGAATTTTGGGCCCTAGTTCAGCCGGCACCAAGGGCAACCTAACAAACCTATCTATTTGTGACAACTAGACACCTAGGGAAATCCAGGGTGGGGTGACTTGTTTGGCTCTCACCAGGTTTTCTTACTCAGAAGCCCTTGCAGACCTCACATTTTGACAAAAAAGTACATTTTCCTCATTTCTTGATGGAATGTTCTGAAATCTGTAGCGAGTCACAAACCTTCTACCACTTCCTCACATCTCCAAATAAAATGGTACCTCAAATGGGTGGGTAGGCCTAGTGCCTGCGAAAGGAAAGGCCCCAAAACGCAATATGGATCCAACCCATTTTTTGACTGAAAACTGACACCTTTTTTTTTTTTTGCAACGTGGTTAGCTGTGGATTTTGGGCCCTTGTTCAGCTGGCACGTAGGGAAACCTAGCAAATATGAACATGAAAATTAGACACCCAGGGAAATCCGGTCTGGGGGGGGGTGACTTGTGTGGCTCGCTCTAGGTTTTCTTACCCAGAAGCCCTTGCACGCCTTAAACTTTGACTAAAACAGCACAATTTCCTTTCATTTCTGTGATCGAAAGTTCTGGACTCTGTGGAGAGCCACTAATTTCCTACCACCTAACATTTCCCTAATTCTTCTGATAAAAATACTACCTCACTAATATGGGTAAGCCCAAAACACAATGTGAAGACAGCAACATTTGTCCCCTGAATTGGCAATGGGGGTACCTGAGTTTTTGACCCAAGGCTCAGTGCAAACCTACCAAAGTTAGGCATTTCTGAAATCTAGGATGGTGTGCCTTGTGTGGATCCCCAGAGGTTTTCTCACCCACAATGCCATGCACACCTCAAACTTTGCCTGAAACGGTGCATTTTCCTCGAATTTCTGTGGCATAAACTTCCAGAATCACCAGGAATACACACAGTTCTTGATACCCAGTGTTCCCCCACTTGTTCCGATATAAATGCTACCTGACTTGTGTGGCTGGGCCTAGTGCCCGGGACAAGCATGCATCAAACCACGATCCTGGGGCGACTCATTGACCCTGGTTTGATGTGTGCCTGTTGTGAGCACTACGCCCATCCTCACAAGTGGGGTCGCATTTTTATCGGGACAAGCGGGGGAATGCTGGGTGGTAGGAAATTTGTGTATCCATGGTTTCCAGAAGTCTACGTTTCAGAAATGCATTGAAAATGTGCGATTTTACTCCAAGTTTGAGATGTGCAGGGCATTGTTGGTAAGAAAATGTCAGGGGATCCAAACCAGGCACGCCATCTTACACTGTCCCAGCTGTTTAGTTGTTAGGTTTCCCCAGATGGCAGTGGCAATACTCATAAGTAAAACAAATGTTTAAAAAAATCTAAATCTTCCTTCTTGCCATGGGGGCGGGAATGCTGTAGAAGCCGATAAACTCTATTGCCCATTCTTAGTTAGGAGTATTGGCTCAATGCTAGAGTAGGTCACTTCAGCCTTTTTTTTGTTTTTTTGGTGCCATATTGAAATGTCTAGTGTCTAATGGCCTTTCTGTCACCCAAGGGCACGTTTGGGTAAATACCCTCAATTTACACCCAGATGGCAGAAAGACTGATGCGCCTGTTCTGAGGTCTCAGCACGGCACAATGCCTGGGTGCGCCGCCTGCCTCCATTTTCATTTGGTCCTATTTTTCCCCTGGTGTAGTGTTTCTGTCCTCTTGGGGAAAACACACTCAATTGACTCCCTGGAAGGTTGCAGAAAGACTTATGCACCTATTCTGGGGTAGGAATATGGCATGGATGAGCCACCCCCACACCCTTTATCTTTTGGGACCAAACAAATAGGTTGTGGGAGTGACTCACCAGGCATTATGCATTGCTTGCGTCCTAGAACAGGTGAATCAGGCCCCCCACTCGGGGTTGGATTGAGGGTATTTACCCAGAATTCAACCCCAGGGACAGAAAGGCCACTGGACATCATGGAAAACAGGCCAACATTTTTTTATTCAAAATCATTGTGGGCTGCAATATTAGGCATCACACCATGCTCCCATTCCAGATTAAGGCACATCAGTGTTTCGGCCTCCTGTGATGGATTGAAGGTGTTGACTCAAAATATAACCCCAAGGGACAGAAAGGCCACTGGACACCAGGGAAAAATAGGGCCAAAAAAGGGGTGGAGGCAGCTCACCCCCACCCGGACAGCAATAAAAAAAGAAATCCTGTTGCCTACTGGGCTTTCTGCTCCCCCACTGGTGGATGGGGCAGATTGGAGGTAAAGACCCCCTCTCTGCCGCTCCGAGGGTCCCAAAACCATCAGCGTATTTGCTGGGGTAGGAATTTGGTCCAATGCCTGCGTGGGTCAACCCAGCCCTTTTTTTTTTTTTTTTAAATAAAAAAAATAAAAATAATCCCTGGTGTTTAGTGGTTTTTCTGCTCCCCCACCAGGACAGATTTGATGTAAAGACCTCCTGTTTGCCCTGGGTAGAGGGCAGAAAGACTGTGAAGGTCATTTTGGGAGTTTGGGCTCACCCGATATCCGCCTCCTGCCCTTGACAGTAATTTAAAATAAAATCTTTCTGGCTTCTAGTGGGCTTTCTGCCAGCCCCCTGGAGGTGCCACATTGGAGGGAATTACTTCTTATCTGCATCCAGGGTGGCATAAAGAATGTTGCCTTATTTGTCGGGTGAAGCTTTGCCCGGATGTCTAGGTCAGCCGCCCCACCCCCTTGCATTACAACTATCAATCAATCAATCAGTACATTTGTAAAGCACATCACTCACCTGTGAGGGTCTCAAGGCGCTGGGGAGGGGGAGGCGGGCTGCTACTGCTCGAATAGTCAGGTCCTGAAGGTTAGTAGGTCCTGGGTCTGCCGTAGGAGGACGGGGAGGGTGTTCCAGGTCTTGGCGGTGAGGTGGGAGAACGATCTACTGCCAGTGTTCGCTCTTCGGATGCGGGGGACGGTGGCGAGGGCGGGGGCGCTGGAGCGGAGCTTTCGGTTTGGGGTGTAGAAGGTGAGTCGTCTGTTGAGGTATGCCAGTTCGGTGTTGTGGAGTGCCTTGTGTCCATGGGAGGGGGGCTTGAAGGTGATCCTCTTGTTGACGGGAAGCCAGTGCAGGTCTCTCAGGTGTAGTGTGATGTGGCTGTGGAACGGGATGTCGAGGATCAGGCGAGCAGAGGCGTTCTGTATGCTTTGTAGTCGTTTCAAGATTTTCGCCGAGGCTCCTGCGTAGAGGGCGTTTCCGTAGTCCAGCCTGCTGCTGATGAGAGCCTGGGTGACAGTTTTTCTTGTTTCGGTGTGAATCCACCTGTAGATCTTGCGCAGCATGCAGAGGGTGTTGAAGCAGGAGGAAAAGACAGCATTGACTTGCTTGGTCATGGAGAGTGTTGAGTTGAGGATAAACCCCAGGTTGGGTGCGTGGTCGGTGGGTGTCGGTGCTGCTCCCAGTGGGGACGGTCAACAGGATTCGTCCCAGGCTGAGGGGGTGGAGCCGAGGATGAGGATCTCTGTCTTGTCCGAGTTCAGCTTCAGGCGACTGATCTTCATCCAATCAGCGACAGCTTTCATTCCTTCCTGGAGGTTGGTTTTGGCAGTGAGAGGGTCCTTGGTGAAGGAGAGGATCAGCTGGGTGTTGTCGGCGTAGGAGATGATGTTGAGGTCGTGCAGTTGGGCGATGTGGGCGAGCGGAGTTATGTAGACGTTGAACAGTGTTGGGCTAAGGGATGCTCCTTGGGTTACGCCGCAGATGATCTCGGAAGCTTCAGAACGGAAAGGGGGAGGCAAACGCCCTGGGTTCTGCCGGAGAGGACAGAGGTGGTCCAATCCAGAGCTTTGTCTCGGATCGCTGCGTTGTGGAGGCGTGTAGGGTGCGGTGGCAGACAATGTCTAAGGCGGCCGATAGGTCCAGGAGGATGAAGGCTGCGGTTTCGCCGTTGTCTAGCAGCGCCCTGATGTCATCGGTGGCGGCGATGAGGGCAGTCTCAGTACTGTGGTTGCTGCGGAACCCGGACTGGGACGGGTCCAGGATGTTGTTCTCCTCGAGTTAGCGGGTTAGCTGTCTGTTGGCGTTCTTCTCGATGACCCTCACTAGGAATGGGAGCAGGGTGGCCGGAAGTTCTTGAGGTCCCTCGGATCCGCCTTGGGTTTCTTTAGTAAGGCATTGATCTCGGCGTGCTTCCAGCTCTCCGGGACGGTCGCAGTCTCGAAGGAGATGTTGATGGCCTTGCGGAGCTGGGGTGCGAAGGTGGCGCTAGCTTTGTTGAAGATGTGGTGTGGGCATGGGTCTGACGGAGAGCCTGAGTGGATGGTGTTCATGATTTTGATGTTGTCGTTGTCGCTTATGTTGGTCCAGGTGAGTAGGGGATCGATGTTGGTGGTGGCCGCGGGGTCTGAGGTGTCGGTGGTTGTTGGGGTGGGTCAGGTTGTCGAGCTGTTGTGTATGTCTGCGATCTTGCGATGGAAGAAGTGGCGAGGGAGTCGCACAGGTCTTGTGATGGTGAAATGTCGTTGGTGTTGGAGCTGGGGTTGGAGAGTTCCTACACGATGTTGAAGAGCTCTTTGCTGTTGTGCGCGTTGTTATCGAGTCAGTCCTTGAAGGAGGCCCTTTTGGCGCATCCGATGAGGTGTTGGGGTCTGCGGATGGCGTTCTTGTAGGCTGCGTAGGTGTCTGAAGTCTGTTTGCGGTGCCATTTCTTCTCTAGTGTACGGCAGGCGTGTTGGGAGGCCTGGAGGTCTGCGGTGAACCAGCTGGCTTTCTTGTTAATGTGTCTGTTGAAGGGTTTCTTGGTCGGGGCGAGAGTGTTGGCGCAGTTGTTGATCCAACGTCTGAGGTTGCGGGCGGCGGTGTTGGGGTCGGCGGATGGTCTCCGGGCGAGGGTGGTGTTTAGCTGGTCTTCGGTGATTTTGCTCCAGCTGCGGCGGGTGGTCTGTTGGGTGCGGTGGTGCGTGGTTGGTATCCGGAAGTTGAAGTGGATGCAGCTATGGTCAGTCCAGTGGAGTACGGTGGTGTGGCTGAAGGTGACGTGGGGGTTTACGGAGAAGTTGGGATCAAGCGTGTGGCCGGGAGAGTGGGTGGGCATTGTGACTAGCTGTCTGAGTCTGAGGTTGGCGAGGTTGTCAATCAGGGTGGTGGAGTTGGTGTCGTTGTTGTTCTCGAGGTGGAAGTTCAGGTCTCCGAGGAGGATTTAGTCTGTGGAGGCAAGGGTGTGCGTACTGACTAAGTCGGCGATGGAGTTGCTGAACTGAGGCCGGGGATAGGGGGTCTGTAGACGAAAGTTCCTCTGAGGGTGGTGTTGGGATCGGTGTGGATCTTTAAGTGCAGGTGTTCGGCTGTGCTGAGGGTGTCGTTGATGCAGGTCGAGACCCTGAGGGTGTTCTTGTGGATGATGGCGCTTCCACCTTCTACTCCGTTGGTGCGGTCCCTGTGGATGATCTTGTAGCCGTCTGGGATGGCTATGGCGATGTCGGGTGCCGAGGAGGCGTTCATCTAGGTCTCTGTCAGGAAGGCGACATCCGGGGAGGATATGTCGAGCAGGTCCCAGAGTTCGACGGTGTGTTTGCGTGCGGGGCGGGTGCTCAGTAGTATGCATCTGAGATGGTTGTGTAATGTCCCAGTGGGCGGTGTGGTGGCGCGGAGGCTGGTAAAGCTGCAGCTTTGACAGGAGAAGGGTTCTTTGGTGTGCTTCGGGGGCAGCCAGAACGCAGGTGCGCGGTCGTCCGGTGTTGAGTGCGTGGAGGGTGTTGGCTTCAGGGGTCGTGCTGTTCGCGGGAACCAGGGGGTCTGGCGCTGGGCGCTGTCCAGGCGCGGATGAGCGCAGACGGGCTTGTCTATTGGGCTTTCTATATTGAAGGCAACTTTTGCCTATCTGTCCGGGGGGGATGGACAGAAAGGTTTTTGGGGCTGGGATTGATTGGGGAGCATTAGCCCTTTGCCAGGGGGACTGCTCCTCCCTCCATATAGGCTCCCTGGGAGTTTAGAGGGCAAATCAGAGGAAAACACCTCATATCTGCTCCTTAGTGGGCAGAAAGACTGCTGGTGGTTATAGGGGGGTGAGGTAGAGGCTAGTTCCAATTCCTGGGGTGGGGGACATTAGCCCTTGCTACAGGCTGGAGCGCACCCTCTGCCACATACGCTTCCCTGGGTGTCTTGTGGGCGTTCTGCTCATGCCAGGGACCGAATGGAGGAAAACACCTCCTATTTACCCCCAACGGGGACGGAAAGCCTGCTGGGGTGATGTGAGGGGTTGGGGGCTAGGCCAAATGCCTGAGCAGGTCACCACCACCCATTTTCCAATTAGAAAAACACACCCTGGTGTCTAGTGTGCTCTCTGTGCCCCCTTCCCTCCGGGGGCGGATTGGAGGTAATTGTCTCCAGTGTGTTCCCGCAAGGCTAGAAAAACTTTTGTGGATTAGAGGAGGGCCATAGCATTAGCCCATTGCCAGGGGTGATGCTCCTCCTCCCCCTCAAAAATAGACCATAGTGCTAGTGGGTGGATCCCAGCTTGGGTCAGTTCTGCGGCAATTACCAAGAAGGGATCCACTAGTGAAGAATCCAATTGGAAAGGGGAAATTTCAGCAGTTTCCAGTAACACCTACCCCGTCCATATTGATCCTCGGGGGCTAAGATATGCCCGGGCACCGAAGTAAGTGAAGGTAAATGATCGGCTCATTTTACTTTCACTTGCTATGCAGTGACGTCAGCGTGCCAGTCGTCATTGCACAGATAAAAAAGAACCTTGGTTGCTGGGTAAACTCGTCCTCAGTAGCTGAAGCTAAAAATACAGAAAGGAAATACTTCTGGTACTCCCACCAGAGGGATTTCCTGGCTCTGGTGCCAGGGCGTGCTGGAGCTGTCCTCAGCCCTTGAGCACTGGTGCTGAGCATGGCTCCAGCAGAGACGTTTTAAGGCATGGGCAAAGTGGGCTTTGGCCCAGGGCCCCTGCCTTTCAGGAGACCCCCTGATAGAGCCAGTTATGTTCTGCAGAGAGTCTTCCCTGATGACCTTGAATACCTTTTAAACAGATTATGGTAAATCGTTTTTTTCTATCATTTATTTTTAATGTGTGAGAGTCTATTACAGACATTTTGCAGACAAAATGTGTTTGTTTCACGCAACATCCCTATAAAAAGTGTCTTTTAGATCAATACAGGACCTCACATATGAGAAATGGGAGGGTGTCACAAAGATTATTTGCAGTAGTATTAATGAGCTGCTGCTGTGTTACAATATTGAAAACACACATAAATTCCCCTGAATATCAGATGTACACACATTTAGAATTTGACCAAACAAGGCATGAAAGAGCTGAGACTGGATAATAACATTAAAGCTATTCTGAACAGGGGCCCCCAAAATACATTTGGCCCAGGGCCCACAAAATCCTTAAAACGTCTTAGGGCTCCAGTACGTCCTTAGCACCCAAGAGGTTATGAAACAGAGCAGTAATCAAAAGCAAATGGTCCCAAACTTCATGCGAAAATATCTAGGGATCTGAAAGAAACAGTTAGTTATGGAGTCCTTACCTTAGAATTGCCCACACGTGTCACACTGGATCCGGAAAGTTTTTCGTCGGCAGTACCCCTGCCCCTTGAAAGTTGGCGTCGGTTGGCTCCCTGTTCGTTGTTGTGGTCGCTGGGATGACGTTGCGGTAGCTACATAGACGCCGCCTTCGCGCGCTTATGTCCGTTCTTTCTTTTTCTGCGCCAGCCAGCGCAGATGCGGAGAGAGCGGTCCCTCCTGTCACTTTTTGACTGACTTTTTGCCAACTTTTTTCAACGTCTATTTTGAGTCTTCTACTCCTGGTGCATGTCAGGGATGTCTGGTTTCAAGGCCTGCGGCTCCTGCAGCCAGTTGATGTCGGTGACTGATCCGCACTGCGTGTGCCTGTTTTGCCTGGAGCGCGACCACGACCCCAAGTCGTGCTCCGACTGCGGGACCATGAATCCGGAAACTTTGCGGGAGTAGTCCAGAAAACTTCTCGAGGCCAGGCAGTTGGCTCCGCGCTGTTCAAGGTCCCAGTCACGTAGGAGGTCGAGGGACCAGTCACTGAGCCACCACCACCAGTCTTCGCCAAAGTCTTCGCACTCCTCAGGTAAGTCGAAGCACAAGAAGAAGTCGAAGAAGCAGCGTCGCTCTTCGACTTCTCCCCGTCCTTTGGCTGACGCGATGAGGGTGGTGCGGCTCCGCGTCGGAGCCGCACAGGTCGACTCAGAGTTTCCCTTCCTTCCCGTGACCCAGAATCACCACTGCGTCTTTGCTTAAGGCAACGTTGGTATATTTATACTTGAAAGGTGGCAAGTTTGACGTAAGGTTTGGACATAAGACGTCAATAAAGATGTCACTAAGAACTGGTCGTTCTTACAGTGCTCGCAGGAGTTCTATTACAAATCAAAACAAAGCAAGCGGGGCTTTCCCACGTTGCTGGGAGTTTGGTGTGTCGAAAGAACTCGGTGTGCTCTCTAGGAATCTAAGGAAGTAGCTTCTGCTGTGTCATGGACTGCAGAGGCGATTTACTGAAAATATGGCTCTGAGTATTATGCCATTATAGGGATATGTATTGATTATAGCTGTATAGGGGCATAAGGTCACAATATTGAATCGGGTTCCTAGATAAAACACATCAAAGCCAGTGGTCTAGATACCTCACCAGACCATGGCATGTTGTCTCCTCCTACCGTGGCTACGGAGGAGTGAGTGTCTTACGCCGTGGTGTTGCGCAGGGGGGCCGAGGCTCTCAACCACGAGCTACCTGCGGTCGCAGTCAGGACTAACCTGACAGAGGGGCTTCAACCGGCAGCGAGCTCTTAGGAATCCCTGCTATAGTTTAATGAAGCCCTCACTGACATCCTTTTGGGCACCTGGTCCAAATGCAACCAATATGTGAATATGATGATTGCCCAACGCCACTGCCCGGCTCCGGGTGACCCCACTTTCCTCTCCCAACACCCCATCCCTGAGAGCTTGGTGGTCCAAGCCTCCATTTCCAAAGGTGCATTCCCTAACGCACCACCTGATAGGAATCCAAAAATCTGGACCATCTTGGGAAGAAGATATTTTCTAACTCCAGCTTGGGACTGCAGTCGGTAAACACTGCATGTCTGTTGGGCCGTTACACCCACTCGGTGTGGGATATGGTGGCGCAAGTGCTTCCCCAGTGCCCGGAGGAGGCCAAGGCCTTGCTCTCTCATGCAGTTGCCGAGGGGAGAGACGCAGCAAAGTTTACCATTTGCTGTGGCTGGATACCGCCGACTCGCTAGGCAGGACGATTTCCACGTTGGTAGCCCTTCGAGGCTACGCCTGGCTGAGATCGACTGGCTTTTGTGGGGATGTCCAAACTACCCATATGCCCTTTGATGGCTGTGGCCTGTTTGGCGGCAAGGCAGACCGCGCACTAGAGCGCTTCAAAGACTCACTGGCTAAGGCGAAGTTCTTTGGCCTGAGGAAATATAAATTTTATGGTCAAGAAATGTTCCCTAACGTGTACCCCACCGTCTCCATGTATGAGCTTAAAGTACATGTGACTTCCCTCCTGTGCCAGCTATGAAGACGCAAATACATTTGCGTCCAACATTAACATGTCCTTTTTCAGATCCACCCTGAACGGGTTGAATATTCCGTTCCTAAGTATGCCATGCCAACGTCTTTATGTAGTGTACTTTACACGTTTTTCCAGCCCAGGCGAAGTAGGCCTCCGATTTCTGCCATCGAGCCTTTTCCTGCCTTCTGACTCTGAAAGCCTCAGCCCAGGCTGCCTCTGTACCCGTGACCTCTGCCTTACTCCCTGTGCGGCTAACGGCGCTTAGCCCAGCCTGCTGCCTGCCAAGACTGTATTCAACCTTCGAATTATCTGTTCCGCTCCTCAGAGATACATTCCTGCCTACTAGTTCAAGTAAACATCTTTCCAGCTGCAGAGCAAAGGGCCCGGTCTCACTGTCTCCGTGCAAGTAATTCATAGCTCCTGTTACCATGGTAAGCCCATGCCCCCTCGCATCTTATGCAGACACATAGACGCCTATACACGCACTCACAGTCAGTATAGAATAGCCTCTGCCCAAGAGACCTTTCCCTCTAGATAATATGGTTCCCAAACATCAGATATCAGATATGATCTAGGTACGAGTTGATCTGACATGCCAGACTTCTGTCTCTTTCCGCTCGTGTAAATGTCAAGTCCCCTGCACCCTCCAGTTCCACGTCAATCACGCGTCATGCAGCTGCACGCGCATCCAGGCCTCAGATTTCTGCTTTCTACTTGTGACACTTACATGTGATGTTTCTAGCACACACCTCTATGTTCACGCCCAGATCACGCCCCCTGATTACGTATTGCTAACACGTGTATGCTCTTATCTTGTTTCTCTCAGCTGTTACGCCTACTGTATTGGTTTTCAGTATATGGTTTAAGTATAAAAGTTATGTCTTGTCAATAAAGTATGCTCTATCCCTTCCTGCACCCCAGTGGTGTTAGGAACATGATATCCGGTACCTGAACCATTCCTTTTTAAGGAATAAAACCCCTAAGAACTCTAACACCACGGACTCTGCGTCTTTCTTTCCGATTGAGTTATTTTTGTTAAGTACTTACCTGCATAGAAATTAGGACGGTAAATCAAATATTTACCACATTATTTTGGCGCCCGAACAGGGACCCCTCCCCCACCTCACGCGCCGGTTGGTGCGTTGCAACCTTTGCCCCCTGCCATAAGTTAAGACGGACAACTACGCGTACCCGCAGGATTTCCTGTATCTCCCTCTGGCCCACGGAGGTGACGGAGACTGCGATCAGCACCCAGACGAGGCGGTGAGGAGTGCGGAGGATCCCGACCAGAGCCTAGCCGAAAGAAGCAAGGTCCGAGGTGTCAAGAGGCCCACCAGTTTCCGAAGTATCCACGTGTCGAGTCGAGTCGAGTCCAGTCCGGTCC
Organism: Lissotriton vulgaris; assembly: GCF_964263255.1. Classification (NCBI taxonomy): domain Eukaryota; kingdom Metazoa; phylum Chordata; class Amphibia; order Caudata; family Salamandridae; genus Lissotriton; species Lissotriton vulgaris. The sequence goes on from NC_141697.1 coordinate 264,451,099, forward strand.
AGTCCAGTCGAGTTTTCCGAGGCCTTCCGTTCCGTGCTTCCCGGTGAGTACCATTGCTGGGTCGTATCTAGACGGGTGCATTATTATGTATCCGGTAAAGACGTGTTTGGGTACACAAACGCGGTCTGCACTGTTTTAGACAGTGTATCTGTACTGTTTAGCAGTATATCAAGCATACAAGTTCTTGCACTGTTCTCGACAGTGTATCTGTGCTGTTTAGCAGTACATCTAGTATCAAGGGTAGTGATATATGTTCGAAATGTTTTCATGTAATTAATGTCGTGGTATGAGTGACTGTTTGATGTACATTATTGTGTTTTTATGTAACTAGCTGTGTTCAGTATCGAGTATCCAGTACTAAGTAACAAGATGCCGTTCTTCAATAAACTAAGACAGATAGGAACTAGGAAAGGGATGCTAGAGGAAGAAATTCCTATCCCCCCTAGGGACACTCCTGGAAATTTTATGTACCATAAGCATGGCTTAGATGCCATATTGTATCTAGAATTATGGGCCGATTATACCAAGCACTTAGACGAGAGACACAGATGGCCAGTTACAGGAACATGGGATGCCGAGTGCATCGTGAAGGTAGAAGAAGCGTTATGGAAAAAGAAAGCCAGACAATCTCAGAAAGATGCCATAGAATTTTGGCGTAAAGAATCACATAAACGTGCTGAAAAAGCACTCCGTAGAGAAGACAGACATAGAGAAGAATCAGATAGAGCCCGAGAGAACGAATTAGTTAATGAAGGGATCCGAGTAAAATCAGAACAAGTAGACCGCGCGCGAAACAATCTTGTAAATGGCATGTACTTAGTGGCCGAGGGTTCGCCTGAAGCCACTTCGGAAATACCGAAAAATCTGCCGCCACCATTGGTTCCGACTAAAGTAAATCACAAGACCACCAAAGACATATTCCTTGCCTCCTATCTAGACGATGTAGCACCCGCTTACACCAATCCACGTGCCCGCGTCCCGCCTACTGACAGTGACGGAGGTGGCAACCCGCCTCCAGACCATATTCCGCCATTGCCGCAACAAGGTTCCCCCGTTCGACAGCCTGCTCCACTTGTTCCTCCACCTCCACCACTTCCCGCACCCAAGATTAATATACCGAATCCGATGGTGCCTGATCCTAGTAAGAGACAAGTTCAGACACAGATACAGACCCCACAGAGAAGTAATGCACAAGCCTCTGGCTCAGGAGGTGCGACGGGGGGTCTCCAGACCCCGCCAACAACACACAGATTACACCTTAGAGACCTGCTGAAGCACCATACACCGCAATCACCACGTCTCGACATACTCAGAGAACCCCTTCCAGTTTGCAGATACGATCCAGTACCCGGTAAAGAAGATCGAATGTTGATAGCATCACTACGCTTGCGACAAGCTACAGATTACCTAGTGTTATTCCCAGGGATGACTGATCACCTAGATAGAATATATCATTTTGTCCAGACTGGAGAAAATCCCGATAGTATTAAGGAGGCCCTGGCACACCAGAAAGTTGACACTCAAGCATACATATTACGTTTTTTTATAAATTGCCTAATAAGAGACCGAGACAGGCCTGGGGTAGACCAGGATGAAATGGAAGCATTAAACAAATGGGGTCAAAATATAGCCGAAGGAAAGCATGATAAAATGAATTGTATATCAAGCATGTACAAGAAAATCAGAAAGGCAGTAATAGAAATACATGAAAAAGAAAAAGAAAGTGACAAGAATGACTCCTTCGAGGAGGAGGAAGGACCTGAAGAACAAGAAACGACTACAGATACGATAGCGTATGTAGGTAAGGGAAATTACCTTAGGAAAGGCATTCGTCCAGAAAGCAAGAGAGTTTTTCTCTCTGGCATATTAAAACCAAAATCGCCTGAACATCTGTTTCAAGTTACCGATAAAATGCTTCAAGAACAAATGGGGTACCATGTACTCAATTCTATGGATGAACAAGAACTAGCCCGGTCGGCAGTACTGTGGGCTGACAATTCTAACGCGTACAATGATGATACAGTAGCACAGACATTTCTGAACCTTTCCCCAGACGAGCAGAAATTAGCTGGTATATACATGATTCAGCATCTCATCACGTTATACAGACAACAACATTCTGATCCAGGTCCCTTACCTGATACATTAGAAGCACTACTTATGAATAGATGGAGAGGCCTAAGTACCAGATTAATCCAAATAATTCTAGAACAACGATGTAAATACAACGCTTTCTTAGGCCCACAATATGTTTCAGCTCAGCCACCAGAAAGAAAAATGTGTCATTTTGAGCATTTCGACAGACAGAATCCATTACGAGAAGTACATCCAGTTATGGGTACCGATAATACCCTGAAACGTGTGTATGTATACACACCTCTGACTAAGTTAGAATTATTAGAAATGAAGAAACTGATACCTTGTCATGATAAAGACCCTGCAGGTTTTCACCGAGAACTTAAAGACATGTTACTCATGGGAGATTACACATATACAGACATTATGAAATTGTTAAAGGTACTACTGCCCACCGGTATCTACGAGAAACTCAAGGAAAAGGAATGGGAGGTGGGAGATAAAAAGATTATATGGACTGAAATAGAAGACGAGGAAAAAATTCGTACCCCAGGGCTAGGCCTTGGGGAGAAAACTAAAGCATTACCAGGTTTAATAGTACAGGTCTTGCCAAGATTATTGACAACTAAAAAGGAAGACTGGGACGCAATCTCAGCCTGTAAACAGAAACACGATGAAGATACCAGTGACTTCTATTCAAGATTCGAGAAATGTTTCATTATTAATAGTGGCCTAAAACCAGGTAGCGAGTCGTACCCGCATCTTTTTGTAACAAAGTTAGTCGAAAATTCCCTGACAGCAGTTAAAAACCGTGTATATAAAGTTGAAAGTACATGGCAAGCAAATACGCCATCCCAAATGTTACAAATGTTACAATATCACCAGAACAGAATTAGAGAAGAACAGGATCACGAACAGAGACGCATGAAAGACACGAAAATGAAAATGTTAGTGGCACAGTCGGTTCCAGCCGACGGTCAGAAAAAGGGTGCGACCCAGACAGGTAATTCGGCAGCTCCCGTTAAAGGGACATGTAACTATTGCAAACAGCCAGGTCACTACGTACATGAATGTTCAGTCCTGAAACACAATATAGCAACAGGTAAAACTAAAGAAAGACCGCATCCGCCTAGACAAGACCAGGGTCAGCCACAGACTTCACAGAATTCACAGCCTATGCATGCTCCACCACATACAACACAGACCGCAGCGGTACCACAGCCACAGCCCATTGCCGCGACACAGCAAGTTTCACGACAGATGAACCTGTATGCCCAATCTGATTATCCCGATTATCAACGATACACATGAAACAGCCTAGAGAGGGAGGTTGGCTTGCCTCTTATTGAGATTCCTGTAGATCAAGAGGGTCCTTATGTACACAGTCAAGTATTGGGAAAAGATAGAAAGTTTTTAATTGACACAGGGGCAAGCCGCACAACAATCAGCCACAATGAAGTCCCAGGGGCACCCCTCTCAGGCTCACAGAACGTTTCCCTTGGTTTTTCAGGACAGCCTATTGTAAATGAGGTATCGAAACCAGTCCCCCTGGCTGTGGGTCCATTATCACGTGTTACAGACTTGTTACTCACGAAATCATGTCCAGAAAACTTGTTAGGTATCAAAACACTGAAGGCTCTAGGAGCTGTGATATGTTGTTCTCCGGAAGGAGTTAGACTTTTTCTGCGTGACTTTAAGGGTCACTATGTATTACGAGAGTTTGATGTCAGATTGAAAAATGTACCGAAACACCTGTGGGCACAAGGCCCAACCGATGTAGGTTGCATGCACATTACACCATACCGTGTTACACTCAAACCTGGAGTTGTTTTGCCGCGAATCAGACAATACAAGTTACCACCCGATGCTGTAGTGGCTTTACTGGAAATCATTGAAGAGCTCATTGCCCAAGGAGTGGTCGTAGAAACCGACTCTAATATCTGTAATTCCCCTATCATTCCGATTCTTAAACGTACTGATCCCCATGCACCGCCAGTATATCGGCTGGTGATTGATTTACGAGAACTTAATAAATGCATTGTTCCACAGTATCCTGTGGTTCCCGACATCTCATCCCTATTGACTACTATTGATTCAGAAGCGATGTTCTTTACTGTAATTGACCTCAAGAACGCCTTCTTCAGTGTACCCATTGATCCGGAGAGCCAATACCTCTTCAGATTCAGTTTAAATGGACGAAGTTTCAAATTTTCACGCGCACCTCAAGGATTCACAGAAAGTCCCAGCATCTATAGTCAAGCACTGAAAAGACAACTTGATAGTATCCAAATGCCAGTTAACACTGCCTTACTGCAATACGTCGATGATCTGCTGATCACCGCACGAAGTAAACCCGAATGTGAACAAGCATCACTGACAGTTTTACATTTTTTGGCTGACAAGGGGCACAAGGTGTCTCCTTCGAAGCTACAATTCTGTGTTCAGCAAGTTGTGTACTTAGGTCACTTGCTGTCCAAAGTGGGGAGACAGCTCACTCCTGATCGCATCCAGTTAATTGTAAACATGCCACAACCCCAGACACAAAAGGAAGTGCGGGCCTTTATAGGCCTCACCTCGTACTGCAGACAATGGATTCCTCAATATGCATTTCTAGCTAAACCACTCATTCAGTTGACAACACAGGAGGCAGCGACTTCGACTGCCCTCCCTTGGACTCAGGAACATACACAGGCCTTTGAGGAATTAAAGAAAGCTTTATGCCAAGCACCAGTTTTAGCAACACCATGTTACAGCAAACCTTTTACACTTTTTGTTACAGAACGTGATGGTACAGCATTGTCTGTCCTCACTCAAGATCAAGCAGGTTCACATAAGCCTTGTGCTTATTTTTCAAGTACATTGGATTCAGTAGCCCAGGCACTCCCTGCGTGCTTAAAGTCAGTCGCAGCGACAGCCCTAGCAATTAGACAGAGCGACTCAATTGTCTTAGGACACCCATTGACAGTACAAGTTCCACATTCTGTAGAGGTTCTTTTAAACCGAACCCAGACTCAACACTTGACTATAGCACGACTGACAGGTTATGAATTGACGCTATTCCAGCCACACATAGAAATCAGACGCTGTAACATTCTGAATCCTGCAACATTGTTGCCTTCAATTATGACAAATTCAGCCCCACATGATTGTATAGAGATCATTAGTGCAGTAACAAAGCCCCGACGAGACTTAACAGATGTTCCACTGACAAATCCAGACCTGACACTTTATGTAGATGGTTCATGTATGAGAACAAACACAGGAGAATTAGTGGCCGCATATGCAGTGACCACTGAAACTGAAGTTAAAGAAACATATCGTATTGATACACTGTCCGCTCAAGCAGCTGAGCTCATCGCTCTAACCCGAGCCTGTATACTAGCCAAGAACAGAAATGTTAACATATACACAGATTCACGTTATGCTTTCGGAGTTGTACACGACTTCGGAGTATTATGGCAAGAACGAGGTTTCTTGACCTCTCACGGTACCAAGATCCAACACGGTCCTCTCATTCAAGCCCTATTAGAAGCAATACATCTGCCATCAGGCATATCCATCATGAAGTGTAAAGCACATACCAAAGTTACAGATTCCATTTCCCAGGGTAACGACCTGGCAGACCAAACCGCAAAACGTACAGCATTAACTCACACCCGGACAACTGATGTGACAAAGACAATAGTGCCGACACATTGTATGACAGTTAGGGATCCCACACTAGATGTAATAGATATTCAGACACATGCTACTCCAGATGAAATCAAGAAATGGACTGAACTAGGAGGGATCCAGACAGATCAGGGATGGATGACGAAGGGAAAATCTACATGGTTTCTCCCTGACTCTATGGTTCAAGTCATAATAAATACAGCACATAGTCCAGCACACCTAGGAGAAAAAGCTATGTTAGATAGTTTACAGAACCTCTGGTACAACAAACATTTACGAGCGGCCGCAAAACAGAAAGTGCGTACTTGCATGATCTGTTGTCAGTTCAATCCAGGTAAAAGCGTCCCTGTAGAGCAAGGTGGATTCCATCCTCCCGATCACCCTTTTGAAGTCCTCCAGATGGATTATATCCAGATGGACCGTTGTCGAGGATTCAAGTACGTCCTCGTAGTTGTTTGTGCACTTTCCCGTTGGACCGAAGCATATCCAGTCTCGGATTACACTGCCCCGACCACTGCCAGGCAGTTGGTTCGAGAATTCTTCCCCCGGTACGGCCTGCCTCGTATCGTGTACTCAGATAACGGACAGCCATTCTCATCCGAGCTCATGAAACAGGTTTCCCTTCTGTTAGGATATCAGTGGAGATTCCATTGTGTCCGACATCCCGAGGCCGCTGGCCTTGTAGAAAGACATAACCAGACACTGAAAACACGCCTTGCTAAAATCTGCAAAGACAAAGGGGTCGACTGGATAGTCGCCCTGCCAGTTGCACTGTTCTATATGAGAATGGTCCCCCATTCGAGATCAGGACTATCCCCGTATGAAGTGGTCTTTGGACGACCACCGAATATGTGGGGGACGCCCATGCCTAGGAAAATAACCGATGTTGATTGTAATATGCTGACAGATTATCTTGCCTCCTTGATGTCTGCACTCCAATCATGTCGTTCACAGGTTGCTGCAGCCTTTCCCGACAACACTGATGTAAAGCCACACGATGTCCGTCCCGGGGATACTGTGTTAATTCGCAACTTCGACAGGAAAAGCCCGCTGGAGCCCAGCTGGAAGGAGCCGAAGATCGTCCTTCTGACCACAAGGACGGCAATCAAAGTTGAAGGACGAAAGGGGTGGATCCACACGAGTCATATTAAAAAATGTAATGAACTGTTGCCAGAGACTGACTCGTCCACCCCCTCAAAGGACTGCCTAGATACTAGAGACTTTAAAGTTCCCAAAAGAGAGAATACTCCCCAAGAGGAGTACAAAGCAAAATTACGGTCTAGCAAGTCAGACAGTTTAATTGTTTAAGTCCTCCCCTAGGTGAATCGGTTAAATAGTTTCTGACATGTATCCCCTAGATCGAGATAGAGAGAGAGAGAGAAAATTCAAGAAACATGCATACTGTAAATCACTCCGTAGTCACTGTATAGTGACATTATTGATTATGTTTTTTCTAAGTCTTTTGATTATTACTGCCAGTATATTGCTGCCTATATACTACCCTATCTTCAAGCGTGAACAATCTGCTTACAATGTCACTGCTGAACATTCTTTTAGTGAATTACCCCCTCATGAATTATCTTACAGACTTGCGCTGCGCAACAACACATTCATTAGTATGTTACATCACTCCCATCAGACTAATAATGCTACCAACTGTTGGATATGTGGCCGACTCCCTCCCTATCAGAAATATAAGGGAGTTCTGCCCCTCTTTCCGTACCCATTCACACACAATGGCTCATGTGGAGCATGGTTTAGAATAATTAATTCCTTAGATTCTGATATTGCTGTTTTCGAAGGAAATTGGGTTTGGGGAAACCTGAACTTAGTTCTGCTTAACGCCTGTTATCCCGACAAAAAGGGACTTCCCACTAGAATAGGAACTGATCTAGAAAATGAAGTATATGGATTAGGTAATTATACAATTAACCTTATGATTCTTACTGTCGAATCCGAAGCTGCACCAGTTCTCCCTGCTATGTCAGTATTACCAGTCACAGGTGATTTATGTGTCAGAAAGAAGGGTTCAGTACACTTAGGTCATAGTAAATGTACTACTGTAGTCGAATTCAGTGATCAAGGCAAATCTTCCTTTAGAGCTACTCGTCATTCCTACTTTGTTTGTGGCCATACCGCATACATACGTTTACTTCCAGATTGGGATGGTACCTGTTACATCGCATTCCTTCTGCCACCTGTTTTCCTAGCCCCTCCTGATTATCACAGAAATACAAATCTAGTAACGACTAGACTTCGAAGAGATCTCCCGATTGTCGACTATACTGAAACGGCATGGGAGCAATACACAGATTTCAATAAAGGTTTCTTCCCCTACTTAGGTACTGTTTTTAATAGTAAACTGATACGAAGATTAACTAGAACCCTCGAAGCAGTAGTGAATGAAACTACCTCCGCTCTAGGTAACTTAACAGAGGAGCAATCTGCCATGCGGGTTGTTGTTCTCCAAAATCGTCTTGTTATTGACGTCATCCTAGCGGATAGAGGCGGAGCCTGTAAGGTCATCGGGTCAAGTTGCTGTGTTTTCATTCCAGAAAACGCGCCAACGGTATATAAAGCTATTACACGACTTCATAAAATTGCAAGTTTGATACATCAGAATCCAGGCACCTGGACTTGGTCCGGTTGGTTCTGGACAACGTTGACCGCTTGGGGATGGAAGATCCTATCCTTCCTAGGCATTGCCCTTGTCATAGTATTCAGTTGCTGCCTGTGCCTACAGTGTGGGCCAGCGATTTGTGGTCTGTGCGCCACTTCATGTATTCCACATTCCAGTTTTCACTCAAAACGCGAAAAGAAGAAAGAAGAGCAAATGATGTTGCAAGAACAGACTGATCGGTTCATGAGGATCGATATATCATGAAGGGTCCGTAGGGAACAACGAGGGAATGAGGAAATATAAATTTTATGGTCAAGAAATGTTCCCTAACGTGTACCCCACCGTCTCCATGTATGAGCTTAAAGTACATGTGACTTCCCTCCTGTGCCAGCTATGAAGACGCAAATACATTTGCGTCCAACATTAACATGTCCTTTTTCAGATCCACCCTGAACGGGTTGAATATTCCGTTTCTAAGTATGCCATGCCAACGTCTTTATGTAGTGTACTTTACACGTTTTTCCAGCCCAGGCGAAGTAGGCCTCCGATTTCTGCCATCGAGCCTTTTCCTGCCTTCTGACTCTGAAAGCCTCAGCCCAGGCTGCCTCTGTACCCGTGACCTCTGCCTTACTCCCTGTGCGGCTAACGGCGCTTAGCCCAGCCTGCTGCCTGCCAAGACTGTATTCAACCTTCGAATTATCTGTTCCGCTCCTCAGAGATACATTCCTGCCTACTAGTTCAAGTAAACATCTTTCCAGCTGCAGAGCAAAGGGCCCGGTCTCACTGTCTCCGTGCAAGTAATTCATAGCTCCTGTTACCATGGTAAGCCCATGCCCCCTCGCATCTCATGCAGACACATAGACGCCTATACACGCACTCACAGTCAGTATAGAATAGCCTCTGCCCAAGAGACCTTTCCCTCTAGATAATATGGTTCCCAAACATCAGATATCAGATATGATCTAGGTACGAGTTGATCTGACATGCCAGACTTCTGTCTCTTTCCGCTCGTGTAAATGTCAAGTCCCCTGCACCCTCCAGTTATACGTCAATCACGCGTCATGCAGCTGCACGCGCATCCAGGCCTCAGATTTCTGCTGACATTGCAAAATTCTGCTAAGTACCCACCTACTTGTGACACTTACATGTGACGTTTCTAGCACACACCTCTATGTTCACGCCCAGATCACGCCCCCTGATTACGTATTGCTAACACGTGTATGCTCTTATCTTGTTTCTCTCAGCTGTTACGCCTACTGTATTGGTTTTCAGTATATGGTTTAAGTATAAAAGTTATGTCTTGTCAATAAAGTATGCTCTATCCCTTCCTGCACCCCAGTGGTGTTAGGAACATGATATCCGGTACCTGAACCATTCCTTTTTAAGGAATAAAACCCCTAAGAACTCTAACACCACGGACTCTGCGTCTTTCTTTCCGATTGAGTTATTTTTGTTAAGTACTTACCTGCATAGAAATTAGGACGGTAAATCAAATATTTACCACAGGCCTCTCCACCACTCCCACCTCCAGACTACAGCCGACCTCCTGCATTCGCTGGGGTTCTCCATCAATGTGCCAAAGTCGCACCTGACTCCCTCTCAGAAGCTCCTATTCATTGGAGCGGTTCTTGACACAACGCAGTTTCGGGTCTATCTTCCCGAACAGCGAGTCCGGGATATTCAGGCTATGATGTCAATCTTTCAGCCTCAATCCTGGGTTTCGATCAGGATGACTCTCCAGCTACTGGGCCAGATTGCATATGCGGGTTCTGCAGTGGGACCTGAAGTTCCAGTGGGCACAACATATGGGGAACCTGTCCATATTGGGCAGACCATCACTTTGCTCACCTTCTTTCCGCCTCCGCATCCTTCCAAAGAAGAAGATAGTCTCCACCGTCCGGATCCAAAACGTGCACTTTTCATTTACTTGGATCGCACAAAACAACTTTGGGTGGATGATCAGCTCTTTGTTTGCTACGTAGGTGCCAAAAATAGTCAGGCTGTGCACAAACGGACCATTTCTAGATGGGTCGTTTTGTGCATCAAAGCTTGTTATTCCTTGGCAAAGTAGGAGCCACCAGTGGGGTTGTGCGCCCATTACATTAGGGCGATAGCAGATACCACTGCTTTGGGACATGGAGTCCCCCTTAATGACATCTGTCAGGCAGCTACGTGGGCATCGCTGCACACGTTCACCAGACACTACTGCCTGGACAGCCAAGTCCGGAGAGACGGCTTCTTTGGCCGTTCTGTTCTCCAGGACTTTCTGCAGTGAACTTGGGTCGCAGACATACCTCCGGGCTTGGTATTGCTGAGAAATCTATTCTACGGTAAGTAATCTATAGCGAACTGTTTCTTTCAGATGAACAAGTTACTTATCTTTGGTAACGATATATCTGTAAGAAAAATAGGTTCGTTATAGATTTCTTACCGCCCCACCCATCCTCCCCGTTCTAACAACTGACTTCTAGGGTTAAGGATTTCCTTTCAGGATCCTAGTTTTGTGCATTAGTGGTCAGAGTCTTATATGGCTCTGCGCTTCTGGCGTGGAAAGTCGTGTCCAGAACTGACGTCAGTGTGCGAGGGCTGCGTCTAAGTAGCTACAGCGACGTCATCCTTGCGACCATGCCGCCAATGACGAACACGGAGCTGACCGACGCCACCTTTCGACGCGCAGAGGTACTACCCATGAAAAACTTTCTGGATCCAGTCTAACGCCTGGGGGTAATTCCAAGGTAAGGAATTAATAACTAACCTATGTTTCTTACAGATATATTGTTACCGAAGGTAAGTAACTTGTTCTTCTAGGACAGTACAGGACACAGATGTACACAAAGCCTTCCACTTGAAGAAAGACTACCACTGCTGACCACATTAGCTAAACTTCAAAAAGAAAAATCAGTCACTGTTCGGGTTTCAAGTCCTTTTTAGGGATGATGTCATCTTTCATCTCTTTGATCCCACATTACGGCCTTCTCATGAGGCTATTTCCAGAAGAACTCAACAAGCCTTGTGGTTACGAACTGAAGGTTCATTCAGTGATATAGTAAGTGTGACATACCCAATGAAACAGGCCCATGGTGGACACCGCACAGTAATACCATCATAGGATTCACTTTGCTCCAGTAGAAGTCCCAGTTGTTAATGAAAGCTGACATCTCCCTAGACGTGTGGCATTTACACCTGCAAAAACGAGCAGTCCGTGGCAACTGGTTATAAAACAGACACAAGTTCATATCACTGTGCAGGAGATAAGAGCTATAGCATTAGGCTTACATGCCTTGCTCCCAAGAAACAAAAACACTTTAATACTAGTTTGCATGTACAATACCGGGAGCATGTAGTACATCAACAATCAAGGAGGAGCGCATGCCTGCCTAACGTCAAAGAAAGCGCAAAAGAAATGGGACAGGGCCATTCAAAATCATATCTACTCTACAGTGGAGCACGTGCCAGGAATAACCAACTTCTGAGCTGACAGTTTCATCAAAAGAATGCCACTAATGGGAACTAAATCAGAAACAACTGGAAACAAGCATTGGAAATGCAATAGGTCTCGCACCATTAGAGTTAGTGCTTTTAGAATTGTTTATGGGTTTTTTTTGTAAATGTTTAGCATTTTTGTTTCCTGTAGCCAATGCTAAAGAATTACAAATAAAAAAAAGCCATAAACATTTCTTAAAGCTCTAACTGAAATGGTCTGAGACCTATTGCACTGTGTGAGGGTGAGGGGTTGAGGGTGAGTGAGGGTGAGGGTGGGTGAGGGTGAGTGAGGGTGAGGGGTTGAGGGTGAGTGAGGGTGAGGGGTTGAGGGTGAGTGAGGGTGAGTGAGGGTGAGGGTGAGTGAGGGTGAGGGTGAGTGAGGGTGCGGGTGAGGGGTTGAGGTTGAGGGTGAGGTGTTGAGGGTGAGTGAGGGTGAGGGTGAGTGAGGTGTTGAGGGTGAGTGAGGTGTTGAGGGTGAGTGAGGGTGAGGGTGAGTTAGGGTGAGGGGTTGAGGGTGAGTGAGAGTAGTTGAGGCTGAGTGAGGGTGAGTGAGAGTGAGGGTGAGTGAGGGGTTGAGGGTGAAGGTTTGAGGGTGAGGGTGAGGGGTTGAGGGTGAGGGGTTGAGGGAGGGTGAGTGTGGGTGAGGGTGAGGGTGAGTGAGGGTGAGGAGTTGAGGGTGAGTGAGGGTGAGGACCTGGACCTGGGAAACCTGGCAGCTCTGGACAATATGTCTTTGAAAGTTGTATTCATTATACCTATAGTGACCCTTTGCAATACCTATCTAAACAAAAATCCTTCTAATGGCATTGCCTACTGTTACACTATGAAGCTAATACTGTCTGAGCACCTGGGTGCCTATGGGAGGCTATGGGTCAGAGTTCATGAAAGCACTGAAGTAAAGGACGAAGGGCAAGTGCTGCTCCTGTGAAACTCCATTGATGATGACAGGGGCAGGCCATGCATTCCTGGTGTGGTCTCAGGGCCAAGGGAAAGGTGATTGCTAATAGGGAATCACAGGTGAGCTGAGGGAGCCTTGGACAAATGGACGTAGATTAAGAATGAACAATGGTAACGGCTGATACCCGAGACTTTTCCTCTTCTGCACACGGCGCAGTCTATTCTGCACCTGATCTCAGTAAAGAAACATTGGCAAAGGTAACATGTCAAGCGTTGGTAACCTATTAGCTTTGCCAATGCTTTAGCCTGCGGTATATAATCCCAGATCCAGGTTACAACTGTACCTAAACAGAAAAAAACGTGCAAGGTATTTTTTAAAGCGGGTGGGGGGAGCAAGGGGTGCAGAAGTAACATCAGGGGATGGAGAGGCAAGAAGCAACACAGGGAGTGGAAGCAACACGGGGGAGCACAGCTGGTTTGACAAAAGGAACATGGTGCCACAGGTGAATGAGAGGAAGCAACATAGAGGGTAGGGTGGAGGGAAGCAAAACAAAGGGCGTGGGTGGGGGCGGCTGACAACATAGAGACAGATCAATGAGGAGTACTGGGAGGAGCAACCGAGTGAAAGAGAGCAACATGGGGAAGAAGCACATGAGCGAGAAAGCAACGGGGTTGGAGTACACAAGACGAGCGCAACATGGAGAGACAGGGAGAAGAATATCAGCAACAGAGAGCAAAACAGAGCGCAAGGGAAAGAAGTGCACAAGAGAGACAGCTGGGAAACACATGCACTCTCAATGGAGTGCTTAACTCAAAAGAAAAAAATAGTTCTTGAAAAGCAAGCAGTGAAGACGTAGGTGAAAAGGCTGTTCTCCATGGGAGGGATAAACACAAGATTGACAAGCTTGCCACAAATAAGAAGCAGGCAAAGAAGACAAAACTTTCTGTCGTTTTTTCCCTTTTTCCTGCCCTCAAAGTCGTTTGCAGCAAATAACCTGTTGTAAAGCGAAAGGGGGTGGAAGAGGGTGGATCCCACTGAATTCAGAAAAGGTCAAGGAGAGCGTATTATCATCACCGCTGCCACCACTAGCAGTTTGGTGAATGGGAGACAATGTTTGTAAGGTCACAGTGAAGCTTTTAGTGCGGAAGTGGGGAGTGCACCTGCCCCTGAGAGCCAGAGACGGGACGGGAGAGTAGTGTGTGCCAGCTGATAGCATCATCTTCCTTAGCAGCCACAGAAGCTCGTGAACCGGGAAACTCTTATGACATGCAAAATCAGAGCAGAACCGTGGACAGTGGAACATATACGGGCGTGGACCGGAAGCTTCCATCCAGCAACGGCGCGTCAGGGGTCAGGCACACTCGGGGTATCGGTCAGCCACTCACCTGGAAGGAAGTCACGTCCTCTTCTGCAAGAGAAAGGGGCCGGGAGAGGGAGGGGGAGCAGGGGAGGGTGCAGCGAGAAATGAAATAGGAGAAGAGATAAGGAAAGACGTAACGGGCAGAGGAGAAAGAAATGCATATACGGATGAGAGCGAAAGTATAGAAACAGAAGAGGGAGAAAGAAGAGAGAGAAGTAGAGAGACGGGAAGACGTTTAGAGAGAAATGAGAATGAGAGAGGGCGAGAGGGAGTCAGAAACAAGCAAAGCAACCCCTGAACACAAGGGGCTGTGCAATCACCGCGGAGAAGAGGAAGGCGTCGCGTGCTGGGGGAGGGGGGAGGAGAAATGCGACGCGACATGGCAGGCAGGGGAGGGGGCGGAGCGGGGGTGTGGGAGGAGTGCGGGAACAGACGGCGAGGGGAGGAGAGTAGGAGGAGGAGAGTAGGGGAGGCACGGCCTAGCGGCCGTGCAATCAAGAAGTGAGGGGGCGGGAGAGTAGGCAAGGCAGGCGGCTGGGGGCATGTGCACGCGCTTTTAAGCTTAATGCGCATGCGCATTGAGCTTAAAAGTCACGGGCACTGCAAGGAATCGCCACGATTCCTTGCAAGTTGGACAAAGAGTGGATAAGCCCCCATAGTCTCGCTTGCTCGATGCGCATGCGCATCGACAGGCGAGACCTAAAAATATTCCATCAGTGGGAAAGACCAAATCTGGAATTATTCACAACCGATAAGAACCGAAAGTACAGGTATTACGCCAGTATGTACATCCTGCCTGGGTCAGGGTGGAATACATTTTCAATAGCTTGGTCAAGGACATATGCTTACACTTTTCCTCCGCATCCTCGGATCTCAAAAGTATTTAAAACAAGCATTTACAATGCAATAGGACTCGCACTGATATTATTTTGAGCAATTGACATTGTAAATGTTATTGTTTTTTTGTTTTGTTTTTTGTGTGTGCGGATTCCTCTGAGCCTCCGCTAGTAATCCAGGCGTATCTCTGTGTGGACCCTTTTGACGCCATAGGCCTGGCTGCCATCTCCAGCCCCTATGTTTGTCTGCCAGCTCTGAAAACCATCTGTTTACCCGTCAGAAGTTAGGTCCGGGAAAGAGTGTTCTGTCAGCATGATAAGGCATTACACGTGGGGACATTCTGAGAAGCCACGAGAAAGCAAGGGGTGAGCGATGCAGCGGACCGTGTGCTGGGACCTCTTCGCCACAGGTGTCGGTCAGTGCACTGAGCACAGTACGTAGTGGTAGGGAATGGTATGGAATGGAATGGTATGACCCTTCTCTTTTGACAGTCATCATCGGAACCTAAGCCTTCTACTCTTCCCTCTGGTGTGTTCCTGCCAGGACTCCTGGGAGACTCACAGAGACAAATAACACGGTTCTAACAAGAGGACAACATAGCTGTGGTCCCCACTGCCTTGTGTGACCAGAACACACTGGAGAGACCTGGTGCAAGATTCGGATAATAGGTGCAGGGCATGACCACTACTCACCTGCAGTAACAAAATAAGTTTAGGTTGATAGTCAATCAGGACGTTCTTTCTAGAGGGAGATAATAGTAATGTGTGACTGGGAAACACCACCAATCCACTGCAAGTCAGGTGGTATATTATTGGATTTTGGTTTTATTTTGCGTATATGGTACAGGAATCCCAGACATACCAGCTTCTCGGTGCAGACGCCTTTGCTGTACCAATGTCCTCATCTGAAGACTGCGCAAGAGAGCACAGATTAAAGGGATATGTATACTCTTTCCCAAACTCTCAATCTGGGAGGCGAGAGTCACGGTCCAAGAATGGCCTCAGATGAGCTGCCAAGCCCCAGGGGAGGTCACAACAGGCCCGTCTTTGAGGTCACTTCCTTTGACATGACGAACCATGAAAGCCCACACGCACTTGGCTCCCGGGTGTATCCGAGACAGACTCTCCACATCCGGTGTTCTTTAGGGCAGATGAGGCCCCCTGGAAGAGAACAGAAGAATCCCGGATGGGAGCTGCAACCCCAGCAGGGAAAGGACGCCGTCCCAGAAAGGTTCTTGCTCTCTCTCTGCTGTTATGTAGGTGTGCGCAAAGGGCACGTGGAACATACTACCTGCAGAATATATTTTGGGGGTAGAACGTGCTTACAGACTCATTCAGGGTGAGCAGAGCAGCAACAATAATTCAAACTCAGATTATCATTGTACGGACATCTTTCTTTTGACAACTAATGCCCCACCCCATCAGTAAAGACCCGGTGCTCGGTGTGCACTTACTGCAATGATCTTCTCCTTCCTCGAGTCGATCACCCGAACCTTCTTGTCTTTGTACGTTGTGCAGATGAGGCTGCCGTTGCGGTTCCGGGCACACGTTGGAAATCATGTTGGAGTGCATGTTGTTGAGGGTGATGAGTGCCTCTCCAGTGCCCACGTTCCAGGTGATGATCATGTTGTCACACCCTGAAAAACCATCATCTCATGTATCAACTTTTAACAAGCGCGGTCCCTAATGTGAAAGAGGTCCGCGCTGTAAATAACAAAAACTACTTCAGAAATATGATCCGCACTACACGCCGCCTATAGATAAGAAATTCCTGCACGACAGCCGTTAAGCATACCATCCAGTCCAGATGGGACGTCCGAAAAAGAGACAGGGCGGTAACCAACACAGCTTTTTTCCAATCGGAGGCCACCGTTTTCCATAAACGATGACGCCAGCCAATGAAAGTAATGGGCGGGGCTTCAAGCCCCCTTCTAAAATCTCCTCTAACACAATATGTCTCTCAGAGCGAGCAGCGCATGCGCGCTGCAATGCTAGGCGAAAACTAAAAATGACGAAAGGTGCCATCTGATACTGATTGCCCCATGACAGCTCAGACGGTATTGGTTCACTGGGCTACTTCTCCTTTCAAAACACCCACAACCTTTATTGACACTCTTGTCTTACTGCAACGACCAGATCCTGCATCCAAACCCAGACTCTGAGTTTCTCCGGCAGACTCTTAAATCAAAGGAATTCCACCTCCTGGTCATCCCAGATGATTGCAGAGCCATATTATCCAAAGTAAAAGCAGAACAAAACGTTTGGAACAAATGGAAGCAATTCTGTTCCTGGTGTGCAGAGAAACGCTGCACCCAATATCTGCTTCCCCTCAGCAAACAATACCACAGTTGCTTCACCTTGCAAATGAGGTTTAAGCCTTGCTTCAATAATAGTACACTTTGCTGCCATTTCATGCTTCAGAAAAATAAATCAACCATCATTTTAGCATAACAGACTTATTAAAAAATTCCTCAAAGGCCATTTTAGAGTTTTTCCCCAAATATGAACTCCCTCGACCCCAAGGCAGTTTAGCACAGCCCTATTCCAATTAATAAGAAACCCCTTTGTGCCTTTTGATAAAGTAGAATTTAAATCCCTTTCCTGATCTCGCCAGGAGGATGTCTCTCCTCTTGGCTCTGACTTCTTAGACTGGTTACTGAAATTCAAGCTTTTACAATTTAAGAACTATTTCTTAAATTTTAAGATGTCAGAGCCATCCTACGAACAAATCCTCCTTTTTTTCCTAATGTCTGATTTTCACTTAAATGAGCCATTAGTTTTAACAGCATTTTCTAAACCTAAATAATACAGCAGAAAAAGCACTTCATTCTCTACATGTCAGAAGTTATCTGAAGTTTTATATTGCAAGAACAAAACCTTCAGACAATCTGATCATTTTCATTGCTGTATTGCAGTCAAACGGAAAGGACAGTCTCTTTCTAAGCAAGGCATAGTTCGCTGGGTGTTTGCAGCCATAGCCTACTGTTATAATGAAGCAGGTCATCTTCTCCATGGAAATGTGATGGGGCATTCAACTATAATTGTGTCTACATCCATAGCAGTATTTGCGGGATGCCCATAGTGGACATTTGAGGGGCAGCAACCTGGTAAAACAGAAACACTTTTATGCAACACTACTGTCTAGGTTCAACATTACAAAGAGATGTGACAGTGGGAGAAGCATTTCTAAGTTCTCTGTTTTAATAAGGTGAGCCCACTATCTGATTAGCAATGTATGTCGTTAATTTACTAATTGCTACTCTGATTTACGCATGTGAATCTAAGAATGAGCCAATATTGCAGAAGAAAAGAGTTACTTACCTGTAACTATAGTCCTCTAGTATTAGTATCTTCAATAGATTCACATGCAACCGACCCTCCTCCACAACTAAGTTTCATCTATAAATTATTTTTTTTCTTGCACACTTGTGCTATGAAATCTAAGCTGTAATTAGCTGTGTGTGTAGTCGTCCATATTATGCTTTCTCCTGTTTGGTTCAAGTTTGGGTCTTTTGAAGTGATGTGAATTGGCTACTAATGTGACTGTTAAAACCTTTCAACCTATGTTAAACATTGCACTGATCTCTGTGACTACTGTGGGACACTCAGCTGGATGACTACTGGGATGATTCAGGCATGTGAATCTATCAAAGATACCAATACTAAAGACGTAGTTACAGGTAAGTAACTTTGTTCTTTCTTTTTGCAATAACCTGATGCGGGCAAAGTGTCTGTGCCTTGCCATCTTATGTATCTGATCCTTATTAATAGATCCCAGGCAGATATGTAAGCTGAATGAACTTGAGCTAGGCACTCCTTACTTCTCCAGACCTTCTCAACTAGCATTTTTAGGATGATTTTAATTTTCCCTCAGTTACTCCAATAGCATCTTAGTGAATACTGCAATTACGTTTTTTAGTATTAAATAATTTTTATTAAAGGATTGCAATGCAAATAATCACAAGTACAGGCATCGCCGGCGCCCACATAGGCATTGTACGAGCAAGGGAGCAAAGGCAAATGAGACCATCAGTACCAATGCATCTTTAAACCAATATAGGTAAATGCAGGTAATCCAAGAAAAATGGAAATGAAAAAACTATAAAACAGAAACCTCTTACCCCCTCCCCCCTTAACCACCACCGGTCTTGCCCAACCACGCAAGGTCAATGTCCACCGCCTATCTACAAGTAGCACCCCTCATTCCCTGTCGGTCTGCTACTACTCTGTGTCTGTGAGACGCAATAGTCGGAGGTACCAGGGACAGGTGATCTCATGAAATTCTGAGGCTAACAAAGACAAGAAGGGCTGCCATAACTCTGAGTATTTGGTACGCTCTCCAGCCAATGACAGCGAGAGCTTTTCCATGCCAAGCACCATCCAAAGGCGATGGAGCTACCCATGAAATGTGGGAACGTGTGTGGTGTGCCAGTGTGCGAGTATATTCTGCGTCGCTGATCCCAGTGCAATTCCTATCAAGCGGCCTCTGAGGGAGCGCAGAGGATATGTTAAGGGATTTGGAAAGTCCTAACAAAACATACGATGGGAAGCGCGGGATCTCGGTGTCAAAGTGGGTGTCCACCTCATCTAGTATCTGCTTCCAATATCCCTGGAGCTGGGTGCAGTCCCAGAGTAGGTGCACCAACGTGCCCACCTGTCCGCAGCCTCGCCAGCACAGTGCAGCTTTAGTACGATCCATCTCGTTGAGGCGCTCTGGGGGTATAGTACCAATAAGTCGCTACCTTCGTAAGGGTGTCTGTAAGCCCCATGTGGTATGCCGAGTGTCGTGCTCTATAATAGATCCCCTCCCATTCTCTGTGGTTAAGTGTCCTGCCCAATTCCCTCTCCCAGCGCGCCTTGCCAGCACTATAGATGTGTATTTGTTTGCCCTGGAGCATCCTATACAGATCTGAGATCTGTTGTTTATCTGTCTTGCGTGTAATTAACCAGTGCTCGTAAGATGTGAGGTGTCTATCCGCTGTAGGGCGTACTTGTTCACTGAGCACCCAGTGTCTCACCTGCAGATATCGGAGTCTCTCTGACTCAGACAGCCCAAATTCTTGCCGAAACTGAGTAAAGGGAATAATGCCCTCCGCCGTGTACATATGAAAGAGGTACCGGCATCCTGCAGGTCTCCATTTCGCATAGGCCACAGAGTCCCTCCCCGGTGCAAAATCTGGGTTGTCCACAGTGGGAGTAAGAGGAGACGGGAAAGTTGTGAGTTCATGGCTTACGTTCATCTGGTCCCAGACCTCTTACGGAACCTTTGTGATGTGAGAGGCATACAGGTTAGGAGTTCTATGCTGTCTGCGTAAGACTGGAATCTCTTGCAGTGGACAACCAGCAACAGCTTGGTCCTTGATTAACCAATGTTTTTCAGATTCCCACCTACTCCAATCCACCAAGAAGCGTAGCTGAGTGGCCTGAAAATACGCTGCCAGGTCCGGCATTCCAATTCCTCCCTGTTCGGGGGACAGCAACGCCAGTCGCAGCTTCAGGCGTGGTTTCCTCCCAGTCCAGATAAACTGTGCTAACTCTGACTGTGTCTGTTTTATCCAGCCAAGAGGTGGGCGGAGAGGAATTGTGCGAAAAAGGTACAAGATCTGGGGAAGAACAGTCATCTTGACTGCCGCAACTCTGCCCAGCCAAGGCAATGGGTAGTGTCTCCACCGCCCCAGCTCTCGCCGTATCTTCTGTCGTAACTGAGCATAATTTATATTAACCGTCTCTGACAGGGAAGGAGCCAGTTGGATCCCCAAGTAGGGAACCGCTTCTGTCGCCCACTGGATGGGGAATGAGGCCTGCAGTAAGGCCCGGATGGGCTGTTCCAGAGACAAATCGAGGACCACCGACTTGCTCATGTTGACCTTAAACCCGGATACATGGCCAAATCACTCCAGGGCCGCCAGACATGCAGGCAGGGAATACCTCGGACGAGATCGCGAGATCAAAACATCATCGGCATATAAGCTGATTGTGTGAACATAGCCCTCAAATGTAAACCCTTCCACCTGCGAGTCACGCCTCACGAGTGTCGCCAGTGGCTCCATGTAAAGAGCAAAGAGTAGAGGCGACAAGGGACACCCCTGCCTCGTACCCCTCTCGATAGCAAACCGGGGGGACGTA
The DNA here is from genome assembly GCF_964263255.1 of Lissotriton vulgaris. Classification (NCBI taxonomy): domain Eukaryota; kingdom Metazoa; phylum Chordata; class Amphibia; order Caudata; family Salamandridae; genus Lissotriton; species Lissotriton vulgaris. The sequence continues at coordinate 264,472,170 of NC_141697.1, forward strand.
TAGCCGTTAACCCGTACTGTGGCCATCAGGAATTTGTAGCAGTTCATCACGTGTGTACAGAACTTCGGGCCCAGTCCCACCTTCCCCAGCACCTTCCCCCAGTAGGGCCAATGGACCCTGTCGAACGCCTTCTGTGCGTCGATGGCCAGCATCCTGTATTCCCCGTCTGTGCGGGCGGCTCTTTCTAGAAGGTGGAAGACCTGCTTAGTATTATCGGAGGTCTGGCGTTCCGGTATGAACCCGGCTTGGTCGGGATCAACAAAGCTACCCATATGAGGAGCTAATCGGTCAGCCAGAATCCCTGTATATAGTTTAAGATCGACGTTGAGTAGAGAAATAGGGCGGTACTCCCCACACAGCGATCGATCTTTCCCCGGTTTAGGTATGACGGCTATGGAGGCCTCCAATAGGTCCCCCGGAATTGCTCCCCGCTCCGAAAAGAAATTAAAAAGGCGCGTGAGTAGAGGGACAACCTGAGCACAGAATGTTTTATAGAAGCTCGCCGGAAAGCCATCCGGACCCGGTGACTTCGCTATCTTAAGGCGGGAAATGGCCGAGATAACCTCCTCTGGCCGGATATCACGTTCAAGGTGTTCTGCCTGGTCCTGTGAAAGGGCCGGGAGAGGGAAAGAGGCCAGAAAAGCAGCATCATCCTGGTCCGCAAGAGGGTTGGTGGAGTAGAGACCTGCATAGAAGTCACTGAAGCCACCTGCGATCTCATGATCCTCCGTGACCCGCCCACCGTCTTCCCGAAGGATCTCCTGAACCGCCTGTTGCTGCCTCACTTCCCGCAGTTTATGCGCAAGTAAGCACCCACACCTATCCCCTCCAGTGTAATAAGCATGACGTAACCGCAGAGCCGCAAATTCTGCCCGATCTTGGTCGAGGACTGTGAGCTGCTGTCTAACCGCCTTCAACTGCCTCCAAATCCTAGGGGCCCCTGTTCTCTGGTGCATTTGTTCTAGCTCCCTTGTCCGCTGAGTGAGGTCATCCCTTTTGCACTGTCGCTCGGCGTACTCTGTGGCAGAGATCGCAGTGAACTCCCCCCGAAGTACAGCCTTCAAGGCAGCCCACTGCGTGGCAAGCGTGGTGTCTGTGTTACTATTGTGCGAAAGATAGTCTGAGATGGCGCTCTGTATCCGGGTGGTCACCTCCTTCCGATGTAGTAACGTCTCCCTGAGGCGCCAAGGCCACCGCGCACGCTGCAGCGCAGGAAGGGAGAGGACAACCATCACTGGGGCATGGTTAGAGAGTGAGGCTACCCCCATTTCCACCTTAGTAGCGAGCGCATGTGTAGGTATGGATGCAAGCAGGTAATCCAGGTGCGCATATGTCTTATGTGCGTTAGAGTAATAAGAATAATCCCTCTCCTGTGGGTGGAAGCAACGCCAGAGATCCCTGAATCCCAGTTCAGCTAGACGGGATAGACCCTCCGCAGAGAGAGCCCCAGTTTGGGAAGCGCGCTGACACGACCTATCCAGGACATTATCAAGCACTAGATTCAAGTCACCCCCTAGCACAATATGGCTGTCAGGTGTGGTCATTAAATCAATGGGGTTCACCCACAGAATCAAAGGACCTGGGTATGAATAGTATAAAGAAAATTGGTCCTTGACTATGAATTACATAGGCACTTAAATGAATTTCGTTTGTTTTTCACGTATGCAGTTAAATTCGCATATATTGATTTAATCAAAACAATGGGAGAGATATATTCAATAGTAAACGAAACCCAAAAGGGTTTGACATAAATGATTTTAGAAAAACCCAGGGATTGCAATTGCAATCAAAACATAACCACACAATGTGTATTAGTTATATCAAAAGTTCAATTATTTATTTACAGTTAAATAAAACAGTTGACTAAACGGCGCAATAGACTTTCAAGAGTATAGTCAGTGAGGAAGGTAAAGGGGTGCTCAAGTGAAAAGGAAATATGGAGGGAAAGAGACAAAAGCTAATAAACAGTTGTATTATTCACACAGAACAAAGCGGGATAGCCTCCGCTGTCTCATATGCCTGTCCCCTATGGTTTTCAATTGGGGGGTATGGGGGGGGGGGGGGGGGGGGGGAGGACCCTGGGAGGGATACAGGCAGATCAATTGGTAAGCGTCGACGTTTCGACCCTGATGCTCATGGGGTATTGAGGACCTCAGCTGCGGGTCTTCTTCAGGACTATAGGGGGGGGGGGGGGTGTTGCGGGTTGAGCCGCGGTGTAGCTGGGCCGTTATCCAACAGATCGTCTGAATTAAACACCTAGGGTACACGAATGAAATAGGATTAGGAAACTAATTACAACATATTTACATGTGTGGTTAATTGTGGGTATTAAGTACATTACCAATGAAGTGGCAAGAGTATGGACCTCCGTCTACGATTCTGTAGGAATGGGTCACCTAATAGGCAGAAAAAGAGTACTGAGTCAGGACCGCTCTCCCAGGGGTAGTGACTCCAAGTAGTTCTTTAATCTACATGTTAATAGACTCACCTAGTGTCTTGTGGTGGTCAAGGGCTGTAATGAATTAAATTCAGGCTGATGTTCTGACTTGGGCCTGTGGATGATTGGAAAATGATAATGAGCTCCCCATTATTGTATAGACTGAAGCATGTCTATTGGGTAAATTAGCTGGGGGCTTACCGCTATCTGTGCTTTCAGGGCGGTCCTACCGGCGCCCCCTCGGGCGTACCGGTGTTAAAGTTATCCGTACTTTGTCCAGTATTAAGAAATGATCTCGGGTACACCTGGTAAATGGAAAAATAGGTCACAGTAAGGGAATATTCCATTTGCGTGATGTACTATTACTAGTGATATTTGTTAAAAGAGGCGGCTACGGAGGAACTAATGTCGAGTTCTTACCTCGAATGTTCGTTTAAATGAGCCGGGTACCGCAGGGGGATTCAAAGGATTAAGCCCGGTCCCGCAGGAACGCTGGTGCAGAGAAGTAATCTCAATCGGCGTTTGTCCGAAAACAAGCACCGCGTTCGAACTGCGCGGATACTTCCGTGTTGGACTGGTCACGTGTCAGGGTATCAGCCAATCGAGTCCGGATCTGTAGTTCCCTTGTTCGAGTGGGAAATTATACCAAATTAATTGAAAACAGACTTCCATTTCGATATTGTAGTGCACTGATGTTCCACACAAACGTGTTCATCTGGATGAGGTTGATTACGGTTTGGGGGACAAGCAAGTGTCTATTTGTACATATTTTTTAACCGTGGTTGGCTATGAATTTTGCCATTAGAAAAGTAATGAACATTAAAAAGGTTACCGAATCTAATACAGTTGGCACAAAAGAGGCAATTTTTTGGTCCCGCTCGATTTGACTCATTGGTTCATTTCTGATATATAGAGGCCTCTGTGATTACACACAATTTGCAATTTGTTTAGACAATGTATAAAGCGACATGCAATTATGTGGTGACTCATTGTTATCCATACAATACATGTTTCAAACATGACATATCTAGTATGCCTGGTATATCACAATGCTTATATATACAATATGTAAATTAGCACACAATTATCTAATGATACATGTGTCATTACAGTGCAAGGTAAACATGACATATATAATATGCCCGAGATTGTGCTGAGTATATTGACATTCAGTTACCTACATAAAGGATGATAGAGTGTCATGGTGCATTTAACTGATCAAGCGTTAGGTGGCTAGGTATGGTGGTCAACCATTACGAATCGCCACCATTTGTCTTAGCACTTCCTCGCGGTCATTGAGACCGCGATTGATGGTATCCAATAAGTGCATCCAGCGGCATTCTCTGGTATTAAGAAGTTTGGCATAGTTACCACCTCGTGGATTTTTAGCAACCTTCTCTATTATCCACCATTTGAAACTTTCAGGATGGTGATTAAAGTTGAGAAAATGATCTACCAATGGGGCTCCTTGCACCATACAACGTATTTTGCTACAGTGTTGCAAGATACGGGTCTTAGTTTTCTGGGTAGTTTGACCGATGTATAAGAAACCGCATGGGCACATTATAGCATAGATCACTCCCATGGTGTTACAATTAGTATGTTGTTGCAATGTGTGGGTGTAGTTATTGTGGGTGAACGCTTTTATCTCGGATACCATGGAACACGCTTTACAGCTGCCACATTTAAAGTGGCCTAACACAGGGGGGATATTCCACAGTGAAGTTTGACTTTCTATGTTGTGTTGACTGAGCATGGAATGCACTACATAGTCCTTAACACTCCTGCCCTTCCGGAAGGCGTGCATTGGGGGTTCAGTTATTCCTATCTCCTCTGCTATTAGGTGCCAATGTGTGTTAATGGTTTGTTTAATTTCCGTACTACGTGTATTAAAGGTGGTCACACATATCAGTCTGTTTTCTGGAGAGTCAGGTTTCTGTTTAGATTCTAGGAGGGATTCCCTATTGCTGAACCATGCCCTTTTGCGTGCTTTCCTAACTAGGCTTCTGGGGTATCCTCGCTCTATGAGTCTTTTAATCAGGATGTCGGATTCAGTAAAATAGTCAGTTTTTTTAGTGCAATTACGTCGCAACCTCAGGCACTGCCCATAAGGTAGGTTGTCCCTGAGGTTGCGAGGGTGATGACTTGTGTATCTAAGGAGTGTGTTTTTTTCGGTTGTTTTCCTAAAGAGTGTGGTGTATAAGACACCGTTTTCTTCCTTGATGGTCAGGTCAAGAAAGTTTATGGCCTTATTGCCACTCTCGATGGAGAACTGTATATTGTGATCCTTCCCATTCAACCAAGTATGGAAAGCCATCAATTCGTCATGTGTGCCCCTCCAAATGAGGAGCACGTCGTCGATGTATCGATGCCATTCTACTATTTTTGTTCTGTAGGGATTGGTGTTGTCTAGAATCCATTTATGTTCAAACTTGTCCATAAATATAATGGCAAGGTTAGGAGCGAAGCTCGCCCCCATGGCTACTCCACTTGTCTGTTCGTAGTATTGCCCGTCGAAGATGAAGTAATTTCTTTTCATCGCCAATTTTAAAAGGGATAAGATGAAACTAGTAGGAACCCTGTGTGGACGTGGTCTACTGTCTAACACCTTTTCAATCTCAACCATTGCTGTTTCTTGGGGAATACTGGTGTACAGGGACGTGATGTCCATGGTCACCAATAGTTCCTTGATGGGGTCGAATTTACTCCCATCCATCAGTTGGATTACCTGCATAGTATCTCGTAAATAGCAGGTTGTGTTTTCTGCAATGGGCTTTAAAAAAACGTCAATGAACTTGCACAATGGTTCTAAGATAGAACCGCACCCAGAGATGATGGGCCTCCCTGGAGGTGCAGTTAGGCCCTTATGAATTTTGGGTACTGTGTATATTGTTGGAATACGGGGATGGGCATTATTTAGATATTCATTTTCCAACTTGGTGATTATACCTTCCTGGTGTGCTGCATCGGTTATTCTTCTGATTTGAATGGCTATGTCATTGGTCGGATCTTTAGGTAATTTCCTATAGTTACCCTCTCTGGCTAACTGTGTAAGGATTTCCGCCTTATATGCCTCTCTGCTCTGAATAACTATTGCTCCCCCCTTATCGGCAGGTTTTATTACTATGTCTTGGTTGTTGTTTAGATTGTGTAGTGCTTGTCGTTCGGTTTTGGTAATGTTGTATTTCACATACTTTCTGTCAGTTAGCAGTTTAGTGATGTCACCCATCACCATTTGTTCATATGCTAAAATCCTTGGTGGCATCATGTGTGTTGGGGGGGTAAAGGTAGAGGGCGGTCTTACGCCTGTACTACTATTCGAGTAGGTAAGAGGTGATTTATTGAAGTAATATTTGAGGCGAATCTTGCGGAAGAATTGGAAAAGTTCTAATTTCAGATTGAAATTGTTAGGAAGATTAGTGGGTACAAAGGATAGACCCTTTTCTAACACCTGTTGTTCCTCGCGTGTCAGATTATAGTCAGATAAGTTGATCAGTGGACTACTCTGTATGGATGCTGTGGTGGTATTTACCATCTGTAATGCTGTGATCGTGTTCGGATGTCGCCATGGGATTCCTGTCTGAAATGTACTTGTTTCTCAGGTTTGTCTCTCCCTTGATTCCAACTCTGTTGTCCCCTGTTCTGTTTCCAAGATGCTTGGCCTCTCCCCCTGGGTCGTCCCCAGGGGCGTCCCCTCCCACGTTGGTCCACCCATGGGTCCTGCTCTAAAAAATCTTGGTCCCCTTCTTGTCCTGCAGTGCTAGTGGATGGTTGTTCTGATTCGGAACCACTGCTGACGGAGGAGTTGGAGAAAGTGTTGTACCTCCGATAGCCTCCCCTGCCTCTGGTTGTATATGTCCCTCTCAAATCCTGATTGTAGTATCCGTCTGCTTGATAGGGGTAGACCTTCTTTTTGTCAAAGAATTTTATATCGTTGGATAATTTATCCAATTTAGTAGTCTGTGTGAAGGTATCGAATTCTTTTAAAGTTTTTTCAAGTCTGTCTAGAGCTTCTTTTGCGTTCTTCAGGGCAGTATCATCCAAGATCTCCCTTCTCAAATCAGCTATTTCTTTAGTTAAACGGGTAACTTCTTCCAAAGCTGTTTCAACCCCAAGCACCATCCAGTGCCTGGAGCAGTTATTGGATATGAAGCTGAATTTGCCTTTGAATACCGGGTTGTCAACGAATATAGCCGGTTCGTTGCGAACCTGTAGGCCTACTGGGATCACGTTGGCTTGGAGGTATTGAGCCAATGCGGGTCCGTGGAGTCTGGTTCTAATGAGTTTCTTTTCTAGTCGTTCTAATTTATTGACTTTGTCGTTTAATGTAGGATCTAGTGTGCTGACTGATCTACCTAGAAAGTTGCCTCCTCCCTGTTCACCTATCAGGTTTTTGATGTAGTCTTCACTATAGGTTAGGATTTCATTATCAACCATGTCTGTGAAATCTGGATGTGGATCTATGTACTCTCAGACACTCTGCTACAAATACTTGACATTTAAGACACACAGAAAACAATTAACAATAGACAAAAACAACCCTCGCAGGAATCCCTGCACAAGAGACCATTAAATCAATGGGGTTCACCCACAGAATCAAAGGACCTGGGTATGAATAGTATAAAGAAAATTGGTCCTTGACTATGAATTACATAGGCACTTAAATGATTTTCGTTTGTTTTTCACGTATGCAGTTAAATTCGCATATATTGATTTAATCAAAACAATGGGAGAGATATATTCAATAGTAAACTAAACCCAAAAGGGTTTGACATAAATGATTTTAGAAAAACCCAGGGATTGCAATTGCAATCAAAACATAACCACACAATGTGTATTAGTTATATCAAAAGTTCAATTATTTATTTACAGTTAAATAAAACAGTTGACTAAACGGCGCAATAGACTTTCAAGAGTATAGTCAGTGAGGAAGGTAAAGGGGTGCTCAAGTGAAAAGGAAATATGGAGGGAAAGAGACAAAAGCTAATAAACAGTTGTATTATTTACACAGAACAAAGCGGGATAGCCTCCGCTGTCTCATATGTCTGTCCCCTATGGTTTTCAATTGAGGGGGATGGGGGGGGGGGGAGGGGAGGACCCTGGGAGGGATACAGGCAGATCAATTGGTAAGCGTCGACGTTTCGACCCTGATGCTCATTGTTCTGTGTAAATAATACAACTGTTTATTAGCTTTTGTCTCTTTCCCTCCATATTTCCTTTTCACTTGAGCACCCCTTTACCTTCCTCACTGACTATACTCTTGAAAGTCTATTGCGCCGTTTAGTCAACTGTTTTATTTAACTGTAAATAAATAATTGAACTTTTGATATAACTAATACACATTGTGTGGTTATGTTTTGATTGCAATTGCAATCCCTGGGTTTTTCTAAAATCATTTATGTCAAACCCTTTTGGGTTTCGTTTACTATTGAATATATCTCTCCCATTGTTTTGATTAAATCAATATATGCGAATTTAACTGCATACGTGAAAAACAAACGAAATTCATTTAAGTGTCAGGTGTGGCCGTTACCTCTGTGAGAGCCCTATGAAAAAAAAACCTCCTGGCCTTCATTAGGGCCATAGAATGAGCCCACTGTGAACGAGGTGTCCTCTAGAGAAAACCTATAAGACAATAATCTCCCCCTGATCTCTTCTGATTTGTGTATGACTTTACCCCTAAACTTCTGGACAACTAATACAGCCACCCCCGCCGTCTTGGTGGAGTTCGAGGAGAAAAATTGAAGGGGAAACCTCCGAGACCGGAGACGGTGGCAATCCCTCTGCAAGATGTGCATCTCCTGCAGGAGACAAATATCAACCTGGGATTGCTCCATACATCGCAAGACTGCCCTATGCTTTACTGGGTTATTTAGCCCTCGCACGTTAAGTGTGAGTAGTTTAAGCTCCGTGACTGGCATCTAATCTAAGGAGTGTGGAACCAACGGGAAAGGCGCTCGAGCAGCAAGGGACACCTCTGCCCTCGAAGCATGTCACCCCTAAAGCCCAAGTGTGGGAATCTAGCATAGGCCTAGGCATGTGGTGGACAATGAACCAAACCCCTCCCCGCAGAACAAAACCCCCAAAACCAGACAAGAAACCCATATCCAAATAGTCCATCATCCTCAAATGATCGGTAATGTATTGAAACGAGGTATTCCAATGTACGTCCATGTGACCTCCCTCCCGCCAACGACCAAACAGCATGTGCGTAGTGCCATCAAACTGTAAAGTTTGTGTAGAACCAGCCAGTCTGGGCAGGGCTACTGTCCGAAGCAACCACCTCCACAGCGGCTCTCCGGCATTCCGCAATCACTGCCGCTGGAGGTTTCTTCACCCGATGCCGTCTGCCCAGGATATCTGGAGGGGGGTCCCGCGCGATGGGCCCTATCCAGGCGAAGCTCTGACTCCAGCGGGCGCCCCAGGATGTGGTTGAACTGTTCCGTCGCAAAACGAAACAGATCTTTTGTTTCCTCAGTCATTGTCACATTCCTGATGCGGACATTATGGCGCCTCGAGCAGTTTTCCATATCTTCCATGTGGGTTTGAAGGTCAACCTGCTGATCATGGAGCCGAATGATTTCTTGCTGCAGGGCTGCGAACTCAGAGTCTTTGTTATCACTTTTGGTCTCCAATTCGGCCACCCGTTCTCCAAGACGTCCACATCCCGTCTCCCCTCCTTGATTTCACTTGCAAATTCCGCTTTCAGGTTGTGGATATCTTCTCGCAGTGACGTGAATAGGGACTCTAAAAAGGCCTTAGTGATGGGTTCCGAACCGGCCCCCAGCTCCGAAGGTGCCTGTGTCGAAGCAGATGCCATGGCGTCACGTTGCTGGTTCGCTTAAACCTTGGCAAAGAGATCCTTCACTGTTTTATTTTTGCGTTCCTTAGTAGTGGACATCGCCCACCTCCAGCTCCGGCGCCTCCCACAAACAGTGATCCGCCGTCCTCTGCATTGTTCCACCAGTCTGGCCGCCGCTCACCATCTGGCCAGAAGACCTCCAGCAACTGCTCACACGCCCTCCGCAGAGGGGCGAAGCTGAAGACTCCGATCACCACCTCAGGTAGTATCACTGGCTATCGCACTCTCCCTGCCAGGCCTTCAGTGCGCTAGCATGCCCAGTGACGCAGGCTGTACAGCCCCTGCAGAGTCCCGTTTCCTTGTGCAGCGTCCATGGCGGCTAGGCAGCCCAGCCCTACCACAAGCATTTCGGCAGGCCACCACAGCACTAAGTTCCAGGCTACCCTACCAAGAATGGTGCACCTCTCTCTAAAGCAGGCTCCCCCAGTCAGCCACTAGGCCTCTCTGCTGAGTTCCTCTTCTCACAGGGCCCAGCGTCCCGGCCGTTCTTCACTGCAGGCAGACGCACTCTCAGTTCATTTGGGCCCCTCTGGCTTCACAGGCTCCTCACCACCAGTCGCGGAGCGGCTCAGTGTGCCCTTGTGCTCAATGAGAAATGCGCCCCAGTGATCCCAAAACTCGAGCCTCGCAGGGAGTGTCCACGCCAGTCAGCAACCCCGCAGGCCGCCCTCCGGGGGCCGCTGAATCCGTCTGTCCACGCCGCTATCGCCAGGCTCTGGTTGTCCCTGCAGCGTGGGATGGCCCCTCAAGGCCAGGTCGACTGCTCCCCTCGTCATCCACCATGCAAGCGCACTGGGGGCCCTCCCTCCACTCACTTGCCACTGTCTTTCAGGTACCGGAGCTCCGTCACTGACTCAGGGCAGCTCCCAGGCACTCTCCGGCACCGGAGGGAAGAGTCTCCGTCGGTGCCTCTTCTTTACGCCAGAAGTCCCGGGCTGTGCCGAATCCAAGATGGTGGCTCGGGCGATTCTCCCGGACTACTCTCTAGGCCCCAGTCAGTGGCACCAGGCAACCCGTAACTCCTCCGCTTCCCGCGGCCAGAATCCTCCTTGCGGGGGCCGCTCCACCGCCCCCCAGTCAGGCGATTGCCGTTCCTTTCCTCCGGGGCCCCTAGCCTTGCTCCCAGCTGCACCTCCAGCCCGATGCGGGCCGCAGCACTGGAGCCTCCAATTCCGAGGCGCGGGAATTTGCCTCAGCTTTCTCCAACTGCGCCAAAGGCGCCCAGGAGCTTCCCCAGACCAAGGCGCTCCGGCCACCACAGTCGATGCGTGCTAAGGCGGCCAGAAGCCGGTGCTATGCAGGCGGTCGGCGGGAGCTCGGGAGTCTTCCGACTGCTCACTCCACCATCTTGGCCACGCCCCCCAATTACGTTTTTTAGAGGCAAATGTGGATTTTCCTTATATGCAGGTTTGGGGCATATTTACCTTGAAAGTCAAGTAGTTTTGCACATGAGAATTGCCAGCTTCCTCAACTAGGAAAACATTCCGTAATTTCATAGAACTCCAAACAGATGTCTGTGTATAACTTTACATTGCTCCCCACACCTCCAGATATTTTTCGACCGAAGCTAATCCTGTTCTCCTTCCATTCTTTGAATCTCATAAAACCTTTAACACTTTGCATATAGGTGCCTGCTGGTTAAACTTTACTAACAGTTTCTTTTGTAATAATTATGAGGCCAACGCCTGATGTGTCTTAAGACCCACATGCATGTGTGAGGTAGTAGCATAAATGGTTGGTTTGGCTCAAGTGAATACCTGGTGCTTCAGAAATACTTACCATTCAATGATTCTCTTAAACTTTCCTCCCAGGAAACGGATCAAATGATTCAGAGGAAGCATGAAATGGCAACAAATGAAGTCGTGGAAGAGGAAGTGAATCCACAGCATTTCCAAGCATTTGTCAAGTTGGCCAGGTAAGAACTGAAGTGGATATCTCCTAATGATCCCACCTCAAGTGGAAAATGTGGGTCACTTGCGTCTCTACCTAAGGAGCACTGAAGCAATACAGTTTGTTGTTGGGGTTTCTCCATATCCTATACATGCCTGCACTCTAAACTGGATGCACATGTAGCTGATGCTTGTATATTCTATGGAGAAGATTCAGGTCAACTTCTACTGTAAATATAAGCACCTATGCCCCTCTACTGCTTCTCAGTCATCATCACTTTGAAACAGCCATTGGTAGTACATGCTGAACCACTTGTTCTTTCCTTTAAACAACTGAACAGCATTAGGTACTAAGCCTCATTACCCTCCGCTCTGAGCCCCTCCATAGAGACCTTCGCCGAGCCCTTTACTTCCTCTGCTTTGACCTAAAATGCTCAGCGGCATTTGCACTGACTCCCTTCTTTTTTCACTGAGACGCTAATTTATATAGTCGTCTGTATCAAGCTTTTCATAAAACTGAGTGCGCCTTTGGAGATAGAAGTTATGAGAACTATTTATTGCTACTGCATTTATTTTTCTGTTACCATATGCTTTATTAAATGAAGTATATTTACAGCAGTGTTATTAGAGGGGTACTAGTTACTTTAATCAGTCAAATTGTGATAGATACCTTGTCAGTGCTTTTTGGAACCCTTTTTGATTGAGAGCTGTTCGCGTATCTGGTAATAGGGAGTTCCAGTGTAGATGGATTTGTAGGCAGGAATAACAGAACGTGGAGAGGGCACAGGATAGCTGAGGTGTTGTTGGAAGGTTTTGGTTAGTGGATCTGAGATTCTTCCATTGGTGTGTATCAAGATAAGACGTCAGAAAGGTAGTTTGGCACTAAACCTTATACTGATTTGAATATGTGTTGGTAGTTTACATATGACCCTGATTTTGGTGGATAGCTTGACAGTTTACAGAAAATACGCTTGTTGGACATGCCTCGTGAAGGGGCCGCTCCCTCCCCCGCATAATAAGGCCCGAGCACCGGCTCTCCCGGTGTCACCAGAAGAACCACCCCGTCAACCCACAGAAGCAACCCGCAACCCGTTCCCAACGGGACGCCTGCTCCCGAACACCCCGACATCGGCCGGCCCGGGCCGTCATCAGCAGCATTGCCCCGGCCCAGCCGCCATCTTGGACACTGCACCACGAGGCCGCATGGCCGCAGCTCGACCCCAACCCTGGGCCTGGCCAGGCCCCGACATCGAGGCACCACCATCCACCCAGGAGGTGAACGGACCACTTAGCAGGTCAATGGGAGAGAGGAGTGTCGATGAATCTCCCCCGCCAGGTGCCGATCGCCCCCAGCCTCCCCGGGCGCTGGCTCCACCCCCCTGCTGGGTGTCTGGACTCCCTCATCCCGGACCTCCCGACCTCCAAGGGCGAGGGTCCGGACATCAAAGGACACCAGACCTATAAACTGGGGCAGCTCCAGAGCAGGAAGGCAGTTGTATCCTGGAGTCGAGAGACACCTTGAAGAACTCATCCTTGACGGACTGCTGGCGCTGCCGCAGCCCTGCCTTGTGAATCATCGTCCTGCCTGCTGGCGCTGCCGCGGCCCTCTGCAACTTACACCTTCGTCGGGACCTGCTGGCGCTGCCGCGGCCCATCCTTGTGAAACATCGTTCCTGCCTGCTGGCGCTGCCGCGGCCCTCTGCAACCTACATCTTCGTCGGGAACTGCCGGCGCTGCCGCGGCCCATCCTTGTGTGAACCATCGCCTTTGCCTGCCGGCGCTGCCGCGGCCCTTCTCAAGTGAGACTTATCATTCCAGCCTGCTGGCGCTGCCGCGGCCCGACCTTCCAGAACTCCGAGCTCGAGGATTGTGAGCTACCTATCTTGCCACCCCATACCAGACCGGTACCAAGACTGTCCCGCTACCCTTTCCCCTTCAAAGACTAGAATTAAGAGGACCCTCGTGTCCTGACCTCACTGTATCGCTGATAACCTTGCTTCAAGAATCATATAAAGAGTGTTGACCTCATCCTTGTGTGGTGTCCATCTGTGGGGGGGAAGTTACTCGTCTGTACGATCGCAGGAGACGGCCCTCACTGGAGGCCTCTCCCCCTGTCCTCGGTCGACCCTCCGGGTCTCCGTCTAACATTGGTGGCCAGCGGCGCGATCCGAACCAACGCGTAATCGTACAGAGAGTAACTCACCCCACGACTCAACCACAATGACAACAAAAGAGAGCGGAACCACCGAAATTCCAGATGGAGAAACTAGAAGAGTACAACCACAGAGAGCTAAAACAATTTTGCATAGAACTAGGCATTGCTACCACAGGATTGAGCACGAAAGAAGACTTCAAAAAGGCCCTAGAATCTTGGGCGGAGACGGGTACGACCGTACCCCAAAACCAAAACCTCGAGGCGCCAGAAACAAGCACCACTACGACAGAAGGAAGGAGATCGGGTCTCTCCCCGGAGGAGATCCGAGAACGAGAAAAAAGCAGACTCCATGAATTAGAGCTGGCGCGACTCCGGTTGGACGGAGAACTGAAATTGGCGGAACAAAAGATAACATTGGAACACTTGCGGCTCCGAGAGGAGCGGGAAGAGAAGCAAAAACAGAGGGAGTTAGAAGAGAAAAAACTAGCCTACTAACATGAGCGCAATCTAGCAGAAATAGAGCTTCGGAAACAGAATAAAGATCTCGGGGTGCCCGAGCGCCCGAACACTCCGGGCACTACAGACCCTAAATTCCACATCCCCAAGGATGTCGTCAGAGAATATTATCGGAACGACGATATCCAGCAGTGGTTCAAAGCCTACGAGATAGCCATGACCTCCCACCGGATTTCTCGAAGTGACTGGGGAGCCGGTTTATGGGGGAGGTTCGTCAACGAAGGGCGCGACGCCCTGCTGCAACTCCCGGACCATCAGATGACGTCCTATGACCACATGAAGGCCGCCCTACTCACTCGATACGGGCTCACACCCGAGATGTACCGCCAGCGGTTCCGCGACTGCAAACGGATCCCGGGTACAACTTGGGTGGAGTACGTGAACTTTTTCAGCAGAGCATTCGAGGGGTGGATCAAGGGCAGCCAGGTCACCACCTACGAACAACTCTTTAACCTCATTGTGTGGGAGCACCTCTCCAACAATTGCTTCGTCGAGCTCAGGCAGCACCTCCTCGACAGTAAACTGACTGAACCTCGGCAACTCGCCGCCGAAGCTGACCGATGGGAAAGCACTCGAGTTGCCCGAAACGGGCCCAGCGAGCCAAACAGAACCAACCAAGGTCCCCATCGCCCCCGAGGAGGAGGAGGCCAGGGCCGGGGCAGAGACGCCGTCCCGGCGGCTCCCGCCAGCAACACCCCGCCCCCGGCCGGCAGGGGAAACCCCCCAATGCGTCCGGGGTTCCGAGCCAACGTTACTTGCCACCGGTGCCAGCGGACCGGCCACTATACCAACGACCCTAATTGCCCGAAGAACCAGAATCCTATACCCCGCCAGGTCGCTGCCGCCGCCCTGGGAGAAGAGCAAGCCCAAGAGGAGTATGAAGAATACGAACAGGAACAGCCCGAGTGGGAACCAGCCGCCATGTCCCTGGTCTGCCTAGGGGAGAGAGACATGATTCCGCGGGCTCCCCTACCCGCCAATACGAGAAAATACAGCCAGTGGGTAAACATAAATGGGCGCCGGGCTGAAGCCCTACGCGACACCGGGGCCAGTGTGACGGCAGTCCGCTGTCACCTGGTAACCCCGGAGCAGATCTTGCCGAACGTCCTTTGCCCCGTCCGGTCAGCCGACAACTCAGAAAGCCTGTGTCGGATGGCCTGCGTCCCCTTCGAGTGGGGAGGAGTGTCCGGAATGCTGAAGGTGACTGTCCGGGATGATGCCCCAGTGGACTGCCTCCTGGGAAACTACCTCGAAAGTTCCCCCTGGGCAGCCGTCGAAAGAAGAGAGCACCTGGGGATGTTGGGACTCCCTGAATAGGCCTGCATAACGACCCGGTCCATGGCCGCCCGCGCCATCCCCAGTCCCGAAGAACCCGAATGGCCAGAACCTCCTCCCCCGATCGTCCCGGAGGGGGACGCCCTAAGTACCAGTCCCCCAGAGCAAAACGATGAAGGGTCCGTTCAACTCCGGGACCTTCCCGAACTGGCCCAGTGGCGTCAAGAGGGTGGTCCCACCCAGGAACAATTCCGACAAGAACAGAAGACCTGTCCCTCCCTCGAGGGACTCCGGCAGCAAGCCCTCGCCCAGAGCGCAGGAGACACCGCAGGGGCCCACTGGATTTATTGGGACAATGACCTGCTCTACAGCGAGCAAAGAATTGCTGAGCTGGGGGCCAGTCGGGTGCTGGTGGTGCCCCTCCGCTTCAGAGACTTCCTTTTGAACTTAGCGCACAATGTCCCCCTGGCTGGACACTTGGGACAAGACAAAACATACAACCGCCTGGTAACACACTTTTACTGGCCCAAAATGCGAAATGATGTCTCCAACCACTGCCGGGCCTGCCCCACCTGCCAGGCCAGCGGGAAGAGCGGCCGAAAAATCAAAGCACCCTTGCAACCATTTCCCGTCGTCACCACCCCGTTCGAACGGGTGGGAATAGACATTGTGGGGCCCCTAGACCCCCGAACGGCCCAGGGGCACCGGTTCATCCTAGTCCTGGTGGACCACGCCACCCGCTATCCCGAGGCCATTCCTCTTCGGACCGTGACAGCACCCGTGGTAGGCCGAGCCCTAATGGGGATCTTCTCTCGAGTGGGCTTCCCCCGGGAGGTCGTCAGCGACAGGGGCACGAACTTTATCTCAAAGTACATGAGGTCTCTCTGGCAGCAGTGCGGGGTCACCTACCGGTTCACGACCCCCTATCACCCGCAAGGAAACGGACTGGTCGAGCGGTTTAACCGCACTCTCAAGGGGATGATCATGGGCCTGGAAGAACCCCTACGTCGCCAATGGGACGTGCTGCTCCCGTGCCTCCTCTTCGCCTATCGAGAAGTTCCCCAGAAATCCCTCGGCTTCAGCCCCTTCGAGCTCCTGTACGGACACCCCATCCGGGGCCCCCTCAGCCTGGTCAAGGAAGGATGGGAGATGGCCCCCCAGAAGACCCCTCCGGACGTATATAAGTATCTCCTGACCCTCCGCAACCAGAACCGGCGATTCAGGGAACTCGCCAAAGCCAACCTTGAGGCCAGTCAGGAGGACATGAAGAAATGGTACGATCAACATGCCTCCTCCATCGAGTTCGAACCAGGCCAGCGAGTATGGGTGATGTCTCCAGTCGAACCTAGTGCCCTGCAGGACAAATGGACAGGACCCTTCAAGGTGATAGAGCGCAAGGGCCCCGTCACCTACCTAATAGACATGGAGTCCCCCCGGAACCCTCTCCGAGTCCTCCATGCCAACAGACTCAAACCCCCCTTCGTACGCTCGGAGCTCAGCCTACTGATGGCAACAGATAGTGGGACGGAAGAAGACTCCGAGCCCCTCCCTGACCTACTGAGGACCCGTGAAAAAGATGGCTCAGTGGAAGGGGTCAGACTCTCCGAAGCCTTGTCCCCGGAACAACGCCAAGACTGTCGGGCTCTCCTGCTGCAATTTGCGAACCTGTTCTCCCTCACCCCAGGGGTCACCCCCTGGTGCCTTCACGACGTGGACACTGGGGATAGTCCACCTATTCGACACAGGGCGTACCGAGTGCCAGATCGGGTGCGCACCTGCATCCAGGACGAAGTCTCTAAAATGCTGGCCCTAGGAGTGATCGAGCCATCCGACAGCCCCTGGGCCAGCCCAGTCGTACTGGTCCCCAAGGCGGCCGCCCCGGGCGTCGCCCCCGAGCTCCGGTTCTGTGTAGACTATCGGGGCCTGAACGCTGTTACCCGAACCGACGCTCACCCCATCCCCCGGGCGGATGAACTGGTTGACCGCATGGGGGCTGCCCGCTATCTGAGCATCTTCGATCTAACAGCAGGCTACTGGCTGATCGGCCTTACCCCCAGGGCCCAAGAACGATCCGCCTTCTCTACCCCGGATGGCCACTACCACTTCAAGGTGATGCCCTTCGGCATGAAAAACGCTCCAGCTACCTTCCAACGACTCGTGAACCAGGTATTGGCGGGCCTCGAAGAATTCAGCGCCGCCTACCTGGACGATATCGCTGTATACCGTCGTCACTGGGTGGACCACCTCCACCACCTCCGAGAAGTCCTGCACGCCCTCCAGCAGGCCGGGCTCACCATCAAGGCCAGCAAATGTCAGATTGGCCAGGGGTCCGTGACCTATCTCGGACACCAAGTGGGGAGAGGTCTGGTGGCCCCCCTTCAGCTCAAGATCGCTGCCATCCAGTCCTGGCAACCTCCTGTCACCCAAACCGAGGTCCGAGCCTTCCTAGGGCTCACCGGATACTACCGGCGGTTTGTAAAGGACTATGGCAGCATTGTGGGGCCCCTCACAGAACTCACATCCAAGAAAAACCCCAAAACCGTCAACTGGACTCCGGACTGTCAAGCGGCCTTCGAGAAGTTGAAGGCCGCCATGTGCACCGCCCCCGTGCTCCAGGCCCCCGACTACAGCCGGGAGTTCATCGTCCAGACGGACGCCTCAGATCATGGCATTGGGACAGTACTCTCTCAACTCAACGCCGAGGGAGTCGATCAGCCAGTGGCCTTCATCAGCCGACGCCTGCTGGCTCGAGAGCAGCGCTGGAGCACCATCGAGCGGGAGACCTTCGCAGTGGTATGGGCCCTCAAGAAACTCCGGCCCTACCTCTTCGGTACACACTTCAGGGTACAGACAGACCACCGACCCCTGCAATGGCTGATGCAGATGCGGGGGAGAACCCAAAACTGTTGCGATGGTCCATCTCCTTGCAGGGGATGGACTTCTCTGTGGAGCATCGCCCTGGCCAGGACCACGCCAACGCGGACGGCCTGTCACGCTTTTTCCGCCTCAGCGAGGAGAGTACCCAAGAAGATGGGTGACTCTCCCTGCCTTCAGCTGGGGGGGACGCATGTTGGACAGGCCTCGTGAAGGGGCCGCTCCCTCCCCCGCATAATAAGGCCCGAGCACCGGCTCTCCTGGTGTCACCAGAAGAACCACCCCGGCAACCCACAGAAGCAACCCGCAACCCGTTCCCAACGGGACGCCTGGTCCCGAACACCCCGACATCGGCCGGCCCGGGCCGTCATCAGCAGCATTGCCCCGGCCCAGCCGCCATCTTGGACACTGCACCACGAGGCCGCGTGGCCGCAGCTCGACCCCAACCCTGGCCTGGCCAGGCCCCGACATCGAGGCACCACCATCCACCCAGGAGGTGAACGGACCACTTGGCAGGTCAATGGGAGAGAGGAGTGTCGATGGCTCTCCCCGCCAGGTGCCGATCGCCCCCAGCCTCCCCGGGCGCTGGGTCACCCCCCTGCTGGGTGTCTGGACTCCCTCATCCCGGACCTCCCGACCTCCAAGGGCGAGGGTCCGGACATCAAAGGACACCAGACCTATAACTGGGGCAGCTCCAGAGCAGGAAGGCAGTTGTATCCTGGAGTCGAGAGACACCTTGAAGAACTCATCCTTGACGGACTGCTGGCGCTGCCGCAGCCCTGCCTTGTGAATCATCGTCCTGCCTGCTGGCGCTGCCGCGGCCCTCTGCAACTTACACCTTCGTCGGGACCTGCTGGCGCTGCCGCGGCCCATCCTTGTGAAACATCGTTCCTGCCTGCTGGCGCTGCCGCGGCCCTCTGCAACCTACATCTTCGTCGGGAACTGCTGGCGCTGCCGCGGCCCATCCTTGTGTGAACCATCGCCTTTGCCTGCCGGCGCTGCCGCGGCCCTTCTCAAGTGAGACTTATCATTCCAGCCTGCTGGCGCTGCCGCGGCCCGACCTTCCAGAACTCCGAGCTCGAGGATTGTGAGCTACCCATCTTGCCACCCCGTACCAGACCGGTACCAAGACTGTCCCGCTACCCTTTCCCCTTCAAAGACTAGAATTAAGAGGACCCTCGTGTCCTGACCTCACTGTATCGCTGATAACCTTGCTTCAAGAATCATATAAAGAGTGTTGACCTCATCCTTGTGTGGTGTCCATCTGTGGGGGGGGAAGTTACTCGTCTGTACGATCGCAGGAGACGGCCCTCACTGGAGGCCTCTCCCCCTGTCCTCGGTCGACCCTCCGGGTCTCCGTCTAACATTGGTGGCCAGCGGCGCGATCCGAACCAACGCGTAATCGTACAGAGAGTAACTCACCCCACGACTCAACCACAATGACAACAAAAGAGAGCGGAACCACCGAAATTCCAGATGGAGAAACTAGAAGAGTACAACCACAGAGAGCTAAAACAATTTTGCATAGAACTAGGCATTGCTACCACAGGATTGAGCACGAAAGAAGACTTCAAAAAGGCCCTAGAATCTTGGGCGGAGACGGGTACGACCGTACCCCAAAACCAAAACCTCGAGGCGCCAGAAACAAGCACCACTACGACAGAAGGAAGGAGATCGGGTCTCTCCCCGGAGGAGATCCGAGAACGAGAAAAAAGCAGACTCCATGAATTAGAACTGGCGCGACTCCGGTTGGACGGAGAACTGAAATTGGCGGAACAAAAGATAACATTGGAACACTTGCGGCTCCGAGAGGAGCGGGAAGAGAAGCAAAAACAGAGGGAGTTAGAAGAGAAAAAACTAGCCTACTAACATGAGCGCAATCTAGCAGAAATAGAGCTTCGGAAACAGAATAAAGATCTCGGGGTGCCCGAGCGCCCGAACACTCCGGGCACTACAGACCCTAAATTCCACATCCCCAAGGATGTCGTCAGAGAATATTATCGGAACGACGATATCCAGCAGTGGTTCAAAACCTACGAGATAGCCATGACCTCCCACCGGATTTCTCGAAGTGACTGGGGAGCCGGTTTATGGGGGAGGTTCGTCAACGAAGGGCGCGACGCCCTGCTGCAACTCCCGGACCATCAGATGACGTCCTATGACCACATGAAGGCCGCCCTACTCACTCGATACGGGCTCACACCCGAGATGTACCGCCAGCGGTTCCGCGACTGCAAACGGATCCCGGGTACAACTTGGGTGGAGTACGTGAACTTTTTCAGCAGAGCATTCGAGGGGTGGATCAAGGGCAGCCAGGTCACCACCTACGAACAACTCTTTAACCTCATTGTGTGGGAGCACCTCTCCAACAATTGCTTCGTCGAGCTCAGGCAGCACCTCCTCGACAGTAAACTGACTGAACCTCGGCAACTCGCCGCCGAAGCTGACCGATGGGAAAGCACTCGAGTTGCCCGAAACGGGCCCAGCGAGCCAAACAGAACCAACCAAGGTCCCCATCGCCCCCGGGGAGGAGGAGGCCGGGGCCGGGGCAGAGACGCCGTCCCGGCGGCTCCCGCCAGCAACACCCCGCCCCCGGCCGGCAGGGGAAACCCCCCGATGCGTCCGGGGTTCCGAGCCAACGTTACTTGCCACCGGTGCCAGCGGACCGGCCACTATGCCAACGACCCTAATTGCCCAAAGAACCAGAATCCTATACCCCGCCAGGTCGCTGCCGCCGCCCTGGGAGAAGAGCAAGCCCAAGAGGACTATGAAGAATACGAACAGGAACAGCCCGAGTGGGAACCAGCCGCCATGTCCCTGGTCTGCCTAGGGGAGAGAGACATGATTCCGCGGGCTCCCCTACCCGCCAATACGAGAAAATACAGCCAGTGGGTAAACATAAATGGGCGCCGGGCTGAAGCCCTACGCGACACCGGGGCCAGTGTGACGGCAGTCCGCTGTCACCTGGTAACCCCGGAGCAGATCTTGCCGAACGTCCTTTGCCCCGTCCGGTCAGCCGACAACTCAGAAAGCCTGTGTCGGATGGCCTGCGTCCCCTTCGAGTGGGGAGGAGTGTCCGGAATGCTGAAGGTGACTGTCCGCGATGATGCGTACGTAGAAATGGTACGATCAACATGCCTCCTCCATCGAGTTCGAACCAGGCCAGCGAGTATGGGTGATGTCTCCAGTCGAACCTAGTGCCCTGCAGGACAAATGGACAGGACCCTTCAAGGTGATAGAGCGCAAGGGCCCCGTCACCTACCTAATAGACATGGAGTCCCCCTGGAACCCTCTCCGAGTCCTCCACGCCAACAGACTCAAACCCCACTTCGTACGCTCGGAGCTCAGCCTACTGATGGCAACAGATAGTGGGACGGAAGAAGACTCCGAGCCCCTCCCTGACCTACTGAGGACCCGTGAAAAAGATGGCTCAGTGGAAGGGGTCAGACTCTCCGAAGCCTTGTCCCCGGAACAACGCCAAGACTGTCGGGCTCTCCTGCTGCAATTTGCAAACCTGTTCTCCCTCACCCCAGGGGTCACCCCCTGGTGCCTTCACGACGTGGACACTGGGGATAGTCCACCTATTCGACACAGGGCGTACCGAGTGCCAGATCGGGTGCGCACCTGCATCCAGGACGAAGTCTCTAAAATTCTGGCCCTAGGAGTGATCGAGCCATCCGACAGCCCCTGGGCCAGCCCAGTCGTACTGGTCCCCAAGGCGGCCGCCCCGGGCGTCGCCCCCGAGCTCCGGTTCTGTGTAGACTATTGGGGCCTGAACGCTGTTACCCGAACCGACGCTCACCCCATCCCCCGGGCGGATGAACTGGTTGACCGCATGGGGGCTGCCCGCTATCTGAGCATCTTCGATCTAACAGCAGGCTACTGGCTGATCGGCCTTACCCCCAGGGCCCAAGAACGATCCGCCTTCTCTACCCCGGATGGCCACTACCACTTCAAGGTGATGCCCTTCGGCATGAAAAACGCTCCAGCTACCTTCCAACGACTCGTGAACCAGGTATTGGCGGGCCTCGAAGAATTCAGCGCCGCCTACCTGGACGATATCGCTGTATACAGTCGTCACTGGGTGGACCACCTCCACCACCTCCGAGAAGTCCTGCACGCCCTCCAGCAGGCCGGGCTCACCATCAAGGCCAGCAAATGTCAGATTGGCCAGGGGTCCGTGACCTATCTCGGACACCAAGTGGGGAGAGGTCTGGTGGCCCCCCTTCAGCTCAAGATCGCTGCCATCCAGTCCTGGCAACCTCCTGTCACCCAAACCGAGGTCCGAGCCTTCCTAGGGCTCACCGGATACTACCGGCGGTTTGTAAAGGACTATGGCAGCATTGTGGGGCCCCTCACAGAACTCACATCCAAGAAAAACCCCAAAACCGTCAACTGGACTCCGGACTGTCAAGCGGCCTTCGAGAAGTTGAAGGCCGCCATGTGCACCGCCCCCGTGCTCCAGGCCCCCGACTACAGCCGGGAGTTCATCGTCCAGACGGACGCCTCAGATCATGGCATTGGGGCAGTACTCTCTCAACTCAACGCCGAGGGAGTCGATCAGCCAGTGGCCTTCATCAGCCGACGCCTGCTGGCTCGAGAGCAGCGCTGGAGCACCATCGAGCGGGAGACCTTCGCAGTGGTATGGGCCCTCAAGAAACTCCGGCCCTACCTCTTCGGTACACACTTCAGGGTACAGACAGACCACCGACCCCTGCAATGGCTGATGCTGATGCGGGGGAAGAACCCAAAACTGTTGCGATGGTCCATCTCCTTGCAGGGGATGGACTTCTC
Organism: Lissotriton vulgaris; assembly: GCF_964263255.1. Classification (NCBI taxonomy): domain Eukaryota; kingdom Metazoa; phylum Chordata; class Amphibia; order Caudata; family Salamandridae; genus Lissotriton; species Lissotriton vulgaris. Next base: position 264,494,972 of record NC_141697.1, read on the forward strand.
TGTGGAGCATCGCCCTGGCCAGGACCACGCCAACGCGGACGGCCTGTCACGCTTTTTCCGCCTCAGCGAGGAGAGTACCCAAGAAGATGGGTGACTCTCCCTGCCTTCAGCTGGGGGGGACGCATGTTGGACAGGCCTCGTGAAGGGGCCGCTCCCTCCCCCGCATAATAAGGCCCGAGCACCGGCTCTCCCGGTGTCACCAGAAGAACCACCCCGGCAACCCACAGAAGCAACCCGCAACCTGTTCCCAACGGGACGCCTGCTCCCGAAAACCCCGACATCGGCCGGCCCGGGCCGTCATCAGCAGCATTGCCCCGGCCCAGCCGCCATCTTGGACACTGCACCACGAGGCCGCGTGGCCGCAGCTCGACCCCAACCCTGGGCCTGGCCAGGCCCCGACATCGAGGCACCACCATCCACCCAGGAGGTGAACGGACCACTTGGCAGGTCAATGGGAGAGAGGAGTGTCGATGGCTCTCCTCGCCAGGTGCCGATCGCCCCCAGCCTCCCCGGGCGCTGGCTCCACCCCCCTGCTGGGTGTCTGGACTCCCTCATCCCGGACCTCCCGACCTCCAAGGGCGAGGGTCCGGACATCAAAGGACACCAGACCTATAACTGGGGCAGCTCCAGAGCAGGAAGGCAGTTGTATCCTGGAGTCGAGAGACACCTTGAAGAACTCATCCTTGACGGACTGCTGGCGCTGCCGCAGCCCTGCCTTGTGAATCATCGTCCTGCCTGCTGGCGCTGCCGCGGCCGTCTGCAACCTACATCTTCGTCGGGACCTGCTGGCGCTGCCGCGGCCCATCCTTGTGTGAACCATCGCCTTTGCCTGCCGGCGCTGCCGCGGCCCTTCTCAAGTGAGACTTATCATTCCAGCCTGCTGGCGCTGCGGCGGCCCGACCTTCCAGAACTCCGAGCTCGAGGATTGTGAGCTACCCATCTTGCCACCCCGTACCAGACCGGTACCAAGACTGTCCCGCTACCCTTTCCCCTTCAAAGACTAGAATTAAGAGGACCCTCGTGTCCTGACCTCACTGTATCGCTGATAACCTTGCTTCAAGAATCATATAAAGAGTGTTAACCTCATCCTTGTGTGGTGTCCATCTGTGGGGGGGAAGTTACTCGTCTGTACGATCGCAGGAGACGGCCCTCACTGGAGGCCTCTCCCCCTGTCCTCGGCCGACCCTCCGGGTCTCCGTCTAACAACCCTGAGATACAAGTATTCATGGGGAGACTATAAAGTTATTGGAGCAAAGCGTTGATTGGTGTGAAAGAGAACAGGACCAATGAACTGTTACAGTAGCCCAGTTTACCAAGTACTGGTGAGTTGTTGAGTGTTTTGGCTATATTGAATAGTATGCGTGTTGTTGAATTGCTTGTTTGCATGGATGGGCTAAAAACACCCCAAGTAGAAAACTTCTTCTTGTAGAGCAATAATACCTCATTGCAGTTCGTAGCTGAAAGAAATGTGCTACATTATCCAAAATAACCTGTTAACTTCACTCAGTGAAAGAGAAAAATTAAGGAAAACCTGCTAGTCACGTCCGAAAGCGTTAGCTGCAGTTAACATACACAGTTTCTTTGAAACGCCATCAGTTTCCGTCTCCTAGCACACACTGTTCTGTCAGTTTACCTCAGAGCCTCAGTTCTCTTTCCGGCTCATGCTGAGATGATCTCAGAACACTTACTAGGGTCATTCACACTTTGTTTGGAGAAATAAATCAGGTTTCAAAAATGTTAAATGTCTGAGAACAATGCCCTAATTTTTTCCATTAATGACGGAACTTTTTGTAACAAAATGCCCTCTCTTTTTGTAAAGTGTACCTACTCTGGGAGGAAGAAAGTTGGCTCAGACCCTCTCTCAGTATGTGTGGTATGTCGGCTTACCACTCATACTGTCAAAGTTTGAATACTATAGAAAAAAAAGACAGCCCTGAAAATCTTCCTCGAGAGGAAAGCTAGAGGACCTCAGGGCATAGGAGAAAAGAAAAATGCTCAGGAAAGAAGCCATGAGGGAGAGAGGGTACTCATCTACTAAGCATATGCAGTCTCCCCCACCTAGAGAGAGGAAATGCAGAGGACACATCATCTTCATCCCAGACAATCCCAACCAGCCCTGGAACACCAATCAACGTTGAGACTTGAATAGGCTCTGGCCTGTTCACTATCGAGGAGTTCAACAGCACCACTGGTGTCAACCCCAAAACCACAGGTACCAAACACTTTAACTTTGGTCCACTCCAACCAAAGTCATCTCCAGCAACATAGATGCCTTCGCTGACCTGTTGACCTTTGGCCTCAAGGCACACACCAGCAGAAGTATCAACACCGAAAAGACACCATTGATAACTATTGAAGGCCAACTTCTATGCTGGTGGTGTCTAGGTCGCCATCGAGAAAGCATTCCTTGGCCTCTGTTTTCTCAGTTTCTTCTGAGTAACAACATGAGTCTCGTCCAGCTGAGATGCCAGTGCTCTTTCATTGACAGACGACAATGCTCATGAAGCCCTTGTACCATTGGACTTGGCAGCAAGGCCAATCATACCATCAAGAGCTGCTGTTTTACTTATACCAGTTTACCACTGGGTCTTGTGTTGGAGCCAAGGAGTACTCCAGTATCTCCCAGACCATTAATACTACCATAACCGTATTCACCATTTCCAGAACAAAGGTCTGGACACCGGTTACTCCAGAGAGTCCGGACATCAAAGGACACCAGACCTATAACTGGGGCAGCTCCAGAGCAGGAAGGCAGTTGTATCCTGGAGTCGAGAGACACCTTGAAGAACTCATCCTTGACGGACTGCTGGCGCTGCCGCAGCCCTGCCTTGTGAATCATCGTCCTGCCTGCTGGCGCTGCCGCGGCCCTCTGCAACTTACACCTTCGTCGGGACCTGCTGGCGCTGCCGCGGCCCATCCTTGTGAAACATCGTTCCTGCCTGCTGGCGCTGCCGCGGCCCTCTGCAACCTACATCTTCGTCGGGAACTGCTGGCGCTGCCGCGGCCCATCCTTGTGTGAACCATCGCCTTTGCCTGCCGGCGCTGCCGCGGCCCTTCTCAAGTAAGACTTATCATTCCAGCCTGCTGGCGCTGCCGCGGCCCGACCTTCCAGAACTCCGAGCTCGAGGATTGTGAGCTACCCATCTTGCCACCCCGTACCAGACCGGTACCAAGACTGTCCCGCTACCCTTTCCCCTTCAAAGACTAGAATTAAGAGGACCCTCGTGTCCTGACCTCACTGTATCGCTGATAACCTTGCTTCAAGAATCATATAAAGAGTGTTGACCTCATCCTTGTGTGGTGTCCATCTGTGGGGGGGAAGTTACTCGTCTGTACGATCGCAGGAGACGGCCCTCACTGGAGGCCTCTCCCCCTGTCCTCGGTCGACCCTCCGGGTCTCCGTCTAACATTGGTGGCCAGCGGCGCGATCCGAACCAACGCGTAATCGTACAGAGAGTAACTCACCCCACGACTCAACCACAATGACAACAAAAGAGAGCGGAACCACCGAAATTCCAGATGGAGAAACTAGAAGAGTACAACCACAGAGAGCTAAAACAATTTTGCATAGAACTAGGCATTGCTACCACAGGATTGAGCACGAAAGAAGACTTCAAAAAGGCCCTAGAATCTTGGGCGGAGACGGGTACGACCGTACCCCAAAACCAAAACCTCGAGGCGCCAGAAACAAGCACCACTACGACAGAAGGAAGGAGATCGGGTCTCTCCCCGGAGGAGATCCGAGAACGAGAAAAAAGCAGACTCCATGAATTAGAGCTGGCGCGACTCCGGTTGGACGGAGAACTGAAATTGGCGGAACAAAAGATAACATTGGAACACTTGCGGCTCCGAGAGGAGCGGGAAGAGAAGCAAAAACAGAGGGAGTTAGAAGAGAAAAAACTAGCCTACTAACATGAGCGCAATCTAGCAGAAATAGAGCTTCGGAAACAGAATAAAGATCTCGGGGTGCCCGAGCGCCCGAACACTCCGGGCACTACAGACCCTAAATTCCACATCCCCAAGGATGTCGTCAGAGAATATTATCGGAACGACGATATCCAGCAGTGGTTCAAAACCTACGAGATAGCCATGACCTCCCACCGGATTTCTCGAAGTGACTGGGGAGCCGGTTTATGGGGGAGGTTCGTCAACGAAGGGCGCGACGCCCTGCTGCAACTCCCGGACCATCAGATGACGTCCTATGACCACATGAAGGCCGCCCTACTCACTTGATACGGGCTCACACCCGAGATGTACCGCCAGCGGTTCCGCGACTGCAAACGGATCCCGGGTACAACTTGGGTGGAGTACGTGAACTTTTTCAGCAGAGCATTCGAGGGGTGGATCAAGGGCAGCCAGGTCACCACCTACGAACAACTCTTTAACCTCATTGTGTGGGAGCACCTCTCCAACAATTGCTTCGTCGAGCTCAGGCAGCACCTCCTCGACAGTAAACTGACTGAACCTCGGCAACTCGCCGCCGAAGCTGACCGATGGGAAAGCACTCGAGTTGCCCGAAACGGGCCCAGCGAGCCAAACAGAACCAACCAAGGTCCCCATCGCCCCCGGGGAGGAGGAGGCCGGGGCCGGGGCAGAGACGCCGTCCCGGCGGCTCCCGCCAGCAACACCCCGCCCCCGGCCGGCAGGGGAAACCCCCCGATGCGTCCGGGGTTCCGAGCCAACGTTACTTGCCACCGGTGCCAGCGGACCGGCCACTATGCCAACGACCCTAATTGCCCAAAGAACCAGAATCCTATACCCCGCCAGGTCGCTGCCGCCGCCCTGGGAGAAGAGCAAGCCCAAGAGGAGTATGAAGAATACGAACAGGAACAGCCCGAGTGGGAACCAGCCGCCATGTCCCTGGTCTGCCTAGGGGAGAGAGACATGATTCCGCGGGCTCCCCTACCCGCCAATACGAGAAAATACAGCCAGTGGGTAAACATAAATGGGCGCCGGGCTGAAGCCCTACGCGACACCGGGGCCAGTGTGACGGCAGTCCGCTGTCACCTGGTAACCCCGGAGCAGATCTTGCCGAACGTCCTTTGCCCCGTCCGGTCAGCCGACAACTCAGAAAGCCTGTGTCGGATGGCCTGCGTCCCCTTCGAGTGGGGAGGAGTGTCCGGAATGCTGAAGGTGACTGTCCGCGATGATGCGTACGTAGAAATGGTACGATCAACATGCCTCCTCCATCGAGTTCGAACCAGGCCAGCGAGTATGGGTGATGTCTCCAGTCGAACCTAGTGCCCTGCAGGACAAATGGACAGGACCCTTCAAGGTGATAGAGCGCAAGGGCCCCGTCACCTACCTAATAGACATGGAGTCCCCCCGGAACCCTCTCCGAGTCCTCCACGCCAACAGACTCAAACCCCACTTCGTACGCTCGGAGCTCAGCCTACTGATGGCAACAGATAGTGGGACGGAAGAAGACTCCGAGCCCCTCCCTGACCTACTGAGGACCCGTGAAAAAGATGGCTCAGTGGAAGGGGTCAGACTCTCTGAAGCCTTGTCCCCGGAACAACGCCAAGACTGTCGGGCTCTCCTGCTGCAATTTGCAAACCTGTTCTCCCTCACCCCAGGGGTCACCCCCTGGTGCCTTCACGACGTGGACACTGGGGATAGTCCACCTATTCGACACAGGGCGTACCGAGTGCCAGATCGGGTGCGCACCTGCATCCAGGACGAAGTCTCTAAAATGCTGGCCCTAGGAGTGATCGAGCCATCCGACAGCCCCTGGGCCAGCCCAGTCGTACTGGTCCCCAAGGCGGCCGCCCCGGGCGTCGCCCCCGAGCTCCGGTTCTGTGTAGACTATTGGGGCCTGAACGCTGTTACCCGAACCGACGCTCACCCCATCCCCCGGGCGGATGAACTGGTTGACCGCATGGGGGCTGCCCGCTATCTGAGCATCTTCGATCTAACAGCAGGCTACTGGCTGATCGGCCTTACCCCCAGGGCCCAAGAACGATCCGCCTTCTCTACCCCGGATGGCCACTACCACTTCAAGGTGATGCCCTTCGGCATGAAAAACGCTCCAGCTACCTTCCAACGACTCGTGAACCAGGTATTGGCGGGCCTCGAAGAATTCAGCGCCGCCTACCTGGACGATATCGCTGTATACAGTCGTCACTGGGTGGACCACCTCCACCACCTCCGAGAAGTCCTGCACGCCCTCCAGCAGGCCGGGCTCACCATCAAGGCCAGCAAATGTCAGATTGGCCAGGGGTCCGTGACCTATCTCGGACACCAAGTGGGGAGAGGTCTGGTGGCCCCCCTTCAGCTCAAGATCGCTGCCATCCAGTCCTGGCAACCTCCTGTCACCCAAACCGAGGTCCGAGCCTTCCTAGGGCTCACCGGATACTACCGGCGGTTTGTAAAGGACTATGGCAGCATTGTGGGGCCCCTCACAGAACTCACATCCAAGAAAAACCCCAAAACCGTCAACTGGACTCCGGACTGTCAAGCGGCCTTCGAGAAGTTGAAGGCCGCCATGTGCACCGCCCCCGTGCTCCAGGCCCCCGACTACAGCCGGGAGTTCATCGTCCAGACGGACGCCTCAGATCATGGCATTGGGGCAGTACTCTCTCAACTCAACGCCGAGGGAGTCGATCAGCCAGTGGCCTTCATCAGCCGACGCCTGCTGGCTCGAGAGCAGCGCTGGAGCACCATCGAGCGGGAGACCTTCGCAGTGGTATGGGCCCTCAAGAAACTCCGGCCCTACCTCTTCGGTACACACTTCAGGGTACAGACAGACCACCGACCCCTGCAATGGCTGATGCAGATGCGGGGGAAGAACCCAAAACTGTTGCGATGGTCCATCTCCTTGCAGGGGATGGACTTCTCTGTGGCGCATCGCCCTGGCCAGGACCACGCCAACGCGGACGGCCTGTCACGCTTTTTCCGCCTCAGCGAGGAGAGTACCCAAGAAGATTGGTGACTCTCCCTGCCTTCAGCTGGGGGGGACGCATGTTGGACAGGCCTCGTGAAGGGGCCGCTCCCTCCCCCGCATAATAAGGCCCGAGCACCGGCTCTCCCGGTGTCACCAGAAGAACCACCCCGGCAACCCACAGAAGCAACCCGCAACCTGTTCCCAACGGGACGCCTGCTCCCGAAAACCCCGACATCGGCCGGCCCGGGCCGTCATCAGCAGCATTGCCCCGGCCCAGCCGCCATCTTGGACACTGCACCACGAGGCCGCGTGGCCGCAGCTCGACCCCAACCCTGGGCCTGGCCAGGCCCCGACATCGAGGCACCACCATCCACCCAGGAGGTGAACGGACCACTTGGCAGGTCAATGGGAGAGAGGAGTGTCGATGGCTCTCCCCGCCAGGTGCCGATCGCCCCCAGCCTCCCCGGGCGCTGGCTCCACCCCCCTGCTGGGTGTCTGGACTCCCTCATCCCGGACCTCCCGACCTCCAAGGGCGAGGGTCCGGACATCAAAGGACACCAGACCTATAACTGGGGCAGCTCCAGAGCAGGAAGGCAGTTGTATCCTGGAGTCGAGAGACACCTTGAAGAACTCATCCTTGACGGACTGCTGGCGCTGCCGCAGCCCTGCCTTGTGAATCATCGTCCTGCCTGCTGGCGCTGCCGCGGCCGTCTGCAACCTACATCTTCGTCGGGACCTGCTGGCGCTGCCGCGGCCCATCCTTGTGTGAACCATCGCCTTTGCCTGCCGGCGCTGCCGCGGCCCTTCTCAAGTGAGACTTATCATTCCAGCCTGCTGGCGCTGCGGCGGCCCGACCTTCCAGAACTCCGAGCTCGAGGATTGTGAGCTACCCATCTTGCCACCCCGTACCAGACCAGTACCAAGACTGTCCCGCTACCCTTTCCCCTTCAAAGACTAGAATTAAGAGGACCCTCGTGTCCTGACCTCACTGTATCGCTGATAACCTTGCTTCAAGAATCATATAAAGAGTGTTAACCTCATCCTTGTGTGGTGTCCATCTGTGGGGGGGAAGTTACTCGTCTGTACGATCGCAGGAGACGGCCCTCACTGGAGGCCTCTCCCCCTGTCCTCGGCCGACCCTCCGGGTCTCCGTCTAACAACCCTGAGATACAAGTATTCATGGGGAGACTATAAAGTTATTGGAGCAAAGCGTTGATTGGTGTGAAAGAGAACAGGACCAATGAACTGTTACAGTAGCCCAGTTTACCAAGTACTGGTGAGTTGTTGAGTGTTTTGGCTATATTGAATAGTATGCGTGTTGTTGAATTGCTTGTTTGCATGGATGGGCTAAAAACACCCCAAGTAGAAAACTTCTTCTTGTAGAGCAATAATACCTCATTGCAGTTCGTAGCTGAAAGAAATGTGCTACATTATCCAAAATAACCTGTTAACTTCACTCAGTGAAAGAGAAAAATTAAGGAAAACCTGCTAGTCACGTCCGAAAGCGTTAGCTGCAGTTAACATACACAGTTTCTTTGAAACGCCATCAGTTTCCGTCTCCTAGCACACACTGTTCTGTCAGTTTACCTCAGAGCCTCAGTTCTCTTTCCGGCTCATGCTGAGATGATCTCAGAACACTTACTAGGGTCATTCACACTTTGTTTGGAGAAATAAATCAGGTTTCAAAAATGTTAAATGTCTGAGAACAATGCCCTAATTTTTTCCATTAATGACGGAACTTTTTGTAACAAAATGCCCTCTCTTTTTGTAAAGTGTACCTACTCTGGGAGGAAGAAAGTTGGCTCAGACCCTCTCTCAGTATGTGTGGTATGTCGGCTTACCACTCATACTGTCAAAGTTTGAATACTATAGAAAAAAAAGACAGCCCTGAAAATCTTCCTCGAGAGGAAAGCTAGAGGACCTCAGGGCATAGGAGAAAAGAAAAATGCTCAGGAAAGAAGCCATGAGGGAGAGAGGGTACTCATCTACTAAGCATATGCAGTCTCCCCCACCTAGAGAGAGGAAATGCAGAGGACACATCATCTTCATCCCAGACAATCCCAACCAGCCCTGGAACACCAATCAACGTTGAGACTTGAATAGGCTCTGGCCTGTTCACTATCGAGGAGTTCAACAGCACCACTGGTGTCAACCCCAAAACCACAGGTACCAAACACTTTAACTTTGGTCCACTCCAACCAAAGTCATCTCCAGCAACATAGATGCCTTCGCTGACCTGTTGACCTTTGGCCTCAAGGCACACACCAGCAGAAGTATCAACACCGAAAAGACACCATTGATAACTATTGAAGGCCAACTTCTATGCTGGTGGTGTCTAGGTCGCCATCGAGAAAGCATTCCTTGGCCTCTGTTTTCTCAGTTTCTTCTGAGTAACAACATGAGTCTCGTCCAGCTGAGATGCCAGTGCTCTTTCATTGACAGACGACAATGCTCATGAAGCCCTTGTACCATTGGACTTGGCAGCAAGGCCAATCATACCATCAAGAGCTGCTGTTTTACTTATACCAGTTTACCACTGGGTCTTGTGTTGGAGCCAAGGAGTACTCCAGTATCTCCCAGACCATTAATACTACCATAACCGTATTCACCATTTCCAGAACAAAGGTCTGGACACCGGTTACTCCAGAGAGGTGCAACAGAAAGAGAACCCCTTCCATCCTCTGTAGGAACATGGGAAGTTGATATCATTGTAATATTCCAAAACCACCTCATAAGGGGTGTGGCGAAGCTAAACATCCAGATTGGAACAGTTTGAGTCATAATGGAGAATATGCATACTCGAGATCAGTTTTACCAATGGTTCCTCAATTTGCAAAATTAGCTAAGGAGAAGTTGCTTGCACCAGCCACCGTAAAGTCGACCTCCCCAAGGCTTCTTAAAAAAATATAAAGCTTCTACATGAGACAATATCTTGGGCCAGACTGATAGATTCAGCTTTAAGAAAGATACATGCAAAATAATAAATGCTGCGAAAAGGAAGGAGTATGGATGGGGGCGCTAGAGGGCGCACGGCGATATGGCTGCTCTGTAGTGCAGCTCAGCCGGCCAAAGACTAAATCCTTCAGCAATCCTGCCGTTCCTGCCCACATCCACGCACCAAAAGGCACAGCCGACATCGCCAAACAACAGCTCACCTTCCTATGTGCATAACTGGGGCCGACGATGCCACCTCGGCGTTAATTCTATGAACACAGCCATGGCGCTGACATCCTCAAAATGGTGGCCCGGGATTCCGCTGAAGACCAAAGCTGAGTTACGGCCGGTTGGGTAGGCCGCGGCCCGAGGTGACTGGAGCGGAGGACACTCGATCTGGCCCTGTCGACTACTGTGGTAAGGCCCGTCTGTGGTGGGAGTGAGGCGCAAAACTAACCGCTGACTTAGCAGACTTAGGGGCGGGGTGCGTGTCCCGCCCACGGTCCTGGACTGCTTTGGGCGGGGTGCCTCCCCGACCGTACTCGAGAATGGCACTGCCTTGGCGGTTATGTTGGCGGAGGTCACACCCCCCGCCCCGGACAAGGGACGCCGTTTCCTGACTCTGCGCGCTGTGAGGGGACCGGGCCTACGCCTGACCACCAGTGCCCTACATACTGGCGGTGCGATTGCCTCTGCGCCCAGGATGAGACGGGCGGTGATTGGGGCCCAGCTACCACACCACAGAGATTAAGCACCCGGGTACCAACAAATAGTTTAGCCACTACATCGGTGGAATTGGGCTTTTAATTGCACATAAGTGGCTAGCTGCAACACCAACGAACCGCGCTACTGCTCATTACTCTCCCCATAACTAGAACAGTGCTTCTTTGTGGGTTGAACTTCGCTCCTGCGCATGCCACAACGGTCTGTACCAAACTACTGGTGCTCTCACCGATCGCACTGCCTAGCTCCCTGCCTCTGAAACCTTTTGCCACGACCCAGCCTCCTGAGACCTCCATTAGCACTGATTTCTGTCCACTGCGCAGCCGCCAGCTATCTGATCGGCGTCCTGATACCCTGTTGAACGGGACTGCTTTCTGACCCACGCTGAGAGTGACCCACTGCAGAACCATACCTGCTGAAGTTCCTTGCTCCGTGGAGGAAACACCAGCATAGCGCCTGCATACCACCCCCTTCTTTCCTCTTGCTCCATCATATCTGCACAGGCGACGGCAGCCTTGTACCAATATGGGCAGAACTGAACGAGGCCAGCCTCGACTCACCTCTGAGCCTCGGAAAAGCGGAAAATCGCAGCAATGGTCTACATCCGACTCCTAGATGGAGGCTCCCACGGAGAGTCTCACTGCCATCGAGTAAACGCTTTTTGCTGTCCAAAATAGCCTCCAGGCCATAGCATAGACGGAAAGATCGATAATTGGAACATACGGATGAACCACATGTCCACCAAGCTGGACAAATATGCCCTTCGTCTGGGTGAGCCCGAAACGAGAATCTCAGAAACGGAAGATGGCTTGCAGCAAGTATCGACAAAAACTCTTGACATGGAGAAAGTGCTAGCCATCATCAAAGCTAAGAACGAGGACTGAAGCCCGATCAAGGCGTAATAACCTCAGGATTACAGGCCTACCAGAATCTACCAATACAGGACGTCTGGAACCATACATAGAATCCCTGATGCATTCAATATTTGAAGCTGAAAATCTATCACCTGTATTGATAGTGGAGCGCGCGCACCGCTCCCTGGCTGCTCGACCTCCACCGGGCGCTCCTCCACGTCCCCTGATCACGCGCCTGCTGAACTACCACTACCGAGATACCATCTTACGCTTTGCCAGAGAAAAGGGGAATATCACCCACGAGGGCAACTCCCTGGCTTTCTACCCGGTCGTCACGGCCGTAGTGCAGGCTGCAAGGAAAGAGTACCAAGCTGTGAAATGAGTACTGATCGCCGAAAAAAAACCCCTATGGAATGCTCTACCCAGCGTGACTCCGCACTGAGGTGAATGGAAAATCCCAAATCTTTCTCTCTCCAAAGTCGGCCAAGGGACTATCCCAAAACTCTTAAGCACCGACTACGAGATACCCCCACCCATACTGAACATGATCCTGGTGATTCCTCACAAGGGACAGCAGAATAACCGCCTACTGGGTCCTGCAACTGAGCTACGCTGTTCTGACTTCTGCTGACCTTCTAGCATGCAGCCCGCTGGCTGATGCCACTTTTCCATAATCCAGGACTGCCACTGTTCGGACTGTGATTCCAGCTGATGCATATCCGGATAAGATTTTGATTGTTCTTCAACTTTTTTTGCTCCCTCAATGTGTACCGCACTCCTATTGCTTAACATGTTATGTTTCGAGAGGATGGGAAATGGCATCCCCTTCACTACACATATTGGGTCTTTGGCCACCTCCTGTTACGATCAGGAGTTTACTGCGCCTCGGCGTTCCCCCACCTGGGTATGCACACTACAATCAATCAATCAATCAAGACATTTATAGAGCGCACTACTTACCCGTAGGGTCTCAAGGCGCTTAGGGGGGGGGGGGGGGGGGGGGGGTGCCGTTACTGCTCGAACAGCCAGGTCTTGAGTTTCTTCCTGAAGGAGAGGTGGTCTTGGGTCAGGCGCAGGTCGGGAGGGAGGGAGTTCCAGGTCTTGGCGGCCAAGTAGGAGAAGGACCTTCCTCCAGTTGTTGCTCTGCGGATGCGTGGGACGGCGGCGAGGGCGTGGCTGGCTGAACGGAGGTGGCGTTTGGGAGCGTAGAAGTTGATTCGGTTGTTGAGGTAGCTCGGGCCTTGGTCGTGTAGGGCTTTGTGTGCGTGGGTGAGGAGACGGAAGGTGATTCTTTTGTTGACGGGGAGCCAGTGCAGGTCTCTCAGGTGTCCGGTGATGTGACTGTTTCGTGGGATGTCGAGGATGAGTCTGGCCGAGGCGTTCTGGATCCGCTGAAGTCTCTTCTGGAGCTTGGCGGTGGTTCCGGCGTAGAGGGCGTTGCCGTAGTCCAGTCGGCTGGTGACGAGGGCCTGGGTGACGGTCTTCCTGGTTTCTGTGGGGATCCACCAGAAGATCTTCCGTAGCATGCGCAGGATGTTGAAACATGCCGAGGAGACGGCGTTGACTTGTCTGGTCATGGAGAGGGAGGAGTCCAGGATGAAGCCCAGGTTGCGTGCGTGGTTCGTTGGTTTGGGTGCGGTGCCCAGGGCGGGGGGCCACCAGGAGTCGTCCCAGGCGGTGGGCGTGGAGCCCAGGATGAGGACCTCCGTCTTGTCTGAGTTCAGTTTCAGGCGGCTGGTCGTCATCCATTCGGCTACCTCCTTCATCCCTTCGTGCAGGTTGGCTCTGGCGGCGGCGGGGTCGTTGGTCAGGGAGAGGATCAGCTGGGTGTCGTCGGCGTAGGAGATTATGTTGAGGTTGTGTTGGCGTGCGATGGCCGCGAGGGGGCTCATGTAGACGTTGAAGAGGGTAGGGCTCAGCGAGGATCCTTGAGGGACGCCGCAGATGACTTCGGTGGCCTCTGACTTGTACGGCGGTAGGCGGACTCTCTGTGTTCTTCTGTCGAGGAAGGAGACGATCCATTCCAGTGCCTTCTCCTGGATTCCGACGTTGCTGAGGCGTTGCACTAGGGTGCGGTGGCAGACAGTGTCGAAGGCCGCGGAGAGGTCTAGGAGGATGAGGGCCGCTGTTTCTCCGTTGTCCATCAGGGCCCGGATGTCGTCTGTGGCGGCGATGAGGGCGGTCTCGGTGCTGTGGTTGGCTCGGAAGCCGGACTGCGAGGGGTCGAGGGATCCGTTCGTCTCGAGGAAGGCGGCCAGCTGCTTGTTGACGGTCTTCTCGATGACTTTGGCTGGAAACGGGAGTAGCGAGATAGGGCGGTAGTTCTTGAGTTCGGTGGGGTCTGCTGTGGGTTTCTTGAGAAGAGCGCTGAGTTCGGCGTGCTTCCAGCTCTCGGGGAAGGTGGCGGTGTCGAAGGAGGTGTTGATAATGTCCCGCAGGTGGGGTGCGATGACATCGTCGGCCTTGTTGAAGACGTGGTGAGGGCAGGGGTCGGTCGGAGATCCGGAGTGGACGGAGTTCATCATGCGGACGGTGTCTTCGGTGCTGATCGGAGTCCAGGCTCGGAGGGTGGTGGTGGGTGGTGTTGCTGTGGTCCTGGCGTGCGTCGGTTGGGTGCTGAAGCTGTTGTGTATGTCCGCGATCTTGTTGTGGAAGTAGGAGGCGAGGGAGTTGCAGAGGTCTTGCGAAGGGGTGATGTCGTTGTTTCCGGCGTTGGGGTTGGAGAGCTCTTTCACGATGTTGAAGAGTTCCTTGCAGTTGTGTGCGTTGTTGTCCAGTCGGTCCTTGAATGCAGTTTTCTTGGCGGCGCGGATGAGTTGGTGGTGCTTTCGGGTGGCGTGTTTGAGGGCGGACATGTTGTCTGGTGTAGGTTCCTTTCTCCAGACTTTCTCGAGGGCTCGGCAGTTCTTCTTGGAGCTCTTGAGTTCGTCGGTGAACCATGGGGCTTTCTTGCTGCCGGGTCTGTTGGGCGGGGTCCTCAGGGGGGCGAGTTCGTTCGCGCAGTTGCTGATCCACTTCGAGAGGTTGTCGGCGGCTTGGCTGGGGTTCGCTGAGCTGGCAGGTGGGTGCTGGCTCAGGGAAGCGGCGAGCTGGTCGGCTGTGATCTTGTTCCAGCTTCTGCGGGCAACCTGTTACTGGTGGTGGTGGATCGTCGTTCTTTTGAAGGTGAAGTGTACGCAGCTGTGGTCCGTCCAGTGGAGTTCTGTGGCGTGGCTGAAGGTGATGTCTTTGCTGGATGAGAAGACTGCGTCGAGTGTGTGTCCGGCGAGGTGGGTGGGGGTGTTCACCAGTTGCTTGAGTCCAAGGTTGGCGAGGTTGTCGAGCAGGGTGCTGGTGTTGCGGTCGTTGTTGTTCTCCAGGTGGAAGTTGAGGTCCCCCAGGAGGATGTAGTCGGCGGAGGGGAGGGCATGCGGGCTGACGAAGTCGGCGATGTCCTCGCTGAATTGAGTGCGTGGTCCCGGGGGTCGGTAGATCAGGGTGCCTCTGAGGGTGGTCCTTGGGTCGGTGTGGATCTGGAAATGCAGGTGTTCGGCGGTGGTGAGGGTGTTGTCGGTGCTGGTCGTGATTCGGATGGTGTTCCTGTGGATGATGGCGATGCCTCCTCCCATCTGGTTGGCGGTGCGGTCCCTCCGGGTGATCTTGTAGCCCTCTGGGATGGCGATGGCGATGTCGGGCGATGAAGAGGCGTTCATCCAGGTCTCCGTGATGAAGGCAACGTCAGGGGCTGTGGCGTCTAGGAGGTTCCAGAGTTCGATGGCGTGTCTGTGGACGGAGCGGGTGTTGAGGAGGATGCACTTGAGGTGGTGGCTGTTGGTGTTCGGCTTGGCAGGTGCTGGTGCCGGGCAGGTCCGGATGCAGGTGAACTTGCAGGCGTGGCAGCTGAAGGGTCCGTGGGTTCGTCTCGGGGTGGCTTGGTAGCATCCTGGGGGTCGGCCGGTGTTGAGTGCGATGAGGGTGGCGGCGTTGTACGTCAGGCGGGAGGGCCGGGGTCGTCGAGGGCCAGGGGTCCTGGCACTGGGCGCGGTCCAGGCGCGGACGGGCGCAGACGGGCTTACCTTTGGCGCGCCTTCGGCGCACAATCGGCGCGCGCCCGCGACCGCTTTGGGGGGGGCGGAGCAGCTGGGAGGCGGGAGCGGGGAGGGTACAGAAGAAAAAGGGGCGGGGTTAGCGGCGGTGGCGGGAAGCGGGGAGGGAGGACGAGGGTCAGGGAAAAGGCCACACAGGAAGGAAATTACCACTAACAGGGAAAAATAAACACAGGCAATACAGAATGACAAGAATAATACAGAAACGGCAAAAACAACAAGGCCGCTCGAGCGATCACGGACCACGCCGCTCTAGGGGGCGTGGTCACGCGGCGGTAGCGAGGCAGCGAGGCACACAGGCAGGGGGACGCACGCAGCAGCTGGTGGCCGTGCGGCGCGGGGGTGTCCTAGAACTAGGTCACACTCACCTGCGCCGCACGGTCGCCATATATGGCCAAGTGCGCCGGGGGGCGGAGCAGCTGGGAGGCGGGAGCGGGGAGGGTACAGAAGAAAAAGGGGCGGGGTTAGCGGCGGTGGCGGGAAGCGGGGAGGGAGGACGAGGGTCAGGGAAAAGGCCACACAGGAAGGAAATTACCACTAACAGGGAAAAATAAACACAGGCAATACAGAATGACAAGAATAATACAGAAACGGCAAAAACAACAAGGCCGCTCGAGCGATCACGGACCACGCCGCTCTAGGGGGCGTGGTCACGCGGCGGTAGCGAGGCAGCGAGGCCTACTGTTTTTTGTTTCTCAAAGTTCCCTTTTGGGGACTGGTTTGGGGGGCTGGGATGGCTTTGGCGAGTTTGGGATGTTGAAGTGGGTAGGGGGAGCTTCGGAGGGTGTGGGGGTGGGGGGAGGTGTTCATATGGCTGACAGTACCAAAGATGTTGTATCACTTACTATATCGATAATTCACACTGTACTCTTGAAATGTAAATGGTATTATGTGTTAATATGCCGCACGTAGATCATGTGACACTTTCCTGCTTAACATGGAATGTACTGGGACTCAACTCTCCCCCAGAAATATGACAGATCCTCGCGTACCTCGATAGACATGAAGTACAAATCTCACTTATTCAGGAAATGCATTTGACTCATCAAACCAAAGCACGTATTGGCGTGCAGTGGGCAAGCTACAGGATATCATCCTTTTACTCTGCTTATATCAGGGACGCACTCACCCTCATCAAGAAAAACCTTCCTTTCGCTGAGACTCAACGTTGCACTGATGACGCCGGCCATTATGCACTAACACAGGGCACACTAGCGGGGCAATTAGTCATGATAGTGAATGTGTATGGTCCCAACACAGATGACCCAGACTTCTTTGACCACATACCCTGAATCTTATGTACATGGCCTGAGGCCACTATCATCTGGGGAGGTGACCTCAATACCCACCTTGACCCCAGTAAAGACAAATCTAGTGGCGCAGGGGGTCAGGCACCAACGCAGCTAGGCTAATCAATGATGAAATGGCCGAACTCAGTTTGACAGATGTGTGGCGGTTACATAATATTGATAGGCGGTAGGGCACTCACATCTCCACGGTCCACGGCAGCTGGTCGCGGCTAGACTATTGGCTTCTAAGCGAGGCCGCTGAACCCTGGGTGTCAAAGATAGAGGGTTTATCCTGGATGCTGTTGGACAACAACCCAGTTAAATTGCATCTTCATATTCCACACGTTATTAATCGACAATTCACATGGCGCTTCCACTCTGAAGCACTACTAGACCCTCTATACACACAAACGATCCGTGAGGCCATTACGCAATATTTTGTGCTTAACATGGGGTCAGTTGACAGTGTTGCAATATTATGGGAGGCCTTTAAGGTCACGGTAAGAGGCAAATGCATCAGTACCACTGCGGGGATCCTGAGGGATATCCAGGGGCATCTCAATACTCTCAAAACTACCTTGGCACGACTTGAGAGGGAATATGACACATCACACGGCACACAAACCCTCGCTCAAATCAAGGAAACCTTAGTAGAATACAATGAAACGGCAAATGACGAGGTCCGTTATTTATCGAAAAGACATGTGGCTCGTGCATACGGGGAGGAAGGACGGCCGGGGCACAATCTAGCGATGAAAATACGAGCCCGAGAAGCTAGGCACACTTTCACTAAGATAACGGATGACACCGGTGCAGACCACTACATGATTCAGGATATAACCACTCAATTCCATCAGTCATACTCCAAGTTATAAACTACACAAAGGAGACCCCGCTGACCAAGCCCTTGACACGTACCTTACGGACGTTGCCCATGCGTGGTTATCCGGCAGCCAGTGTGATTACCTCAATAGACCCATAACTGCAGAAGACATCCGCGAAGCAATCAAAACCCTCCCAAACAAAAAGGCTCCTGGCCCAGGCGGCCTGACCTGCGAATCCTACAAAGAATTTGTAGAAGAGCTGAAGCCCCAACTTCTCGAGATGTACGCAGACGGGACTTCGACTCCATAGAGTGGAGCTACCTTTTTTTCATCCTCTGGCGATGGGGTTCCCATTTAACTTTATATCCTAGATAAGACTCCTCTACACAACCCCCACTGCGCGTATCTGGGTGGACAGCAACACCTCGTCCCCTATCCTGATAACCCGAGGCACACAGCAAGGCTGTTCACTATCGCCGCTACTGTTTGCGGTAGCGCTTGAGCCGCTCGCATGCATCATCCGACAACTTTATGGGACAGCCACACTGCGGTTTGTTCACAGACCTGTGAGCATATCCCTCTTTGCGGATGATATGCTGCTGTTTATTAGAGAACCTCATGTCTTTATGGAACCAGTGTTGAGAGAATACATTAGATTTGGGCTGTTTTCTAGTCTTACCATAAACTGGTCTAAGTCCATGGTGGTGGCACTGACAGAGGGCACTTCCCCACATGAGATGGAGTTCCCCCTGATGTGGGTCACGGACCCCGTGAAATGTCTCGGAATATGGGTTAATCGTGACCCTGACACTTTAATCTGTGAGAACTATGGCACAGTGGGCACTAAACTTGAACAACAGGTGGACCGGTGGATAAGGCTGCCCCTATCCCTAGCTGACCGTATAGCTTTAATAAAATGGTTGTCCTACCCAAATTCTTATATCTATTCAGCAATATTCTCATTTCACTGCCCACGCACTTTTTCAGAACGCTACAATCGGTTATTCCAAGGCTTATCTGGAGTGGAAAACAGGCCAGAGTGAGTCTACCATCGTTAATGCTGGACTATACCAAAGGATGGTTCAGTGTACCTGATCTGTACTTATACTACCTTTGCGCCAACGCTCAATATGCTCACTACTGGCACACTGCCCATAACTTCTACCCAAACGTAGCGGTGGAGGACGGTGATGCACACCCCATCCCCCTGAAATCCATACTCAGGCACACTCACAGGGGCACCCCAAAAAACGAAATAAACCCCATAGATGTCACGATAGCAGCCTGGCAGGCACTTGGCTGCCTAGCTGGGAAACTCCTGCTTTATTCACCACTTATGCCACTTGCTCACAATGTGGCTGTATCGGTTACACAGGAGACCGGGGCTATGCACACTCTAACTCTGGCTGGGATAGATAAGATGCAAAATGCGTTTCCCAATGATACCTTCTTAACGCAAACTGATTTAAATTACATACAAAACAAAACACCACTGTTTTCCTTCATTTTCCTCAGATTACTGCGTGCACACTTAACCACGTTTCCTTGGAACATCCAACATTGCAGTCCCTGCACACACTACTACTAAGCCCAACGAGACATAAATTTATATCTAAATTGTATAGGGCTGCCACGGAGAAAAAAGTGCTGGTTTGTGACCATAAGAGCTTAGAGAGATGGAATGGGGTCCTTACTCCTCCGCAATCGCAGAATGACTGGGCACACTGCTGCAACCTCACGAGCGCACTCACCTCTAATGGTAATTTACGCTTAATACACTTCAAGTTTCTACACCAGGTCTACCACACACCCTAAAAACTGGCCAAATACTGTCTCAGAGATAACGACACATGCAAACGCTGCGGATGTAGTGGGGCCGACTTCTGGCATTTAGCCTGGGCGTGCGGTAAAGTGGCAACTTTCTGGACAGAGGTCACACACCAGTTGTATGAAATGGCACACATCGAGGTGCCATGCTCTCCCCATGTATGCCTACGGGCCTGCTACCAACCTTAAAGGGTCTGTCGGGTAGACTGATACGTGTTGCGCTCGTACTTGCCAAACGCAGAGCGGCAATGACCTGGGAAAGTAAAGTATGTCCTACTGCCACTGCATGGCTCAAAGATTTAGTATACTGTCAAGAAAATGTAAGATTGTATGCAGAAGAGCTACCGGCTACTTCCCCTCCAAAGACATATTGAAACCCCTAATACAATTCCTCCGTTCTGCGTCGCATGCATCTACCTCGGACTCAAAAACAGATTAACAAAATACAATTCACCGTTGCATTATATATTACGACAGGGTACTGTTGTGATACGATATCCGACAACCTTCTCCACTGATCCTTTCTTCAATGTATGTCAGTACCATGGGATGTTGCTGTTTTGTTTCTTATCAGTTTCCTTACACCTTTTTGTTCGCCTTATTGATTCCCACAAAGCACACATGCTAACTGTATTGTTCATTTGGCACTCTAAGTTCACTTCTGAAATAAAACTTTTTTATAAAAAAAAGAAAATGCTAATAAAAAAAGAAAGAAAAAAAAGGAAGGTGTATGGATCCACAAACTAAGCTTTTAAAATTGCAAATAGTGCAGCGTTGTTAGGTCGATTTGATACTGAATAATAGAGTCACTCACTTCCTTTGCTACTGACCTGCAGAAAGGCAGGCCACATGATTTTTCGGAGGTGGTGCAAGGGGAGAGGATGTAGCCTTACGGCTAGAGTGGTCGACCTCAGACTTGAAGAACCGGGTTCAAGTCTTGGCAACGACGCTCAACATCCTGTGATTCTGGGCAAATCACTTAATCTCCACGTGCCTAAAAAGCAAAAATGAATGTGGTCATCTTGTGCTCATGTAAAGCGCTCTAACACCCGATGCCTCTGGTCTAGTTAACGCTATATAAAAAACTTTTTTAAAAAAGACCAAAAAGTCATACTGTTAGTGCTGCAGTTGATTCAGCAGACCTTGCTGTCACACAGTTTTGTCATAACATCTCTCTCCGTCATGCTTTGTGGCTTAGGCTAACAACTCTGAAACCAGATGCTCAACATAAATTAGTAAATTTGCAGTTTACTGGAGTATTCCTTTATGTACCCCCTACTGATGAAAAATGGAGAAGATTAAACAGTAAGCAGAAGCTCTGATGTCAGTAAGGTTAGAGAAGACAAATACATTATTTTGTTCCTACTGCAGGCGCAGTGACATAAGGTACCATTAAAGACAGAGGGTACATTCCCCTCCTCCCTGCTGTGTGGTGTTCCCCAAGATTCATCGTAAGTCCAACCCAGTTCAACAACTATGTCGCCCCTCAGGCGGTCCTTGTAAAATCTTTCGGGTTGTTGCTAGTATCTTATGCTGACGACACCCAGATTGTGGTGTCGCTTCCCAGGAAGGATCCCAATTTGAATGAGACCTTTGGTAATTGTATGAGGGAAGTAAGCATATGGATAGATAACTGACTAACCGTCCTGACTCGTTCAGAAGCGGTCGCTCCCCACGCTCCCTGTTCACCTGGTATCGTAGCGCTATACTGCTCATTGCTGCAAATACCTAATTGTGCTCTGCTCTGATTGATTGTAATTTTAGTAGTGCCTGATTAATAGTGTAGCGGTATATTGCATAGCCCACATTGCGTGTATTATCATTTGTGCCTGTTTAATCTGGTAGCGCTATATTGCAAAGTTCGCATTGCTTGTTAATATAATTTGTACCTGATTGTGCCGGTGCCTCTGCCCACATCATAGCGATATTCCTGCTTGTGCCCCAATCTCGTCCTGTTTCGCTTTTGTTTTGCTGCCATTTTGTTGTTGTGCCTCCCAGCCCGTCTCTCCACCCCGCTCCCGCCTCCCAGCTGCCCCTCCCTCCCACTGAAAGTTAAGGACTGACCCGTATGCTCCAGCGCTGTGACCGTCCTGACTCGTTCAGAAGCGGTCGCTCCCCACGCTCCCTGTTCACCTGGTATCGTAGCGCTTTACTGCTCATTGCTGCAAATACCCAATTGTGCTCTGCTCTCATTGATTGTAATTTTAGTAGTGCCTGATTAATAGCGTAGCGCTATATTGCATAGCCCACATTGCGTGTATTATCATTTGTGCCTGTTTGATCTGGTAGCGCTATATTGCAAAGTTTGCATTGCTTGTTAATATAATTTGTACCTGATTGTGCCGGTGCCTCTGCCCACATCATAGCGATTTTCCTGCTTGTGCCCAAATCTCGTCCTGTTTCGCTTTTGTTTGGCTGCCATTTTGTTGTTGTGCCTCCCAGCCCGCCTCTCCACCCCGCTCCCGCCTCCCAGCTGCCTTTCCCTCGCTCCGCCCCCGCCACTATCCACTTATGTCAGAGCAGCTAAAGTGCAGCGTTCACGCGCAGCTAACGCGCCCCATGCGTGCCGAAGGCGCGCCAAAGGTAAGCCTGTCTACGCCCGTCTGCGCCTGGACCGCGCCCAGCGCCAAACTCCCTGGTCCCCGCAAATTCCACTCCACCCGCATAACGTACGACACCGCTACCCTCTCAGCACTCAACTCCGGCCGTCTCCCAGACTGCTACCAAGCCGCCCCAGGACACACCCATGGGCCCTTCACCTGACACTCCTGCAAGTTCGACTGCATCAGGACCCACACCAAATCCACAAACTCCAAACAGAGCTCCGACACTAACCATCTGAAGTGTATCCTGCTCAATACCCGCTCGGTTCACAAACACGCAACTGAACTATGGAACCTACTAGACACCACATCGCTGGACGTCGCCTTTCTTACAGAAACCTGGATGAACGCCTCATCAGCGCCCAACATCGCCATAGCCATTCCGGACGGCTACAAGATCATCCGAAAGGACCGCATCAACCAAACAGGAGGAGGCATCGCCATCGTCCATAAGAACACCATCCGCATCACGACCAGTTCCGACGATAACCTCGCAGCCGCTGAACATCTTCACTTCCAGATCCACACCAACCCTAAGACCACACTCAGAGGTACCCTCATTTACAGACCCCCAGGACCCCGCACACAATTCAGCGAAGACATCACTGACTTCATCAGCCCACACGCCCTCCCCTCCGAGGACTACATTCTACTGGGAGACCTCAACTTCCACCTGGAAAAGAACTAAGACAGCAACACCACCACCCTTCTGGACAACCTCGCCCATCTCGGACTCAAACAACTTGTAGACACCCCCACCCACTACGCCGGGCACACGCTCGACCCAATCTTCTCCTCCAGCAAGCACATCTCCTTCAATCACGCCACAGGACTCCATTGGACGGACCACAGCTGCGTTCACTTCAACTACAAAAAGACCACGACCCACAACCACCCACAACCAATCCCCCGCAGAAACTGGAACAAAATTACCACCGACCAGCTCTTCCCATCGCTTTACCAAAACCCTCCTGCCAAATCATTGGGCCCAAATCAAGCAGCCATCAACCTCACACAATGGATCACCCACAGCGCTAACAATTTAGCACCCTTGAAAAACCATCAAATCAAGCAAGGTAGCAAAAAAGCCCCCTGGTTCAATGGCGACCTTAAGAAATCCAAGAAGATCTGTTGCACCCTCGAGAAAGCCTGGCAAAAAAACCCAAAACTGGCCACCTTCAAGAACACCACCAGCTGATCCGATCCACCAAGAAATCAGCATTCAAGGATCGACTCGACAACAACACCCACAACAGCAAGGAACTATTCAACATCGTCAAAGAGTTTACCAACCCCACCGCCGGCACCAACGACATCACTCCCTCTCAAGACCTCTGCGACTCTCTAGACTCGTTCTTCCACAACAAAATCGCCGACATACATAACAGCTTTGGCGACCAGTCCACCCCACCCACCTCCGAACCAAAACCCCCCTCCAACAACCTTTGCGCCTGGAACCCAATCACCACTGAAGACACCATCCGCTTGATGAACTCTATCCACTCCGGATCGCCAACCGACCCATGTCCCCACCACATTTTCAACAAAGCAGACTCCATTATCGCACCCCATCTCCGAGATGTCATCAACTGCTCCCTCAACTCCGCTACCTTCCCGGAAAGCTGGAACCATGCCAAACTCAGCGTCCTCCTGAATAAACCCACAGCAGACCCCACCGAACTTAAGAACTACCGCCCCATTTCGCTCCACCCATTCCCTGCCAAAGTCATTGAGAAAACCGTCAACAGTCAGCTTGCCGCCTTCCTCGAATCCAACGGCTCCCTAGACCCATCACAGTCCGGCTTCCGAGCCAAACACAGTACCGAGACCGCCCTCATTGCAGCAACAGACGACATTCGAACTCTACTGGACAACGGAGAAACAGCTGCCCTCATCCTACTGGACCTCTCCGCAGCCTTCGACACAGTCTGTCATAGCACCCTTATACAACGCCTCAGCAACGTCGGAATACAAGGAAAAGCATTGAACTGGATCATCTCGTTTCTCGCCGGAAGAACCCAGAGAGTCTGCCTCCCCCCTTTCAAATCGGAGGCCACTGAAGTCATCTGCAGCGTACCACAAGGATCATCACTCAGTCCCACCCTCTTCAACGTATACATGAGTCCCCTCGCATCCATCGCGCGCCAACACAACCTCAACATCATCTCCTACGCAGACGACACCCAGCTGATCCTCTCCCTCACCAAAGACCCAAACACCGCCAAAACCAACCTACACGAAGGGATGAAAGAAGTAGCCAAGTGGATGAAGAACAGCCGTTTAAAACTGAACTCGGACAAAACGGAAGTCCTCATCTTAGGATCATCCCCCTCCGCTTGGGACGACTCTTGGGGGCCACCGGCCCTGGGCAACGCACCCAAACCTACAGACCACGCACGTAACCTGGGCTTCATCCTGGACTCCTCCCTCTCGATGACCAGACAAGTCAACGCCATCTCATCATCATGCTTCAACATCCTACGTATGCTCAAAAAAATCTTCAGTTGGATCCCCACCGAAACAAGAAAGACGGTCACCCATGCACTGGTCCCAAGCCGACTGGACTACGGAAACACCCTTTACGCCGGAACCACAGCCAAATTACAGAAAAAAACTCCAACGCATCCAGAACGCCTCAGCCAGACTCATCCTAGACATTCCCCGCCAAGCTCACATTTCTGGTCACCTGAGAGACCTCCACTGGCTCCCCGTCAACAAGCGAATAACGTTCCGTCTACTCACCCACGCATACACAAAGCCCTCTACAACCTAGGAACCAAATACCTCTACACGCGCCTGACCTTCTACACCCCCACCCGCCAACTACGATCGTCCAATCAAGCCCTCGCCGCGATTCCACGCATCCAAAGAGCCACCATGGGGGGAAGATCCTTCTCCTACTTAGCGGCCAAAACATGAAATTCTCTCCCCACCCACCTCCGCCTTACACAGAACCACCTCTCCTTCAGAAAACAACTAAAAACTTGGATATTCGATAAGTAACGTACCCCACTCCCTCAAGCGCCTTGAGACCCTCTGGGTGAGTAGTGCGCTATACAAATTTTAACTTAACTTGACTTAAGTTGAACTCCTCTAAGAAAGAGGTTATCCTCTTCGGAAATAATATCTCTTTCTGGATCTCATCCTGATGGCCGGATGAATTGGATCTACTCCCTGCACCAGTAAAAAAAGTTTTAAAAAATGTGGGCGTACTGATTGATGATAGACTCACCTACAAGAACTAAGTAAAGAAGATGATTTCCACCTCTTTTTATTTTCTCCCACTTAACTTGCTGAAGACAGTGATTTTGGCCCTTTTAGTGTCCAGAATGGTCTATTGTAATTGCCTTTATCAAAACTTTCCTGAAGTCGCCTTGAAAAAACTCCAGATTCTCCTGAACTCAGCAGCTAGGCTGCTGATGAAAACTCTGAGAATTCAGTTTACTTCTCAGGCCCTACTGAGCCCACAGTAGCTCCCTATCCAAAAGCGGTTAGTGTTCAAGGCTCTCTGTATTACATACAAAGCGCTTCAGGGATCAGGCCCAGCCTATCTGAGAGAGAAACTCAGAAGGTATGTCCCAGAGAGGACACTTCGTTCCAGTTCAGCCAGCAATCTAATGGTGCCACCTTTTAAACTTTGCTCGGGGGGAGGTAGGAATTTTGTGATCTGGATTAGATGGAACTGGAAATTGCTTATTCTTGATATAAAAAACTCATCCACTCTTATGAAGTTTCGTAAGTCCCTAAAGACTTGGCTTTTTAGGGACTAATGGCCATGGACTTTCTTCCCACCTTATGACTGAGCACCAAGACGCTTCAAGGCATTCGTTTGCACTTTATAAGAAATCAAATCAAATTAATGGTTCTTCTACCCTCAGTCACAAGGGGAGCAACAGACCCAGTACCATTGACGATTTGTTAGGGAAGAAAGTAATAACAGCAGCACCAACAGCAGCGTTCTTTTTCATAAGGAAAATCCTGATCCCAATCGAAACAGTCATTGCTTCTATTTCATTCTCTTCTCCAGCAGGAGATAGTATATCAAACCACTTGACTGAGTGGAGATCAATAACCACGGACAAACAGAATGTTAAACTGAGGCTGTGATTAGAATCTGGTTCACCAAGGCCATGCATGTTCCAGAGTCTGCAGCTCAAGCCTGTAGGCCACATCACCTCACCAGGAGTTAATATGAACCCAGCTGAGAGGAGTTTCGTCATTTGTGGAAAATGTATTTAATGGACAAAAATTTGTTAATGAGAGAGTTCCTAGTCTATTCCCAGCATCCACCTTTCCGCCTTTAGGTTCTCAGATTAATAATTTAATAACCACCTTAATTTTAAAATAGTGTTTTAAAATAATAACATTTTGGTAGACTCGGGATCTGATTCACAAAGGTAAATTTACTATTTTATGTAAGTTTACGATTGTTTGCTGTTTACAAAGGTATTTTGCAAGTAGTATCTTTACAACTGCAGAGTCTCCGTACATAAAAATATAGGACAGTCGTACTTTTATGGGCAGAGAGTCTGCAGTTGTAATGATACTGCTCGTTAAATACATTTGTAAATAGCAAACAATCTTACAATTTCATAAAAATGGTAGTTTACCTTTGTGAATTAGAGCTCAAGAATACTTTGAAAATGGAAGTGATTAAACAGTTTTAATACAGTGGATATTTGGTTTGCTTTTCTGCAGTTTCTTTAAACTAAGGATCAACTATCTACTCCCAGGAGTACAGAGTGCAATCCAGATTACCTGCATAGCTATACAGGATAAATTGACATACAATGAATCTAAATACAATTTATTTACTTGGTCAGTGGTTTACCCTGAAACTTGACATGGAACCAGTCCTCTAGAATGTGTTTTGGACATCCATGGTATAAATGCATATACAAACATTTAACCTAATGTGACTTTTATATAGCTCTCCATTTAGAATTTTCAAGGTTTCATAGCGCAGTTCAATGTCAAAACGAGGCAGTTGATTGATTATGCCCCTAGATTATGCTGCTTTGAGGAGGCAATCTCACGATCTTCCAGCACAGCTCCTATAAGTGTGTTCCTACCTTTGGTCTAAGATGGCGCTGAGGAAGTGGCTGAACTAATTTCGAATACTTTGAGGTTTGAAACATCACATAATAGGAGTATGGTATATAGACGACGTGTTTGAAATGTGGAAGTACATAAAAGATTAATCACTAGGTTTAGTGATTGCCTTCAGAACAAACAATCTTAGTTTGTCTCCAAAATAATTTAAAATACAGACAGACAGCAATTTTGTGAGTGCATACTTTCCATGTACCAAGAGCAAGTAAAAGAATGTCTAAAGTAGTAGGCACATGTAATTCCCCATCACCTTATCTTCATTGATTGCCATACAATAGTTCTGCCACTGTGCAGGAAACTGGAGCAATTTTCACATAAGATAAAAGGCTGCTGTACACATAGGCAGGTCGCAAGCATTTGTAAATACCAATAAAAACTGTAGAATGTTGTAGGCTAAAGAAAAAGGAAATGCACCCAGATATATAACAGTAATGGTAAATTGAAATGTCACGCTTCATGAAGTATCCAGCTGTTTCCGTATTCCATCATTGTAGGAGGCTGGCTTAGTATATGGTGCTCACTTACGTAAGTGTAGCACCCTGCACTTATCCAGACAACCTTATGGTGATTTTAGTGGCCTTAAACAACCTTAGAAATCTATTGAAGCGGATGTTGTGGAGAGCAGCTTTCGTGCTTAGATGAGAAGGAATGTAAAGCAGCTTATTTTACCAGCACTTAACCTTATGGTACGGGTTAAATGAAAAATAACCACACAGTGTAGTTATATAATAAATATGTATTTATTAATAACACTCATTAACACGATACAGTACCTCCTACCCGGACCTATAACTATAATACACCCAATACTTGTCAATAGAATAAGCAAAAAGCACGAATACACAGTGGTCCCCAGAGGGAGACCAACCCATATACTAAAATAGTGGAATGCGAACCACGACTCAAGACAAGAGTGGACCCAGAAGACGTAGAAGAATCAGAGACCCAAGGTGAGTATCTGGGAACCCCACGGAGGGGCGTGTGCAGTGTGGGGACACCACAGCGTACTCAATTCATGTCACTGGTTAGGTCGCAGTTTCAGTTTTAAAGAAGAAGGACCCTTCCCAGCGTACCCTGAAGAAACCCAGTGGAGCACAGAATGTTGAAGAGCCATCCCATCCGTGGATAGCCCCAGACCTAGGATACCTACACCAGGGAAGGTGCTAAGTGACGTCAGAAACCGCTGTAGACCACAATGGAGAACTTCAGGAAGATGCCTCTGATGAAAAAGGTGAAAGTGTCTGGTGGAACCCATAGGTGGATTCAGGATGAGAGGTACCTACAAGAAGAGGGGACAGTCTATGCCACTCAGGAGTAACCAGAAGGCACGGAAGACGAACACCCACCGATGTCGGAGATACAGGAGAGCTGGACGGTGCCCTTGAAGTTGCAGCTGTATGGACCAGGTGATGCAGAGGAGGACCAGGAGCCGTACACGAGCTATCCCACGTCGGATGTCAAGAGCCAAGTGGTCGGTGTCCGGCATGGGCACCAACATGCCTTGGCAACGGCAACTAACGTAGTCATAGAAAAAGATGCAGTGTCAGAACCAGCAAGGTCCAACTCACTCACCACAACAGCTAAGTCAGAGCAGGCCATACGTAAGCAGGGGAACCCACTGAAGCTGAAGAAGACCCTCGAGAGGACCCAGGGGCCTGTGGCACAGGAGTTGCGGGAGGACCTCAAGCAACTCATCAAAGGATGAAGGACCACGATGCAAAGGTTGCGGTGTAGGTGAAGATCTTGGCTGTAGGAGATGCTTGAGGCTGGAGCTTTTTGGAGCTCGAAGATCTCTGGAGGAGACAGTCAACAAGCCTTGGCAACGGCAAGTTGACTTGGTGCACAGGGGTTCTGACCCAGCGGTTCTGACAAGGGATACGGGCCTCAAACTCGGTGAGAAGACAGAGCAGGATTCGAGAGAGTTGCAGAACCAACACCTGTGTTGCTGAGCCTTTCAGAGTCTGTGGAACCCTGGATCAGCAGACTGGTCAGCTCTGTTGCAGTGCCTTCAGATGCACGGGAGTGACTCCTTCACTCCAAGGGAGATTCCTTC
Source organism: Lissotriton vulgaris (assembly GCF_964263255.1). NCBI lineage: Eukaryota > Metazoa > Chordata > Amphibia > Caudata > Salamandridae > Lissotriton > Lissotriton vulgaris. The sequence continues at coordinate 264,524,159 of NC_141697.1, forward strand.
AGGTGTCTTGGATGTCCACAAGTCCTGTGAAGAACGTGTATGGAGCACAGGCACAGACGGTGCAGCGGACTTGCAGCACCAGCTTACACAGGCTGCAATGGCAGGCCTGAAGTCACAATTTGAGTGGTTTCTCATGGGTGGCATAATACATGCTTCAGCCCATGGGAGATCCCTGCTATACCTATTGACTTCGGTACCTTAGTACCATATACTAGGGACTTACAAGAGTACATCAGTTGCCAATCTGGAGTGTACCTAAGCACTCACCATGCCCAATTTAGGGAAGAAGCACCAAGACTGGGTCCCTAATTAGCAGAATCCCAGTCAGACTAGTCAGTAAAACATAATGACACCGGCAAAATGTTTGGGTGCCCATGAAAGCAGATCCTACTTTTCTACAATTATGCTTTGTACTGGCGTTTGTCTCGTAGCTTATTTTCTTTATGACGGGCACTTAAGGATCCTCATAAGTTACAACGTTTACCTTCCTATAAGTATTGCCAGAGAGGAGGGTGGGTTGTGAGTAACAAATAAATGTACTACCAGGCAGAACTAGGATTACAATTAAGTACATTATCCATTAGCTCCTTAGGTGCCTGCTCTCCCAGTGCGCAGACCCATAGCTCAGGCAGTGCTCTGGCTGTGCTTTCTGCCCGTCTCCGACCGCTGTTCTCGACCCTGGGACGGAATGCTCCCGCCCCAGTCCATGCCGGCTGCTGCCTTCATTTCTTTGTTTTTCTTAATTTTTTTTCCCTGTTGTACTCGTAAACTCCCTTCTTCGTTTTTCTTTATTTTATTCCTGTTTTATTTTTAGTTTCCCTTTTCGTTTTAGTTTGTCAACCTCAGCTTTAGTTTTCTGTCTGTCTGTCTGTCTTCCTACTGACACCCCTCTTCTGCCGCTTCCCGCCGCTGCTCCCCGTGGCCCCTCCCGTGTCTTTCACTGCTCCTGCCTCCCACCTGTCCCACCCATCCCCAACCTCTACTTAATGGGGGCCACTGAGCAGCAGACACGCCGCCGGCGCGCCAAAGGTAAGCCCGCCTGCACCTGTCCGGGACCCGACCGCAACCAGCGCCAGGAGCCTTGGTCCTTTGACCGACCCAGGCTAGAGATCAGGAGATCTCCACGCACTCATGGCAGCCAAAGAACAAGAACTGCAAGCTCTCCTCTCCCCCTGACACCCGCGGACCCTTTACCTGCCGGAACTACTGTCACTCCTTCAACATCGCCATAACCCAGGACCCTCCTCCACCGTTCAGCAACATCTACACCGCAGCCCAATCCCTGAAATTGAAATTAAATGAAATTAAAATTGTAAACGCGCAACTTTGCCCAGAGGCATCAAGGCGCCTACCAAAGAAAATCAGAAAAGGAAAGAAAGGTAAAACCAAAAGCTAAGGGTATGCTTTACCAAAAAGCCACGTTTTCAAAGCTTTTCTAAAAGATTGCATTGAGGGTGAAATCCTGATCTCTAAGGGAACTATGTTCCACCATCTTGGAGCCAGGTTGGAGCAGGCTCTGCCTCCCCATTTTGCTCTTCGCACTCGAGGAGCTCTAAGGAGCAATTTCGCCGAGGAACGAAGGTTCCTAGCAGGAGAGTACGGGAGGAGGAGATCTTTTACGCCTCCAGTCTCTTTCCTGTTTAAGGCACCATACACCAGGCATAACACTTTGAATGAAATCCTGGCATCAATGGGGAGCCAGTGCAAAGATTTCCTGGCGGCGGTCGCCGACGACCTTTTCGGAAGGTCCAGGACAAACTTCGCCGCAGCATTTTGCACCGATTGAAGGCCTTGCAACAGACCTTTATTGGCTCCGGCATATAAAGCATTGCAATAATCGAGCCGAGATGTTATCAGAGCTACGACAGTTTGTTTCCGAGCTTGCACAGACAGGTAGTACTTAATTTTGCGCAGGATTGCAATGATGCCCCAGCAGGTGGAGATAGTCCGCCTTACTTGAAGAGCCATGTCAAGGGAAGGATCGATCATGACCCCCAGATTTCGTGCTGCCCGAGTTGGAGCCGGACAGGTCCCCAAGGATTCGGGCCACCATTCCGCCGACCAGATGTCTTCCTTCTTGCCGAATACGAGGATCTCTGTCTTTTCGCCATTTAGCCGCAGTGAATTGTTGATCATCCAAAGGGCAATTGCCTCCATGCAGAGTCTAAATTTGGAGGCAGAGGAGCTGACAGGCTGGGCGAGAGACAGCAAGATCTGCGTGTCATCGGCGTACGACACTACCTCCATCCCGAAAGATCTAATGAGCCTGGCCAGGGGGGTCACATAGATATTGAACAGGGTCGGGCTTAACGCCGACCCCTGTGGGACCCCCCAATTCAGCGGACGGGATGGAGATAGGAACTCTCCCAGCATCACTCTCTGTTCCCTCTGGTCCAAGAAAGAGGCCAACAGGCTTAAAGCGTGCCCCTCCACTCCTATCTCCCTCAAACGAGATGTTAAGACGAGGGGAGACAGGGTGTCAAACGCAGCTGTGAGATCCAGAAGGATCAGCAACGCACTTCCGCCCTTGTCAACCGTGGTGCGGATGTTGTCCAGCACCACGGTCAGGGCGGATTCCGTGCTATGACCCTTCCGGAAACCATGCTGCGAATGATCCAAAAGGCCAGCGGAATCCAGAAAGGAAGAAAGATGATGGTGTAGATGGATTTCCAGCATCTTTGCTGGGGCTGGGAGCAGCGAAATGGGGCGGACATTTTTCAGCACTTCTGGGTCCAATGACAGCTTCTTCAAGAGCGGCTTCACAACCGCTTTCTTCCATTCGGAAGGGAAAGTGCCTTCACTCAGGGCCTTATTCATGATCTGAAGTAACGGGGGCAGGAGAGTTTCCTTACATTGTTTAAGAAGAAGAAGAGGACAGGGATCAAGAGGTGACCCGGATTTGGTCTTGATCAGGAGGACTTCTAATTCCTGTAAGGAAAGTAAAGGAAAGCTGTACAGCAAGAGCGAATTTGTAGGTCCAGCCGGCCCAGTAAGGGGAAGGATCTGAGGAACAGAAAGAGCAGGTGAAGATGCAGGGATCCTTTGGAGCTCAAGAGCCGAGACAATGCCCTCAATTTTGTCGTGAAAAAATTCTGCAATGTTATTACAGAGCTGCTGTGATTTAGTGACAGGATCGGGGGTCTTCAGAGTGATAAGAGAGTCTACGATGTTAAAGAGTTCTTTCGGTGAAGTAAGAGCCCCAGTGAGGTTTGAGAAATATTCTTGCTTAGTTCTAATAAGCTCCGTCCTATATTCCCTCAAAAGAATTTTGTGAGTCTCTCTATCCTGCATGTTCCCACTGGATCTCCAACATCGTTCCTGCTTTCTACAGGCTTGTCTTAATAGCCTTAGGGACTCGACATACCAAGGAGCTGATGGCCTTTTTCTGGCACTATAGCGCAAAGAGAGAGGTGCAAGCTCATCCACAGCTGCAGAGGTAACGTCTTCAAACCTCTGTACCGCGGAGTCAATGTCCTCATCTCTTAGGATTAATAAAGTAGAGATTAATGGAGCCAATGAGTCATTAGTCACCTTCCTCAAGTTCCGCTTAAGTTCCATTTTGTTGGGACCTGTTGGTATATTATTAATAGGAGTGGCCTCCAATGACAGTGGGATGGCAAAGTGATCTGACCAGGAGAGCGATATAGGTGCTTCAACTGACAGGCATCTATCATTTGTAAAGACTCCGTCCAAAGTATGGCCCGCCTGATGGGTGGCACCCTTGACTAATTGCTGCAAACCACAGGCAGATAAAGTATCTAGGAGGCAGAGGGTGTTTTTTTCCTCAGGATTTTCTAAATGGAAATTTATGTCTCCCAGAACTGTGACAGACTCATATCCAAAGTAAGGTTCCAAAATAGTAAGCAAATGGTGAGTGAAGTCCGCTCTAGGCCCTGGAGGTCTATATATGAGCACACCCTTAAACGGAATGGAGTAGGATGCATTAATGGAAAAATGCAAGGCCTGGATGCCTTCATGAGGAGCAGATAAGGGTGTCGTGTGACGCGAATATGAATCCCTATGCAGGATACCAAGCCCTCCGCCAACACGACCCGCTCTATCCAGCCTAACCAGGGTATAGCCATCTGGGACTGCCTCAACGAGATCAGGCCCCGAGGATTCCTTGGCCCATGTTTCCGTTATAAAAACTCAGGAGGGTTTATTTACCCCAACAAAGTCTTTAAAAGAGACGTTATTCTTGATTAAAGATCTAGCATTAATCAAATAACCATGCTCTCTGCTTGTGTCTCGAGGACAATCCGCCAAAGAGATTGTATTGGAAAGTCGGCAAGGAGACACAGCAGCAGTACAACGGGATCTAAAACATCCGCAGGTGGAAGCCGAGTGTACAGCCTCAGGGGGGAGCGTGTAATGGCAAGGTAGTCGAGCAGGTTTCAGATCAACCAATACCTGGTAAGGATACCAGAATCGTCTGGCGCGACTCATAATACGTTTAGGTGTCCCCTCGTCCAGCTCGTCCTTAGCGCGGACGGGCGCAGACGGGCTGGACTCTGGTGTGACTCCGGCGTTACTGCGGCACACACGCCGTGCGCATGCGCCGTGCGCTAGCATCCTCCTGTTAAAATAGGGCTCAGCCTAGTCAACCTGACTGCTGGAGCGCTAACCTGCACTGGCCTCAAGCGTCCCTTTCTGACCCCTAAGATGGCGTTGAGGGTGACGAGGAGCACACAGGAGACCCGCTAAATCGCGGTGAGGACCCAATTTAAGGTGCAAGTATGTGGGTGGAGGTATTAAAAACGGGGTTACAATTAAAATAAAAGTCAAAGTAAATGCAAAACAGGAGTTTTAAAATTACAGCGCTTTTAAGTAGAGCGGTAACACACAGCGATGGGTTGCCATATCAAGGCTGACATTACCTCTAGACTGCCCTTAAATACACTTCACGCTTCGCGCTTGCCTCAGCCCAGTCAACCTGACTGCTGGAGCGCTAACCTGCACTGGCCTCAAGCGTCCCTTTCGGACCCCTAAGATGGCGTCGAGGGTGACAAGGAGCACACAGGAGAACCGCTAAATCGCGGGGAGGACCCAATTTAAGGTGCAAGTATGTGGGCGGAGGTATTAAAAACGGGGTTACAATTAAAATAAAAGTCAAAGTAAATGCAAAACGGGAGTTTTAAAATTACAGCGCTTTTAAGTAGAGCGGTAACACACAGTGATGGGTTGCCTTATCAAGGCTGACCTTACCTCTAAACTGCCCTTAAATACACTTCACGCTTCGCGCTTGCCTCAGCCCAGTCAACCTGACTGCTGGAGCGCTAACCTGCACTGGCCTCAAGCGTCCCTTTCTGACCCCTAAGATGGCGTCGAGGGTGACGAGGAGCACACAGGAGACCCGCTAAATCGCGGTGAGGACCCAATTTAAGGTGCAAGTATGTGGGCGGAGGTATTAAAAACGGGGTTACAATTAAAATAAAAGTCAAAGTAAATGCAAAACGGGAGTTTTAACATTACAGCGCTTTTAAGTAGAGCGGTAACACACAGCGATGGGTTGTCTTATCAAGGCTGACCTTACCTCTAGACTGCCCTTAAATACACTTCACGCTTCGCGCTTGCCTCAGCCCAGTCAACCTGACTGCTGGAGCGCTAACCTGCACTGGCTTCAAGCGTCCCTTTCTGACCCCTAAGATGGCGTCGAGGGTGACGAGGAGCACACAGGAGACCCGCTAAATCGCGGTGAGGACCCAATTTAAGGTGCAAGTATGTGGGCGGAGGTATTAAAAACGGGGTTACAATTAAAATAAAAATCAAAGTAAATGCAAAACGGGAGTTTTAAAATTACAGCGCTTTTAAGTAGAGCGGTAACACACAGCGATGGGTTGCCATATCAAGGCTGACCTTACCTCTAGACTGCCCTTAAATACACTTCACGCTTCGCGCTTGCCTCAGCCCAGTCAACCTGACTGCTGGAGCGCTAACCTGCACTGGCCTCAAGCGTCCCTTTCTGACCCCTAAGATGGCGTCGAGGGTGACGAGGAGCACACAGGAGACCCGCTAAATCGCGGTGAGGACCCAATTTAAGGTGCAAGTATGTGGGCGGAGGTATTAAAAACGGGGTTACAATTAAAATAAAAGTCAAAGTAAATGCAAAACGGGAGTTTTAAAATTACAGCGCTTTTAAGTAGAGCGGTAACACACAGCGATGGGTTGCCTAATCCCTGCAATGCATCCTCGTCAACGTACGCTCCCTCCACAGACCCGCCACGGAAATCTCGGACCTCCACAACAGCAGCTCTCCTGACATAGTTTTTCTCACCGAAACATGGACAAGTGCCACCTCGGGCCTGGACATCACGATTGCCATACCCGAAGTATACAAAATCACCCGGAAGGACTGCCCTAACCTCCTGGTAGGCGGCTTCGCCATCGCCCACAAACCCAACCTCCGCCCGGGCATGCACACCAAAGGGCCCACTGACCTTATGGAACACATCCACTTCAAGATACAGGTCACTCCCGACCACCACCCTACGAGGCACCCTCATCTACTGACCTTCCGGACCCCGCGCATCCTTCTCCGACTCCCTCACCGACATAATCACACCCCATGCCATCACCTCAGATAAGGAGGGCTCGGTGGAGCCGCAAGCTACCCTCTGGGGGCCATTTACAGCATATAGCAGGTGCGTCTGCATCTCTAAACACTTAGGAGTGCTACTAAGCATGTGTGAGGGGCTGGCGCACATTGAGAGGTAGCTGATGGAGCTCGATTTGGTTACCACCCAGAGACACGATGATCCCTAATTACTTCATAGAAATGCGCTTTTGACAGAAATATCTTGATGTAGCTGAATGCGAGGTCCTCTTTTTGGGGAAGTATGCCATATCTTGCAGGTTTAGGAAGGGAGATCATCCAGGACGAACGCTGGCCAGTCTCTTGCGACCTCTGAGTGGCTCCTCATACATTACCAAATTATACTCTGACGACAACTTGAAAGTGGCTTCTAATGAGGCAGTCCTGTTGACTTTGCTTCGATATTATACATGACTTTGTGCCACTCGACTCACCGAGGATGTGTCGGTCCCAGGCGGCATAGCTGGAGGAAGTGGCTATGGTGTGGCTATCTACCGCCCAGTGCCAATTTCTAAGTTAGCTTATCTCCTGTCAGAAAATCATACTAGCCATAGAATCCCAGCATGGCTCCAAGGCCTCCGGCTGGGATGTTCTACAAATAATTCAAACACAATTTAGCTCCTCGATTATTGTCTGTATATGCTGAGTCCCTTGAGTTCGGGGTTCTTCCTCCGTCCATGGGGGAAGCTGTGATTACATTGCTCCCCAAACCTGTTAAAGATCTGCAATATTGCGGATCATAAAGACCCTTGTCGCTCCTAAATTTTGACAACAAGATCCTGGTCAAGGTGCTCTCCAGTAGCCTGGCTCTCCTCATGGAACAAATAATATCACCTGCACAATCGGGTTTCATCCCCAATCGATCAACCTCTTTTAAATTTGTGCGCCGGGTTCTCTGTGGTTAATCGGATTTCCCCTGATATTCCAGCTGAGTTGGCATTACTGGATGCAGAGAAGGAGTTCAATTCCCTAAAATTGTTGTTTCTTCATTCCACTCTTCACAAATTGGGTATTCCTCGCCTGGTCTTCTAGTTAATTAATCTCTTATAGTCTAGCCCTACAGCACCCATCAGAGCAGACGGCTCACTGACCCCCCCCCCCTTCCCCGTCACATATGGAAGGAGGCAGGGATGTTTTATAATAGCTATGGACACTCTAGTCCGGCACCTCCAAAAGATCATATGCACTGTGGCTTGTAGTTTACACCGAGCCCTCTCCTCATATCTATCTACCCAGGTGATCTGTAGCTATTTGTACGGCATCCAGATGACAACTTAGCCCTGATTCTTCAAGAGGTGGGCCGCTTTGTAGGCTACTCTGACTCACAGGTCAACAAGTCTAAATCTGAAATATTTCCCCTCACTGCAATTACCAAACCTCCTAGGTGTGGCTTCCAATTACACTGGTGCGATGGTGCGGTCAAATTCCTAGGCATTTTTCTGCATCGCAACTTGCGCCTCAACATCGTTCCAGCAATTGACACACAAACTACGCAGGTAGAGCAGTGGATTTACTTACTACTATCCATGGCAGAATGAATCACCATTATACAAATAGTGGTTCTCCCCCGATTTCTCTATCTCTTTTATAATATCCCCATCTTACTCCACAATTCATTTTTCAGTACACTTCTTGGCTTACGGAGACTCATTACTGCCGGCCGGCGTCTGTGCGTCAGCTGGGTTGCACTGATCCTACCGTATGAGAGGGGTGGGTTTGTGGTACTGCATCCCTACCTATACTATTTGGCGGCGCAGTGCCAATATGCATACCACTGGTACCGTGCGGATGCCAGACTCCCTTACGCCAAGCCTGTAATGGAGCAAGCTGACCCGACACTTCTGGCCTCAATCCTTCCTGGCAGGATTCCTCCTGATCCCAAAAGTATCCAAACCCTTTCCACCACATGCTGTGCATGGCGGAAACTCCAATGAATATTAGGAAACTCCATGTTTTACTCATGCTCACTAGCATAGTCTGACTACCCCATGGCTTCTATCACCTGTGAAACCCTCATCAAAAGCTCCATGGCACGCAATGCTCTGTACATATTCGGAGATATCTTCCCGGATGGCCATGCCCTTATGCCTGCTACTGACACCCGCTTTGCCACAGCCACTATTATGGGCTGTTTTATAATACACCGCTTGAACTGCACATTGCGGGCAGGTGTCCCATCATACTCCCTTGCTCTGGAGGAATTCAGCCCCTTGACTCTAGTGATAGGTGACAGTGATGAGAGGCGACTGATGTTGAAAGTATTTCATGTAAGAGTGGCCTTGATCCCAACTTGGGACTTTCAGCTCAGGGGCTATTGGGAAGGAGTCCAGGGACACCAACTGACGGACAGGGTGTGAGCTGCCTGCTGTGCACAAACTCAACTAGATTCAACCAACGATCCTCATAAACTGATCCACTTCAAATTTCTTCGGCGCGTTTATGTAACCCCCGATGATCAACATAGGTTTGACCCCACAAAGTCCCCTGACTGTACTAAATGTCATACCGCAGGGGCAGACTTTAGGCATATGACGTGGACGTGCACGTAAATTGCATTTTACTGAAGCGAAGTATTTTCCCTGCTTTCTATGATTGATATTAACTCCCACCAGGCCCTGCTCTTGGCTCTACTGGATAAATAGGCCTAAAGGCCTCACATTAGTAACCTATCCCTGTCCTTTTGTAGAAAGGACCAAACTCTTGAAAAGAGCCAATCAGCTGTCACCTCCTTCTAGAACCCTCCTAGAAGGAGCTTCAGTCCCTCAGATTTTCTACCGCATGTTGTGCTAAGGGAGTCTCCTCTGAGCCCTGCTCAGATTTTTTCTTCACACTGGTTTCCAGTGTTCTTGGATATTTTATCCTGTTTCTTCTGTGATTGCTGATATTATCATGGCTGACACAGCAAAAAAGGGTCTTTTTAGATCCTGTGGTTCATCTGGAAAGAAAAGGCTACATGTTGATGACCAGCATAAAGACTGCCTATATTGCCTGTATCCGGACCATTCTTCTAAAGACTGCAAGGTATGTCGTACCTTTTCCACTAAAACCCTTCAAGACCGTGAGGGACGCCTTTTAATTTGGCTCCAGAGGCTGAAAGACCGGGACCACCTTGAATCTTTTGAGGAAAGTGAAGGTTCTTCAGTCTCTTCAAAATCTTCTCTAAAGAGACCAAGGGTGGCTTCTCTTAGCCCTACGGCTCCTCCTCAAAAGAAGACATCAAAGAAGTCTTCAGAGGTTCTCTCTAAGGCAACTTCTGTGAAGGTTTCCTCTCAGGAAGTTCAAACCTTCAAAAAGCCTGTTTTGACGCCGTCGACGACGGCATCATCGACGACATCTTCATCGTCGAGAAAAGCTGTGTCTACTGCTTCATATGTATCTACGTCGACGACGACTGTTTCTACGTCGATGGCATCGTCGTCATTATCCTCGTCGACGACTACAACCCCATCGTCGACGGCAGGTAAGACTTTGTCGTCGACGATAACCATCAAGAAAACACCGTCGATGTCGAAGACCCCATCGACGCTGGCCTCGCTGACGACTGGATCCTCGGCGACGAAGCCAATATCGTCGACGTCGTCACCATCGACGAAAACGTCGTCAACGAAGGGTTCGTCGACGAAAGCACGGTCGACGAAGATACCGTCGACGAAAACATCGTCAACGACAGGGATGTCTCCACAGTCGACGGCGGCCCCGTCGACGATGACTCCACCAACTACGACACCCGTCGACGATGATGGATTCTGGCCTACAAACCACATGTGTACGCCTAAGGATCCCGAAGAAGGCGCTGACTCCAGCTTTAACATTCGCAATGCAGAGTTCAACAACTGCCTCCAGCATGTCTTCTTCTAGAGGAGGATTCAGATGAAGGAGACCTGTTTCAGACGGCTACAAGCCCTTCGGAGCTTCATGTAAAATGTCAAAGTTCGGATGAAGAAGAGGATCAGGAGGAGGAATATCATCCGCCACCTCCTCCTATAGTTTGCCTTCCAGCCTCTTTAGTTACTGACTTAAGGTACCTCATTCAAGTTTACAAGCAGAGGTTTCTAGAGTCTCCTGCTCCTCCACCTACCACAGTATCTCCTTCACCAAGACCACGGCCTCCACCTTTGAGTGTTCAGCCTGAGCGGTTTGATCTGCCACATTCTCCTACTTCTGATGAGGAAGAGGAAGAGGAAGAACAGCAGGAAGAAGGAGAACTGCAAGATACTCAATCTATGCATGATGACTGGGATGACTATGTCATTCCCTCTCCCGCGTCTCCAGTGCCTGCGCCCGCAGATTCACCACCAGGCGACATTGAAGGGTTCCATAACGTAGTTGAGAGGGCCGCTCAACATTTTAAAATATCAATGGTCTCTCAAGAACAAGACTGCTTCTTGTATGATTTTAAAGAACCTCTCAAAAAATCAGTTCGATCAATACCCATTATTGATTATTTATGGGACCAGGGTGTTAAAGTCATGCAGAACCCTTCCTCCGTACCTCCGGTGGTACCTTGCTTGGATAAAAAAGTAAAGCGCACCTGATACTGCACCGGCTTGTTTGATAGGACACCCCAAACCGGATTCAGTGGTGACACAGGCGGCCGAGAAGAACTCCAGGAATCCTTCTGCCCCATTATCGGCACCTCCGGATAAGGAAGGCAGGAGGTTAGAAAACATTGGGAAGCGGTTCTCCTCAATGTCTGCAATGAAGGTGAAGGGGGACAATGCCTTAGCGCTTCTGGTACGCTACAATAGACAATTATGGGCGGATATAGCCCCATATCTATCAGATTTACATGATGCATCCAAAGAGAAGGTAAAGAAAATTTTACTAGAGGGTGAAGCCTCGGGGTCAGAAATAATAGACTGTGCGATGGATATCGCTACAACAGGTTTCCGCCAACTGGCTGGAGCAGCAGTATTGCGACAGCAAGGATGGCTGAGGGCAACTTCTTTTCATCCCGAGGTGCAAACGAAAATATTGGATATGCCCTATGATTGCCAATTGCTCTTCAGCTCCAAAATTGATGAAGCGCTGCAGAATATAAAAAAGGACACGGACAATGCTAGGGCTTTGGGCACTCTCCAGTACAAGAACCAGTCTTTTCGTGGGTCTAGAGGAAGAGGACAGTCCTCTTATAGAGGAAACTACCAATACAGGTCTTCATACTCTTCAGGCCAGAGTCGACCCCAATATCAGCAATGCCAGCACCATGGATAACAATCTTCTTATGGCAAGTCGTCCTTTCGTGGTAAAGGACAGCGGAAAAACACAACGGACGTAGACAATGTCATGTCTCTTCAGCCAGTCCCGGATTCATTTCCCTCATGAAAAATTGGAGGAAAGATTTCCCATTTCTTAACAAATTGGAAGAAGATTACCACGGACCGTTGGGTCCTTCAGTTAGTTCAATTCGGCCATTCTCTGGAATTCATGCATATTCCTCCCCAAACTCCTCCCCGCCCAATGAATCACAAAAATCTACAGCTGCTTCTCCGAAAAGTCTCTCTTATGCTCCAGATAAGGACAATAGGGAAGGTACCGCCGTCTCAACGAGGAAGGGGATTATTTCTCGCTTCTTTTTAATTCAGAAAAAAGAGAAGAAGTGGAGACCGATTTTGGACCTCAGGCCCCTCAACAAATTCCTGAAGAAGCAGTTGTTTCGCATGGTAACGATTCAGGAGGTCTTACAACTCCTGGAAGTGGAAGATTACATGACGTCCCTGGACCTTCAGGACGCTTACTTCCATATCCCAATTCACAGAAATCACAAAAAATATTTAAGATTTGCAGTGACAGGCAGACACTTTCAATTTTGCATCCTGCCCTTCGGGCTCAAGTCTGCACCTCGCATCTTCACGAAGTGTCTCTCCCCAGTAGTTGCATATCTCAGGCAGCATCATCATCAAGTCTTTCCGTATCTGGACGACTGGCTGATCAAGGCTCCATCCTTAGAAGACGCGTCCAGGTCTTCCAACGCTTGTCTGCAACTTTTCAATCATTTAGGACTCACGCTCAATCAGGAGAAATCAGTCCTTCTACCTTCGCAGCGCATCAATTTCCTAGGTGCAACCCTCGACACACGACTAAGGAGAGCCTTCCCTTCTCAAGAGAGAAAGAAAAAGCTTTTGACGCTGGCTATGCGTGTGGCTTCCAAGAGGACCTTAACAGTGCAACTTTTCAAATCTCTACTGGGGATGATGTCATCATGTATCCTCTTGATACCTCACTGCCGGCTACGGATGCGCCCCCTCCAGGAGGCACTCTCAAAACAATGGGTCCAATGCACAGGGCCTTTCGACGATCTCATCAAAGTAACTCCTCAGATGGTCAAGGCCCTGGATATCTGTTCGAAACCTTTCTCAAGGCTTACCATTCCTGGTTCCGGCTACACCACATGTCATCACAACAGACGCCTCCTTGGAAGGTTGGGGAGCTTTCCTTCAAGAGCTACAGATAAGCGGGAAGTGGTCCCCCTTAGAAAAGGGGCTCCATATCAATCTCCTGGAACTGCAGGCAGTCTTCCTCGCCCTGCAAGCCTTTCTTCCGAGAATCAAAAGTTCCCTAGTGCTCGTCTGTACAGACAACACTACGACAATGCACTACCTCAACAAACAAGAAGGAACTCGCTCCATGACACTCTCTCAGGAGTCGCAGAAAATTTGGAACTGGCTATTCGGAAACAATATATCTCTTCGGGCGGATTATGTTCCAGGCATGGACAATGTGCTCGCCGATTCATTAAGCAGACAGAGAACGATATCTTCCGAGTGGGAACTGGATCAAGGAATCCTCAACCAAATTTTCTCCAGATGGGGAACTCCCCAGATCGACCTGTTCGCCACAAGGTCCAACACCAAATGCCCACATTTCGCAAGTTGGCATCCCCAGAAAGGGTCCCTAGGGAATGCATTTTTGATTGCATGGTGCAACATCTTTGCGTACGCCTTTCCACCGTTTCCAATGATTCCCAGGGTCCTCAGAAAGCTGAAGGCGGAGCCTTGTACTCTCATTCTGGTAGCCCCAACTTGGCCGCACCAACATTGGTTCACGGAACTTCACCATCGATCTCTGGAACCGCCGATACGTTAGAGGAAGTTCCCATCTCTCCTCACAATGTGCAACCAGCAAGTCCAGAATCCGAATCTGGCCTCACTCAAATTAGCCGCTTGGCTCCTGAGTTCAGAGAATTTCAAAGTTTGATTATCCTGCCAGACTGTAGAGCAATCTTGGCTCGGGCACGGGCAGATAGCACCAACAAAACATACTCTTTGAAATGGAAGAGGTTTTGCATCTGGTGTAAAGATCAAGGTATACATCCTTTTTCTTCCTCTCTGGAACAAATATTGCCTTATCTTCTCCATCTGGCGAACTCAGGCCTGGCTCATGCTTCCATTAGGGTCCATTTGGCGGCGATATCCCATTACCGAAGATCTCCTACTGGCCCTTCTCTTTGGTCTAACAGTTTGGTCAAACAGTTTTTAAAAGGACTTTACAGGACCTTTCCCCCTGTGAGAATGTTGCCACCTACCTGGCACCTGAACACAGTCCTTAACCAGCTTATGAAGCATCCCTTTGAGCCGGTACACAGGGCTGACCTGAAATACCTCTCTTGGAAGACAGCCCTCCTGCTGGCACTCACCTCCGCAAGACGGGTGAGTGAGCTCCAAGATTTTTCAATACAGGAGCCTTTCCTGCAATTCAAGCAGGATACAGTAATCTTACAGACAAATCCAAAGTTTATTTCAAAAGTCCCGTCGGTCTTCCATCTCAACGAGCCGGTGGCCTTACGCTCTTTCTTCCCGAAACCCACAATGGCAGCGGAAATGTCGTTGCACTCTCTAGATCTCAAGCGCTGCCCTAAATTCTATTTGACAAAATCCTTCAGGAAGTCTCTTCAGCTATGTGTAGCTTACAGTAGACCCAGAAGAGGCCTTCCACTCACCAAGCAAAGTATATCCCGCTGGATTTCTGCACCTATTTCGTTTTGTCATGAACAGGCTGGGCAGCCCCTGCAATCTAAGGTGCGAGCCCACTCTGCTAGGGCAATATGTACGTCTATAGCTATTTTTGGAGGAGTGCCGGTCATAGACATTTGTAGAGCTGCAACATGGAAGTCGCCACATACCTTCACTAGGCATTACTGCCTGGACACAGAACTCATGAAGGATGCTGCGGTGGAACAAACAGTACTTCGTCATCTGTTTCAGTAAAGGTGAGCCCTCTTAAATCCCTCCATCCTTCTCATGTATGCACATTTCTCTATTGTATGATTTGATTGTATTTCCTTATTGCAAATGCATCTTTCTGTTAGTCTTTTGATATGGTTTTATCTAATGGCTTGTATATCCTATGCCATTCGAAATGTGCTTTGTTCATTGCTTGCTACTCTGATTCAGGCATGTGAATCTGTGAAAGACACCCCTAATATTGGATAAGAAATGCGTTACTTACCTGTAACTGCAGTTATCCAGTATTGGTGTCTTTCGTAGATTCACTTGCAACCCTCCCGCCTCCCCTGGAAGGGCTCACCTTCTTCTCTCAGTAATACGCCTGCTTAGCTTTGTGCGTATGAAAATCTGATGGACTGAGGCTCCTTCCAGGAGGGTTCTAGAGGGAGGTGACAGCTGATTGGCTCTTTTCTAGAGTTTGGTCTTTTCTACAAAAGGGCAGGGATAGGTTACTAATGTGAGGCCTTTAGGCCTATTTATCTATATGTCTATGGGGCATTACTTTATTCCGACGACGGGGAATGATTCAGGCATGTGAATCTATGAAAGACACCAATACTGGATAACTGCAGTTACAGGTGAGTAACGCATTTCTTACAACGCAGTCAAGTCAAGTCAAGTCAGAATTTATATAGCGCGCTACATACGCACTACCTTTACATAGCAGTGATCACATCGAGACATCCTTTACATCGCATGTCATTACAACGCAGCCATTACAACGGATGTCACTACAACGCATGTCACTACAACGCATGTCACTACAACGCATGTCACTACAACGCATGTCACTACAACGCATGTCATTACAATGCATGTCACTACAACGCAGGCATTACATCGCAAGTCATTACAATGCATACCATTAGAACGCATAGTACCCTTACACTATCCGACACTTACCCTACTGATGCACTCACTCGAGTTAGAATAGTAATTATTACCCCTATACTATCCAACACGTACCTTAAATGCAATGTAATGGTAAGCATTATAATGGTATGCGTTGTAAAGGTATAAAGTGATGTAATGGAATGCATTGTAAAGGTAGTTTTTGAAAATGGCATGCTATGTAAGAGAATGTGTTGTAAAGGATGTTGCGATGTAAAAACTGTGTTGTAAAGGCATGCATTGTAAATGTATGGGTTGTAACGTCATACATTCTATGTAGACTTGCACCCAAAGCTAGCATTAGGAAGTCTCCCACCCAAAAACCCATCATATGTGATCCACGCTCTCAACCAGACATCAGCATGTGCAGTAGGCATACAAAGCATTGGTGAACTCGTCTCTTGAAATGTGTTACTCGGTTTAAATAGAATAATTAAAGGAAGGCAGTAGTGTGGCACTAGGACGCTGTTACGAAGGGTTGCGGAGGAGTACTCTCCGTCTGCAATCTTGAATTTACATGGCACATGTTTCCATCCGCTAATACCTTGGATGTGACAACATAGACGCCAGGATTTTAATGACCTGTGCTGTATTGTTTTGGATGAAATTGATTTCTAGGAATGAGGCATTGAGAAAGTCAGTGGTGGGACCCATACCACGACGAAACACGTGTTGGCTATTGGCTACTACTATAAAATTTGTATCTGTCGGGTTGGCATAGTGTCAAGAGTAAGAAAAAGAACTTGATGTTGAAGGCAGTTTTCAACATTGAATACTGTCAAATAAAAATGAACAATGAACAAAAAAGCTTCGTTTTGTGGACTTCTATGAGATTGGACATTTATTAGAGCATCAGTGCTCAGGAAAATGTATACAGCTGTGTAGGAGTTCACTTCTCAGCAGTTACTCCATATTGAAAATGTCAGATCAGGATTATTTATGTACTGACCATAGCATGGCAGAATGGATAGAAGGGAAATTCCTGTGGGACACTCTCTGCCCACTTGGAAAGTAAGTATCGTTCTTGGTGGGCTCACGGCGGCTCCCTTCAAGTTGTGTGACATTTCATATTTTCTGAACAGTGTGGTTCTTCTGCCAGGAGAGCTGGTGCCATTAGCTCAAGACATGTATTTGTCAGGTAAACTATCAGCCAAACTCACAGTGAAAAATACTATGTTTATTTACACCGCTTTCTACATCCTAAAACACTTTCAAGCCTTTATTTAAAGAAGGATTTAACAAAGTAGATTGGGAGCCAGAAATGTCTCCCTTTTCCTCTTCTCCTAATGCTTTACATAAATAAAGGGCTGTTGGATATACAATCCGCTAACCCACTGACCTCCATAATATTTCACTTGCAGATCGTCCAACAAGGGTGTGCTTGCCAGATTTACACATGTAGAATATTTTCCTCTGACGGCAGGCAGTGGTCCTAGAACCGTAAATTCTGAGAAAGGTGCAAATAAGAGAAATGGGCACCTTAAAGTCTTTAAGAGATAGGCAAGTCAGTCGTGATGGATCGTGAAACTATCGTTCATTGGTGACCATTTCGAATATACAGTGGCAGGAACGTGATGCTTCTACTGCCACATCCCCACAAACTGCCCTGGATTGATGAGGGACTGTAGGGCACTGCGGTCTCAGAGGTTGGCCAGCATAGAACTAGCTGCCTTCTTTTTGCAAGGTATCTTTAGATATATTGGAGTCATTGGGTCTTCCTGTACTGGCTGGCAGTAGGCTGAAGGGTAGTTTGGTTATTCACCAATCTCTACCCATCAGGCTACAAAAGGGAAACATCATTTACTACGAAGCAAATAACACGCATAACGTTTACCACGCGTCACTCACCACGCAAAGGTCTTTCCCACGCGTAAGCTTTCAACGACCGTCTTTACCACGCAAGTGGTATTCCTTCCTGGCTTTGGGGGGCTGGGGGGAGGCTAGGGGGGGTTGGGGGGGTCCCCCCCCCCCCCAAAAAAAACAAGCGGATAATAATAAATAAATAAGAAGAAAACGTAAAAAAAAACGCTCTACAATGCCTCAAAACGATGAAGGAAAAGAGCACGTCATAATAGAAGTCCGTTATCAGTTTTGATAGACGTGTTTTGACGCTTGTTTCCGTGGTCGGTGGAAGAAAGGGCTGATGGTGAAAGACGTACAGGGGTAAGATAAGAATCAAACCTTTGTAAATTAGGGTATTAATTAAGCGCATTATGAAAAAAATAAAAATAAAATGTAAGGGAATCTGTTGTTTATTATAGTTTAAAACATCGATCTTTTCGTAGCCTATCAGTATCATTATGTAAATGTAAATGGGACGTCAGATGTTTCGTAACGTTATGATTGCGGAGTAAAAACATGCGTTGTCAAATGCTGGGGGCAAAAGACACATGCGAACTAAAATTCGCGTGGTAAAGGCATGCGTGGAACTTGAAATCGTGGAATAATCATATATTCGCTACAAAAGCATGGTGCCTTCAACTCCCCCACCTACAGAGTGTGAAGAGGGTATTTCCCATACATCTTCCACTCTACTACACATGTTTAATTACTGATATTTTCGCCACTTTCTCATGTTCTTATCTCACATAAAGCACTCAGAGGCTGCCACTGGGTGGTTTTCTGGTTGCTTTTCAAAAATGAAAATTAATACAAATAAAGGACATCACGTGTGGTGCCCTCAGATAAACGTTTATTGGGTTTCCCATTTCCACATTCGCAATAACATAACATATATTTGTAAAGCGCACATCCTCCCTAAAGGTTATCGAGGGCACTTGTTACCCTGCCCATGGTGCTCAGCCATCATTTATCAGTATCAGAGGAAAGGAAGACTGAGTGGACCAGTTGGGTATGCATGAGTCCACTCAGCTGCCAGACATACCTATATGGAATGGAACACATAGCATCATTGTTTGACATAAAAACCACATCTAATCTAAATCCCTACTTGGTATAGGAGTAGCCCTGCTTTTCTCAATGGCCATTTTCACTAATCCAGCCTTTTTGGTCCATGTAATTTGAGGATGTTCATTAACCACAGCACTACCAACTTCTAACCATCTCTGAATGCATTGAGTGCTTAATTTGAGCCGAGGGTTTCCAGTTCTCAGCACCTAATCATCAACACTGGCGCTTTTCAATAACACCAATTAAGGACACATTCATTTATGGTAGGCACTGGGAGATTAAGTGATTTTCCCAGAATTATAGGATGTTGAGCCGACGCCGATACTCGACCCTGGTTCCCCAGCTCTGAAGTCAGCCGCTCTCGCCATTACACCACATCCTCTCCCCACTTTCGTGGTTAGTCGTTGGTTCTGTTTTAGGCAGCGATAACAGGAGAAATGGCTGGTGTAAGCTGCCTCCTGATAAGATCCCTTGCACTTTTTACAAATCAACCACTTAGATTCTCTCCAGAAGTGTGACCACTGTGTTTATCTACTAGGATAAATGTATTTGAAAATGCACTATTTGACCCCATTTTTTCATAGTTTCGTGGGGGGGAGGGGAACCTCCCTGAAACCATTCCCCCTGGCCCCACCCAACTCACTTCTAAAGATCACTGCTGTGAATTGTGAATCAAACCTCTATAAACCTTTCACTAACATTAAGGCTCTGTGGTTCCATTAGAAAAGTCCTGTTTTATAAGTTGTATACAAACTAGTTGAACTCGTTTACTTGCTTAGTCCCGCTTTACAAATGTTGCAGAATAGGCTAATGTATTTATCACACATGGTAAATACTATTACCTCAGGGTTATGTATTTACCATCTGTTGCAAATACTTCCTATCCTGAGTTTTTCACTTCTATATAGTTATAACATGCAGAATCAGTTTTAAACAAACCTAATTCTGCATAGTTTGCCTTATTGCGGACCTCTTTCCCCCAGTGAATTTTGTCAGGTTTGGCTTGCCAGGATTTACGTGTAAAACTGCGAGGGTGTGATAACTATCACACAACTCTTAAATCTGAAAGAAACAGGTTAGTATTAGATTCCTTACCTTAGAATATCCCCAGGCGTCAGTCTGGATCCGGAAACTTTTGCGTAGCAGTACCCCTGCGCGTCGGTAGGCATCGTCTGCAGGCGTCCCCTGCGACTCCCCGTCCGTCGTTGGCGTCGTGCGCCGTGATGACGTCGCTGGAGTATATAGACGCCGCCTCCGCGCGCTGACGTCAGTTCTTCTTTTTTCCACACCAGTTAGCGCAGATCCGAGGAGAGCAGTACTCCGGTCTTTGACCAAGTTTTTGATCTTTTGAGAACTGTGATGACTGCGACCGCACCATGTCGGTCACGGACCATCACCGACTCTGCCTCCGGTGCCTGGGCCCCGACCACGAAGTGGACTCCTGTGTTGATTGCCGGGCCTTGACGAGTAAAGCTAGGCGGGAGCGGTCCCGCAAGCTACTCGAGCTGCGGGTGTCGGCCCCGCGTCGAGAGAGGTCCCGGTCCGGCCGGAGGTCAAGGGAGCGGTCGAGGGAGCGGTCGCGGAGCCGTCACGAACGCTCCGGAAGTCGTCACCATTCATCTGGTTCCTCAGGTAGGAAACACAAGAAGTCGGGGCGTCGTTATCGTACCCCCGACGCTCACGCGATGCGGCCGGGGGTTCGGGTGGCCCCACCCCCGCGGCTCCGCATGAGCCACCGGCGCGGCCTGCTCCATACCCTACGGTCCCTGGGCAAGGCGCGACGCCCGAGGAGATAGAAGAGTTCCTCATGGCAATGAGGAAGCTAGCTCCTCCGACGGGGCCTTCGGCGCCTTCGGGCCCTGTGGCCCCGTCCAAGGGCCCTAGCGGGTCGGGTTCTCCTGCTTCGACGCCGCCGGGTGCTCCGGTCCCGGCGCCGCAGGGGCCTTCAGGATCGACGCCGGCTGGCCAACCGACCTCCCCGGCGCCGCTTCCATCGGGTCTACCCCCGACGCCGTCCCCGCACGACGCCGGTTCTCCGGCGCCGCCCCCATTCCCTCTCCGGTTCCGGTCCCGGAGCCGAACCGGTGTCGCCCGACGCCGAGTCCGACGCCGATGGGGTCTGTGAACCCCGAGGGGCCGGTCTACCTTGTTGACCCCGAATATGATGAGGAGGTAGATTACGGAGAGGAGTGGGAGGGGTCTGAGTACCCTCTGACACGTGAGTGTCAGTACAATGTGGACTGGACAGGTGATTTGGGTGCCGCCAGTGGTCTAGATGACTCCCCCAACCCTGGCTTTGTCTCGCCTCCTACCGTGGCTACGGAGGAGGTGGCTGCTTATTCAGTGGTGTTGATGAGGGCTGCCAAGGCCTTAAACCTTGAGCTCCCCGTCGCGGCCGTGAGGACTAACATCCTCACTGAGGTCCTCAAACCGCAGTCATGCCCACAGGAGCCACTGCTGCCGTTCAACGAGGCCTTGTCTGACGTTCATTTGGGCACGTGGTCCAGGCCCGCTTCAGGTTCGCCTGTTGATAGGAACGTGGCCAGGCGCCACCGTCTGTGTACGGATGACCCCAAGTTCCTGTCCACCCATCCCACCCCTGAGAGTCTGGTGATCCAGGCCTCAACTTCCCAGACCGCATTCCCGTCGGCCCCGCCCGACCAGGAATCTAAGAGGTACGACCAGTATGGAAAAAAGGTCTTCTCGTCCCTGAGTCTGGGACTGCGGTCTTGCAACACCGCATGCCTCTTGGGCCGCTACACCCACTCTCTGTGGGATACGGTCGCGGACCTGCTGCCAGAATGAACGCCGGAGGTACGGGCTAAGCTCGGCAAGGCTATGATTGAAGGCCGAGACGCAGCGAAATACTCCATCAGGTGTGGTCTTGATACGACCGACTCGCTGGGCAGAGCGATGTCCACGACGGTGGCGATTCGTCGCCACGCCTGGCTGAGATCCGCCAACTTCTCAGCAGATGTCCAAAATGCTTTGATGGACATGCCGTTTGATGGCAGTCGCCTGTTTGGCGACAAAGCGGACCACGCGCTGGAGCGCTTCAAGGACTCCATGGTCACGGCCGAGTCCTTGGGTCTCTCGACCCAGCGCCAGCAAACGGGTTCGTTTCGCTCCTTTCGTGGCCAAGGAAGGGGCGGTCCCGCACGTGCTGCCAGCCACGCGCCGCAACAAACTTATCAACGCGGTGGCGGCCGTGGAAACCGCCGTGGTGGCGGTCGGGGACAACGGCGAGGTCAGACCACACCTCCCCCCGCAGCATCCGCCACTAAATCCTCCTAGTCCGTGCTTTCAGGCCCATGTGACGCCGGTGGGTGGCAGGGTTCGCCATCACCACTCCCACTGGCGCACAATAACATCGGACAGGTGGGTGCTGCAGATCGTCCGAAGGGGCTACTCCCTCCCCTTCGAGACCACTCCTCCAGCCATGCCACCGCAGAACCACCGTGTGTCAGGGGACCACTTGGCACTTCTGAAGGAGGAAGTTACGGCCCTCTTGGCCAAGGGGGCCATCGAGCGCGTTCCTGGGCCAGAAGTAGGGCGTGGTTGCTATTCCCACTACTTTCTGGTGCCCAAGAAGGACAAAGGGGGCCTACGTCCTATCTTGGATCTAAGGAACGTCAACGGCTTCCTCCGGAAGGAGAAGTTCAAGATGTTGACATTGGCTCAGGTCTTGGCTGCTCTAGACCCGCAAGACTGGATGGTAGCGTTGGACTTGCAGGATGCATATTTTCACATCCCCGTCCTGCCGGCCCACCGCGTTACCTGCGGTTCACGGTAGGCCAGGAGCACTTTCAGTTTATCGTGCTCCCCTTCGGCCTTACCAGCGCCCCACGGGTGTTCACAAAGGTGATGGCGGTGGTCGCAGCCCATCTGCGCAGGTTAGGGGTTTCAGTCTTCCCCTACCTAGACGACTGGTTGTTGAAGGCGAGCTCGCCCCAGACAGTCGTCCTCCACCTTCAGATGACGGCAGACCTCCTGCACGAGCTGGGGTTTTCCATCAATGTGCCGAAATCACACCTGTGTCCCTCTCAAAAGCTCCTTTTCATCGGAGCGGTTCTCGACTCGGCGCAGTTTCGGGTTTATCCTCCGGAACAGCGAGTCCAGGATATACAGGCTTTGATTCCCATCTTCCAGCCGTTATCCCGGGTTTCGGTCAGGTTGACGCTGCGGCTGCTGGGGCTGATGGCTTCCTGCATCCTTCTGGTGCATCACGCCCGGTGGCGGATGCGGGCTCTGCAGTGGGACCTGAAGTTTCAGTGGGCCCAGCATCAGGGCAACTTGTCCGACCATGTCTTGATCTCGGAGGGCACTGCGAGACAACTGCAGTGGTGGCTTACGGACCGCGATTGGGTCAGGGGCAGATCCCTCTCCCTTCCCCAACCGGAGCACGTTGTTGTGACGGACGCGTCCCTCCAGGGCTGGGGAGGCCACTTGGGAGAGGCAGAGATCAGAGGCATCTGGTCTCCGGCGGAGTCCCGGCTCCATATAAACCTGTTGGAGCTGCGGGCGATTCGTCTAGCACTGAAAGCATTCCTCCCCTTTGTCAGCAGGAGTGTAGTGCAGGTATTCACAGACAACACCACCGCCATGTGGTACTACAACAAACAGGGCGGGGTGGGGTCGTGGACCCTTTGCCAAGTGGCTCTGCGCCTCTGGCAATGGCTGGAACGTCAGGGCGTGACTCTGATGGTTCAACACCTGGCAGGTTCTCTGAACGCCAGGGTGGACAAACTCAGCCGTCGGTGCTCAATGGATCATGAATGGCATCTGAACTCGGACGTGGTGCAAGGCCTCTTTCTGCGATGGGGAGAGCCTTGGTTAGATCTATTCGCCACAGAAGAGAACGCGCAATGTCATCAGTTCTGCGCGTTGGAGTTTCCAAGACGGCACTCGCACGGCGACGCCTTTCGGCGCGAGTGGAGTTGCGGTCTGTTATACGCCTTTCCGCCTATACCACTTCTGCCCAGAGTGCTGAAGAAGATCAGGCGTGACCGGGCCCAAGTCATCCTTGTGGCTCCGGACTGGGCTCGAAGGTACTGGTATCCCGAGCTACTCAGCATGTCAGCCGGTCCCCGATCCGCCTGCCCCTTCAGGAGGACCTTCTGTCGCAGCAGCAGGGGACGGTCCTCCACCCGAACCTGTCCAGCCTCCACCTCCATGCGTGGAGATTGAGCGGCGACAGTTGAGGCCATTCGACTTGCCTCCTGAAGTCTGTGATGTGATTCTGGCAGCCAGGCGTTCCTCCACGAAGTCGGTATACGCCTGTCGGTGGAACAAATTTGTGGCATGGTGCACAGCAAAGGCTGTGGATCCTCTCTCTGCCCCTCTTTCTGAGGTTCTTCTCTTCCTTCTTTCTCTTGCCCAGCAGGGCTCTGCTCTGGGCACTATCAAGGGCTACCTTTCTGCCCTTTCGGCCTTTCTGAGGCTGCCTGATCAACCTTATTTGTTCAAGTCCCCCATTGTAACAAGATTCTTGAAGGGCATCACACACATGTATCCACCTGTTCCGTTTGTGATGCCTCAGTGGGACTTGAACCTGGTTCTAACCTTCTTGATGTGTGCTCCCTTTGAGCCCCTTCATTCCTGTCCTCTCCGTCTCTTGACTTTGAAGACGGCTTTCCTGGTTGCCATCACCTCTGCCAGGAGAGTGAGTGAGCTCCAGGCTCTTTCTGTCAAACCTCCTTTCATGTCCATTCATCCAGACAAGGTGGTTTTGAGAACTAGACCTTCTTTCCTGCCCAAAGTAGTCTCTGCTTTTCACATCGGGCAGTCCATCACCTTGCCCTCCTTCTTCCCGCCTCCGCATCCTTCAAAGGACGAAGAGCGGCTCCATCGTCTGGACCCAAAACGTGCGCTTTCATTTTATATGGATCGCACACGCCAGTTCCGGGTGGATGACCAACTGTTTGTTGGCTACGTGGGTGCGAAGAAGGGACGAGCGGTGCATAAACAGACCATCTCTCGGTGGGTCGTTCTGTGCATCAAAGCGTGCTACTCTTTGGCTCGGAAGGAGCCTCCTGTTGGGCTGAGGGCCCATTCCACTCGGGCCACGGCGGGTACTACTGCCCTGGGCCGGGGAGTCCCCTTGCAGGACATTTGCCAGGTGGCTACGTGGGCCTCGCTGCACACTTTTGCGAGGCACTACTGCCTGGACAGTCAAGTCCGGAGTGATGGCTTCTTTGGCCGTTCTGTCCTCCAGGACTTTCTGGTGTAGGATTGTATTGGTTCGCAGACCCACCACCGGGGTTGGTATTGCTGGGGTATCTATTCTAAGGTAAGGAATCTAATACTAACCTGTTTCTTTCAGATGAACAAGTTACTTACCTTCGGTAACGATATATCTGTAAGAAACAGTAGTTAGTATTAGATTCCTTACCGCCCCACCCATCCTCCCCGTTCTGCGAACTGATACCTAGGGTTAAGGACATCCCTTTCAGGACCCTAGTTTCAAATGGCACCAGTGTCGGTACTCACATGGCTCTGCGTGTTCTGGCGCGGAAATGCTGTGTGCAAAGAACTGACGTCAGCGCACGGAGGCAGCGTCTATATACTCCAGCGACGTCATCACGGCGCACGACGCCAACGACGGACGCGGAGCCGCAGGGGACGCCTGCAGACGACGCCTACCGACGCGCAGGGGTACTGCTACGCAAAAGTTTCCGGATCCAGACTGACGCCTGGGGATATTCTAAGATAAGGAATCTAATACTAACTACTGTTTCTTACAGATATATCGTTACCGAAGGTAAGTAACTTGTTCTTCGGATCGTTGCGCAAACACTTCTTTGCACATGGATCATTATAAAGCCCATGACATGCAATAAGGGACTTTATGTAAAAAAAAATGTGTATAATATATTCTGTATTGTTAAGCTGTACTTTTTTTTAATAAGTGTTCACATTTAATTTGTTGTCTGCATTATGTTTGGTCAATTAATGTATTTATTAACTATTGCAAGTAGAAAGACTTACACACCACTGTCTTCTTCTTGCCATCTCTAACAAAAAAAATAAAAAATAAATCAATTTTTCAATTTTAATCTTTATTCGCATTTAATAAATGCATAAAAGTACTGAGAGAAATCACAGTGCAAAGTAGGCAAAAACATATTAAAAATCAACAATTGGTTGTATATTAAAATGTCAATATTCTCATGTATATCCATCATATAAAAACCAGCAGCCCACATTACTAAGGTATAAAAAACCAAACAACAATTTTTTTGCAGCAGGTAAGATAATAAAACCAAGTTAATAAGACAAACAAATTAAAACAACATCCCTCCTATGCAAGGTCTTCCTAATCCCACAGCTAGCGCTGGCTTGTGTATTAACATCCTTACAGTAATTCATTAAACGGTTAAAATCAAGCTAATGAAACGAATCCAATAAAACAACCCCCTTCTCTTATTAATCTTTCCTGGTTTGCAAAGCTGAATGTAAAAAGTTTGCGGTCATAAAACAGACAAAAGGGGTTTCCAGTGTTTTAATAACTGCAAGGGCTGAGGAACGAGAAAATAAACTCAGTTTTATTAACATTGGGAGAATAAATGTTTTCCTTTCCAAATTGTAAAAACAGCAGAAGAATAAAATGTGCGACATAGTTTGTGGGGATCGGTCATCACACGGACATAACAATAAATGATTTAATGAATATGATTGGGCTGGGTAACCTGCCATTAAAGTTAAAAGGTTCAGTCTCATCCTCGTTACTAGATATCGATGCATGTTTTTGGAAAGGAAGGAGAGATAAGAATCAAGTCCCGTGGCCACTCTGGACAGTCTGGTAAAGTAAAACCCTAACTTTACTTTAGTTACAGTGACGTTTTTAGGTCTCGACTATGCAGCGCTCATGCGCTGCATAGGGGACCTTTAGCCATCGTTCTGCTGTTTTTCGAAGCACTAACTCGTGCTTGTGGCTGCATCCACCTTGCGGGAGCGCGCAGGGGCGCGCCACAAGCACAAGTATGTGCTCCGAAAAACAGCAGACTGCTCTCCCCAGCGCCTGCACCACTGGTGGGCTCACCTCCTGCTCCCCCTCTCACAATTAACTTTTGCGGCTGCAGGCCACGCTTGTATTCCAGTGCTTGTTTTTCTTCTGACTGCATTCATTGTGTTTTCACAGATATTACATATCTACCATTCCTTTAGTGAGCTGATATTATTGGGTAACACCCCAATCTAAAAATTGTTCTAGCACTAATAAATAAGACCAACTTTAGTAGTGCTTCATGCATTATGCAGATATGGAATTCTTTTCACAAATACACCCAACAGCCGTGAACAGCAATGAAAGAAACAAATGCTGTCACACCACAAATACTAACATTGATGGTTTTTTCCCTCTTCTTCCCACTGTCCAATTTGCTATGCTCATCATTTTGACCATTTTTTGTACCTCATTGCAAAATACTAATATTATAATTTTTCAATTTAATATGCCACTTCCACATGAAGTCCACATTTTTTAATAACGATGACTGTGGAAGAAAAAATTACTTTTGTATTCACATCACTGCGGTTGTCGTGTCCTTGAACTAAAAACTGCCTTTACTATTTTTTACGCTGGTGGTTTCTACCTTGCACGCCCTGCTCACTGACTGCAATGACAATTTGATCTGGCATCTGAGTTTTATTTCACTGAAGTCCCTGAAATTTAGGTGATTTAAAAAAAAGACACAAGCCAGCAAGGTTAAACCCACAAGATTCATTTTTTTCAACGGGAAGTAAAAATTAATTGGAAAACAAACTGGCAGCATTACTTGCAAGCTCCCGGAGGATTGTCGACATGTTTTACAGATGGAATCAGGCACCACAAATGAATTAGTATTTTGCTTGATTTCTGAAAGTTTATGCTGCAATTCATTTTCTACACCGTGTAATACATCTTGGCTGTTATTAAGTTTGGCAAACTCTGGAAATTGGACTTGCAGAAGAACAGATAGATAATACTCAGCACTGTGTTTGGCGTGATTGATTAACTGTCGCCGTTGTAATGCTTTGCTGATGTATGATGCATCTATTTAGTCTGCAGCCTGCTCTCTTCTACTTTGTACTTCCTGCGTTTCGGGTGACTGCTTGTCGTTGGTCCGCAAATGGGTACAATTGGCTGGCTGTTCGTGCGGAAACGTGCCTGGATCTCGCCCACGCAGAAAAGGTCATTGTGGGACATTCCTTCTGTCCTTCCAGTGCTTAATCTGCCCAGGTACTTGGACCAGACAGGACTGGACAGGCTAATCCCCCATTTTGGTCTTTTGCCTTTGGACTTCCAGTCAGAAGGCTGCTTTCAAAGCAAGATGGGATGACATAACCCAAAGAAGCACCATTGTCTCATTTTACACACTGCATCCTGCAGTATGGGACTGGTTTGAACATTTCTTAGGGCTGGTTTTAGTTTCTAGTCTGAAACGGCCATCCAAACTCTTTTTGGGGACATTGACTTTAGACCAGGACCTGGAAAAATCTAGAGAACAACAGGAAAGGGGAAAAGACTGAAGTAGAGAAGGATGTGAAAACAGTAACAAATGGAAACAAGCATTGGCGTAGCCAATAGGTCTCGCTTTTGGGACCTTATAGGTATTTAGTTATGAAGCACAATAGCCTTGGTGCAACAACATCAACTGTTGCATGGCTAGACCTATTGGCTATGCCAATGCTTGTTCTAATTTTGTTCTTAGTTTGATTTTCTGAAAAAACAAAAATTTTGAAGGTGTAGTGTACAAGATGGCTAGGCCCAGGTCTGTAAAGGACTGCTTGACATATGCTAGTCATAGGATACTGTTGGCTCGGTCAAGATTAATTATATGTTTTATTACCACTTGGTTTATCTTAACCGAGTCCCTCTTCCAGATTCTTAACCATAATAGGAGCGGGCCAGTTTGATCAAGTCGGTAATAAAACGAAAGCCAATTTCTTTATGGGCAATTAAGTTCAAGCAGGTTGGAGGGACTGAAAGCAGCTTTTTAACAAATGTATCCTCTGCTGTCTGCAGGCTGCCTACTTGAGCTGTGCCCCATATTTACATGCCATAAGTGGCTATGGCTACAGATTTTGCAAGACAGACTTCAATCATTTCCCTGCAAGGCTTTTTACCCAGGTTAGAAGCGAATTTCCAGAGGGCAGCTATATTTCGTTTCAGCATGTTAGTTCTGTTTTCTACCATAGCAGACCAGTTAAGTTTGGAATCAAAAAGAAGGCCTAGGTACATAAAATATTCTACGCAATCCAGGAAACCTCCACCAAGATGGAATGAAATTTACTTTTTTCTTCCCAAACCCACTGTCATAACAAAGGTTTTCGTTTTGTTGATACACAAACCCAATTCCGCCATATAATTTGAGTATCTGCCAATCAAACGCTGTAGGGCCATTGGTATTCTGGCCATCAAGACTTCATCATCTGCATAGAGGAGCACTGCAGATGGAAGGTCCCTTCACTGTGCGGTCAAAACCTCGTTGAGTTTGTTGGTATATAAAGAAAAAAGAAAGGGGGCGAGGACACACCCCTGACAAACTCCCTTTTCGATTCTGAACTGCTTCGTACATTCCCCCTGTTTTCCAAACCTTATATCTGAAAGAGACACGTTAGTGATAGATTCCTAACCTTAGAATATCCCCAGGCATCAGACTGGATCCAGAAAGTTTTGCTAGCAGTACTTCTGTGCGTCAGTAGGTGGCGTTGTGTGGCTCAGCGTCTGTCGCTGGCATCGTTAGCACCGAGTTAACATCACATAGACTACTTAGGCCCCACCCATGCACGCTGACGTCAGTTCCTTTCTTTTTCCGTGGCAGTAAGCGCAGATCCGGTTAGAGCACGTACCTTAGTCACTTTTGACTATCTTTTTGGGACTTTTTGTCTCTTGTTGGTCTTCTCTGGTGCGAGTAGAGATGCCTGGTTTTAAGTCCTGCGGGGCCTGCCGTTGCAATATGTCGGTGGCGGACCCCCACGACGTCTGTCTCTACTGCCTGGAGCGCGACCACGACTACCGGTCCTGTCTGGACTGCCCGGTCATGGTCCCGAAGGCCTTGAGGGAGCGGCGCCGGAAGTTGCTTGAAATCAGGCACTCGTCCCAGCGCCATTCGAGGTCCAGGGGCCATTCTCGGGAACGCTCACGGGTCCACCATCACCGCTCCCCGGGCTCCAAGTCTTCACCCTCTGATTCGGGTAAGAGACGACTCAAAAAGAAGTTGAAGAAGCGTTGTCGCTCTCCGACGTCCCCCCATCGGTCCTCGGGTGCGGACTAGGGGGACAGGGGTTCCGCCCCTGCGGCTCCTTCTGAGCCTGAGAGTTCTTGCAACCTACCCGCCTTACCCGGGTCTGTTGGTGACCACCTGTTTAGGCCCCAGGCTCCCTCCGGTGCACCTTTGGGGCTGTGGTCCCGTGTCAGGATCATTCTGGTCCTTCGACTCCTCCGGTGGATCCAGCTCCAGCGCCGCCAGCGGCTCCGGTGCCGCAGGATCCTGCGCCGCTGGCTCCGGCCATGGTGCCACGATGTCCCACGCTGCCGGCTCCGGCCCCAGCGCCACCCTCTGCACCACAGTGGATGCCGTTGGTTCCACCCATGCCCCGGTTCCCGGAAGGTTTTGTTCCCACCTGGGATTCGAACTGGGACACGGCGCCGGTTCGGCCACGGCCCGCGCTGTTCCCGGCATCGCTTGTTCCTTCCCCGATTCCTGCCCCGCCGCCGTAGTCTGTGCCACATACGGCGGAGGTAGAGGACGAGTGGGAGGAGTCCGAGGACCCGCTTGCTCGTCAGTGTGACTCTGAGCAGGACTAAGCGGACGACTTGGAGGAGTCCGGCGGCCTTGACGTCTCCTCTGATCCGGGGTTTGCCTCTCCCCCGCCCACTATGGAGGAAGGTGCCTCGTACACAGTGGTGCTCAGTCGGGCAGCTGAGGTTCTTAATCTTGATCTCCCCACGGTGACCCTCAAGACTGATCTCCTCACTGAGGTGCTCCAGTCGGCGTCCACTTCATCGAAGCCGCTACTGCCCTTTAATGATGCCCTCACTGACGTCTTGTTGGGCACTTGGTCGTGGCCGGCCACAGGGGCCCCTGTGGATAAGATCGTAGCCAGGCGTCACCTCCCGGCGCAGGGTGACCCTGCCTTTCTGACCACTCACCCCACACCTGAGAGCCTGGCTATTCAAGCTTCGACGTCCCAGAGTGCCTTTCCCATGGCTCCACTGGATAAGGACTCTAAGAAGCTGGAGCAGTTCGGCAAGCGGTTGTTCTCTTCGGCCAGCCTGGGGCTGTGGTCGATGAACACTGCATGTCTGTTGGGCCGCTACTCCCACGCAGTGGGGGATAACTTTGCTCAGGTGTTACCTCAGTGCCCGGAGGAGGTACAGGCTGTGCTATCCCAGGCTGTGGCCGAGGGCAAGGACGCGGCTAGGTTCGCCATTCGTTGTGGCTTAGACACTGCGGACTCCCTCGGTAGGGCGATTTCCACAACTGTGGCACTTCGTCGCCACGCCTGGTTGAGATCTACCGAGTTCTTCATGGATATTCAGAGCTCGCTCATGGACATGCCCTTTGAACGCACACGCCTGTTTGGTGATAAGGCTGTCAGTGCGCTTGAGCTTTTTAAGGACTCTCGCGCTACGGCCAAGTCCTTGGGCCTTTCCGCCACGCGCCCGGCCACGTCTACTTTTCATTCCTTTTGTGGCCATGGAAGGGGCGCCCCTGCCCGCTCGTTCAGTCAAAAGCCTGCACAGAATCAAACTCAGCATGGCTGTGGGCATGGAAGCCGCAGAGGTGGCTCCGGGGGCCGGCGTGAGGGTCAGTCCACCTCCACACCCATGACGTCCGCCTCGAAGCCTTCCTAGTCTGAACTTCGGGACGCACCCCACGCCAGTGGGTGGCAGGATTCAGCATCACCTTCCCCATTGGCATTCTGTCACTTACAGCAAATAGGTACTGCAACTCGTCCGGAGGGGTTACTCCCTCCCTTTTGAGTCTTGCCTCCCTCCGCCCCCCGCCCCTCCCCCCGGCCATGCCTCCTCAGTTCCACCGCATGTCGGGGGATCACTTTGCGCTTCTCCAACAGGTAGTTATGGCCCTCTTGGCCAAGCGGGCCATTGAGCGCGTTCCTGAGCTACAAGTAGGATGTGGTTGTTATTCCCACTACTTTCTGGTCCCCAAGAAGGACAAGGGAGGCTTGCGTCCCATCTTGGACCTCAGGAACGTCAATCGGTTCCTCCGGAAAGAGAAGTTCAAGATGTTGACTCTGGCTCAGGTCTTGACTGTCCACAACCCCGGGGACTGGATGGTAGCTTTGGACTTGCAGGACGCATATTTTCACATCCCCGTCCTGCTGTTCACGGTAGGCCAGGAGCATTTTCAGTTTGCCGTACTCCCCTTCGGCCTTACCAGCACCGTGTTCATGAAAGTGATGGCGGTAGTCGCAGCTCACCTGCGCAGGTCAGGGGTGTCAATCTTCCCCTACCTCAACGACTGGTTGTTGAAAGCGGGCTCACCCCAAGCAGTTGTCACCCACCTTCAAACTACGGCTGACCTCCTGCATTTGCTGGGGTTCTCCATCAACGTGCCGTAGTCGCACCTGACTCCCTCTTAGAAGCCCCCCATCATCGGAGCGGTTCTGGATTCGACGCAGTTTCGGGTCTATCCTCCCGAGCAGTGAGTCCGGGATATTCAGGCTATGATTCCGATCTTTTGGCCTCTATCCCAGGTTTCAGTCAGGATGACCCTCCGGCTCCTGGGCCTGATGGCCTCCTGCATCCTGCTAGTGCAACATGCCAGATGGCATATGCGGGCTCTGCAGCGGGACCTGAAATTCCAATGGGTTCAACATCAGGGCAACCTGTCTGATCATGTCCAGATCTCGGAGGGCACTGCGCAGCGATTGGGTGAATGGCAGATCCCTCGCCCTTCCCCAACTGGAGCACACAGTGGTGACAGATGCGTCCCTCCTGGGATGGGGAGGCTACTTGGGAGAGGCGGAGATCAGAGGCCTCTGGTCTCCGGCGGAGTCTCGGCTCACATCAACCTTTTGGAGCTTTGGGCGATCCGACCTGCACTGAAGGCATTCCCTCCCTCTATCCGGGGAAGTGTAGTGCAGGTGTTCACGGACAACACCACCGCCATGTGGTATTTCAAAAACAGGGAGGGGTGGGCCCTGGACCCGATGTCAGGAGGCACTGTGCCTCTGGACATGGCTGGAACATCAAGGCATTACCTTGGTGGTTCAACACCTTGCAGGTTCTCTGAACGCCCGGGCGAACGAACTCAGATGGATCACGAATGGCGTCTGAACTCGGACGTGGCAGAAGGTCTCTTTCAGCAGTGGGGAGAGCCTTGGTTAGATCTATTCGCCACCGAAGAGAACGTGCAATGTCATCAGTTCTACGCAGTGGAATTTCCAAGGTAGAACTCGCTCTGCGACGCTTTTTGGCGCGAGTGGAGTTGGGGTCTATTGTATGCCTTTGCCCCTTTTTCGGCGCGACCGGCCCAAGTCATCCTTGTGGCTCGGATTGGGCAAGAAGATACTGTTATCCCGAGCTACTCAGCATGGCGATCGATCCCCCAATTTGACTACCTCTTTAGGAGTATCTTCTGTCGCAGCGGCAGGGGACGGTCCTCCACCCGAACCTATCCAGCCTGTACCTCCATGCGTGGAGAATGAGCGGCGACAGTTCACAGCTTTCGATCTTCCTCCCGAAGTCCGTGATGTAATTCTGGCAGCCAGGCGTCCCTCCACTAAAACGATATACGCCTGCAGGTGGAATACATTTGTGGCATGGTGCACAGCGAAGGCTGTGATTCCCCTTTTTACCCCTGTTTCAGAAGTTCTTCTGTTCCTCCTTTCTCTGGCCAGCAGGGCTCTGCTCTGGGCACTATCAAGGGCTATCTCCCGACCATTTGCATCTTTTGAAGGCTTTGAGATCAGCCTTCTCTTTTCAAGTCCCCTGTAAGTCATTTCTTGAAAGGCATAACACACACGTTACCTCCGGTCCCCTTTATAATGCCTCAGTGGGACTTGAATCTTGTGTTGACTTATTTGATGTGCGCTCCCTTTGAGCCGCTTCACAAATGTCCTTTACGTCTTCTCACCTTAGAGACTACCAGAAGAGTGAGTGAGATCCAGGCTCTTTCTTCTAAACCTCCTTTCCTTTCTGTTCATGCGGACGAGGTGGAGTTAAGGACCCCTCCTTCTTTTCTGCCCAAGGTTGTCACGCCCTTCCACATCGGGCAGACCATCACTTTGCCCACCTTCTTTCTGCCTCCGCATCCTTCGAAAGAGGAAGAGAGGCTCCACCGTCTGGACCCAAAACGTGCGCTCTCGTTCTATATGAAGCGCACACAGCAGTTCTTGGTGGATGACCAACTCCTTGTTGGCTACGTGGGCGCCAAGAAAGGTTGGGCCTTGCACAAACGGACCATCTCTCGGTGGTTCGTTCTCTGTATCAAAGCCTGTTACTCCTTGGCTAAGAAGGAGCCTCTTGTGTGACTGCGTGCCAATTCTACTGGGGCGTCAGCAGCCACTACTGCTCTGGGACGGGGAGTCCCTTTGCAGGATATCTGTCAGACAGCTACGTGGTCCTCGCTGCATACCTTTACCAAGCATTATTGCCTTGACAGCCAAGTCCGGAGGGACACCTTCTTTGGCCGTTGTGTCTCCGTAACTTTCTGGTGTAATCTTGTTCGCGGACCCACCACCGGGGTTGGTATTGCTGGAGTATCTATTCTAAGGTAAGGGATCTATCACTAACATGTCTCTTTCAGATGCACAAGTTACTACTTGTGTAACAATATATCTGTAAGAGACATTAGTTAGTGATAGATTCCTTACCGCCCCACCCATCCTCTCCATTCTGCGAACTGATTCCTGAGGTTAGGGACATCCCTTTTAAGGGCCTTGTTTCTTAAGCACCAGTGATCAGTTTCTTGCATGGCTCTGCGTTCCTGGTGTGGAAAGTCGTGTACAGAACTAATGTCAGTGCTCATGGGTGGCGCCTAAGTAGTCTCCGTGACGTCATCTCGGCGCTTACGATGCCAACGACGGACATGGAGCCGTCAATGCCACCTACTGACGTGCAGAGGTACTGCTAGCAAAACTTTCCGGATCCAGTCTGACGCCTGGGGATATTCTAAGGTAAGGAATCTATCACTAACTAATGTCTCTTACAGATATATCGTTACACAAGTAGTAACTTGTGCTACAGCCCTAGCCTCTCTTTATACATTTCTCTGATGAAAGTGATTATGGACTTGTCCACGCCCATCGACTCCAGTAGAGCTCACAATTTTGCGTGGCTCACGCAGTCGAAGGCCGCAGACAAGACCACAAAAGCCATATAAAACTGACACTTTTTTGCATGAACATATTTTGCTGCGAGCAAGACTAAATTTAAGCCTTGATCGATCATGCTCCTCTCTTTCCTAAACCCATATTGGGCCTTGGCTAAAACATTATTTTAAAATGCCCACTCCAATCTATTTAAAAGCAATCTCTCCATTAACTGGACGGTGATCTCGAGCAAGGAGATTGGACGATAATTTGCAGGGTTCGAGGGAACCCCCTTCTTATATATAGGGATTATCACTGCTTCCAGGAAGTCGGGGGACCCACTTTAGTAACAGCGTTAAAAACTTTGGTCAGGAGTGATGCCCATAAATTTTTATTAACAAAGAATATGTCCAATGGGACCCCATCCGGGCCCTCTGCTTTTAGTGCAGGAGATAGGGATTCTGCAAGCTCAGTTTTCTCTAAGGAAAATTTCATCCCTGGTTGGGCCACCCTCAGATCCACAGGTTCTTTTGTAATACTATCTGTTTCTTCATGAAAAATGTTTTGAAAATGTGACAACCAGGTAGATTCATCTATGTGGAGATCAAGAGAGGGGCTTCCTTGATCCTGCAGAAAAGTTGCATTTACCACTCTCCAAAAGGCCTTGTCATCTTTACTCCTAGAGGCTTTTCACAAGTTTTCCCATGCAGCGTCCTGCAACTGCTTCTTTCTCACCTCCATAGCTGTCTCCTAGTCAGCTCGTAGCTTCCTTATCAAATCTTTATTTCTGGGGTGTAATTTAAGAGCAGTGCGAAGTTGTTTAGAGGCCTTCGAACAACTAGTCTCAAACCATCTTATTACCGGTGGAGTATTTCTTGTTGCAGGGCGTGAGAAGTTAGAACTTATAAATGTTAAAATACTTCTAAATGCTGTTACTGCTTGGTAGCTGTTGGAGCGAGCATCTAAGTAGGATTGAATCTCGGGTAACACTCCTTTACAACCTTTGGGAGAAAGGAAGTTGGATTTATTTTCCCCCACTTAAGTGTGAATCAGTTTTTTCTACTTAGTATGGGTTTTAGAGCAAATAAAGGACTTGTCTCAGCAACGAGAGGCCAGGTAAAGCAAAAGAGGAGGAATGCGTGATCACTAAATTCAGTTAGCTCAGCAATAGAGGACTTGGTACATCTCTTAAAATTAGCTTGAATTATAACAAAATCAATTGTTGAAATAACTCCCGTTTGTTGAAATGTAGTGAGAAGTTGACATATAGAGGGGTGACACGCGTTTACTATGACTAGATCCCAGGTTAATAAAACCCTGTTTAACACATTTCCATAATTAAAATGATTAAAATGGACAAGCAGCGAGTCAATGGTGTCAGTTACCCCACAGATACTTTGATTTGATGTAGTACAACATTGCGCATTAAAATCACATGCCCAGATTATAAAAATTTACCGTCAGTGGTAAGTTAGCAGGGCTTCCAGTATACCCCCCCAACTCGCCTGTATGGGGTCCTAAAAATTATTATTTTTTAAATGTCTCAATAACCAATCAGTTTTCCCAGAACCTTCAGCATGGATAGTATGAAAATAGGTTGAATTATTATTAAAAGTCATCTTACTTAGGGAGATTGTGTTTGCTATAAGTGTAAATAAGCCCCCTTTAGATCGGCCTGATGCTGATGGAAGTGCTGAAGTGACAAAAGAGCGATAACCATATACATAGACAGATTGCTTGGCCCACGTTTCCTTGAAACAAACAATATCATAATGCAAGAACACTTTATACCAATCTTGGTTATCTTTTTTGTTTTCAAAACCTGCTACATTCCATGAATTTGAACATTGTGTCCCTTAAGGACTCCTGAGAACGGGTCGTTGTTGAATCGATTAAGGAAGATATTGGCCCAGTTGGTAAAGGCGTATTACCACTTTGTGAATCTAGGGAAGCTTTTGTTTCCCTCACACCAAGTACCATAAGGAGGTCTGTTTGATATTCGTGATGGGGAAAAAACTGAGGAAGTGACTCATTTAATGGTAGTATGAGTCAATCGCAAGCCTCCAAATCTACCAACGGCGAATATCTATTTGAGAGAGACAGAGTATCATAGGCCAACTGGTCAGGTTTTTTGCCGGCTCTCAATAAATGAAGGCCCTCGGAGTGTGTGATGGAGCTACATACAATTGCAGGCCTATAAAAAACTACATAGATCTGGGTTCGAGATTAAGGGGCTGCCGGGAAACTCCCCAGCAAATCTTGCACTAGCCGTTCATTGTCAAAGTTTAAAATAACAGTAATTATTGGTAATTTTTACTTCCGACCCAATCCATGGTGTTCTTCTAGCCATAATCAAGTGATTTTGGATAAGATGATTTGAATTTTGTGTCAATCAGAATCGAGGCTTGGCCATAAGTTGGAGTGTAGACTCTCTTTGACTGGGATGGAGTAAAGGTACGTTGACTAAAATTAAAACTTGAGGACAAACTGCAGGGGGAAGGTTCATAAATTGTTGATTTGGTCTTCTGTGGGAATGGAGAGAAAAAGTATTTGAATTAGCCTGTGACCTTAAGGGATGTTGTAAGTTCCCCTTACCCTTACCCATAGACTCTTGAATGGTCACCTTTGGTAGGCCACGCCTAGGGTCCAAACTTACATAGTCTGAACCAATAGGGTCCAAACTGGTGGCTGTCTGATTTGCAACACGAGGAATACCAATGGAAGTGGAAGGCTGTTTATCTAACTGACAACCAAGGGGCCTATTTTTACGATCAAACACAAATTATGACGATCAAGATTACAGTTTTTACAAGTTTTACAGGCAGCAGAGGGGTTGCCAATAGTTAGGGGTCAAGGTCTAGGATTAGCAGGGCTGTTATTAGAGTCTTCCATCATATGATGTGCCACGTTGGTCGATACCAAACATTGTAGAGTGCGATCTATGGATTCTAAGCGAGCATAGATCGGTTGTAGGAGTTGTTTAAAATTATCAAGAAGCTTGCACCAATTTGGGTGAGATATATTCTCAGGATAAAGCTGGCCGGCCCTACATGTGGATGACACTGGCAAGCTAGCCTTTCTGGACTGCTTGTCGGGCAATTAATAGGTGGTATTGCAGGGCCCCTTTTCCCGTTAGAGGTCATCGGGACTGTTGGTATCCCACTAGATGTAGGAGCAGCCTGTAGATTTTCCAGACACAGCAAAGTGACCACCAATGGTTCGAGGAGAACATCCCCATATCGCACCATGACAATCCATCTAACGCAAAGAAGAGCAAGATGGCAAAACAGGGTGTCACTTTTTGGGGCTGTAGACTTTGTAACCGGATACCTGAAATCAGTAAATTAATCCAAATTGCCTTTCCTTCAAGAAAAAATGTAAGACTAACTCATCTAACTAACTAGACTAGACTCAACCTCTAATTGACACTTTCTTCCCTCACTAAGTTTCATTGTGTCTATGTTCTTTGTGAAGACCCGTACAGCCACTGCGGCTAAGTCTGTGTCCTTTAAATCTATATCTATACTAATATAATAAAGAGAGAGCCCAAACCTTTGAGGCGGGTAATCTCAGGAACCACAGCACCAATCACAACACCCAATACAGCGTTGGAAAGGGCTGTTGCAGCAGAAGGACATAGGCTATGCAGACGCCCACCATATACATTTAAAAGGTAAAAGAACTGTGCCTGCAAAGTAGTCTCTTGTGGGCGTGT
The DNA here is from genome assembly GCF_964263255.1 of Lissotriton vulgaris. Lineage (NCBI taxonomy): Eukaryota > Metazoa > Chordata > Amphibia > Caudata > Salamandridae > Lissotriton > Lissotriton vulgaris. Next base: position 264,562,755 of record NC_141697.1, read on the forward strand.
CTGCGTTGTGCTCTGGGCGTGTGCTGGGGGCGTGACAAACGCTGGGGGCGTGTGGTACGTTCCGCCCTTCATGCCATGTCTCATATCGTGTGCTAATCCCACCCTGCTCCCTTTAAATACCCCTGCACCCCATAATCATAACCCACCCTTACTCCTTAAAATACCCCAAAACCCTTAAACACTAACCCATCTTAACCCTATAAATATACCCTGTACCCCAAAACCCAAACCTATCCCTAAACCCTAAAAATACCCCTGTACCCCAAACCCCCAAACCAAGCCCTGAACCCTATAAATACCCCTGTACCTCAAAACCCAAACCTACCCCTGAACCCTAAAAATACCCCTGTATCCCAAAACCCAAACCTAGCCCTGAACCCTAAAAATACCACTGTACCCCAAAACCCAAACCTACCCCTGAACCCTAAAATACCCCTGTACCCCAAAACCCAAACCTAGCCCTGAACCCTTAAAATACCCCTGTACCCCAAAACCCAAACCTACACCTGAACCCTAAAAATACTCCTGTACCCCAAAACCCAAACCTAGCCCTGAACCCTAAAAATAACCCTGTACCCCAAAACCCAAACCTACCCCAGAACCCTATAATACCCCTGTACCCCAAAACCCAAACGTAGCCCTGAACCCTAAAAATACCCTTGTACCCCAAAACCCAAACCTAGCCCTGAACCCTTAAAATACCCCTGTACCCCAAAACCTACCCTTGGACCCTAAAAATACCCCTATACCCCAAAACCCAAACCTAGCCCTGAACCCCCAAAATACCCTTGTACCACAAAACCCATACCTATCCCTAAACGCTAAAAATACCCCTGTACGTAGAAGGAGTGCGCTCTGTCCACCTCCACCGGCCTGGTGGTCACTAACTGATACCAGCTAACGGAGACTTCAGGAGGCGCACAGGTCACGGTTGCGTGGGCTATATCGCTAGACCTCACAGACCCCCAGGCCATGGCGGGTAAAGGCCTCAGGAGTGGATCCACGCAAGCTAAACTGGATAAATTCGCCTACGGCCACCAAGGACAACAGCAAACCGCAGGGCGACCTTCCACGGGGCACGCCCAGGACACGGACAATGCACGGAAAATAACGCTGGAAGACATTATGAAAACACTCTCGGAGGTGAAAACCACGGTGGGCGCCATCTCCTCAGAGGTCTCCCTGCTGAGAGCGGACTTTCACAAAATGGCGGAGAGGGTGTCACAGGTGGAAGTGGTCACAAAATCGCTCGTGGAAGACACCTCAGAGCTCCAACTGGCCATGGAAAAGATGCAGAAAGTAACCAAACTCCTGCATGACAAACTGGACGATCAGGAAGGGCGTTCGAGACGCAACAACGTACGTATCCTTGGGCTTCCAGAGACGGAGGGGAAGGGAGCCATGGACCTCTATATAGAAGACCTCATCAAGACCAAACTCCAGCCCAAGGGACTGTCTCACTTCTTCTCGGTGGAGAGGGCGCACAGAGTACCGGGGGGCCCGCCCAAGACGGGGGCAGCTCCACGACCAGTGCTAGCCCGCCTCTTTAATTTTAGGGACAGGGATGCAATTTTACAAGCGGCAAGAACTTCACCACCAGTGCGGATTCAGAATGCAACCCTAGCATTTTTCCCAGACTACACGGCAGAAGTAGCCAGAAGACGCAAATCCTTCACAGAGGTGAAAAAGGCGCTACGCGATAGGGAACTGCCATATTCCATGATGTTCCCTGCCAAACTACGGATAGTGGCCGAGGGGAAGACCTGGTTCTTTGACACGCCAGAGGTGGCTCAAGAATGGCTGGAGGGCTGGAGACCAACAGGGCAGCGACACCGCTCGCAACGAGACCGGCCGAGGCACCACACTGAACGGACACCACCCAGTCGGTCCTCTCAACTACCAAAGCAAGGAGGAGAGGAAGAAATAGAATCGGACCTGGAGAGAGATCCGCTAGACTCTGGACAATTGGATCCGGCAGGACACTGAACTATATTATTGTTTCGAGACTATGGGCGCCGCGGTACCGTGGCTCGGACGCGGCTGAGTAGGGCGGGCACAGGCGGTGCCCAGAGGGGACTCACCAACCCCACAAGCAAGTATAAAGACTAGGGGAGGGCTGAAGCACTCTGCACAGTTGGGGAAGCGGGCGGGAGTTTGTCCGTGGAGCAGGGTAGCAGGGAGGGGGGATGGGATTGAAGTTTTTATGTTAAAATGTTTAATTTGGTTTGTAGTCATCGTCCAACACCTACATTGTGCTATCACCCTGACATCTGAATTTCTCCTACGCAATACGACACAGGCCGACACATGGGCCACGCCACAGCACACGTTGTGTGCAGACATCCCTCATCTACCTAATGGCCAGACCACTTAACCACACGCCCACCGGAGGCCCCTCCACAGTTGGGAGGATTCCCCCGCTGCGAATACTGACATGGAATGTTCGGGGCCTGGGTGATAAAATCAAGAGGGGCTTGGTCCTTCAGGCCATTAAAAGGCAGAACCCAGATGTGATCCTCCTACAAGAAACCCACCTCACGGGGTCCACATGCAAAGCCCTCGACAGACGGGGATACACAATGGCAGTACATGCAGACTTCAGTACAGGCTCCAGGGGTACAGGCATACTGGTGAGAAAATCTTCCCCCTTTATGATCACCAGCCGTGTGGCGGACGACCAGGGTCGCTTTGCAGCGGTCCATGGGCAGTGGGAGGGCAGGGCTCTCAATATGGTATCAGTATATGTTCCCCCAGCCTTACACTCTGTGGCCCTACCAGCACTGGGCAAATTCCTTCTTGATCTCCCCGAGGGCGGCACGATTATAGGAGGAGACTTCAACGCAGTCATGGATCCACTTAGGGACACCCTCCCCCCCAGAACCCGACCACGAGGTACTACACCACTATCGGACTTTGCGGAAGCACTAGGTCTCACGGACCTCTGGCGGCACTTGCACGGCGAGGCCAATCAATACACTTACTACTCGGCAGTACATAACAGCTTGTCTCGCATAGATTACTTCATGGCACTGGGTCTAGGTCTAGACATGGTAGACAAGGTAGACACACTTCCCAGGGGGGTCTCAGATCATTCACCAATTACCCTATCGCTCACCACCGGAGGAAAACGGAATGCTCGACTTTACCCAATCTACCCCAACTTTCTAAAGATCCCCAAGATTCGGAAGAAACTCAAACTGGTGACAACGCAATACTTTGCAGAAAACACGGGCACGGTAGAGTCACCTTCCACCCTATGGGAAGCATACAAAACAGTCCTCAGGGGGGCGGCCATCGCAGCAATTACGGGACACAAACGGGACTCACGAAAGGAACTCACAGACCTGGAACTTGCACTCGAAACGGCCAACACTGCCCATATGACAAACCCCTCCTCGCCCGCTGCACACGCCCTTATGGTTCGGCAGCAACAATACCTAGCACACCTCAAAACAACAGAGAAAGGATATATCGCAAACACTAGACATAGGATTTACGATGTGGGGGACAAGGCAGGCCGTATGCTGGCATGGCTGGATAAGAGAGGGAATGGAGCGAGAGGTATTCATAGGCTACACACAGAGGGAGGGCGAACACTGGTACACCCTGAAGAAATAGTTGGCGAACTAGCGCGATACTACCAGGCAATATACACACCAGAACGAAAGGTCACACGACAAACGGCGACGGCAACACTCGCGGACATTGCCATCCCTAGCATTGCGCAAGAAGATAGAGATAACCTAGAACTAGATCCGACGGAGGATGAAATCCAGCTGGCGATCCAGGCGTTGCAGTCCGGTAAAGCACTAGGCCCTAATGGAATACCGGTCGAATGGTACAAGTCCATGGCTTCAGACCTCGGTGCCCCATTGCTGGCCATGTATTTGGAGAGTAGGGATAGACAAGAGTTACCGCTGGACCAACGCACAGCAACGATTGTAACAATACCCAAGCCGGGAAAACCCCCGACAGAGTGTACCTCGTACCGTCCGATATCATTATTGAACATCGAGGCCAAAATACTAGCTAAACTCCTGGCTACCCGCTTGCTGCCCCACCTTAGTACCTTAATCCACCCTGACCAGTCGGGTTTTATGCCCCACCGGAGCACTGCGATGAATCTCAGAAGAGTTCACGGAGTACTAGCCCGAGCGCACCTCCTTACGGATCAGGCAGTGATCCTCTCTCTCGACGCCAAAATGGCGTTCGACTTGGTGGAGTGGGAATACCTCTTCATGGTACTGGAACGCATGGGATTCGGGCCGAAATACATAGCGTGGATAAGGTTGTTATATGCGAAACCTGTCGCACGGGTTGTGGCAAATGGCCACATATCACCGAGTTTCCCTCTGGGCAGGGGGACTAGACAGGGCTGCCCCCTGTCCCCCCTGCTCTTCGCATTGGTGCTTGAACCCCTGGCCATCCAGATCAGGTCAACACCCCTGTTCGCAGGCATCAAATGGGAGGAGGGATGGGAGGACAAAGTCTCGCTCTACGCGGACGACATGCTCATCTACATGACCGCACCCGAGACCGGCATCCCAGCCCTACTAGACCTATGTGACACGCATGGGCGCGCGTCGGGCTACACTCTCAACTGGTCGAAATCCACCATATATACGCTAAAAGGCCCGGCACCGAGACCACAGGAGAACTGCCCTCTCCTCACGACATCGGCCTCTTTCAAATATTTGGGTATTATCATCGCGAACGGGGAAGCAGACTTCTTTGTCAATAACCTGAAACCACCTATAGATCGCCTGCGAGCGGATGTTAAGCATTGGGCAGCCCTCCCCCTGACCCTACTGGGCAGGTCGGCACTGTACAAAATGATGGCCCTCCCAAGACTCCTCTATGTCCTGGAAAATACTCCACACCTAGTACCACCGCGCTACTTCAAACAGATTGTGGCACTGGTCACGGTCCTGCTTTGGAACACAGGCCCAGCGCGCATTGCATACGACAAACTGGTAAAAAGCTGGTACGAGGGGGGCATAGCACTCCCCAACATCCAGCTATACTACTGGGCGGCCCAACTCAAAATTGTAAACTGCTGGATCCACGCCCCGAAAGACGACCCGGCCTATCGGGCGGACTGGGCACAACTTGGGACGGAATGTATGCTATCCGTGCTCTACAATAAATCGCAAATGAAGACCCTACTAGGTCCGACCAAACACACGGTGGCGCTATGGCATATGGCGCAGGCCCGGCTGGGATGGGCAGGCCGGATCACCAGAATGACGCCCTTGTGGGACACGAAGGCATTGGGGAACCTGAGAGGCTGTAAGGGGTTTGAGCGGTGGGATTCAATTGGCATCTCTACAGTAGGAGACCTCTGGGACAATGACTCAGTAATACCGTTTCCGCACCTGCAACAGCAGTACGGCCTCGGACCCACGGAGACATTTCGATATGTCCAGATTAGGCATGCATTACTACAGGCAGTCCCTACTGGCACCACACTACCGGACTCATCTCCATTAGAGGATAGACTGTTAACGGAGTTCATGCTCCAAAGCGCCACCTCCCTTACCTATAAAAAGCTAATTAACAATCTCAAGGACCCAACGCTAAAGCTAAAAGAAAAATGGGAAGGAGAGATAGGTGAGGCAGACGACTTCGAATGGAATGAGGCACTGGCCTCCCCAAAGGAAGTGGGAATCTCTAGTAAGCTCAGGCTGGTACAGCTTAAGATCCTACACCGCATCTATTACACTAGGACACTATTACATAAAATACAAAGAGCACAACACCCCTTCTGTTTGAGAGGCTGCGGGGAGGAAGGGACACTGATCCACACACTTTGGGAATGCCCGCAAATCTGCGAATTCTGGAGACAGGTGCTCCGATCTATCTCTCAGGCCCTTAGACTTTCCATATTGCCTGAACCACGTAAATGCCTTTTAAACATCTGGGACCCCAATGATCTGGGTAGGTATGAACTGATTTGGGCAACATTGGCCATGGCAGTAGCTAAGCGGGATATAGCACAGAAATGGGGGGCGCCGGAGGTGCCCACGGCCAGTAGATGGGCTAAAAACATGGACATCTTAATGGTGACAGAGAGAGCGGTTTACGTGCTTCGGGCAGCGCCCCGGAAGTGGAACAAAGTCTGGGCAGCGTGGAACACGTACAGAGGGGGAATCTGTGAGCCCTTGCCAGAAGGAGAGGAATCAGACTCAGAGGGGGAGGAAGAATAACTGCACGAATGCGGGGCAGTGGCCTCAAGAGCAGGACAATGTTACATTGGCGGCACTAACCTGGCCGCACACAGCAATGCAAATGGAGATGCAGGGTGTTACGGGATGTGGGTGACACAAAAGGGTTACGATGACACATGGTTAGGGGGGGTAAGTTGGGAAGTTTGTTGATACTGTTCTCAATGTACGGAAATATCGCCAACACTGATAATTGAGGGGGGGTTAACAGTGGAATGTACTGTATGCAATACAACTTACGACTGATGTGTATACAAAACTCGTAAAGTCACGGACGATTCAGTCCTTGTTACAAGAGATAGCTCACTCTTTACTAAATGGATATTCTACAATACTGTAACGATTACCAACAAGATGTATGCAACTGATTAACCATTGCTCCTTCATGTCAATAAAGTTTTAAAAAAAAAAAAATACCCCTGTACCCCATTACCCAAAACTGAACCCTTAAAATACCCAAACACCCCAAAACAGATACCTCAGTACCCTAAAACATATACCCCTATACCCATACTTACCTTATCCAAACATTAAAAAAAACATGCTTTTACCATTTATGCATTTACAACGAATTTTGTTGTAAATGTATGCGTGGTAAAAGCATATAAAATGTAATGCCATGCGTTATAATGGCATGGCGGAGTCATGGTACTTTCGTAATGAAAGTATGCGGAGTGATGGTATGCGGAAAGAAAGTTGTGGAATAATGGGTGTTTACCCTCCCCCGGTAAGTACATTGGTGGCATGGCGGCCCACATCTCCAGCAACATACTCATTTTTTTTCACCACCCATTTGAAAAATGCATAGGTCTCCCTCATTGATCGCCAGCACCGACACACTTTTAGACAAACCTCCCGCCACAAGTTCTAGAATTGCGAATTTTAGAGCTGGGGAGCTACGTTCGAATCTCGGCATCAGCTCAACATCCTGTGATTCCAGGCAAATTGCTTACAGCCCGATTCATGAAACAAAATTGCGCTCGCAAAGGGCCAGATTCTGAGAATCTGGCCCTTTGCGAGTGTGATTTTTGCATTTGGGATTCATCATCCCAAATGCAAAAATCGCTATTTGCGAAATCGCATATTTGCGAGGAATTGGATTTAAGGAATCTCTAATAGAGATTCCTTAAATGCAATTCATCAACCAATTAGAAATTGCGAATTCGCAATATTTGGTCGCTATTTACCACGAAGTCTGACTTCGTGGTAAATTGCGAAAAAATAGAAAAAAGCACTTTAGTGCATTTTTCTCTTTTGCATGTTACACACACACATGTCCTTTGGACATGTGTGTGCGCAACACCTGTGTAAATTTGCATTTCAGGGGTGCTACAGGGTGTCCTTTGGACACCCCTGGCACCCTTGAAATCGCTATCTTATTTGCGATTAGCTAATTGCTAATCGCAAATAAGGAATACTCCCCATTCATTCCTATGGGTCTTTAGGCCCATAGGTATGAATGGGGAGTTATTCCTTATTTGCGATTAGCAATTTGCTAATCGCAAATAAGGAATGTGTAGGAATCCCATTTTATTTTGCGATTCCTACATGAATCCCGTTTTGCGAGTCTGTAATAGCGATTCCTTATGACTCGCTATTAGAGACTCGCAAAACGGGTCTTTGATGAATTTGGCTGTATGTCTACTCGTGCCTACCACAAATGAATATGTATGAATCAGAGCGTTTCACAGGCCTGTCACAGATAAGAAATGCTATCAAAACGAAATCCTACAAAAGAATATACTACTGTCCTGCAGCAATTCATACCCGGACAACGTCGGGACGGGCTGCTAGTATTGTATATGAATAAATAAGTACAAAAAAACTGTTTTCAGTTGCTCTTTGATCAAAACTAAGCCCTACACCTGAATTAATGACACTTCCTCTGAGGTTACAGTTTCAAAATGGACTCACAGAGTATGATTTCTGATTGTTGTAAGTGGGAAGCTTTATTCTTTTATGCCATCTGGTGCTATGTCCAAATGTCCAGTAGATGATCAGGTCTATTAGTCTATGGCATCACTGTAAGGTACTGTATATGGAGGATCCCTTATCTTATGACAATTTTTCAAGTCCCACAGTTGTTCGCTGGCTAAATTTAGAAGTATTGCCAATTAAGAATTCCTTTGTAGGATCCTAGAGCTTCGACCAGAATTATAATCTCCATTTTATGCAAAATAAGTGGCATTTTTTCCTTAATACAGGTCCCCGTCACTGCCCCCCACCCCCTTCATTTTTATTTTTGAACTGTTGGTATCTTGCTCCTTCTGCTGAAACAGATCTCCTGCCTGCAGACAATGTAGAATATTTGCAGACTGTGCTGTGAAAGTCATGGCCAGAATGCGGAGTCTAATATTTTGCAAACACATATGTTAAACGGTTTCTATAAGTCACTATCAAAGCTAGTTTGTGGCTTTAGAATGGATGGTAAAGAGAATATTGATACAGTTTCTCCAGCACTGAACTCAAGCAGTGAAAAAATCAAACATTAACCTTGCCAGCGATGGACTGGGCTTTCAGGAAAAAAAGCTGAAAGGTTAATCTTCACTAAAGTTATTTGTGTGTTAGTATCTGATCTAGACGTTGCTTTACACTCACTACAACGAATGATTACAGTAGAGTAGTGATGCCATTTCTTATTACAAGTGTGAAATGGAAATCAGAAGGAGACAGTAATAAGGAAATTCGATGGGTTTGAAACAGAGGAATTGTAGGTGTCTATGATATCATCGTATTCTCTTTAGTTAGGACCCAGGTATTCATGGACATTATATACCTCTTTGTGACTTGAAAGTTAAGGGTTATTCAGAAAGCTTCCATCAGACCCGTAGTCTCGGGTTGGATGATATGTGCATTATATTGCGATTTTATTACACAGGTTACCTTCTTCCAAGCAGGCCCAATGCTCATTGCAAAATTTGAAAAGAGACTGATTGAGCTCTTGGCCTTTCCTAAACACTGACACCCCAACAGAAAATTCCACTAGGCCAGTGTGCCTCTTGAAATGAAGGAAGATTTAGGATTTGATAAAAAGAGAAATGGTTCAAACAGGACTTGTGAAAAGGTTAATCAGAGTACAAAGTCTTGTCTCCACCTATGGTAAAGCAAAGAAGCGAAGTTTCACAGTCTGCTACTGATATCAAAGGGCATTAGATGGGGACTCTGTTGTTACTTTCTCTCAGCAGAATCGATAGACTAAGTCTTCGCTTGCTCAGTTAACCTTGCACAAAGCTTTCAAAAAATAACGAGCCGAGGTGGGTTCCAATGCAAGAGCTTCCATTGTACAATTGTCTTTGTATGCGGTTTGATGCAAAAAACAAGACATTACAACTTTGCATCCTATTTGCAGTTCAGTTTCAAGCTTTGAAGGCAAGAGGGTATTAAAACATATGTTAGATTTGAAATGGACATGGTCAATGCTATCACCATTACCGAAGTGGAATTAATTGTTTACTGGTTATTTTCTGAAGAAGCTGGACCAGGCCATAATACCTTGTCAGACTTATATGTACTGCGTACACTCTCATTCTGTATAGAATACTGGTGAGCTCTCACTCAAGTATGTTCTAGAAGAGGAGATTCATCAGGGCCAAAATGAGTTCCAAGAGAAAGAATGAAATGGTGCTGTCTCTTTTCTCATAACTGGTTGAGGACCTTAGATCTTAAGGAAGATGGTAGATTCGTTCCTACATCTTAGATAAGGGGCATTCCGCATTCAGTGGCTGTATTGCCATGGTGTCATGATGATGACTGGTCCTTTGAAAGTCTTTCCTTCATAACCTTGCACAGTAGCCTGAGAAATCCCCTTTGTTATGCAATGATACTTTGCCTTTAGAATGCAGTAGCGAGTCTGGCCTCAGGGAGCGACCTCACCTTTGGTGTTGACATGTCATTCAATGCAGAGAAGACGTTGGCAGGTTAATCCCCAGAGTTCCTCATAATGAATTCATATTGCTATGCACTCCGATACCCTACTGAAAGGCAAGCTGGGGCATTGCAATTCTGACACTTACTCTTACAGTCTCATGAATTTATGTAATAATGTTGTCAGTGATATATATATGGAACTGGTCCTGATTTTACTATGACGCTTTTAATTCTCTTTCTTTACATTTGTTCCTCTTTGCAATTTAGTGAGAGTGAACTGGAAGAAGTTCTGACATTCTACACACAAAAGAACAAATCTGCCAGTGTCTTCTTGGGAACAAGCACCAGAACCTCTAAGACTGCCAAGAGTGATGATAATAGCAGTAAAGCTCATGAGGGTGAGTAGAGGTCAAGTGATAAGTACATCTAGATAGCAAAGACTAGAAAAACTGGTATATACTTGTTGAGGTGTAGAAAAATTGCAGGAGAGTGACATTTTTAAATTGACCGAAATACTTAGTCACAAACTATATCTTGTGTGCACTACAAAATTGTGTTCATGGAGGTCTATGCCTCCACCTCTCCTATCTTTAATGTGCGGAGATCTCCGTCCTGACTGTGGACATCTCTGTACATAGACTCCTATGTTTTAGTAGTAAATGTGGTAGGGGCAGGGGAGTGACTGTAAAATAGGAAAAGCTTACTGCTAAATGTGAGGGGATTAGAGAGGAGTAAGGAAGGGTTTAGGGATGGACACACTCTTGCATACACCCACCCACAAAAGAGTAAGCCCACTGCTATTCACAAACTGCACTTCTTAAGCTAATATCACCAAAAAGGTTCCAAATCAGTTGTACGTGTTTTACAGCTCAGCCTTGGAGTAAGTTCGTCGCCACATGTGGCTAACCACTGGTACTGAAACACCCTCCCATAGAAAATAATGGTGACAGAGACTTAAAATATAACCCCATAGCAAGTAGTATTAAATTCAATTAACTTAATTAGATATTTTAAAGATATATATATATATATATATATATATATATATATATATATATATGCATTTTAATGTTAAGAATGATATATTTAGAAATTCTAGTCATTTATTAAAAAAGATTTAATTGCCTTTTGAATTTAAAAATACATGTAACATTTTAAATACATAAATTAAATTAATTTAACATAATTCTCAACCTAACCTTTAGAAGTTTTTAGTATATAATACATTTATATGAACTTTACACTTTATTTAATATATCTGCAATATATTGAACATATTTAATTTAAAATAGAAGTGCAGTAGCATTTTTTTTACATGTTCTTCAGATTGAAAATAATTTTTTTAATGTAAAAAGCTACAAATATTTGTATACATTTTTATAAATGCTTGATAAACTTCTTAACTTTTCCCCATACTTTCCCATAGCGAGATCTTAGCCTCTGTGGTGGTGATCTCTACCTACGTATGAAAAGTTACAAGTAGTTTCTTTACACTTATAAATGTACTCTTAGATGGCTCCATCCCCTGGTTTCGGAGGCAGACATGTAAGTCCATACTTTTGAGGAAAACTCAGAAATGGGGACTATCTACAAGTAGTAACGTTACTCAGAATTGTAGGATAACATTTACTTGTAGTTAAGTAGTAAATCTATATGTGTAAATTTACCTCTGTAAATAGGCCAGCTGCTTTTTTGCTATTAATGGCTAGAAGAAAGCACTAATTATGCCCCAAATCCACATCAAGCAAACAAGAGTGAGTCAATAAATCACGTGGCCTCGGCACTAATCAAAAACTTCACTCCATGAACAAAACAGCAACTGAAGCGACATATAATAAGGCACAAACAGAAACCAAATCCGTACCATGTGAAGCCATTGTTGATTTTATTGTTATTATTCTTGGGTTTTTGTGATTATTTATTCCAAAGAATTAATTTAAGGCAAACACAGACAATATACTTTTTACCGAACTGAGATTTCCACCAGGACACAGATAATTTGCGATATGATTTTTACATATAATATTACATGGTATATGTTACAATATATAAAATAATATGTTTAGATATACGATTATGGGGATTTTAACCTTTTAACCAAGTCAAGCCAAGATAAATTCATAAATGACTCAATACACATGTTTTGTTATTTGCTGTCTGTGCTCTGTAGGTCTGTAAGATTATTACGCTTGTTGCTTCTCCTCTCACAAAACTGTCCGCATATTCATTTGACAGAGCAGGTAAACTAACACAGATGATTGAGCAAAATCTATTGACAAAAAACTATCTTGGTCTACACATGCAGAGTATTTGTTTTCATACGTGGTGGCACCATTTTCCTTCCCATTACCAAGTAGACACTATGATGCCAATTAATTGGCAAATCTGCTTTGTATAGTCCACCTAACAGTAGTAGCCGCATGTAAATTCTGTGTTAGGTTACGCCACTACCAGCCAAGCCCCACAGCATGTGCTATCAGCACAAATGCAGTAAAAATATATATATATAATAATGTGGTTTGTAAAGCGCTTGGTTACACCATATCGGTGTGTCCCCGTGCTGGACCAGACACATAATTGAGGAAAGGAGAAACAATAAATAAAATGGTTGGACAGAAGTTACCTCGGGTGCTGAACAGCCATGTTTTAAGTTTCTTCTGAACTCAGTTTCTGAGGGATAGGCTCTCGGAGAATATGGGAGCGACTTCAACATTTTTGCTGCCACATAGGAGAAGGCTCTCCCTCCATTCTTGCTTTCCTGATCCTGGGGTCCCCAGGAAGTTTCGCTTCAGAGGATTCCGAATATATGCTTTAATCAGAGAATGTAAATAGCTAGGGCCTTGTTTATTGAATATTCGAAGGCAGAAGCACAGGGCTTTAAAACCAATACATTTGGACACATGGAGCCAATGTAGTTGGTTGAGAGCACCAGAAGCTGAAGATCTTTAGGGGAGATTCAGTACAAGCCTCGCTGCAGCGTTTTGAACTCGCTGCAGTGACTTGAGACTTCCCTTAGTGGCTTCAAGATATAGTATAATTCCATTATCCAGCTGGGAAGTGATGAGAGCATGGACAATTGTTTTTCGAGCTGTAGTAGACCAATCGGAGCCAAAAGAACTGCCACCGCCAGTAGAGCAGTCCGAAACTAACTGCCCCAACTGTATGAAATCTGTGAAAATAAAAACTCATACTTTAGTGAAGCAAACGAAATCGAACATTACACTACCAAATACCACATATAAGCAACACAATATATGGAACCAATGGCAACTAAACAGTTTACATGAAAACAACATTAAACTATACCTGGAAGCAATAGCAATTGCATACTGCACTGCATGCTTGCCACTTGTTAATAAACCATTCTGCATGTTGCACCTGCAGTCAAATACGACACTTTACTGTGGCCCGGGTAGAGCACCAGCACTGAAAAATGGAACAGCATTTCACTAAATAACCCAAATCTCCACTGCATCGTGTCAACAGTAACCAAAACTCAGTGTGTAGAGAACCCATCAGCAACCAAAAACCCACAATACATGCCACCAAAGGTTTCCTGTATAAAACATAATGCTAAGTTACTGATTTTCTGCATGGACCCAATAACAACCAAATGCTATATTTTACTGAATAAACAATACACTTATGCAACCAAAAGCAACTCGGCACTACATGATATAGCACCAAGCCTGAACAAACACCACACCGCACACTGTCAACTGTAATCAAATACCACTGTACGTAGAACTAATAACAACCTGGGCCCACCAGCACTTAAGCAATGTACACTATGGAACAATTCAACCAAATAGTGTGCTTATGTAAACACAAATAGCCATAAGCAACATTGTATAAATCAAAACTGAACCGAAGGCCCAACATTTCCAGCTGCAATTCTAATGGAGTAAAGGAAAACATAATTGTGGAAAATACATCCCTTAACAATGTAATAATGGAGGCTTCTGTCACTGTTCCTGATAATTTAGGCTGCAGAAGCATTCATTTTAATGTTATACAGAACAGTATAGGAGCCTTCTGCTGGAATTTAGCTTATGGGCTCTGTTTTTCACAGCTAGGGTGTATGCAATGCAACCAATACACACCCGAATTTCAAATTTCCTCTTAAGGAATCCTCTTTGACCAAGAGCAGGAAGGAAGTCACATTGTTTCTCTTCCTCTGCCAGTGTCCTCCTGAATGTGTCCACACTAAGAACTGAGATTTACCTAATGATGTGTACCTGTGATATGATTTTAGATCTTCGAGACAGATTGGAAGCAATCAAAGAAGTTCAAGTGCGGGAAGAGAGGCTACAACAGGCTCCAGCAAACAGCCAAGATGAAGAAGTACTCCAGTCTGCCAAATCCAACAGTGAGTAGTGCTCGGCTGGAATATCAATAACATTATATACATGGTCTCTTTTGAATTCCTCTTCACGTTATTCGGAATGCAGATTCTTTAAATGTTAAAAGCTTCGTGGCATCATAGTGCCAAATAGCACCCTATTCACAGCGCAGCTCTCATGCGCCCCAAACATTTAATTGTCATGGACCCAAAGGATGCCTGTATTTGCTACTTCCATCATGTCTAGCTCCGCTGCTTACTCAGTTTTTGTATCTTAGTGCCTACCACCTTGATCGGGGGCCTAAAACTACTGGAGCTTTCGTGGTTATTAAAGGTTGAAGGCTTGTAAATACAGTGCCGCTCTTGTGTCTTGCTAAGTTGACCCATTATTCTTCACATATGTGTCTCGCCTTTATGTTCCTAAAACTCTGACAGACAGCAGGGTCTTAAACCTATTACACTGTATTTATCTGACTTTGTAGGTTATCATGCTTTGTTTTACCAATTTTCGACAGGAAATGCAATGTTTTTCTTTTCCACCACGTCAAAGTGCTATCTTTTCTGCAGATGTTGGCCTTCAAGGATTATATTTTTATCGGAAAAAGATGTCAGTGTTTGATTCTTCATGAGTAGTGTCTGCTTCCTGGGACATTGATAGTTGGTCCGCACTTTCGTTTGCAGATACACAAATTCTTTTTTTTCTTCTTTTTTAAAAAGTTTTCAGTTGATGAGAAACAGCTTTAGAAAGGTTTATTGGAAGACTTTATTGAGGGTAGTAGGGAGTACCCTCTGCCTAGATTTGAGTTAATGATGGCTCAGCATTGAGGGAGGGGCAAGAAGGCATCTGGGGCCACAAATACTTAGATACAGGTGCAAAAAGGGGTTTCAAATTGCAATCAGAGTTTATGCGACCAGTATCTACGTTAGCAGACCAACCTATATACTAATAGGTCAGTTTGCTGAATAAGGAATCTTAGGAAGTCGCAGAATGACCTGCCTAATGAATATTATTTAGGTAGTCCACAATTTGTGAGCCCCTACGATTGACTACAATCTCATCGGGAGATAGCCTTCAAGGGACATCAGACAACCATTCCAATGACTGAATTTCAATTTTTGTAAAACTTATTTTTAAAAGCAGCCAATTTTCCTTAACTCAAATAGGACTGCTTTAAAAAAAAATACAATTTTGAAAAACTTCAGTGAGAGTTGTCAGTAGTTGCCTGGACCACTACCTACGTAGCCCGAAGGTGTTACCCTGATTCCCAAAGAGGATGGAGTCCAATGGGGACTCAGTAATCAGTTACCACCCCAACTTGGGAGTTAGTAACTGTTCAGTGGTTTGCGACCTGAATTACGTTTGCAACCCATTGATACATAAGGTACCGATTTGTGGTTTGAAAAGAACATCCCTTCCAAACTGTGAATTGGTAACTATTTACACTGACACATAAAATGGGTCTAATAAATAGGAAAAAAATATTTTGGGGTTGCAAACCGTGTGATTTTGTGAATTATAGGGTTTGTGGCTGCAAAATCCTAGTACTTCTGACCCCTAGTTCCCAATATGAGGATGGGTGTAGTTCTCAGAGTTGGGCATACAAGAGCTATAAAGGAATGATCATTTTACCAGAGTAGGGCTTAAGAGAATGTGAGAGAAAGCAACCCACTTCCAATTTTGGGTATGGAAGAGAGTGAAGGAAAGTACATTGCTTCTATATTTAGTCATGAAATACTGAAAAGCAAAGTGATCTGCTTGGCGATGGAACTGAGGTTTGAGATGCAGGAACCAACCCCTGCCATGAGTCTGGCAGGAAATGCGTATGAGGGAAGATGCCTGACACGTTCAGATAGACATAGGGGATTGTGAGGGATGATGCTTTGCTGTTGTAGTTTGTTATGAAAAGTGGTAGAGAAAGGCACCCTATGAAGAATTGGAGGGTGTGAAGAAGGAAGCACAGCCGCCAGTGTTGGGCAAAGGAGGGTGTGAAGGAAGGTACTTTGGTCTCATAATTAGACATGATCAAAGAATGAGAGAGAAACCCCCAGACTACTCTACATTGATGTGAGAAGGATGAGGGTGAAGATTATTTGCTCCCAGAGTAGAACATTGAAAGATTGTGAGGGTAGGTTTTCTGAATCCAGAGTTGGACATAGGAGTGAAGGAAAGGACCCTGCTTTAGAATTGGTGCTATTAATGCAGGTATCTGGAATCACTGAAGTGATGATTGGAAAGTGGGAGTGAAGGTGTTTTTCCCAGTCCCAGATTTTGATACTGAAAGAGTGTGAAGGAAGGCATTGTGGATTGGATTGTGTGAAGGCAGGCCCATGCTCTTAGGATTGGGTTTTATTGGGTTTGAAAGAAGGATTGTGGTATTTGTGTTTCTGAAAGAATGTATCCGAGTTGGTGACAGGGTGATGTTAACAAAATCCCCTTAGGACTCTTCTTATCACACCTCCCAAGCTTCTGCTTCCCTCAGACACAGAATTTCCTTTATACTGGTGCGTCAGTTTGTGTTACCTGAATCCACCTACCATTTTCTCCCTTGCAGAAACAGCTGCAGTGGATGAAGAGCCACGAATATCCCACCCTCGCCCAACCTCTTCTGGTAAAACAGGCCAAAGAACGGGAAGCTCTCCACTGTCCTCCCACTTATCTGCCAATGACTCCTCAGTGCCTACGGGGCAGCCGTTTCTTCTGGTCTCAGCCTTTCCAGCAGGATCAGGCTCTTACACAGGTAACCCCCTGGTTCAGATGTCTACTTCGACCTCCTCCTCATCCCCAGGCCAGACTGCTGCTACTGAAAACTGGGCCTACCCCACGTCCACTTCATCCTCACAGGCATCCCACCCCGAGAGGCTTCAACGTTCCCGGTCCGGAATCATGGCAGCCACATCTGTGTCCTCTTTGCAAACTGCAACGCAGATCTACAGTCAGAGGCTTTCCCGTCCATCCTCTGCCAAAGCTGGTGAGTGTGTCATGATATACCAGAGGGCAAGGTCTGGGAGATGATCCCAAGCGGTATTCAAAGCATGAAGGTCTGACCAAGCACAATGCAAAGATACACCAGTGAACTCTGTTTCTAGACCAAGTCTTTGCTGATCAGTTGCATTTTGGATTACCAACACAACATTTTGAGAGGTAACTCGAACTTTATTCCTATTTTCCTTCCAGAAGCTTCTTTCAGCAAGTCCACATGCATGAGCTGTCTCTGTCTCAGAATTCCTACTGCAGTTCACTGCTAAATGGCCAGCTCAATGAAGATTTTTATTTCTGTGACCAGCTAATCATAGCACTGAT
Organism: Lissotriton vulgaris; assembly: GCF_964263255.1. Classification (NCBI taxonomy): domain Eukaryota; kingdom Metazoa; phylum Chordata; class Amphibia; order Caudata; family Salamandridae; genus Lissotriton; species Lissotriton vulgaris. The sequence continues at coordinate 264,580,489 of NC_141697.1, forward strand.
TCAGTGAGAGAAATATGCTGATGAACATGCTAGAAATGGAAACCTAGCCTGCCTTTAACAAGTAAAAGAGGAAAGTGAGCTTATCTGGTGAGAACAGGTCAATGACCTGCTTTGTAGGTTTGCCCAACTTCTGTATTTCTTCCCCTGCATTACAGCTTCCCACTCTTGTGCAGGCTAGCACACACATGTATGCTGGGTAACTTCAATAATGGAGAAACAAATCTCCAGGCAACAGTAGATCTATTTATTATATCAGAACTTACAGTAAAACAACATGATATTTAAGGACTCCTTGTATAATTATCGATGCAAAAATCATTTTATTCATACAAAAATTGTTTTTAAAAAGACCATTGTAGGCTCTGTGATATTTCTTAAAAGAACAATAATGAAACTATGACATCACAATATAATCATAGGTGCTGACAATAACAGAAATATACAGAAAACACAAACTGATATATGTAATCCATAAAAGATAATTAATGGATCAACTGACTGTAATAAAGTACAAATGAAATATTTAAAAAACGAAATTTGCAACAAACACATAAATTACAAAGGGTGGCTTTGAATTTGATGATAGATAGTCTACGCACGTTTCGGCGAACCAGGTGACTTCATCAGGAAAGCCACAATAAATCTTAAACCAAGACCGCAGTCAATGGTAGTCGACAAAAAGATTTCATATAGATACTTGATAATGAAAATCTTGGCAATGAGCTGAAAGAACTTAAAGTTTTGAGTAAGAAAGGGCACACACGCCATGTGGGGTGCAATGCATGATACAGTCCAACTTGCGAGAACATAAGAAACTTTACTAGCGATGAGTCTGTGTTATCAGTTGGACACTGGCACAAAGATTTCCAAAAACTACTAACTGTGTGGAATCTCAAGTAAGAGTTACAATGAACTCATATATCCAAACCATGCAAAAGTAAGTCAGTCATGGGTATGAGGTTCCGCTGAAATCATCAGCATCAACGATCAAGGCAGAAGCCTACTGGGTAACTTCATCCATACATTTATTATTTCAGTAGTTCTGCAAATTGGGTTTTTTGGTTTGTCCTACTGTGTACCTCTTTTCACCAGCTGTTGCGCTAAGAAGAAAGCAGAAAAAGTAGACAGTATTTGCTGCTACGGTTAAATCCATGATGACACGATAATTAAAACCCACTACTATTAATCTCCGTAGGCTGAAATGAAGACCCTAACTAGAAATACAAAGGGTCAAATCTAAACACAATTTAATTGAAAAGATAGGCAAAAGCCGCACCTAAAGGATTAATGATGAAATACATCTGAGTATTGATTTAGAAAATGTGGCAGGATCTCGAACATGCTTTGGATTTCCGCTGCAGGCAGCTGTAAGAAAAAGCATTAAGGTTCCCTGTGTCCTATTCCAAATGTAAATCTAGTTGGCAGAGCCCATCCACTTTAAAATATGAGCACACAACATCTTTTCTCAGTTAGCCACCTATGGTTGTGTTGCCCTAGAATGTGATAATAGAAGCATTTTGATTCTCATCAGGTCGAAGAAATGTATAACCTGGAACCTTCTGTTGATTTATAATTTCCATGCTACATGGACTTTGTGAGACTAGAAGCTGTACATTTTGTGACAGACTGTGTGAGAAGCCAACTGTGTCAAAGCTCAGGCTACTGATGGCGGCGGTACCTCTGCTTATGGGAAAATAAACCTTGGGAAAAAGGTTGGCTTGGGTGATTGATGAGGAGAAGAAGTAAGTGACCCTTTAAAGGCTATGGTGAAGTAGGTGAAATACAGTGTCCTAAAGTAATTGTGGCCTTTACCTGAGCATGCCAGGAAGCCACTCAGCACATTTTCTCTCTAACACATTCAAAATGGTGTAACCATGCTTCCTTCCCATTGGAATTAGTATACCGGAGTTTCTGCAGTGGAGCTCTGAAAGTGAGGCAATATACTTCAGATTCCTGGTAACGGCACAGGTCGGCAAAAAAGACGGCATAGATGTTTACTCCACTATTGGATCTTTCATAGTTTCACATGCTTGAATCATTCCCCGTTGTTGAGATGTGAGTCCCACTGTACATTCCCAAAAGCAAGGCAATGATAGGTATAGACTAGAAAGGCCCTAGGCCCCTAAGTTTAGCAACATATCACAGTCGATTTTTTAAAAAGAGAAAAAGCTTAAGTCTCAGCCATCAGGTTGTATCACTTTCTGGAACACTCCTGTGAGAAGTCCCAGTCCCTCAGATGTTCTACCGCACGTCGTGGAAGGGAGGTTCCACTGAGCTCGGCTCAGTTCTATCTATTCCAGACTTTTACCAGAAGAATTTCAGCGATATATCTCTTCAGATAGATACAGATATATGTACATACTTCAGTATATCTTTGGTTTCTTGCTCGAAATCTGACTTTGACATGTCCGAAAAAGCAAAGAAATGTTTATTCGGAACCTGTGGTACTTGTGGTAAGAAGAGTCTTTATTCTTATGACCCTCATCAAGACAGCATATACTGCCTTTATCTATCTTACAAGGCCAAGGACTGAAAGGTATTTCGACCCTTCTCTTCAAAAACCTTGGAAAAACTGTGAAAGGATACTTAAAACCAGAAAGGAGCCTGTGTCTGAGGATGACATTGAGGATTCTTCATCTTCCTCGAAAAGGTTACAGAAAAGAGAGCGAGAAATGTTTCCTATTCCTATTTGGAACCATCAAAAAATCCTCTAAAAACGACCCCTCACCGGTCTCACAGATAAAGTAGTCCATCTAAATCTCCACATGAAGGTGAGGTTTTCTCAAGGTAAAAGGAAAAGAAAGATTCAGGTCTTTTTGAGGAAAAAAATGGAACTCCGCTTCAGGTTCATCAAACTTTCAAAAAGCCTTCCTCCTCCCGTCAATGGAAAGATCATCAACTGTTTTTTTTTACAGTCACCGAGAAAATAATCGTCAGTGCTGTCGATGACGAAGACGTTCACAGTAGATTCTATGACATTGACTACCTGTGCCATCTCCACTCTGTCGACGACCTCCGTGTCCAAGAGTCATACCCCTATACCGTCGGCACTAAGATAACTTTGGCCTCGCCGACATCGATGATGGCATTCCCCTCGACAACGACAACCCTCCCGTCGATTAAAAAATAATTTTTGGCAGTTAAAGCACCGTCCACAACCTTGATGACAGCCTTGCCAACGAGAGGAAAATCTTGGTTAAAATTGGAAAAGTAGGGAAAAAAAAATCTCACACCTGCTCATACTTTACCAAGTAAGGTGTCACCATTGCTTCCTACTCACCTTTCAGAAGAGGACGACTCTGATGACGATGGTCCAGTTTGCGTTGCACACAGTCCAACTGAGTTGCATGTCAAATGTCAAGAAGTTGAGTGCGATGAGGGCGAATGTTATGATCAGGGGTACTATGCTCCTTCAGAACTATTACACCAGCAATATCAGGAAGAAATGTTGTGTCTTCCTTCAGCACCAGTTTCTGAGCTGTAGTTCACGTTAACTGATTACCAAAAGCGTTTCCCTTCAATGTCGCTTTCCACTAAACATGCTTCACCACCGGCAAAGTCTTCATCTGTGCAACCTTCGATGCCACAAGCTCCAAGTCTAATCATTTGGCCACCATCGGCACGAAACACTCTGCCAACGGCTCCCCTCCAGGATACCTCATCTTCTGATGATGCTAGAGAAGAGGGTGAGCTCCATGACGCTCATTCTGAATGGAATGATTATATTTTACCAGTGCCATCATGTCCAATGCCTCCTCTTGTGGGTTCTCTTACCAAAGACATAGGGGAATTCCATAACCTTCTCTAAAGAGCAGCAAGATAATTCGACCTTCCCATGCCTATAAAGCAGACCGACTGCTTTCTTTAGGATTTTAAAGAGCCCTTTTGAAAGAGCATTACAGCTATGCCCATTGTTGAATAGATCTAGGATGAGGGCATAAAAGTGATGAAAAATCCAGCCACAGTTGCTGCGGTGTTACCAGGCCCAGATAAAAAGAACAAGGCCCCGGAAGATGCCCCTGCATGTCTCAGAGGGCACTCCAAACCAGATTCGATTCTGTAATCACACAGGCGGCCCAGCACAAGACTAAAAACCCTTCAGAACAAATTTCAGTGCCTCCCGACAAAGAAGGTAGGCGACTTGATAATATCGGAGAGCGTTTTTCTTCAATGTCAGTACTTCCAGTAGGGCGGCAAACTCTTTGGTTGTTATCAGACGATATGACTGGCAAATGTGGTCCGATATCGCTCCATACTTGGACAAGCTTCCAGAGGACGTAAAAGCAGAAGCCAAGAAAGTCTTGCAGGAGGATGAGCGTGCATCATTTGAGATTATTGATTGAGCCATGGACATTGCCACTACTGCTTTCCGACAAATGGCAGGAGCAGCAGTGTTAAGAAGATATGGCTGGCTCAAAGCCACCTAAGAAGACAGGGCTGGCTCAAAGCCACCTTGTTGAGGCCGGAGGTTCAATATAAAACCTTAGACCTTCCTTACGATGATGAAGCACTTTTCAGCAAACATGTCGATGATGCCCTCCAGGCCATTAAAACTGACACGACCAAATCACTAGGGACCCTGCAATACAGGAAAGTGCCTTTCGAGGACCTCAGGGAAGAGGACAACCCTCCTATGGAGGAGGCTACCAGCAGTATCATTACCCCAAATATTCATCATCCTCTCAGCAGTTTCGTCACCAATACCAACAAAGGCAACCACCACAAGAAGCATATAATAGACCTCTTCCAATGGAAAAAGTGGGGCGCTAAGGAAAGGATACCCGCCGCCGTCAATGACCAGTTATAGGCATCAGCTACTCTCCTGTTTTATTCATCTCGGCTAGTAGGGAGCACAACCAATCACCTTCAACGCAACCAAGAAATAAAAACAGACCAATAGGTCTTAGACCTTGTTCAATTCAGCCATACATTAAAGTTTATCCAAAAACCTCTGTCTCAAACCTCCATGTAAAAACATCTGCAACTCCTCAAGCTGGAGGTCAAAATCATGCTAAAAAAGGAGCTATAAACCTGTTTGTCCCGCTCACCACATACTTCAGGATGAAATCTGAGTATTCTGTTGGGGGGAAGTGGAGGAGGTAGTGACCGGGGTTGTGGTGAGTTGGCAAATGTGGCCTTTAAGACATTTGTACATATGATAATAACATTTGGAATGGCGGGGAGGACTGATGGGCAGGTGAGTTTCTTTGGACTTTGTTTTATTGTATGTCCTCATTTCAAACTCAATAAAATCTGATATGAAAGAAGGGAGCTATAGAAAGAGTTCATGTAGCACAGAAAGGAAGAGGATTCTATTCCTGTAGGAAAGTTGGATATGCTTTTATGATTACCCCCACTTTTTGCTTGTGTTATTCTTTTTTTTCTTACTAGTCTGACTGAGATCCTGCTAATCAGGAACCCAGTCACTGTGCTCTCTCCCTAAATTTGACTATGCTAATTACTTTAATACTTTCCCAATAGGCCACTGGTGTACCCATCTAAGTCCCTAGTATACGGTGCTAAGGTACCCAGGGAATAGGTACACGAGGGGTCTCCCATGGGTTGCAGCATGTATTATGCGACCAATGAGAGACCACTCAAACTTTGGCTACAGGCCTGCCATTGCAGCCTGTGTGAGCTAGTGCCAGCACCATTCACAACAGTTATATGTTTCTTATAAGCCACACCTAAGGCAGGCCTTTCAATCCTGAAGGCAGGGAGCTACGTTATAAGTGTGAGGGTGTCCTGCATGAGCAGTACACCCCCTGCAAACCCCGGAGTCAATTCTCCAGGCTTTGTAAGTGCAGTCAGCTATTTAATACGTATAGTGGACATCAAGTCAATTACGAGATGTCTAGCTATATATTGGCTGTACCGAAACCAGTTATCTTTGGTATCAAACATGGTGGAATCCTACCCCAAAACCAATTCCAGTGTTTGATGTAGGATCCCATGTACTGGAGCTGTATTCCCGGTACCAGCCTTCAACTGGGTTAACAGCAAGCTAGTGCTGCTACCGACCACAGACCTGATTCTGTCTTCCTGCTGCTGAGCTGAGTTCAAGCATGGGAAGGTAGAACAATAGGTTTCCTGTCACAGGGAGGTGTGACCCTCCCCTCCCAGACTGGACTTAGTGTATTGGGCAGGGATGAGGGAGGTTGCCAGCGCCACCAAACTGCTTTGAAGGGCACATTTGGTGCCCTCCTTGCATACTCCAGTTTGAACCAGTTAGGGAGCTGTTGGTTCCCGCTCTGGCGCGAAACTGGACAAAGGACATGGGAGTATCCTCCCCTCTGTCCAGCCTCTCCTCTGGGAGGGATCCCTGAATCGTTCCAACTCTCTTCCTAGGGTACTTAAGGGCTTACCTGTGGGTGGCTCATCAAATTCGTTGTGGGATAGTATTCAGATCCAAAACCATTTCCACTTCCACCGTCTGGGCACCTTGGACTTTATTGAACTTCGACTGGAATCGAGACTGCATCACGGAAGACTCCTGCTGCTCCTGGTCTCATTGTCCTGTAAGTCTTCTGCGTCGCCTGTGCCTGTGCTTCATCCAGGTTCTTCTCCAGACCTGTGGGCATCAAAGACACCAGAAGTAATCTCCCTTGGTTTGAAGGAGTCACTCTCCTGCATCCGCAGGCACCGCAGCAGAGCTGACCGGTCTGCTGTGCCTAAGGTCCCAAAGAATCAGAAAGGCTCAGCAACACAGGTCTCAGCAAGTTTGAGTCCAGTATCCCTCGTCAGAACCACTGGAACAGAACCCCTGTGCACAGTAGCGACTTGCCGTTGACGAGGCTTGTTGACTCTGTCCTCCAGAGATCTTCAGGTTACAAGAAGCTCCAGCCTACAGCATCTCTTGCTACGAAGCTCTTCGTCCTCACCGCATCCTCTATAACGTGGGCCTGCATCTTTAGTGAGCTGCTCGAGGTCCTCTTGGGTCTGCTGTGCCTACGGCCTTTGGGTCCTCTTGAGGGTCTTCTTTGGCTTCAGTGTGCTCCCCTCCTTGCTCGAGGCCTGCTCTGACTCTCCTACCTTGCTGGTCCCGACACTGCACCTTCTTCGTTTACCACGTCTGTTGCTGCTGCCAAGGCTTGTTGGTGCTCCCGCCAGACACCCACCCTCTGGTTCTTGACTTCCGACATGGGACAGCTCGTGAATGGTTGTCATTGGTCTTCCGTGCCTCCTGGTCACTCTAGAGTGGCATAGACTCTATTCCCTCTGCTTGCAGGTACTTCACTTCAAGCATCCATCTTTGGATTGCACCGGACTCTTTCACCTTTTTCTCCAGCGGCATCTTCACTGAAGTCCTCCATTGTTGTCTACGGTGGTTTCCTACGTCACTTTGCACATATGCATCCGGTTTTCTGGTGTAGGTATCCTGGTTCCTGGGGTATCCACTGGTGGGGTCACTCTCCAACCTTCCATCTTCCACAGGGATTCTTCAGGGTCCACTGGGAAGGGTCTTTCTTCTTCAAAACTGCAACCGCGACTTCCCCGTTGATTTGCATTGAGTATGCGGCTGTGTTTCAACTCTGCACACAGCATCCGTATGGGGTACCTGGTTACTTACCTTGGGTGGTTCCTTGGGTCCCCAGCTCTTCTGAGTCTTATAGTCCAAGTCTCGACTTCGGTCGCAGTTCACATTTCACTTCTTTAGTATATGGTTTGGTCTCCCCCTGTATTGTGTTCACATCTCCGGGTAGGAGATATACAAATGTGTTAGTGAGCTTGTACAATAAATATAACTATTTTTATAACTACACTGTGTGGTTCTTTTTCTGTTACCCTACACTCTGTTATTAGTTCTGGTCTGCCCCTCGCAATTTCACAAAGTGCTTTGCATCTGTAGCAGCCATTCCTAAACAACACAAACATCAAGTGTTCCCTTATCTCGGCGACTGGTTGGTAAAGGCACCTTCCAGTCAGGCAGCAGAAATATCAGCAACTGCCTACATGCACCTATTCAGCTAGCTTAGCTGCACACTGAATCCACAGAAATCAGTGCTTCTCCCATCACAAACGATAACCTTCTTAGGGGCCACGCTTAATACAACGCTCAGCAAAGCGTACCCCACACCAGAGAGACAGCTACAATTAATTACTTTAGCAGAAAGGGCACAGGAAAAAGGTACATTTCTGTTGGCCTATACAAGTCCCTTGTACCGATGATGTCATCTTGCACTCCTCTAGTTCCATTCTGCCATCTGCGGTTGCATTGGCTGCATGGGGAATTGGAGAGGCAATGAATGAAAGCTACAGGGTCTTTCAACGACCTCATCCAAGTCACTGGGGGCATAATCAATGGTGGACGCAGCAGGCATACCTATCTTTCGCCCTGTCTTTTCTAAACCTGCCTTCTCCTTTATTCATCACCACCGACGCTTCTCTAGAGGGATGGGGAGCTTATCTCCAGGATCTACAGGTCACTGGCAAACATCACATCTACATTTTCACATCAATCTGCTTGAACTCAAGGCAGTACATATAGCCTTGCAGATCCTCCTTCCCAGGACAAGAAATTTGGCAGTGCTTATCCACATGGACAATACTATCACTATGCACAACATCAACAAGCAGGGTGGAACAAGATCTCACCTGCTGTCCCAAAAAGCACAAAACAACTGTAAGTGATCCATTTGCCACAAAATAAATCTAAGAGCAGAACATGTCCCTGGAATATCAATTACCATACGGACACTCAGACTGACGACATCTTGTCACGAGTGGGAAATCCATCAAATGATCCTGGACAACGTCTTTCTCCAGTGGGGTAAACTGAATTTGGACCTCTTCACCACACCCCAGAACCAGAAATGCTGGTTCTTTGCAAGCTGCCATCCTCATCTGGGATCATGGGGGAATGCATTTTCAATTACCTAGTCCAGAATCTTTGCCTACGTCTTACATCAGATTCCTTTTCTCCCAAGAGTCTGCATGAAAATGAAAACCAAATTATGGAGGATAATTCTCATAGCTCCAACGTGGCCTCACCAACATTGGATCATGGAGTTACTCCTTCTCTCAGAGAAGTGCCACATCCAGCTGAGGCTGATACCTTCTCTTCTGACAATGAGCCAGGACCAAGTGCTTCACCCGGGTCCCAAGTCACTTCACTTGTCCGTCTGACTCCGGAGTTCAACGCAATTTGCACATCTAAACATTCCACCAGACTGTAGAGACATCTTAGCCAGAGCTCGTGCAGGCAGTACTAATAAACCTATCTCCTCAAATAGAACCAATTTTGTACATGGTGCCAAAATGCTAATGTGCATCCTCGTTCCTCTTCACCAGATGAAATCCTTCTGTGTCTTCTGCATCTGGTGCAATCGGGGATGGCTCATGCATTTAGTAAGGGCCATTTGGCAGCCATCTCCCGCTTCGAGCAATCACCCACATCACATTCATTATGGTCTGCCAGACTTGGTAAACAATTCCTCAATGGATTAACCAGGCTCTTCCCACCAGTGAGGCCTCCTCCTCCTCTTTGGCAACTCAACATTGTACTTTCACAGCTTATGAAATACCCTTTTGAACCCATCCACAGTGCAGATATTATATTCCTCTCCTTGAAGGTAGCTCTCCATTTGACCTTAACCTCAGCCAGACGAGTCAGTTTGATATAGGCTTTCACTATTCAGAAACCTTCCTCCAGTTTAGGAACAATAGGGTAATTCTTCGCACAAACCTAATTTCATTCCAAGTCCCATCAGACTTTCACCTCAATGAGCCTGTAATTCTAAACGCCTTTTTCCAGACCTTAATATGCCAGTTGAACGGGCATTTTTCTCTTTAGACGTCAAAAGATGATTAAAGTTCTACTAGAACAAAACAAAGAGCTTTCGCAAATCCAATCGACTGTTTGTAGCATACATCGGTCCAAGGAAAGGATATACTCTCTCAAAGCAGAGATAGATGTTAAGCTCCATCCAGCTCGCCATTCAATTCTGTCACCAGAAATCAGGCAGACAACTAAGCACATCGGTGCATTCCCATTCTACCTGAACTATGTCTTCTTTAATGGTGCTATTTGCCGGTGTGTCACTCCAAGAACGTTGCCAGGCAGTGAGGTGGAAGAATAGACACTACTGTTTTTGAATCAGCAGTTCACAGTCATGCAGCAGTGGGCCAACTGGTGTTACACCATCTTTTCCAGTGAAAGTGAGCTATCTCCTTCCTGCTATCCTCTTTCCTGTTACGCACATTTTGCATTGTAGTTACATGCATTTATAGAATGGTATTCTATCTATATTTCGAGTCATAGATTTGTATACATAAATATTTCTTTTTCTACATCCATGTATGTTAGATTTTGTGGGAAAATATGCTTCTCAACTGCTATTTAATCTGATTCAAGCTTGTGAATCTATGAAAGATCCAACACTAGAGTAAAAAATAAGTTACATACCTGTAACTGTAGTTCTCCAAAATTTAATCTTTCATGGATTCACATGAGTCCCACCCTCCTCCCCTGGGAAGCTCACCTTCTCCCTCAGTGGGTCTTTAGCTACACTCCTGCTTTAAAAACTTGAGGGACTGGCGCTTCTCACAGGAGTGTTCCAGAGGTTGGTGCAACCTGATTGGTTGAGACTTAAGTTTGGTCTCTTTTTTAAAAACGACTGATATGTTACTAAACTGAAATGTCTAGGACCTTTCTAGTCTATACCTATAATTGCACTGCTTTTCTAAGGTACCTTGGAACTCCCATCTCGACGACGGGGAATGAGTCAAGCATGTGAATCTATGAAAGATTCCAATACTGGAGAACTACAGTTACAGGTAAGTAACTTATTTTCTTACCCCTAAGCTGCGGATCTTTTTTGTAGCACACTGTCCAAACATCACAACGAGACGGGCTCCCTGAAGAGACCTGCCAGTAGTTAACGTTGTGTTTCTTTATGGCTAATTTCTCAGTATTATTCTTGTTCCTCGGTTAACGGGATCCAGAATTGTTCTACAAAGTTAGTTCACTGGTGCCAGTTAACATAGTGTTTCCTTTTGGCTCAATATTATTCCAGTTCCTCAATTATTTACTGGGTCCAGAAAGTTTAAACAATATCAGTTCACTGGTGCCAGTTGACTAGTCAATGCCGGTGCAGCTGATTCTTGTTCCATGGTTGGCTACTGGATCCAGAAATTTTCAACACAATCAGCTCACTGTGCCAGTAGGCCAGCTTGTGCTGTTGTGGTACTAACTTGTCAAGGACTGGTTACTGAGAAGGTTTGTTAAGTCTCCTTCTTGATTGCCCAAGGAAAAAGCTACTCCTACCAGGAGCCAAGGTCCCCCTTGCACAGATTAGTGTATGTGAAAGGTGGCAAGTGTCTCCTTAAGAGAGTCCCACTTAAAAGGGGAAAAATCAGACCGAGGATAAAACAAAATCTCATTGAAAATCTGGTTTGAAGAGGAGGGTTAATACTGGCTCTAGAAATGCTAAAAAATATTAGCTCATTGGCACCAGATTATGCAGGTGCTGTGCCAGCCTTTCAAGATCTGGATACTGAGAAGATCTTTTGAGTTCCCTTCTTGATTGTTTGAGGAAAAGGTGAGTCCTCCAAAAGCTAGGGTACGACCCTACACAGAATGGTATATGCATAAGTTGGCACGTGTCTCCTTAACAGAGTCCCACTTGGTAGGGGAAAAATCCCACAAAAAGGAAAAGAACATCTCTTTGATGATCTGTAAATCTTGAATAAACATGTAGAGTAATACTTGTAGGCATTAGTAAGGCACCCAGAAGGGGATTCCAGCTGCAGGGAGCAAAACTCTGGGACAAAATTAGTTTTGAAATGCATCCAAATATGTATATGCATATGTCCAAATACCCTCTAAATGCAACATGTCAGCTGTATGGAGGACACTCCAACAGACTATGCCAAGCATGATTTTCCGAATTTTACATTTAGTTTGAAACATTTTCTCAAAACTACATTGCAGAACATATAATAGCTGCTGTCTACATTTCTAAATATTGAGGAAAAATGCAGCCTGATATACTTCTATTATATGATTTAAAACACACTTAGTCCCTTTAAGAATTGAAGAGCTTCCACTACCCATGATGCTTGTAATGACAGTTGCCTCAGGGAGTCAGTACTTTTTGAAGTAGAATAGTGGAGACTAAGATTAAGTTTCAGATTTTTTTGTTTATTCCAGATGCCCAAGAGAAAATGCAGGATCTATGACTTCAGTGTAAAGGCAGGCAATGCATAACCAGGACTGCAGTAAGTAACCATTACTCCAGTATTTGTCGGGGAATGATTCAAGCATGTGAATCTTTCATAGATTCACATGCTTGAATCATTCCCCGTCGTCGTGATGGGAGCCCCACAGTACCATGAGAAAGCAGTGCAATGATAAAGATAGACTAGAAAGACCCCAAGCCCTCAGTTTAGTAACTTATCCTAGACGTTTTTAAAGAAAGAAGAGACTAAACATAAGTTCAAACCAATTAGGTTGCCACACCATCTAGAACATTCCTCTGAGAAGCTCCAGTCCCTCAGGTTTTCTACTGTACGTCGTGTGAGGGAGTATCCTTTTACCTCTGCTCAGTTCTACCTCTTCCAGTGCTATCTGAGAGTATTTTTACTCATATTTTATATATATATATATTTAAACACACACACACACACACACACACACACTCACTCACTCACTCACTCACTCACTCTGTATTTATTGCCTTACCCATCTCATAAAGCCAAGGATTGTAAGGTATGTTGTACCTTTTCATCCAAATTCCTAAAAGCCTGAGGGGAAGTTGCTCCTGTGGCTCCAGAAGCTTAAAACTAAAAAGGACCCTGTTTCTGATGATTATAGTGAAGATTCTTCATCTTCCTCAAGAAATCTTACAAAAGGAGAGAGAGTGACAGTTCAGGATCTCATTCTCCTCATGAGCCTCCTAAACAACCTTCAAAAAATATCCTCCATGGGTCTTATAAGGAGAGGAGTCCATCAGCACAGGAGGAGCATTTTTTCAGAACAACAGTTCAAGGGACATAAGGACCAAACGTTCTCTTCAAGAAAGCCTGAAAAATCCAGGTCTGGGCCATCTACACCTCTGCCTCGAATCCTCCACAAGTTAAAAAAAACGTAGTTAGTAACGTCACCCGAGAGATTTTCGACAAGTTCACCATTGTCCACAATAGCTATGTAGGCTGTATGATTTCAAAAAGCCACTTTCTGAGACACTGACTAGCAGTAATAGTCCTAAAGCTGAGCGTCAGAGCGCTTTGGGTCCAGTTTGTCACCCCGCTATAACCTAACAGTACTTGTACCAGTGTGTGTCATGCAGCAGGCTATAAGACTAGTCTAAAAATCACATATGTCACAAAATTGTTTACTCTAAAATATTCCAGCTATTACATGTCGAGCCACCGCTAGTAACCCGCGCTACCAGTTTGAATGGCATTGTTAGTACTGTTTGATCATTCCCAGGGAGCTCCTATGCCTGAACCAGCCTAGGTGTCTGTTGCTTTGCTAGAGAATATGCTTGTGTCCTCAAAGTGCTTGCTTCTGCCCACTGGATACCACACCCTCCTAGCTGTCCAGGCTGCAGCTGCCGAGGATGCACGTGGTTTGCAGGCTCCTTGTGAACTTGCCTTGCCACCTGAGACCCTGACTAGGTTCATAGACTTGTCCTGGTTGCGCTGTAGGGTGGCTCTTTATCTCTCCCATGTGAGCACCAAAATTAAATATGCCTGCTATGATCTCCCAGCCACACCCCCTCTTTGCACCTGGCTGTTCCCCTGGCTGGGAATAACCCCTGCAATCATGCTCTACGCCACCCCCACTCCTGACTGTGCACCACTGAATGCTGCCGGTGGCTGTGCTGGGGAGCCGTGCCCGACTGCTGCTGTCCTCCTTTTTTCGGCCTCATGGGAGCCATAATGAATGCACCGCATGCTGCAGCACTACTAGAATAAATAAGTCGCACACTCTACTAAAATTAAAATCATTTGATTGTGTTATTATGACTGACATGTAGTGGCTGGTTAACTTAGAGTGTTCGTTCTGTCCTTCTTCTGCCCCCAGGCTGAGGCAGCGTGTCTGTACTGGTGACAACCAGCCCTTAGCCTCTCACTGTGGTCTCTTGACTGCATGTCGCCTCATGACCGCTGGCCCAGGCTGCTCAGAAATAATTTGCCGGTGGGCGGCATAACCATTTAGCTCCTGGTCCCGCCCCACAGGACGAGCAGGCCGGCTGGGCAGGACAGGTCGGAGTGAGGTAAGAACAGCAGTGTGCTGCAGGGCTGAGCACCATGAATCCGCAGCCGCCCCCAAACCAGTAAGTAAGACCGAATAGCCGGGCCAGTCCGCAGCAGAGTGAGTCCTCACAAAATGTAATCTCTGGAAGCAGGTTGTGACATCTGGTTCTCCTGCAGCGCTACAGCCAGTCTGAGACTGTGCCACTCACTGAACCTGGGCCGGCTATGACATCACTCAGGCTGTCTATTGACTCCGAGCCCTGCTGCGCGTCCCATGGGAATAAAAAAAGATACATTGTAGCAGCACTGGCTGCCACTCTGGTAAAAGGGCGCCCAAGCCTACGGGAGCAGCCTGCTCGAACACTGACTCGCACTACCACACACTGTTTGCAGCGTGCTTTCTGTGACTGCTCTGAGACTATGCATTATGCTTGACACTGCATTTCAGTGCGGCGATGCGGAGCACCACACTGAAATGCGTTAGTCTAACGCCTGATGCGTGGTACTTGGCAGGACTGCCTCAGGCATGACCGCTGTCTTATTCTAGTGGACTAAAAAAAAACTTTCATTAGGTCTGACCTTCCTATCCTAGGCTTGTCGGTTGGTTATCACCACAGATGCTTCCTTAGAGGATTGGGGAACTCATCTGCAGGATCTGATAGTCAGCAGCAAATGGGAACCCTGTTAGCTACTTCTACAGATCAATCTGCTCAAACTCAAGGCAGTACATCTAGCCTTGCAAGCCTTTCTTCCCAGAATACAAAATGTGGCTGTGCTCATCTGCACTGACAATACCATGACCATGCACTACATTAACAAACATGGGGGCCAAGATCTCACCTGTTATCCCGAGAAGCACAAAAGATTTGGTTTGGTGTATCTGTCACCAAGTGCATCTGAGAGTAGAACATGTCCCTGGGAAGCAGACACTCTGAGCAGAATCAGAACATCTTGAATGGGAGATGAATCAGGAAGTCCTGGAGAACATATTTCACCAATGGAATGACACTGATCCTGAGCTCCCTCTCGTTTCCCTCAGACACTTTAACTTCAAAATGTCACCAATATTCTACACTATACAAGAGATGCCACCCATTAAAATGACAGATCTCTAGCCTTGTAGCGACTGTCGCAAAGAAATGTCTGTCACCGGTCAGTGATATCTGGGAGCTGCACATAAATGCATGCTTCATAAATGTTAGCAGAACGTGTCCAAGACTTGTGGTGTAGGAATCTGAAAGCATTAATGAAAATAAACAGACAAGAGAGAAAATATGCCGAATGTAGATCATCTTGGGACAGTGGGGAAAAACAAGATTAAGCATGAAGATGATCCAACTAAATCTCTAGCAGGAGAACTTTGTACATTGAAAGACCACTTCCTAATTGACCTTTTTCATGTTTTGTTTTGAGTGGTTGGTTAATGCATGTTGTAGCAAGTTCTAATTTGGTTGCTACATTGTATTAGCATCTACAAATTGTTATTAATAAAAACAAAAATTTGGATTGGGGCCCACTCTTGTTAAGGTGTCTGCAACTAGTCATAGATAGGAACCACCATTTATGATAGGGGAAGGCACTAGTAAGGGATAATGTCCCATCGTTTTGAAGGCGTGTGCTTTTACCTGCCATTGCTCGCTCATTGCAAGTAGACCTGCGCATTGTTGTTTGTAAGCTGCACTGTTTGGCGTTTTGAAAGCGTGTGCATTTACTTGCCATTACTCGATCATTTCAAGTAGACCGGTGCATTATCTGTGAGATCCCCCGGCGCCCTGCTCTGCCCTCCCCTCCATTTTGAGCTTCTTGTTGTTGTTGTTGTGCTCCGTCCCTTGAGCCCGCCACGCCCCCCAGCTGAGCCGCCCTCCCACTAGCATTATAACGCGCCCTCTGACCACGCAGCGCTGTGATTCTCTCGTCGCTTCCTCCTCGAGAGATCGCTCCCCTGCCTGCGCTCTGTGTGATAAGTGGTATCGTTATTTCTAAGCTGCACTGTTTGGCGTTTTGAAGGCGTGTGCTTTTACCTGCCATTGCTCGCTCATTGCAAGTAGACCTGCGCATTGTTGTTTGTAAGCTGCACTGTTTGGCGTTTTGAAAGCGTGTGCATTTACTTGCCATTACTCGATCATTTCAAGTAGACCGGTGCATTATCTGTGAGATCCCCCGGCGCCCTGCTCTGCCCTCCCCTCCATTTTGAGCTTCTTGTTGTTGTTGTTGTGCTCCGTCCCTTGAGCCCGCCACGCCCCCCAGCTGAGCCGCCCTCGCCCCTCCCCCTCCACCTTCCATATATGACAGGAGTTCCCGCGCGCAGCGTCCACGCGCAGCGTCCGCGCCCAACCCGCGCCGAAGGTGCGCCAAAGGTAAGCCCGTCTACGCCCGTCCGCGCCTGGACCGCGCCCAGCGCCAGACCCCCTGCCCCTCGCGCTGCCCAGCCCTCCCGCATTACCTACGATGCCGCCACTCTCCTAGCCCTTAACCCCGGTCGCGCCCCCAACTGCGTCCAAGCCGCTCCTGGTCACACCCATGGACCTTTCTCTTGCTACTCCTGCAAATTCAGCGGCACCGACAACATCTCCGCTACGACCACAGCACAGATCCCCGACCCCAATCACCTTCAATGCATCCTTCTCAACACCCGATCAGTCCACAGACATGCCATTGACCTTTGGAATCTACTAGACACCATTTCTCCGGACATCGCCTTCCTGACGGAAACATGGATGAATGCTTCCTCCGCACCTGACATCACCATTGCCATCCCTGAAGACTATAAGATCACTCGCAAAGACCGTACCAGCCACACAGGAGGAGGAATCGCTATCGTCCATAAGAAATCAATCCGCATCTCAACCAGCTCTGACGCCAACCTCGCCAACTCCGAACACCTCCACTTCCAGATCCACATCGACCCCAAAACCACACTCAGAGGCACCCTCCTCTACAGACCACCAGGACCCCGCGCAAAATTCAGTGAAGACATCACGGACTTCATCACCCCACACGCGCTCCCCTCCAAAGACTACATCCTTTTGGGAGACCTCAACTTTCAC
Organism: Lissotriton vulgaris; assembly: GCF_964263255.1. NCBI lineage: Eukaryota > Metazoa > Chordata > Amphibia > Caudata > Salamandridae > Lissotriton > Lissotriton vulgaris. The sequence continues at coordinate 264,597,738 of NC_141697.1, forward strand.
CTTGAAAAGAGCTACGACCGCAACACCACCACCCTCTTGGACAACCTCGACAACCTCGGACTTAAACAACTAGTCACTTCCCCCACCCACATCGCAGGTCACACACTCGACCCCATCTTCACCTCCAGCAATCATGTCTCTTTCAGCCACACTACGGATCTCCTCTGGACTGACCACAGCTGCGTTCACTTCACCTACAACAAACCAAAACCCAACATCCACCTCCAACCTACCCTGCAAAGAAACTGGAACAAAATCACCACGAACCAAATCTCCGCATCGCTCCTTCGAAACTCCCCAGCCCTCTCTTCTAACGCTAACGAAGCCGCCGCCAACCTCACCCTATGGTTATCCAACACCGCCGACACCTTAGCTCCACTGAAAAAACGTCAAAGTAAACCTGGCAGCAAGAAGGCCTCATGGTTCAACGATGATCTCAAGAAGTCCAAGAAACTCTGCCGTTCCCTTGAAAAGGCCTGGAAAAAAGACCCAACCACCAGCACCAAGGACGCCTTCAAAAGCGCCACCCGCACTCACCACCAACTGATCCGAAAAGCCAAGAAAACAGCATTCAAGGATCGACTTGACAACAACGCTCACAACAGCAAGGAACTTTTCAACATCGTCAAGGAATTTTCCAATCCCTCGGCCAACTCCAACGACATCACCCCCTCTCAAACCCTCTGCGACTCCCTAGCCTCTTTTTTCCACAACAAGATTGCAGACATCCACAACAGCTTTGACAACCAACCCGGAAACCAAACCACCCTACCATCTGCTGACCATCTTCCCCCCGTGAACACCCTTAACGCCTGGAACCCAATCTCCACTGAGGACACCATCCGCCTGATGAATTCCATCCACTCAGGATCCCCCACAGACCCATGCCCTCACCACATCTTCAACAAAGCAGACTCCGTCATAGCACCGCACCTCCGAGACGTCATCAACTGCTCCTTCAACTCCGCTACCTTCCCAGAAGACTGGAAACACGCTGAACTCACCGCCCTTCTGAAAAAACCAACAGCGGACCCCACCGAACTCAAAAATTACCGCCCCATCTCGCTTCTTCCATTCCCGGCCAAAGTCATCGAGAAAGCCGTCAACAACCAGCTCGCCGCCTTCCTCGAAGCCAACAAATCCCTCGACCCCTCACAATCTGGCTTCCGAGCAAAACACAGCACTGAGACCGCCCTCATCGCAGCAACAGACGACATTCGAACTCTACTGGACAATGGAGACACAGTCGCCCTCATCCTCCTCGACCTCTCTGCAGCATTCGATACAGTCTGCCACAGCACCCTTCTACAACGCCTCAATAACATCGGAATTCAAGGAAAAGCACTTGAATGGATCACCTCGTTCCTCACCGGAAGAACCCAGAGAGTCCGCCTTCCTCCATTCAAGTCCGAGGCCTCTGAAGTCATCTGCGGCGTACCTCAAGGATCCTCACTCAGTCCCACCCTCTTCAACGTATACATGAGCCCCCTCGCGGCCATCGCACGCCAACACAACCTCAACATCATCTCTTACGCGGACGACACTCAACTGATCCTTTCTCTCACCAATGACCCCAGCACCGCCAAAACTAACCTACACGAAGGAATGAAAGAAGTTGCCGAATGGATGAAACAAAGCCGTCTGAAACTGAACTCAGACAAAACAGAAGTCCTCATCTTAGGTACATCCCCCTCTGCTTGGGACGACTCCTGGTGGCCGGAAGCTCTCGGAAAAGCACCCATCCCGACAGACCACGCACGGAACCTTGGCGTCATCCTGGATTCTTCACTCTCAATGAACAGACAAGTCAGCGCCGTATCCTCTTCCTGCTTCAACATTCTTCGCATGCTCAGAAAAACATTTCGCTGGATCCCCTCCGAAACAAGGAAAACAGTCACCCACGCTCTGGTCACGAGCCGACTGGACTACGGAAACACCCTCTACGCAGGTACCACCGCTAAACTCCAGAAGAAACTCCAACGAATCCAAAACGCCTCAGCCAGGCTCATATTAGACATCCCACGCAACGAACACATCTCTGGTCACCTTAAAGACCTCCACTGGCTACCCGTCAATAAGAGAATCACTTTCCGACTGCTTACCCACGCACACAAATCACTCTACGACATCGGACCAGATTGCCTCAACTCTCGACTGTCCTTCTACACCCCCTCCCGCCAACTACGTTCTTCCAGCCAAGCCCTCGCCACTGTACCTCGCATCAACAAGACCACCATGGGAGGCAGATCCTTTTCATACCTGGCTGCTAAAACATGGAACTCACTCCCCGCTTACCTTCGCCTCACCCAGAACCACCTAGCGTTCAGAAAGCAGCTTAAAACGTGGATATTCGACAAATAATCCTCCTCCCCTTCCTAAGCGCCTTGAAACCCTCTGGGTATGTAGTGCGCTATACAAATTTTTTTGACTTGACTTGACTTGACTAAGTGTTCCAGTCCTTCCAATGGAGGACCCAAGTGCCATCCGAGTGTGTGGGAATCTGCCCAGTAGACTGGCTGCTGAAGTGTGCTGCATCTGAGTAGCTGGAGTAAGATTTTGGGCTGTACGGATCAGGGCTTAAAAATCCACCCTAGTGATGAATGAGCATGCACCCTTAGTTGGAGTATATCTTACATCTGATAGACACTTCTAGCTGCAGATTTCTTACCTTTGAATTTTCCAAGCCGTCAGTCTGGATCCGGAAACATTTGCTCGAACAATAACCCATGTGTGCACCGTTGGGTGTCTCCATTTGGCTCCACGTGACCTCGTCGTCCGCGTTGGTTATGACAACGCGGTCACCTATGTAGGCGCCACCCAGACGCGCATGCGTCAGTTCTTTTCTTTGCATTGTGTGCGACAATGTCTTCGAAGAAGACAGGGTTTATATGTGCGGTGCCTGTCACCGCATGATGTTGATTACTGACCCCACCTCATCTGTCTCTGATGTCTCGAGTGCAACTTGAAGTTGTGCTTGGACTGTCAGGCCATGGCTCTGAGTCCTTGTGAGATCAGGCTATGAAGCTCCTTGCGGCCGGGCAGTCAACACCATCCAGTGAGACTCGGTGGAGGTACCAGTTGAAGAAGAGGAGGTCACAGAACCGCTCCTGGAGCCCCAAGTCCTCTCTGTTTCACTCAAGGTCATCAGGACACTCTGGGAAGAAGAAAATGAAGAAGAAGATGTCCAAGTGGACTTCATTTTCGCCTTGACTGTCGTTCATTGACAAATGAAGGTAGGAGCTCCGACGCTCTAGACACGGATCCGGATCCAGGGTCGACTTCGCGTCTCCCTCCCTTTACGGTAGCTGGACCCACCCCTCTGGTGAGACCTCTGGCTTGCGTGGTCGGAAGGGGCCCCATCTGATTCTATGCCGTCAGCTCCGGCCACGGTGCCGGTGGGACCTCAGGGATCCTATCCCAGATCCAGGACGATACCGGTCGTGCCATCGTGACCTTCCCTGGGGTCGGACCTGAAATCAGTGCCTTCTGTGTGGCCGGCACCCATAGTGGTGTCAGACCCATTCTTATCCTCGACGACACGGAGTCGGAACGGTGTTGCTTGATGCCGATTCTGACACCGATTGAACACTGTGGTTCTATGTTGGCACCTGAACATTTTAATGATGTTTTAGGCTCGGGAGAGGATTGGGAGGGGTCTATGAACCCTTTAGAACACCAGGATGTTTCTGTAGAGCAGATGGACTGGTATGGGGAACTTGGAGAAGCCAGTAGACTGAACACTTCCCCAGATACTGCCATGCTCTCTCCACCAACTGGGGCTAAGGAGGAGGGGGCATATTATGCCATGGTGGTCAAGAGAGCAGCTGCAGTCCTTGAACTGGAGTTATTCTATGTGCAGGTCAGACCTAATCCCCCAACCGAAGTGCTTCAGCCTGGGGCTTTCATCTCTGAACCACTTTTTCGCTTCAATGAAGCACTTACTGATGTCCTTCTGGGCATGTGGTCCAAGCCTAGCACAGGGGCTCCTGTGAATAGGACAATTGCATGCCGCCATCTCCGGGCGACCCAAAGTTCCTCACCCAACACCCCACCCCTGAAAGGTTGGTGGTGCAAGCATCTACCTCCTAGGGTGCGTTCCCTTCCGCCACTCCGGATAGGGAATCCAAGAGGCTAGAATCACTTGGAAAGAAGATGTTTTCTTCCTCCAGCCTGGCATTGCGGTCAGTGAATATAGTATGCTTATTGGGCAATTTCTCCCACTCCCTTTGGGAGACAGTTGCGCACGTTCTGCCACAAGTCCCGGAGGAGGCCCAGGCTGTGCTCTCTCAGGGGGTTAAGGACGGTGGAGATGCAGCAAGATTCACCACAAGGTTGTGGCCTTTACATGACTGGTTTGATGGGCAGAGTGATTTAATCGACAGTGGCCTTGTAAAGCCACGCCTGGCTTAGAACAACTTTTTTCTCTGGCGATATCCAGTCAAACTTGATGGACATACTGTTTAATGGATCCCTTCTTTTTGGGAAGAAGGCAGACTCTCGGCCCTAGTGTGTTTCAAGGTCTATCGAGCTACGGCCAGATCCTTGGGCCTCTCTTCAACTCCTCACGGCCAGTCTAGCTTTCATCCCTGTTTCATGGCAATGAAAGGGGCTTCCAGCCACGTTAGCCCTATCCCAGCCACTGTCCTGTGCAGACTTCCCAAGTTGTGCAGGGACATAGACGTGGTTCATTCCGATAAAGGAATGGAAGCCAGAAGTCGTTTGCATCCTGCCCTCGGCAGCCAAAGCCTTCAAGCACTCCTAGGCTGACTCTGCAAGTCCACACCACTCCAGTTGGCGGGAGAATCCATCATCATCTCTCCCACAGGTCCAAAACATCGGACAAGTGGGTCATGCAGATCCTTCAGGGGGCTATTTTCTGCCTTTCCTTTCTTTTCCTCTTCCCATTCTGCCAAATCAAGAACTACTGACAGAGGATCATTTAAAATTGCTCCAAGGGAAAGTTACAGCTCTCCTGGCCAAGGACGCTATAGAGAGGGTCCCAGATTTAGAAGTAGGCAGTGGCTGTTATTCCAGCTACTTTATGCTTCTGAAAAAGAACACAGGTTTGTGGCCCATTTTAGCTCTTCGGACCCTCAATCTCTTACTCAAGAAGGATAAGTTCAAGATGCTTACTTTAGTTCAGGTGTTATTGCCCTAGACCAAGAAGACTGGTTGGTAGAGTTGGAGCTGCAGGATGCTTATTTTCACATCCCCATCCTGCCGGGCCACAGGTGTTACCTGCGGTTCAAGGTAGGCCACAAGCACTTTTGCCGTGCTCCCCTTCGGCCTTATCTGTGCCCCTCGGGTGTTCACCAAGGTGATGACGGTGGTCGCAGCTAATCTGCACAGGTTAGGGGTGTTAGTCTTTCCCTACCTCGACGACTGGCTGATGAAGGCATCCTCGCCCCAGGCTGTTGTCTCCCACCTTCAGACTGCGGTGAACCTCTTGCATTCGGTGGGGTTCTCTATAAATGTGCCGAAGTGACACCTGACTCTTTCTCAGACGTAGCTTTTCATCAGGGTTGTTCTGGACACAGTGCAGCGAGTCCAGGATATTCAGGTTATGATTTCGATGTTTCAGCCTCTGTCCTGGATTTCGGTGAGTCTGACTCTGAGGCTGTTGGGCCTCATGGCCTCCTGCATCCTGTTGGTAAAACATGCCAGGTGGAGTATGCAGGCTCTGCAGTGGGACATGAAGTTTCAGTGGCCACAGCATCGGGGAAATCTCACCTCCATGGTCCGGATCTCAAAAAGAACTGCAAGAGATCTACAGTGGTGGTTGACAAACCGCGATTGGGTCAGCGGCAGACCTCTCTCCCTTCCCCAACCAGATCTCACAGTTGTGACAGATGTGTCACTTCTGGGATGGGGCAGCCATCACCGAGAGGTGGAGATCAGGGGACACTGGTCTCCAGCGGAGTCTGGGTTCCACATCAATTTGTTGCAGCTTTAAGAGATTTTGTTGACATTGGAGGCATTTCTTCCCTCTGTCAAGGGGAAGCTAGTATTGATGTTCACGGACAACACTACCCCCAGGTGGTACTGCAAAAAAAAGGGTGGGCTGGGGACATGGACCCTTTGTCGGTGGGCCCTGCATCTCTGGCCATGGCTGGAACAGCAGGCCATAAGCCTAGTGATTCAACACCTGGCAGGTTCTCTGGATGCCATGGTGGACAAACTCCGCTGTTGATGCATAGCGGATCACAAATTGCATCTCCAGTCAGAGGTGGCGCAAGGTCTTTTTCAGTGCTGGGGAGATTCTTGGTTAGATCTGTTTGCCTCCAACTAGAACTTGCAGTTTCAACAATAATGCGTGCTGGAGTTTCCGAATAGGCGTACAGCAGGCCTGAGCTTCGTCACGAGTGGAGCTCAGGCCTGCTGTACGCCTTTCCGCCCATACCACTCCTGCCCAGGGGTCTGACGAAGATCAGGAACAGCTGGGCCCAAGTCATTCTTGTGACTCCAGACTGGGCGAGGAGAGCCTGGTATCCAGAGCTTCTCCAAATGAGTATCGATTCTCCGATCAGGTTGCCCCTTCTGTCGCAGCAGCAGGGGAGAGTTTTCCACCCGAACCTGTCAACTCTGTACCTCCATGCGTGGAGATTGAGCTGCAGCAGTTGATGGCTTTTGACCTACTTCCCGAAATATGCAACGTTATTTTAGCGGCCAGGCGGCCCTACACTAAGACAATATACAAACCTGTCATTGGCAGATATTTGTATTGTACAGTACAGAAAGGTCTATTGACCCGCTTTCTGCTGGTCTTTCTACTGTTCTTCTTTTTTTATTCTTACCCTTGTCCAGCCTGGGCTCTACGTTGGGTACTCTCAAGGGTTATCTTTCTGCTCTATCCGCTTTTGTGTGGCTGCCAGACCAACCCTCCTTCTTTAGGTCTCGAAATTGTAAATAGGTTTTTGAAGGGGCTGGTGCATTACTTTCCACTCACGCCCTTTGTTATTCCGCAGTGGGACCTTACCTTGGTCCTCACTTTTCTTATGTGTGCTTCTTTTGAGCCTCTGCACAGTTGTTCCCATCCGGCTGCTTACAATCAAGACAGCCTTTCTTGTGGTGATAACATCTGCCCAGAGGGTAAGTGAGTTGCAGGCGCTATCCTATAAGCCTCCCTACATGATGTCCTGTCCAGATAAAGTGGTGCTGCGCACCCATGCTTCATTCTTGCGAAAGGTGGTGACCCCATCTGGGTCAGTCTATCACACTGCGCACCTTCTTTGTTCCCTGCATCCCTCTAAGGAAGAGGAGCTTCTCCACCGCCTGAATCCAAAAAAAGTGTTGTGTTCTACCTTGCAGGAGGGGTGTTATTAATCGACTTCAGCAATTCCCTTGCCCGATCCTGCTTGGCCTGCTTGCCCTTTGTTCTTGCCGCCATAGCTGCGTGATAACTGCCTGGCAATTACTATTTTAATAGGCACCACAGCTATCTCGCACCGGAATTGCTAATACTGCCTGTAGCGTCTCTAGAAGTACCTTATAAATGCCCAGGAGGAGAAGCGGTCAAGGGTGGTATGTGTCGCCTAAAGATATCACTTGGCTGAAATGTACAAAGGTTTTCCTGCTCCCCCTAGGGCAGAGTGATGTTCTTCAAGTGCCTGAAGATGTGTTTTTTTGGCGTGGGTGGATAGGCGGATGGAAAGTCCCAGTGCCTTCTGGACGCTAAGATCCCCCCGCTCGGCGGCCCCTTGGTGAATGTGTAGGCGGCGGCGGGGGGGGGGGACCAGTCGAACACCAGAGGTGCACCGGATCGGCAGTGAAATAACAAAGTTCACGACAGGACACGTGCGCTCACAGCACGAGGACCAGGCAGCGGGGTGACGCAATTAAATGAGGGCTCCACAGTTAACGGTGAGTTAAGGCAAGGAAAGGGCTCCGCAGAAATGAGTAAGACTGCAGCATGTATTCAAGGTATGTGGCTCATGGCATGCTGCTGCAGGATGGGAAAAGCAGGGCGCGGGCAGATGAGAAAGCAGGTGAGGAGGGAATTTGCAAATGAAGACAGATAAAGCGGGGCAGAGGCAGAGCCCCGATACCTCCTCATCTACCAAGCTGTAGGACGTCGTCCCGTCGTCTCGTCCTCCTGTCGTCCCGTAATTCCGGAATCCTGCAGTTCGTTCTGGAACACGGCAGCTTGAAGTTTTCCGTAGTGAAGAGCGGAGAAAGTACAGCCGTTAATCAGCCATTAGTCAGCAGCGAAGAGGAGCACCAGCGTCTCGGCCGGCGTTACCTTCGTGGGCGGGGCCTCTGCACAACAGGAAGCACAACGGCGGCGTGCGTGGGTCACTTCAGCCGTCCATGCTTTGTGTTCTACCTTGAGCGCACAATGAAGTTCCGGGTGGACAACCAACTCTTTGTGGGGTACTTGGGAGCTAAGAAGGGGCAGGCAGTGTAGAAAAGGACCATTTCTCACTGGGTCAGTCTCTGCATTAAGATCTGCTATGCCCTGGTTAAGAATCAGCACCCTGAGGGATTAAGGGCCTATTCCACCAGAGGAAAGGCTGCGACTACGGACTTTATCTAAATACAAAAAGTGGCAACCCAGTAACCCTAGGACCTGGGCCGGACAATTAATAAACAATTAAGTGGTCCCTGTGACTATGGCCTTTGCTTGGAGTGTCCCAGTCCTGGACATCTGTCAGGCAGCAACGTGTGCATCTCTGCACACATTTGCCAAGCACTACTGCCTGGACAGTCCGGTCCGCAGGGACAGGCATTTTGCTCGTTCAGTCCTACAGGACTTCGTAGTGTGAGGAATTGGTCTGCAACCCACTGCCGGGAGAGTATGGCTTGGGTATTAAATTTAAAGGTAAGGAATCTGCAACTAGAAGTCTCTATCAGATGAACAAGTTACTTACCTTCAGTTATGCATTATCTGGTATAGACTCTATCTAGCTGCAGATTCCCCACAGGCCCACCCATGCCTCCCCGCTTTACAGACTGGTTTTGTTAGGACTAGGGTTACTCCCCTTTTCAGGGGCCTAGTTTTGCACACGTTTTCATTAGTTACCTCGTCACTCTGCGTTTCTGGCGAGGAAACAATAAAAAGTACTGATGTCCGCGTTACTGGGTTGCGCCTAGATAGGTGACCTCCAACGTCATAACCAACGCTAACAACACCGACTATGTCACGCGGAGCCCAATGGAGCCACACGACGGCACACGCAAGGGGCATTGCCCAAGCAAAAGTTTCCGGATCCAACCAAATTCAAAGGTAATGAATCTGCAACTAGATAGTCTTCACCAGATAATGCGTTACCGAAGGTAAGTAACTTGTTCTTTATTTCAAAACCTGTGATTTTTCCATTACACGTGGCTGATAGAGAAAAATATATTTAATGGTCTTTCCATGAACATCCGTCCTGTTCCCACCACCTCCCCTTCTATATATCACAAGTCATCTCTAGTAATTCTATAAGAGTTGCAAAAGATTCTACTTCTGGGAGCTAATGAGCTGGTGCTAGATTAAGAGAAATACCTGGACTCTACTGAAAGTTCTTCATTGTGCCCCGTTTGACCTGGAGCATTTAGATTACCCTAAACCTGTGCCTTCTGAACAAATTTGCCTTTTTGCATGTTTCACATTGTAACTCTGGCATAGATTCTGGAGGTGCTGCTCGTAAGGAATTGACTGGCATCTATGTTTCTTCAGGATGCATATTTTTACAATCCTTTCTATAAAAAACATTGGTCGTACCTCAGGTTTGCCTCACCATTGTGACAGTGCGTGGTTTAAGGTGTTAATATCACACGTCCTGCCCAAGACCACTGGTGCTTGTACTAAGGCAGTGCTCACCCAGTCACTAGGTGCCAATAGAGGTGGATATTGCTCCAGAGTGGTTTCAAGATAAGACCTCCATCTGATAGAAAGTGCTGTATGAAGAATGCATAGGCATCATCTAAGTTGAACTCTCACTGGACTTCAAACATCGACAGAAAGGGTCACTCATGTATTGCCTATAATTCTGACTGGCACAACCTGTTCACCCTGACTCTGCATTGCCCAAAAGCATTGTCGTGATATTAGACTTCTGTGTCTAAGAAATGTTTACTCATATCTCTTTAAACAAGGACTAATAGCAACACAGGCAAACTGGTGGTTCTCATTCTAGTGTTGCTGAATGATAGCTCAGAAAGGTTCAGAATGGGGGCTTTTTTGAAGCAGGTGATCTTCTTCTGTAGTCTATGAAATTAAAAGGGAAAGACTGTTGTGCAGAGTGTGTAATGACTGACCTAGGAGATTTTAAGATTATACCTCAAACCCTGGAATGTTATGGGAAAATTGGTTCCTACGCTTGGTGCAAATTCAGCTCTGGTACAAAAATCAGGACTCTTCCTAACAGGATCATTTATCTGTGAAAGGAGGAGGATGGTAAGATGTAATCTAAACGGTGCCATCACTTCCCTAGATTGTAACCTCTTATTCAAAACTCCTGCCTTTGCCTAACAAAAGGTTTCTTGAGAGAAGAATGCAATTCTAAGATGAATATTACCTCTCTGACCTAACAGAGCAAATGAAGATGCAAAAAAAGTTTGCAAGATTAGTTTGCTACTTTTGTGAAGTGCAGGTACAATTTTGTGAGGTGTAAAGGTCAGGGAGAATCAATTTGATCTGCTGCACATCACAGAGATCCAGTTTGGCTGGTCCACAGTGAAAGACCGCCATTAGGTTCTTGGCAGAGCAGGAGTTGTGGACATGGTGTGAAATATCCGATGCTGCACTCTTCAGGGGAGTTAGCTCTTCTAGTCTCCGCTAAGTTAATACTCGCTCATTTGATCCTCCTATCCAAAAAGTAGGAAGGGTGTGAGGTTACACATTCAGCCCTGTCAGTGGCAAACACAAACGTGTTCTCTGAAAACCTGCTCCTATGGCCCTGGCTCTACAAATCGAATAATAAATGATGCAGCTGTTAGCTAAATATCGGAGATAAATGGATAAGAATACTCTTGTAAAACTCTAGACTGACACTTGTCAAGATAACCAGTATCTTTCCTTGAAAACATTACACTGAAACATTGTTGGAGCCTTGACATCTTTTGAAAATGTCTGATCACATTGTGGTTGAAGAAATCAGCAGAAAAGGTGAAAAGCCATGGAAATCATTGATTATTTCCTTCCTGTATTTGTTCAGCAAGGACCAAACCAAATTCGGTTTGACACACTTAGATTAATTTTGACGAAAGCGGTCTGCTTGTATAGAGTAATCGGTAATTTACTGTATTACATTAACAGTGTCGGTCCCTCAAGGTCTGGGAGTGGACGTCCTCTGATAGACTAGTACTCGGAGATCAGGTGTAATTTTACTTACAATAGACAAGATACTGCGCTGCTAGAAGCTTGACGAGGTGTGGTTCCATCATCGTTCCCAGGCTCTGTACCTTCATACACAAGGCTGTGATTTGAAGTTGGTGGAATTTAGCCTTAGGTTGATCAGCTCTAGCAACATTAACAACATTTCTTTCTGCCGCTCTATACAGGTACAGGATTTAAATAAAAGTTGTTTATTGGATATAACTCTTAAGGCGTACTGCATGGTTTTTAGGTATTTAGGGATTATCTGTCCAATTTCTTCAGGGCTTTTGATCCCAGCTTTCGTCACATGGACTATGTCACAGGGCCAGTGTAATCTTTGCCTTCCCTTCTGCTAAGAGTGTGGGTACTGTACCTTTACTCTTTGTTTGATTATGGTACTGGTAAAAACATATACACCTTCTATTCTTTTCAGTATCCATATTGAATGGCTGCATCTGCCGCCACCTAGAATTGTAAGGAAAAATGTTAGCATTATCACAGCATGCTACTCATAGTTCCTTCACAATCATTATGATGTTTGATCCTCTTTTATAGCAGATGGGACACCGGTCTCTTCTTGCTTCTTTTTTCTTATGGGATTGGTGGGATATTTTTGAGTTCTGAAGCTTTTTCTGGACTTGTCTTTGTGGCCGCACAATCTACCCATGATCTGATGTCCGCCATTGCATTAAAGGCACTCCAGAGTCTCCCTTCTTTTTTCCAATTCCTTCACTAGGTTTCTCTGCCGTGCCTGAAGTCTGATCAACTTTTACTCGCATCATAATGTGTGCCCAGTGAGGGAGTGTTGGCTGTTACAGATTAAACCACTTGACAGGTCTTTGACTTGGGCTGTAAAATATTGGGGAATCACATGATTCTGCCCCTGGCCTCCTGTAGTGTCACACTTTGGCCTGACTCTTGAGTGACTTATTTCCAAAGACTCATGAGTGGCTTAGCTCCAGAAATTGCCTATTCCTTTTCCCTATGGCCGTGACTCCTTTCATCTTCATCTATGAATGAGAGTAGAAACCAATGAAACACTAATAAACTGTTGTTTGTTGCCTCTTTGGTTCCTGCAACGTTAGTCCTATTGAGTGATCCCCTTCGACACCGACTCCAGTCCCCACAAAGTGAGATGAGAAACTGGTGTTTGACAAAGCAGAATTCTTGAAAAACATTTTTAAGGTTTATTATTTTTTAAAATCCATTTGCATTCAAACACCAGGCTTAAGGTTCGAATGGTCTTTTAAGAAGGTGTGTCCTGTTTGATCAATATTTCTAATGAACTTAAACAAGACTGTTTTAGCAGCAGTTTCATTTAAAATCCTTTTCTAATTCCAAGACCTGTTCTTTCTGCATTTCATTCATTCTATGATGGCTTTTTAATTGCCCTAAAGATACTGGGGGCCATGAGTTCCTGTAGACGTTTGCTCCAACCTATTCACCCTAATCCTGGTGATTCCGAGGTCCCTTTCCATTTGGTTCCTGATGATTTGGATCCCAGTGGGTTGCTGATCCCATCTTTGATAAAGCCCACTAACTGCAGCCAAGGCGCACAGAAACCGTGAACAGTGTGTGCAGCCCACGGACTTCAGCTATGGATGCAGGAGGTCCAAGTAAGGCACAGCCTTCTGATTTCAGGTGTGTAGACATTAGTCATGAGCACTGCTGTAAGCATTGTGTGTGCAGCCCGCTCATTTTAACCACAGTGACAGACTGCATGAATAGGCATTCACTGTTTAAATAGAGCTGCAATGAAGGATAAAATGTTGCACACTGTAGCTACGATAGCATATTACACACCAGCTGTAGCCTTGGAGCAGATGTTATGAGTTGTACGATGCACACTGACCGCTGTTGTGGAGTACACTTCCTGGGTATTATCCATCCCACTGTTACCATAGATTGAAATCCATGGATAGTGTGCAGTTTGTTACCTGCAAAATATGGTGAAAGTAGAGTAGCAGGTAACTACAGACTCTGTCCGTGGCATATTGAAGGTGATGTATAACGTGAGATGCATATTGCAGACTGACTGCAGCTGCAGCAATCATGGATGCCGTGGGAAGCATGCAACACCCTTACTTCCATGGGGCATAACTCTAATGTAGTATACAACTCATTAATTAAGTTCCTTCTTATTCACAGTCAATTGCCAGCAGAGTCCCATTCGCCATCGCTCAGCGACAGTAGGGGGATTGAAGGATCGAGAGGACAGCATCCCTCAGAGTTCTGCATCCAACCATCATGCTGTGGCCACCGCCTTGCAACGACTGGTGGAGAAGCAGGCAAACCGGCAGTACTCCGCCTCCAGTCACCTGGGCCTTCTCACTCAGCAGGTTTGTATTTCCAGCTGCTCATTGCGTGTCCTGGGAATTACCTTGGTCAGTATAGCTGTGGTTATCTAGCGAGAGGAAGGATTTTGTGTTGGCAAAGAGCATTGGGCAGTAGTGATGTTTTGGCAGACCACTTATCAAGAGAGCGGGAGCCTCTCTTGAGTGGAGTATCGGTAGAGACTTTGGTGTGAACAGAGCTTTGGAGATCTCTTGTGGTCAGAAAAAGCTTGGCAGAGCATATATTGGAGCGCTCCCACAGACAGAGAGCAGGGCGATGAAGTTTGCGGAAAGAGCAGAGTAGACAGGATGTCTTTTGTGGGTAGAACACGTGAGGGTGGGGACTCTGTCGAATGACATATTGAATTACTGCTCTTTTGACAGAATATTATAGGAGGAAAATATGTGCGGGTGAAGCTCAGAGGAGAGCAAAGGGATTCTTTATTTCTAAATTTTATGGACTAACAATATGCACTGAAATGCCTTATTTGCTCAGTAGTTGTGCTAATTGACAATAACATTGTAGAGAATTAGTGCGAAACAGGTGATGATTATATTTAGGTAATGAGATATAGTTACTTTAGTATAAATAGTTGATCGTACTGGATAAAATGTTGTTCTATCAGCTCTGCTGGCTAAAGGTTGTTCTCACAGCTGATCTCAAACTACTCAGCAATGCACAAAGAAAGGAACAAAGGATGTTAACATCCCGTATGCTGATATCCTCACTTAACATATTTGATCCTCTTGCTCTGACCAAACCATCTTGCATATTCTTGCCCATATTCCTCCTGCTCTTTTTCCCGTCAATGCTACCACTCTAATTAAAGGGAAGCACTCGCTTGATTCCCTCCAACCGTATTGCATACCTCTGCAGCAAACTACATCATTAAATTGATACGTGTTTTTATTCACACTATCCCCTTCATGGTTTGTCCCCTATTTGCGGTACAAAAGGGGGTGGTAATGGACGGAGCATCTGAACAAATCAAACACTCACACCCAGTCAAAAGATCTGGGTTTAATCCATCACCGTTCTTTAGCCCACTCTGCCACCCCAGTTCAGACATGGCTATATGCAAATCAGTCTGACCCTGTGCCTCATGGGAACAGTCCAGCCCGAACTGCCAAGCCATGCCTTCCCTGGACCTGAAACAAGCTTCCGAGGACCGGTTTCTGGCATTCCAGCCGTCTTCAGCCCAGCTTGCTTGAATCCAGTGGCAAAGTGAGCAAGGGACTCACGTCTGAGCATACCCTGCCACACTTATGGCGGCCAAAAGCGGTACAAAAGGGGGTGGTAGTGGACGGAGCTTCTGAACCAATCAAACACTCACACCCAGTCAAAAGATCTGGGTTTAATCCATCACCGTTCTTTAGCCCACTCTGCCACCCCAGTTCAGACATGGCTATATGCAAATCAGTATGACCCTGTGCCTCATGGGAACAGTCCAGCCCGATCTGCCAAGCCATGCCTTCCCTGGACCTGAAACAAGCTTCCGAGGACCGGTTTCTGGCATTCCAGCCGTCTTCAGCCCAGCTTGCTTCCCCTATTTGCCCATAGCAATATCCCTGTATTTTATCTGATATTTGGGCTTTGAAAACCAACATACAAGAATGCCTTCAGCAAAAACGTCAAATATAAGATCAACAAAAATCTGTAGGCATGCATACAAACCATGGGTGTAATATCATTTCCAATGCTTAAGACTTTAATTTTTCTAACCCATAATGACTGCACAAAGAATAAATCTACTCTTTCCGCCTTGCACATCTGTCATATGCACATCCTATTTCAGTTCTAAAATTACTACCCAAAAAGATACTTACCTCACTACGAACAGAGCTTGTACTAGTAATCAGTTCTGCAAACCTGTCCTGTACTCTGTTTCATTCAGTCCACAAACAATGAACCCTCTTCTGTCCATCATAAAGTTCTTCTTGGTCTAATATAGCAATGTTACGACTGTTTTTATACAGCTCATACTTGGCATGCGTTATATTCTCAGTGGTAATGCTTCTACAAGCAAAGCAACCTTCTGACTACTACACTATATCCCAGCTTAACTTTTTCTCCAAAATACTGGAATTACATTTCTTCCACCACATTACCTTACATCTTCCCCTTTATGACCTGATTAATTTTCCTCCAGTCAACAAACACCACTCTGTCATTTAACCATTACAAACACCTCTCATCATTCCTCATATAACTTGATTTATCTATCACACTTGATTCTCTGGATTGTCCCACTGTCCTTTCCTTCCTTAGTAACCTGTGCATTACCAGTTTGTCCTAAACTATTTTTCCTTTGATCTCTGATCTCTGTTTCTCAATAGTTTAGAACACCAAGTTATTCTTACCTACTTTCCTACCTGTCTGTTTCCTTCAGAGTGGGCCTTTAACCCTCTTCATTTTTCTCTCTTTACCATCTCACTCACCAACACAAAGTGTCCTAATTTGGGTTTCTTTATCATCTAATCAAAGATGACACAAACATGTCCTGCTCATTTCCTGTTAAGTCCCTCTTTGTGCATGGAATTTTTTCTCACTACCATGGCAAATGCAACATTATAGTAGGCGCTAAATATAAGAAAGATCTTACCATTTATTTCTTTCCACATAGCCAAAGCACTGGTCAACTCTCTGGTTTTTGGTAAGTTATGTAAGTTATGTCACCAGACTAGTTTACTAGTGGTCCTAAATTAGAATTAGTATTAATTCTCCCCATTTCACAAGGTCTTCAACCTCACTACTAGAGCCTTGTACAATGTCCGAAGCATACTTCTAGCTCATCCTGTTGCACCACCCCAGCTCACCCTCTCCCAGAAATCAGACATTTTACTAGTTGTTAATCAGAATTAAAGTCTATACTTTTTTGACTCCTTCACACACCATACTTCCACTTTCAGATTAAAATTGGTCCATCTAAACATTTAGTCTCACCCAAACCACCCTGCACTGGATTTAGGTTTCACTACTTTTATTATCTTGGTCCCCTTCACTGGAACTTACTTCTTAGCCTCTTAGCACATACCTCAACTATTACTCTGGTAGCAGTGGCTCGTATTAACAGCACCTCCCCAAACAAAGCGACTTTGTATGTTTGCTAGAAGATGTATGAAGTAAACGGGTCCTACAACAGACTACACCTTCACTACCCAAAAATGTAATAGGAATCTGAAAGAGACACGTTAGTGATAGATTCCTTACCTTAGAATATCCCCAGGCGTCAGACTGGATCCGGAAATTTTTGCGTAGCAGTACCCTTGCACGTCGGTAGGCGTCATCTGCGGCTCCGCGTCCGTCGTCGGCGTCCTGGGCGTCGTGATGACGTCGTCAGAGTACTTAGACACCGCTTCCGCGTGCTGACGTCAGTTCTTCATTTTTCCGCGCCAGCTAGCGCAGATCTGGGAATAGTTGTACCCAAGTCACTTTTTGGCTAACCTTTTGAGATCCTTTTTGACTCCGACGGTGCCGGTAGGGATGCCCGGGTTCAAGCCCTGCGCTGGCTGCAACCGACTGATGTCGGTTACCGACCCCCATCGCCGGTGCCTGCACTGTTTGGGCCTGGACCACGACGACAAGTCCTACTCCGACTGCCGGGCCCTGACGTCTAAGGCTAGACGGGAGAGGTCCCATAAGCGACTCGAGCTTCGGCAGTCTGCCTCGCGCCGCTCAAAGTCCCGGTCCGAAAGGAGGTCGAGCGACCAGTCGCGGGGCTGGAGCCCCCACAGTTCCGGGAGTCGTCATCGGTCTTCGGGCTCGAAGTCCTCAGGTAAGAGGCACAAGAAGTCGAAGAGGCACAATCGCTCTTCTGACTCCCCCCGACGCTCGCGCGGGTTCTGGAGCCGTAGGTGTCGCAGCTTGCCCCACACCGCCGGTCCCTGGGCAGGACGTGAAACCGGGGGAGGTTGCTGACTTTCTCATGTCCATGAGGTCACTCGCTCCTCTGTCGGGTTCCGCGGCGCCTTCGGGCCAAGCGGTTCCGACTGGGTCCCCACGCGGGCCGGGTGCTTCGGCACCGGCGCCGTCCGGGTCTTCGGCCTCGGCGACTTCGATCCCGACGCCGCAGGGCCCTACTGGGTCCGGATCCGGGTCGTCGCCGGTCGACTTAACGACCTCGCCGACGTCGTCCCTGGTCATGTCCTCGTTTCGGGTCCGGCGCCGGAGCGGCGCCCCTCAGTGCCGCTCTCGATGCCGCTGGGAGATTTTTATTTCAATGACCTGGCCCCATCTTTTGAGCCTGAGTACCAGGCTGTGGGTGATGAGGAGGATTGGGAGGGGTCTGAGGACCCTCTGGCACTGGAGTGTCAGTCTTCTGTGGACTGGACAGGAGAGCTTGGGGAGGCCAGTGGGCTGTACACTTCGCCCGACACTGGCTTTGTCTCCCCTCCTAGCGTGGCTACGGAGGAGGGGGCTGCTTATAGCGTGGTGCTGATGAGGGCGACCAAGGCCCTGGGCCTTGAGCTCCCCGTCACGGCCGTGAGGACTAACCTCCTCACTGAGGTCCTTAAACCGCAGTCAAGCTCGGCCGAACCTCTGCTGCTGTTTAATGAGGCCTTGTCAGACGTTCTTTTGGGCACTTGGTCCAGGCCCGCCACAGGACAGCCTGTGGATAGGAACATGGCCAGACGCCACCGCCCGGCTCCGGGTGACCCTTGCTTTCTGTCTACCCATCCCACCCCTGAGAGCCTGGTTATCCAGGCCTCCAATTCCCAAACCGCATTCCTGTCGGCTCCCCCCAACCGGGAATCTAAGAGGTACGAGAATTACAGGAAGAAGATATTCTCCTCCCTAAGTTTGGGATTGCGGTCCGTTAATACCGCGTGCCTCTTGGGCCGCTACACCCACTCTTTGTGGGACACGGTCGCGGACGTGCTGCCACACTGCCCGTTGGAGGTACGGGCTAGACTCGGCCAAGCCCTGGTGGAAGGCCGGGATGCAGCACGGTATTCTATCCAGTGTGGGCTGGACACTACCGACTCTCTGGGCAGAGCGATGTCAACGACGGTGGCGATTCGCCGTCACGCCTGATTGAGGTCCGCCAATTTCTCGGCCGATGTCCAAAACACACTTATGGACATGCCGTTCGATGGCCGTCGCCTCTTTGGCGACAAGGCAGACCATGTGCTTGAGCGCTTTAAGGACTCCAGGGCTACGGCCAAGTCCTTGGGCCTCTCGGCCCCGCGCCAGCAAATGGCTGCCTTTCGCTCCTTTCGTGGCCAAGGAAGGGGTGCCCCCACACGTGCCGCCAGCCACGCACCGCAGCCTAATATCCAACGTGGTGGCGGACGTGGAAACCGCTGTGGCGGTGGTCGGGGTCCACGGCGAGGCCAGTCCACACCTACCCCTGCAGCATCCGCCTCGAAACCTTACTACTCCGTGCTTTCAGGCCCATGTGACGCCAGTGGGGGGCAGGGTTCGCCATCACCTCCACCACTGGCGCACTGTCACATCGGACAGGTGGGTGCTGCAAATCGTCCGAAGGGGCTACTCCCTCCCCTTTGAGACGTCCTCTCCGGCCATGCCACCGCAGTGCCAGCGCGTGTCCGGGGATCACTTGACACTTCTGCGGGAGGAAGTTACGGCCCTCTTGGCCAAGGGGGCCATCAAGCACGTTCCTGGGCCAGAAGTAGGGTGTGGTTGTTACTCCCACTACTTTCTGGTACCCAAGAAGGGCAAAGGGGGCCTACGCCCTA
This sequence comes from Lissotriton vulgaris, assembly GCF_964263255.1. NCBI lineage: Eukaryota > Metazoa > Chordata > Amphibia > Caudata > Salamandridae > Lissotriton > Lissotriton vulgaris. The sequence continues at coordinate 264,617,073 of NC_141697.1, forward strand.
TCTTGGACCTACGGAACGTCAACGAATTCCTCCGGAAGGAGAAGTTCAAGATGTTGACGTTGGCTCAGGTCTTAGCTGCCCTAGACCCTGGAGACTGGATGGTAGCGTTGGACTTGCAGGACGCTTATTTTCACATCCCCGTCCTGCCGGCCCACCGGCGTTACCTGCGGTTCACGGTAGGCCACAAGCACTTTCAGTTTACCATGCTCCCCTTCGGCCTTACCAGCGCCCCACGGGTGTTCACCAAAGTGATGGCGGTGGTCGCAGCCCATCTGCGCAGGTCAGGGGTTTCAGTCTTTCCCCACCTCGAAGGACTGGTTGTTGAAGGCGGGCTCGCCCCAGACTGTTGTCAGCCACCTCCAGACTACGGCCGATCTCCTGCATCTGCTGGGGTTCTCCATCAACGTGCCGAAATCACACCTGTGTCCCTCTCAGAAGATCCTCTTCATCGGAGCGGTTCTGGACTCGGCGCAGTTTCGGGTTTATCCACCCGAACAGCGGGTTCGGGATATTCAGGCTCTGATTCCGATCTTTCAGCCTTTATCCCGGGTCTTAGTCAGGTTGACGCTGCAGCTTCTGGGGCTGATGGCCTCCTGCATCCTTCTGGTGCATTACGCCCGGTGGCGGATGCGGGCTCTGCAGTGGGACCTGAAGTTTCTGAGGGCCCAGCATCAGGGCAAACTGTCCGACCATGTCCTGATCTCAGAGGGCACTGTGAGACAGCTGCAGTGGTGGCTCAAGGACCGCGATTAGGTCAGCGGCAGATCCCTCTCCCTTCCCCAACCGGAGCACGTGGTTGTGACGGACGCATCCCTCCAGGGCCACATGGGAGAGGCGGAGTCCCGGCTCCATATCAACCTTTTCGAGCTGCGGGCGATTCGTCTAGCACTGAAGGCATTCCTCCCCTCTGTCCGGGGGAGTGTAGTGCAGGTGCTCACGGACAACACCACCGCCATGTGGTACTGCAGTGGAGAAGTGTGGCTCAGGGGTTATAGGCGGCAGACCCGGAAGCTGAGATCGGCCCTGGACCAGGGTTCAATTCCCCGCCTCGGCGGGTCTTGGTCTCAAAAATTCCACCGACTCGATCATTCTCGCTCCGGTGCCTTCTCGACTCACGGGTTCACACTCTGCGACTATGGGCAATAGCTTGCTTAATCTCCACAACGGCCCCTCGCGGCCGGATGCCTGGCTTTCACCTTGTGGATACCCTGCCGGGGTTATCTCACAGGGGAATACCAGGACGGGTTCCCTAAGCAAGCGCTTAGATACCGACCTCGGTCAGTGATTTGCGCTATATAAATACATGTACATTTACATTTACTGCAACAAACAGGGCGGGGTGGGGTCGTGGACCCTCTACCAGGAGGCTCTGCGCCTCTGGCAGTGGCTGGAACATCAGGGAGTCACCCTGATGGTGCAACACCTGGCAGGTTCTCTGAACGCCAGGGCGGACGAACTCAGCCGCAGGTGCATGACGGATCACGAATGGCGTCTGAACTCGGACGTGGCGCAAGGTCTCTTTCTGCAGTGGGGAGATCCTTGGCTAGATCTATTCGCCACAGAAGAGAACGCGCAATGTCATCAGTTCTGCGCGTTGGAATTTCCAATGCGGCACTCGCTCGGAGACGCTTTTCGTCGCGAGTGGAGTTGCGGTCTGTTGTACGCCTTTCTGCCTATACCACTTCTGCCCAGAGTGCTGAAGAAGATCAAGCGCGACGGGGCACAAGTCATCCTTGTGGCTCCAGACTGGCCACGAAGGTACTGGTATCCCGAGCTACTCAGTATGTCAGTCGATCCCCTGGTTCGTCTGCCTCTTCAGGAGGACCTTCTGTCGCAGCAGCAGGGGACGGTCCTACACCCGAACCTGTCCAGTCTCCACCTCCATGCTTGGAGATTGAGCGGCGACAGTTGAGGCCATTTGACTTGCCTCCTGAAGTCTGTAACATCATTCTGGCAGCCAGGCGTCCCTCCACGAAGTCGGTATACGCCTGCAGGTGGAACAGATTTGTGGCATGGTGCACAGCAAAGGCTGTGGATCCTTTCTCTGCCCCTCTTTCTGAGGTTCTTCTCTTCCTTCTTTCTCTTGCCTAGCAGGGCTCTGCTCTGGGCACTATCAAGGGCTACCTTTCTGCCCTTTCAGCCTTCCTAAGGTTGCCTGATCAACCATCTTTGTTCAAGTCCCCTATTGTAAATCGATTTCTGAAGGGCATCACACACATGTTTCCACCTGTTTCCTTTGTGATGCCTCAGTGGGACTTGAACCTGGTTCTTACTTTTCTGATGTGCGCTCCCTTTGAGCCAATTCACAACTGTCCTATCCGCCTTCGTACTCTGAAGACTGCTTCCCTGGTTGCCATCACCTCTGCCAGGAGAGTGAGTGAGCTCCAGGCTCTTTCCTCTAAACCTCCTTTCCTTTTGGTCCATCCGGACAAGGTTGTGTTGCGGACAAGGCCCTCTTTCCTGCCCAAGGTAGTCACAGCCTTCCACATCGGGCAGTCCATCACCTTGCCCACCTTTTTCCGCCTCCGCATCCCTCGAAAGAGGAAGAGAGGCTCCACCGTCTGGACCCAAAACGTGCGCTCTCTTACTATCTGGATCGCACACGCCAGTTCCGGGTGGATGACCAACTCTTCGTTGGTTACGTGGGTATTAAGAAGGGAAAGGCGGTGCACAAGCGGACCATCTCGCAGTGGATAATCTTGTGTATCCAGGCGTGTTACTCCTTGGCTAAGAAGGAACCCCCTGTTGGGCTAAGGGCTCATTCCACTCGGGCCATGGCGACTACAACTGCCCTGGGCCGAGGAGTGCCCTTGCAGGACATTTGCCAGGCAGCTACGTGGGCCTCGCTGCACACGTTTGCAAGACATTATTGCCTGGACAGCCAAGTCCGGAGGGATGGCTTCTTTGGCCGTTCCGTCCTCCAGGACTGGTGTGATTATTGGTTCGCAAACCCACCACCGGGGTTGGTATTGCTGGGGTATCTATTCTAAGGTAAGGAATCTATCACTAACGTGTTTCTTTCAGATGCACAAGTTACTACTTGTGTAACGATATATCTGTAAGAGACATTAGTTAGTGATAGATTCCTTACCGATCCCACCCATCCTCCCCGTTCTGCGAACCGATATCTAGGGTTAAGGTAATCCCCTTTCAGGGCTCTAGTTTCATTGGCACCGGTGTTGGTTTTTAGCATGGCTCAGCGTTTCTGGCGCGGAAAAGCTGTGTCTAAGAACTGATGTCAGCACGCGGAGGCGGCGTCTAAGTACTCCGACGACGTCATCACGGCGCCCACGACGACGGACGTGGAGCCGCAGATGACGCCTACCGACGCGCAAGGGTACTGCTATGCAAAAATTTACGGATCCAGTCTGACGCCTGGGGATATTCTAAGGTAAGGAATCTATCACTAACTAATGTCTCTTACAGATATATCGTTACACAAGTAGTAACTTGTGCGTCATGGTAGGACCATTACTACTTATAATATGACCAGTTGTCTGGAGCACGCCAAGCGTGTCTGTTTGTGAGTGATACAAAAGTACTGAGAATTGGCAAGGCTTAGTTTTAATGATTGTGCTTATGATTCTGTTTATTGTATATAAAGCTAATGTCTGATGACATTTCTTGTAGTATGACAGTACATTTGCGGAGATTAACAATTTGTTAACACAGTTTGTCAGGGATTTTAATACTAGTAGCCTACCAACACAAGAATTTTACATCCATTGTTAGACAACACTGTTACTGGTCTTTAGAAGTGAAATAAGCTGTAAAGATTCTCTGTTGATTTGGCTTTGAAAAACATCGACTAAAGTCGACAAGTGTTTTGTCACAATTACTTTTTTATGACTGTAGAGGAAGTAATGGATCAAAGAAAAGATTTTGAAAAAATGAGCATGAAGTAAGTATGGAATGGCATAGAGATGAGCTCTCCAACCAGTCAGTGTCATACAGGTAGATAAGAAGGTGGGAATGTTCTTCCTAAATTTAGTTTTGAGTGAAGTATCGGGCAGAAGTGAATTCCTTGCCAAGATGGGGTGGTAAACAAGCATTGGAAATGCAATAGGTCTCGCATTAGGAAAGTTTGAGCTATTGGTATTGTAAATGACACTTTTTTTTATTTATGTGTTGGTTTTGAAAGTAGCAAAATTAATAGCTTTGTCAGTTACAATGTCAATAGTTTTAACTTTTGCAAATTTGACACCTATAGCATTTGTGATGCAATGTGTGTTGTATTTACGTGACTTAGATGTATTGATATTACAAATAACAATGGCTTTTAATTTTGTAAATAATTAATACTTAAATAAAAGTTATTGTAATTTATAATGGCAAAAGCTTAATCGTTTGTAAATAACTTTTGTGAAGATTATGTTCAGTGTATTTTATTGTGACGAAAATCCAAGAACATTGCATTTGCACCTACACACACACAGAGCCACACACATATAGATGTGGTGGTGGTGGATCTGGGGAATATGGTGGTGGTGGATGTGGTGGTGGGTGTGGTGGTGGTGGTGGTGATGGTGGATGTGGTGGTGATGGTGGTGGATGTGATGGTGGTGGATGTGGTGTTGGATGTGGCGGTGGATGTCATGGTGGATGTGGAGGTGATAGTGGATGTGGTGGTGGTGGTGGATGTGATGGTGGATGTGGTGGTGATGGTGGATGTGGTGGTGGATGCGGTGGATGTGGTGGTGGATGCAGTGGATGTGGTGGATGCGGTGGTGGATGCGGTGGTGGTGGTAGTGGTGGATGGGGTGGTGGTTGTAGTGAATGTGGTGGTGGATGTAGTGGTGGTGGGTGTGGTGGTGGTGGTGGATGCGGTGGTGGTGGATGTGGTGGTGGTGGATGTGGAGGTGATGGTGGATGTGGTGGTGATAGATGCGGTGGTGGTGGATGTGGTGGTGGTGGATTTCATGGTGGATGTGGAGGTGATGGTGGATGTGGTGGTGGTGGTGGATGTGATGGTGGTGGTGGATGTGATGGTGGATGTGGTGGTGGATGTGGTGGTGGATGCGGTGGTGGTGGTAGTGGTGGATGGGGTGGTGGTTGTAGTGGATGTGGTGGTGGATGTAGTGGTGGTGGGTGTGGTGGTGGTGGTGGTGGTGGATGTGGTGGATGTCATGGTGGATGTGGAGGTGATGGTGGATGTGGAGGTGATGGTGGATGTGGTGGTGGTGGTGGTGGTGGTGGTGGTGGAGGTGATGGTGGATGTGGTGGTGGTGGTGGTGGATGTGATGGTGGATGTGGTGGTGGATGCGGTGGCGGTGGTGGTGGTGGATGTGGTGGTGGTGGTGGATGGGGTGGTTGTGTATATTGTCTAGAAGCCTTGTATCAGCAGAGTTGGGCATTATTGAAATACCAGCAGTGGCACACAGGTGGGTAACATGCACGTGACCTGGTGACCCTGGAGGCGTGAGTGAAATCTCGGCACCGGAAATCTCTCAAAAACAAATGTTCTGATGTTCCCATTTAAATTGGCTGCTCTAGCCGTAAGACGGCAGCACAGACATGTACACAAACGGAGGGAGTTGAAGAGAAGTGTTGAATTTCAGCCTAACGCGTTTTCTATCTGGGAAATTGCATGTGGCGAGATGTGCCAGGGTCAGATTGCAGCTCTCCCAGGCACAGTTGATAAACACCTTTTGTCTTTCACAATACATTTCACGGAAAAAATGTAAAGAAAAGGCGTGAAACCAGAACAGGTCTGCGCAAACCACAAGTACAAGCATCAACTATAACAGACTGCTTCACCGTGTCACTTTCATGCCACTATTCAAGATGACAGAGCTATGGGTTTTAAAGTGCAGTAACATACAGATCCGAGTATCAACATAAGTTGATAACAGCTTAAAATGCGGTAGCACAGCACCAAATGTCAACCTTCTCTAACATTCCACTTTAGTCCGGAAAACCAAAACATGGAAAAGGTTAAAAAAAACAAGACGGATTGAAGGCAGAGAAGGGGGGGGGGGGGAAATGCGACACGGCGGGCAGGGGAGGGGGCGGAGTGGGGAGAGGGTGTTAAGCAGCAGGGGCCTATGAAGTGAAGCTAAGCTTCACTTCAAAGGTGTGGGAGGAGTGCGGCTGAGGGAACAGACGGCGATTTGGTGATGTGCACGCGCATTTTAGGTCAATGCGCTTGCGCATTGACCTAAAAGCCACGGGCACAGCACCAAATCGCCCAGTCTAGGTAAAGCTTATTTAAGTCCCTATATATCTTCGCTCCCGCTCAATGCGCATGTGCATTGAGATAGGTCGCTCGACCTAAAAAGGGGGAGTCACCAGCTAGATACAATAGTAGTATTGAAATTCCAGTGTGACATAGCTGGGGGGGGGGAAAGGGACGCATTAATCGTGCAAATATAGGGTGGAGAATAGCGACACCGAAAATTCTATTTATGGCCTATACAGATCAAATTAGAAATGTGAAGTGCTGATAATCCATAGTATGACGCCAAAGCACAATGCGAGAGTGAAAAGTGTTGATGAGTTAAAAGTAGAAACTGGCTGTTTTATAAGAATGTAAGTATTGTAAAAAAACAAAAAAAAAGAAAGAAAAAAAACCTTAGGATTAATAAAGTAGACTAGTACTCACAGAGGGTAACTTGATGAGTCGTACCAAAGATGAGTTTGTGTAGAGGCCAGTTGTTGATGATTATCAAATTGTGACGGAGCCTCATGGTAGGTTGAGCCAAGTAAATATGGTTGTTGTTATTTGAAGGTAAGTTGTGTCCAACCGTCTAAACAAATAAAACAAAAAATATCATAATAATGGAGTAGTGATCTAGGAATGTCCAACTATAGTCAAGAGTAATATAATGGGGATAATGATATAAGAATGCACACCCTCTCTTTCTACCAATCTCTCCCTTCTCCTCTCCTACCTCCTTCCCACCTTGGAAAATGGGTAACTACTGGTGTGAAAAAACTGGATTTACATTGGGTGTTGCTGCTAGACCTCTCCATTTGTGGTATAGGAAATAGCTGCACTCTCTAGCATGTCAAACAGCACTGGCTCCAACCAAGGGTCACCCATACTTGACAGTGATTTTACTTGCTTGGGTGGTGAACGGAAGGATATTTAGGCTGGCAGTGGTTTCTAGATCAGAACCCAACTAGTGAAAATATTCAGGTTATGGGGAACAAGGAGGAGGATGAGGAAGAGTTGTGGGGTAGTACCTCTGTGGCAGTGGAGTTCCTTAGCCTTTTGGACCTAAAGAGTTTCCCAACTTGAGTTGTAAGGTTAATCTAGGATTTTTGCTTCAACGCTCTTCTAAGTCATGATCTAGTTCCACAAGACAATGATCGTAAAAACAGAGAAGGTAACACTTTGACACAAGCTACTATTGGCACATGATACCTTCTGTATAGGACTTTGTCATTTGCCTTCATTGTCTTTTTATCCAGTGACTATTTGAAACCTGGCACCATGTCACAACTGGGAGTGTTTGGTCCAGGGCATTAACCCTAGTGATGAAATCACTTGCTAGAGAGAAGTTGTTATGCGTACTCCTGTGTGCCAGATGCCCCACAATAACTCATTATCAAACTGAGACAAGACTGGTCGTCCTAGAAAAGTGAGGGAATTTAAGCTGATTTTAATCTGAACACTAGATTAATTTCTGCCAGAGGTGCAACTGCTAAAGAAACGGACGATTGAAATTCATTTCAAGTCAAAGGTTACATTAAATCTAATACAATATATTATCAAATTACCACAACCACGTCAGTGACTTAAATACAAGTTAAGAGAACAAAAATAGGCAAAACCTTTTTATCTTGAATAGTTCATAATGTAAAGGCTAAAAAATAGTCGTGTTGATATAAAATATATCTCAGTGATGTAAATGATATTCTTTAATCGTTTCACTAACACGTTTGTGTGATAATAGAGAAACTCGTCATCAGAGTAGTAAGTAAAAGTCATGCACAGGCTCTCATTAAGATAGGATCCTGTCACACATTATAAGTACTTAGGTGACCTCGGCCAGCATTGGAGTGGTATTGCTAAAGAAACCTTCCCTGCAGGGTTACACACAGTGTGGTGTGTAATGAAAACATCTCCATCATTCGAGATTGGCAGAGATTTAAAACAAATTTTCGTCAATTAAAGGTGGTGATGAGCAATAACCTTTTAGGTTTTATTCTCAGTGCTTGCCCACTGAGAATAAAACTGCATAGGCGAGACACTGGCAAGCCTCGCCTATGTGGATCTTCCTGCTATAGTTTGCAAGGGATGTCCTTGTGTGGGCTAGCAAGGCTCTTCACTTCCCTAGCTGCCCATGAACAGTAATCTTGTGTAGATAGCAGAGAGGCTAACAGACCTACTGGAAGATTCCACAAAGTAAGATAAAACTGTAGTTTGGCTAACTCCCCAATATGTAAAACTAAGATGACTGGGTCCAATGCTCAGGCTACCCACTCCCCTCTCCATGAGCAGTAGTAAGTAGGCTTTCCAGAAACAACAGTACTTCCATTGGGACTACTTTCTGTTCTCCGGCTCTAGAGATAGGCGCATCCTATTCTTGGCCGATACATACTCGTATCTTAATAAAAAATTAATTGGCACATATCTGCATTAAATATAAAATGTATATTTGTGAATCATAAGCCAAGGAGTTATATCAGGCATTTCAGTTCTCAGGTCACACCCCTGCAAATTCCAAAAGATTTATTACCAGACTAAACTATGAATCACTCCTATCTCATAGAATGGCCTTTGAAGATGGCCTAACACAGTAGAGTCGGTGAGAGAGGCTCCAACTTGTTTGTAGCCAGGGATAGCTTTCCCCCCAACATGGCACACAAGTCAGGATTCTATCAACCTAGAGGGTGTAGTGCAGCAGCTTGTTATACAGGTATCATACAGTACTTATAAAAAAAAATCTACAGCCATAAAACTAAATACATACGGGGATATGGCATGGTCAATTAATCAGATGTGGGATCAAACTCCATCAGGACAAGACCGCTAGATCGCTAGTCGAAGACTTCACCTCCGGGTCAGCCTCCGAAGTTTTAACAAGACTACCAATGCTTCCCATGCTCTTGTGGCCTCCAAGGCTTTTTCACTGCTCACGCGTCTAGCATGTTGTAGTCTAATAATGCCCTCACAGTCCGCCCACTTAATAAAATCAGCTCTCCATCTCCGAGAGCTCAGTCCCTTCTTGCTCTTCCAATGCGCTGTAATATCTCTTTTGACTAAGAGGAGGCCTAGATCCAAGAACTTGCTAGTTATCTTGTTCTTGGAGGTGTGGGGGAACCAGTGCAGCAAGCAAGTGCCTATATTTGGCTTAATAACACCACTACCTCCTCCCAATATGTTCCCAGCTGGGGACAATCACACATCATGTGGCGAAAGCTGGCATATTCCATGCGGCATCGCAGGCAGAGAGCTGTGGTCATGTTAAAGTAGTGATTAATCTTCGCTGGGGTACGATACGCCCTATGTAAAATAAAAAAGTGTACCAGCTGAAAACCGGCATTCCTAGAGCTTTTCTATGCCCGTTTAACCAGCTTGGCCCACACCTTCTCAGGGATTTCAACGCCCAAGTCCTCCTCCCATTTCTGCTTGAGCTCCAACAACGGAGTCAGTCGCTCGTGGGTCATTCATCGATATAAGCAGGTAACTGCATTAATGGTTGCCGCCGCTAATATCACATACTGGCAAGCCATGGAGGTCTGGGGTTCAGAGAGCCCCTCTCTCCAGCACTTTTGAATTGCCGAGACCAGAGCCGAATGAAGCAGATAGTTTCCACGGGGTAGATTGTACCGATCACGCAATGTATCGAATGGCAACAGGGTATTATCTTTCTACAAGTCCCCTACTGCCAGTAGTCCCCTCTCCTCCCAATCAATCAGCGCCGTCCAGTTTCCCCCGTTTGGTAGTGCCATACACAGGGTCAAAGGGATCTCAGGCGCGTAGGGACATGCAATCTGTGCTCTCCTCTGAGTCCTATTCCAACAAAGCCGGAACGTTCTCAGTTCCGTAGTAAGTGTTTTGAGCCGCTGTGGTTGCTGTGAAATAATATGAGCCAATATCTGCCCAGTTACCCGGCCACCTTCCCCCTCACCCACACCTCGATATTCCTGCGCCACTGCCTGGGTAAGCCATTGCAGCCGAGCCGCCAAATAGTAGGTCTCAAAATCATGTACCGCTAATCCCCCTTCCGCCCTTGGACACATAAGAGTCTGCAAGGCCACCCGTTGCCTTCGAACAGCCCAGAGAAAACTTTTGACCATCGTCTGTAACCGTTTAAAAATCGATGCCGGGATCCAAATGGGAAGAGTTCGGAAATAGTACAAGAACTTAGGGAGTGCTACCATTTTAAGAAGATCAACACAGCCAGCTACTTAAAGCGGTGAGGTCCCCCAAAACTCCAAGCTGCCCTTAAGGCCCGAATGGCTCTGCCCACATTGTCCTCTAGTAAATCAGCCTGTGTGTGATAAATACGGGTCCGCAGGTATGTCAAGCAACTATACTCCCATTGGGCTCCAGCTGTGTTTAAGGGGGCCCCCATCTATTGGAGTCGTGGGGAACAGACACAACTTCGCCCAGTTAACTCTGAGTCCTGCCACAACCTCAAGCTCTTGGAGTAAGCGTTGCTCCCCTGTGAGGGCAGCATCCGTGTCTGCCAAAAACATGAGAAGATCATCAGCATACAACGCAATATAGTGAGTGATACCACTCACCTCAAGACCCGAATACCTCCTCCCCGACCGGGCCTGCGCCGCCAGGAGTTCTATGGCCAGGGCAAATAAAAGGGGGGAGAGTGGGCACCCTTGCCGTGTCCCTCGGCTCACCTCGCACGCCTTCGCAATCAAGCCACCCGTTTTGACCCGAGCCGTAGAATACCGATACAGCAATGCCGTACAGGCCACAAAACCATTGCCTAAACCAAAAGTGTGCATAACCTGGAACAAATAAGGCCATTCCAAGCTGTCGAAAGCTTTTTCGATGTCCACCGAAAAAATGGCAGCGGACGCCTTAAAATATGTATCAGCTTCCAGTATGGTAAGCAAACGCCGCACATTAAGGGCAGTGTTTCACTTCGGGATATATCCCGCCTGGTCTTCGTGCACCAAATGGACCATATGAGCTAGTAGACAGGATGCCAATATCTGACTTAAGATATTATAGTCGGTGGACAGCGGGCGATAAGCGGTCCTATCAAAGGGTGACTTCCCTGGTTTCAACAATGGGATAATGATAGCCTCTCGGGTAGTGACTGGTAGTTGTCCCACAGAATATACCCCACTCCAATCCAAACTAATCTACTGCCATCCAATTTTCCCCACTCCAATCCAAAACAATCAATCCCGGTCCAAACAAACACAATATGCTGCATTCCAGTCTGCCCCACTCCAATCCAAATAATCTGCTCCACTCCAATCCACCTCACCCCAGCCTACTCAAATCCAGTCCCATCTACCCCACCACACCCCACCCCACCCCAGCTAAATCCATTCTACCCCACCCAATCCAATCCACCCCTCCACAATCAAATCCACCTCAATCCAATCCACCCCACTCCATCCAATCCACGTAACTGAAATCAATTTAACCCCACTGCAATCCAATCTACTTCACTCTCATACACCCCAACCAACGCCAATCCAATTCACTCCACTCCATTCCACTGCGGTCCATTCCATCTCACCCCACTCCAGTCCACTCCAATCCATCCCACTCCAAAACACCCACTCCAGTCCACCCTATCCCATTTCAAACCACCACACTCCAATCTAACCCACCCATCCAGTCCAATCCAATCCACCCCAGTCTACTCCAGTCTCACCCACTCCACCCTATTTCACCCTGCGCCACACCATTCCACAACATTGCACTCAAGGACACTGCTCACTCCGACTATCTCTGCCACTGAACTCTACTCACCTCTGCTCAACTCTACAACATTCTACTCAACTCTACAACATTCTACTCCCCCTATTCCACACTACAACACTGCACCACTAACATTTAGCCATATTGACCAGCAGCCACACTGGAGTACAACATGGCAATCAAACATTGTCAAAGCCAATAGCTCTAGTATAGGCGAGACCTGTTGGCTTTGCCAATGCTTGTTAGCCTAAGTCGGTTCTCTGGACTCTCGCGCGCTGCTCTCTCAGCTGCCCGGCTCCCGCCCTGCCTTGGCATGGAGTGTGCCTGCGTGCGGTCCCCGGTGATGGGAGCGAGGGCGGAGGCCGCTTGATAACTCGCAGGCCGCCGGAGGGACTGATAATGGATGATAGTGAAGCGAGGAATGCGCTGGACCGGCCCTGCTTTGTGCTGGTTTATATTGGCGTGGTGGGTCAGGTCTGGGGCGCAGACGTGGTCCGGCCCTGGACGCGCAGCTCCAGGCGGTGTATGAGAAGACCGAGCTGTCTATGCTTCGGGGGGCTGCCAGGGAGTCGACCACCCAGGCGGGGGCCTCGCCCTCGCGCCGCAGCCATCAATCCGCGGTGCCGTCTTCACACACTGACTGGGCAAGCTGCATAATGGCGGGGGCAGACGTTCATCTCTCATCTGTCTCACGAGATGGCAAGAGTAGCTGCCCGCCTCCATTCACCAGCCAACACTTGAACGCTATTGCCACTCTCTGTGGTGGGGGAGGGGTATTTCCGTGGGTTCCCCTCAGTTTGTGTCTGAAGCCCACACCCTGCGATTAAATTCAGTTCACCGACAGCGGCACTCATTAAAGCCTATAAAAGTGCCACTGAGCTGGCACCGACTCTCCTGGCGCCCGGAGCCTGCCCAGCCTCGACCGGGTCCGACGCTGACACTGCTGCAGATCGGACAACGACACCCAGGGCACCGAGAAGGCCGTGTTTGTGCTGTAGCACATGCCTATCCCTGACTGCACGCTTCTAATGTTTCCCTGTGCATTTGCAGCCAGGCACAGCCCCCAGCTGATATTTTTAGCCCGGGGCTAGTTGCCAGAGAAGATAAGGAGCTGTCACTGATAAAGTATCACTCGTGATATGCCTTCGGCACTAGTGTAAATAAATATTCATTCTTTCCCCTGCGAGTGTTTATTTATTATCTAGGATGCAGTTTGTGCCCAAGCTCACACAATGTATGGCCCTCCCAACGAAGGCCTGAGGCTATGCTGGCACTCCGAGGCCATTCACAACTGGACAGTCCCCCATTGTTCTCGTTTGTAATGCTTCGTGTGAGGCCTGCAGTCAGCTTTCTCCCTATAAATACTGTACTTTCATGTTAACTTGCAATGACTAGGCCTCCTTGAAGGCCTCCTTGAAGGCCCCCGGGAATCGGCGGGGGTGGAAGCTGCTGACTTTATGAACAAATGAACAGCAGTGGCAATATTCCCTCTGTGTCTGAGCAGGCAGCAAGCTCTTCTCACAAGGTACTTAAAGGACAAAACCATGACAGCGTGGAAATAAATGTAAAAGATGTGTAACTTTATGGTGGTTTGGTTTAAATTCTTTCTACTTTGAAGGAATTCCTAACTTGCTGCGCTGTACTAAAATAAGTTAAAGAAAAATAATCTTGTTTTTTATATGTAGTCTTAAACACCACACTTTTGGCATTTCGAAGTACTTGACAAAATATCCGATGTTACTATTGCTCAGATCTCTCTGTGTTTGTAGTTGGGTATATATATATATATATATATATATATATATATATATATATATATATATATATATATATATATATATATATATATATATATATATATAAACAACTTAAATTTGCATATAGATAACAAGTCAGCGGTGTTTCTTGATACTGAGGTTTACATTACAGATACTGGATTAGCCACTAAAATGCATAGAAAACTCACGGCTGGGAATACCGTACTGCATGCCTCTAGTCAGCATCCCCACCACCTAATTAGCAGCATTCCCTTCGGGGAAATGCTGCGAATTAGGCGGATATGTAGCTCTGACAGTGAGTGTCATAAAATACAGGAGGAAAGCAAGGCTCGTTTTTTGTCCCGAGGCTACTCTGTTAAAACCATACAGCGGGCAATCAACAGATCATTAGCCATTACAAGGGAAGAAGCATAAGCAGTGAAGGATAAACCCAGTGTTCCGCTAATCAAAGAAACAACTATCAAGCCCAGAGTTATTACAACTCTCAGTAAACAACACAAGGAGATTTGGCGAATCTTCTATAGAAATTGGAACTTAATAACAGGGGATCCTATTATTGGTGAATTTGTGGTGAACAAACCGAATATCACATTCAGAAAGTCTATATCCATGTCAGATAGATTAGTCAGTAATTTCCTTGAGAAACCTATTTCTGACACCTGGGGCGCCCTCAGAGGTGGGTTTAAAAAGTGCGCTGTATGTAAAGCCTGTAAAAATGGGTGTAATAAAACCCAATACACTGTGCCTTTCAACAGCAAACCCACACTTATTAAGAAACGCATGTCATGTAGGACTGATTTTGCAGTCTATGTGCTGCAGTGCCCGTGCAGGTTACGATATGTGGGCAGCACTCGCTTGCCGGTACATAAGCGGGTGCTGCAGCACATCAGGGCAATTGTGGGCAAAGATCAGTCTTATCCTGTGGCCCGTCATTTCGAGGGTCTGCACAAAAAGTGATCCATCAGGCCTACAGTACTTAGCTATTGATTGTGTAATGCCACTAAAGAGAGAGGGGGCGATAGAGATGCAAAGCTCTGACTGTTGGAAACTAGGTATATAATCGAACTGGACAGTAAGGCCCCACGAGGCCTTAATGCGAGTGAAGACTTATATACATGTCTATAGTTCTTGAGTTGATGGATATACCTGATGTGATATATGACTAATGATTTTAGACCACACTCTTCTGACGAATTTCATCCCCGTTTTTACACCCATTATAATGTCGTAACAATGTGTGATCAGCAACTTTTACATCCAGGATGGTGTGTTAATCTGCAAAATCAAATATGATCAAAAATGATCAATAATTCCCTTCCACACCTTTGAGAGTTAAGAAATGTTTTTTAAAAAAATACATGAGAATTAGAATGATTAAGTTAAATATTGCACTTTTATGCACTTATGTTTGGGGTTCATGGTGAGTATTGGTATTTGGAGCTTAGATGAATTAAGATGGTTAAGATTGTTTTATACAATCTTTTTATTTTCTTTTAGTAAGGAATGGTGTCTATTTTATATACATCAGCATGTCTTCAGGATGGCTGTTTTTATATGAGTTGAGCATGATTTATATCAAGTTTTGTTCTTGATAGAAATCATATTTAAATTGCTGAAGTTTGCACATTATATTTGCTGCTAGATTATCATCTGAAATTGAGGGTTATTTATTCTTAAAGTAGACACTTTGTCTTTTATTGTAAACAATGTATATTTAATGACATTTATAACAATATGAGTATATATTTTTCTATATGCATTTCTCCTCTATTTTTGAGTTTTTTCTTATATGCTGTAATTTTTATTGTATATAGGATGTTAACTTATTATTGCGTATTTTTGCACAGCACTTATATTGCACAGTCAAAGGCTGATCATGTTGTGAAGTTAATTGGGCACTGCGCCAATTATTTAACACAAATAGACACCATCTCATTAATGTGAACAGTTTTTGAACACTAAAGAGTTAATTGGGGCAGGCCAGCGATATTCGGCGCCACCCCTTTGTAGTCTATGAGCTCCATAAGTACCCTCATCTATTTTCAGCAACATATCATGTGATCAAGCCTCTGGCTAGAGGCGAAACGCGTCATGCGGATTTGCTTGGGTGTTATTCTGTAACATTGATGGAATAAAACACTGTTTGGCACAAGAAAGCGGGGCTGACTTGTTCGTTCTGAAAACCAGTCCAAACTGTATGACTGGGATGCGGCAGCGTCGAGCGAAGTGAATGGAAATATATATATATATATATATATATATATATATATATATATATATATATATATATGAAGAAATCGGCTCCTCTCAAAGAAAGGAGCAGGAACCTCTGCGGGGATTTTCAAGGCAAAACATCTTTATTGCAAATAAATGGCGGATGCATTTCGGCCGGTGTGGCCTCTTCAGCGCCTGCGGTAGTGAAAACGGGAGTCCTCACGCTCTGCAGTATAGAGTGCACCCCTCCGCACCGGATTGGTGTAAATGATAGCTCCGCCCCTCAGCAAGGTCCTCAGGTGATAGTGTTCAGGGTCCGAGATGATCATCGGACTCCAAAGCCCAGGATGCACCAGTGGCTCCCAGGTGAGTAATGCTGGGGGGCGGTTTGTGTGAGGGGGGCTCTGCAAAACGTTGATGCCCGCAAGATGAAACAAAGAATCTCGCCCTGGATCCTCTTGACCCCAACAACCGAAAGTCCAAGCACAAAGTGTAGCGTGAGCAGGAGGTGCATACAACCCGCCCTGGCTGAGAAAATGTCTCGCAATATCGCTGCAGGTGCTAGGGCTGTCGGCGGGTCTGGAAGCATTCAGTAACCTGAAGAAACACGCAGTGCCGGAGCAAAAGTCCAGAAGCTTCAGACCACTAGTGAAGAGGGGGTTCCTGAATTGCGCCTCTGGGAAGCTCGAACAATGTGAAGAAATCGGCTCCTCTCAAAGAAAGGAGCAGGAACCTCTGCGGGGATTTTCAAGGCAAAACATCTTTATTGCAAATAAATGGCGGATGCATTTCGGCCGGTGTGGCCTCTTCAGCGCCTGCGGTAGTGAAAACGGGAGTCCTCACGCTCTGCAGTATAGAGTGCACCCCTCCGCACCGGATTGGTGTAAATGATAGCTCCGCCCCTCAGCAAGGTCCTCAGGTGATAGTGTTCAGGGTCCGAGATGATCATCGGACTCCAAAGCCCAGGATGCACCAGTGGCTCCCAGGTGAGTAATGCTGGGGGGCGGTTTGTGTGAGGGGGGCTCTGCAAAACGTTGATGCCCGCAAGATGAAACAAAGAATCTCGCCCTGGATCCTCTTGACCCCAACAACCGAAAGTCCAAGCACAAAGTGTAGCGTGAGCAGGAGGTGCATACAACCCGCCCTGGCTGAGAAAATGTCTCGCAATATCGCTGCAGGTGCTAGGGCTGTCGGCGGGTCTGGAAGCATTCAGTAACCTGAAGAAACACGCAGTGCCGGAGCAAAAGTCCAGAAGCTTCAGACCACTAGTGAAGAGGGGGAACCTGAATTGCGCCTCTGGGAAGCTCGAACAATGTGAAGAAATCGGCTCCTCTCAAAGAAAGGAGCAGGAACCTCTGCGGGGATTTTCAAGGCAAAACATCTTTATTGCAAATAAATGGCGGATGCATTTCGGCCGGTGTGGCCTCTTCAGCGCCTGCGGTAGTGAAAACGGGAGTCCTCACGCTCTGCAGTATAGAGTGCACCCCTCCGCACCGGATTGGTGTAAATGATAGCTCCGCCCCTCAGCAAGGTCCTCAGGTGATAGTGTTCAGGGTCCGAGATGATCATCGGACTCCAAAGCCCAGGATGCACCAGTGGCTCCCAGGTGAGTAATGCTGGGGGGCGGTTTGTGTGAGGGGGGCTCTGCAAAACGTTGATGCCCGCAAGATGAAACAAAGAATCTCGCCCTGGATCCTCTTGACCCCAACAACCGAAAGTCCAAGCACAAAGTGTAGCGTGAGCAGGAGGTGCATACAACCCGCCCTGGCTGAGAAAATGTCTCGCAATATCGCTGCAGGTGCTAGGGCTGTCGGCGGGTCTGGAAGCATTCAGTAACCTGAAGAAACACGCAGTGCCGGAGCAAAAGTCCAGAAGCTTCAGACCACTAGTGAAGAGGGGGAACCTGAATTGCGCCTCTGGGAAGCTCGAACAATGTGAAGAAATCGGCTCCTCTCAAAGAAAGGAGCAGGAACCTCTGCGGGGATTTTCAAGGCAAAACATCTTTATTGCAAATAAATGGCGGATGCATTTCGGCCGGTGTGGCCTCTTCAGCGCCTGCGGTAGTGAAAACGGGAGTCCTCACGCTCTGCAGTATAGAGTGCACCCCTCCGCACCGGATTGGTGTAAATGATAGCTCCGCCCCTCAGCAAGGTCCTCAGGTGATAGTGTTCAGGGTCCGAGATGATCATCGGACTCCAAAGCCCAGGATGCACCAGTGGCTCCCAGGTGAGTAATGCTGGGGGGCGGTTTGTGTGAGGGGGGCTCTGCAAAACGTTGATGCCCGCAAGATGAAACAAAGAATCTCGCCCTGGATCCTCTTGACCCCAACAACCGAAAGTCCAAGCACAAAGTGTAGCGTGAGCAGGAGGTGCATACAACCCGCCCTGGCTGAGAAAATGTCTCGCAATATCGCTGCAGGTGCTAGGGCTGTCGGCGGGTCTGGAAGCATTCAGTAACCTGAAGAAACACGCAGTGCCGGAGCAAAAGTCCAGAAGCTTCAGACCACTATATATATATTGTAACACGATCCAACTTTGTGTCATCAGAAAAACGGCAAGCACGCAGGTAATCCGATGTTCCGAATTTCTTTATTGCAAACCCCCTCACACCAGACACACGCGTTTCGCTATAAAAGCTTCGTCAGTGTCTATAACTTGCAGGGCTCTAGTTCAAATCCCAGCAGTGGTATTTCAGAATTTCATCCTTTTGTGATCGTTAAAATAGGCATTACTGGGCTTTATTCGCATTAACTTATTAAAGCTTAATGCCGAAACGACCGAAATAGTCATCTTTAATAATACAATTAACACATGACATCCCTCTGTCTGGCCTTCTGAAATGGAGGAATCCTTTACCCCTATAACATCAGCAAAAAGTTTGGGCATCATCAATGACAGTGAGCTCAACTTGAAACCTCAAATTAGTTCTGTGATTTCAACCGGTTTCCTAACTCCTGATGCCTTCTTCTTGGTCGTTATGGCAATAATGACATCTGTGCTCGATTACGCCAATTCCTTATATCGCTGCCTTCCTAAAAACAATTACAAAGATTGCAGATTGTCCAAAACCAGGAAGCCACACTTATTTTTAAACGACCTTGGAACTGCCATATCACTCCTAAGTTGAGAGATCTTCATTGGCTCCTGCTGGAACAAAGAATTACTTTCAAAGCCTGCTGGATCCTCTTCAAGGCTTTTTGGGTTAAGGACCCTCAATTTCTATAAACTAGAATTGTGAAATACTCCCCAGCTAGAAAACTACGCTCCTCCTTTATCAATCTTTTGACTATTCCAAAATTGAACAGGAAAAGAATGGGTGGTGTTCGGTTCTCTGTACAAGTTCCCACAATTTGGAACTCTTGTTTCTTTTGGTAAGCCTTTAGTCTGATTACTTCAAATTCAGGAAAGAGCTGGCTGTTTAGGCAAGCTTATTACTCTTCATTCCTTCTTAATATGCATTGGTTTGGCCTAGTTGTCATACTGTTCGCTAGCGCCAAGAAACCATTTGGTTAACATTCTTTATATGTTTATTTTAACATAATATAGCATCACTCAGTCAACAATTAGGAAAACTTGTCTTTTATAAATTAGCAACATATAGTAAACCAAGCAACATATAGTAAACCAAGCAATATACAAATAAATAAAAATTAAATATTTGTGTAATTTAAAACAACAGTATTCATGGAAGTTAAAGTTACAATGGTGTAGGCTACAACCTATAAAAACAAGCCTGAAAAGTATTAAAATGCATAAGGAAAGGTGCTTTTTAAAAGGAAAGTACATAATAGCATTGTACAACTATCTTAACTGTCTCAGAATAATCTATGGAGCGATGTTGTGCAATATTGGTGCTCGTTTAGATTTAGTTAAGGACGTTGTATAGCAATGTTATACCAGTAGCTTTGAGATATATTTTCTTAAGTATTATTGTCTGCACCCATTATACCCCTAACTCCCGAGGACTTAGGGGAGCGAACAATGATTACATGGAGATAGATGGCACACAGTAGGGAGTTATCTTTCCATGTCGAGGGCATGCAATGCAGTGTTTATGGTCAGTTCGCTTGGTACATGTTAAGTTGAATAGTGTGAATGCGATGTTGTGTGGATACCGTTTGAATGTACATTTGTTTTTGTGAATATACTTTCATTGGGCTAAGCATGCATTCTTTGGTGCGATTGAACAATCATAGGTTCAGCTCGAAGTTGTTGGTTCAAATGCACATTGGTTTAAATGACTGTACACTTGTTTAACCAAATGTACATTAATTAGAGCAGTGATTCGTTTGTTGAAGTACAGTTGAGTTGCATGTGTTCCAGGCAGTTATTGGAGTAGATGTTATACCAGCTTCTTCAAGTAAGGCAATTTTATTTTGTCCAGAGAGTTACAGTAGGATTGGCCGTTGTTTCACTCTTTTTTCCAAGTGGGCTGCGGGCTGGGGGGCTACTTTTAGAGCAGGTAACTCTCCCTTAATGCAACTATCCAAGTCCTACGGCCCAGTGGTCGTCTCCTGGAATGTGTGGGTCTCGTTTGATCATTTCAGCCAGGAATAATTTTAAGTTCCAGTTCAGCTCTTGGATAGTAACTGAACTTGCAGAACTTGAAATAGTAATGAGGCTGCAGAGTACTGGCCACATAACATTTTATAACACAACAGAAGAAACCGCCACCTAAAAGAAGGTCATCTTTAATGCAGAACATTAAAAAATGTCTAATTGCAGACCTAATAGTACATGGTGGTATAAGACGAAAAGTCTTCTAAAGATACTTTGGCCCAGCTACATATAGGGCTTTGTGAATCATTCAAAAGATTGTAAAAGCGATTCTCTTGGCTAGGAGCCAACATATCTTTGCAAAACGGGCTGGTGTTTATGATTTAATTTTCAGGCCCAATCATAGTTGGCTTGTGTTGTTTTTAGACTAGCTAAGGTTTATTGATCAAAGATTTAGGCAAGCCTGGCTAAAATGGCATTTACATAGTCTAACCTAGTTGAGATACTCACTTGCATAATAAGGGGGCATCTTCTTCTACATTTTGAGGATGGATGAGTAAACAGAGGCAGTTATGTTGGGAGTGAAAGTTAAAACGTATGCAAACATCTTGCCTAGGTTTCTGGCTTCACTAGGTTGAGGGCCACCAAACGGTGGTCCTGATATACAGGGGAGGAGGTCCCCTGTGACAAGCATCCCTGTCTTCTCAGAGTTCTATTTAAATGTGTTAACTGACATCAAGTCTGCCTGAGCTCTTAGATATGATTGGAAGAAAGAGAAGGCCTCGGCCCAATAATTATCTAGTAGCATCTATATTTGTGCGCTGTCTGCATTTGCATAGATTATCAGGCAAAGCACCTGATCAGTGTCTCCAGTGAGGCTATTTATGTACTAAATAAAAAACAGGACTCAAAGGAGACCCATGTGGTGCTTCACACTTCATAAAAGTAAAATCCAAGTGCCATGGTATCTATGAAGAAACCCATGTAAGAATAGAGCTTCAAATAAATCTTTGTAAGACGAGTGCTCTAAAGAAACCGGTGTATAAGTAGTGCTCTAAAATGGACTTCAAAAAAATGTTCTTTCGAACTATGAAATCTTTGCTCAGCATTCACTAAATGTAGTATGTGTTGCCACACATGCATCCAAGATGGCTACACATTTTTTTAACTGTAGTCAAAGATCGTAAAAGTTTGAAAAAATAGATTTTGAATTCCCATAGGAAAGGCTAATTTATTATTAACTATAATGTCACTAGTGAACTGTAGTGCTACTACAATGTCTACGTGTCTGTAGGGTATATAAGATACAAAAATGGGCAACTCTGCATTAGGTTTTTATATAGTGGAGTGTGAAGTTGTGAATCTTAGTACTTTGCATAGTTTTGTAATCATCTTTAATCTTCAGGTTGCAAAGTTTTAAACAAATATCAGCAACGAAAAAAGTGGGCCTCTGCAGCAGTGGTAGCATTTCCACCACTGCACAGGGTCAGAAGCATGAGATGTGTAAGCCATTTCTTTCCAAATTTGAGTAGCAATGTACCCCCTCTTTTTCTTTTGCTGGAAGCCACGGCGCAGGACTTTCTGAAGTTGCAAAATGCAAATCTGCATCTTGTTGTGTAGTGACTATTGTGTTTCCCACCTGGCAATCATCCTTGAATGAGAGCAGAGAGTTTCCAACAGCCGAATGTGCAGTGAGATATTACACGAACAAAGTTTATAATTTGCTATTTCTATAATGCCCATGTGTGATTCTTGTGAGATGGCAATAAAGCAGAATGCTTTGCAATTGTCAGCAGAACTCAAGAACATTGTATCTGGTAAGAAAATGGCCATTCAGAACATTACTACATTCTATTGCTGAATGCCCTAGTTTACTGAAATACTTTCTATCTGTAGCAATGACTGAAATCTGTAATTGACAGAGCTAATGTAATTTCCACAATTTATTGAATATAAGTAACTCCTAGGCAGCCTCGTTAGTTTTACCTCGGCATCGTCCCTCGGAATCCCCCCTTACACGGCCCCACTGCCGTTACCTGCACGGACCGCGGCTGCTCATAGGTTTGAAATAACTCCTGCGAATAAGTTTTTTGAAACCTTCGCCGTGGGGACAGTATATTAATGACTAGCAGCCCGTCCCGACCTTGTCCGGGAGCAATCAGGCTTCCCCGAACCCCGCCTGCCCCGACATTGGCCATCAGCCCGGGCCCCCGTCCGCCCCGTCCCCCGGCTGCCCCGACCCCCGCCTGCCCTGACCCCCGCCTGCCCTGACATTGTCCTCCGGAGGCTTACCTCACACAATTATGCCAGAGGCCCAGTGTTGCAGTGGTGGCCAGCAGCAGCGCCTGAGGCACCGGGGAGCTTTCTGGGTAAGTGGGGCTCTGGCGCTCTGTTTGCAGGGAGGCGAGGATGAGCAGAGGTTGCAAGTCAAGTCAAGTCAAAATATATGTTTATTATGACCATGGTCTTTAAACAATACAGTGAACATAACGCAGAAAGGAGTATGCACCATAAATTCATACACTTATTTTAAAAACTTGTCCATTAAAAGATCATACACACCATTATCAAAAGTACCAAATTCAGTAAAAATTACAATTATCTTAAAACTTATTTTTTAATATTAAAACCTATTCACATTCTTACTACTCCAAACAATTTCATTCCGCTAAGATCCATACAGTACTACATATTATTCTTTGGCTCTCAATGCACTCAGGGCCACCTTTATAAATTTCCCGAGGGCAATTGCAATGTCGATGTAGGGGATTTCTGTTAAGAGGCTGGCCGCCTGCGACCTTGTTTTTACATCATATTTTATAAAAACTGGGCGCAGCCAAAGTTTTCTATGTTCTAGGAGTGTCAGACAATCTAACATGATATGCAGCAGGTCTCCCTTAGTTCCCAAATTACACCTGCAGCGACCTTCCTGATCTAACATTTTTATTTTAAGGTCTCTGTTTATTAGCCATGGGTTGATCCCAATTCGAAGCCTCAGGATCTCTTGCCTGAGTCCCCGATTGGGTAATCTATCAAGGTAGGGGAACCAGTTTTCTTGGGACCAAGCATTTAGCATATGCGCCACTGATTTTTTCTTTGTTAAATAGCCTATATCAAGCAATTTGGAGACTTCGTTTCCCCTTTGCTTCAGATCACCTTTGGTACTAGGGATTTGATATGTTCCCAGGTCCAAGTCGATCTCTAATGAATTACAGATTCCCTTCAATTTTTCCCTACTGGCCTTCGCCCATTTTAGCTCGCTTTTCTGAATTTCTTTGCGACTCCAGTATGCTACTTTTTTACTTTCAGGGTCTTCTAGTCTCTTCCAGAATCTGATCACAGCCATCTGGGTTAGTATCACCCAGGACTTTGTGCCTATTTCAGTTCTGATAGCTTGTATCATAGCAGATTGGGGAAGTGATAGGAGCCTTTTTATGCAATTCCCCTCTATCACGTCCCAAGATCCATTACCGCTCAAATAAAGGATCTCTGCGCCATATAAAACTTGGGGGGGGATCATTGCATCAAAAGCTCTAAGCAGTGGTCGATGTGACATCTCACCATAGTCCCCATTAAACCTTTTTAGGCCACATATGGAAGAGAGTGCCTTTGCCTTTTGAGTTTCCAAATGGGTATTCCAATTTAGAGTCCTATCGAACCATATACCCAAATATCGGTACTCATTAACTGTCTCCAATTTGTGATCACCTATGAACCAACTAAATCTACTTAACTTTTTCCCAAAGCATAGGGTTTTAGTTTTATCCAGGTTGATAGTTAGAAATTTGCTGGCACAATATGTATTGAAGGCATTAAGCTTCCTTGGGAGGCCCCTCTCAGTCTGATCTACTATTACCAGATCATCCGCGTACAATAGGCAGGGTATCTTGTTTCCATCCATTTTAGGGCTGGCACTACCCTCCACCTCTAGATATGCCGGGAGATCTGACAGGAAGATCGAGAAAAGTTGGGGGGCCAGCACACAGCCCTGTCTTAATCCATTAGCAAAGGGTATTTTTGGGGTCAAGGAGCCCACCATATCTTTAATTACTTGCCCCCAGTTTTCCCTGTGTAGTTCTTTTATGATAGTAAGGAGGTCTTTTGGGATATTTAACCTCTTTAGGGTCTCCCATAGGCAGGCCCGATCCACAGAATCAAAGGCTGCTTTGAAGTCGACGAAGCAGCAGCATAGCTTGCCATTTTGTTCCGTCGACTTCCTCGCCATCGCCCATTGAGCAAATCCGTGGTCTATTGTCGAGTGGCCCGCTCTAAATCCACCCTGTTCTATGGGAATTATTTGGTGCTCGTCTACCCATGCATTCAGTTGTTTCAATACAATTTTAGAAAACACTTTCTCACCTATATCTAGGAGATTAATCAGCCGGTAATTTTTTGGCGCCTCTTTGCTCCCTTTCTTGTGGATCGGCCTAATTACGGCCCCCTTCCAGGTTGGAGGCATTACCCCTTCTTTTAGGACTACCTGGAACATCTTGGCAAGAAATCTTGCCCACCATTTAACCTCGGTCTTCAGAATTATTGCAGGAAGATTATCTGGGCCTGCTGCCCGGGTTAGCTTAAGTTCTTTTATTGTGAGCTCAACTTGTTCTTCATTAAATTTGAATAAAAGGTCTTCTGAGATTTCTTGCCATGTTTTGATCTCCATCTCCTCTCTGGGAGTCCTTGCCCCGTACAATTCCCTTATGTACACTTCCCATGCTGCCTCACTCACCACACAATTTAGTTCACCATCTGTTGTTCCAGCTGCAGCCTTTACTAGTTGCCAAAATTGCCTTAGGTTTTTGTTCTCTATGGCTTCTAATAATTCTAACCAGCAATTTTCTTTATATAACCTTTTTGCGGAGAGTACCATTTGCTTGAATTCTTTTTTCTGCTTGACTAACTGTTCCTGTCTCTCTTGTGTGAAGTTCTTTTTTAGTTTCCTTTGTGCTGCTCTTATCTCCCTTTTCTTATTTTGGCACGCCACAGAGAACCCTTTACCACGGTTTGTTTGTTTTACCCTTATGGGATTATCCCCTTTTAATTTTATCTTTAGGCATTGCACAACTTCTTCTAATTTTCCAATAAACCATTCCAGATTTTTATTCTCACAGTTTTCAGGTGCCATTTTTGTTTGCATGGCCTTCAATTTTTCCATATATTCCTCAGTTAAACGTGTCGTCACGCGTTTGGGGTACTCAACCTCCTGGGTGATCACTGTTTCTCTCTGTAATTTCCTTCCCCCCGATATTACTATGTGTAGGAGTTTGTGATCACTCACCTCTTTTTGATCTAACTTAAAGTCCCTAATTTGGTGAAAGTTCCAGGCCTGCAGGAATAAAAAGTCAATTGGGCAGTTCTGTTGCCCTTGGATAAACGTTTTTCCTGCCGGTGAGTCTGTCTCTGTTCTCCCATTTACGCAGTGAAAACCCCTGCCTCCTAGGGTGTGTATTAATTCTAGGTCTTGTTTCGAAGTTTCCCCAGCTGGGAACCTTGCCGGGTTTATTCCGTATACCTCTAACTGTTCCCTATTCCAAAGGTCAGCCTTTTTTGGGTTTAGTTTGATTGAAATCCCCCATTATCATTATTATGTCTGCGGGATAATTTTCTAGAGTACTGTCTACATCCTCTTTAAAACACCTCATTTCCCTTTCATACTCCTCCCCATTGTCCCACTGCATGTATACATTCATTAAAATCAACATTTTATAGTTTAGATCCACCGTCATGAGTTCAATTCTGCTTGATTGTACCCATTTACATTTTGTATTCAACAGTTTTATTTCCCTCATTACTTTTGTTGATACCAATGTCATCAGCCCCCCTCGAGGGCCTCCCACGATTTTTCTTTATGGCAGGCTGATGTATCTGGGCATAACCGTCAAGGGTTGGGGTGTCGTCGCATAACCAGGTCTCTTGCAGGCAGGCAATGTCCACTTTATTTATGCATTCCTTTATATATTCCCATTTTTGCTTGTTGCCTAGCCCATTTACATTCCAGGTTAAGAGACCTAGTTCTTGCGAACCCCCTCCATCCTATTCAACGTCACTCAGATCACCTTCTTAGTCTGTATCCACCGAATTACTTTCATTGCATTCTCCCATGCGATTACTATGTAACGACCAGTTGCCCCATGCGGAATCATTCCCTGTGTTGTCTATTACAATGTTCAGAGAGCTTCGATCTCCTTTTGTTTCTTTATAGAGAATCACTTGTCTCTTCTGTAGCCCGGCATGCTGTTTTAGGAAACTGTTATCTTTAGAGGTTTTTATATCTCTCTCTGGGATAATCCTTATTCCCTGTTGCGTTATCTCATTTGAGGCTTTCAGGTTTGCCCTTTTTACCAGGTCTGAATAAAGGGTGATTTTTGTTATTTTTGTTATTTCCTTTCCATTGTATTGTGGTGAGGGGTTCCATGTAGATATTGAAGAGTTGGGGGGAGAGTACTGACCCTTGTGGGACTCTTCTACTGACGGGTAGGGGGTCAGATTCAAAGTTTTTGATTTTTACTCTTTGCGAGCGGTTGTGTAGAAAGGAGGAGAACCAATTCAGTACCGTCAATTCCAAGCCTGCTCTTTCTTTTTTTCTTTTTTTTTTTTAAAACCTTTATTGCAAGAAAAGCATTACAGTTACAGACCTACAACCACAGAGGCCGGCCAGTAGCAATAAATACCAAATTCAGTGTTACACAGCTCATCAGCCGACAACCCTTGGGCCCGGCAGCGATACCTTATGGTAATATAGAAAACCTGTGGTGATAGGATAAACGAAAGGTTTCACAATTTGTATTTTATAAACACACACTTAAACAAAAAAAATTTGAGGCGATAGACTATACATTTTAGTGGCTGTCTCAAACAGTAGGGGGAGCGACCCAGCTAAAGGAGTCAATGTGGTGATGGATGAAGGATCTCGGAGAGGGAAGGGGGCCGAGAGTAGGCAAGCAAATCGTACACAATAAGAAATAAATAACATGCAATGCACGGTCACGGGGACAGAGGAATGTCAGAGACTTCTACGAAAGGGGGGGTGCAAATCTCTCCACGATACGAATTCCATT
Source organism: Lissotriton vulgaris (assembly GCF_964263255.1). Classification (NCBI taxonomy): domain Eukaryota; kingdom Metazoa; phylum Chordata; class Amphibia; order Caudata; family Salamandridae; genus Lissotriton; species Lissotriton vulgaris. The sequence continues at coordinate 264,644,470 of NC_141697.1, forward strand.
GGCCCCATATCCTCCCCCACTTCTTGGGCCTGCCACGGGCAACATATACGTTTTTTTCTCTGAACATGCACCAGTCCATGTTTTCTTTCCATGTTGAAACTAAAGGTGTCCTTGGAGACCCCCACAGTTGGGCTATGTCCCTTTTCGCTATCATGTTGCCGAGGGTGGCCCATTGAGTCTGAGCAACACTGCAATCATTCGGCTCCCAGATGTTTAACAGACAGCGTCTGGCCTCTGGCAATAACGCAACACCCGTCACCTCTTCCATAACAGCATGCACTCAATTCCAAAACACTGCAACATCCGGACATTCCCATTTAATGTGAAGAAAAGTAGCAAGCATACCGCAGCCGCGCCTACACAACCCATCCACAGAATAACCCATACACATCAGGCGTGGACCCGTGACATAGACACGGTGCAAAATCTTCAGTTGCACCAGCCGGAGACGCGCCGGAATCGCGACCTCCCTGGGGGAAGATATTGCGGCCTGCCAGTCTTCATCATCCAACTCCAGTCCATCGCTGGTCCAAGCCCCACGAAGCTGTACAAGGAGATCCGAGCGGTCATTGATAAGTTTTTTGTAAATGAGAGAAATAGTGCTAACGGGGACATACCCGTCAAGCACTCTATCTTCCAGGGGAGAGGACTCTGGAATAGTGGTTCCGGCTGGGAAGACCGACTCAAGCGCATGGCGGATCTGGATATAGCGGAAGTGCTCCCTATCACTCAATGTATATTCCCGTTTGAGTTCGTCGAAAGTCTTGATTCTGTTCTTGAACCGAAGATCTCCGGCCATTACTGATGCCGATGAGGTCCCATTTGTCGAATCCCTTCGTCGTCCAAAGACTGCCCAGCCTCTCCGCTGCGTACAGGGGGGTAGCTCTAGTTAGCTTGTCCGACCACCCCATGGCCGCGGTCGCATTACCCCACACCCGTACCGCTACCCCAGTGGGGCCAGTCAGATTCTTCCTAGCCGCCCTAGAGTAAAGTGCCCTATTATAGTCGCCTCCCGGTAGCTGCCATCTATCCATTTCGAATGCGGGATTCGGAACAGGACCGTACATTGCATGGTTGACTGCACTCAATTGGGATGCCCAATAATACCGTTTGATATCGGGCAACGCTATGCAGCCATCGTACCAGGGCAAAGTCAGTTTCGCAAGTGCAATGCGAGGTCGCCCGCCCCACACAAGCTTCCTCTGGAGGCCCTCGATTTAGCGAAAATAACTGGCAGGCACTAAATCAAGCGTGTTTTGGATGGCGTACAGAAATCGGGGAAGAGACATCATCTTAAAGAGGGCCGCTCTCCCTACCGGGGACAGCGGCAGACCACACCACGCCGCGACATCCGATCTAAGCCGGACAAGCGGAGGAAGCAAATTTCGCTCATATCGTGCTGCGGAGTCCAACGATATATAAATCCCCAAATACTTAAAGCCGACGTACGAAATCGGTATCAGACAGACGCGGGGCAAGGGAGGCAATTCACCAGTAAGAGAGTAAATACAGAACTTTGCCCAATTAATAACCAAGCCAGAATTTCTCCCGAAGGAACTCAAAACATCGAACAAGACTCCCAATGATTTACGAGGGGAAGTGAGGTACAACAATATATCGTCCGCATACAACGATATACGATCCTCGAAGTCAGGGGACCACCTAATGCCCTTAAGCGATGGTTCCCACCGAAGCCACGCAGCAAGGGGCTCAAGGGCAAGCGCGAAGAGCAGCGGCGACAGAAGACAGCCCTGCCGTGTGCCTCTTCCGAGAACAAAGGGTTCCGAGGCCCTACCGTTGACTACCACTTGGGCTAGCGGTTGCTCGTATAAGAGTCTAACCCACCCGATGAAATTGGGGCCAAAACCAAATTTTTCAAGGGCCGCCCACAAATACGGCCATTCCACTGTGTCAAAGGCCATCGAGGCATCCAAAGAAATCAAGATGGCCGGCTCACTAAGAGACCCCGCCCTTGCCAATATGCAAGGGCTGGGTAGTCAAAGATCGTAAAAGTTTGAAAAAATAGATTTTGAATTCCCCTAGGAAAGGCTAATTTATTATTAACTATAGTGTCACTAGTGAACTGTAGTGCTACTACAATGTCTACGTGTCTGTAGGGTATATAAGATACAAAAATAGGCAACTCTGCATTAGGTTTTTATATAGTGGAGTGTGAAGTTGTGAATCTTAGTACTTTGCATAGTTTTGTAATCATCTTTAATCTTCAGGTTGCAAAGTTTTAAACAAATATCAGGAACGAAAAAAGTGGGCCTCTGCAGCAGTGGTAACATTTCCACCACTGCACAGGGTCAGAAGCATGAGATGTGTAAGCCATTTCTTTCCAAATTTGAGTAGCAATGTACCCCCTCTTTTTCTTTTGCTGAAAGCCACGGGGCAGGACTTTCGGAAGTTGCAAAATGCAAATCTGCATCTTGGTGTGTAGTGACTATTGTGTTTCCCTCCTGGCAATCATCCTTGAATGAGAGCAGAGAGTTTCCAACAGCCGAATGTGCAGTGAGATATTACACGAACAAAGTTTATAATTTACTATTTCTATAATGCCCATGTGTGATTCTTGTGAGATGGCAATAAAGCAGAATGCTTTGCAATTGTCTGCAGAACTCAAGAACATTCTATCTGGTATGAAAATGGCCATTCAGAACATTACTACATCCTATTGCTGAATGCCCTAGTTTACTGAAATACTTTCTATCTGTATCAATGACTGAAATCTGTAATTGACTGAGCTAATGTAATTTCCACAATTTATTGAATATAAATAACTCCTAGGCAGCCTCGTTAGTTTTCCCTCGGCATCGCCCCTCGGAATCCCCCCTTACACGGCCCCACTGCCGTTACCTGCACGGACCGCGGCTGCTCATAGGTTTGAAATACCTCCTGCGAATAAGTGTTTTGAAACCTTCGCCGTGGGGACAGTATATTAATGATTAAAAGTTGTAAAAACATTGATTTTCAACATTTATGGTTTGGTTTGGTTTGGTGTGATTGCACTCCACAATTCACATCTCACACACTCTGGAAATGGTGGGACATATCTGTGCCAGGTGGACCCTGGCACAAGTAATAACCTGCAGTCAGCCCTTGCTTAGTACCCTGCCCCCAGAACCCATTAGGCACGTATTCCTCTGGTTACTGAGCATGATCTGCACCCATGACCGGTGGCGAATATCCCTCCTTGTAGTACAAATTAAGCACTGGAGGACGTAGTTATGGGCCACACACATAAATCTCCTATGTTATGTAACTTTTTAGACATGTCAAAATTAGACAGATGTCCATGCCTAGAACAGCAGATGTAACATAACGCCCTCTTCTCTTTTTACCAGTTCCCTCTTAGGTCTTTATGCCCAACAAGGTTCTTCATGGTCGTCCAGATCGAGAATTCTGGCAGCTGACTGAAGCTGGCGCAACGCCACAGATTTGAGTGACCTAGGGCCAGATGTAGGTCGCCCAATACCGGTCGGTAACGGCCGAAATTACCGAATTTCGGCCGTTTATGACCGGTATTGGGCTTTTTAGATGTAGGTGGCATTTTTTTAGGATTCGGTATTTTACAGAATCGGTAATTTAAGGATTCGCTAAAATACTGAATTCTTAACATACCGATTCGGTAAATTACAGAATCCAGAATGTAGGGAGCACTCAAGTTGGTGCATTTCTCAGTTAAGGATTTGTTATTTACCACCAACTACAAGTTGGTGGTAAATAATGAAAACCTTTGAAAAAGCATTTTTTTTGCTTTTCCAACAGTGCAATGTGGCAGACATACATGCCCTTAGGGCATGTATGTGTGCCACATTTATTTATTTATTTATTTATTAAAAGTTTTGTATAGCGCTAGCTGGACCCAAGGGTATCAGAGCACTTCACAGCAGGTACAACAATGTGCCTTAACGGCGATGGAAGGTTGATAACTTGAGAACTTAAGGGCATTGCAAATAGCGTAATCATACAGATCATAAGGTCTACAAAGGTGAGGGGTACTAAGATCATCGTCATAGAGTTCAGGTGGCCTCAAGGAAGAGGGCTTTGAGTACAGTCTTTAATTTCGGGAAATGGGAGCTCATTCTGATGTGGGAAGGGATGGCGTTCCATATCCTGGGTGCATTGCCCGCAAAGCATTTACTTATAGTTTTGCGTTTCCGCGATTTCAAAGGCATGAGAAGAAGCGTGTTGGAGCTTCTGAGGTTCCTGGATTAGCCAGCCCTTTTGAGTTTCGCGGCCAGGTATTCTGGTTTGCCTGTGTGGAGGGCTTTGTGTGTAAGACATGCTGTTCGAAAGTTGGCTCGTTGTTCAATAGGGAGCCATTTCAGATCCTTGAGCGAGGGGAAATGTGGTCGAATTTCTTGGTTCCTGTGACCATTCTAGCCGCGGCATTGAGCGTGGTTTTCAGGGGGCCTAGGTGTGATTTGGCTGAGCCGGTCAGGGCTGCGATTCCATAGTCAATTCTGGAAAGCACCAGTGCTTGAGTGGCCTGTTGAAGGTCCTTTGGAGGCAGGAAGGGTTTTATTTTGTAGAGAAGTTTCAAATTGAGGAAAGCGCTTTTGGCGGAGTTCACGATGTGTTTTTTCATGTCTAATTTGGGGTCTAAGGTGATACCTAGGGACTTGACCGAACCTTTTGGCTTGAGGGTGCCATTGAGGGCGTCGATGGCTTTGAGCCATTCTTCAATTTGGGGGTTTTCGTCTCTGTTGGAGATGAGTAGAACTTCGTTTTTTTCTTGATTAAGCTTCAAGTGGTTTTGTGAGAGCCATTGTTGAACGTCTTTGAGCGTGTCATTAAGTTTGAGAATGTCGTCCATAGAGGTGGTTTCCAGATAGAGCTGCGTGTCATCAGCGTAGAAGTGGAAGGGGATGTTGGAATTCCTGAGTATTGTGGTGAGGGGTTCCATGTAGATATTGAAGAGTTGAGGGGAGAGTACTGACCCTTGTGGGACTCTTCTACTGAAGGGTAGGGGTCAGATTCAAAGTTTTTGATTTTTACTCTTTGCGAGCGGTTGTGTAGAAAGGAGGAGAACCAATTCAGTACCGTCAATTCCAAGCCTGCTCTTTCTTTTTTTTTTCTTTTTTTTTGGGGGGAAATCTTTATTGCAAGAAAAGCATTACAGTTACAGACCTACAACCACAGAGGCCGTCCAGTAGCAATAAATACCAAATTCAGTGTTACAGAGCTCATCAGCCGACAACCCTTGGGCCCGGCAGCAATACCTTATGGTAATATAGAAAACCTCTGGTGATAGGAGGATAAACGAAAGGTTTCACATTTTGTATTTTATAAACACACACTTAAACAAAAAAAATTCGAGGCGATAGACTATAAACTTAGTGGCTGTCTCAAACAGTAGGGGGAGCGACCCAGCTAAAGGAGTTAATGTGGTGAAGGATGAAGGATCTCTGAGAGGGAAGGGGGCCGAGAGTAGGCAAGCAAATCTTATACAATAAGAAATATATAACATGGAATGCACGGTCACGGGGACAGAGGAATGTCAGAGACTTCTACGAAAGGGGGGGTGAAAATCTCTCCACGATACGAATTCCATTGGCCCCATATCCTCCCCCACTTCTTGGGCCGGCCACGGGCAACATATACATTTTTTTCTCTGAACATGCACCAGTCCATGTTTTCTTTCCATGTTGAAACTAAAGGTGTCATTGGAGACCCCCACAGTTGGGCTATGTCCATTTTCGCTATCATGTTGCCGAGGGTGGCCCATTGAGTCTGAGCAACACTGTAATCATTCGGCTCCCAGATGTTTAACAGACAGCCTCTGGCCTCTGGCAATAACGCAACACCCGTCACCTCTTCCATAACAGCATGCACTCGATTCCAAAACACTGCAACATCCGGACATTCCCATATAATGTGAAGAAAAGTAGCAAGCATACCGCAGCCGCGCCTACACAACCCATCCACAGAATAACCCATACACATCAGGCGTGGACCCGTGACATAGACACAGTGCAAAATCTTCAGTTGCACCAGCCGGAGACGCGCCGGAATCGCAACCTCCTAGGGGGAAGATATCGCGGCCTGCCAGTCTTCATCATCCAACTCCAGTCCATTGCTGGTCCAAGCCCCACGAAGCTGTACAAGGAGATCCGAGCGGTCATTGATAAGTTTTTTGTAAATGAGAGAAATAGTGCTATCGGGGACATACCCGTCAAGCACTCTATCTTTCAGGGGAGAGGACTCTGGAATAGTGGTTCCGGCTAGGAAGACCGACTCAAGCGCATGGCGGATCTGGATATAGCGGAAGTGCTCCCTATCACTCAATGTATATTCCCATTTGAGTTCGTCGAAAGTCTTGATTCTGTTCTTGAACCAAAGATCTCCGACCTTACTGATGCCGATGAGGTCCCATTTGTCAAATCCCTTCGTCGTCCAAAGACTGCCCAGTCTCTCCGCCGCTTACAGGGGGTAGCTCTAGTTAGCTTGTCCGACCACCCCGTGGCCGCGGTCGCATTACCCCACACCCGTACCGCTACCCCAGTGGGGCCAGTCAGATTCTTCCTAGCCGCCCTAGAGTAAAGTACCCTATTATAGTCGCCTCCCGGTAGCTGCCATCTATCCATTTCGAATGCGGGATTCGGAACAGGACCGTACATTGCATGGTTGACTGCACTCAATTGGGATGCCCAATAATACGGTTTGATATCGGGCAACGCTATGCTGCCATCTTACCAGGGCAAAGTCAGTTTCGCAAGTGCAATGTGAGGTCGCCCGCCCCACACAAGCTTCCTCTGGAGGCCCTCGATTTCGCGAAAATAACTGGCAGGCACTAAATCAAGCGTATTTTGGATGGCGTACAGAAATCGGGGAAGAGACATCATCTTAAAGAGGGCCGCTCTCCCTACCGGGGACAGCGGCAGACCACACCATGCCGCGACATCCGATCTAAGCCGGACAAGCGGAGGAAGTAAATTTCGCTCATATCGTGCTGCGGAGTCCAACAATATATAAATCCCCAAATACTTAAAGCCGCCGTGCTAGATCGGTATCGGACAGACGCGGGGCAAGGGAGGCAATTCTCCAGTAAGAGAGTAAATACAGGACTTTGCCCAATTAATAACCAAGCCAGAATTTCTCCCGAAGGAACTCAAAACGTCGAACAAGACTCCCAATGATTTACGAGGGGAAGTGAGGTACAACAATATATCGTCCGCATACAACGATATACGATCCTCGAAGTCAGGGGACCACCACATTTATTATCTCATGTTTTAATGCTTATTGCACCTGTCCCGCCGAGAGCTGCCACACACACCTGGTTAGTTTCATTTAGTTGGTTTTTCGGTTTTCACGATTTTTAACTCTCACAGGATAATTATCCAAACTAGAACATGGCTGGTGAGGCCGAGGCGCAGTCAGGGGCAAGTGTTAGGGCCCTGTGGGCTCCGGGGGCCGCGTCACCACCTCAGGGGTCCTCCTTCCACCACCCCCAACCCCTGGAGAACCGGAGAGGTTCACGAGGCGCTGCGCCGCCCGCCCGCTTATAATCTGCACCCTGTGATTATCGCATTATCCGCCACCAGGGGGCGGTGTCCTGAGAGTGCATGCCTCTCCCAGCACCGGCCTTGGGGGCGTCCTGACACTACAAAAGGGACACTACTGCTGGTGGTTAGAGGAGCGAGGGAGGCCCATCCGGAGGACGGAGTTTAGAAAGAAATCCAGTGACGTGTCCCAGAGGCAAAAAACTCACCTTTGAGTATATGGTCGATGCTGAAAGTGGCCTCTTCTGCCTCCTTCTGACGGCCAGGGCCCCCAACACGATTATTGTTGTATTTTATACCTGAAAGAGCAGCCTGGGGTAGCATTTCTTTCTCTGCACTTGGCCCCAGGACAGAGTGGCACAATGCGGCCCCCTGCGCTGGTGCAAGGGACCGCCGGAGCCTCCATGGCGCGGTGGCTGTCCGCAGCGTCTCTCCTGATCTCTGTTGTGATCCTCGGCAGAGGAGCGGGGGCAGACAGCCGGGGTGTGACCTCCAGGGCTGGACACAGCAGTCCTACTCCTCGGAGAGAGACCTCCTCATTGGCGGGGTGTTTGTGGTGCATTTGGGATTCTCGGCCCCCGCACGCCCCCGCGGAGAGGCCCCAGCGCAGCTCTCCTGCGAGGTGTACGTCACCAGTTCTTGTCTTTTATTGCTGGGGGTGTTTGTGAAGCGCAGCCTCTGCGCACGTCCTGTCCCGCCTTTGCAAGAGTTCTGTTTGTTGTGTCCTAGGTGGTGTGCCTCAGTGCTTAAAGTTGGCCGGCACTCGCCGGTACGGTGCAGCGGCCCTTTCACATCGGTTCCTTTGAAGTGTCGTAACTTCCTCGAGGGAGAGTCCGGAACTCGGAGTGGCAGGGGCACCGGGCATGCAGGCTGTGCGCATCTCTGACAGAAGACTGAGCCCTGGGCTTCAATGAGCTGGCTCCTCCTGAGTGTGTCAGCCTGTCAGGTGCTGGCGGGGGGGGTGGGCACATTACACTGTGAGTGGCAGCGTAGGGTCGGGTCTACACTACTAATCACTGCATAGGTGTGGAGCAGGCCCACCGCCTCCATAGTGTGTGTGTGCATGTGGGTCCAGGCTGCCTGGGAGGGGAGGGGAATCAGACGTCAGTGGCGAGCGTCTAAAGGACAACTATGGCTGAACTGCTGTGTGTGTAGGAGGGTCCTTACTGCCCCCTCACCGTTAAATGATACCATGGGTCCTGCAACCCACTCTCATACATCAGCCAGGTACCTGGGGGCGTCTGGAAACTACCTCCCAGGGTCAGGCCCACAGGGGCACTGCTGGAAACCTAAGGAACTGAGAGTGTGTGGCTTTGGGTGTGTGTGTGTGTTTGGCTCTGGGTGTGTGTGTGCGTGTGGCTCTGGGTGTGTGTGGCTGGCTGTGTGTGTGTAGCTCTGGGTGTCTGTGGCTTTGGGTGTGTGTGTGTGGTAGTAATTGCTGTCTGCTGAGCTCGTCCAGTAGGGTAAAATAGGTCTCACACTTGCGAGAGATTAAGCTATTGACAATGTAAATGACAATGCCATTTATTTATCTGTTTTCAAAACCAACACATAAATAAAAATTTTGTCATTTACAATGCCAATAGCTCTAACTTTTGAAAAGGCGAAACCGTTGCATTGTAAATGCTTGTTATGGTATCCCTTGACTGCACAGCTGTTCCCAGACATTTATGTGAGAATCACCAAGAGAAAGTCTGTGGTCCCGTCCCATGTTTGGAGCCAAGAGTGCCTGGTTTGATAGGGCAGAATTTGTGTGCTTCCACAAAACAGGCTTGCCTTCAACACACCTATGATCATTTTGTTTATTTATCCAGCTGTCTGAGCTTGAACTTTCAAGTACACACACGTCATTGCAATGCTGTTGAAGTGTCTTAGATATCTAGATCATGTATGTTGTTTTTCTCAGGCAGCAGCAGCACAGATGGAAGGAGGGCAGTCATTAAACTGCATGGATTTTTAGGACTGGCTTGACAACCCAATTGTCATCTGACCTTTTAATCTATACCAATATTATTCTATAGTTGTTTGCTTACACACAATTGCAAATCCATTCCCATGCTGTTAACTTGTAATGCTTCACATTACTATACAACAGTCCTTTAAAGCCAGACCTATTGACATTTCCAATGCTGGTGTGCATTAATTTTGGGGACAAGAGGGCTGATCCTTACATTGGTCATTTGGTGCAGCAGTCCAATTTGTGTGCCTTTCCTTATTTATGTCCTGTGGAATATCTGTTCAGCTCTATGTCACATGTATTCTTCGCCCCAGTACAGGCTTTCCTTTATTTTATAAATTATCACTTTCACTTATGGCAGTCCATGAGTTGAATAAAGGGTTGAATTACATTTTATTGTGACAAATAATAAAAAATGATACAATAATACCAGTTAAAACTGAGTGCTAAAAGAAGAAATATTAAAATCAGTCAATGGTAGAGGGATGAAAAAAGAAAGAAATGCCTGCAGAATGTACTGTACCAAGCGGTGCTAGCCATTATGAATATAACAAGGACAAACTTAGCCCACTACTGTGCAGGCATAGTGAAACCGGTCATAGCATTGTGCAAAATGTTGGCATATTTACCAAACCGTGCATGGTCCGTCAGTCTAGTGGAGGCCAGGCAGTACACCCAGGCCTCTTTACAAGTATAAATTACATGATTTAGAAAACAGGTCTTAGTAAAGCACATTGGGCTTCTAAAAAAATGCTGGATAGCGACACAGTAGATACGACATTGATTTATGCCTATAATTGCAAAACCTACAGTGTTGACAGTTTAATTGTTTTGCCCAGTTTGTTCGGTTTTTTGCAATTCTGTAAGGTCATTAGCCTGAGATATAAAATTAAGCATTGTGTCTGTCTATTGAAAGGTATTTAAGATAGGACCAGGGATTAGCATTTTCATAAGATTTTATAATGATGGGGGTATAAGGTGCATCTATAATTTTTTCTATGTCCATTTTGCGGGAGATGGCCTTGATTTGTTTTCCAATACAGATCTTGTGATCGTAGATGTAAGTTCTGAGATCCAATCTAAGTTGATCATTAGCTTGTAAGCCACAGCTAGTAAGTAATCCCCAGGGTCTTTCCTTGGGACTTATTTAAAGTTCCTGCCGCGGCAGTGACTAATGATTGGTAATATTTGATTTGTGATGCTTTACTCTCCAGTTCTTGCTTAACAAGGCCAAAGACCAGCCGTGGCAGCGTCTGCCCTCCATGAGTTCATTTGAAAAAACTCTTTGGACCAAAAGGCACAAAATGCACTAATGTTTTAACTGAAAGCCTAGGTCTGGAAACGGTGAGTCCTCGTGCCGTCCTGTCAAATGGTAGCCCTGGTATTCAGTAGCATAGCGAGATGGGTGGGAATGAGGTTGTACGGGGACTATCGGGTCCGAATTAATGAACTGCATTTGCAGTGACACACACCACAACACGCTACGCTTTGTAATATCATTAGGTCAGTAACATTACTCAAAGTGTACTGGAGATTAGAGATTACCAGGATATGGTAAAAAATC